>NW_022681472.1:30894414-32256914 GCF_009764315.1 Trachypithecus francoisi
GCAGGTTTTGCTCTCAGAATTTCCACTTGTGTCTTGGAATGCCTCATCCTTTCACTCACTGTATCCACCATTTTCTCTAAATTTATTCATATATCTATAATAATCATTTTAAACAACCTAATTTAAACCTTGTGTGTTTTTCTTATTCATGAGTCACACATTCCTTTTTCTTTGCTGTTTTGTCACTTTTAATTGTATACTAGTCATTGTGTACAGAGAACAGTGGAGATTAAAATATGATTTTGTTTTATTTAGTTTTATTTGTCAGAAAGTGCAACCCTTTTCCTCGGCCTGACAATGAGTAGAGGACTATTTAGATAATTTCTGAAGTTGAATTGAACTAAAGCTGGATTGTACCTTTAAATTCAGTTGAATTTGACCATGATCAGAGGCATTCTCAACCTCCCATGTTGCTACCATGTTTATTATGTCAATATTTGAGATGAAAATGGATTGGATTTCAATTTCAGATATTTTTGAACCAAAAGTTGAGATTTATATGTGGCAATCCATGATTAAATGTACTTCTATGTGATATCTTCCCACTTTTCTCTCAAATCAAGTTTTTTGTTTGTTTTGTTTTGTTTGTTTGTTTGTTTTTTGCAGAGAGGATGCAAAATTCAAGTTTGTATTGATTGGAGCCAAAAGAGAACTGTCAGGTAGAACAATTTGTTTTGGATTCAGGGCTCTAGTTACCAAACTGAACTGGATTTGTTTGCTCACATGCATTGGAAAGCCAAACACCAAAGCATCAGATTTTCATATAGAGAAAGGTTTATTGTGAGTCACCTGGCAAGGGGATAGGAGGCAATGCTCAAATCTGTCTCTCTGAGCTGGAAGCTGGGGCAGGTTTTATAGGCAGAGGGTAATAAGACGCAAGCTGATTGGATCTTGCAGTAAGTGATGTTGGGAGGTGTGATCTTATTGGATCGCATCATGGGGTGATGCCAGGGCTCAGTCTGATTAGATCATGTATCATGCCATGTGGTGTCAGTTTCTTAGTTTGGTCCTGTTTCTTGGTCCAAGCACTTACCTTCCTCCTGTGGTTGCACACTTGGTTTATCTAAGCATGCTTAGGTGACATAACTTGCAACCTGGGGTCCATGGCAACTGAAAAATAACTCACTATTTTATTACCCAAAGTTGAACAAGGTTGGGTTAGTTTTATAATTGCACTCTTTCTTGTTTGATTTCATCTCTTCAACCTACACTATTATCTAAGGCTTAGCTGATTTATTCTATTCTTGGAAGAGTTTCTCCTATGTCAGTCTTTTTCTCTGTCCAGGCCTCTCTAAACTAGATACCCAACCCTAGTAATGGAAGCTGACATCATGGTTGTCTGCTCACCTGTGGAGAGCTTGTTTCTCTCTAGAATTCAATTTATTGAGCCTCTTTGTATGCACTGTTCTTTGCTAGTTGCAAACAAAATTGTGATTTTTCAGCAAAAAAAATACTTATCTATATATTTTAGATATATATATATCTAAATACATATATCTAAATATAAATATATCATATATATATATTTTAGAGACAGGGCCTGGCTCTGTTACCCAGGTCAGAGTGCAGTGGCATAATCATGGCTCACTGCAGCCTGGAGCTCCTAAACTAGAGCAATTTTTCTGCCTCATCCTCTCGAGTAGCTAGGACTACAGGCACGCACCACCACACCTGGCCAATTTGTATATTTTATTTTAGTTTTTGTAGAGGGAGGGTCTTTTTCTATGTTGCCCAAGCTGGTCTCAAACTCCAGGTCTCAAGTGATCCTCCCACCTCGGCTTCCCAAATAACTAGGATTACAGGCCTAACCCACCATGCCTAACTAAAAATTGTGATTTTTATTTTGTCTGTATTTTTCTTGTTGCCATGGACATTTCCACATTTTCAGAAGAATGCCATTTATCTGAGACCACATTAGACACAACATAATGCCGATCCAAGAAAGTGAGGCACAATAAAAATCTGGAAAATTCCATTTCTCAAAAGGTTTAAAGAATAAATATGCTTAACACAATGGATATTTCCAAGTGTATGTGCTTATCTTTCTATCAATGCACAAATATTTCACTGAATTACTGCAGCTTTAGAGTAAGTATTGATCACTGTTAGGGCAGGTTCTCTCTCTTTTTTTTTTTCTTGAAGAGCGTAATGATTTTTCTTGGCTTTTTGGCACTTTATCAAAACACACATTCCTTCAACTTGGGAGAACTGATGACATTATAAAAAGAAGAGAGAAAGGAACAAGCACACTGAGTCCCCTCACCACGTGATGCCCTGTGCTGCCTTGAGACTTTGAAGGCTCTCACCCAATACAGTCCCTTGTCCTTGAACTTCTCAGCCTCCATAATTGCAATAAATAAATTTATTTTCTTCATAAATTATCCAGTTTCAAGTATTCTGTTCTAAGCAACAGAAAATGGACTAATGCTGCATGGGAACTTGTCTGAGTTTATATCGTATCAGTTTCTGATTCAAGAGGAAAGAGTAGAAATGACACCATGATCCAAGATATGGAAACTAATCATTAGCTCAGCCCAAGATGTGTCCCTCCATTTGTCTGGAGAATGGGATAGACTGAGGCAGAGTACTCTGACTAGCCACCCATTATAAACTACTAAAAGCTACTAAAAGGGAAAGTAGGTCTCAAAGGTTATGTGGGGTGTGAGGCGAGTTGGAGGTGGGACTGTTCTGATGTTACCCAGAAAACGGGAGGAAGGCTGTGCAGATGAAAACAACAACAAGCTCCTGGAAAGCAGAAACGATAGTTTTTCAATGTTCTCCTCTGCCCCCATCCCTCATATCTCCTCTGAACAGAGAGAGTGGTTTCTGAGGTAAACTGATCACAGGAAATATCTATGGGCTGAATTTATGAATCAAAGCTATAGAGTTTTAAAATATATTCATAAGAAATTTTGCTTTGCAACTATGTATGGATCAAAATAATGATTTTTTTAAACTTTGGTGAGACAGGTACCAGTGTCAAAAAAATAAAGGAAGATAGAAGGTTTAGAGAGTAGGGTAAAGATATTGAATGTGGAATAAAGATTTATATCAAACACAAGAACAGACAAATACATTTGTTTTAGTGGAAGAGAATTGTAATGACTTCTCTGCTTTCAGTCTCTCCAAATCTTACCCATAATTCCAGGCATGACTTATGCACCTTCTTTTCAATCTTGACGTCTGTGGAATTCCAACCGTCATCAACCTCTCTGTTCAGTAATCCCACTCTGTTTATATCTTTTTTGTAATGTCACAAAGTATAAATTTGACCATTTATTTGAAATTGCAGAATAATGAGATATTTATGTCCTTAATAATTTCTTATAACTATGTCTTGGATGTCTCAATTAGGTTCTAGATTTTTTAACAGAAAGTGACAAGTCTTTTGCTGCTCTTTAAACCTATTTAGTCCTGATAATAGCTCTGAACACACAGTACTTCAGCTAATGTTTGTGGATAGTAAAGTATCAAAATGGAATGTTAGGAACTTCCTGCAGGATATATCTTGTTACTGCTTTGAAGGTAGTTTAAGAAAAAAACATGAGGTCTGCTAACTATGCATCTTTATATTTACTGTTAGAGATGCCAAGTCATCACCATCCTTCTTCTTCTAGAAAAAAAAAAAAAAAGAGGGTTAAAATCAGAGCCCTATCTCCTCAGTAAACAGGTACATTTATGCCACTAGAAGAGTATTAACAATCAAAAAAGAAGAAAGGATGAGAAGCTCAACTGGCTTCTGTAAGCACATCTCATTTGGACTGGAGCAACAATTTAGATTCTCTTGGAATTTGTTATAAATTCTTTGGAGAAAATGGTAGAATATAGACAATTAAAAATGAAAGAATTCTTTGAAAATGCGATCCAAGTCTATTTTGTTTGTCTCACCTGAAATAGAATAAATAATTTACATTGTTTTTCTTAAAAAGTATCTGTTTTTAAGATCTGTTCCTTTCTCAATTAAGTTATTCAGGGTCCATGAAAGTTATGAGGGCAGAAGAACTAGTCCAAATCACTGGGGTGAACAGTGCATAGTACAGGCGGGAAACTAAATATTAGCCCCATGTAAAAAGATTTTAGCTAATCTGTCTTTTCTGAGATGAAGGTGGGGGCATAGGTTTTCTTGTTTGCAGAGCTCATCCTACTTCTGTATACTTGCTAATGAACCAAACAAATGTCTAAAATTGCATAACTACATTGAACAAGTCAATTTCTTATGAACTATCATGTATCTTTGTCTTCTACACCCCATGATGCTTTCAAATTCAGGTCACATAATTTTTCTATTTATAAAACACTTCTGTAAAAATCAAATAAGCTGAAAAATGAAAATAATATTTTAGATTTCAAATACAGAGAACCAAGAACTTAAAAAAAAAAATGACAGTGATGAGGGAGAAAACTTTACCTTTATTCCAGCACAGAAAACATGTCCCAATTTACTAAATTCCAGCACAGAAAACATGTCCCAGTTTACTAAAATAAAGATGTAGCTATGTAGTAGCTCTTTTTGTTGTAATACAGACTAGTCTGATGTAGTTTGATTTCTGACTTAGAAGTATGGTTTCTCTTGAGGCTCAAACATGGCATCTGGTAGTGATTGATTTTCTTCTGCATCATTTTGGTCACATGTACTTTGGATGAGATATAGTGATGTCCATGTCTGAATATTGTCAGAATAATGAGATGAATCTAGCAAAGGCTATAGTCAAGATCAAAAACCAATGCAGCCACAACTGGCTGGACCAAAAATCAAGAATCTTCCAGCACATGTGCAGTTCAGAAGAAGCAAACCGGGACAGCTAGACACAAGGGACCCTTTGCTGGTCTGTGTTTGGCATGAAGAAGCTGCTAAGAATTTTGGTGAAGTAAAGGCAGAAGACTGAGGAAGGATCCTGAATTAACTAAAATTATCTGCAACTCACTAAAGTTAAATTTCTGTGACAGAGAACATTGGAGACTCAAAATGGACCTTAAATTCAGTATCAAAAAAGAAAAGTAGGCAGGGCATGATGGCTCACACCTTTAATCCTAGCACTTTGAGAGGCCAAGGCAGGAGGATTGCTTGAACCCAGGAGTTTGAGACCAGCATGGGCAATACAGCAAGGCCCCTCTGTACAAAAAATAAGCCAGATGTGGTGGTGTATGCCTGTTTCCAGCTACTTGGAAGGCTGAGGCAGAAGGATCTCTTGAGCCTGGAAGATTGAGACTGCAGTGGTCCAGGTTTATATCACTGTACTCCAGCTTGCTCTGGTGACAGAGCAAGACCATGTCTCAATAAATAAATAAATAAGCATTTCTGGTCCAATTGGCTTTGTGAAGTGAGAGCATGTTTGATTAACTTGAAAAGCAAAGTTGTTTCAAGAGAACAGCTAATCATGTCAGTTACTACAAGTTTCAAACTTAAATTTGGGGAGTTTCTATTATTCTGGGAAATGACAGGAATGCAGAGAATTGAGGAAAAGCAGATGGCAGATCTTCCAGAGCAAAGGCCTAAGCCCTTCAAATTGTGAAGGCAGATATGCCCAGGCCTGTGTGGACTGCAAGCATGATGGAGCAGCAAGAAGCCTATTTGCATCAGAGTTGGGAATGCTTCATGGAAGAAAATAGATATTGATGAATTGGTATGCCTAGCTCATTTTTTTTTGACAAAATTATTAAGTTTTGAAGGAGGCAAAGGATGCTAAAACATCTATCCTGTTTAAAACAGAGTCACACAGCCTGCATCAAATAATACGTTGGGAGGCAGAGCTCCAGATAAAATTTTAGCATAACATTTTGTGTGAGACACAGATGGACACAAGTGGCTTAGGACAGTTAACACCTGTGGCCTTAGTGGTGATGGGGGAATGATATATGCTCTCTCTGATGACTACTTGGTGTTCCGGCTATTCCAGAAGACACTAGTAATGGGGTCCAGTAAAAAACAAGGAGATCTATAGGTTAAAACTACATGAAATTAGAAATAGAGAATGAACCATTATGTCATCAAACATGTCAAAATATGCTGTTTTATTTTGTAATAAATACCTTTGGCAACAATCCACCCCCTCCCCAACACCACCACCAAAAAAAGAGAAAATGTACATTTAGGAAAAATTTAGTAGTACACTTTGTTTCTCAAAAGAGTTGATGATGAACATGTTAACTTGTTCAAAATATGTGATGACCTCTACCATCCACCGTGGGGGCTATAAGGATATCACTGACCACCTAAAAACCAGAGGAAGTATGTCTGATGAAGAAATATCAGCAAGTATTCCAAAAAGAAGCAGTTAACTTGAAAAAATGATGCTTGAAGACAAAGATTGAACAAGTGTGGCTGCAAAAGGTACATTTACTTATCGCACTGTGATGTATGATTTTTCATATACAGTCATGAGTCACTTCACAACTGGGATACGTTGTGAGAAATGCATCATTAGGCAATTCCATCATTGCATGAACATCATAAAGTGTACTTACACAAAGTTAGATGGTAGAGTCTACTACACACCTAGGCTATATGGTATGGTACTGGTCCGTGGCCTGTCAGGTACCAGGCCGCACAGCAGTAGGTGAGCGGCAGGCGAGTGACAGAAGTTTCATCTGTATTTATAGCCACTCCCCATAGCCGGTATTATCCCCTGAGCTCCGCCTCCTGGGAGATCAGCAGCAGCATTAGATTTTCACAGGAGCACAAACCGTATCATGAACTGCACATGCAAAGGGTCTAGATTGCATATGGCCTTTAGGAGAACCTAATGCCTTATGTTCTGAGGGAGAGCTGAGGCGGTGATGCTAGCACTGGGGAGCAGTTGCAAATACAGATTAACATTAGCAGAGAGGTTTGATTGCACAGAGACCATAATAAACTAATTGCTTGCAGACTCGTATCAAAACCTTATCAGTGAGTGGGCAAGTGACAATTAAGCTGCATCTGGTGGCAGGCTTTTTAGTGGAGAGTTGATGTACTTTAATTTTAAAGCTGCATCTGGTGGCTTTAAAAGTATGTTTGAGACAACTTCAAATCTCTATACATTCTGGATTAAAGTCAAAGCAGAATATCCTGAGATTGCCACAAAAGAACTGAAAAGCCTGCTTCTATTTCCAATATCCTATCCTTGTGAAGCAGGGTTTTCTGCAGTGACAGCAACCAAAATGAGATTATGGAGTAGACTGGACATAAGCAACACACTTTGGTTGTCACTGCCTCCCATCAACCCCAGATAAGACCATCTGGTTGTAGAAAGACAAGCTCAGGGCTCGCATATTATAATCTTATGGGATTAGCATCATATTTGCAGTCTGTTATTGACCAAAACATCGTTAAATGGCACGTGACTGTAATCGTTAATTTTACTCATTTAACTATTTCTTATGGAATTAGGAAATGATTGAGTTTTTTTTTTTTTTTTTAGATTGGACACACTGGAATAATACAATTTTATGTCCCTATTTTAAGGTTCCTCATCTTTTATTATTATTATTTATTTATTCATTTATTTATTTATTTTGAGATGGCATCTCACTTGGTTGCCCAGGCTGGAGTGCAGTGGTGCGATCTCAGCTCATTGCAACCTCCATCCGCTAAGCTCAAGAGATTTTTCCACCTCAGCGTCCTGAGCTGCTGGGACCACAAGTGCACACCACCATACCCGGCTGTGTTTTGTTTGTTTGTTTTGTTTTGTTTTGTGTTTTTGTATTTCTAGTAGGGATGGGGTCTTGCCGTATTGCCCAGGCTGATCTCGAAATCCTGAGCTTAAGCTATCCACCTGCCTCAGCCTGCCAAAGGGCGGGGATGACTGGCGTGAGCCACCGCGCCCCGCCTGTGAAATGGTTATTGATAGACTGTCAGATCCTTTAGCAAAAGAAGAACTTTATAGAGTTAGATAATGCCAGTTTTATATCAAAGCTATCAGATGCTAAAAGTAATAATCACCTAAGCTAATTTTAATAACAATTTGATAATTTATTCATCAATTTATAGGCTCAATATAGAGACTTAGAAGTTTATTTTTGTCTGATGTGGAACAATTGAGGTAATGAATGCTGCCATGAATTCCATTAAGAAGGTCAAAGTTAAGGACAATTTTTTGTACTGACAATTCAGAATACTGTATTTTCATGAAACTCAGCAACATTAAACCATGAAAATTTTAGAATTAGGAAACCAGTGAACCAGAAACATACTTTAAATTAAATTACTCATAGTGTAAACATAATTCACAAATGCACCTATATTATATCTTATAGATGCAATTGTTCTTATATCTTTTTATGTGCTCAGGTAATGTCATCACCTGCACTCAAATACCAGGTGACTCTAATTTCCAAGCCCACGCGTGCATTTAACCACTAAGATACCCCGACCCTCCAGCTTAAGAGTTTTCCTCTCCATTGTCTCATAGTTTGAGAAAGGCTACACCACTGAATATACAATCTGTTTCCTATCTTATTTTCAGGAAGAACATGAACTTAAAGAACAAAACTTGACCAAGGTTGAATAAAAGAATGAATTTTCTGTAAAAGTAATTTAATGTTTAATAGTTTTCTATTATTACTGTAACAAATGACCAGAAATGTATTGTCTTAAAACATGTATGTATCATCTTACAGTTCAATCAGTCAGGAATCCAGCACAGATGTCCCTAAGCTAAAATCAACGTGCAGCCTGGCTGCAAAATTTTTTGGAGACTCTTAGAGAATTCCTTGCTTTGTCTATTAGTTTGGTGCAAAAGTAATTGTGGTTCTACCATTACTTTTATCTCAAAACCTGCAATTACTTTTTCACCAACATAACAGCATCTAGAGGCTGCCTACATTCCTTTGCTTTGATCTTCTTTCTCCATCTTCAAACCAGCAAAGCAGCATCTTTTCGACCCTGCCTCTGTCATCACATCTGTTTCTCTGACAACATCTGGGAAAGATTGTTTGCCTTTATAAACTCATGAGATTAGGTTGAGCTCTCTCAGATAATGCAGCATAATCTCCCCATGTCAAGACTCTTAACATTTTTTTCTTTTTTTTTTATTGTATTTTATGTAGAGGCAAGATCTCGCTGTGTTGCCCAGGCTGGTCTTGAACTCCTCAGCTCAAGCCATCTGCCCACCTCGGCCTTCCAAAGTGCTGGGATTACAGGCATGAGTCACCATCCCATGTCCAAGGTTCTTAACTTAATCACTTCTACCAAAGTCCTTTGGATGTACATGAACATATTCGTAGGTTCCAAGTTAGGGAGTGGAAAGTGTTTGCGGGCTATTGTTTTGCCTACCACAAGCATCCAAATAAACTGTCATGTTCTACCAACCAACCCATATATTGAAATTTAACAGTCTCACAATGATACATTACAATGATAAATGTTATAAAAGAAAATTGCAAGGGCCAAGAGAATATGTAACAGAAAAGTCTTCTTCAAGAAGTTTGAGCTGACAACTGAAGAATGGGTAGAAGATAAATAAGCCAAGATTGTTGAGTATGTGCACTGTAGGCTGTGGTGCTTTCAAGAAATGGAAAGGTCAGAGTAAAGGCTATATAATGAGTAAGGAGAAGAGTGGCATAATCTAATATCAACCAAAGAACCAGGGACCAGGTCATGCAGGCTTTTTAGATTCTATTAACTTTTAAAAAAATCTTAAGTGCAGTGAGAAGTCATTTAAGGATTTGAAGCAGGAGGAGAAGTGTTGTAATCAAATTTAGCATTTTGGAGGATGATTCTAGCTTCACTGAGGAAAATGGATTAAAAGGGACAAAAGTGGTTACAAGTTACTGAAAGAGTTGATATAAGATGCTGTGGTCTCATCTACTCTCAGAGATCCTAAAGTCACCTCAATAAATCCCAAGTCTTCTTACAGAAACCTCTTTTTCTTTAGCGTCTCCCACATGAGTAGATAACCATCTAGTGTGGTCAGCCAAAATGTGAGAGTCGTCTCTCATCTTCCCTCTTGTCACCTACCAATATTCAAGTCCTATCAGTTCTGCCCCTAAATAGTGTTTCAATTTGTACCCATCTTTACATCCTCACTGCCAACACTCTAGTACAGACTACTCTCATTTCTTGCCCAGGATATTGATATAGGCTTTTAACTGATTCCCCACATAGATTTTTGCTCCCTCTGTTATCCACACTGCAACCAGAATGATCTTTCTAAAGCATAAATTTTATTAAAATCCCTTTACTATACTTTACGTTCCATACCTCCTCCCTTCACTCACACACACACATAAAGACACACACATATGCAGACACACACACATTTATGACCCATAGGTGGCTTCCTTCTGCCCAGAACATACAGAATTGCAGCCTCACCCCTGCTCTGTGTCCTCCAGGAGCAGATGACGGTCTACCTCCCCAGCTGTCATACCCCATAAAGATCCCTCCCTCTCAAGCTCCATTTCAGAGGTCTTATGTTTCTTTGGGTATGCTGGGCTCTCTCTCATAATACCGCTTTTGTGAAAGCCAATTTCTTAGACTGTCTGTCTACAACGTTTCTCCTGTGTCTAGCTAACTCTGATTCTTTTTCATGTCACAGATGAGAGATTATTTCCTGAAGGAAGCATTTTCTAATACCTCAGTTCTTCTTTTGTGTTCTTATATCTTCTTAGGTGCTCAGGTAATGTTGTCACCTGCACTCAAATCCAGGTGACTCTGATTTCCATGCCCATGCATTTAATCATTAAGATGCCCCCACCCTCCAGCTTAAGAGTTTTTGTCGCCAATGTCCCATAGTTTGAGCAAGGCTACACCATTGAATATACAATCTATTTTCTATTTTATTTTCAGGAAGAATGTGAGCTTAAAGAACAAAACTTGACCGAGGTTGAATATAATAATGACTTTTCTGTAAAAGTAATTTAATGTTTAATGGTTTTTGGTTACACCCCAAGTAGACACTTGATAAGTGAGAATCTATGATAAGAATTTTCAAAGTTGTGCTTAAAGAACACATATACCAAGTGTATTAGTTAGCATGAGCACTGCCTGGGAACAGAGAAATGAATGAGCCTGTGACACTGGGAGAGCTCTCACAGCCGTTAACCTCCCTGGGAAAAATTGCAAACACAATAGGTGACTTTGCAAGTCATCTTAACAAGTAAAAGAATAAGTAAGAAATCTCCTATTCTTAGAGAAAAGGGGTGAGATGTACTAATGATGCTGCTTAGAGAGGTTTGCGTTTTCACTATTTGTGCCACGCGATAGATAAAAAGGGCTCCAGTCTCCAAGGTTGTCGCTCCATCACCCTTCACAACACTAAATTCACTTAATTTTTTTTTTTCACTTTAACAGCTAAGGATGTTATCACTTATGCTGAGGTCACTGAGAGGGTAATACTACTCTTGGAGACACTAATGAAAAGGTACAGTGGTGACATGAGTTAATTGCATAGTTACCACACAATTACCAATTAATGTTCTACTGATGTTAACAGAGAATGTGAGAGAGCTAGCATTATGTGTACTGAGCACTGCATGGTAATATAATATAATATAATATAAATAGTGCTTAGTAGTATACAACATTTTCCTGAACAGATTTGCTCAGATAAATAAAGAGGATCAAGAAAATGTATGTTTTCCCATGTTTACTGTTCTAACACTGCTTAAAAATGAACCTAATAACAATGATCTTTCTTTCAACTCTTTCCCTCTTAATCATTCAGGTTTCAAAAACCCAGTTGCCAGAATTTTTTTTTTTTAATTTAATGTTCAGCTACAAAAATAGTTATTTTACTCCTGAACACAAGCTTCAATATGACTTTATTTTTCTATAAGTGAAACAGATTAGGTTGTGGACTCAGTTTCTGTATTAGAAAAAAAAAATCTTTATGAAAATTGTATTAGATGAAACTAAATCTCTCCGGGTGTGGTGGCTCAAGCCTGTAATTCCAGCACTTTGGGAGGCTGAGGCATGTGGATCACTTGAGGTTAGGAGTTTGAGACCAGCCTGGCCAACATGGTGAAACCCTGTCCCTACTAAAAGTACAAAAATTAGCTGGGCGTGGTGACAGGTGGCTGTAGTCCCAGCTACTTGGGAGTGTGAGCCAAGAGAATCCCTTGAGCCCGGGAGGCGGAGGCTGCAGTGAGCCAAGATCATGCCACTGTACTCCAGCCTGGGGGACAGAGCAAGACTCTGTCTCAAATAAATAAATAAATAAATAAATAAATATTTTAAATTTTTAATTTTTAAGTTTTGAGATGGAGTTTTGCTCTTTCACCCGGGCTGGAGTGAAGCCGCACAATCTCAGCTTATTGCAACCTCCACCTCCTGGGTTCAAGCAATTCTCATGCCTTAGCCTCCCAAGTAGTTGGGATTACAGGCATCCACCACCATGCCTGGCTAATTTTTTTTGTATTTACAACAGAGACAGGGTTTAACCACGTCGGTCAGGCTGGTCGCAAACTCCTGACCTCAGGTGATCCACCCTCCTCAGCCTCCCGAAGTGCTGAGATTACAGGCGTGAGCCACCTTGACCAGTCTATAAATAAATAAACAAATAAGTAAATAAATAAATAAATCTCTTTATCTAGTGCTTGATTAGTTCTTTACTTGCACATAATTTTCAGGATCTTTGAATGTATCTTATTTCAACAATTTTACAAATTCCTGAAAAAGCAAAAAGACCTTTTTTTTTGAGTTTTTAAATCAATTTTCTTGAGGTATAATTGAAATATGAGAGAATGAATTGTTTTAAGTGTATAGTTCAATGAAAATATGCTTATTTTAAAACATGTTTTATTTCTTGAGTCTCTGAAGGATTATTTCAGTAAAAGTAGGAACTGATTGCTTCTAGAAAATTATCCATAACATCTCTAAACTCACCTCTTGAGAAATTTTGCCCTGAATACCACACACAGCCCATAACTTACCTATTACCCACACAGATGTAGAGCAAATCTAAGAGTAAACTTTCTGTCAAAACAATTTAATGTTAAACAGTTTTCAGTTATAACCTCCACACATTTGCTGATAATGAGCCATAATAGGCAACAGCAAGAAACTAAACTAAAATTCACAAATTCTTTGCTATTATCCAGTCAAATATATATATGAAGTACAAGGCACTTGCAGATACTGGAGACGCAGTAGTAAACAGAACAGACACAGCCCCTACGACTCGTTTCTTTATCCTTCCTAACATTTTGGTAATCTATTTAATACTGCATATTAAAACAATTCCTGGTTATATTAACTAGAGTAAATTCTGTTCTCTGAATGCTGAGCAATGTATTACAGCTACTAATGCTTTCTTTTCTAATGCATGGTCCCAAATTACTGTCTTTCCATGAATCTGCTATTGCTGCTGACTCAATATAATGTCCACACTGTAGAGTACATATGGGACTATAGCCCATTTCCATTGATGGTAAAAGCAATTTTCCAATTGTTTAGGAGCTGAATAGAGTTCTGATTGTGTAGAAAAATGACCTTATCATATGTGTCCTTAACTGCTTAATGCTCATAGTTATATATGAGCATTATATGAGGTTACAAAAGAATGTTAAGGTTAATACTTGCAAACATCGAGATTTCTCAATGTGGTCATTAGACCAGCAGCAGCAGCATCACCGTGAACTTCTTGGAAATGCAGATTCTTGGGTCTCACCTCAGACCTATTTAATTAGAAACAAAAAGTGGGCTCCCAATCTGTATTTTAATGAATGTTCCAGGTAATTCTGATGCACAGTTAGTTTGAGGATCTCTGAGTTGAATTACACTCAGATAACTAACATTTTAAGGCTTAAAACACAGAAGGTAGGCCAGGCACAATAGCTCATGCCTGTAGTCTCAGCATTTTGGAAAGACTAGGCGGGCAGGACGCTTGAGCCCAGGAATTCAAGACCAGCCTAGGAAACAGGCTGTCTCTACCAAAAATTAGCCCAGCATAGTGGTGCACATCTGTAATCCCTGCTGCTAGGAAGGCTGAGTTGGAAGGACTGCTTGAGCCCAGTAATCAGAGGTTGCAGTGAGCCAAGATGGTGCCACTGCACTACAGCCTGGGCAACAGAGAGACTCACTCTCAAAAGAAAAACAAACAAAAACAAAAAACAAAACACCACCACCAAGGGTTTGTTTCTCACTTATGCAGGATATTTTTTGGTGTGTCATCTGGCTGCTCTCTTTTGCGATGTCCCTACTTTAGAATCCATGCTGAAGAAACATTGCTGCCATCATTTTAAGGGAAAAAAGACATCTGGCAATTAGATGTTCTTGCCTAGAAAGGCACATGTCCTTCCACTTAGAACTTTTTATCCATATCTGGTTACTCAGGCCCACCTGGTAAGGTAGGATCAGGAAATGCTATCTAACATTTCCCTGGAAGGAAGAGATCAGAAATAGTAAATAGCTTTTATGAACACCATAATGCCCAAATCTTGCACTCAAATATTTGGCTCATTCTCTCATCTGCAGACAAAATACACTCACCCACTAATGAAGGCACATAAAACAGGGCTGGACATGGTGGCTCACGCCTGTAATTTCAACTCTTTGGGAGGCCAAGGTGGGTAGATCACCTGAGGTCAGGAGTTCAAGACCAGCCTGACCAACATGTTGAAACACTGTCTCTACTAAAAATACAAAATTAGCTGGGCATGATGGCACACACCTGTAATCCTAGCTAGTCAGGAGGCTGAGGCAGGAGAATCGCTTGAACCTGGGAGGCGAAAGTTGCAGTGAGCCGAGATCACACCACTGCACTCCAGCCTGGACAATAAGAGCGAAACTCCATCTCAAAAAAATAAATAGATAAATGAAAATAAAACAGAAGTCCCAACCAATATGGCACGGAGCCCAAACTCCACATTTTTTGGGTGAAGCATTATATTATTTAAAGTTGGGATAATAGCCGGGCGCGGTGGCTCAAGCCTGTAATCCCAGCACTTTGGGAGGCTGAGACGGGCGGATCACGAGGTCAGGAGATCGAGACCATCCTGGCTAACATGGTGAAACCCCGTCTCTACTAAAAATACAAAAAACTAGCCGGGCGAGGTGGCGGGCGCCTGTAGTCCCAGCTACTCGGGAGGCTGAGGCAGGAGAATGGCGTAAACCCGGGAGGCGAAGCTTGCAGTGAGCTGAGATCCGGCCACTGCACTCCAGCCCGGGTGACAGAGCAAGACTCCGTCTCAAAAAAATAAAAATAAAAATAAAAAAAATAAAGTTGGGATAATGTGTGATAGTCATTATAGCACCTTTGGATGTACTCCTCCTAATTCAAATAACCATGGAAAAAAGGCAAGTTACTCTTCCCCTAATAATAAATGATGGAAAAGGACAGTTTATCCACTAAAAACATTCCCATGTAGAAAAGCGATGAATGGCCATCATGCAGCAGCCCCTGTTCTATAGCAATTCTAAAATCCAGGTGATCAGGTTCTGCAAGGGTCTTCTACCTGCAGAACAGCGTGTTCATTCAGTTCCTCCAAGATGCAGATGCCCAAGATGGAAGTAAATATGCAATTATTTTGTTATGAGAAAAATTTGTGAGAAAAAAATAGGGAAGGAGCCAGGGGAAGCTGGGAGATACACCAGGGCATGACGTAAACCTGACCCTAAGTGAAGGAGAGAGGACAGGAAAGTAGAAGAATCTTCCATGATCACACAGTCAAAAGAAGGTCCAACAAGGCTGCCAGGGGTTTCTGGAGCCAAAATCAGCCATTAGAGTAATACCTTATCTCAAATGAGCCTGCCTTAGTAGAAATGGGACCGCATTTGTGTCCCTGGTGCACTCAGTCACCACCAGTGTTTAACCTGTGGCAAATGTCCCACTGGGCAGGCTTGATGACAGATGTCAAAGTGTGGCAGATCGGTTAGTGAAGCTCCCTGTCTTTGGAGGTCTGCAAGACATGTACTTATGGCCACCACAATCCACCCATTGTGTCTTTTAGGTACACTCACACAGGTTCAGGGAGCAGCTCCTCCACACTTCCTGGGGATCCCTCTTCCTGTTTGGAACCCAGAAGAAGGAAGTTAGTGAGATGAACAGCAGTCTCTGTCGCTGTGGTTGATCCTAGAGATAGCACTCATCCTCTCCTCCACCATTCATTCAAATTCCCCTCACTTTCAGCTACCACTTTGGAATTTACTTATCTACAAGCAGCCCTACCTCTTCCTGCTCATCAGAAATTGCTCAGTATGGTGATTCTTTTGTCTGCTGGCCCCTGGGCACATGGAATCCAAAGTGCTCTGATAGCAGCTGTAACTTGTAGTTCAATGGCAACCTTGCTGTGTTCCTTTTAAGATCACATTCCTCTGGGGACTAGAACTTTTAAAACTGCAGGGCCCAGAGTTTGTGGAAACAAGAAGTACAGTGCTTCCCATTGTGTCATTGAGGGCAATGGTTATAGAGGCCACTTTTGCTTCCACCTCTTGATTCCTGGATCCAGGTATCTTTTCTCTTGTGGACACAGGCCATGTAGGAGTGTTTGATTTAATAAATACAGCCATCCTGAAAGATGGTACCCCACCCTTTCAAGTGTTTTCTCCAATGTGGTATTTCAATTATATCTTTGTTTTTGTTTTTGTTTTTTGTTTGTTTTGAGATGGCGTCTCACTCTGTTGCATAGGCTGGAGGGCAGTAGCATGACCTTGGCTCACTGCAACCTCTGCTTCCCGGGTTCAAGTGATTCCTGTGCCTCAGCCTGCCAAGTAGCTGGGATTACAGGCACATGCCACCATGCCCAGTTAATTTTTGTATTTTTAGTAGAGATGGAGCTTCACCATGTTGGCCAGACTAGTCTCGAACTCCTGACCTCGAGTGATCTGCTTGCTCAGCCTCCCAAAGTGCTGGGATTACAGGCATGAGCCACTGCGCCCAGCCCCAGTTATATCCTTGGAAGGCTGATCCAGATTTCAGTGAAGCTGGTTGACTCTGAGTCATGCATAGACCCCATAGTCATGTAGATCCCGTAGTAATGGTCCTGCTCTCATACCCCTAGTTACATACAACGTTGTGTGGGTTATGCTGGGAGATAACCCTAGCTATCAACTTGGCATGCAGGTCAGAAAGTGAGCAGCTTCTAAGAGGGGAGGGAGCCATCTGTTCCCCTGAATGAGACAGGTTTCTGCAGCATCTTCTGGCACAGAGGAAATGCTAGCCCTGACTAGGGAAGAATGAATCACTTCTGTACCCCCAGAAGACCCAGGGAAGTTACAGAGACAACATTCTTATGGTCAGTTCATCTGGTTGACTGTATACCATGATTCAGGATTCGAAATTTTCCTTACCAGGGCCCTAACTTTCATATAGCAGATATGCCGTGGCTGAGCATTCAAATATCTCAGGAGTTCTGTTATTCTGACAACTAGATCTTCAGTGTAACCTTAACGTGTCCGCCCTTCCACTCCAAGTATAATGGCATTTTTTGTAAACCTGAGACAGAAACTCTCTGGCTTTCACAGTTAGGTATTTACCGCTGGTTAACAGTCCTTACTCTCTCATTATTCTTCGGCAGGGGTAATATAATCTAACAGTAATCAATGAACTCAGCATTGCTACCCTCATGTTTCTCCAAATACATATTCTTTTCAAATGACACCAAATTATATTATTATCATATCTTCCACAACATCCCCCGCCCCCACCCTCACTGGAACAATTTCTGAGGTCACCTCTGTTGAAATCTTTGGCAATTATTCTGCCACCTTGTGCTAGGGACAACCTGTACTCCACTTATCAACCAGGATGATGTCTTCTCTACCTGCCATGTGCTGAGTGAGCTATGTTTACTTTTTGCTTGTTAGAGTTAAGAAATATTTTAATTTTCCAACTGTACAATTTTCCTAAATTTCTTTATTCTCTTTCACTTATGTGTATAAATCAGCAAAATCATTTTTTCTTGTAATATATTGCCAAACATAGCCAACAGCAACAAACATTGTTATCAACATCTATTTTCAGAGCATGTTTCCTGCAGCTCGAGTTAACTACTTATATAGCCTGACTTTCAAGTTAATACAATCAACAGTTTACCAGATGCTTCACTGACACATTTTATGGATTTCAGATTTTGAAACCAGTTTTCTCACCACCTATGTATGCCCAGCCCTTTAACTATTGCCACATACTTAATAAGGTTTTTGTTTCTCTGTAATTAGCACGCCACTTCTGGTATGAATTTCTGTTTCAGTTAAATTTGGTTAGCTTATATTACATTATCAAGCATATTCACAAATTTCAGCTTAAAAAAACAAGGAATTTTTTTACTTACATAAATATCCCTAGCAGAGCAGCTGGAGACCTACTCCATTCTGTGCCCACTTTTGTAGTCCAGGCTGATGGAGCATCCATTATCTGGATCAAGTCCTTGCCACCATGATGGGGCCCAACTCTGCCAGGGCTCCACCCAGTCACCACTGAGGCAACCAAGTATAAATGGGACTTATTCCAGTTGATACAGGAGCAATTCTGCCTCCTGAGATAACTACTGAAATTCCAATTCTTCCTGTCACTATTAGACCTGAGTAATATAACTTATCCAAAGGCTCCTGAAGGGAATAGGAGACACCACAGAAATGTCTAGAGAGGTATCTCTCCATGAACTAAACTCTGGGCATTGAGAACCTGGACAATAGGAAACAATAGTTAGAAGAGAACTCACAGATAAATCCCTCCTCTTTCCTTCTCACCACTCTCTCCTGCATCTATCAAGATCCACTCAGGAGACTGAAATCCCAGCTGCAATTTTAACACACACACAAAAACTCAATGTAAAGACTTTTAATTAGATAAAAAGTAGTTGTATTAGTCTGATTTGCTATAACAAAATGCTGGGTGCCCTAAGTAGCAGAAATTTACATTCTCCAGTTCTGGAGCCTAAAAGTCCAAGATCAAGGTTCCAGCTGGGTTTCCAGTGGTGGTTCTCCTCCTGGCTTGCAAATGGTTGCTTTCTCACTATCCCCTCCCTCACGTGGTCTTTCGTCAATGTGCACACACAGAAGAAGAGATGGGGAGCTCTCTGGTGTCTCTTTCTTACAATGCCACTAATCTTATCACATTTAAACCCCACCCTTATGACCTCATTTACCCTTAATTACCTCCTCTTTAGAGGCCATATCTCCAAATACAGTCATGCTAGGGGTTGAAGATTCAACATTTGAATTTGGAGGTACATAGACCTTCAGTCCATAATATACCATAACTTCGATCAGATTTTCAAAGTGACCTAAACCTAAGAAAATTTAACAATCACTGATTTGGAAATTAGAAAGTTACAGGGATGCCTAGAATGCACAGGTTTTCTTTAAGTATTATTAATTAAGATATTAACAGGTTAAAAGATAGTAAAATATAAAAGATGAGACAGCCACTGGTTTTACCTACATCGTGTCCATTCTATACTTCCTTACTGTAGTAGACTCAGGAAAAAATAACCATAAATTTCTCCCTTTCCTATAAGTATTGTGAGTTTGCCATCCTCCCATCAGGAAGTAATATTTCTCTCTCTACTTGAACCTTGGATTAGCCATGTCATTGGCTGTAATCAATGGGACATTAAGAAACATAATATTGAATGATGCTTAAAAAGTACTAGTGTATTGGAGCTTGCCTTCTCTTCCTTTGTTTAGTAATGCTGAGACTACCATGAGAAGTCATATCTTCCTGGATCATGAATGGTCATATAGAGAAAGAGGAAGGGCCAGCAATCCCAGTTGAAGTCTTAGACAAGAGTTTAAAGCCATTGCATATTATTCAGTCGAGCTGTCACAGAACTGCTCCACCAACCCAAAGAATTGTGAGATATAATATTATCATTGTTTTAAGCAACTATATTCTGAGATAGCTTGTTATATTGGAAAATTCAATTTATTAGTACGTATTAACAAAATCCCAAATGTATTTGGTTTGGCAGT
The DNA here is from genome assembly GCF_009764315.1 of Trachypithecus francoisi. Classification (NCBI taxonomy): domain Eukaryota; kingdom Metazoa; phylum Chordata; class Mammalia; order Primates; family Cercopithecidae; genus Trachypithecus; species Trachypithecus francoisi. The sequence continues at coordinate 30,914,249 of NW_022681472.1, forward strand.
CTGGTTACTGAAGATAACCTTCCTGTAATCTATGACTATAAACAGTATCTTCTTGATCCGGTTCTGGCCAACGAAGCATACACATACGTTGCTAATTGGTGTCTGGTAGTGGAGCCATCTAAAGGGAGGCAATTCTAGTTAGAATGGTCCTTTGGCCCTTTGGTTTTCCTCTTCCTTCTTGCCTGGAATACAGATAAAATAAAGGAAGCATATTGCAACCATGAGATAAAAGTCCCACTCTAAGAATGGTAGGACAGGAAAATAGAAAGCGATTGAGCCCTGATGGCAGTTTAGTTGCCCTACCAGGTCAAGACTACACAATCTCCAGACTTTTTGTTATATGAGAAAAATAAAATCTTTAATCTACTGGAATAAATGAATGCAAATACTAACTCAAGGTATTAAAGAAGGTGGAATCACTGACGGTTCCTATTTTGCTAGCTTTGTCAACTGGATAACGGTTCCATTAATCCAAAGAAAAGACATATTTGGGGATAAGATGAATTTAGAAAACACTGAGTTTAAAGTGCCTGTAAAAGGTATAGAAGACACCAGTTGGAAGGTGAGAGGTGAGCCAAAGCTGTTATACTACCGATACTTAGAGGGGAGATCTGGGTTTGAGTATAATTTAAGGAATCAACAGCCAATGTTGTGGTAGGTAAAACTGTTAGAGTGCATGGGATTTCCCAGGAAGAGTCAGAAGAAAAAAGTATAAAGGAAGAATCTTAGGAAACAGCAGTTGTTATAGGATGGTGGGAGCAAAGTGTTAAGAAATACAGATAAAAAAATGCTAAGAGGGTTAGACATAGACTCTGGTGAGCTTAATATAAGGATTGAACATGTCCTTATTGGATTTACCAATCAGGAAGCCACTAAGGCCCTTTCTGAGAGCAGAGTCCCTGGAGTGGAACCAGCTAAAGCCGGATTATGGTGGGTGGAAGAGTGAATGAAAGGTGTTGATAAGGAGACCATAAGTCGACTTGGCTAGTGAATCTTGGCTGCAAAGGACAAAAAAATAGGGCAATACCAGAAGGAGACAGAGTAGAGAGGAAATTTTGCTTTTGCTTTTTAAAAATGTTTTAGTTCGTTGGTAAGACTTGAACCTATTTATAGTCTGCAGAGAAGAAACCATTGGAGGGGGAGAGTGTGAAGACATAAGAAAAAGAAATACTGTAATTGGTAGAACAAGGCCAGGCATAGGCAGGAAGGGATGGAATCAAGAACACAGGTGGACGGATTAACCATAAACAGGAGTTGAATCTCTTCTTCCTGTGAGAGTGTCAATATTTCTTCCTGAGGAGGGGAAGGTGCACTTAAATCTACATGGATACACAAGAGAGATACAAAGGGCCTGACTGCTGTAGTTTCAGCTTTTATCTGTTGTGTGATCTTGATTGGAGGCATGTAAGAGATCAGGAAGGCAGAACTAGTGGCTTCTTGTGTTAAAACATGGCAGGAATCCCGCGCCAGCTGCTGTCAGCTTTTGAAAACATTCACTACTCATAAATTAATACCTACATACTACAGTGCTACTTAATTAGTCATCATCAATATTTCAAATATTCTGAATTACAACAAAGCAAAAACATATTGCATCAGAGATTGATCATTCACCTATAGTTTCTAAAATGAGCAATATGCTTATGGAAGAGAAGTCTTGTTCTCATGACACAATTATTGAGGAATTTGAATACATTTAACCAGCTTAGGTTTACACAGTCACTGTCCTGAAAAGAAGGTAATGTTTTCTGTAATTAGGTAATAGAAAAATATGTTCAGAACACACTTACATTTTGTTTTGTAAATAAAATAAAATTGGAAATTAGAATGAGGTAAAGTGGAAAAATAATTGAGATGATGAGGCCAGCTAAGTTCAGGGACAAATTTTTGGCAGTATGTTGGAGGGCTTTTCAAGAACTGTTTGCAGTAGCATCCGTAACTTCATTACTTGAAATTAAAATACAGAGGGGCATAGACTGTAGAATCAATTTACAATAAAGGTTTGAATGATAGTGGTCAAAAATTATACTAAATAGATGAGATGAGTTAATATATTTTTTGCTTTTCACATATATTTTTCTTAGTACTTGATTTTTATAATTAGTGTCAATTAACTGATTTTTTTTTGTTTTCATTTGGATGTCTGATATATTACAGACTGTGCCTTCAAGCAAATGCTTCTTTTGGATGTACCTTGTATCTCTTTTTTTTTTTATATTTATATATATATTTTTTTGAGATGGAGTCTTGCTGTGTCCCTCAGACTCCTTTGGCCCATAACTTGAATTGCAGTGATGTCTTTTTGCCTCTTTTGTTTATGGGAGGCAGCATGATATTAAAAGTGCACGCCACCCTTGCCACCCTCGGCTCTGGAACCTTATCAGCTCTGACCTACCAGTTTCATGACTTCCTGATTCCTCAGCTTCCAGGATCGCTAGTAAAACGATGTTTACAATACAGATCTTCCAGGGTTGTTGTAAGTACTCAATGTGTTAACTACTTAAAATCCCACAAAACAATCCTGGCACATTAAAAGCACCCTTAAAATAAAAAATGTCAGCTATCATTAAAATATAGTGATGATTTTTTAATGGTTATTTCATCAGTAAGACTTCTACATATGCTAAATATTTTATAATGTGAACTTCAACAAAAAGTAGTTTTCAGTTGCCCTACCAAGTAGATTTTTACTTGTTTTTGATGAGGTTGTCCCTAGGTATCCATGGGTGACTGCTTCTAGGACTTCCTTAAGATGCCAAGATCTGAGAATATTCATCTCTAATATAAAATGGTATAGGCTGGGTGCAGTGGCTCATGCCTGTAATCCCAGGACTTTGGGAGGCAGAGGCTGGTGGATCACAAGGTCAAGAGATCGAGACCATCCTGGCCAACATGGTGAAACCCTGTCTCTACTAAAAATACAAAAATTAGCTGGGGGTGGTGGCCCATGCCTGTAATCCCAGCTGCTCGGGAGGCTGAGGCAGGAGAATCACTTGAACTCGGGAGGTGGAGGTCGCAGTGAGCTGAGATCATGCTACTGTACTCCAGCCTGGTGACAGAGTGAAACTCCGTCTCAAAAAAAAAAAAAAGAAAAGAAAAAGGAAAGGTATAGTATTTGCATATCACCTAAGTATTAATGCATCCTCCAGTACACTTTAAATCATCTCTAGATTACTTATAATACTTAATTTAACATAAATATTATATAAATAGTTATATTGTTTAGAGAATAGGACAACACAAAAGTTTTGTAAATCTTCAGTACAGATGCAACCATTCATTTTTTTTCCCCAAATGTTTTCCACGGAGTGCGATACCTCATGCCACCAGCACTTTGTGAGGCCGAGATGCGTGGATTGCTTGAGCTTAGGAATTCAAGACTAGCCTGGGCAATCGTGGTGAAACCCAGCATCTACTAAAAACACAAAATTTAACTGGGTATTGTGGTGCATGCCTGTAATCCCAGCTGCTTGGGAGGCTGAGGTGGTAGGATTGCTTGAGCATAGGAGACAGAGGTTTCAATGAGCCAAGGTGCACCACTGCACTCCAGCCTGGGCGACAGAGGGAGACCCTGTCTTAAACAAATATATATATATATGTGTGTATATATACATATATATTCGATCCTCGGTGTGTTGAATCCAGGGATGCAGAACCAACTGTATTTGATGTGGTCTAATTTTGAAGGAATATAAAATTTATAGCAAGGTATCAAAAGCAAGCATGTGAGTGTGTAAGTATAATCAACTCCATCTTTCTTTGCTGCTGCTGCTGTTCCTTCTCCTTTTCATCCTCCTTTTCTCTTTCTTTTTGTGAAAATGAGAGATGGCTTTGTGCGCGTATTTTCAGAGTCCAAACAGGAAGTAGGTACCTCCTAGCTGTTTTTCGAATTCTTGAAATTTGCATATCAACTGGATCCAAAGCTGATAGAGAATTTAATCCATAAAAAAACAAATAGCATAAAATTTATATGAAGATATTTAGAAGAAAAACTAGTATTATAATAAATTGATGATCTGAGTGAAAATCAGTAACCTTAATGATTAATATATACAAAAGGAAACAAATTGAATGATTATGTTATAACACTCTCTAGTGCAATAGTGTGTTTCTTTCACTTTAGCTTTTATTTTACATTTTTCTTTCATTTCTTATACTTGTTTTGGTTTGTAAATAAGAAAACAACTAGACTCAGAGGCTTTGGAGGATACCTAGAATCTGTATTTTCTCTTATGCCCACTAGATGGCAGGTATAGGATTCTGAATGCTTTTCAGGAGCTAGGTGTCACCTATTTTTTTTTTTTTTTAAAGCTCACTGTAATTGCGTTCATGTAAAGTTCAAAAATAGTCAAAGCTAATTGGGTTAGAAGTCAGGATAGTGGCTACCTTCGGAAGAAGGTAGTGACTGGAAGAATTTATGGAGTACTGGAAATATCCTATTTATTTTACTTTTAAATTCATTTATTTTTTAATTGACATATAACATTGTATGTATTTATTATATAAAACATAATGTGTTGAAATATATAAACATTGTGGAATTGTTAAGCCTAGCTAATTAACAAATGCATTACCTCACATAGTTATCATATTTGTGAGGGGAATACTTAACATCCACTCTCTTGGCATTTTTTAAAAGCACAATACCTTGTCCTTAAGTATGGCCTCCATGTTGTGCAATAGATCTCTTGAACTTATTTTGTCACCTATTCTTATTTGCAGCACTAGATGAGAAAACCAGTTTTGTTCAAAGCACAACATTTTAGAAATGAATCATTTTATCTTCAGCCCCCTCCCCCAGTCTCCTACATAGATCCTAAAAAACAAACAAACAAAAAAAGGACTGGTAAAACTGCTCAAGGAAGATAGGGTTTCTAATAAGGCTTTTAAGTATTTTCATACAATACACTCATTTTCCGTCTTTTTCCTTTCTCCTTTGGACACATACGATCCAAAATGTGGTGTAGTCTCTGTTTAATCTCAATTCTTTTATTTTCTCACAGTAGAAAGATCCCTGTTGCCCAACTGCAAGGGGCAGTGAGAGAGTACATTGTAAATTGTTCGTCGATTTACTTTGTTTCCTTTATGAAAAAAAGAGAGTAGGAAATTGGGGAATTTTAAATAGTTCTTTCCTTGTTTCTCACCGTTTTGTTTAAAGTTTTTCTTTTTCTTTTCTTTTTTTTTTTCCTTGCTTGAAATACAGCTGAAATAACTGAGTTTTCTACTTGAAACGTGTGTGCCTTTCCACTGAGGGGCCAAGGCCCTGGAAATGTAAAGGGCCAATCTTTGTTACAGAGGGGTTCATTGCAGTGAAGGGCGGGTTCTGCAAAGACAAACAGGTCTCACAGATAGTTGCCAAGGGCACCGAATACATCTTTGCATTACACCTTGAACTAGCGTGCTCATATCACCTGTTTTTATTGCATGCACTATAAATGACTGTAAAAGTTTGCAAATCTTGTAGAGACCTTGGCAATCAATACTTCAGCAGGAAATCTACAAAGATGGGGGTGGGAAGAGAAGGGATCCAACCTAGTAGTTTGCCTGTTTGGTACAAGAACCATACCTTGACATTGAGAATTATGAAGTGTGTTCGATTTTCACGGTGTCTCAGTCAGACCGGTAACATACGCAGAGTAGTTTCAATTTAGACGCTCAATTTGAAATCTTGGCTTTGCATTTTTATTAACAGGTAACGGAGTCTGGGAACATTCCTTGGCCTTCCTTAATCTGAACTTACTCTGGGTGCTTCTGATCTGTGACTTGAGTGCAAAATAAAGACTAATTTTTATCTGGGTCAATGTGGGGCCAAGTAGGGTGGCCAGTACTGAAGGCCACGCCTGCAGCTTTAGTGTTTTTAAATGTCTGACCACCAAACGGGTCATGCAAGTGTATGGACTGTTTTCTTTTCTTTTTAGAGTCTGCACAGTGGTGGTAGGACTGGGAGTACTAATCAATCCCTGTACCATGTTCAATCTGTCTGTTCTACTGATTTTTATTGTTGTTCTTGTTTCACCGTGTTAAATTTAAGTCTTTAAGAAGTGGACGCCCCGTGGAAAGCCGGACAAATCAAACAGCAGAGGAGGGTACCAAAGTCCCGGGGTCCCAGTTACAGTCTGCTATTGCTCCAGGCCCAGCAGGGGCGGACGTTGTTGAAGGCTACGGTACAGGTCGGAGAAGATGAAATGGCCTCGCATCCCTTTTCCCAGAGGCTCGAGTCTGCAGATTTAGAGCTCCTACAATCTGTGCCCTCGCTTTGGGCTGCGCCAGGGAGCAAAAAACCTGTGCTTTTTTGAAAGAGGCCGGGGCAACAAGGTAGAGAGCCGCAGCCAGAAGCAGCCCCGGGCCATAAACCCGAGGCCTGGATGGCTTAAGGCTGAAACCGCCCCCGCCCCCACCCTCACCCTGCTGGCCGAGCCCTCCCCCATCCTAGCCACAGTGACCAGAATCCCAGCCTTCCCTTCTGATGCATAAAACATTCAGTGGCCTCCAGGGAGTTTTTGAAATTCTGGCGGAGACTGCTTTATCCGTTGTTTCGCCCCCTGGGTCAAACACTGGTCCATTGGGTGAGTTGGAGGAGCGATTAGCTCAGCTATGGACTAAATTTAACCTGAGTCCCGGCGGCCGCGTCCCGCCCGCGGTCCTTTCCATACGAGTGGCTTTGAAGGTGTCACTGAGCTGTGCCCAAATCTAGAAAAGAATGGAAGGGGAACTGCGTGAGCTTTTTAATTTTCTTCCTTTTCCCCCCTCTTCCTGCGTGTAAACTCGTGTAAAAGTGGGCGGTAATACCCACTAATTGAGCCTGCGCGGGGAGGTAGCGACTCCGGCGTGGGTGCCACAGCGGTCGCGAAAGATCGGGTTCTGAATCCGGTCAACAGGGGTGGCAGCGGCCCCCGCAGTACCTAGGCAGGAAGTGGACACTTCCCGTTCGCGTTTGGTGATGGTTTCATGTGCCAGGACATGGGCGCGGAGTTGCCCTCGGAAATAGGGTCTCTGGATGCTGAAATCATAAAGACCTTTTCCCTGAGGTTGTGCGCGCCGGCCCGCACCCTCCCTACTTCCTGAGCCCTCTGCCTGAGGCTACTGCTTTTAATTAATAGTATCAGAACGGTTCGTGGGAGAACCTGAAGTTCTTATCAAGACAATCTTGGTGGCGTAGGGAAGCGCGAGAGTGGGGGTGGGGGTGGGGGTAGGGGGTGGGTGGAATGGTGTAAAAAAGATTAAATACCAAAGAGAAAAGGAAAAGTACGGGCTAAACGAGACATTTAATAGAAAAGTGAAGTAAAGGGTTTTTGACGCCACATTTTGTGTATTTAGTTTTAGGTTAAAAGAGCAGATGCAACATAAATATATATGTGTATAATTTCCCCCAAACCGCTAACTAGCGAAATGGAACATTGTATCTGCTGAGAACCTTTCCCTGAAAAATTATCCTGAGGCTTTCTTCTCATTGTTGTCCAACCCCCCCACCCCCAAGCATCAGCGGATGACTCTCCATAGAGCACATTTTTCATCTTCAGCAGCTTAAAGCCACGCCATGGAGAATCGTAATAAATTAGTTTCAGGAACAATATAAGTGATGCTGTAAAGCTTGGTCATGTAGCATTGGTTTATCTAGTAAAAACCGCCAAGCTCCAGAGTGGAGTCAAATCCTTGTCCCTTCTTCTAGTTCTTAACGTCGTTTATTTATTCATTCATCCATTCATTCGTCTGAAACCCCTCCTTCTTGCTCCTGACACAGAAGGCTTGGCAGTGTTACCCAAACTCTTCTCAGGGGTTTTTAAAAATTGAACAAATGAAATGTTTTTCTTAGATAATAATAAGACTTCGCAGAGATTAATTTCTTGAATGCATGACTTTTTCTCATTATTGAAAATCCTCGTGTTGACAAATTTTATCACAAAAGTTCTACATATTGTGTCAAAATAATTTTGCACACAGAACATATGACTATTTCCTGGTAGATCAGCTATTCTACCACATACCAGTAATGAATTGATTATTCAAAACCCAACCCACTTACATCGCGGATTAACAGTGGAATAAACTGAGACTATTGAATTAAAATATTATTTCTCTGCTGAGAACAACAGATGTCAGGTGTCATTAAAGCTTCTGTGAATGAGGATGAAGAACTTATCTCCAGACTTTGTGTTTTATGGAAATTATACATTTACATTTTGGCATAGAATAAAACAACCTTCATTCGCCAAGTATCTGAAATATTTTTAAAGAGAATATCCACAGGTGATCTGTAAACAACACACCTGTGAAAGATTTGCATAATAAATATAACTCGTTAATTGTAACTCTTCTGCCTCTCCCGTGTCTGGATGGTTTCCCATGAGCGACATGAACAGAAGCCACTTTCTTGACACGGTTTGCAAACCGCGTGGGCAACAAGGAATCAAAGAATATGTTTTGTTCAAAAAGGTCGATTTATAGAAAAATAGTATATGATCTCTCCCCTTTGTCCTAATTTCTAAAACAGCCAACAACTTGTTTTCAAAGAACCTTTCAGCAAGATATTCGGAAGGAGGAAACTGAGAAAGTTTAGTAAATCCGTTCTAAAAAGAAAAAGAAAAAACACCTAGCTCTTTGATCTCCCTGGCCATTGTCGTTACAGCCTTAAAATATCAGCCAACCCTTTGGTAGGAAAAGAAAAATCTTACGGATTAAGTAACTATTTATCTCATGATGATAATTACTTGTTTGACCTGAAGTCACTCATTCCTGAAACCACGAAGTTAAATTGTTGAGATGTTTTTAAAAGCCGGCTCTCTGGTTATATTGCTTGTGAACAAATGCCTGACCAAGAAGATCAGCGCATCTGGGATGGGTCTGAGCCCCACTTCTGCAAGTCCAAAGCTAAAGGGTATGGGAGGGAGAAAAGGAAGTTTTCCATCAAATACGTATGTAAAGAGGTACTTAAAGACTAAAACCACAGGTAGCTGGCACGGATGGGAACGGAAAACCATTCCCCCTCCTCTTCCCAGAACTCTTGCCGAGCTAGCTGGTCAGGAGCGTCATGGTAGAATATAATCCCAGAGGCCCAACGTGCAGTTTGAAGAAACGGTGGGAGCTTCCCCTAGTGGTGTGGCTTCAGAGCTGCCCCTAGAAACCCATTGAATTCCCTTTAAAGATAATTCCAGCCGTTTCTGGACCTCATGAGCTCAGGATGAAATCAGCATTCTAGGGTCAGCAAGCTTCCCCCTGCTACCGTGTGTCCAAAAGCACTTCCACAAGCCAGGGTTGACATCGCCCAAGACGAGGCGTGACCCGGGGCGGGGGAGGGGACTTAGCACGTGTCAAGTGAAGGAAACCCTGGCCTCGGGCTCCAGGCGCGGACCCTCCGGGGCTCCCCAGGGTGTAGGAGGCGGAGAGCGATCCGCTCCAGTTCAGAGCGGTGCAGCGCGGGGCCCCTCGCCCGGATGGTGGAGATTCCGGCAGTGGCGGCGGCAGTCATCGCCTGGCCCCCGCGAAGGCCCGGGAGAGCCGCTGCGGTCTCGGGAGACCGGGCTTTGGGACTTGCTGGCCCGACCGCCGGTCGCCCTGGAGCCTTGGGAACAGGGAAATGCGCGCGCCGAGGCGGTGGCGGCCTCGCTGCTTTCAGTTTTCATTGAGTCTACTGGTTACTGTTTAACGTCCCCACCCACGTTTCAGTTTGTTTAGTAAATCGATCGAACTGTGAGAGTCAGGCCGCTGCCCTGTCGCCATTGAGCAAAGCTAATATTCTCCCAGCATATGGTCTAAAATATTTGCTAGAGATCGGGAAAAACAAACAAACAAACAAACAACAACAAAATCCTCAAGCTTCCTCTCCCAAGTCCCCTCAGCCCCACCCCCACTTCCCACCTCCTGGCTTTCAGCAAACTTCCCAGCCTGGGAAAAGTGCGGCGCGGGACAGCGCGGCGGGGTGGGTGGGGGACCTGCTGCCAGGAGATGCGGCGGCGGCCGCGCGGCTGACTGCGACTCGGGAGCTCCGGGAGCGGCCCGCGCAGGTAAGTTTCTCCGCCGCCGCCCGGGGCCCGGGCTGGCCGCAGTGCACCGCCCCGGCAACTGCCGGGCGGGAGGAGCCTCGATTCCCCTCGGGCGGCTGAAGGAGGGGCTGAGCCCTAGGACCCCTAGGCCGGTCCGTGTGGAAAGCAGATGCCTCAAGGCCTCGCCCAGGCTGCGCTGGAGGGAAGAAGGCGCTGGAGGTGGGGCAGCAGGGAGTAGGGGGAGCAGGGAAGTGAAAGATGCCAGTCCTTCACCGTAGAAAAGAAAGAAAGAGAGAAGGGAGGAGAGAGAGCGAGATAGAGAGAGCTGTATTTGTATTTGGGTGCAGAGAAAGCTTTGGTGGTTGTAGCGGGTCATGTGATTTCCAGGTCTCTAGGGGGTCTTCCGTGTAAGTACTTCTGTGGCCTGAGGCAAGTCCAGGATAAATGGATGTTCATGGACCCTGGAGGTCTGTGGGGAGGTGCTTGGTCCTGCAGCATCACCCCAGCATGGCCTTTGCTCAAGTCTCAGCTTCCATCCGTCTCTCATGGACAGATTTTGGGAGTCAGCATCTGCCGGTGATGCCGTTGGGGGATATTTTAAATATAATATTGAGACCTTCCTAGCTAACTTTGGAATGAAATGTCCTTTGGAAGCTTAGTTAACAACGTGCCAGTTAAGCAATAACCGTTCTGTGTCTAACTGAAATAAGCCAGCACGTGATAAGATCTTAGAATGGAATATATGTGCTTCATACCTGATGATCTGTGCTTATAAATCTTGCTCTGAACTGAGTCAAAGCACTGCTCCAACAAGCAAAACAATCATCATGAGTTTTCACTTGAGGGCAAGGGTAAGAGAATCCAGAATCCAGAAGCTCAAAAGTGAATGGGACGTCCTGGAAACTAAATACTCATTGAGAGCACCATTTCCTGGTTTTGTTTTTGTTAGTTTCTTCTGCTTTCTCGTTCATTTTACAGGTTTCTCTTCTCCCTTTAGAGGCGGTTATTTGTCATTAAACTGTTCTTCCTGTCTAGCTGTCACCGTTTTTCCATAGGAGTCCTCCTGTCCCCACGTCCTCACCACCACTCCCTCTCTTTTCATGTCCTGTGGACACTCTCATTCAGGCCACCTGATCTGCTGTGTGGTTGAAGTAGGTGAACAAGTAGTGTTGGGCTCTTTCCTGGTATCATTTGAAGGTGTGGCAAGGAGAGGGAGGTGGTGGTGAGTGTTGGTAAACTGCTCATTTTTCACTTTTCAAAATGGAGTGGAAAATTGAGAGCCGTTTGTCTTCCCATTTCTCCTGAGCTCCAGTTATGGGCGTGCAAATAAGGACATTTTTCCAACATGCTTTGTGAAGGTTCAACCCTTTTAGTAAAGTGTGTTTATTAAGATCTCACAAAGATTGCATTCTTTAATCACGGTTATAGGCATATGGGATAGCACAAATTTATTTTAGGGATTGCTAAGATTTAAAAAAAAAATACTCCCTATGCAAATAATAAGTATTTGTTTTTGAGTGCCTTTGTTTTTTATTTTTGTTTTTTTCCAAGATGAAGTCTTGCTCTGTCACCCAGGCTAGAGTATAGTGGCACAATCTCAGCTCACTGCAACCTCTGCCTCCCCAGTTCAGCCTCCAGAGTAGCTGGGATTACAGGCACCCACCACCATGCCCAGCTAATTTTTGTATTTTTAGAAAAGATCGGGTTTCACCATGCTGGCCAGGCTGGTCTTGAACTCCTGACCTCGTGATCCACGCACCTTGGCCTCCCAAAGTGCTGGGATTGTAGGCGTGAGCCACCACAACTGGCCTGTTTTTATTTATTTTAAATTCTTGTTTTTTCCTATGAATTCTGAAGGTAATATTTTCTCATAAAACAACATCAAAATTGTAGTAAAACATAAAAAGAGCCCCCCTCCTCCATGCATATGTAACTTCTGTTGATGTTTGGGTTTGTATTTCTCTAATCTCCATGTGTATACCACAGAAATTTTTCTTTTATTGTTTTAAAATTTGAATAATGGTTCATATCATACTAGCATTCTGAAATTTATTTTTCTTTAATATTTTTCAAACGTTTATCTGTCAATATATACAGATTTTTTTTTTTTAAATATATCTACCCAAGGTAACCAGCCAATGTCCCTCAGAATATTCACTTGGATTTTTCAATTCTAAGTATTACAAACAGTGATGTGAATATCTACATGCATTATCTTTGCATGGGTACTGTTGAATATTTATTCTGAGAAGAGAATTGTTGGCACCAGGGAGATGTTTGATTGATATTGCCAAGAGCCTTTCTAAACACCCACAGTGTATTTATTGTACCATGCTTGCCAACACTTGATAATAATGACTTATTTAGAATGTTGTCAATCTATTGTTGAAAAATTGATTCCTCATTGTTGGGAATTGTATAAACCAGTCCCAGAACATCTGACTTGGGGATTTTGAGAATTTCGCTATAAAAATATAATAAAATGGGAATGGAATTAAATACACTTGAAAATACCACCTTATTCTGAGCTTGTAAAAGAATCTACTGCATTTGTTGCTAACTATCCACTTACTGAATGGCTGGAGTTACTGACACATGATAAGTGAGCATTTCTAGACTGCAAACATGTGGACCATGTTTGCAATGACAACATGTTGCAGTTGTGATTTTGTGGTTTGTACCTACATGTTCGCCCCCTTCCTAAGAGAAGATTCACACCCCTAGGACAAAAGTATGATTTTAAATGAGGTCTTATCACTCTGGATCCTTTAAAAAGTTATCCGTGCAAATGAAACAACTGGGTATATTGTTGAAACAAACACAGCCTTGCGATTACTTCTCTCCACCCTCCTCAAAGGTATTTATACTTATTGCTGTCAGTCCTGACACTCATATACAGACATAAGGAACTCTGCAAATATGGCTTACTCTTATTCTTATGTTTTAAAGAATACACACACACACACACACACACACACACATATACAGATAAGGTAATTCTTATGGAATACTTAATATGCACTAGGTACTATTGTAGGCAATTTATATGCCTTCTTATGCCATTCATATTAACAGTCTTCCTACTTTACAGATGGGAAAAGTGAACCAGAGATAAATGAAATAACTTGACTAAGGTTACACGTTTACACGGGATAGAGTTGCGGATTCAAATGCAGGCACGTTGACTCTAGGTCATGAACAGAACCATGGCCACTCCATGTTCTCACTGAGTTGCTCACTGCACAGAGGTGCCTAACTGAGCAGAGGAAGGGTTGAAATCTTGACACTACCCACAAGCCAAGCCTTTTCCCTTTGCTTTTGGCTAAATATTCCCCGGGGAAGGCACTTTTCTAGGCCACAAAATATCTGTAAGAGGTATCAGCACCCTTGCTGCTGTTGGATCATTTGTAGGAGCTATACAGAGCTATTTGTTTCCATATGTATCTTTGTAACTCAATACTATCTTACCCACTCATTATGGGTAGACCTTGTATAACAGATCTGCCTCATTGCCTGTTCTTTCCTACCTTATATTTTAAAATGTGTTGATAGAGTATGCTCTTTACATGATAGAATTAGCTGATAACATCTGATGTTCCCCTGAAAAGCTTTCATTTTTATCAAGATGGTTTCCTGGAAAATGAATAGGGAGTTCATTTTTTTCTTTTTGTGTGACACTCAACAGTTTGAAGAACATGAAGGTCTTTGAGGATGACCAGCTTCATGGGAAGTTCTGTGGTGTATAAGTCACAAGGGCAGGCCTTGTGGTCAGATGGCAAGGTTTACATCCCAGCCCAGTTTTTCACTAAATGGGAAGGGAGGGGGAGCTTCGTCAACTTATCCTCTTTGAGGTCCAATTTCCTCATTTTTGAAATGTTTGCAATTATAATACCTGTGTCATAGAATTGGTAGGGTAATTATATATGTTAATCCATGGGAAACATTTAGAACACTGCCTGGCACATTGAGTACCAGGTATGTGTTCTGTGTTGCTGTTCTTATGATAGAGTGAGATAATGCATCTAAAGCACTGCTTGACTTGTTGTAAGTTCTTAATAGGTGTCACTTGTTTTTATTGATCTTCTCTCTAGAGATTATTATATTTATATACACAAAGTACTTATAACTTCAGAAAATTGTGGACCCCTGGAAACCTGTCCAAACCCTCAAATAGGCCTTGGAGATGTATTGATGAATAAGAAAGAGAGTCTCTAATTTCTTGGAGTATTCAGCTAAGCAGTGTAGAGAAAAATCATACCAAGTATAGTTCAATGGCTGGAACATTGGCTTTGGAGTCATTCCCACCTGTGTGCAGATCTCAGTTCTGTCCCCTGTCAGTTGTGTATCCCAGAGCAAGTCATTTAATGTTTCTTCAGATTAAATAGCTATGAAATGAGAAAATAGTTCTTACTCTCAAAATACATGTGGATAAATTCTTGCATTATTTAAATCAAGCATTTTATCTGTTGAATGTTTGACACTCCGTACACTCTATTTCAGTAGAGAAGAATCATATTTATAAAGGATAACAAAAAGTTGACAAGAAATCTAGACAGTTTTTCCCCATCTAATTTAAAAGTAGGATATCATTTGAAAGTATGATATCAACTGGATCTGACAATTTAATGTTTTAAGTATTTTGAATCTTTGCTCCCTTGGGCTTAGGCACTGTCTTGTGCTTTGCTTACGCTCTTGGCTGACTGAAGATTATGGACTGTGTTTCAAAATTTTTTTTTTTTTTGCATTTTCTTATTTCAGACATCATAGTTATAGGTTTCAAATAAAGTTAATACACATTACTTTAGCAGAAATTAAGTTATAGGGTCTGTACATGGTACCTGGAATACAAATATAAGTAAAGCAATGTCTCTACCTGCAAACAGTAATAATCTACCTCAAAGACAAATGTAAGGTGACACTATTATATTGGGATAATAAATAATTATAATTAATATAATACCATGGAAAACAGAAGCAAAAAAGGATACTTTTAGCTTGAGTAGCCTGGAGATATATCAAGGAAGTGTTAATGACTTCTGATGAGAACTTGCTGAGTAGAGAAGAATTAGAAAAGTATTTGGGGCAGAGGAGATTGCACTTGGAGTAGGAATAGTGGCAAGAGATGAAGTAGGGAAGGAACACTGGGCCAGATTCTAACAGTATTGAATGTGGGTAACAAGGATTGGACGATGTCTGCTAGGCACTGGGAAGCCATCAAAATCTTTAAGCATGTTGAGTTAAGATTTTCTTTTTTTTTTAAAGAATGACTGGCAGCATTTTGGAAAATGGATTAAAGACAGAAAGAAAGGGAGAGGAGAGGAGGACAGGAGAGAGCAGGGGAGGGGAGGGGAGGGGAGGGGAGAGGACAGGAGGGGAGGGGAGGGGAGAGGATTAGTAAGAATTTGTAAGAAATTGTCCAGTGGCAATGAAGATGAGAAAAGATTAGAATCTGTAGGTTTCAAAGGTATTTAAACTGAATTCAATGATTACAGAATATGTAAGACGAAGGGGTGAGAGAGATTGAAACTGACCTACATTTCTATATTTCTCAGCAATGACTTGGAAACAACCCTTTCCTAAGGTTCTCCTGTCTGACTGGGGATATCTATTTTTAAAAAATTATTGACTGAGTGTGGTGGCTCATACCTGTAATCCTAGCACTTTGAGAGACTGAGGCAGGTGGATCACTTGAGGTCAGGAGTTTGAAACTAGCTTGGCCCACAAAAAAATTAGAGCAGGCATGGTGGTGGGCGCCTGTAATTTCAGCTACTTGGGAGGCTGAGGCAGGAGAATTGCTTGAACCTAGGAGGTAGAGACTGCAGTAAGCTGAGATTGTGCCATTACACTCCAGCCTGGGTGGCAAAGAGAGACTTTGTCTCAAAAAATTAAAAAAAAAAATTAAAAATTTATTATTCACCATGCTAAGTATAATTGTTGAGTCCTGGGGAAGTATTATTAAAACCTAGTAAAAAGCTCACTCACTTTTCCTGGAGTAGGTTAAGAGATTAAATGTAAAAATCTTTATTTTTAAGTCAGATTTATTGAGATATAATTTGCAATCAGTAAAATCCCTTTTAATGCATGTGTTTCAGTGAGTTTTGGAAAAGGTATGTGGTTTTGTAACCATTACCACAATGAAGATAAAGAATATTTCTGTGCCCATCTCCCTCAAACTCCCTGTGCCCTTTTGCCATCTTTCCCTCCACTACACCCCAGGAAACCACAGATCTGATTTCTGTCATTAATGTTGCCTTTTCCAGGATAATATATACATGGAATCATATAGTATGTACCCTTTTATGTCTTTTTTTTTTAACTTAGCATAATTATTTTGAGATTCATTCATCTTATTGTGTGCATCAGGAGTTTATTCCTTTGGGGGAGAAAAAAAAAACCCTGGATTTATGAGGTATTATTGATGTACCATAAACTGCATATATTTAAAGTGTACAATTTGAGAAGTTTTGATATATGTGTATAGCCATGAAATCACCACAGTAAAGATGGTGAATATAGCCAACACCTCCAAAGGCTTTTTAAAGCTCTTTTATACACTCTTTCTCCTGGTCCTTGCCATCCCCTCCTCCCCTGTAAATTCATTTGCATTTTCTGGAATTTTATATCCATGGGGTCATGCCGTGTTATTTTGTGTCTGGCATATTTCACTCAGTGTAATTATTTTGAGATGCATTTATATCTTGCATGTATGAATAGTTCTTTTTAAAAATTTTTTTGCTAAATAGCATAATGTTGTATAGATATTCTGCAATTTGTTTACTCATTCACTTGATGAACATTTGGGTTGTTTCCAGGTTTTGGCTATTACAAATAATGCTGCTACGAGCTTTCTTGTGTCCATTCTTGGGGTATACACTTACATTTGTCTTATATGATTACTTAGGAATAGAATGGTTGGGTCAAAGGCAGAAAGTTATCAATCTGGTTTCCAGAGTGGTTGTCCCATTTTACATTCCCACCAGTAGGGCTTGAGAATTCCAGTTTCTTTACATCCTAAGCAACACTTGGTATGATCAGTCTTCTAATTTTAGACATTCTAAAAGGTATGAGATATTTCATTGTGATTTTGATTTGTATTTCTCTAGTGACTAATGATTCTGAACATCTTTTCACGAACTTATGTAACATAAATGATTATCCTTGGTGAAGTTTTGTTCAAATCCTGTGCAGTCCCCTTCTTTTAAAACTGAATTTTTTTTTTTTTTCATTATCAAGTTAGAAGAGTTCTATATATATTACAGATATCAGTCCTTTTTAAGATATGGGTTTTGAAAATATTTTCTCCCCACATGAATTTATTCTTGTACAATGGATAGGATTTGATCAACAGAAAAAGGGTAAAGGATATTATAATCATAAATGGGAATAACATGTACAAATGAAAAAAATGAAAAATTGGATTTACGAGGCCTCAATATGCAGTAAAATAGAAAAAGGTGATAGAAAATGAGTTTTCAAACATAAAGATTAGCCTAAATATAAAGACCTATTTGTGTCATGCTATGGAATTTAGACATTTGTGAGCACTAATTCTAATACAACAACAATACAACAACAATAGTTGTACTAAGAATTGAGTGTTACAGTTTATATTTTTTTTATATACACAGTCTATAGTGTTTCCCCTGCATTAGTTTACTTTAGTCCTGTGACAACTGTGTGAAGGTACAGAGACTTGGAGCCATGCGAAGTCAATATCAAATATAGGTTTTTGGAGTTTAAGCCTATGCCTTTTCAACTAGTGTGTGCATGTGTGTGGGGGGAGACGTGGGGGGAGGTCATGCATGTGTAAATTTAATGGGATGTGAGGAAAGAATGACAACTGGATTGGTCTACAAGGGCTCAGAAGGGCACTTTCCTGATAGGGCAGGAGACAGTGTCCTGCTGAGCTCTGGCAGGTGGTACAATAGGTTCTGATAAAGATTGGGGTGTATAGCTGTACTTTAAAATGACAATTCACAGATATTATAGAACGGTTCACAAAAATTTCAAAATCTCAGAAGATATTTTAGATTCTGTGAATTATTTTTTAGTTGTCTTTTATTTGTAACCTGACTCTAGATAAAGTAAAATTATATGGGTCAATTTGTTAAGAAAAAATAATGTGATCAAGTTCTAGTCTTTATTTTCAATTTCATGATTTTTATTTTTAGTTTCTCATGGGAATTCAAAGAACTTACTTTTTCAAACACAGTCCTTTTGTTCAGTATATTCTGATTTCATTGTCTTGCTCAGGGCTCTGCCCCGACTTTTTTCTCCATACCGCTGACATGCAATTTGAACCTCAGATCAACTTCAGAAACATGAATGAAAATTACCTGCTGAACAGGCTCATGATTTGGAAGTTTTCATTTTTTTCTTCAGTTTTTGAACTTACTTGGAAGTTTTGCAATGTCCTGATTTGCTGTGTTTTCAAAATTTTCACCCATTTTTAACTCCTATAGATTCTTTTTATGGTAAAGTAACAGTGGCTTAAAACCCAGAGAAATTGAAGTCTGCTTGCAAGTGTGTGGCTTCTCCATATTAAAATGGTGTACCCATATAAGGAAGGTAAAAATGATTTTAAAAGTAATTATGTTTAATATGCTAATACACATTACTGTATGTTATTTGTGTATCTTTTTTGTGATCATTTCAAAATCAGTTTAAGAACTGCTCATGTATTGTACAGCATGTCTACGTAGACTTCACATGAGATCTGCTGTTTTCTCACAGATAAACCTAGAAGGCCTGAACTTCTTTCAAAATAAATTTGCAAAATCATTCTGTTTACATTCATATTACTTAATTAGTTTGGGATGATGGAAAACACTTGCAGGTTTTGGAGTTAAATACACTTGATTCAAGCCTGCAGCTTTGAGCATGTGAGCATGTTAGCAAACTTCCTGGAGCTCTGCCTACCCACTTCACTGTACATTGTGAGACATGAATAAGAAGGCATTTAAAGTGCTCAGCATAGAGTCTGGCAAAAGGTGGACGTACTTAACAAATGTTGTGATTGCTTGCTATCTTGACTTTTCTCTATATTAATATTTCTATATATTTATTCTGACTTCTGTAGGTTTGGTACACACACATACGAGCATGTGCATTCACGTGCAAGTGTGCGCACACACACATACACACTGCTGTGACTAGTCAGTGACTTGTCAACATTCTCTTATTTTTATTTTTTATAGATGAGGTCACCCAGGCTGAAGTGCAGTGGTGTGATCATAGCTCACTGTAGCCTCAAACTCCTGGCCACAAGCCATCCTCCTGCCTCAGCCTTCTGAACAGCTGGAATTACAGGGAGTTAACATTTATTCAGTTTATATATGCTAGACACTAAGTGTTTCACATATATTAAATTGTTTAATTATTTCAATAACTCTATAAGGTATAAGCTATTGTTATCACCACTATGCTGCTGAGGAAACTGAGTCAAGGAGATGTTATTAATACCCAGTGAGACTAAGCAACCAGTGTAAGCATTAAATAGGAACCAAGGCCATTCATCTCCAGAGCCCAATTTCTTCTGATAATAACTTTAATACTAATAAGGTCTTATGCTATTAATCTCACCTCGGTTTTTACAGTATCTTCTAAAGCTAAAAATGAAATAACGTAATTTTATTTTTCTCCTTCTCTGTGTTCTGTCAATTATTTATATGAAGCATATGAATGATTTCACTGAATTCAATTTGAGCATCAATTAGGTGAAAGTAATTTAACAGATATTTCATGTGTAAATAAACGATATGGCAGATTGACTTCTGAGACATGTTAGAATAGATTTTGTAAAACCCTGAACATGATATTTTAATTGAAACTAATTTATGAAATCAGGAATAAAAATTGTAATAGTCACATGTTTGATCAAATAGAACCTGGTGCTTATGGTATTAATTTTTATCTAGTTTTTGCACGATAAGTTTTGAATACTTAGTTAATTGTATATGTGTATGTCTTACTGTCTTCTCTTCAAAAATCACAAATAAGTACTGTTTAGAAAGTTTCTTGATGGGTAACTACTTAGTAAAACTTCTTAGGAAGTCAGGCTTACAATTTAAAAGACACGGGATGTTTCAAAAGCGAATTTTTCTTTCCTTCTTAATTTAGTTGGTCACTTCCTTTCTAGACAAAGAATCCTGCTACCTGAAACTATCCTCATTATGGGTATATTAAATAGGAAACTTGGGTATATTTGTACCTAGCACATGTAACATGCATTGAATTACTCTCCATTACCACATGGCTTATGAATTTTAATGGTCATATTTTTCTTCTATTTATGCATAGATTCCCAGAATGTTAAAACTTTTATAACTTGCAAAGTAATTGTTGTGTAAGTAGAGAATATTTTGAATTCATGTCCTCAAGCTGCCTTACATTACTCAAGTTGTAATGGAGAATAAATAGTGTGCCTGCATAACATGTAGTTTTATGATTTAAGCCCAAAACAATTTTGGATAACATTGTGGTTTTCTAGTACATAAAACACATATTTTTTCTTATAAATGAGTTCAAAATCTGACATTTCGTTTGTAAAATTGAGCTAACATTTCTTTGAAAGAAGTAGCTATGATAAAAATGTATCCTTTGTTAAAAAAAGGT
Source organism: Trachypithecus francoisi (assembly GCF_009764315.1). Classification (NCBI taxonomy): domain Eukaryota; kingdom Metazoa; phylum Chordata; class Mammalia; order Primates; family Cercopithecidae; genus Trachypithecus; species Trachypithecus francoisi. The sequence continues at coordinate 30,934,843 of NW_022681472.1, forward strand.
TACAATTCAATTAGGCAAGAGTTTTTGAATGGGTTTTATTTGCAAAACATGTCGTGGCTCAAGTGACATTAAAAAAAATAAAATCTTTGGAATTTAGGAACTGGCAAATTAGTCGGGAAAATAACTACAAGTTTCACTGAAATTGGACTATGGTAGGTGTTATAATATACAAATCACTTATTCCAAGATGCTAATATACATACATACATAGAAACACAAACACACACACATATATAACATATATATATTAAATACACATTCACACATAATATATGTATATCTGTGTGTGTGTGTGTATATATATATATATATATATTTTTTTTTTTTTTTTTTGAGACGGAGTCTCGCTCTGCTGCCCAGGCTGGAGTGCTGTGGCCGGATCTCAGCTCACTGCAAGCTCCGCCTCCCGGGTTCACGCCATTCTCCTGCCTCAGCCTCCCGAGTAGCTGGGACTACAGGCGACTGCCACCTTGCCCGGCTAATTTTTTGTATTTTTTTAGTAGAAACGGGGTTTCACCGTGTTAACCAGGATGGTCTCGATCTCCTGACCTCGTGATCCGCCCGTCTTGGCCTCCCAAAGTGCTGGGATTACAGGATTGAGCCACCGCACCAGGCCTAGTATATATATTATTATTAGTTTTTGAGACAGAGTCTTGCTCTGTTGCCAGGCTGGAGTGCAATGGCACGATCTTGGCTCATTGCAACCTCCACTTCCTGGGTTCAAAAGATTCTCCTATCTCAGCTTCCCGAGTAGCTGGGACTATAGGCATGCACCACCATGTTTAGCTAATTGTTGTATTTTTAGTAGAGACTGGGTTTCACCATGTTGGCAAGACCAAGAGATGGTCTCGATCTCTTGACCTTGTGATCCACCCCACTTGGCCTCCCAAAGTGCTGGGATTACAGGCGTGAGCCACCGCGCCTGGCCTATATATATTCAATACACATTCACACACATATGTGTATATCTGTGTGTATATATTATTTACATGCATTAATAACATACATCAGAATATTAACACAGGTAAATACACATGTGCATTTAGATTGTAAATATATGAAATGCTTCATCCTAAGTTTAATTGAATTAAATAAAAGAACTTAACCACTCTTAATCATTTGCTGTATTTTCCATTACCTATCATTAATGCCATTCTTACACTTAAGTATTATTCCTTGAACAATTTGTAAATTTAAAGCAAAGAAAAAGCAAAATTAGAAGAGCCATTACAACTAATGAAGATTATTTTGATAAAAGAAGAAAATGGGACAAAAATGTGGGAAATTAATGTAACCTAGAATAATATAAATTCACTTCTATAAAAATATGTATAACAAAGAGATTGCATATCACCTTTTAAAAAATAGTTTATTACAGTTATAGGAAAAATACACAGACCTTATTTAAAAAATACATTTTTTCCTAAATGAAGAAAAAGAATGAATATAATATTTTAGGTAGCAGTGTTAGTTTGCTAGGGCCACCATAACATAATTCCACATACTGGGTGGCTTAAATATCTTTTCACAGTTCTGGAGGCTAGAAATTTAAGATCAAGATTTCAGCAGACTTGGTGTGTTCTGAAGCCCTTCTCCTTGGCTTGCAGATGGCTACTTCCTCCTGATGTCCTCATATGGCTGCCCCTAGATTGGTGTCTGTCTGTGTCCTGATCCCCTTTTATAAGGACATCAATCATATTGTATCAGGGCCCACCAACATGACTTCTTCATCTTACCTTAGTTATTTCTTTCTGAGGTACTACTGGGGGTTAAGACTTTAACATATGATTTGGGGAGGGGCACACAGTTCAGCCAATAATAACAGAGCAGCCGTAAAATGGTTTTGTCTCATTAGAAGCTTGGATGTTTTAAATCTTCCTTACAGTCTATGCGTATATTTGTTTTTGACTATCAGTTAAGTCAACACGATTCAAACATCTAGAATCAAAACTATTTGTTTACTTGTAGAAAGCTTTCCTCTCTCTTAACACTCATCCTCATCCACACTTTCCTCGTTGTTGGCCTTAGCATATTCCCCCTTTGACAAATCCTTCTGGCTAGGACAAACGGCAAAACTGACCTGACTTGAGGATGATATCTGGAGTCACTGAATATATAGAAAGAAGAATCTTTCATGAATAACCTAGTGATAAATCTCTCTCTCTCTCTGTCTCTCTCTCTTTTTGTTTTTGTTTTTGTTTATTTGTTTGTTTTTTGAGATGGAGTTTCGCTCTTGTTGCCCAGGCTGGAGTGCAATGGCGCGATCTCAGCTCACCGCAACCCCTACCTACCCGGTTCAAGCGATTCTGCTGCCTCAGCCTTCCGAGTAGGTGGCACTACAGGCATGAGCCACCATGCCCGGCTAATTTTATATTTTTAGTAGAGACGGGGTTTCTCCATGTTGGTCAGGCTGGTCTCGAATTCCTGAACTCAGGTGATCCGCCCGCCTCGGCCTCCCGAAGTGCTGGGATTACAGGAGTGCGCCCGCCTGTGATAAGTTTCTTGTGTTTTAAAAATTTATTTTTGTCTGCTACTTATGTACAAACCACTATTTTCCCATCATGGCCTTTGAGTAAACGATAGTGTTTTGATTAAATAGCAGCAGAGGGAAGTTCTGTGGGCATGCATGTTTGTGTCCCTGAGACTGTATCAGAAGTTAAACAATAGTGCCAAAGTAAGCTGAACTCCAAAGCAAGGCAGATACTGTGTTTACATTTGGGAGAAACAGTTTAAGTATTTCTTTGAGACTTTTGAACTCTGCTCGGTTCAGGTCCTCATACAGGCATTTATGTATCACCTTAATTTATAAATGGTGAGTTTTAGTAAGAAACGTTGAATTTACACAAACAATAATCCAGAGGCTACTACACTGGGTACTTCTCTTGAATCAACGGAAAGAAAAACACAGCAAAGCACCCTTCATGTGGAGCAAAAGTTTCAAGATGTTAGACCCATTCCAAGGTACACTATCTATGGTGGCATCCCCTCTGTCTGTTTGAAAGAGATAAATACACAAAAGCCTTTAAGATACAAAGGGCAGTTTCTGTATTTGAAGTTATGCATTAAACAGGTGATTTCAGAGTTTCTCAGGTAAAATCCTAAGAACTCCTATTGTAGTACAAGCTCCATCATTCACGCCCACAAACACTTCAGTGTCACAGTGTAATTTCAGCTCATGGATGTTTGGAAGAGTATGCTCACTCCCGTGAGTCTGTTTTAAAACAGTGAGTGATTAGTTGTGTTATGGCTTTAGCCATCTTGCAATAAATATATTAGGAACAGTAGTTTGTTCATTTAGAGAAATTTATCAGGTCCTAGCTATTTAACTTCTTTGTGCCTTAGTTTGCACATCTCTAATCTGGGATACCACCACTTACTTACATAGGATTCCTGAGAATCTTCAATTGAACAAGATATATAAGACAACACTCAGCACCATTTCTGGTACTTGGCAGTTGCTTCATCAACTGAAATATTTTTTCTCTATTATTTTTAATTTCCTCTTATGATATCAGAACTAGGTTAAAAAAAAAGAACTCCCAATTTTTTTTGCTTAAATCAAAAGCCAGGAGTCTTCTTAATTTCTGTCTTCTCCTTACACATGTTATCTAACTCATCAGTAAATTAGAGATCTGCCAATATTACCTTCAAATGGGCCTCACGTTTTCCACTTATCTTTACCTCTACAGCTACTATGTTGTCTGAGCCAATTGTGTACCCGGACCACTGCTGTAAGTCTACGAACTGCTTTCTCAGTAACCACGTTGCTCCCTTCAAGGGAGCATTAAAACGTAAATAAGAATACGTTGTCTTCTTGCTTAAAATCATCTGATTGGTTCTCATTGTACTAGGAATAAAGCCCGGACTCTCTGTTGTGGCCTATGAGGCATCTGATGTTCTGGCCTCAGCCAGAAGCCAAGAGAGGTAAGAGAGATCTTACCTCTTGCAACTCTCTTTGACTCCCCCAAGTTTTAGTCACATCTGAGTTTTCTTTATTCTCCTTAAATTAGTCAAGCTTTTTTTTTCTTTTTTTTATCTCAGGGCCTTCATCATTTTGTTCAATATTCCTTCCAAACCCTTCCCCAACCTCCCATCTGTAAACATCACATGAATATATTTTTTCCTTTAGTTCTCAGTTTCTGTGAGTTTCCTCTGATTTGTACAGGTGTCTTTTTGTATTTATTGATGATTGGAGATAACTGAATAGACCCAGCTGACTGGGAGGTCTATCAGCAGCAGAAGGTTGAGAGGATATTGTCACAGGAGACCAGGGAGCAAGAGGAGAAAGGAAATTAGGATACTGAGTATTTAATGAAGCAAAACAAACAAACAAAATAACTCTGACTCATTCTTTACATATAACCTGAATTTGTATATGACATGATATAATTATTTTTGTTTGGATTAAGATATGATGATTACTAAGAAATGCTAGTTGAGGACTCTAAGGCAGTACTGGACAACAAAAGTATAATTCAGCCTCATGTGTACTTGTAGTTCTCTTACAGCCACATTGCAGGTAAATAGAAACAAAGGAAAGTCACTTTAATAATCTATTATATTTAACTGAATATATTAAAAATATAATCACTTCAATGTATAATATAAATGGACAAATTATTAATGAGAAAAAACAAAGCAAACAAAATTACTAATAAGATCTTTTCTGTTCCTTTTTCATTGTAGGGCTTGGAAATCTGTGCATTTTACACTTGCAGCATATCTCACTTCACCTAGTCACAGTTCAGAGCTCTGTGATCACATGTGGCCAGTGGCTACCTAATTGGTCAGTCCGGGTCTAAAGGTTATTTAAAGGAAGTTTAGTCTGCACCTTTCTTTTATCGTCTGGGATGACTTTTTATTCAATTTTGTGACAATTTAACTTTGAATTGGTTTTTTAGATTAGATATACCAGCTTTCTATTTTCAATGACTTTTAAATAGATTTATGGGAAAAATATTTTCTTGCGTTTATGAAAAACCTATCATCTCTATCTTAATTATGTTTGAAGATAAATAAGGTTGACAGGGGTTAGTTTACACTGGATAGTTGACAGTGCTACTAGACTTTCCACAACTTTTAAGATTTACGTAAGGCAGTTTACACGGAAATTGCACATGCAAGTGGTTCACAAACTTGAGTGGGCATCAGAATCAGCGGGAAGCTAGTAACTTTGAAGATTTTTTGGCTTCACCCCAGGACTCAGTAGGTCTAGGATGGTGCCGAGCACCTGCATTTGTAGCAAGTTTGCAGGTGCTGCTGCTGCTGGTAGAGGCCAGTACTGGCATACGCCATCTCATCTCTCCACATGCATGGTGCACGTGGAGATTGCTTTGAGCAACAGGGCATGCTTTTCTTCTTTATATGGTTGATGATGCAGACCTTGGAAACAACTCTTTTTTTCCTTTGTTTCTATGTGTGTGTGTGCCAGTTGGAGGGTAGATGGAGGAAGTTACTTACCTGTTTATTATGCTGTTATGTTCTACTCTGAGAAAACAGTAGCAAAATAACTTTAGGGGAAGCATAACAACAAAATAAATTTCAGAGAAGGAAATTGAGATCAGTGACCAATACAAGCTCCTAGTGACTGTTCCATATATTTTACCACACTGTGAGGGGTGGGGAAGTAGGAAGGTATTTTACCTGTACAGTGTCGATTTTCTAGGTCCAGATGACAGACTATTAATGAAGTAATAATAGCTTTATTGAATACTGAACCAAAAGCTAATATTTTCCCCAGAGTAATTTATCTGTTTTCTAGCCATTATGATATCCACTAAGTTCTAAGTGTTAAATTAGCTTTGAGGCTCACATGGAAATAAGTACCATTGTTTATATGATCAGGCCAGTGCTTGTTCAGCTACTGTTTCATGTTGGATTTCTGCAAAGCTGCAATTGTGTGAATCAGGCCTCAGTGGATACTATGTAAAATGAATGTCAAATTTCTGAGTGATGAGGAAAATCATTATCAAAGTAAATATATTAACTTTGATAAGGCTATACCTTTTAAGATTTTTTTTTAAAAGGCTAAATTTAGGAAATAATCCAGTGAAATTAATCTTTCCTCCTTATGTTCTCTGAAAACTTTTATTTCCTTGCTACATTATCTAATATTTATTGAGAATTTAATATTTGCAGGCACTGCTCTAAATGCTTTATCAGCATTAGTTCATTTAGTCCTCATAACAAGCTGATGACTATATTATTATCATTCCGATTTTACAGATGGGTGTTACTCAACCAGTTAGGAGCAGAGATGATATTCTCCTGGGCTTAACTGCCACATTATATCTTCCTCTGTGAGATTCAGCTGCCTTAATGCCTTCTTTCAACACTCGGTCTTTCTTCCTTGACCTTCTCCTAGTCCATAAACTTATACCCAACTATATATCCATTTGAAATAGTTTTGGCCAGGAACTTTTTTCCCTTTTCCATAATTTTATACTTTTTTCTCCCTCCATGTCTTCCCTGTCATTCACCTTATCTGAAAGTATAATCTCTCTTCTTTTGGCTTAACTCTGCCCTTAATAACATTTTACATTAGTTAGCTCTCATAACTTTCAATTTATTTATGACTATTCTTTTTTTTTTTTTGATATGGAGTCTCACTCTGTTGCCCAGGCTGGAGTGCAGTGACGCGATCTTGCTCACCGCAAGCTCTGCCTTCCGGGTTCATGCCATTCTCCTGCCTCAGCCTTCTGACTAGCTGGGACTACAGGTGCCTACCACCATGCCTGACTAATTTTTTTTTTTTTTTTTGAGACGGAGTCTCGCTCTGTCGCCCAGGCTGGAGTGCAGTGGCCGGATCTCAGCTCACTGCAAGCTCCGCCTCCCGGGTTTACGCCATTCTCCTGCCTCAGCCTCCCGAGTAGCTGGGACTACAGGCGCCCGCCACCTCGCCCGGCTCGTTTTTTGTATTTTTAGTAGAGACGGGGTTTCACCGTGTTCGCCAGGATGGTCTCGATCTCCTGACCTCGTGATCCACCCGCCTCGGCCTCCCAAAGTGCTGGGATTACAGGCTTGAGCCACCGCGCCCGGCCGCCTGACTAATTTTTTTGTATTTTTAGTAGAGACGGGGGTTCACCGTGTTCCCCAGGGTGGTCTCCATCTCCTGACCTCGTGATCCGCCTGCCTCGGCCTCCCAAAGTGCTGGGATTACAGGCATGAACCACCACGCCTGGCCATTTATGACTATTCTTAATTATAAAAGCAGAAACAGAACACTTAAAGAATTTTTTAAATGAAAATTAAATCACTATCCAGCACATACATACTTCCTTCTTTGAAACTTTCTGCCCAGTTTCTTTTTCTTTTCTTTTTTTTTTTTTTTTTGAGACAGAGTCTCGCTCTGTCGCCCAGGCTGGAGTGCAGTGGGGCAATCTTGGTGCACTGCAACCTCCACCTCCTGGGATCAAGCAATTCTTCTGCCTCAGCCTCCCAAGTAACTGGGACTACAGGTGCGTGTCACCACACCCAGCTAATTTTTGTATTTTTAGTAGACTCGGGGTTTCACCATGTTGGCCAGGATGGTCTTGATCTCTTGACCTCATGATCCACCTGCCTTGGCCTTCCAAAGTGCTGAGATTACAGGCGTGAGCCACTGCGCCTGGCCCTGTCTAGTTTCTTATATGTGTGTGTTTGTTGGCAGGTGTATGTTTTATATTTATTCACTATGAGTAATATGTATATGGATTTTTACATTGATTATTGAATTTTTTTCCTTATTAGAGTAATATTTAGCATTATCTTCTTAATATCAAATTAAATGTTCATTAAATAGAAATAATACAATCTACCTAACCCTTTTTAAAATTTTTGTACAGGTTGAGAATGTTTATTAATACAGCATTTTAAATTTTTTACCTTTATTTTATTTTTTAAATTTCCACTTTTACTTTTGATTCAGGGGCCACATGTGCAGGTTTGTTACAAGGGTATATTGGATGATGCTAAAGTTTGGGCTTCTACTGACGCCATCACTCAGATAGTGGCAATAATACCCAACAGGAAGTTTTTCATCTCTTGCCCCCTTCTCTCCCTCGCACCTTTTGGAGTTCCCAGAGTCTACTGTTTCTAACTGTATGTCCATGTCTACCCAAGATTTAGCTCCCACTTATAAGTGAGAACGTGCAATAATTGGTTTTCTGTTTTTGTGTTAATTTGCTTAGGATAATGGCCTCCAGTTGCATCCATGGTGCTGCAAAGAACATGACTTTTTTATTTTCTAAATGACTGCATAGTATTCCATGGTGTGTGTGTATATATATATAATCTTTTCTTTATCTAATCCACCATTGATGGGTGCCAAGGTTGATGCCATGTCTTTGCTATTGTGAATAGAGCTGCAATGAACATACAAATGCATTTGTCTTTTTGGTAAAATTATTTATTTTCCTTTGAGTACATACCTAGTAATGGAATAGCCAGGTCAAGTGAGAGTTCTATTTTTAGTGCTTTGAGAAATCTGCAAACTGCCTTCCACAGTGACTGAACTAATTTACATTCCCACCAATAGTGTAGAAGCATTTCCTTTTCTCTGCAGCTTCACCAACATCAATGCAGCTTGTTTATTTATTTATTTATTTATTTATTTTTGAGACAGAGTTTTGCTCAGCCACCCAGGCTGGAGTGCAGTGGTACGATCTCGGCTCACTGCAATCTCTGTCTCCCGAGTTCGAGCAATTCTCCCGTCTCAGCCTCCCGAGTAGCTGGGATTACAGGAACCTGTCATCATACCTGGCTAATTTTTGTATTTTAGTGGAGATGGGATTTCACCATGTGGGTGAGGCTGATCTTGAACTCCCAACCTTAGGTGATCCTCTTGCCTTGGCTTCCCAAAGTGCTAGGATTACAGGCATGAGCCACGGTGCCCAGCCCAATACAGCTTTTAAAAAATCAACTTATCTAGTATTAACTTCCAGAAGTTAATTTAGTGAGTCAACAAATTAGCCTTTTTCTGCCTTTTTACATATACCCTTGTATTGGTTTTGCTTTTAAATGATTTTTTTAAAAGTTAGTGGTAGCCAATCTTAATCACACACTCAAATTTTTACATATATATACACACATACACACTTCTGTAACAATTGCTACCCCACATAGGAAATTTCCAACTCCCCAAAAGTATCACTGAGCTCCTAACCAGGTATAGATTAATTTCACCTATTTTACTGTCTTGCTGTGTATTTTTGTTGTTGTTCTGTGGTGTGCCATTGGATGAATATGCCACAAATAATTTACCAAATCTACTGTCGATGGCCAGTTAGGTTTCCCGTTTTAGGCTATTACAATAAAGCTGTCTTGCATATAGTTTACAAGTCTTTTACTGGACTTGAGCACTCCTTTCTGATGGGTCTATTTCCAAGAGTGGATTTACTGGACCATAGGGGATACATGTGTTTAGCTAATATTAGTTTTTTAAGGTATAAAATCTATTTAAAATATGAATGGAAATATTTCTATTGTGTCAATTGGTAAGAATAGCATACTATCATTTGAAAGGAGAGAGATTCAATAATTTAGAAAAGTGGTAGCAGAAGCAACTAATTCCACTTGCCTTTGGTCATTTCCTTTCTTTCTGTATGAGCTTACTGCACATGCAACTATATAACTATTTTTTCACAGCAATATATTCCTAAGTTTTTAGACTTTTATTATCATACTGTTTTGGCTATAAGTACCTTTCACTGCCATTCCTCATGGATTTCGCTCATGCCATTGTGTCTGTCCAGAATCACATCTTCCCTGATCTCTGTATGTTTCCCCATTGCACTTCCTCTAGACTTATCATACTTTTAATGATACATTTTAAAGAACTTAAGCTATCCTTATAAATTATCTCTTCTGGTCATCTTATAGAATAATTTTCTCTAAATTAAGCAGACACTTCTTTTATATATTCTTTTATACCTCTGAACCAGGAAGTAAACTCAGAAAAACATTTCCCTCAACACAGGCTTTCATTTGTTTGTTAGGGTGTGCCGGCAATAAATATTTTCTCTCTGGGACACCTAAATTATGGCCACATTTTTAACCTTAATAATATTGTTGAGGTGCAGACCAGACAATGTTTCCATTATTGCAATTTTTATTTATTGGAGGATAAAAGGTTGTTTAGTGAAAAGAGTAGATGGGAAGAGATAATGATTGGCTAAGTACTATGGAACTCCCTGACACTGATCAAATTATGTTAATGTTTAGTTCAGTACTTGGGAGTATTACAGTCACTTGTTAAAACTCCATCATGTAACACCTTTTTCAGGCCTGGGATCACGATGGGGTTAGGGATAAATACAATGATTAATTTTTAATGCAAGTTAACAATCAGATTTAAACATTTTAAATCTGTGTATTCTTTTTCATATTGTTTTTTAAGTGGTTTATTTTTGAAAAAAGTTTTAGTTAATGTTCAATGATATTGGTATTACATGAGAAGTGAGGTGATAATAAGTAATCTTTTTAGACCAGTCTTATCAAAAATTTACAGCATGCCATGTACTGGCTATTTGCAGGTATTCTTTTACTCATGATCTCTCTGTATTTCTTAGAATGCATGTTACCTTGTGAATATCAGTGAGTAGGCTGTGATGTTGAACATCTGACAGGCATCCAGACTCTAATTAAGTGTTGAAATAAAAATATTAAAAAATTAAGAACAGGCCAGGCACGGTAGATCACACCTGTAGTCTCAGCACTTTGGAAGGCTGAGGCGGGTGGATCAGTTGAGGTCGGAAGATCAAGACCAGCCTGGCCAACATGGTGAAACCCTATCTCTACTAAAAATACAAAAATTAGCCTGATGTGGTGGCACCCACCTATAGTCCCAGCTACTTGGGAGGCTGAGGCAGGAGAATCGCTTGAACCCAGGAGGCGGAGGTTGTAGTGAGCTGAGACTGCACCATTGCATACCAACCTGGATGACAGAGTGAGACCCCGTCTCAAAAAATAAATAAATAAATAAAATAAAATAAAGACTATCTTGGCATCTAGTATATTACATGACAGGTAGTGAATGCCTTGATAAGTATTTGTTGAATGAATTAATATATTAATATAATAGGTTAAATTATAATAAGCCTATATTTCTTTGATTTGGATAATAGCAGGGTATATTGAGAAAAATGTGGAAAATAAACAGAATTTATATACTACCCCTATAAATGTATATATATGTTATGTGTATTATATCAAATAACTTATATTTTATTAATGCAAATGAACCCTGAAGGTTTGTGTAGCACCTTAAGCCAGCAGTTCTTTTCCTCGGTTTGCACCCTTCACAAAGTCTTGCACGTGAATAAGAGGAAGTATGTACAGTAATATCAATCAAAGCAATGTTGTTTTTAGTAGTAGAAATCAACAGACAATCCCAATGTACATCAATATGCATAAAACATTGCTCTATATATGTACAATGGAACATTACATTGTGGTGAGAACATATAAACTAGAGGTATACCCATCAACATGAGTATTAATATTATTACATACATTTTGTTATTGATCAAAACCTAAGGTAAATGCTGAATCATTTTAATCTATACCTAGCAGGTGGGTATATGATTGGAGAGAGGCACAGCTAGGGCTTTCCCAGAGTGTCAGTGTTCTCTTTCTTCACTTAGGTAGGTTATTTGGTGTTTCATTTATTGCTAGCCTTTTATCCGCACAAATGCATTATATGTATGCTTTCATCTCTGATATATTTTAAAATTAAAAAGAAAATAAACTATTTCCTAGGGGCAGCAATATGTTAGGTAATATCCTTGTATTTATAGAGCTTCCAGCTACAGTAAAGGTAGACATTAATTCAATAACTGCAATTACTCCAGGCTTATTTAATAAGAAGTATGTGATGCCATAAGACTATGCAATAGCTGATACAATCTAATCAAGAAAGTGCAGAAAGAGCTTCACTGAGAAAGTGGGAACTGAGCTGATATCTAAATGATGAGTGACAATTAGTTTAGAAAACGAAGGAAAAAAAGAGGAATATTTGCAAAGGCCTTGTGGTGCAGGAGAGAGCACTTTTAAACATGAAGAAAATAAAGAAGGCCAGTATAGTTGGAGAAAACAGTATCATGAAAAATATTGAGAGGTAGTAAGGGTCAAAATAAGAATCTTGTAGATAAATGTTAATGCTTTTGCCTTTGCCTTTGTTGATGAGAAGCTACTGAGATATTTTAAGCAGGGAGATGATGTCAACAGATTTACATTTTGAATATATTTTTCTGGTGGCAGGTGAAAAATGGATTGGGTAGAGGCAAAGGTAGATACGGGAAGACCAGTCAAGACAGTATTTTAGTAGTTCAGGCGCCAGATCATGATAGCTTAACGGAAGTTACTGGTAGAGGATATCAGAAGAGTAGATTGATTTCAGAGAAATTTTGAGGGCAAAATATAAGGGACTTGGTAATAATTTGGAAATGGCAAGTGTGCAAGGAATTCCTCAAGAATAATTTCTAAGTTTCTAGCTTGCTTAAATGAATGGTTGGTGGTACCCCTCACAGAGAGAGAATATAGGAAGAAGACCAAAGATTAAATGGACTCTCTAACATGGTCAGATTTATACGTCTAACATCTGTGCATCTTAGATCTCTGAGAGCAGGTACTGACTCAATTTAGACTTTGTCTTTCAAAAGTTATGTTTCAACAATGTATTTTGTCTGAAATTTAATCTTCAATATAGTGTAACTCCATTTTTTTCTCTCTTTTTTTTGTTCTTTAGACAACATACAGACATATTAATATAAAGTAAGTGTTTGGGTTCTGTTTTTCTTTCTTCCATTTCAATTTCTTACCATTGTCCCTACTTCTACCATAGGAATCTCTGGATTTCTTTCCACCACAGGAGTCTCTGATTCTGAATCCCACATAATGGAGGATTATTGGTTCTTTGCTACTCACCATGGTTAATTAATACTCACTTTTCATAATGAAGCTGGTAGTATCTAATGTAAGCCTTGTTCCAGGATCAGTGAAGATCATGACGTTTCATAAAAGTGTAGTGAAGTGAAGCATAGCTCTGTGTTTTGTTCCTTTTAAAATGGAAAGGCCCATCAGGTCCAAAAGTCTTAGTTGAAGAAAGAAGGCTAGAATCATAGCCTTTCATTGCAGTCTTCCAATCAGAAATCCCATAGTTATCATTTCCTTGAATTTCTGACAGTATGGTAGACCAAATGTCTAGAGAAATCCTTTCATTAACAAAAAACCTAAAGAGTCCAGACAGTATAGCCGAGGCCGACGGATAATGAGGTCAGGAGATGGAGACCATCCTGGCTAACACAGTGAAACCTCGTCTCTACCAAAAATACAAAAAATTAGCCAGGCATGATGGCATGCTTCTGTAGTCCCAACTACTAGGGAGGCTGAGGCAGGAGAATCGTTTGAACCCAGGAGGCGGAGATTGCAATGAGCCGAGATCACACCACTACACTCCAGCCTGGTCAACAGAGTAAGACCTCATCTCAAAAAAATAAATAAATAAAAATTAAAAAAATAAATTAATTGCATAGCTGAGTTGGTGGAAAGGGGAATTCTCAGAGTCCATGAATAGCATGAAATAACAAATCAAGAGATGTAAGGAAGATGAATGTCACTGAAACAGACATTTTCTCTGAAGATGTTTGGCAGTTCTTCATTGCATGTAGCCTAGGATTTAAAAGACCATTTTTTTTGTAAACAAATTTAGTTTAGGCTGGCAAAAGCTGGCAGATTTGACTGCAGATACCTCGGCATGAATAAGATCCCTGAAAGGCAATACTTACTGTGAATTAAATAAGTAAATAAAAGAGACGGGGTAGGGAGGGGAGAGAGAGAGAGAAAGAGAGCGAGAGAGAGAATGCTGTTGAGGGAGATATTTGGTTCTGGGTATAGTGAAGGAAAAGGAAAGTTTCACCAGAAGAAAATTCGTAACTTTTCCATTATGTAAGCCATATTCATAGTACGTATGTAACCTCAAAACCTCTAAAGGTAAAATTTTACTTTTAAGTGACACTTGGTTGATAGTGTCCCCAAGTACTTTGCAGAAGCAAGCAAAAATCCTGTTAAAAGAAAGCATTTTAAATAAAGGTCCAAAATAACTCTCGTAGATAAAATTTCAAAGGACATGTGATTGCATTAAAAAGATAATCACTAAATACAGACAGAATAGAACAGCTCAGTGAAAGAAATCAGTAAAAACAAACTGCAGAAGTAGATTACAAAGATTGTTGTTGTTAGAAATTTCATTTGTAGAATGTAAATTGATTATATATGATGTTCAACAATATAGATTATTAAAAATATGGTAAAAGACAGAAGACTATAAAAACAAACAGATGCATTTAAAAAATAACCAAAGAGCATTTTGAGATATGAAGAAAAATTAACTAATGAAAGTTGAAATTTATTGTATGTGTTATACAGCAGAGTAGACATAGCTGAAAAGATAATTTTTGAAATAGGAGATAGATCTGAGAAAAATGTATAGAAGGTAAAGCAAGGAGACAGAGCTGGAAAATACAAGAGACTTTAGGAGACAGGGAGGACAGAAAGAGAAATTGCAACATGCATCTAATTGGAGAGGCAGAATGAGAGAAGAGAAAAAACATGGGTGAGATGTTTAAAGTGATAATAGTTGAATTACTTTTAGAATTGATGAAAGACATGGATCTTCATATTCACATAGCAAAACAAATCTTAAGTTAATTATAATTATGGTATAATCACAGAACGGTTTGATATATTACAGTGAAATCACTGAACGTTGATCGAGATTTTTAAACAGAAAAAGATAATGTAGAAAATAGAAGACAGTAGTACATGATAGACATGAATCTAAACATATCAGTTAGCGGCCGGGCGCGGTGGCTCAAGCCTGTAATCCCAGCACTTTGGGAGGCCGAGATGGGCGGATCACAAGGTCAGGAGATCGAGACCATCCTGGCTAACACGGTGAAACCCCGTCTCTACTAAAAATACAAAAACTAGCCGGGCGAGGTGGCGGGCGCCTGTAGTCCCAGCTACTCGGGAGGCTGAGGCAGGAGAATGGCATAAACCCGGGAGGCGGAACTTGCGGTGAGCTGAGATCTGGCCACTGCACTCCAGTCCGGGCGACAGAGTGAGACTCCGCCTCAAAAAAAAAAAAAAAAAAAAAAAAAAAAAAAAAAAAAAACATATCAGTTATCACAATAAATATGTTGAGCTAAATTTCCAATTAAAGGCAATTATCAGACAGAAAACAAAACACTACAAACAAAATCCCACTTCTGTTGTTTATAGGAACACACCTAAACTAAAGAATATAGATGCTGAGTGCACTGGCTCACACCTGTAATCCCAGCACTTTCAACAGTGGCTGAAGTAGGAGTATAGCTGGAACCAAAGAGGTGCAGACCAGCCTGGGCCACATAGGGAGACCCCATCTCTACAGAAATAAAAAGAAAAATAATTAGCCAGGCATCATGATGTGCCTGTAGTCCCAGCTACTCAGAAGGCTAAGGAGGGAGGATAGTTTGAGCCCAGGAGTTTGAGGCTATAGGTTAAACCATGATTGCACTATTGCACTCCAACCTGGCTTACAGTCCTGTATTAAAAAAAAAAAAAAAAGACTACAGAAAATTTTAAAAGTAAAAAGATGGGAAAAGATATACCAAAAGAAAAAAAGAATTAATTTATTTATTTATTTATTATTATTATTATTTTTTTTTGAGAAGGAATCTCACTCTGTTGCCCAGGCTGGAGTGCAGTGGCACCATCTTGACTCACTGCAACCTCTGCCTCCTGGTTTCAAGCGATTCTTGTACCTCAGCCTCCCAAGAAGCTGGGATTATGTCTGGCTAATTTTTGTATTTTTAGTAGATATGGAGTTTCACCATGTTGGCCAGGCTGGTCTCAAACTACTGGTCTCAGGTGATCCACCCGCTTCAGCCTCCCAAAGCGCTGTGATTACAGGCATAAGCCACCATGCCCAGCCAGAATTTACTTTTTAAATAACATAAAAAGGAAATTCTAAGGCAAAAATACTGTTCTATATAGTAGCTAGCTTCTGAGATGCCACCCAGCAATCCTTGTCCTCTGGTATTCATGGCTTTTTATAAGACTCATCTAAGAATGAATAGGTATGATCTTTTTAACCAATAAGATAGTCCAGAAATGACAATGTGTGATTTCTGAGGTTAAGTTATAAAACACAATGTAGCTTTCACCTTGTTCTTTTGGAACACTTTATGGGGGACCATCAGCTGGAATTCTGTGTAAACATTTAGACAGTTCTGTGGAAAGGTACATATTTAATGAATTGAAGCCTCAACAGGCACTAACAATTTGCCAGCTATTTGAGTGAGCCATTTGCAAAGAAGATCCCCTGCCCCAGTGAAGTCTTTGGATGTCTGTACTCCTGCTAAGACCTTGAGTGTGCCCTGTGAGAGATCTCAAAACAGAACCACACAGCTAAACTGTCCCCAAATTTCTGACCCATAGAAGCTATAAGAAGGCCAGGTCAGACGGCCTATGACTCTAATCTGAGCACTTTTGGATGCTGAGACAGGAGGATGGCTTGAGGCTAAGAATTAGAGACCGGTCTGCTCAACATAGCAAGACCCCATCTCTACAAAAGAGAAGAAGAAAAAAGTTAGCCAGGCATGTGTGCACCCATAGTTTTAGCTTGTTAGGAGGCTGAGGCAGAGGATCACTTGAGCCCATGAGTTTGAGAGTTCAGTGAGCTTTGATGGGACCATGACACTATAGCCTGGGTAACAGAGAGAGACCCTGTCTCAGAACAAAGAAAAAAAAAAAAAAAAGAAAGGAACTTTAAGATAAATTTTAATTGTTGCTTTAGGCCATTAAATCTCTAAGCAACTCAACTCAACAAGAAAATATGATTGTCACGAGGTCAGGAGATCGAGACCATCCTGGCTAACATGGCGAAACCCCGTCTCTACTAAAAATACAAAAAACTAGCCGGGCGACGTGGCGGGCGCCTGTAGTCCCAGCTACTCGGGAGGCTGAGGCAGGAGAATGGCGTGAACCCGGGAGGCGGAGCTTGCAGTGAGCTGAGATCCGGCCACTGCACTCCAGCCTGGGCGGCAGAGCGAGACTCCGTCTCAAAAAAAAAAAAAAAAAGAAAATATGATTGTATTTGCTGATTGATTTTCAAATGTTTTCTTATTATTATTATCAGTAGTAGTAGTAGTAGTAGTAGTAGAGACAAGGTCTCACTACTATGTTGCACAGGCAGGTCTCAAACTCCTGGGCTTCAGTGATCCTCCCACCTCAGCCTCCCAAAGTGCTGGGATTACAGGCATGAGCCACCAAGCTTAGCTGAAGATACAATTTTAAACCTTTATGCATGCAAGTATAATGTCAAAATAAACTAGGTAATAATTTGCATACATTTTAATATATCATTACAGCTGGAAACTTTAAGACAACTATATCAGCAATTCTAATATTGACCAGCCAAAAAACAGTAAGTATATAGAAGATTTTATAAATTGCAAAAGACTAATGTCATATAACTATAGTCTCTGACTTTAGCACAGTTAAAATAGGATTCAATATAAAGATAAGAACCCTCTAGTTTGGAAATCAAAAATAGATACCTTAAAATAACTTTATTTATTTATTTATTTATTTAGACAGCATCTCATTCTGCTGTCAGACTGGAGTGCAGTGGCGAGACCTTGGCTCACTGCAACCTCTGCTTCCCAGGTTTAAGCGATTCTCCTTCCTCAGCCTCCTGAGTAGCTGGGATTATAGGCACCTGCCACCCCGCCCGGCTAATTTTTGTATTTTTAGTAGAGATGAGGTTTCACCATGTTGGCCAGGATGGTCTCGATCTCCTGACCGCATGATCCGCCCGCCTTTGCCTCCCAAAGTGCTGGGATTACAGGCGTGAGCCACTGCACCCAGCCTAAATAACTTATTTTCCAAGAAGAAATCATAATGGAAATTAGAAATTGTTTAAAAATGAATGATCATGAAAATGCCACATATCAAACCATCTGAAATAGCACTGAAGCAGAAACAAAAGGGGAAGTTAAGGCCTTAACAAGCTTATAATATAGGAAAAAACAGTGCACATAGATGAGATAAACACCCAACTAAAGAAGTCAGAAACAGAACAACAAAATAAACACAAAGAAGTAGAAGGAAAGAATAATGTAATAATGATAAAAATGTAATAAACAAGGAAACAATAATACAATAGAGAATGACAAATAGGGAGTGAAAAACACTTAAAATTTGAAAACTACTAACAAAATGATTCCAGAACACAAACGACAAGGCCAACACACACACACACACACACACACACCCCCACACAAATCAGGCAAGAAAAGTGGGATAGTACTATGATGTAGCAGGTATTGCAGTGATAATACAGGGACACAATAAATAGCTTCACACAAATTTAAAAAATTTAAAATAGTAATGTGTCCACAAAAATATAATTTCTCAAAAATAACATTTGAAGAAATAGAAAGACTTGCTATAAAAAAAAGTCTTAGTGATGTAGTAAAAACCGAATTCTCTAAAGAACAGTTTTAAGTTAGAAATTATTATATTATGATCATAGCATGTAAGCTTATTGTATCTAAAAAACTATTTCATGTGGAGGTATAATGCTTAATAAAGCAAAATGTTCAATAGAGAATGTTTAAACTTTTTGACATGATTTCATACATGGGAACTCTTAATCTTTGCAATTATTAAACCATTTTGATCCCAAGTAAAGATATGATTGAGACTGCCAGGCTTACTTCATTGTCTTTATCTTTAGTATATTCATTGCTCTTCATATATCTTTCTAAGAAAAAAATGTAATATGTTTTTCAATGTTAGATAAAAAACAAAAATGAAAGTCAGAAGCCTAAAAGAGCAAAGTTTTTAGATTATTGTGAAATGTCTTGTAATTTAACAAAATTATCAGTGAAGATCTTGATATTGCACATTCCTATGAATCTGATAGAGTACTTTGGAATTTACTTTTCATCAAATTTCAGACATGTAAAAAATTCATCATTTAAGTTAACTATAAATTAGGACAGGTTATGGATGGAGATTTGAAAATGAATTTTGAAAATACTAAGTAATTATGGCATCCGCCTGCAATCCCAGGCTCCATGGGTTAACGTTGTATAAAAGTTAAAAATAATTATATTTTCATTTACTCTTTGGATGCTTTAATCTCATTACTATGAATTAATCCTGAAGATACATCTCCAACCATGATAAATATATGCACAATGTTATTTATTATAGGATTATTTGTAGTTACAAATATTGAAGCTGCCTAAATATCCAAGCCTAGGATGCTGGTTAAATATACAATGAATACACATATACGATGCAGTACTATGCAACTACAAAGAAATAATGAGGAGGATCTCTATAAATGGATTTGGAGTAACTTTCAAGAGATATAAAAGCAAAGTGAGGGAAAAAGAAAAGCTCATATATTTACCCTACTCGTGAAAGAAAAAAGCAAAAACTAATACACATATATTTGCTAATCTTTATGAAAAATAATCCCACTGAAATTGGTTACATGTGATTGGAGTATAGAGTAGAAGAGATAATGAGAGTGTGAGTCCTGTTGTAATACTTTTATATATATTGTTTTTACTTTTGAAAGCATAGCATACATATTATAAAATTTCATTAAATAAGAATGGAAGCAGAAAGAAAACCATAAAACAGAAAGAAAGCAATCATTAATTTACTATATAGCAAGCAATCAGAATATTGATTTCTGTTCTCATGAAAGCTCCTTAAATTTTTTTTTCTTTCCAGTTTCCAAACACAGTATTGAAGGTGAAAGCTTCTTAATCTGCATAACTATTCCAGAATATTGCCTTGTCATTGCAACTGTGCCATCAGAACATTATCTTAATGAAACTTAAACTCCCAACTATTAGTCAGTGTAATCCTTTTCAGTTTTGCAAATCTATAGCTGGTTGCTTCTAGTCATCAATGATGTTCAGAAAATACTTGTCTATATTACCAGCCCATACAACTTACACAGAGATCAAAATAGCTGCCACGTTCGTGATATTTTTGCATTCATCCAGTTCCTAGCTGTATTTGTTCTGTGAGTGGGTCCACTATTTTTCTCCATTTTCTGTAGTGTTTTAAAGTATGCTGTCATTGAAAAGTGGGACTTGAGCTACTTTCTTTGCAGTGGTTGCAGCTATCATTTCTAACACACTTTTGATGCAGTCTTTCACTAATGTCTCAGCAACTTTTTATGATTTTTTAGCTTTAACAACACCAACTGCTTTTCAAAACCATCTATGAAGTGTTTATGTTTAAATAGGAATTTGTGTAGTTTCACAGATTGCCAACAATTATGACTAAGAAACTAAATCACATATATGGAAGACAATGTTTTATTTCTTTGAAATTTGTTTATTTTTCATTATTTTGTTTAGTGTTACCACTACATTCTGAAAAGGTATACCTTGTCCTGACCAAAATTAAGGAAAAAAAAGGGAAGCTTATACTGCTGTCAATAAATTAAACATTAAAAATAAATACACAAATTTTACAGCCCTAATTTAGTTAATAATGTTACATTATAAATGTTAAAAGTAGGCTTAACTTTAAATTAAAAGACTATACATGTATTTATAAAAGCGTATGTCCTAACTTTATCCCATTTTTATACACTTTAATTCATTTCTTCTTATTTTTATTCTTATTCTTTTCTTCTTCTTCTTCTTCTTCTTATTGTTATTTTTGAGACAAGATCTTGCTATATTGCCCAGGCTGGGGTACATTAATGTGATCATGGCTCACTGCAGCCTCAACCTCTCGGTCTCCAGTGATCCTTCCACCTTAACCTGAGTAGCTGGGATTACAGGCAGGTACCACAATGCCCACCTAATTTTTAATTTTTTTTGTAGAGACAAGCTTTTGCTATAGTGCTGGTTTATACACTTTTAGATTGCAGTTCCCAATCTAATTTTAAAAATATTACATGGTTCTATTGTGCATGACTTGTATGTGTGTTTTTTAAAGTTTTTATTTTAAGAATACTTAGAATAATTTTAAGAATATTTTAAGAATACTAAGAATAATTTTAGAATATTTTAAGAATACTAAGAATTTTTTTGTTTTTTAATTTTTTTGTTTTTTAAATTAATTGTTTTTTAAAGTTTTTATTTTAAGAATACTAAGAATAATTTTAGAATGTTTTAAGAATACTAAGAATACTTAATATGAGAACTACTTTGTAACAAATTTTTATTTTTTTAGTTTTTTTAAAGCCAGGATTGGAACTTTTTTTTTTTTTTCCTGAGACAGAGTCTCGCAATGTCACCCAGGCTAAAGTGCAATGGCACAGCCTCTGCACACTGCAACCTCTGTCTCCCAGGTTCAAGTGATTCTCGTACCTTAGCGTCCTGAGCAGCTGGGATTGCAGGTGTGCGCCACCACACCCAGCTAATATTTGTATTTTTAGTAGAGATGAGGTTTTGCCATGTTGGCCAGGCGGATGTCAGACTCCTGGTCTCAAGTGATCCGCCCTCTTCAGCCTCCCAAAGTGCTGGGATTACAGATGTGAGCCACCGTGCCTGGCCTTTATAACAAATTTTGAAGTGTACAAGAGGATATTATTAACTGTAGGCATAATGTATAGCAGATCTTGATAACTGTTTTTTGTCATACTGTGAGTTCAACATTATCAAACTAGCCAAGTCCTATTAAATGATATGAGTTCACTAATTCTGTGCTTGGATATTATAGCAAAGCCAGATTACTGTTAAAATTTCTAAATGCTTGCTCTTCATTTCTGTACTTATCCCATCACAAACTTGTAGCAAACTATCAGCGAACTGGCTTGGGTCCACAAGCCACACATTGATTTTTGCACCTGGAAACATACACCAGAATATTTATAGCAATACTGTTTGCAAAAGCAAAAATTGGAAACATCCCAAATGTCCATTTATAGTAGAATGGATAAATGCATTGTGGTATATTCATGTGATGATTTACTATATAGTAGAGAAAATAAAGCATTCTTGTGTCTATTAACATAGATCAATCTCATAAACACAATGTTCAGGAAAAAAACTCAAGTCAGAGAAGAATGTATTACAGTAGTATTTTATGTATATAAAGATTCAAAAGAGAAACAACTAAATAGTTAATTGTTACTAATCATAGATATGTGGTAAAACTCAAAGAAATGCAAGAAGGTATTATCACAGAATAGAAATTACCCCAGGGAGTGGAGATTCAACCAAGTTCAGGTACCAGGGCACTTCAAAATTACTGTATATGCTCTACTTTATAACCTGGGATATTGGGCATATGGATATTCATTTCATTGTTATTAAACTCAACACATATTAAATATTCTTTTGCATATATATTTTATAATAAAATTACTAAAATTATAAATAGGCAAGACTTTTAAAAAATATTTTTGAAATACATTTCAAAACATGTGAATAGCCCAGCACAAATACAGAAATTTGATCATGACAATATAAAAACCTGGTTTTTAAGGTGTTCAGGGATAAAAATAAAATAAAATGCCTATATTCTGTGAGTTTGCCAGAACAACTGTAGAACAAGTAAAGCAGAACAGTCAAGGTCAGATGACCATGACTGGAAAGTGTGACAGAAGAGAGGAATGTTCAATCTCAGACTCTACTACGTATTGCCTTCATGATCTGAATGTTTGTATCTCCCCAAAATTCATGTGCTGAAATCTTAATTCTCAAAGTGATGGTATTAGGAGGGTGGGGCCTTTAGGAGGTGATTAAGTCCTGATGGCTCTGCCCTCATGAATGGGATTAGTTTCTTTATAACAGAGGCCCTAGAAATCTAACTAGTCTCTTCTACCATGAGAGGAGAACAGGAGAAACTGCCATTATGAACCTAGACTCGGCCTTCACCAGACACCGAATCTGCTGGTGCTTTGATCTTGGAATTCCCAGCCTCCAGAACAGTGAGAAATAAATTCCTATTATTTATAAGCTACCTAATTTACGGTATTTTGTTATACCAGCCTGAAGGAACTAAGACACTTAACTATTTTAATCAAATCACGTAACTGCATTATCCAGTTTTCCAGTCTGTAGAATGAAAATAGCAATAGTATTAATAACTTCTGAATTACTGCAATAATTATATGACAAAATATATATTAAAAGCATAACAAGTTATACATTGGTAGTCAAAAATTATTTATTTTAGCCTCATAATGAAGAATTCTATAAAATTTAAAGTATTCGGTGTTTTACTTTGTTTTTCTTTTGAGATGAGAGTCTCACTATGTTCCCTAGGCTGGTTTTGAACTTCTGGGCTCAAGTAATTCTTCCACCTTAGTCACCACAGTGATGGGGATTACAGGCATGTGCTCCACATCCAACGTATTTGCTGGTTTACTTATGAAAAGTGAGAACATATGATATATATGGCATGTGATTTTTTTCACCTATCTATATTCTGTACATCCTTCTATGTCAATCTTTTTTGTAGTTGTAATAAATCAATAAATTGCAATTCATTTTGTGTTTATCATTTGACCAAATAAAATTTTAAAAGTCATCCCCCACTCCATAGGACTCAAAAAGTTAGGAGCTATCAGTATAAATAAATAAGGACAACTTGTCGTACTGGATGTTAATTAAACTCTAAAACTATAATAATTAAAGCTCTATCATACTGGTTTGAGAAATGAAGAGTAGAGCAATGAAACAACATAAAAGCTCTGAAACAAAACCTGGTATTTGTACTTTTCTAATATAAGATTATATGATGTAAGTATAATGCATGCTTATAATATGTTATTGTAATATATATAAGGGGGAAACTGTTTGATAAGTACTGTTGGATACTGTTATGAATATTCTTCCTGTATAACTAAAATGTTGTATCCTTTGACAAATATTTCCCCAATCCTTTTATTCCCCACCACCTTAGTCTCTGGCAATCACCATTTTGCTGTCTATTTCTGAGTCTGACATCGTTAGAGTCCACACAGAAGTGTGATCTGTGACAGGGGTCTTTCTGTGCCTGGGTGATTTCACTTAACACAATGTCCTCCAAGTTCACCCATGTTGTTACAAAATAAACTTTTAATTTTTAAGGCCAAATAGGATTCAATTGTGTATATATTCAACATTTTCCTTATCTACTTATTGATTGATGGACACTTAGGTTAATTACATGTCTTGGCTATTGTGAATAGTGCTGAAATGAATATGGGTGTGTTTTGGAGGGATCTCATATATTTGATCCAATTCCAATAAGAAAAATAAAACAAAAATCAAACATTAATAGCCATAAGTATTCCTAAGGCCTGCAACATACTGATTTCATATTCTTTGAATATATACACAGTAGTCAGATTGATGGATCATATGGTAGCTCTATTTTTAATTTTTTGAGGAACCTCCATACTGTTTTACATAATGGCTGTACTAATTTACATTCTCACCAACTGTGTACAAGGGTTCCCTTTTCTTCTCATTGTCTTTAACACTAATGGTCTTTCATCTTGATATTGATAATAGCCAACTGACAAGTGTAAGGGGATATCTCATTGTGGTTTTAATTTGCGTTTACCTGATGATTAGTGCCACAATTTGAGTGTGCCCCCCAAAATTCATGTGTTGAACACTTAATCCACAATGCAACAAGTGTTGAGAAATGGGAACTTTTAGAGACTTTTAAGTCCTGAGGGCTCTGTCCTCATAACTGAATTAATGTTACTATCATGGGAGTGGGTCATTATCTCTAGAGAGGGTTTGTTAGAAAGGTGAGTTCACAGATCTCTCACTGCGTGTCTTGTGTGCTTTCTTGTCTTTCCACCCTACACCATGCGATGATGCAGCAAAAGCCCTTCACCAGATGCCAGCATCTTGATATTAGACTTTTCAGCCTCCAAAATTGTGAGAAATAACTTTCTTTATAAATTATCTAGTCTGTGGTATTCTGTTATGGCCACACAAAACAGACTAAGACAATTAGTAATGTTGAACATTTTTTCATATACCCCATTGGCCATGTATGTGTATGTCTTTTTTTTGAGAAATGTCTGTTCTGGTCCTTTGCCCATTTGAGCGTTTACTTGTTTTTGTTTTGTTTTCTTTGCCATTGAGTTGTTTGAGTTCCTTACATATTTTGGATATTAACCCCTTACAAATGTAAAGCTTGCAAATCTATTCTCCCATTCTGCAGGTTGTCTCTTTACTCTGTTGATTGTATCCTTGGCTGTGCAGTGCTTTTTAGTCTGATATAATTCCACTTGTATATTTTTGCTTTTGTTACCTGTGCTTTTATAGCCATATCCAAAAAAAAAAAAAAATTGCCTGGAAAAATGTCACGGAGCTTTTCCCCTATGTTTTCTTCTGGTAGTTTTATAGTTTCAGGTCTTACATTTAAGTCTTTAATCCATGTTGAGTTGATTTTTGTAAATGATATGAGATGAGGGTTAAATTTCATTCTTCTGCATGTGAACATTCAGTTTTCCCCAGCACCATTTATTGAAGAGATTGCCCTTTTCCCATTTTGTGTTCTTGGCATCTTTAATGAAAATCAATTGATTCTAAGTGTATGCATTTATTTCTGGGCTCTTTATTCTGTCCCATTGGTCTATGTGCTTATTTGTATGCCTGTACCATGATGTTTCGATTACTAGAGCTTTGTAGTAGATTTTAAAATCAGGTAGTGTGATGCCTCCGCCTCCAGTCTTGTTGTTTGTCCCATAAAACTATTTACAAGACAAACAATTTGGTAGTTTTACAGCTTTTGCTCTAGGGCCTTATCTTGTTCTGTTAGGTTGAGGCCTGATCAGAGCCACACCATACTCTAGCTTGCAGGAAGGAGTGAGCATGGAAGATTTCATGCGCAATGTCTGAAGGCCCAGGCACCTAAGTAGCAAACATCACTTCTGATCCCATTCCATTGGTGGAAACTTAGTTCCATGGCTTCACTGAGCTGCAAGTATGGCTGGGAATGTGATCTTCACTTCCAAAGTGCCCAGATACAAATCTTTTGTTGTGGAAGGAGGGAGATCATATGTTAGGAAACTACTGGATATTTTTGCCAAACTAGTATTCAACAAATTCAAAGTTATTTTACAATTTTATAATAAATAATATAAATAAATATTACTAAAGAACAAAAGTTATAATATTCAGTGTTGCTATTATACCATTTCTAGTGGTTACAGTAGTAATATTTATAATAACAAATGATTGTTACAACATTAGTATGGGTCCAACACCAAAGTACATGATTTATAGACTTCTTTATTCCTAACACAACCTCAAGGTTTGTGCACATTTATTGTCATCACTTTCCAAATGAGTATCTTTTTAATGAATTTAAAGACTAATGTGGCCAGGCGCGGTGGCTCATGCCTGTAATCCCAGAACTTTGGAAGCCCGAAGTGGGTGGATCACAAGGTCAGGAGATAGAGACCATCCTGGCTAACACAGCAAAACCCTGTCTCTACTAAAAATACAAAAAATTAGCCGGGCGTGGTGGTAGGCACCTGTAGTCTCAGCTACCTGGGAGGCTGAGGCAGGAGAATGGTGTGAACCCACAAGGTGGAGCTTGCAGTGAGCCGAAATCGCACCACTGCACTCCATCTTGGGCGACAGAGCAAGACTCCGTCTCAAAACAAAACAAAACAAAACAGAAGACTAGTATATGCAATTAGTAACTGTTTGAGCCATAGTTCCACACCAGACAGTCCTATTTTAAAGCTTATGCTCTTCATGACTAGATAATCAAAATATGAACACTTTTATGAAGAGTGAATATGTTTGCTTTTCCACTTGAATAAGAGATTATTGAAGGCACTCTCTATTATTAATTTTGGTTCTTGAGCACATGGCCTGGTCCATATTAGATACATTTAGAATAAATTAATGAAGAAATGAGCAATTATATAAATTTAAAAATGTTAAGTGATTGCTAAAGTTCACCTAGAGAATAGCAGTCATGTCAGGCCTTCCTAACTTCAGCTTTCTATTTTCTATGCCAGGCTGTTCTAATATCTGCAACCAGACTCCTTGTTTCAGGACAATAGGCATATGTCTGTGTTGTTCCTTGCCAGAAGCAGAATGGCACCAAGACTAATTACACTGATTTGAGTCTCCTGGTGAGAGGTGAAGCCAGCTGGACTTCCTGGGTCCAGAGGGGACTTGGAGAACTGTTCTGTCTAGCAAGAGGTTTGTAAACTGCACCAATCAGTGCTCTGTAAAAACACACCAATCAGCGGTCTGTAGCTAGCTAGAGGTTTGTAAAATGCACCAATCAGTGCTCTGTAAAAACACACCAATCAGCGCTCTGTAGCTAGCTAGAGGTTTGTAAATGGACCAATCTGTGCTCTGTAAAGTGGACCAATCAGCATTCTCTAAAATGGACCTACAGCAGGACAGGGACAGAGACAAATAAGGGAATAAAAGCTGGCCCCCCCCCGCAAGCAGTGGCAACCCACTCGGGTCCCCTTCCATGCTGTGGAAGCTTTGTTCTTTCGTTCTTCACAATAAATCTTGCTGCTGCTCACTCTTTGGGTCCATGCCATCTTTAAGAGCTATAATACTTACCGTGAAGGTCCGCAGCTCCATTCTTAAAGTCAATGAGATCAGGAATTCACCAGAAGGAACCAGCTCCAGACACACTAGGACTAAGACCTTGATCTGCCTTCTTTGTGGGCAAGTTATTTCATATCTCTGATCCTAATGTTTTTTGCTTCGTTTTATAAAATAAGTAAAAATAATGTGTATCACACAAGGTTGATGTCATGGACTGAATATTCCTGTCCTTCCGAAATTTATATGTTAAAATCCTTCCCAAATTTATATGTTAAAGTCCCAGTGTGATGGTATTTGGAGATGGGGGCTTCAGGACATGATTAATATTAGAATAGGTGATACAGTGGGGCTCTCATGATGAGATTAATTGCTTTATAAGAAGAAGAGATTTCTCTCTCTCTCTCTCTCTCTCACACTCTCTCTCCCTCTCTCCCTCTCCCCCTCTCCCCTACTCCACATACAGAGAAAAAGCCCTGGGAGGACATAGCAAGAAGGCAACTATTAGCAAGCCAGGAAGAGGGCCCTCACCAGAACTCAATTCTGCTAGCACCCTGATTTTGTACTTATAGTCCCAAGAACCAAGCGAAATAAAATTCTGTTGTTTAAGCCATCCAGTCTCTAGTATTTTGTTATAGCAACCTGAGCTAATTAAGATAGGTGGTACTGAGGGTTAAATGAGATAAGTATGAAATGTTTAGTACATTTCCCAGTACATCATAAAACCTCAGTACATGAAGTTCTTATTATCCTGGGCATCGAATGGTGTGTCTGGCACTTGGTACCCACTAATAGTAAGCACACAGTAGTCCACTTGTTACCTTTCTATGTCATCTCCAACTGTTTACCACCTCCTTGCTCTCCAACCACAATGATTTCCAGAAGATACAGAGCTTGTTGCTGTGTCAGGCTTGTACCTGCTGTGCTCGTCACAGAAGACCTCTCCTCCCTATTTGCTCAGGTCTCTTAAGTGTCATTCTCTTAGAGTGGCCTTCTTAACTAAACCTACCCAAAATAACCCTAATCACTCTGTCACCTCATCCTTCTTCATTTTTTTTCATTAAGTAGTCACTGACATTTTGAGTAATATATTTAGTTATTTTTGTGGTATCTCTCTTGCTTACCAGAATAAAGTCCATGAGGGCAGGGAATATCCCCAGTGCTAAGAAGATAACATAGCCTATAGTATCATTAAATCTATTTTTGAGTGATTGAATGAAAGCAGTTTTATAAGAAAATCTTCTAGCAAGAAACAAACTATGTAGAAACACATGTATATATGGTAGCATTTTGGAGGGAATGCTTGCCATTCATATATAAAAATTAAGATAAAGGTTTTTAGTCTCTCCTTTCTTATTGTGCTCACATCATCCCTTTTGTGTAAGCAATACATTCATCAAATGTATTATTCTGTCTCATCAAAAATCAAACAAATAACTTATCTTCCACATTAAGTATATCAACTCTCAAAGCGATAAAACATTGATGTAAGTTCTTGGAGACTGACTTCCTAACATATTAGTACCAGATTATCATAGTCTTTTTGTAAAAACAAAATGCAGTTCCTGAAACATATAATTTTTGAAACTTTTTATAAATTTAAGCATTATATTCCATATACCTCTTCCAACTGTCTTTATCTGGAGAGATTGTATTTGTTTTTACTTAATCATATTACTTTTAGGCAGATAGGAAGTGATTAATAATTAAAAATTAATTTCCATAAAGTGTTGGTATCTTTAGTTACACACATGCCACAATGATAATCAATGTGGTGAGTAATGTTTAGGTACTGTGCTCCAGAGAACAATTCAATCAATTGCCCAACCTGGTGTTTCCTGTTATGCATGAACTTGGGTAACTATAATTTTCTGAATAATTCAACTTAAAGTAAAGCAAAATGAAATGTGTGAGTAATTAAAGAAAATGTTCTTCTGCTAATATTTATTCTGATAAATCATTTCAGTTCGATGTTTGATTTTGCAGACACATCCATAATATCATTGAATTAGTAAAATATAATAACTCTAAAAAGCTCATAGAAGTGATTATTGCCTCTATATTTTCTAGTAAGATGTTAATTTTTTTAGATAACTGTAATGCACTGTGAATATAATTTCTTCTACAAGTTACTTTTGCTGCTTCTAAAATATTAGTGGTAGCAGTGTTTGCATACTTTCTGTATAAAGACTGATTTGATGTCATCTCCCAATCACACAAAAAAAGTCAAACCAAAACAGAAAGGTCTTCATTTAATCAAGTAATACAATTATTACCAATTCTGTAGAATTAGATATTTAAGTCAGAGCTAGCTGCAACAAGTTATACGAGCTTTGCCGTTTTATGAACATAATTTGACTAAGCGGTTATGAAATCTGTAAAGAACACTTCTTATCTGGGTGTAGCTGGGGATGTCTTTGTTCAGAAGTACACAGAATTGTATAAACCTGTCCAGAGCCTCATATACATCCAGTAAGGCTCATTTTCTACATACTTTAGATCTTATTCTCTGTATCTTAACTGGGAAGTGCAAAATTTGATGTAATATTATATCATTAATGAAGAAATAAATAGAAGAGAATGAATCTCAAATTCATTGAGTACCTACCAAGAATGAAAATAAAAACATTTGAAAGTGGTATGTGGCCTGAGATGTAACACAGTTTGAGAAGAAATTTAGGGAACATTATAAGCATTTGCTGATTTGTACGCTTGAAATATTGTTTCAAAAAATCCCCTTTTTATTTCCCTGAATGCATGCTCCTCTGAAGAGAATAACTTTTCCTGTGTTATTGGATTACTTAGTTTTCATTTCAAGTTTAAATTTGATGTTTTATCTTGTTTGGGCCATTTTTAAGCCTGATTTATTTTATTTTTAAATAGAACAGAAAGCATTGACTCAGAAATATTTCCTTAGAAAGGGTGAGAATGATAGTCTTTCCAGGTTGGTAACCAAAATCTATTCCTAGTCTTCAGAAAATGGTAAAATTAACATTCCATATAAAAGCCACATAGAATAAAGAATATTTTATTTATTTAATTTATTTTAATGAATTAATTTTTATTATTTTGTTTTGAAACAGAGTCTCACTCTATTGCCCAGGCTGGAGTGCAGTGGCATGATCATAGCTCACTGCAGCCTCGACTGCCTGGATTCAAGCGATTCCCCCACTTCAGCCTCCTGAGTAGCTGCGATCTCAGACGTGTGCTACGATGACTAAAAAAATTAAAAAAAAAAAATTTATTTGTAGAGACAAGGTCTCACTATATTGCCCAGGCTGGTCTTGAACTCCTCGGCTAAATCAATCCTCCTGCCTTGGCTACCCAGAGTGTTGAGATTAAGGTGTGAATACCTGCCCTAAGAATATTTTAACTAGTTAATTTGTTTAAATATTTATCCAGTCTCTAATATATTTAGAACAGATCCATTGGCTAATTAATTGATTCAATCATTTACCAAGCATCTGAAGTATTCAGAACAGATCCTGAGGCTCTTTATTATAGCTGTAGATAGTTCTTTAGTCCAGTTGTAAAGAGGACCCACATACATCAGTTTTAAAGACGAGGAACCACATCTCTTACCACATAATTTAAGAGAAAGTGATCAGATGGAGATTTGTATTAACGTCGTGGCACCATGTTCCTTATTTGACATAATCAGGTGGTTCCTTGACTTGTCAGGTGGTTTTATATGATCCTCTGTCTTGAACTTAAGATAGAAGGGAGATTGGTCACTGGCTATACACTTTATGCCTATTCCTCTATACGCCTCTGAGATAAATATTTTTAACACTGTTATTTAACTAAACTGAACATGTCCAGAATGACACAGCAAGTAACAGGGTATCAGAATTAAAACCTGAGTCTATGTGACTCTAATGACATTCCTCTAGATCTTACTAAGGATTATTTAAGTAGAGAGGTAGTTTCTTAGAGAGGCTGGAAATTCCTTGGGGCCTGACGTGTTGCATTGAATCTAATAGGTGGATCTTCTGTTGTTTGCTATAGAAAATACTTCTGAAAGCCATGTGGAATATCTGGGGCAGGGATTGGGGAAATGGGTGTGGTGGCTGCTCAGGTCTAGCTCTACATAAAGATATTTTTCTCATAAGAGCATTGCCACAGAGTAAGGCATTTATTGGAGACAGGGATGCAGGAGTGTATCTGAATTGCATATAACATTGTGTGTGCATGTGTGTGTGTATGTTTGTGTTGCTAGGAGTAAGATGATGGTCTTTTGCAGTAGAGAACAAAAAAGAAAGATACCAATTTTGAGGAAAATGTAATGAGTTATTATGTTTTATATATAAATAAATTATATAGATATAGATATGTATTTTTTTTTTTTTTTTTTTAGAGGCAGCATCTCACTATATTGCCCAGGCTGGTCTCAAACTCCTAGGTCCAAGAGACCCTTTCACTTCAGCCTTCCACAGTGCTTAGATTACAGAGTGAGCCACCAAGTCAAGCCTCAGTTATATCTTAAGACTAGCCTGCTCACTGGTAGACGGTTAGGTTTAGATATACACACTGGGGAGGTAACGATAAAAGTAGCTGCTCCTATTGTACATACAATCACTGAATGAATGTATATAGAGATAAAGAAATAGATACAAGAGGGTTAAATACCCAGTTGGAAGGAAAATGTAAAACTCACTAAGGAGATGAGAAAGGAAAAAAATCAGTAGAAAGAAGACTATTGTTAGTTTATATTTAATGGTCTAAACTTTTTTTTTTTTTTACTTCTAAGGAAGAATAGTTGTCAAAGTGAGGGAAACTCTAAAGCTAAAGACACATTCAGACTGATTTTCAAAGCTTAATTTTCCCAAATGATACTGGGATCAAATTTTCATAGTATCTACTCAGACAACAACAGTAACAAATAAACAAAAAGCTGTTTTGTCTCTGAGCATTAAAAAAACGTAAAAATGTTTTACTATCCTCTAAGTTTCTTGAAGACAGAAATTGTGCCTCCTTAATGTCTTTGTTTCCTAAATGTCTGGTACATGTGGTGAATTGATTTTACACCTTCATGGAAAGAAGCAATAACCTCCACTTACAGGTTGGCATTAAGGGCATAGTTCAGGTTGCATCAGCATCATAACTGGGTCAAAGTTAAGAACACAGTTTTCATCTCGTGTGTGTTTTTAAATCAAAAGTGAAAACTAAAGGGAATAATGACAATCTTCTATTTTATTTTTCTAATGACTTTTATATTTTAACTGCTGTTTAATGGATATATTATTGAAAACATTCTGATCATCCTTAATAATGTACATTTTTTTCTTTCTTTCTTTTTTTTTTTTGAGACGGATTCTTGCTCTGTGCCCCAGGCTGGAGTGCAGTGGCCTGATCTCAGCTCACTGAAAGCTCCGCCCCCTGGATTCATGCCATTCTCCTGCCTCAGCCTCCCAAGTAGCCAGGACTACAGGCGCCCGGCTGATTTTTTTGTGTTTTTAGTAGAGACGGGGTTTCACCGTGTTAGCCAGGATGGTCTCGATCTCCTGACCTCGTGATCCGCCCTCCTCAGCCTCCCAAAGTGCTGGGATTACAGGCTTAAGCCACCGTGCCCAGCCAAAAATGTACATTTTTAAAGGTCAGTAGTGATCTTTATCTCAGGCAGTAAAGATTATGGAACAAACTATTGTAATTATATTCAAAATAGAATATGAAATATTAGGCATTTCACAATTTTCCCACTATTTTTTATTTGCTTACAGTGACTACATTCATTCAATAAAAATCAAGGTGTTAACAGGGGTGCATTCCTCTGAAGAAGCCAGAAAAATCATTTTCCTTCCCTTTTTTAGCTTCCAGGGTCTTCCTCCATTCTTTGGCTCCATTTCTAATAGTCTATCTAGCAATTTCACCCTTCAGGCAGAGTGGGATTATATAAAGGAAGATAATTCCTATTCCCTAGTAGGAAGGAACTCTCTACTAGCTAGGTAAATAACACTTATATAAAATTTAATAGAATGTTAGTTAAATAATGACACCAAATGTATCTCAGCAGTATATGACTGCATTCTTAGTCAGCATAATATTCATAAAGTGTCCTGAGTTCTTAGGAAGGAAAATCACTGTGGCCTATCAAAATTATGAAGCCTAATGTACATGCAGAATTTTAAACTTGTGCCTAAATTCTTCTCATTATGTAGCAAAAACTCTGATTTCTCTGTGCTATACAAATAAGCTATATAAAATGTGATCAGGAAATCAATAGGAGAATGTAAAAAATAGTTGATTTGTTGAGTGATAGGATTCTGGATCATAAAAGATTTATTCTAGTCTTGATATTATAAGTCTTAAGTTCATACTTGGCTTGTGTAGTAGTGTTTATAAAAGACCTGTATACTTTGACTTCATTTAGAAAAGATAAGTGAACTCTGCTATATCCTCATGTGAAACCCAGGATCTAATTTGTATACATGTTCATTCTAGAAGTGTTCATTCATTTATGCATTTAGTCATATACACATTTATCCTTACTTATCCATTGATGTGATTCAGACCCAGATGGTCTGGTGGCAGCACAGACAGGCACTTGTCTTCAGAATGCTAGCCACCTAGAAAAGCCCTCCAGGACTATACTCAGAGTCCAAAAGAGTTGTTTTTCAAGTTCCATAGTTTGTCTTAAAGTAATTCACATACTAATGAAAAATCATGCACCATGGAATAGAGGGAATTACATAGTAAATCCTTTTTTCTTATATTTTATATACTTTAGAGTGATCATAGTTTTCCGTGAGAATTTGCCTAGTTGTGAGACCTTGTAGATACTAATTAATTCATGCTGTGTGATGATCCTGTATAAAGAAAGCTTAAATCAATACGTACGTTCTGAAGAAAAAAAATATATATATATCTGTACAGTACACAAAGAGAAAAAAACAAACCAAAAAAGAGTTCCTGAGAGTCACTAGTAATTAAGTGGTTTGAAAGAACTAATAGAGTTTCCTACAGGCCTTATTAATAAAGACATTACCTATCCCTATATTGAAAAGATGGACATGGTTTCTAGTTCTGTTTCAGGTTGATTTATGTGGGGAGAGTGTGATGACATTTATGTGCTAAATACTTAGTACTTTTAATTCAATCTACCATTTAATCTATAAATGCAAACCATGTTAAAGGATGGTTGACAAAAATAAACTTGAAAGCCAGCATTAACCACCCAAACCAGCTGAAGGTGCTCAAAAGACAATAAGAGTAAAATTTCATTATACAGACTTCAAGTGGGTTTTTAAAAAATCTATAGACTTTCCAACTAAAATGATGAATGCTGTTCTGATTCTAATTGACAAGTGTTATATATAAAAGAGTTCTTGCCTTCATTCTTATCAAAACTGTGGGGATTTCAATGATAGGACAATATTATGTGGGTGGAAACTTCTCAGAAGAATAGAGAACTTATCAGTATTTACTTAGGTTCTATTACATTCAGAGCCATAAAAGAAACTACACTCATAAATTTATAGACAGTCAAGGATATTGCCTCTTCCCCAAAGAGGCTAGATATTAAAGGAGTGGAGTGAATGAGCTCAAATCATGAAGTGGTTTCAATATTGGAAGAGTTTTCCCCCTTCATATTTCAACTTGTAACTAATATGTTATGAAGAATCGCTGGCTTGCTAACTTTGAGGGTTTGGCAGAAGAAAACAGTCTTCACCACTTTTTCTTACAAATGTTATTTTTCTTCGATAATTAGTACTTAATGATAATATCCACCCTTTAATGAGTTACTGTAGGTTAATGATTACCACACTTGTTCAAATATATTTAGGATTTCAACTTTGCAGATAAAGAGAGGTTTATACAGGTTAAGAATCTTGCCCAAAATCACACAAAAGGAGCAAGACGTAAGCCTGTTTTTTTCTTAGCTTCCTATTTCTGCTGTCACAAATTACCACAAACTGAGTGTTGTGAACAACACAAATCTATTATTTTACAGCTCGAGGTCAGAAGTCCAAAACGGGTTTTACTGGGCTAAAATCAAGGTGTCAACAGGGGTGCATTCCACTGAAGAAGCCAGGAAAATCTTTTTCCTTCCCTTTTTCAGCTTCCAGGGTCTTCCTCCAATCTTTGGCTCCATTCCTTGGCCCCTTCCACCATCTTCCTTCTTCAAAGCTCACGATTTCATTACCCAACCTCAGCTTCTGCTATTACATCTCCTTTTCTGACTCTTCTTCCTCTCTTTTTTATCGTTTAAAGATCCTTGCGATTATATCAGGCCCACTTAGATAATCCAGGACAATCTCCTCTATTTCAAGTCAAAGGAATGATTCACATCCAGAGCAGTATGACATGAAATGTAATCGTGCTACTCAGATCAGTAACCATTTAGAACTTTTACATTGTTTATTTTTGGAATTTTCAGTTTAATATTTTTAGACTACAGTTGACTGGTGGTTAACTGCAACTGCAGAAAATGAAACCTCGGATAAGGGAAGACTGTTGTATTTAATATTAATATGTCAATACAATACAGTCGAGAAAAAATATAATCACAGAGATTAATGATTAAGGTTAATGATTACTACAATGTTTATAGTAGTGTAATGTAATAGAAATAGCTTTGAATCTGGAAAAACTCTGGCTCCATCATTTACTAACTGTATAACCTCAGATAAATATCTTAATGTCGTCTCTTTAGAGTTGATGTGGTGAGTTACAAGGAATGTTGTTCCTCAGAATAAATGGAAACATTTAAATACTTAGCTGGTAGGTGTTCTACAAATGCTTGATCCTTCTTCATTTTCAGAAAATAACAAAGATAGAGAAGCCAGACAAAATAATATAGTACATGTTGTATTTAGATGTTATAAGTAATGTCTAATAATAACTAAATTTACATAAACTATTTTCTAAATATATTAAACATTTTGTGGGCCTTATTTTTATTTTACAAATAATATTCTGCAGCTTAATGTGCTCTTTTTGTTCCTCCTCTCATATTCAATGACTGCTTTTTTTTTTTTTTTTCTATAATGCCTCTTTAGGAATCTGAATTAATTCATTAGCTTGATGATGGCTTTTTAAAATTCCATTTTAGGAAGTTAATTTTTTAGCATGTAATTTTCTGTATTGTTGTTTGCTGTTATAGGTGCACAACTAGTACTTTTATGAAAAATAAATCCTACATCAGCCTTTTAAAAATCATTTACAAAATAAATCCCAACCTCACATTATAGGAAAGTTATGATATAAAGTATCACCCCTGCCTCCTCATTCCCTCACTTTGATCCCATTGTCAGAGGGAACTCCTAACTGCTGGGTTTTAATTCTTTTTCTTTAGAATGTTACCTCATAATTCTTGATCACATTCTTGGCAACTTTTTAAACAATTGTTGACTCCTGATATGAAAGTCTAGGATCCGGCCAATCTAACTACACTATCTTTCCTTGCCCCTCCTTTCAATGTTTGACATTTATACTTTAAATTTTGTTCTTCTATTGTTTACTTTTACAACTGAAAATAACATGGGTAGTTTACTTTTACAACTGAAAATAATATGGGTAAGCATTCATTTATTTTTTTTCAACAGAGTCTATGCTCCTACTTTCCAGAGAAGATATTAATGCTCCTTCTTGTTTCCTCAACTTTTCATTTCTTCAGCAGCTTAACTTTGGTCAGGTGTCAAGTTTGTTTATATTTACAGTTTTCTTATAACCATCTCCAACTATTCTTTTTATGAATACATTGACTTTTGTTGTTGTTGTTGTTGAGATGGAATTTTGCTCTTGCTGCCTAGGCTGGAATGCAATGGCATGATGTCGGCTCACCACAATCTCCACCTCCCGGATTCCAGTGATTCTCCTGCCTCAAGTAGCTGGGATTACAGGCATGCACCACCATGCCCGGCTAATATTGTATTTTTAGCAGAGATGGGGTTTCTCCATGTTGGTCAGGCTGATCTTGAACTCCCAACCTCAGGTGATCAGCCTGCCTCAGCCTCTGAAAGTGCTGGGATTACAGGCGTGAGTCACCGTGCCTGGACATGTTGACTTTAAAGTTGGAAATGTATGAACAACGTTGCAAAACCACAAATATTATTCGATGCTGAGTCACATAGTGTGCTATGTTCTTTGAAGTAGTTTCACTCTCAGGAAACCTAGGGCATTCATGGGAACAAGCTCACCATGTGAAAATGGTTTCTCTCTCTCTCTCTTTTTTTTAAACTCAATTGCTTGAAATCATTTCAAATTTACATTTTCTTTAGATTTATATTTACTTACTATAATACCATTCCAAATTTACTAGTATTTCCTTTTTTTGATTTTGAAAGTTTCATGCAGATTTGTTTTTATCCTGAAATGTCAAATTGTCTTTCATTTTGTTTCCTGCACTAAATTTGCCTTTATCTTATCTTCAGTTTTTTACCCCCTCAAAGTTTTATATTGTCTCAGATTTTTTCCCTTTGGAAATGTCCTTCATGGGGCTCTCTATATTGTTCCTTCTTCATTCAGAATGTGTGACTGCTTTAATCTTGCTGTGCAGCTGTCATTCTTCAAATCCCCTCAATTTATTTTTTTGGATGAGAGTCTTGTTTTATTTGACTCAATGTAATTTTGCCTATGTATTATTGTTTTAACTTTTATGGAGTCTTTCGGATTGTATATTAGTAATGTGAGATATTACAGATTGATTTATCTTATACCCATGACTGCTTTCTAATTCCTCTGATTTAGATCATGGGACATGTGGCTGCCCTTATTTCTGAAATAGTGTACAGGAAAACACCAGGAAACGAACATTCCAGAATCGTGACTGCTAGGTTCAAAAGACATCATCCAAGTATGGAAAGAGAATTCACTAATGAAGTCCAAATAGGAAGAACAGGAGAACATGTTGGGAGAGGAAAATGAGTGAGGCATGATGTAAAGGTGGTAAACCTTGTTTTCTAATCCTTGGCTGGATTGGGTTAGAATAGAGGCACAACAGTGTCTGCCTACATTTCCTAAGGCATCCTTGAATAGAGGGAGTAGTCATCTTGTTTATCCTAATGGAACTCTTGTTTTTGCTTGACTTCCTAAGATGCCAGTAAGGGGTGATATGGTGTTATGAGAACTTACAGATAGACTCATATAGGATTCTACAGATCCTATAGCTAAGCCATGTAGCCTCATATAGACTCTATGCAAAAATTTTCCCCTTGGAAATGTCCTTCATGGAGCTCTCTATATTGTTCCTTCTTCATTCAGAATGTGTGTTAAAGTTTAAGATAATATACATAGCTAGAATAATATATCATGCTCATGAATTAGATAATTTCATAAATCATGGTTGTCAACTCTTTGCAATTTCATCAATAAAGTTATAGTGTTTCCAGTGAAAAGCCAAGCATGATTTTTAGTGAATATTAATAAGCTCATGCTAAACATCTGTATGCCAATCAAAGGCATAAGAAAGTCAAGAAAATCTTGAAGGCAATATTTTATCTGCTTTTATGCATGTATGGCACATTTTATAGGTTTAAAAAATTAAACAAGTAGGTAGAACCAATTATACAACCAGAAAGAAGTTTCAGAGACTAAATATACAATAAGCAAAACAGAAAATGCATTAGAAGCCTAAAAAGTAAGCGATGGAAATATGTATTATGCCAAAAAGAAAAAGTAGAAAGATAACACAAGTATGAAATAAAAAAGAGGAGAAAAAGAAAACTAATTTAGGAAGTACAACTAGTAGAAATAAGAACAAGAAAGTGAAAGCAAAGAAATGGGAAAGAAGAAGTGATCAGAGGGGAAAAAAGAAAAACTAGAAAATATTCTCAAAGTTTATCAGGACATGTTTCAAAAATTGAACTTTCTTTACTTATTCTGCTCCTAAGTCTTCCTG
This sequence comes from Trachypithecus francoisi, assembly GCF_009764315.1. NCBI lineage: Eukaryota > Metazoa > Chordata > Mammalia > Primates > Cercopithecidae > Trachypithecus > Trachypithecus francoisi. The sequence goes on from NW_022681472.1 coordinate 30,974,221, forward strand.
GAATCCTCCTTCTATTGGAAATGAAGGAAGCAGCCTGTAATAATAGATTCTTCACTTTGTTCCTTCCTAGTCACAGGGTATGTGTATGTGTTTGTGTGCATCTGATGAAATAATATATACAAAGTAAATATGTATGAAAATTAGAAAAGGCCAGTATTTATTAGCTTCTTTTATCTTTACTATCAATTTTTAATATCTGTACTTTAGTCAGTTTAAGGAAATATCAAGTAGAGGCTCATTATACTCTAAAATGCAAATATGTTTCTGAGACTGTAAACACCACATTGTCTAACTTCATAATTCTAGAATTCTGTTCCTTTATACTCATATCAAAATTTTCTTTTTTCAAGGATTATTTTGTTAATACATTCTCCCTTCTTTCCTCACAGCTGTCAACAAGCAACGACTGCCTCTTTATCTTCGAACTTTTTTCTTTTCTCAACTTACCAATGTCTTCCTTACAGTCAAGTTTATTTTTATAGATTTTATTTTATTTATCCAATTTGTTTTATTAGACTGTGCTGCTGAATTTTACCTTCTATGGCATTCTTTCAGTGAAAATCCATTTTCTTGATTTTGCTTGACTTGTTGACCTTTCTTTTCCCCTCCCTCCCCCCCTTTTTTCTTTCTTTCCTTCTTTCTTTCTTCTTTCTTTCTTTCTTTCCTTCCTTCTTCCTTCCTTCCTTCTTCCTTCCTTCCTTCTTCCTTCCTTCCTTCCTTCTTCCTTCCTCCTTCCTTCCTTCTTTCTTTCTTTCTTCTTTCTTTCTTTCTTTCCTTCTTTCTTCTCTCTCTCTCTCTTTCTTTCTTTCTTTCTTTCTCCCTCCCTCTCTCTTTCCTTTCTTTTCTTTCTTTTTTTCTTTCTTTCTTTCTTTCTTTCTTTCCTTCCTTCCTTCTTCCTTCCTTCCTTCCTTCCTTCCTTCCTTCCTCCTTCCTTCCTTTCTCTCTCTCTCTCTCTGTCTCTCTCTCTTCTTTTTTCTTTTTTCAGACAGGACCTCACTCTGTCACCCAGGCTGAAGTATGATTTCAGCTCACTGCAGCCTTGACTTCCAGGCTCAAGAGAACCTCCTGCCTCGGCCTTCCAAGTAGCTGGGACTACAGGTGCCTGTCCCCATGCCTGGCTAATTTTTGTATTTTTTGTAGAGATGGGGGTTTTGCCATGTGGCCCATGCTGGTCTTGAATTCCTGGGCTCAAGCAGTCTGCATATCTCAGATTCCTAAACTGCTGAGACTACAGGTGGAGCCACTGCACCTGGCCCGACCATTCATTCTTTATCTTCTATGTTGTTGTTTAATTTGAGGAGTACACTTTTTTCTTTTATTTTTTCATTAAATAGTTCCTTAGAATATTTTTAGCATTACATAATCTTCCTGTACATTCTCATTTGTTTTCTTGATGTAAGATGATTTCTAGGTTTTTGGTTTTCCCTATGACCAGCTCACATATGTCTCTGAGACAGTTTTTCTACTAAAGCATTTATTTATTTATTTATTCAAGAAATGAGTGCTCATTATGTGCTAAACGTTTTAGCAACACATTCTTTCTTCTACTGTCCTTAACCTGCACTCCATTTTATTGGAATGGCCACATTCCTATTATCATTCAGTACTCACTGGTTCATATTAGAAATTTTTTATTAGCAAACAGGGCCAGGTGCGGGTGGCTCATGCCTGTAATCCCAACACTTTCGGATGCTGAGGCAGGCAGATCACGAGGTCAGGAGATCGAGGCCATTCTGGCCAACATGGTGAAACCCCGTCTCTACTAAAATACAAAAAGTTAGCCGAGCATGGTGGCACGCACCTGTAGTCCCAACTACTGGGGAGGCTGAGACAGGGGAATCACTTGAACCTGGGAGGCAGAGGTTGCAGTGAGTGGTGATCATGCCACTGCACTCCAACCTGGTGACAGAGCAAGACTCTGTCTCAGTTTTATATTAGCAAACAGCACACTGAAGTCACAAATTTTTATCTATGCATATATTTTACTTCCTTCTTCTAGACATCAAGAAAATCATTACTTTTTAAAATGCCATTACCAGATGACTTTAATCAGATCTACCTCTGTGCACTCTTAAAATAGAATCCAGAGTCCTAATCTGGACCATGGAAACTGAGTTGCTAGAATGGACTTGCAGAATCTGCATTAGTAGCAAATGTTCTAGGTGATTCACATTCACGTTACATTTTAAGAACCACTGCTGTATGTTGATTTCTTTTCTTGTTATAAATGATATCATCCGATATATTTATACAAAAATGTACATATGCATATATGTATATGTATGTAATGTTCCATACAAACAATTATATCGTTGCAATAGATGCCTGAGCAGGAAATGATAGTTAAAAGGAAAAACCATTTTAATATATCTTCCATCATTCCAATCGCTTGCATTCTTTCTCCAATTTAATTCTATAATATAGTTTTCCTAGTTGTATATCTATCCTCTTTTCATTCTTTTTCATTGGTTTCCTTCCTACCATTCATTGATATGCTGGTACTCCCCAGGGAGAGGTCCTTCTTTGGTCCTTGTCTTTTCTTCTACACTTAAAGTTCTGCAGAGGTGACTTAGGTATTTCTCAAGAACCATGCGTAGCTTGCATCTCCCACTTTGTGTTCATTTAATGAATTAAAAGGTCAACATAAAATGTATGTAGGGCTGGGCACGATGGCTCATGCCTGTAATCCCAGCACTTTAGGAGGCCGAGGCAGGTGGATCATGAGGTCAGGAGTTCGAGACCAGCCTGACCAACATGGTGAAACTCTGTCTCTACTGAAAATACAAAAATTAGCTGAGTGTGGTGGCATGCGCCTGTAACCTCAGCTACTAGGGAGACTGAGGCAGGAGACTCGCTTGAATCTGGGAGGCAGAGGTTGTAGTGAGCCAAGATCATGCCACTGCACTCCAGCCTGGGTGACAGAGCGAGACTGCATCTCAAAAAAAAGAATTATATGTAGAGTTTTCTAATGCTAAAATGTTTCAACAGTCAATGCTTTTCCCTTTCCCTGTGTAATTTACTTATTAACAATTCCTTATACGATAGCCTTGTTATCACCTCCCTATTATCTAGAAAGCAAGTTAAGATAAGTAGATTATGATTATATGGGAAACCAAAGACTTGAGAAACAAAACCAAACCAACTTTTTGTTCTTTATTCTGAGGTTAAAAAAAAAAAAGAAGCTGTATTAGTTAGCTATTGCTACAAAATGTTGCATGACAAAAGAGTCATAAAACTTTCAGTGGCTTATTGATATTTTATTTTTATACTTAAAAGGCTGTAATTTGGCTGATCTAGGCTAAGCTTTTCTGAATCAGTTACATGCTTGGCTTCTGACTTGGCTTCAGGTCTGAGGTGCAGGTGGGAGGAGCAGTAGAGATATTGGGAAATTTTTTTTTTGTGGCAGATCCCAGGTGCACAAGAGAACAAGCCCAACTATGCAAGCAATTACATTATGTTCACTCACATTTCCTTAGTCAAAGCAGTTTTAGGGCAAGCCCAACCTTAGTGGGATGGGGAAATATACCCTACCCACAGTGGGAGGCTTTGTAAAATTACATAGCACAGGGTGTGGAGGTATAATCCTAGTACTATGCACTGAGTAATTGGGACAATAATCCAAACTACATCAGAGGGATAGTATATGAATCTGAGGATTCTTGGTATACATAATCTTTTGTTTGTTTTGCCATTATCAGAAATTTTCTCAGATGATTTTTTAAAAAGGTTTCACTTACTTGATTAAAAAGGTACTACTCATTTACTTACTTGTGTTTTATCATTAGTTCCTTTCTGTAGAAGTGGCAGAAGCCAGAGAAGAAAGGTCCTCAGTCTCTTGCCTGAGTTTGAGACCTCTGTTTCAAACTGTCCGATGAGTAATCTACAGACAATTTTTCTCAATAAGCACCCATAATTTTATTAATTATTTGTTTACCTAAGCCTGTGGCTCCTTCATTTCTCATCATCAAATCTCCCCAAGTTACCTTCAAGTTTTTCTTCTTTCTCATCCTTATACCCAATTTGTGAACAAATTCTATCAGTTTCAATGGAATGTTCCTTTGAAGTCCCTTCATTCAATTTTTATTTCATTAAAGTGTTTTCATTTTTAACCAGGAGTTTTACTTCAAAAACCTCTGGAGCCAGAGACATCTTATTTAAAAAGAAACCTGAAAGTATCCCGTATTTAGAGGGCCCACTCAACTTCTGGAGTCCTGGCTATCTTCTCTTTCTCATTCACCACTCAAACTACATGGAATACTGACTTCAAAACTCTCACTTTTTAGATGATTCTCTTGTTACTTGAATATCAACTACACTGCCTTCTCCACTCAGCAAAGCCTGATTCATCTTCCAGAGCCAAGTTGAGTGTTATCTTTGCACTTAAGCCTTTCGGGATTCTCATACAAAGTCAGTGGCCTTCTCCTGGCATTCTCACTGTATTCTGCACAACTATCCATTCAAGGATTGTTTCATGGATTATTTACATTTGATTATAAAAGCATTAAAAGATCCTTATAAAAATCAGAGGACATATAAAGTGTAAAGAAGAAAATATAATCACTGTTCTTGGCTTCAGAGAATACAGTTAACATTTTGGTACTATATTTTTACGGCAAGATTACTTCATTTAACAACATAGCATAGCATTTTTTCAATTGTAGTCTATTGTAAAAATTAATTTTGCTGTTTCTCTCCCCTTGCAGATTGTTCATTCCTTTAATGATCATCATTTCTCATTTTACACCTTATTTCCGGTGGTTGGTACAATCCTTGGCAAACAGGAAGCATTTAATTAACAGTTGTGTGACTGTTAAATGAAATGGGAATATTTTATTAAGTCCGAAATAATTCAGTGAACAAAGGAGCATAACTATAAGCCAACGACAAATTACAAAATAGGTGGTATTTTACTAAAGTCTGGGTATCTTGTTATATTACATATTATTTTTGAAAACCTGACATTGTGTCAAGGCAATAGTTATGCTGTAATTCTGTGTTAATCTTGTTTTCTATTTTTTTGACCTCAGGAAATTATTTGCTGTAATTATTTCCAGTCACATAAGACTTTAGATATTAGTCAAATAGTGTTGTAGTTTTAGCACTGGTAAGAGATACAAGGGTTGTCACTCTGGTCTTTTTTTTCTTTTTCTTCTTCTTCTTTTAAAGACATGTAACTTCTTTGTCTGATCTCCTTATGGTCCTTGTCACAACTGTATGGCTTTTAATCACTCATACATTCAGTGAGTTACTGCACTGCTGGAACCTTAATAATGTTCTAGTTTGTTTGGATGATCTTCCTGATAAAGTCCTGACAATCTCTCAGTATAATGGGAAGACAATCAAAATAAAAAATGCTTTAAGAGTTCAGGTAGTGGAGCATAGTATTATTTTTCACACAGTGCAAGGATATTAAAATACAGACTTTCATGCATTTGATTGAGTTTGTGATGGAATCCAAGAAAAATTGAAAATTTGAATTATTCTACTGCCAGCAGGGACTGTATATCATGAACAGAAAAGCAGGCATATGTAACTGACTCTTGTAGCATAATCTGAAAAGTGTCAGCTTGCCCTCCTTTTATATGAGTTTCTTCAGTATATCTAAGCAATTAATTCATTATATAACTCTCTTATATTTGCAATCACCATCTGGAATTTTACAAAAATTTAAAATGTCATCTTCAGTGCACATAGTTTGAATAGTTAAAATTATGTCTTACATTGATAGCATGTTTCAGTTTTTTCAAGGTGCTTTCTGTTAAAGTGTCTCATTTGACTCAACAGCCCTCTGAAAGTTAGTGGAACTCTGATAATTCTCCAGCCTGCTCCATATCTTCTGTCTCCTTCCTTCTTATTAGGAAGCAGCTTGGTGTGATGGAAAGAGCACAGAATATGAATTCAGGTATTTAGCTCTAACCTTGTCTTGAATTACTTTGACAATGGAGAGATAATTTTCAGTTCTCCAAACCTTGGTTTTCTAATTGGCAAAACAATAATAATGCTAAAGTGTACTCCCAATGTTGCGAGGATTAATTAAGGTGAAATCTAAGAGCAAATGTAACATTCATGTTAGCTTCTTTTAAGGGCAGCTTGGGATGATGGAAAGAGAACAGATCTTTGCTTCGTGGCTTCTTATTTATGGTACTTGAGCAAGTTATCTACCCTTTCTGAACTTCATTTTTCTAAGTGTGAAATGGCTGTAACAACACCTGTCTTGTGGAGCTGCTGAAAGATAAGGTAACATATATGCTGATTCTAGCATAGTTCCTAACTCAGAGTCGTATACCCTATCAAAAGTGTTTCCCCTTCTTTCATCTTTCTTCCCTGCCTCTTACCACTCCTCTTTCCCACTTCCTGTCTTTCCACTTTACTCTTCATCCTCCCATCTCAACTTTGTTTGACAGAAAAAGATCAAGAACGTGATTGGAGAATCTCGAGATTTAATACTTTAGAAAGTGTTTAGCTTAGAAATTCTTTTTTTCCAAACAAAATTGTAATTTTCAGTTGAGGCAGGAGATGGGGATTCAAATTCTCTGCCCTCCTTTTGAGAAAAGACCTTTTCCTGGCCCACTTTGGCATCTCCATTGAATCCTGTAAACTTTGCACAGTAGAATTTGGAAAATCGCCGGTGTAGCCGAACCCTCTCATCTTGCAGATGGAACAACTGAATTTGAGGGAAGTTGAGATACTTGCCTAAGCTTGTGAGGCTGGTAAGTGGTGAGCTAAGACTAGAACTCAGTCATTCTTTGCCTTACCCTGTTCCTTTAGTAAGTAAGGATACAGAGTGCAAATGTGTATAATTATATTCCTCTCTTGAAAGATGTTACAGTCTGTTTGTGCAGATAGAACTTACATTAAAAGATGAAGAAAGTAAAGTACTATGACATAACCATGAAATGGGTGAAATAGGTAAATCCATCAAGAAGAGAAGAACATAGATGATCATTGTTTTGGGGGCTGAACACTGCAAACTATGAAAGCAGGAATTTCTTTGCTGCGCTCATTGTTATTTTATTCCCAGTGCGTAGAGAAGTGCCTGGTTTCCTACAGGGAATTAACAGTTTTAAAACATTAAATAAATGAATGGCTAAATGAGATATATAAATGAACCAGTCCTAGAAAAAGGGCAAGGGTTTAGAAAAGTTAGATCAGTGTTTAAACAATGGGCTGATCTTCATTGTTGGGCAATGACATATGTTGAGTGGGTCACAATTTATATATGAAAATGTCATTATATCATGGAAATTGTTTAGATTTTTGTGTGATACATACATAAAATACATTTGGATCAATATGCTTGTGTATATACTTGATCACAAGTTAAAATGTATGTCTCACTGTAGGTCATGATTAAAAATGTTTCAAAAATATGGTTTTAGACAAAGGAAATACTAAAATTTGAGGCAGGCATGTGAATGTTTTGTGTGAAAATAGTGAGTTTAACAGTTTTGCTAAATCTGAGCTGAAGAGAATAGTGAAATCAAGTCTATCCAGGGGAAGAAGAATCCATTTGGCTCTTTAGCTATTAAAGAATTACAGGGACTCCCTTCACCTCTGACTGTCTCCATCATTCACAATAAGAAGATTTAACAAAACTACATGTTAGAAAGATTAGACAGCTTAATCTTACAGTAGTGATTCACTCGGATTGTAACTGGGGGAGTAGACAGAGAACTATGCAAAAGAGGCAGCACAGGGTAGGAAAGTTATGGCTTTAACTGGTGGCACCTGCTAAAGAAAACCAGTTTCTTGGGCATGATTGGGGTAAATGAGGTTAAAAAAAAATGTGAACGTGTGATGACAAAAGGGAGACCAAATTGTGAACAATTTCACATAATGTCTGTCTGAGAAAAAACAAACAGAAACAAAACAAAACAAAACAAAAAAATTAAGAGAACAAAAAGTAGGAGTTAGGAAAAGGTTAGGATGGAGGTGAGAATCTTTGTGATCAACTAGGGATAGTCAATAGAGATCTCTAGACATTGATGAGAAATTAAAGACGGCATCAAGTTCTTTAAAAAGATTACTTTGAAAGAAAGAGATTCCTTCTCCCCTGAAATCTAGCTATTCAGACCAGGGGGGATGGGAGTGATGCTGGATATAGATAACAAAACTTAAACAAACAGTTAATAAATGCTTCTTTCTTTAATTTGAACACTGACTACAACAGAAGTTTAAATCAACAATGTGACATTAGCCTACTACTTTTGTGTTAGTAACAAGAGACACTTTTAAGTGTGTAAAAACATTTATTTTGCTAGGTGAGAAGCATACTCTTTATTTGCCCTAAATTTGTTTAATGTACTACCATTACTTGAGAAATTGTATAACTTTGACCACTCTCCATATTATGGCTAAATTAGGAAGTTAGAAGGAAGATTGAGTATTGTATGAAGGTTTTGGATTTCATGTCCTTAAAACTACTTAAAATGAGTTCAATATTGATGAAAAAAGTTGAGAAAGTTAGAAATCTAATTACAAATGTTTGAAATATATCCACATAAGTTGAGCTTTTCCTTTTGGTTGGAGTTTATCTGAACTCAGAGGAAATTCAGAGGTCAAGAATGATGAATAATAACAATAATAAAAGTAATAATTTTTTTTTTTTTTTGAGATGGAGTCTCTCTCTGTCACCCAGGCTGGAGTACAGTGGCATGATCCTGGCTCACTGCAACCTCTGCCTCCCGGGTTCATGCCATTCTCCTGCCTTAGCCTCTCGAGTAGCTGGGACTACAGGTGCCCGCCACCACGCCCAGCTAATTTTTGTATTTTTAGTAGATACAAGGTTTCACCATGTTGGCCAGGATGGTCTTGATCTCTTGACCTCATGATCTGCCCGCCTGGACTTTCCAAAGTGCTGGGATTACAGGCATGAGCCACCGCACCCGGCCTGTTTTTATTTATTTATTTATTTGTTTGTTTGTTTGTTTTTGAGACGGAATCTTGCTCTGTCTCCCAGGCTAGAGTGCAGTGGTGCGATCTCGGCTCAGTGCCAACCTCTGCCTCCCGGGTTGAAGCGATTCTCCTGCCTCAGCCTCCCGAGTAGCTGGCGCTACAGGTACATGCCACCACGCCCAGCTAATTTTTGTATTTTTAGTAGAGACGAGGTTTTACCATGTTGGCCAGGATGGTCTCAATCTCTTGACCTCGTGATCTGCCCACCTAGGCCTCCCAAAGTGTTGGAATTACAGGCGTGAGCCACTGTGCCTGGCCAAATAATTTTTTTTTTTAATACCATGGCTTAAGTTATTTATTTTTAAAAGGAAGCCAAATAGAACCCCTTTGTTGTTTATTAAAGGAAATAAATGACAACATTATAGATATCCTGTGAGCACGTGTGTATGTGAGTCTGTATAAATTAAGAGAAAGAACATGAGCCTCTGCACGTTTATGTGTGTTTGTGTGTGTATAAAAGAACATGAGCCTATGCATGTTTGTGTGTTTCTGTGTGTATTTATGTGTGTGTGTGTGTGTTTGTGTGTGTGTAATGAAACTCTGTCTCTAGGCAAGGCCAGGTACAAAGGTCCATCATTTAAGTCTCAGAACTAAATAAACATGTGAGGTTATAATTATTTTATTGAGCTTTCTTATTTTATGACCCACTAATGGCTCATGGATCAGTTATATTGATAAGCACTGAAAACATACAGTTTCAGAGTTTTTTTTTATTTTTCCATTTATTGTTTTATTTTAAAGTGTCAAGAAGAAAATACCCAGTTCCCAGTCTTATTTTTCATTTATAATAAACCATAGAAGTACAATTTATATAATAGAGTAGAAACTAAGGTGTATGTAGAGTGTATATAACTGGCAATTTGTATGCAACAATAACGTACTTTCAATTTCTGATGAAAATTGTTGGAACTTCATTTTTGAATTTAAAATTAAATTTTTTTAAAAGTATATTTTAAATTATCAATTTGAGGGGTACACATGCAGGTTTGTTACATGGATATATTGTGTAATGGTGAGATTTGGGCTTCTAGTGTACCAGTCATTCAAATAGTGCATATTGCACCCAAAAGACCATTTTTCAACACTCATCTCCCTCCTGTTCTCCAATTTTTTGGAGTCTCCTGTGTCTATTGTTTCCGTCTTTACATCCATGTCCATTGTTTAGCTTCCACTTGTAAGTGAGAACATGTGGTATTTGATTTTCTGTTTCTAAGTTATTTCACTTGGGATAATGACCTCCAGTTCCATACATACAGCTGCAAAATACATGGTTTTATTCTTTCTTTATTGCTGTGTAGTATTCCGTGGCGTGTGTGTGTGTGTGTGTGTGTGTGTGTATCACATTTTCTTTACCCAGTCATTCATTGATGAATACTTGGGTTGATTCCATGATTTTGCTATTGTGAACAGTGCTGCAATAAACATAGGAGTGCACCACTAACAGGGTATTTTCTCCACACCCTTGTCAAAACTGTTGAACTTCTGCATTTGAGTGTATGTCTTGAAATCAATTATTCAATATCAGGTTAATGTTTCTTTTTGCACTTTTTATTATGGCAAAATTAACCCCATTATGTCATTTAGCATTTGTGAGAAGATAACATAATACAAACATAGTTTTTAAAATTTGTTGTTATTTTGTTTTTGCATATACTGTAGATTATTTATGACATATTTTATCAAGAGTTGAGATTCTAGAAATTCCTGTCTGTGTAATTTCCTGTGGGAACTACCTATAGCTTTCTGCCCAAAGAAAGAGGCGCCGGGACGGGCTATGCATGCCAGTTTAATCTTCCCAAATTTGCCAGCCAGATAAATTCCTTTACTTGCTCTGGAGCAGGTGAATGAATGTGCGCAGTGAGGTCAGGAGTCAGCTCCAGCTGTACAGAAGGAAACATCAGGAGTGAGGAGTAAGTGCCTCCTCCCCTCCCAGTATTAACATTTCTAATATTCATGGGTAGATTCAATTTGAAAACTAAGTATAAACATTTTGTTTAATGTAATGCTTGATTATCTGTCTTATCTATTTTCAAGTAAAACTAAAAACTGAGTATTTAGCTTTAGAATTATTTAGCTTCTCTCAAATGCTCAGTTTGTATCAACATCTTGTCAATTTTAACTGATAGCACTCTTAGCAGAGTTTGTAGGAATGAAATAGAAGCATTTGCCAGTTTTGCTTTAAGAGTCTGAAATATTTTGGTTTTTGAAGGTTATATTGCAGTTAAAAAGAAAACCATTTAACTTGATATATGCATATGTTTCCTGAGGTCAGAGCCTACCATTAAACTTCCTAAAGATTCTTAGGTTAATTTTTTAAACTGTGGACTTTTAGTGTGAAAATATTTATTAGAATCACACTATGGGGGATGAGAAATGTTAGACTTTATCAATATCGTTGTCTATTGGACCCTCTACATTTACGATCAAATTCTTCAAGCCTCATCATATGCACAGAAATTGAAGAACAGTTAAGTTCTAGGTAACTAAATTTGGAAACACATGTAAAGAGAGCAGAAGGGCAATGGAAATTTATGCAAGACAGAAATATCTCTTTTCTGAATTTGTTGATATTTAAAATAGGATCCGTACCCAAACTAAATGAAAGTAAAAAATTCAGTTCTTGATATTCTGCTAGACCTTCAATTTCTTTGTATTACTATTTGCACCATTAAAAATATATATAAATACATATTTTAAAAAGTTCTGGGCCAGGCGCAGTGGCTCACACCTGGAAACCCAGCACTTGGGGAGGCCGAGGTGGGCAGATCACCTGAGGCTGGGAGTTTAAGACCAGTCTGACCAATACGGAGAAACCCCGTCTCTACTAAAAATACAAAAGTAGCCGGGTATGGTGGCACATGCCTGTAATCCCAGCTACTTGGAAGGCTGAGGCAGGAGAATCGCTTGAACCCAGGAGGCGGAGGTTGCAGTGAGCCGAGATCGCGGGCTACTGCACTCCAGTCTGGGCAACGAGAGCGAAATTTCGTTCAAAAAAAAAGAAAAGAAAAAAAAAAGAAAAAAATTATCATGATGCATTAGCTTACATAAATATACATTGACATTTAAGCCGGGCGTGGTGGCTCACGCCTGTAATCCTAGCACGTCGGGAGGCCGAGGCAGGCGGATAGCCTGAGCTCAGGAGATCGAGACAAGTCTCGGCAACATGGCAGAACTCCGTATTTGCAAAAAATGGAAAAAATTAGCCGGGCGTGGTGGCGGGTGCCTGTGATCCCAGCTACTTGGTAGGTTGAGGTGGGATAACTTGATCCCAGGAGGCCGAGGCTGCAGTGAGTTGAGATCCCACCACTGCACTCCAGCCTGAGTGACAACTGAAATTTAAATAGTGTTAGGGACAAAAGGATGAATGAACACTGTTTAAAGGAATTCTGCATATTAGAATTCTGGAATACTTCCGCAGGCATTCTAAAGTCCTAAAACCTGTTGCTTTATGGATTCTAAAATTCAGGTTTTGGTACAGTGGATTTTCAATTTTTTTTTCTTTTACTGAGGACATCGAAACTCATAGCACAGGATCTTGTGAGTCCACCCTGAAAATTAAAGAAAGTGGCTTGTTAAGTAAGACTCTTCAGTCCTAAAGTATAATGTGAAATGAGAATGCATATTTATATCAGACAAATTTAGGCTTTGAATCGTGGCTTTGTTAAGCAGTATATATTCTTGCTTAAGCTAGTGTACCTTCCTTTTTGAGTCTTAGTTTGTTCCTGTATAAAGCTGGAGATAGCCACGCATTCTTTTTTTTTTTTTTTTTTTTGAGATGGAGTTTAGCTCTTGCTGCACAGACTGGAGTGCAATGGCGCGATCTTTGCTCACCGTGACTTCCGCCTCCTGGGTTCAAACGATTCTCCTGCCTCAGCCTCCCGAGTAGCTGCGATTGCAGGCATGCGCCACCACGCCTGGCTAATTTTGTACTTGTAGTAGAGACGGGGTTTCTCCATGTTGGTCAGGCCGGTCGCGAACTCCGATCTCAGGTTATCCGCCTACCTCGGACTCCCAAAGTGATGGAATTACAGGCGTGAGCCACCTCGCCCTGCCGGCAACGGATACTTTTAAAGGGATATGAAACGGCTTGAAAAATATCTAGGAAAGAATTGGCCCTTGTTATTTGTTAAGCCCAGTATTATTTCCAAAGGAACTCTTCCAAATCATCCCTGACCAAGCTACCACCCTTATTAAGAGATAGATTGGCCTCTTAGATTATATATCCCTTAGCTTTGCTCATGAGTGGAGACAAAGGATTCATTTATCTAAAGGAATGAAAACAATTGCCCTTGAAGTTAGTGGATTCCTGCACCTAAAAAATGGCCTGCATATGGTACCAATCAAACCTTTTATTTCTTGCATATTTTGCAGATAATATGATTTTCAAATACAGGTTGTATGGAATCAAGTGAATCATCTTTAGGAGAAGAATGATTTTTAGTAATCTTTATGTAAGACTATTTGGCAGAGCCCAGATTTGAACTGAGGAGATTGTCTTTAGAGCCATACACTTATTCAGGACATAGTGAATATTCAGAGATAAAACCAGTATAGAAATTAATATCAGGGCTATATCATTAACAAGATTCTATCACTTGATTTGCACTTTTTTTTTTTTTTTTTGGTGTGTGTATGTCTTCTATAAAGAAATAGCTATGCTGTGAATGCCTATATACTTGTTGAACAAACTTTTTTTTTTTAATTAGAAACTGGATAACAAGAGAGAATAAGAAAAAATGTTCTGCATTTGTTCAATTACCATGGAGGTAAAGGACGATTTTACAAGCTGAAAAATATGGGGGGGGGGAAGGACATTTCTTTATCTTCTGTAGTATTGATAAATAACGTATTTCCAGAAGATTATCCATCACATCAATGTTTTCAAGTTTATTTGTATCAATTTGAGGAAAGTAGTCTATCATGACACTTTTAACTGATTAGGATATACCATATTACCAAAAATAACAAAAGCATATTACAAAGGTTTATGATGTATATAACAGAAAAAAAATCTTTAACTTTTTTTTTTGGTGTATAGAAAAAAGGGTTTTTTTGGAAAAATTCTCCCATACAATCTGAGAACAATATAATTCTTATTAAATGTATGCTTAATTGCCTATTAGATAATTTGCTAATTCATGTGATATACCTGGTAACTTTTGGTTTATTAATCTAAATTTAAAAAGTTCATCAATAATTAATAATAACACAAAAGTTTAATAAGATTAACTGGAAAGTACATAATATCTACAGCAAAATTAAATCAAAATTTGGGAAAAATAATTTCCCCTTCTTTGAGAAGCACGCATTTAAATTGTATACATGCATAGCCATGGCAGAGCACCCACCACATACTGAGTGTTGAAAGTGTCAAAGCTGGCAGCCAAGGCTAAATCCTGCAGCATGGCTGCACTCTGATAAGAGACTACAGGTCTTCTCTCTGATATTTAGTTTTAATTTTAAAAGTAATTTTTATCAGTGAAACCAAGAGTGAATGATAAAGATAATAGACAAAGTAAAACAAAATTCAGGCAGAGGTTAAAGAAGACCAACTTTATTAATTTTTTGTATTGAAGTATGATATTGAAATAATATTTTACCATATTTTCCATGAACCTTGCAAGAAAATATATTTGGGGTAATTAATAGTGTTATACATATTACTACAAAGGAAGTAAGGACTCTTCATTTTCAATCCTAATGACCTTGAACAAATAACTTCATTTCTCTAGATCTCATTTCTTTTCTTTTTCTTTTTCTTTTTTTTTTTTTTGAGACAGAGTCTCCCCAGGCTGGAGTGCAATGGCGTGATCTTGGCTCACTGCAACCTCTGCCTCCCGGGTTCAGATGTTTCTCCTGCCTCAACCTCCCGAGTAGCTGGGATTACAGGCACCAGCCACCACATTCGGTTAATTTTTGTATTTTTTATCTTAGTGGAGATGGAGTTTCGCCATGTTGGCCAGGCTGGTCTCGAACTCCTGGCCTCAGGTGATCCAACCGCCTCAGTGTCCAAAAATGCTAGGATTACAGGCATGAGCCATGGACCCGGCTGGATCTAATTATTCTCACCAGAGGATGGAATTAGATCACTATTTTTCTAACCGTGCTCTGTAGAGTCCTACAGATCAGAAATGCTTTTTATTCTCCCACACAATTCTGATTTTGTATTTTATCCAGTAGTTGCATGCTTGGAATGTATTTAGATACTTTCATAAAGTAAAGGTTTGAAAAGCCCCTGGTCTAGATTATGTCTGAAATTCCTTTAGTTTTAACATTTTATGAGCCATTTACTTTTTTCCTAATTCCTATACTTGAGTCAGACACAGGAATCACCATACAAATTTTATGCTTTTCCACTTCTGGAACTGCATTATACTCCAGACTTTTCATGGAATATCCATCTGCTCTTCTTACTAGTTGAAATTCCATTTGTTTTTCAAGGTCCAACTCTGACTGTCCCTGAGATGAATTGGATTATCAGCCAGGAAAAAAACTTTCTTTCCCTGGAATTTTGAAAACAGTACGTTAGTATTATTTTTGAGACACTTACCTGTTCTTCGTTCTGTTATGGTTGCTATGTACTTGATGAGTTTCTGTCATTCTTACAGGAACTGGGCAAATCTGATAAGCAAGAGTAGGGCAATGAATATAAGATAATGGTGGGAGCCCAGGGCACTTTCTAGGATGTACACATTTCATCAAGTGGGGGTGTCACAGCCTTAATGAGATTTCTGTACTGTCCACAGGGAAATTTAAGATCAACATGGCCAAATTCTATTTCAATAAAAATTGTGCATCTAAATTTTTAGAGAAATTTTTGACATCTGAAAACTCATTTATAAAAATAAAAACGTAAAATGCCCAAACAAAAAAAAAAATGTGTAATGGCCACTTGTACGCACCGCTGGTCTGCATACCCTGTGCCTGTCTTCATCCTCTAACATAAACATAATCTACTTGCACCTTTGTTCAGGAAAATTTTGTGAATTTTCTTGGAAATGTTCAGATAGCCTTTTTATATAAGCTTGAATAAAATCATGACATTAAATTTTTAAAAAATCTAGTGCAAACAACTGTCAAGAGCAATATGACAATGTCCTCAAGAAAATCAAGTGGTTAAGTGGATCATCCTCAAATTTAAAATCCTTTGCTCTCACCTTCAGAATGTCCCCTACTTGAGGCTTTGCAGTGTAAAAGCCTTCCTGAGTAAAAATGAGATTAAGGAACATTTCACAGTGCCTTAAGCAGCAGATAGATTAATTAGTTGCCTAGAAAAAATTAAAAGTCTCATCTGGAAATTTGGAAGGATTTTAATGGGACCTCTTTGTATTGATCTTGAAAGATATAGTTTGTATTAAAAACCTCCCCTCCCCTCTCCCCTGCCTTCCTCCCTCCCCTCCCCACTCCTCCCCTCCATCTTCTCCCTTCCGCTCCTTTTTCAGAAGGAGTCTCTGTCACCCAGGCTGGAAGTGCAGTGGCCTAATCTTTGCTCACTGCAACCTCCACCTCCCAGGTTCAAGCGATTCTCCTGCCTTAGCCTCCCTAGCAGCTGGGACTACAGGCTCATGCCACGATGCTCAGCTAACTTTTGTATTTTTTTGTAGAGATGGGGTTTTACCATTTTGCCCAGGCTGGTCTTGAATTCCCGACCTCAGGTGACCTGCCTAAGTGCTGGGATTACAGGTGTGAGCCACCGCCCCCGGGCTGGTTTTTGTTTTGTTTTGTTTTGGATACTTTCCTGATCACCTTTTGATGTTTGTCACTAGAATACTGACAAGTTTATATTCTTTTAAATACTGCTTGCTGGTCATCATGCTTGCTTTTTCCTTATTAAAAATATGTTTGAATTTTAATCTGTAAAAACAAAATTTGATACAGTCATATCTTGATTCTATATCTAACAGCAGTAGTGTTTATAACATATTTACACCATTGTTTTATTATTGTTGGCTGAAGTAATTCCTAGTTAACTTTTTACTTTCTGGTTAAAATTGGAATCTAGTTCCTTGTTCTGTTTATCACTAAATAACAGAGTATTCAGTAGTGACTGAATATTAGGAGGGACAATTGAACACTTTTAAACTCAATGACATGTGAAGTGAACATGCTCAGGGATCATGAAACAAATTTTGAAATGATTTGTTTATAATAAAACAATAGCTCTTTAATGAGGAAATGGACAATAGCATGTTACATTTTGCTAAAATAAATATAAAATGGATTATATTTCTACAAATAATGAATGTTGCTATATTAAAATACTTATTCGTTTATTTCAACTAAGTCACTTTAAAAAAAAAATTATCTTAATAAATTAGTCAAGGGATGGTTACCTTCTCTTTTCAACGCAAATGTAATTCCTTAAGTGGTTTCCATGGCCCAGGGCTTGATTGCATTTCTCTGCATCTTCTCTCTTTAACGCGGCTATTAACATTAAGTAAGCAGAGGTGTTCTCTTGTTAAAAAGAAACAATCCACCCATTCCACCCAGAGAAGTTCCCTCTGGTGCTCGGCCCCTCCCCGCACTCATGTCTGCAGTGAGGCCATTTCTTTTCTCAGCTTTTGTTACACTGCCCCCTGCATCTCGCCAAGTGGACTCGCAGTCTAAATTGTTCAGATTTCTCATCTTTTTTTCTCCGTAAAACGTAAACATACCATTAGGTGCAACTCTTCCTTGAAGTTTAATGTCGTGTATTTAATGCCGGGCTTAGGTAAGTGAAACATCCACTCTCTAAAACGGAGAGAAACCATTCATTTAAATAGAATGTATACAAATACTGTAAAAACTGTGTATCAAATAGCTCTTAAAATTTATTATAATAACACTTATTAAGGATTAGACAAGGTGATATCTTAGCAAGTGTTATGAGTTATAGTTTCTTAGATATATTATCTCTATGTTGATATGTCTTGATCAATAATAATCAGCACTGATATAACTGACCTTTTAGTACAGTTTGCTATACACATGGACACTTTCACATAAAATACTTCATGAATTATCACAACTTTATTATTAGTAGTATTACTGATTCAAAAATAAAGGTAAACAATATTCAAGTTAGAGAACCCAAGCAGATGGCTGCTTTTCAAAACGTAAATTTTTATTGTTTTAATGAAAGAAAATTTGGCAAAATTGGCAATGTATTTTCCTTTTGACCCAGTGTGTCATGAAGAATAATTTTAAGTAAATTGGAATGTTTAGCTCAGCATTTCTTTAAATAGAAATTATTAGAAACAAATCATGTAACTAAATAGGAGCATGGCTAAGTATAGTATGGTCCAACTTCATGATGAGCAATAAACAGTCATTACAAATCATGTTTTCAGTAAAATGGAAAAGTGCTCTCAGGTTAATAATAATTGAAAAGAGTGGGCCGGGCGCGGTGTCTCACGCCTGTAATCCCAACACTTTGGGAGGCCGAGGCGGGCGGATCACAAGGTCAGGATATGGAGATCATCCTGGTTAACACGGCGAAACCCCGTCTCTACTAAAAATACAAAAAAAAAAAAAAAGAAAGAAATTAGCTGCGCGTGGTGGCAGGCGCCTGTAGTTGTAGCTACTTGGGAGGCTGAGGCAGGAGAATGGCGAGAACCTGGGAGGCGTAGCTTGCAATGAGCTGGGATTGTGCCACTCGCTGCATTCCAGCCTGGGTGACAGAGCAAGGCTCCGTCTCAAAAAAAAAAAAAAAAACAGAAAAAAAAGATAATATTTAGAAATGTATAGTGCTTCTGATTGCAATTTTGGAAACATACCTTTGAGTTCTGAGCCAAAGTACTCCAGTGCACAAGGCTTCTGCCCATCTCAAGGGCCTCCTTGGTAAATTCTCTTGGCCCTCCTCTTTGCCTGGCTACTTCTTCAGGTTCCAGGAAAGCCCTTGCTGATCTGCAGGGCCACTGCAGACCACATTATGTTCCCCAGTTACATGTTCTCATAAAACTCTAATTTCCCTTCATAGTATATATTATGATTATTATTAATCACCTTGTGGTATCTTTCAAACGTCTGCCTTCCCCAATAGACTATCAGCTTCACTGAAGCAGTAACTGTGTTCATGTTTACTCAATGCCTGTCCCAGTGACTGGGACATAGAATGAGCTCTGTAAACATTTGTTGAGGAAATGAACAAATGAGTGAATTGCAAGGCACTCTCTGAGTACTTTTGACATAATTTCATTGAGACTCCACCAAAAACTTATGAAGTAGAAACCATATTTATTACATTTTATGGATAAGGAAACTAAATTGTAAAGAAAGAAAATTGGCCAGAGTTATATAGTAAGCAGACAGCTCCAATGTAAACCTGACATCTCTGAATGTTGTGCACAAGTTCTTAGCCGCCCATTGTAAGTGCTTGTACTGAATGTAACTAAGATAACTATATTTAAATGGTCAACTTTGTAGGTCAAATATGCAGAAATATTACAAATCTTTATATTAATTTGTTAATAAATTTATAACCATGTTAAATTCTGAAGAAAATATATAAAAATGGAAATGGTGGTAGAATTGCACTGGTTCTTATTTTTTGCACACAATTCTACATTTCCCAAATTCCCTGTACAAAGTACTTATCATTTTCTATAAAAAGGAAGAAAACCATTAAAATCTATTCACCTCAGCATGTTGGAGGTAGGTTTCAAGTGTAAATATTTTGACATCAAACTCCAAAGAGTTTTCACTCAGCAAAAGAGAAAAGTTGATTGCTCTCTTGCGAATTGGGCTGCAATTTACAATTAATTTTTCTGAATAATTTAACCCAAAATCAATGTCAAAAATATATTTTAAAAATTTTCAATGTAAAATTCTATGTAAAAAACTGCACAATAGATAGCTACATTAAACCTATGCCATAGAAACTGTTAATTAAAACTTTGAGCTGATTGAATATATTTCTTTCTATGCATAACTTTTATGCTTTTTGACATTTCTCTATCACCAATACTGACTAGCAATCAAATTTATATCATTCAGTTTTAAAGATATCTATTTTATTTATTTTAAACTTCAATATTTAAGATAAACTTGCCTTTCAAAAATTAATTTTGTTTTTGAAACTCACCAAAGCAACACATAATTTAAAATCTATCTCTATAGATTTTCTCTTATACTTTTTATTTTGGTTTACCTTCCAGTGATTACTGCCTTGACTGCCCCTACTCTTGAAGTAAGTACATATGAACAAGGACCCTGAAAAACTCTGGGCTCAAATTGCTCTAGTTTTTTAGATATTTTTGATGGGACAAGGACATGTATTTTAAGATACAGCATTTGATAGTCTTTGGAGTTAAGTCATGCTGCCGACACAGATTCTAATGGCTGTTGCAAACACTAGCTTCCCCACTAGGTCTGCTCTAGCTGCCAACCATAGCCTTCATCCAAAGCATCAAATGTCAGCCCTGAATGATTATATAGGTCCCGTTTTTATTCAGGCCTTAATGTCAGACTTATGGATGAATGAATGAGGGAATGAATTACAATCCCTGCCTTAACTGGATTCTTAATTTCTAGCTCTTCTTTCTTGATCATCACATTTGACTTCTTGACCTTAACCTTGCAAATGAAACTGGCTGTCCTTCCTAAGG
This sequence comes from Trachypithecus francoisi, assembly GCF_009764315.1. Taxonomy (NCBI): domain Eukaryota; kingdom Metazoa; phylum Chordata; class Mammalia; order Primates; family Cercopithecidae; genus Trachypithecus; species Trachypithecus francoisi. The sequence goes on from NW_022681472.1 coordinate 30,994,761, forward strand.
ACATTGTCCCTATGATCAGCCTTGGCTAAATAATTTTCCCTTAAGTTTTCTGCATGTCTTAAAGTATAAGTCTTCATTTTTCTTCTTATAGAGACCTCAACATGCTTTCTGCTTGAACCTTAACAGTACCTTTTGTTATATTTTAATAACCAGATTTGAGTAACCTGATTTGGTCATCTTTGTTTTCCCTTCATTGATCATATACATGTTGAATCTGTGTAATGTACAAAGTAGTAAGATAAGCCTTTAGGAAGAAAATAGGATTCCTATAAACAATAGTCCTTGCCTAACAGTATTTCACACTTTAGTTAAATTAGTAATAATTACTCTAGTAAATCAGTTTCATATAGAAATCAATTTCAGTTCATCTGTACCTTTGTAGATGGAAGCTGACCAAATTCAAGCAAAAAACAAACAAACAAAAATTTTCTACACTTAAAAGTTTAAAGTTGATTTTGGAATTTCACTTTCCAAAAGTGAATTTTAAAACTGAGTAGCTGGGTATGGTGGCTCATGCCTGTAATCCCAGCACTTTGAGAGGTTGAGCCAGGAGGATCTCTTGAGCCCAGGAGTTTGAGACCACCTGGGCAACATAGTGAGACCCCATCTCTACAAAAAGTAAAAAATTAGCTGTGTGTGTTGGCATGTGCCTATGGTCTCAGCAATGTGGGAAGCTGAGGCAGGAGGATCACTTGAGCCCGGGAGATTGAGGTGGCAGTGAGCCATGATCACCCCACTTGCACTCCAGCATGTGTGACAGAGCAAGACCCTGTCTAAAAAATAAAAACGTAAAAAATAAATAAGAAAAAACTGGGTAAAGTTAAAATTCCACTTATTCCAACAATTTAAAAATTGGCAAAGATTAAAAACCCAGTTGTTTACTCATTTCTGAATAATATAAATGCTTTAAAACTCATTTTGACAACCTTTATATTCCACTATAACAATATTTATCTTGGGACAGGCTCCTTTTGCCAACTTGCAGACAGGTTTTTCTTTTACATGTAACTGTATGTGTGGATCAGCGATTCTTTTTTTTTTTTTTTTTTTTTTTAAGTTTAACATGCCGTTGGCTCTAGAAGCTGCCATGTTTAAGACTTTCAGGATAGATACATATTTGATCTTTTATATTTATTATTTGGTTTGTACACATAATATCACTGATCTGCTCAACAAATCTTTAATGGCTTCCAATCATTGATGTAAACAAATCTGAAATTTTCTGTCTAGTTCTCTCTAAACCCTCCATAAAATAGTCGCACTCTTACTATCCAATCACACTTCTCACATATCCTTTCAAACACTAATTATTTGCCTTTCTTCAACCCAAAAGTCTTCTTTTCTCTTGCCCACCAATCAAAATCTACCTATTTTTTAAAGCCCACCTTAGAACCAGTTTCATGATCACTCCAGTTCTCAATTATAAATTTTCCTCTGGATTTCAGGACTAACTAGAATTAGAATAATTTCTTTTCTCACTTGTTGATGCTAATTAAGATTACCAATATTTCCCTCCACAAAGATTGACTTCTTGTATTAGTTCATTCTCATGTTGTTACAAGGACATACCTGAAACTGAGTAATTTATAAAAGAAAGAGATTTGACTCACAGTTCCTCAGGGATGGGAGGCCTCAGGAAACTCACAATCGTGGTGGAAGGGGAAGCAAACACAGCCTTCCTCACTTGGCAGCAGCAAGGAGAAGGGCCAAGGAAAAGAGGAAAAGCCCCTTATAAAACCATCAGATCTCTTGAGAACTCACTATTACAAGAACAGCATGAGGGTAACCGTCCCTGTGATTCACTTACCTCCCACCAGATCCCTCCCACATGTGGGGATTATGAAAACTACAATTCAAAATGAGATTTGGGTGAGGATACAGACAAACCATATCACTCCTTGAGGGTAAGAACACTGTTTTATATTTTTCTTTATATCTTTAGACTCTAGAAACAAGGGTCACTTATTAGGGAGTTTAGAAATCGCTGTTGTTAAATGTAATTTGACAAAATTGGTTATTGAACTTTCTTTTCTTTTGCTTTTTTTTTTCTTTTTTCTTTTTTGAGATGGAGTCTCACTTTGTTGTCCAGGCTGCAGTACAGTGGCATGATCTTGGCTCACCACAACCTTTGCCTCCCAGGATCAAGCAATTCTCCTGCCTCAGCCTTCTGAGTAGCTGGGACTACAGGTGTGTGCCACCATGCCTGGCTAATTTTTTTGTACTTTTAGTAGAGACGGGAATTCACCATGTTGACCAGGCTGGTCTTGAACTTCTGACCTCAAGCGATCTGTCCACCTCAGCCTCCCAAAATGCTGGGATTACAGGCATGAGCCACTGTGCTCGGCCTCATTGGACATTTTGGACAATATGCTTAGAACTATACAATCTTTCTTAGGACTTAAAAACATTAGGGGCGTTAGGGATTAACATAGGAAATTCTTCATTTTACAAATGAGAAAACTGCGATTTACGTGGGGACAGTTTGGATCAGCCATTGTTAATAGCCTTTATCTCAGTATCTTTGATAGCCTTTCTCATTCTATTTCCTCAAATTTAAAAAATGGAATATAGGGAGTGTGATGTTTTCTGTCTGTTAAGAAGTATGAAAAGGCACTGTTTCCTCCTTAGTTTAGTCAGAAAAGCAGAAAACACTTCAGGAGTTTGAAGTAGGAGGGATTTAATTCCAGGAACAAAATGCTCACAAAACTAATGGAAGACCTGGAGAAACAGAATTCAGGAAAGACCACTGTTAGCTTTTATGCTCACTACTCACTTTGGTGAGTCAAGAAGCTCCCAGCACTGATCAAAGAAAAGGCCTCCAATATGGAGGTGGCTGAATTCTAGAAAAATAACCCAGAAGCCACAATAGCATCTCATATTTGGATTTATTAAAAAACTGCACGTGTTTATTCACCTGCAGTTACTGGAGGAATGGTAAAGCTCCTGCCTTTCTTCCACCTTCCAAATTTTACCTGAGTACTTCTAAATGGCTGAATCTGTTTTGGAAAGAAAATTTATTTTTTTAATGTATTAGCATCTTAGTTATTTATCTCAATGGTTTGGTGCCTTTCAATTTAAGGGCAAATATTCCTAAACATGTCAATAGCTCACAAATCATCAATCAGCTCTAATACTAAACAGTAATTGATGTTTATAATAATAGAATTATTAGTGCTGGAAGACACTAGAGATAAACTGAACCTCATCTTCTCATTTAAAAGACTGAAGTCACATACCAATGGTGTTGAAGAGCCACCCTTTTTGACCTACCTCCATGGCTCCGATGGAGTGTTTCCCTGTTACACTTGTCTCTGAATTTGCCTACTGCTTTATGCTTACATTCAGTTGAACTCTATGACTTTCTGATTTAATAAGGATTTAAACTACCTAATTATTTAGTGCTAAGACCATAGTTGAGTTTTATAAGACACTTCAAAAAATTGTATGTGGGGACATACACACAGGTGTAAACTAAAAGGGAGTTTAGGTTGCTCATCGCTCTTCCAAGGTGAGATCACCATTTTATCTGATGACTTACAAATGAAAAATTTGACCAAGAAATCTATTTAGTCAGATTTCTCAATGTCGTGAATGATCCTCCTGGTAACCAGATATTATGTCTGTCATGACATGACCACTTATTTCATGTTCACTTGTTGTTCTGTGTTGTTCTGTATGGAACTTCCTGTGGCACTAGAGTTTTCTTAAGTCTAAACCATTCTAAAATCACACTGTTATTATGGGTTGCTTTGTACTCAGACTCTCTAGTATTCCTTTTGGGCTATTGGTCTTTCAACGTGCAGTTAGGGGATTAAAGTAAATCATTTAATCCATGCAACATGTCACTCAATAGTATACTTTTGGAAATTGTTTCCACAGGAGCACCAGCGAAAGCAGCCAGTCTGAGATATTGACACTAGAGAAAAAACTGACAGCTTACTCCTTGTATTGATTCTACTCTTCTCTACAAATATAGACTCCGTTCCCTACCACGGCCTTGTAAGTGGTGCCTGCTGAGGCTGCTAAATTGCTTTGTAAATTATTTATTACTTGGACACCTTGTAAAGATCTCTTTCCTTCTTGTCTGACTTGCTTGTGCTTTCATATATACTAAAGGTCTCAAAGTGTACACTGACCACAGCTTTCTTAGGAAATCCTTTCCTTCCTATCGTTTATTACAAATATGGTTTTCCTTGCCCATATTATGATTATGCCTTTTGTCATTGGTTTTTATTTCTGATCTATTGCTTACAAAATATCATAAAAGTTTATATGCACATGTTTAGAGGCTGGCACTGGGCAATTAATTAGCATATTCTCAAATTAGAAAGTTTGAAGTACTTAAAGAACATTTATTTAATGATGGAAAAGAATTTCTGTTAATAAAAACTGTTTATCAGAGCAAATGCACATCTTTAATTTATTCACACTTATGTAGTAGAGTCAATGTTCTGAAAAAAGATGGCAAGTATTTTCTCTCTTCTGTTGATTATTTCTTCTTAGGTTTTATTTTATGATTTTTCTGAAGAATTTTAAAAATGTTCATAATGTAGATAATAAGAACAATATTTTTTATCCAGTAAAAAAACAATTTGAGCAGATTGTGATTGTTCACTTTCAGCTAACTGAAACCATATACTCACATATAAAATACTCAATAGAAAATGTCTGTGCTTAATAATTTGCATTTTCCTCTCTCCCTCTCTTAGCTTCCCATATTAGTCGGCTCAGCACTAGTATAAATTTGATGACTTAGGTCCAGAGTTATTTCAGTGCCTCTTATAGTTTGGAAATCCAAGAAGCTACTCCTCTCATCCAACCCTCAAAATTCATTAGTTTGTGTTTGGGAAGTACAGGGTTTTCAATCTCGTCTCTGCCATTTATGAGTTCTGTGACTTTAAGCAAGTAAATTAGCCCTCATAAACATCAACTTCTACTATGAAGTAGTAATAATAATAGTAATTATATCTATCCTAAGGATTATTGGAAGAATAAATGTGATATATTTGGACTGTTAGAACAGGCATATATTAGGTATCAGTGATACTTACAACATGTTGCTGATACAAAATTTTTTTACTTAAGGATTTAAATTTATGATAATTATATTTTATACAATACCAATAAATACATGTTGAGAATAAAAAATGTAGTTAGTAATTATACACTAAAATCATACTATCTTGTAGGCAACTTTTTTAAGTCATAGAAATTTGAGAAGCACAAAAATGCACTTCTAAAGTCACTGTAATTCTTTTTCTTTTCTTACCTTTTTTCTTTTTCTTTTCTTTTCTTTTCTTTTCTTTTTTTTAAGACAGGATCTGGCTCTGTTGCCCAGGCTGGAGTGCAGTGGTGTGATCTCTGCTCACTGCAACCTCTGCCTCCCGGGTTCAAGCAATTCTCATGCCTCAGCCTCCCAAGTAGCTGGTATTATAGGCATATGCCACCACAGCCAGCTAATTTTTGTGTTTTTAGTAAAGAAGGAGTTTCTTCTCCATGTTGGCCAGGCTTGTCTCAAATGCCTGACCTCAGGTGATCCACCGGTCTCGGCCTCCCAAAGTGCTGAGATTACAGGCGTGAGCCACCGCATCCGGCCAGATGACTGTAATTCTCATTGAAATGGGAACTGCAAGTCGCTTAGAGGACTAAGGATTAGACCATGAAGATTTATAAACAGAAGAGTCCAGCTATTTCTAGACAGGGCACTGTGGTTAAGAGATGGGCACACAAAGAACAATGCTTGACCCTAACAATTGGTTTAGACAGTGAGGCCCTTAGCTAGAAGCTTGAAGTCTGTTTCGGTAATATCCACTCCAGGCCAGGTTTACTCCAGAGCTGTGCTGGTTTTCTTGTACACTGCTTTGTGCCAGCACATATTGCTATGACTTTATTTCACTCTTCCCTTGCATACTGAAGGTAATCGCCTTTTTTTTTTTTTTTTTTTTTTTTGAGACGGAGTCTTGCTCTGTCGCCCGGGCTGGAGTGCAGTGGCCAGATCTCAGCTCACCGCAAGCTCTGCCTCCCGGGTTCCCGCCATTCTCCTGCCTCAGCCTCCCGAGTAGCTGGGACTATAGGCGCCAGCCACCTCGCCCGGCTAGCTTTTTGTATTTTTTAGTAGAGACTGGGTTTCACCGTGTTAGCCAGGATGGTCTCAAACTCCTGACCTCGTGATCCGCCCGTCTCGGCCTCCCAAAGTGCTGGGATTACAGGCTTGAGCCACCGCGCCCGGCCGGTAATCGCCTTTAAGATGAGTTTTCTACACCTGTTTTCATACTCAATTCCTGGCTTGAAATGCTTCTTAACATTATTCCAATGTTTCAAGGCCCAGTTCAAATGCCACGTCCCCACACTGATCTAGTCACTCTTACTACCACCTGCTTGTTTCCTCCTTTTCTAAATTCTTTCAGTATTGATAGTATGAATTACCCTAAGTAGTGTCTGAGATCAGATAGAGTGCTATCTGGTTTAATAATTGTTTAATGTAAAACTATCTATTTAGCTAGAAACCTGTAGGAGAGGGAGGAATCTTAATGTAAGATTAAAGGAGAAACCAAAGGCTGGTTAAAGCAGAGTATTTTCAGATAAAATACACGGTCTAGCGCCAGATGGGAGCATTATCCTGACCCCCTTATGTTTGCACATTTCACATATGTGTCCCGTTCTCACCAATAATGATGGCCTTCACCACAGCTTCTTTGTAGATTACATAACACTTGCACATAATTTATCTCATTTATTCCTGAAAGCAATTTTATGAGATGGGTCTCTTTATCCTCGTTTTGCAGAGAAGAATCAAAGCCTAGAAGGGATTACAATGATTCGTCCTGAGTCACACTGAAGTCCATTACTTTTATTTTCTATCCATCCCAGCTGACCTTACACAGTGGCTCATCCCACCCTCACAGAAACCACTCGGGGAAGGCCAGAAAGATATTTCTAGCTTTGATTTATAAGCAAGGAGGCTGATTTCTCTTGAGAAAAAGTGAAAGAAGAACTTCTCAACCAAGCAGTCTCTGTCTTTTCCCTTTTTGGAGCAGGGAGAGTGCAGTTCTCTAAACAATAATATTGGTCTGACACAAAAAACAAGTGGAAGTCTGCACACCACTTTGTGCAAGAAATGCATGAGGGAACAGAGTTGGAATATGACTGAAATATATATGTATATATATGTATATATGCATACACACACATAAATACATATGCAGTCATATACATATGAATCATAAAATACTTAAAATATGTGTGAAAATAGGTATTGACAACATGTATATCTATCTTATTTTATATACATTTAGCAAAATTTGGGAAGAAGGGAAAATCTCATCAGTGGACCAAATTTGTGGTAAACAATTTCAGAAAAGAAAGCAAGGTACATATCTGGAGAGAAAGGAACTATTAGACTGAACTATACTGAGTAGACTGAGTTTCATGTCCTGGGAAGAAATGAAGGCTGGTTGGACACGGGCTTCCCCATCCTGAAGAGTGCTTAGAAAAAGATGTGCTTTCTTTCTCACAAAATGAATAATTGAGGCAAAAGCTATAAAGGCATATACAGCAAAATAGCTTTGCCAAATGTTTATACCATGGATATTCCCAACAAAAGTATAAGAGATGGTCCATTTGACTACATTCTTATAAATTCTTGGTATTGTAATTGAAAATAATAAAATGCTAGTTGGAAAAGTTAAAAAATTATTGTTTATAATGTTAAGTTCAGAATGAAAATTTTCTGTATATTTGTTTACTACTTGCATTTCTTTTCCAAAAAAGTATACTTTTAAATTTTCTGTTTTATCTATTTTAACATCAGTGTTTTAAAATCGGTTATGTAAGCTTCATAGTGTTTTTTACCTGTTTAAACAATGTCTGGTAAGCCTATATCATTCCCACTGATGATTATATATAAGAATTAGAAAACTTCTTTGCTGAATCTGTTAATTTTATTAAGCCTGATTATGTTTTTATTGTTATTCTTTTTCAAAAAAAAAGTTTAAAAATTTGTCCCAAACAATTGAGGAACATTTTCTTTAATTTTCTCTGTTGTTACATTTTCCACTGCAAGCAAATTTGCAGGCATATACATTAATGCCAAGTAATAGAATCTAGTTTCCATATATTAATATTTTTCCAGTGTCATATCTCCGAGCAGCATTATATTGCTATTTTAAATAGTAATAGTATATATTAGGAAAACTGAATGATTATAAACTTAGAGTTCATTCACAAAATTTACTAAGTTCATACTTTGTTGAAACAATTGTAGAGAAATCAGAGTTGTCTAAAACATCAAATCTTTCTGTAAAGAGAAGACAGTTAACGAGATTATAGGTATGTATTCAATACATTAACAAGCAGCATGAAATAAATGACAATAAAATTAGACCAAGTGCTATTTTTACAGAGAGTAAGGAAAAAAGCCTCCGCTCTCCCATACAACACACACAAACACACACACACTGGTTGACAATACACAAGGAGACTAAGAAAAGAATCACGTGATAGACATGTGAAAATTTCAGTCATTTTTATTGCCTGAAATAATGAGATGAACATTAATAAGGTCTTTTATTACAGTTGCATAAATTGGGCTTTAATTTGTGACCATTGAGAATACTGCTCTAGATTAAGGATTAAATTTGTTTTTATTGAATGTAATAAATAAAGATTACACATTAAAATATTATGAATCACTTGCATTTAGAAACAATCTTATCAAGGACCAGTATTGTGGTTTATTAGTTCTTGAAATTATTGCCTAGTTTACTGCCTTGAACATAATAAGTGGTCATTATTTTTTTTGAATGAATGAATGGTGGCGAAATGTAATATTTGAAAGGATTGAATTTTAGGTAATACCAGTAATAGCGTATGTAGAAATAAACATGCACTAAAATGCAGAAGTATAGAAGAATATATTTATTTAACAATAAACATCTCTACTTTATAAAGGTAACAAAAACGGTGTTTATTTAAATTGATTTTGAGTTACGATGTGCTATCTATACGCAAGGTGATGTTTTTGGTGTTAAGGAAACTATAGCTTCATAGTTTGGTCTCCATCAATTAGTAAGTGATACCAATAGTACACTGGTATATCTCAACAAATAACAAAACATTGAAGACAGAATAAGATGAATATGATAGGAGAGAAAAAATGGCAGAGATTTTGGAACAAAATGACTTTTGCTTATTCTATTTATGCGTTTGCAACTGATTCACAGATTATGTTTCTAAAACTTAAAGTAGTATCCTCCTACTCTTCTCATTGTGTCATCTTTGAAATCACCAACAACGGTATTTCCTGTCATGCAAAGTCATATAGAAAACTTTAATACAGTTGTAATATCTCTGAAGTTTCCATTTTTAATATCCCCATGTGATGGCATTCACTATTATCACATTTATTATAGTTGTTAATGATGGGAAGTTATTATTATATTAAAGATGACTTTGGATTACTAACTTGTAATGTTGCTGTAGGCCTCAGAATTCACTGAGCTGAGGAGCTAACAGGATCCTGACATTTAATTGTTTCTGCCTGAGCATTCTGTCAACTTTGGAACTTGTGTAAGGCAAATGTGATAACATACATAAAGACAGAACACTTTTAATTTTTTTTTTTTTTAAGACAAAGTCTCCTCTGTTACCCAGGCTGGAGTGCAGTGGTGCCATCTTGGCTCACTGCAGCCTCCACCTCCCGAGTTCATGCAATTCTTGTGCCTCAGCCTCCCAAGTAGCTGAGCTCACAGGCCCATGCCACCAGGCCTGCCTAATTTTTGTAGTTTTAGTAGAGACGAAGTTTCACCATGTTGGCTAGGCTGGTCTTGAACTCCTGGCCTCAAGTGATCTGCCCGCCTTGGCAGTTTTAATTTTTTATAACAAAATATTTGATACAGACACACACACTACATGTGCGGTATAAAGAATAATACTGAAATAGGCACAATATAGCCCTTACCTTAATAAAGAAATGGAACAATATCAATATTTCTACATTTTTTGTCCCTATTATTGATCAATTATTTATTCTCTCCCTCTTCAACAAAGTCTTTAAATTTTGTGAACTATTGTATTATAGTTATGAGCAGGTACTACTAATAACTCATAACTGAATGACAAAATATCCATGGGAAAAATGTAATATCAAAACTAATATTTAAAAATCTGTTACTTCTTTAAAAGTAGTGTATATTTAAATCCAATTTTAATATAAGTAATATGCAAAAATTTTGAGATATCCAGATAATTATTCTGCAAGAAGAATAAATCAAATTTACCATAAAATTACTTCTTAAAGATACTTTTTAAAAGTACTATTCTAGTTACGGTTATCCTTTATTCTTTCTTTCTTGTCATGAGCTCTTCCTGATACCTACTGGCAGGGTTCTAGTAGCTTCCTGAATAGATCTTAATATAATAATTTTTTTCAACTCAGTGGTTGTTACATTAGCTTCATAACACTGGAGGTCTTTTTGTTTATGTTTCCTGAGTCCATCAACCCTTAACTACTCACTCAAAAGCTTGACGTTACCAGTTTTTCTCAGGGCACTTTCTTTTTTTGTTTTGTTTTGTTTTTTTTTTTTTGAGACAGAGTCTCACTCTGTCCCCGAGGCTGGAGTGCAGTGGCGCACTGCAAGCTCCGCCTCCCGTGTTCACGCCATTCTCTTGCCTCAGCCTACCAGGTAGCTGGGACTACAGGCGCCTACGGCCAGGCACTGCTAATTTTTTTTTTTCAGTAGAGACGGGATTTCACCGTGTTAGCTAGGATGGTCTTGATCTCCTGACCTCGTGATCCGCCTGCCCCGGCCTCCCAAAGTGCTGGGATTACAGGCGTGAACCACTGCGCCCGGCCTCTCAGCGCGTTTTCAAACTGCTAGTTATTTTAAACAGCCACCAGAATTGTCCATTTCATAACTTTCAGAGGGGATTTACTCCAAAATGTTGGATTTCTTAAAGAATCTTGCATCTCTTCTTACCACTTAATTTATAAAAAAAGAATCTCTCTACAAAGGTCAAGAACATAACTGGTTGTCATGAAGGAGCTCCTATAATATTTGGTTTTTATTCCATGAAAATTAATAAGACGACAACCAGAAAAGTGGAAAAAAAGACATAGAAAACAGAGAAGCATATGTAGAAATTATAACGAAGCAGCATCAAATACATTGTAACTATATATATATATATAAATGGCATTAAAATACGCAAAGAAAGGTTTTGCTATGGTTCTGATGACTGTCTAAAGTTTTATGACTATGAGAAATGCAGTTTTTGGAAATATGAAGAGCAGCAGTGTCTACTAGATTTAGAAACATTATCTTAACAACAAAATGCAAATTTTATTGTGGAAAAGATATTTCCTTAGTTCCAATGCCCTATGATTCAGAAAAACCTAGTTGAGTAGGGTCTACAGCCCTTTGCTTGTTCCTTACTAGCTTTGATGGGGTATGTAAATGCTGCGTAGAGGAGAAGGGCTTGAGGACTAAGAACCAAATAGAGTTGTATATTCTCTCTGTTTTAAAAGAAAATCTGTTTTCTCTATTGGTAGAAAAGGTGTGCGTTTGTGTTTGTGTTTTGGGGTTATTAAAATACATTTAATTTTGTCAGGCAGAGGACACCACATCTGATTCCTTGTAAAAGGAAGTCATAACTGCTGGACACATAGAGACCAGGAGAGGGCTAGATACTATAGAGATATTAAATGAAGTATGAAGTACAATGTATAATACATCTAATAAATAATTTATTGAGGAAAAGGTAAAATGGTTTGACCAGGTGCGGTGGCTCACGCCTGTAATCCCAACACTTTGTGAGGCCGAGGCAGGCAGATCACGAGGTCAGGAGTTCGAGGTCAGTGTGGTCAACATGATGAAACCCAGTCTCTACTAAAAATACAAAAATTAGCCGGGTGTGGTGGTGGGCGCCCGTAATCCCAGCTACTCGGGAGGCAGAGGTTGCAGTGAGCCAAGATCATGCCACTGCACTCCAGCCTGGGTGACAAAGCAAGACTCCATTTCAGAAAAAAAAAAGAAAAGATAAAATGGTTTCATGTAGCTACCGAAGACAAGCAAATCATTATAAATTCAAGGCAGAAAGGCTTCATTTCATTTCAACTCATATTATCATCAAATATCTTTCTTCCTAGTTGTTCACTAATCTTTCCTAGATATCATGGATTTCTTTACAGTGTTGAAAAAAGAATCTCCCCAGATATTTCTATGTTCTCAGCTTTTGTTACTGTAGGTTAAGAGTTCTTTATAAGATTCCTAGAATTTTTTTTAATTAAAAGTACATTCTTATGCTATGATATGGTAAGTCAGTTTAGAAACTAAACTTAAATTGCATTTAATATTATCCTGATGTCTTTGATTTTGTTATAAAATGTTTCAAAAAATGTACAAACACTTCTTAAAATTAACTGGAATATTATTAATATAGTATACATATTAATAGAGACCCTGCTGAAAACTTTAAAAGAAATTTGAAGTATTCATCCCACAGGAAAATGCTAGGACATTTGGGAACCACAAAGAATTTTTAAATTCCATCATAGGATCCCTATCAACACACAAGACAAAAAAGACATGCTTAATGCAAGAGATACATATATTCTTGTCTTAACAACGTTATATATAAATCAAATTTCTCTAAATGAATAATATTTTTCTAATTATGACTCTTCATTTTGAGGTATATTATTCAAAACCCATATCCAATTTTTGGGTCTTCTACTAACTTGTTTGAAGTTAACAAGAAACAAAAAAGCAATGAAAGTTCACTAGGAACAGTGAAGTTTCATAACAAATTTGATAATCTAGAAGAAATGGACAAATTTCTAGGAAGACACCAAGTATCAAATCTGACTCAAGTAAAAATAGCAACTCTGAATAGGCTTATAACATGTAAAATAATTAAATTAGTGATCAAGAAAATCCCCGCAAAAAAGGCCCAGGATTGTATGACTTCACTGGTGAATTTGAGCAAATATTTAAAGACAAATTATCACAAATTCTTTGAAAACACTTCCAGAAATTGAAGAGAAGGAAACACACTTATTATATGAGGCCAATGTTACCCTGATAACAAAACCAGATGAAGACATCAAAAGAAAAAAAATGGACAGACCAGTAATCTTATGAATATAAGTGCAAAAAATCCTCATCAAAATACGTACTAACAAGGCAAATACAACAACATAAAAAAAAAAGAAAAAAAAAGGATTATCTTCCATAATCAAGTGGGCTTTATCTCACAAATGAAAGGGTGGTTCAACATGAAAAAATCAATGCATACTAAAAGAATAAAGAACAAAAACCACATGATCATCTCAGTAGAAAGAGAAAAAGCATTTTACAAAATACAACACACTTTTAAGAAAAAACACTTAAAAAGTCAGAAATACAAGTAAACTTTAGTAACCAAATAAAGTACATTTTTTGGCAAACTCACGTCAAACATCAAACAAATGCTGAAATATTTGGAGCCAGGGACAAGATAAGAATGTCTCTTTTTGCTACTTCTATTTAGCATTTTAATGGAGGTTCAAGCCAGGGCAACTAGGCAAGAAAAAGAAAGAAAAGGTGTCCAGATTAGAAAGGAAGAAGTAAAACTATATCAATTTGCAGATGACATGATGTTTTATATAGAAAGCCCCAAGAAATCCCTCAGTAGCTATTCAAACTACTAAATGGGTTCAACAGGGTTGTAGGATAGATACAAGGTTAACATACAAAAATTAGTTTAGTTTCTATACATTAGCAATCAACAATCAGAAGGTGAAATAAGAAAATAATTTCATTAACAATAGCTTTAAAATAATAAAGTACTATGAAACACATTTAACAAAAGAAATACAAGACTTGTACACTAAAAACTGCAAACATTGTTGAGAGAAATAGAAGAATTACTTAGTAATTGGAAAGACATCCCATGTTCATGAATTGAAAGATTTAATATATATGTAATATGGCAATACTCCACAAATTGATCTGCATATTTAACATAGTCCTAACAAAATTCCAGTTGTCCTTTTTTTTGCAGACCTTGACAAGCTGATAACAAAGTTCAGATGAAAATTCAAGAGACCCAAAATATGCAAAAACAAAATTTAACAACAACAAAAAGAACATAGCTGAATGACTCACAATTTCTAATTTCAAAACTTATGACAAAGGTACAGTAATTAAAACTGTACAGTCCTAATATAAGAATTAGATATATAGATTAATGAAATAGAATTGAGAGTCCAGTGGGTGAAAAATCCTCATAAGTTTATGATCAATTGATTTTGACAAGGGCACAAGACAATTCAATTGAGAAGCAATAGTCTCTTCAAAAAATGGAGCCAGGACAACTGGAAATTTACATGCAAAAGAATAATGTTGAATGCCTACCTGATATAACATACAAAAATTAACTAAAAGTGATCAATGACACAAATGTAACTGCTAGAACTATCAAACCCTTAAAAGAAAACATATTCATGAGCGTGTATTAGGCAATGGATTGTTAGATATCACACTAAAAGCACCAACTACAAAAGAAAAAATAAATTAGACTTCACCAAAATTAACCACTGTGCTTCAAAAGACATTATCAAGAAAGTGAAGAGACAATTCATCGAATGTGAGATAATGTTTATAAATCATATGTCTGATAAGGGTCTCATATCCAGAATATATAAAGAACTCTTACACTGCAGCAATAAGACAATGAAAGCTCAATCAAAAATGGGCAAAGGATTTTATAGGGGTTACTTTAAAGACGATATATAAATGAACAGTAAGCACATGAAAAGATGTCCAACATAGTTAGTCATTAGGAAAATGCAATTTAAAACAATGAGACAATGCTTTACATCTCCCACAATGGCTATAATGAGAAAAGCAGAAAGTAACAAGTGTTGGTGAGGATATGGAGAAACTGAAATCTCATATATTACTGGTTGGAATGTAAAATGGACAACTGCTCTGGGAAATGTTAACAGTTTTTCATGAAGACAAACATAGAGTTACCATATGATCTAGCAATTTCTCTTTAGAACATGTACCCAAGAGCGTTTAAAATATATGTTCATATGCAAAATTACATAACAATGTCTATAGCATTGTTCATAAAATCTAAATAGTGGAAATAATTTGTATTTCCATCAACTAACATATGGATAGGAAAATGGATTATATTCATATAATAGAATATCATTCAGCCATAAAAAATGAAGTGTTGATACCTATTACAACATGGATTAGCCTTGAAAACATTACACTAAGTGAAACAAGACACACATGCACACAAAATATTGTACAATTCCCCTCAGATGAAATGTCCAGAATGAGAAAATTTAATAAAGAAAGAATATCGATTAGTATTTTTCAGGGGCAAGGGGAGGGAGGATGGGCATGACAGTTAATGTATATTGGCTTTTTGAGGACTGACGAAAATGTTCTGAAATTAGATACTGGTAATACTTGTCCAACCTTTTGAATATACTTAAAGCCACTAAATTATAAATAAATATAATAAACATATATATACATATAAAATGTGTTTATAGTTTATTATATATAATTATATTAGAATTTATCCTGGGAAATTTTAATAAAAAAGACTAACAAGGGAAGAATAATGAAGAGTACCAGATTTTAAAACATATTATAAAACTACAGGAATTTTAAAAGTTTACAGTCGGACAAGGTGGCTCATACTTGTAAATCCCAGCACTTTGGGAGGTCAATGTGGGGGGATCACTTGAGGCCAGGGATTTGAGACCAACCTGGGCAAGATAGGGAGATCCTATCTCCACAAAAAATAATAAAAAAATGATCCAGACATGGTATGCACACCTGTAGTTCCACTTACTCGAGAGGCTGAGACCAGAGGCTCAGTCCAGGAGTCTGAGGCTGCAGTGAGCTATGATTAAGCTACTGCATTCCAGCCTGGCTGACACAGTGAGATCCTGTCTCAAAAAACAAAATGTTTGATAATATTTGGTACATAATATACAGATCAGTAAGTTGAAACAGAATCCAAATATATTCCTAAACATACACACATAGTTTTGTTATTTTTTTCACGTGAAAAATTATTGTTGAAGAGATTTTGTTCAGTAATGTTGTGTAGACATTTGGTCCGCATTCCATCAGAGAAAAAAATTACATCGCTTACCAACTTCACATATTATGCCAAAATATATCCCAGATAAAACAAAATTTTTTAGAAACTGTTTTTTAAATTGACAAATTAAAATGGTATATATTTATGGTATACAGCATTGGTGTTTTGAAATATGTATCATGGAATGACTGAACCAAGCTAATTAACGCATGCATTATCATCTCACATAATTATATTTTTTTCATGATGAGAATACTGAAGTATTTTTTGTTTGTTTGTTTTTTTTTTTTGAGACGGAGTCTCGCTTTGTCGCCCAGGCTGGAGTACAGTGGCACAATCTCGGCTCACTGCAACCTCCACCACCCGGGTTCAAGCGATTCTCCTGCCTTACCCTCCTGAGTAGCTGGGACTACAGGCGTGCACCACCATGCCTGACTAATTTTTGTATTTTTAGTAGAGACGAGGTTTCTTTCACCCTGTTAGCCAGGATGGTCTCCATCTGCTGACCTTGTGATCTACCCGCCTCGGCCTCCCAAAGTGCTGGGATTACAAGCCTGAGCCCCCGCGCCTGTCCCTCAAGTCTATGTTCTTAATGATTTGCAAGTATTATTAACTATAGTCAGCATTTATACAATAGATTTCTCAAACTTAAAAACAAGGTTTAAACATAAAATAATGTATACATAAAAGTTGTGTGAAAGAGAGAGAATTGAGAGAACATGTTTTCCCGGATCCTTATGAGGATACCCTGTATAAACACAGTAAAACGTAGAGATAACAAATAATAAAATTTGACTTGATGAATTTTATAAACCTGCATTACAAAAATAGTAGTTTATAGCATATTTTAGATAAATGTTAATTTTAATATGTAAAAAGCTTTTATCAAGTGACAAGAAAATAGCAAACAGCTTAACGGACAAAGGACAAAAACATGTAGCTCAAAAGAAAAAGCAAGCTTTAAAAATATACTAAAATGCCTCATCCTGTACAAATAATTAAAGAAACACAAGTGTAAACAGCAATGTAATACTGCTCTTACCATTCAGTTTTTTAAACATGTCTTTTAATGTTTGGTATTGAAGAGTTTGTGGAAAAACAGGCATTCTATTATGATATATTGTTGCCGTGTGTGTAATTATTATAATTGCTTTGAAGTAATTTGACCTAAAAAAAAAAGGGATCTATACTTTTGACTCAGAAATTCTTTCTTTAGAAAGACACACATTGTTAGCAATTATGTTTGTAGGCTATTCATGATATTATCTGTAATAGCAAAAGTCTGAAACTGTCTATTAGTATGGGAGTAGTCCATTATATGATGATACGGATACATTTTCAAACAAAATGTGCAAAACAAAATGCATATTGTAATATATTTGTACTTTGAAAGTACACAAACACATACCCATGCAGTTTTTACTTGCATACACTTTTTCTGGACAGATACATAATATCTACAAAATAATGAGATATTATTAGGAAGGGCAGCAGGGGGATCTGAAAGGAAAAAGAGATTACTTTTCATATAGAAAACTTCATAGGTAAATAATTCTCAAATATTAAACACGTTTTTCTGTGCTAAAGGAAAGCACTGGTTAAGAGAGCAGACTTTGACATTAGATAGCCCTGCGTTTGTGTTTGGTTTTGCTGCTTACTAAGCCTTGGGCAATTACTAAACTCTCTAAGCCTCAATTTCTTCTCTGTAAAATAAAGAGAAAAATGGTGATCACCTGCAGAGCTATAAGTATTAAATAAATTAAAACATGTAAAGTAACATAGAGATGTCATAGATTGATCACTTAATTAATGCCATATTATTTTTATTGCTAATAGTAAGAGTGATAGTTCAAGAAAGTTGGGTGTAAAGTGCCTTTGGCTTCCAATGATAGATGTTGTCAAGATATTTTTGCAATAGTGTCTGGTCTAGATCAGAGCTTTTTATCGATGGTGCTGTGATGAGCTAATGTGTCACAGTCATTGTTTGTGTTCTGAATAATTTGTTACTTACAATGCTTTACTGAAGTTTGAGGCTTGTTGCTTGTTAGAGCTCAGTGTTGTATGTTAGAATGTGTTGTACCTAAAAATACTCTTACTCTCTTGAATTATAAAATGATTTTTTGAGTCAGGCAAAGAGGAGTGGAGTCCTTATAGTACTTATAGGAGTGGAGAGCTTACAGAGTTCTGAAAACTGCTGATAACTCTGGGTGTGCCAGTGAGAATGTGTCATGTATGAGAAAATCACATGGTCACAAGCTGTAATCTTTTGCTGTGGATGGGAACCAGTTTAAAATTAGTAAAGAGAAAGTTCCAGGTCATCTAAAGGCCTAGGAGTAATTGTGGATTATTTTTAGAATACATGAATCTAAGTTGTTTCCATAATCCTAAAAGCTAATAAAATTCTGGGTGTGCTGGGAGGCTAAGGCAGGTGGATCTTTTGAGGTCAGGAGTTCCAGACCAGCCCGGCCAACATGGTGAAACCCTGTCTCTACTAAAAATATAAAAATTAGCCAGGCGTGGTGGCACACACCTGTGGTCCCAGCTACTCAGGAGACTGAGGCAGGAGAATCCCTTGAACCTGGAGGCACAGGTTTCAGTGAGTTGAGCTGAGATTGTGCCACTGCACTCCAGCCTGGGTGACAGGGTAAGACTTTGTCCAAAAAAAACAAAAACAAAACAAAAACAAAAAAATCTGGATATGATCAGGGAAGAAAACAAAACATATTTTTTACCTTTTATATTAACAAACGTTTCCTCCTTTAAAATATCAAAGATAGTTCTGGTTACTAAATCTCAAGAAAGACATGCTCTTAGAACTGGGATTACTAGGTCAAAAGTTACAAGTATTTTAATAACTCTTGATATATACATATATATTATACACTTACACACATATATACACATGTACATATACGTTTTGTAGGAGGGCAATTTACATTGTTATTAGTGTTGCACAAGTGATATTAATTATCTGCAACACATAATGTCATTTACAAAAAGTTCATTTTCTAGGCATAATATATTTTGAGGTTAATGCACTGTAATTATCATCAAATTTGGACATTTCCCAACGTTAGTTTTCTATTTATATTTCCCTTTGTCTAAGTTGCAAGTTTATATTGTACTGATGATGATTTGTTTATTAAGGTCTTTCTATGAGGTCTTTTTATTAGGATATTTTCATTACAAATTAAAATGATCTCTTATTACTTATTTATAAGTAACCCTGGGATTTTATACAGTGAATTGTGAATTGTGGAAACTAGTGTGAATCTCTAATCTCTTTCACTTTATAATGTTGTACTTTTGAATTATACCTACTATATTTGGTGGGACAAGAGAGGAAAGATGAGTGAATATTTCTTAATTCCACTCATTAATGTAGGTGATTATAGAAACTTCTACCAGAATCTGGGATATGCTCAATTCTTAACACTCATGGTTATCACTGAGAAATTTTCTTTTCAGAGGGTTTTATGGATAATTTACTAGGGTTTGGAGGGAAGGTCTCTGTTTCTCTGTACCAACCTTTTCTGAAAATGTTAGTTTTCAGTACAAGCACTGGTTTTACCCACTAAATGTTGGTAGTTACTGATTTCTAAACTCTCAACTCTTCTGCTACCTTGTTGGTGGACCTTTGACAAGTCACTTAACTTCTTTGTCTCCTCAACCGCGAAATGGAACATTAGTCTGAGATGTCCTTAAGCTCCTTGCTAGCTGTGCTCCTTTCCTGATTCATTTATACTATGCATTTCTTGCCTGTAGATACACCTTTGGAATATGCAAATGAATGTGGAATTGTCTGTGTTCTAACCTGAGTTGGCTTCTCTCTCTACATCATTCTTTAACCCTTATTCCAGCACAAGACAAACAGTACAAAGGTCTCAAAAGTTTGGGACCTCAGATCCAGAGTGTTTTGAAACGATATTCATTCACTAAAATATGAACAAAGCTAAAGCAAAATATTTAACAACATCGTTTCACCTCCCAATCTTTTTGTTTCAGTTTCACTGCCTTGCCATTTACAAACAGTTATAAACGTGCCTTATGATAGAGTTATTCTGTAAACTCTGTAATGCAAGAGTTCTAAAAAAAGAACATAATACAAGAGCTGCAAATATACATATTCGGGAATTCTTGACACTTTTTTCATCTAGTTTAAAAATCATCTGAGGAAGAATGTAATGAATTCATTTAACTGTGAGTTACATTTTAAACATGTTGTAGAGACACGAGCTCTGAATAATTAACTCTGTTACTACTAAATAATTTAAGTGGAATGACCCTTGACAGTCAGTTTGTAATAACTAACAGTGCATTTTAATTAATTTTTTAAGTTAGAAATGGCATCTCTAGAGTTTAAGATTCTTGGGGGCAAAATTGAACTTTTAAAATCGGTTAGTATAGTGGGTTATTTTTCTTAATGAAAATAAAACTGATTTGCATTTAAAAAATCTGGGTACACTTTTAAAAATGATTATGTCAGTAATTTAACATTAGGCATATATTAGAAAGAATTATACCTTTTCTTTCTATCTCTTCATATCAATCTTCTGGTATATTAGAAACTAGGTAGTATAAAAGTTAAATAATTGTATGCCTGCAAAGTCGAAGATTTACTGATTTTAAGATTTTAAGAATCTGAGTTTGAAATTTCTGTCAAAAAATATAAAGCTAATTTTATAAAAATGAAAGTTCAGTTTATAGAATAGCAAGAATAAAACCTATCATCAAATGTACAAGCAGCTTTAATACTAGGTTTAATAAGCAGGAAACTTATCTTCCACGTTCACTGGCTGTTTATCTTATACTTGAACTCTTCCCTCATTTTATCCTTTTGAATAATAGTGTACTAAAGTGAATCTCTGATTAATATTTAAATGTACATGGGGAGAAGTGGGTCACCTAATCAGAGAAAATAATTAACAAACCACCTCATTCTCATATCCCTGAATTCTTACAAGGAGGCATATATTTTGATTACTACAATGTAGTTCCCTTTGACCTCCTTTCTAATTCAAAGCTTATTAGATTTCACGATTGAACTGGCTCACTAACATTTAATTATAGTTCTTAAATGTTTTCTGAATGTGCTCTTATGTCCTGGATTTTTCTAAATTCCACTTTTCTTCTCTCTTAGAGTAGCAAAAGTTAACTGGTAAGGATTATTTTACTCTTCCAGACAATTCTGTGATAGAGTGCAAAGATAAATTATTGTGGATTAAGCAAAGTTCTTTTTTGGCAAAACTACAACAACAACAACAACAACAACAACAGCAAAAGCTTTTTATGTAGTGGCTGAAAGATGAGATAGGTCTTTATGTGTTAATGTAGAATGATATTCATGTTTTGATGGTTGAGCATTACAATTTTATTTGGACCTAAAAATGTTACAGGTTTATGAAAAGAACATATATAATAGATGGATAGATAGATAGATAGATAGATAGATAGATAGATATTCTGCACGTGCATTTGTGTGTTTATATGTGAGTGTGTTTGTGAAATATACATTTTGTATATACATATACATTACATGTAGGAATTATAAATGGACAGATATTATCTATTTTTATATGTAATCTATCTCCTTAATTTCTATTTTATTACAATCTCTATCTCTATGTAGAGATTTGCCATTGAAGAGGAAACTATTGACTTTTAAAATTCTTTCTTTCTTTTTTTGTGATGGAGTCTCACTCTCTCGCCCAGGCTGAAGTGCAGTGGCGTGATCTTGGCTCACTGCAACCTCCACCTCCTGGATTCAAGCAAGTTCTTCTGCCTCTGCCTCCCGAGTAGCTGGGATTACAGGTGCCCACCACCAGGCCCAGCTAATTTTTGTATTTTTAATAGAGATGGGATTTCACCATCTTGGCCAAGCTGGTCTCAAACTCTTGACCTCGTGATCCACCTGCATTGGCCTCCCAAAGGGCTGGGATGACAGTCGTGAGCCACTGTACCCAGCCGACTTTTAAAATTCTAATTGACATAAATTTTAAAGTTTACTTTAAATTTTTCATTTGCAATCAAAGCTTATGTAACTTTTATAATTAAAAACATGAAAAGGTAGTGATGAGCATTGCTATTCTCTTTTCAAATAATGCATTTTATAAAACTATTTGATATATATAATAAAGTTATAAAACTTGTTCAAAAAGAATTAATTCATCAAAATTTAACTAGTTACATGTTTTTAAAGTACATGGTGTTTCAGAATAATTCTAAGCAGAGATGTGCAAAGTTTAAGACAATTTTAAACTTATTAAGTGACTTAAAACATAAAAAAATGAAATTGTCAGATTTCTGTGTAAGAAAACTAAAATATGTGGAGAATTTAGGAGTTTTTAAATTAATTTATAGTTTGAACAAAGCTTGTGAAAAGGAATCCAAAGTTAATTTTCATATAATAAACAGAATAAAATAATAATTTTGAAAATAAAAGATAAAAATAAAAGGGAGAATAACCATATCAATGGCTAAACAACATTATAAGAATACAGTGATGGTGTTGGAACAGGAATAGACAAAAAATATTTTAACAAATAGACTAAATGACCCTTTTCTGTATACAGAAAAACCCATCCTTCCAGGACAGGCAGGGAGATTGGGCCAGGAGCTCCTTTCCTCTACTCTCTGGCTCCAAAAAGAACTTCTCCATGCTGTATTTGAGAAAAGGGGCTAGGCACAAGCCTTGAACATTTTTTTCATCTTGTAATATCCAAATAAAATATGTTTCTGTGATGATTGACATGGGAGTACAAAAACATTTACTTAAAAAAAGAAACAAAAGGAAGCTAGATCTCCATCTTACACCATGGCCCCAAATAAATTCTAAATATATTAAACAGTTAAATAAAATATTGGGCCTTAATAACTGCATGAAAAATTTATTAAAGCTCCTAAAAAAGAACTTTCTAGTTTTAAAATTATTCATTTATTCAAAAGCTATTGAAACCTCATTTTTTAATCTGGTAGGTATACAGCTTTATGACAAAAAACCCACTTTTCAAAGAGCTTAGAATCTACCTGAAAGCACAACTCAAGTATTGATAATAACTATTGATCTTTATATTAGGGGAAGAACAGATTGTAGTAAGGGGAAAGACAGGAGCTATAACCACGTAGGAAACACAGAGGCAAGAGAAAACATGAACTGAGAAGTTCATTAATATTGAAGGTTAGAGGGGAAGAGATGAGTGACAAAAGATGGAGCTGAGGAAGGCCAGAACTGAGTTTGAAGTGTCTTGTAATCCATGAGGAGGAATTTATGCTCTATCCTAAGAGCAGTGGAAAGCTATTGAAGAGTTTTGAGTGAATGATGTCATGAATGAATTTTAGAAAATTCAGTTTTACTGACTTATAAGAAAGACGAACTGGAAGTGACTATAAGCCTGAGAGTCTGGTTAAGGAGACACACAAACAGAAAATTACAGAAATATGTGCTAAGAGGGTGAGTTTAAGGTATCATGGAGGATGGCATACCCATAGGACTCCACTTATTTAGAAGTCAGCTGAGGTCTGTAAGTAGAGAAATCAAAAGAGGATTGGCTGGAGCAAGTTGAGATATTTGTAGTTAGGCTTGGGGTCAAATTCCCAGTTCTAGTGTGCTCTAGATGACTAGAACACATCCAAGGGAAGTATAAGGGGAAGTTTTCATTGTGAAGAGCCAAGGACTGAGCCAACATGACAAAGAAGTAGAAGGTGGAAACCCTTGGGAATCAAAGATTCATATTTGGTGTCCTGGATCTAAGATCTGTCTGAAGAGACCACATGCCAAGAGGAGGTGTATATAAAGACTAGGGAGACTAACAGGAATTCTGCAATTAGGGTTGGACGTGAGAAGCCTGAACATTCTAATGCCTATTAATATAGTGCATTATGGGACACATATATTTTAATAGTCATTGTCATGATTCATTTGGAAATCGTGGCAAAGTAAGACTTTTAGATAAGACTCAGCAATAGAACTTTACCTTCTGTCTCTCATATGCTGCATAATATGCTGCATAATGATGTTCTGGACAACAAAACACAGTCACATGATGTATAACGATGTTTTGGTCAACAGTGGACCACATATAAGGATGGTGGTCCATAGGATTATAATGGAGCCAAAAAGTTCCTATGGATAATGATGTCATAGCTGTTATAATGTCATGGGGCAATGCATTATTCACATGTTTGTGATGATGCTGGTGTAAACAAACCTACTGCACTGCCAATCATACGGAAGTACTGCACATACAATTAGGTACAGTGCATAACACTTGATATTAGTAATAAATGACTATGTTGCTGGTTTATGTATTTACTATACCTATACTTTTTAATCCTTATTTTAGATTGTACTTCTACTTTTCAAAGAAAAATTACTATAAAAGAGCCTCAGGCAGGTCTTTCAGGAGGTATTCCAGAGAAAGGCATTATTATCATAGGTGATGACAGCTCCATGAATATGTATATGAATGTATATGAAGGTTTTCCTGGCCAGCACAGTGAAACCCCATCTCTACTAAAAATACAAAAAATTAGCTGGGCATGGTGGCGGGCACCTGTAGTCCCAGCTACTAGGGAGGCTGAGGCAGGAGAATGGCGTGAACCTGGGAGGTGGAGCTTGCAGTGAGTCGAGATCGCGCCACTGCACTCCAGCCTGGGTGACAGAGTGAGACTCCATTTCAAAAAAAAAAAAATGTATTTTTTAAATAATGACTTTTTAAAAAAAACAGCATATGAATGGTTTTGTCCCTGAACACCTTTCAATGGGACAAGATATGGAGGTGGAAGGCAGTGATATTGATTATCCTAACCCTGTGTAGGCCTAGACTAAGGTGTGTGTATTTATTTGTCTCAATAATTTAACAAAAGTTTAAAAAGTAACACAAATTAAAAATTAGAGATAGAAAATGTTTATAGAATATGGATACCAAGAAAAAATATTTTTTTACAGTTGACAATGTGTAGGTGTTTCAAGCTGTTATGAGTCAAAAAGTTAAAAAAACTTAAAGATGTAGAAAGTAAAAATGTTATAGTAAGTTAAGGTTAATATATTTTTGAAAAACATTTTAAAATAAATTCAGTGTAGCCTAAGTGTACAGTATTCATAAAGTCTGCAGTAGTGTATAATAATGTGTTCTAAGCCTTCACATTCACTCACCACACACTCACTGACTTACCCAGAGCAACTTGCATTGTTACCAAGTTCCCTTCATGGTAGGTGCCCTTGACAGGAGTACCAATTTTTTATTTTTTTATACTGCATTTTTACTGTACTTCTTCTATATTTAGATACACAAATGGTTACCATTGTGTTATAATTGCCTATTGTATTTAGTACAGTAATACACTATACAGACTTGTAGCCTAACAGCAATAGGCTATAACATATAACCCAGGTGTGTAGTAGGTTATACCATCTAGGTTTGTGTAATTACACTGTATGATGTTTGTGCAACAATGAAATTGCCTAACAATGCATTGCTCAGAATATATCCCCATAGTTAACATATCTCCTGTGTGTGTGTATATATATATGTATTTATATATTTTATGTGGTTGGATTCTATGTAATGAAAAATAATTCTGAAATTAAAATTTAACATGGTGTTTCTTCATATTTATCAATCATTGTAAATTACTGCCTAATGGTTTATCCAGCTAGCACTTTATCTTTTTATTTTGGTATCTTTTGATGCACAAAAGTTTTCTTTTTAATTTAATGTAAGGAGATGTGTCACTATATTCTTTATGGTTTGTGCTTTTTGCATCTTTTAGTATTATACATTTTTCTGTTCCAAGACAATAAATATATTTGACATTATAATTATTATATTCTAAAAGCCTTGCTTTTTACATGTAAGTCATTAATCTACATATATTTGTATTTGGGATTTCATTTTATGAAATCCCACTCTCTTTTATGAAACCACACTCTCTTTATAACAGTACGTTTGCCTTAATATGTAATTGGGAAGTCTTTCTCTGTTCTTCAGAATTATCCTGGCCTCCTTGGGCCTTTTTCTCTTCTATTATATATCAATTATAGAATCACTTCTTAAGATACAGTTAAAACAGTACTTAATGTGGGTCAAAGTTGAATTAAAACTGTAGATTAACTTGAGCAGTGTTGACATACATGAATATGGTATATGTTTGCATGTATTTAGCTTGACTTTAATAAGATTTTAATTTGTTCTACATGATTACAATGTACCCTAGTGTTTTTGTTCCTTTGGTGCATGGAAGTATTTTATTTCTTTCAAATCTCATTGTTTTTTGTTAGTTTATTGGCCAGTGCAGAGGAATAAAATAGATATTTGATTTTTGAGTCTATATCTAGGAAATTCGTGGAATGATTTTGTTAATATTCTATTGTAAATTCTTTTGAGTTTTCTATTTGGACAATTAAATTGACTGAAAATAATGATACCTTTCTTCTTTTCAAATCTTTATGTTTTTAAATTTATTTGTTCTTGAAATTTCTCTCTTGTTAGAGCCTCTAGTAAAATATTTAAGAAAAGCAATGCTGGCAGCCATTTTGTGTCTTTCATGACACTAAAGGAAATGATTCTAATTGCCTTTAATGAAATATTTAAAGTTATATTAAAGAAGTTCACTTTTATTCGCAATTTGCTAAGTTTTTATAGTGGATGGATATTGAATTTTACCAAACGACTGTCTTACTTCATTTCAGATAAACGTCTTTATTATTATTATTATCATCATTATTATTATTATTTTAAACGTCTTTATTATTATTATTTATTTATTTATTTATTTATTTAATTTTTTTTGAAATGGAGTCTCACTCTGTCACCCAGCCTGGAGTGCAGTAGCGCAATCTCGACTCACTGCAAGCTCCACCTCCCAGGTTCACGCCATTCTCCTGCCTCAGCCTCCCTAGTAGCTGGGACTACAGGTGCCCGCCACCATGCCCAGCTAATTTTTTGTATTTTTAGTAGAGACGGGGTTTCACTGTGTTAGCCAGGATGGTCTCCATCTCCTGACCTCGTGATCCGCCCGCCTCCACCTCCCAAAGTGCTGGTATTACAGGCGTGAGTCGCCGCGCCCGGCCAACTCATTCTTTCTTAAAGACAAAAAGTCCTGTAATTCCTCCTTCAACTTAATGGAGTTAATAAAACATCTTTATTATTTTAATCTTTTAATGTAGTGAATCAAATGAAGAGATTTGCAAATATTGTCATTCTAATGTTCCTACAATATATTCAATTTGGTCCTGTTGTATTTTATTTTTATACATTGCTGACTTTGCATGACTTCTAGTTTATCTTCTAAAAGAGTGTATAGATGATTGAGTTTATGTGTTTTTTGAATGTCTAATACAATTTGCTTATAAAATTTCTTAGCTTGGAGTTTTATTATTAGGTAGATTTTAATGAACTGATAGAGTTTTTCTTTTTTCTTTTTTGAGAAAGAGTCTCGCTCTTGTCCCACAGGCTGGAATGCAATGGTGTGATCTCGGCTCACTGCAACCTCTGCCTCCTGGTTTCAAGCGATTCTCCTGCCTCAGCCTCCTGAGTAGCTGGGACTACAGGCTCCTACCACCACGCCCAGCTAATTTTTGTGTTTTTAGTAGAGACGGGGTTTCACCATGTTGGCCAGGCTAGTCTTGAATTCCTGATCTCAGATGATACGCCCGCCTCGGCCTCCAAAAGTGCTGGGATTACAGGCGTGAGCCACTGCACCTGGCCACGTTTTTAAAATAGTGATGACTTTATTCAGATTTTCTGTTTCTTGTGATTAAATTTGTTAAATTTGTTTAGAAAAATGCCCATGCCCATCTTGTGATCAAATTTGAGTTCAATTTGTTTAGGAAAATTGCCATAAAATTGTTCAGAATATTCACAGACTATTTTTGAGAGTCTACTATAATTCTTACATTTTGTTTTTAATGTCTAACATTCTTTGTGTCTTTTTCCTTTTTTCTTGGTAAGACTTGCCAGATACTTATTATCAATTAATTGTCTTCGCAATAATAAACTTGACCTTGTCAAGACTCTTTACTTAATCTTTGCTTTTTTTAAATAATTGACACATTTTTACTATTTTATATCTATTGTGTTATTTTTCCCTGCTGCTTGTTTTCTGACTTTTTAAATTGTACTTGAGACTCTAAATTTTCCTCCAACTATAGTTGTTTCATGCAAAAGTAGATTGTTTTCTTACTTTGCTTTCTAATTTCTAATTCAATTCATATTATTTAGATTAGATTTTTCTTAATGTTTGAAAGCAAGTGGACTTTTTATTATTTTATTTTTTTATTTCTGATTTTATTATATTTTATTTAGAGAATGTGATCTATATAATTCTTTCATTTTTAGGTTAAGACTTTCTCTATAGTCATTTTTTTAAATGTTCATGAATCATTGACAAAAAACATATTTTCTAATTGTCAGATGAAGGCTTCTGTATATGTGCATTCTATTAGTTTGTTATTTTTTCCTCCTTTATCTATCAGTTGCAAAAAGATATGTATCGAAGGTTTGAATTAACATTGATTTTCCACTTTTCTAATTTTGCCCATTCTTGCTTTGTATATTTCTAGTCTATATTAATGGATAAATATGCTAAATATAAGCTTAGTAGTTTTACTTTCCATTGTAGTATGTTACCATTACATAGTGATTCTTTTTCTTTCATAATTTTTTTTTTGGTCTTGAAATTTCTTTTTTATCTAATATTGACATACATCTGTCTTCTGTTTCCGTGCTTGGTTTATTTTTTCCATCTTTTTACTTTCTTTTCTTTTTCTTTTTTCTTTTCTCCTCCCCTCCCTCCCTCCCTCCCTCCCTCCCTCCCTCCTTCCTTCCTCCTTCCTTCCTTCCTTCCTTCCTTCCTTCCTCTCTTTCTCTCTCTCTTTCTTTTTGCTGTTGTCCAGGTTGAAATGTGATGGTACAATCTTGGCTCACTGCAACCTCTGCCTCCCGAGTTCAAGCAATTCTCCTGCCTCAGCCTCCCAAGTAGCTGAGACTACAGGCGTGCACCACCACGCCCCACTAATTTTTATATTTTTAGTAGAGATGGGGTTTCACCATTTTGGTCAGGTTGGTCTTGAACTCCTGACCTTGTGATCTGCCCGCTTTGGCCTCTCAAAGTGCTGGGATTACAAGTGTGAGCCACTGCACCCGGCCCATCTTTTTACTTTTAAATTTTGTACAATAGATTTTCGTTTTTTAAATAAACAATGTTTTGTTACTGCTGTTTACATTGTTTTAGAAAAGTTATAAATTTGTTTTCAAGTGACATTTATAATGGTTGCTTATATATGTCATTTTATTTTGTGATTTCTTTAGTTATTCTTTTTCAAAATTATTTTCTGCCTTTGCATTGATTAATAACCTTCTCTTTCATCCTCCCTCCATTTTTAGCTTTTCTTTTCTGTTATAAATATTATTTTACTTATTAAACTATAATGTAACTTCCTTATTTGATTCGAGTTTAAAATTAATAAATTTATTTGTCATTTAAATAATATAAACCCTTAAGAAGTTTTAAGGATTACCTCCTGTTTAACTTAAATATTATTGTCAACCGGTACTCTAGTTATTTTAGTTCATGCTCATCAATGTCTATGTGTTGCTTTGTTTACTAGTCTTTCCAGTGTTCCATTGCTAGTTAAGCACCCAGAATTCAGAGCTGTAACACCTGATTGATATTCTCAATGGTGCAATTTATAAGCTATTTGTCTTTGTGCATATTTTTTGTATTTTTAAAATTACTTTATTTTAGGTTTAATTTGCTCTCCTTCCTGTAGTTTCTTCGGTTTTTCAGTAATCTGTGATTTTAGGTTATTGATTTTAGATCTTTCTTCTTTTCTAATATAAGCACTTTGAATTAGGCATGACTCTCCAGAGAAACAACCAATTAGACACACACACCCACACCCACACAGACACATACATATATATTCATTATAGAAATTGGCTCACATGATTGTTAAGGCTGACAAGTCCCACAATACGCTATTCACATCCACAAACTGAAGACCCAGGAAAACTAGTGTGGTTTAGTTCAGTCCAAAGGCCTGAGAACTGTGAAGGGGAGGGGAGAAGCAGGAAGACAGTGGTTTAAGCTCCGTTTAGAGTCAAAGGGCCAAAACCTTGGAGTACCAATGTCCAAAAGCAGAAGAAAATGGATGTCCTGACTCAAACAGAGAGAATAAATTCACCTCTTCTCTGAGTTTTTCTTCTATTTGGGGCCCTCAAAGGATTAGATAATGCCCACTGACATTCATGAGGGCCACCATGTTTTTGTTTTTGTTTTTGAGATAGAGTTTCATTCTTTTTGCCCAGGCTGGAGTGCAATGGTGCGATCTCGGCTCACTGCAACCTCTTCCTCCTGGGTTTAAGCTATTCTCCTGCCTCAGCCTCCCGAGTAGCTGGGATTACAGGCATGCACCCCCATGCTCAACTAATTTTGTATTTTTATTAGAGACAGGGTTTCTCCATATTAGTCAGGCTGGTCTCAAACTCCCGACCTCAGGTGATCTGCGTGCCTCGGCCTCCCAAAGTGCTGGGATTGCAGGCACAAGCTACCACGCCCTGCCTGAGGGCCACCATCTTTTACTAAGTCTACCAATTCAAATGTTAATCTATTCTGGAAACACCCTCAGAGACAAACCCAGAAATAATGTTTACCAGCTGTCTGTAAACAGCATCACTCAGCCCAGTCAAGTTGAAACATAAATTAATCTTTATACATTTAATATTATACATTTTCCTCTAAGCACTGCTTTAGCTTCAACCCAGAATTTAAAAATGTTGCATTTTCATTTAGTTCAAAATATTTTTTTTCAATAAGCCTTCCTCTTTTGCCTATGGGTTATTTGTTGTTGTTGTTGTTGTTGATTTAATATCCCAACATTAGTGTACCTTTTCCAGGTATCTTTTTATTATTAATTTCTAGTTTAATTTTGTCATGGTCCAAAATTATACTTTATGTGATTTTTATTCCTTTATATTTTTCAATGTTTATTTTATGACCCAGAATAGGGTTCATCTTCTTGAATGTTCCCTGTGCACTTGAATAGAATGTTTATACTGCTAGTATTGAGTGAAATCTTCTATAAATGTCAACTAGATAAAGTTGATTGATTGTGTTGGTCACCTACATCCTTACTGAATTTCTGTTTCTTGTTCTATCAATCACTGAGAGAGGAGTGAAGAATTCAGCCATTATTGTGAATTTGCATATTTCAGATTTATGAATTTTTGCTTCATATATATTGTAGCTCTTTTGTTAAGTCCGTATATATTTAAGATTTTTATGTCTTCTTGAAGAATTGACCCCTTTATCATTATATAAGGTCACTATTATTACTCCTGACAATATTCTTTTTTGTTAACTCTTTTTTGCCTGAAATTGAGGTAGCTACTCCAACTTCATTTTACTTAATGATTTTATGATTGTATCATGCTGCTAATAAAGACATACCCAAGACTGGGTAACTTATAAAGAAAAGGAGTTTAATGGAATCACAGTTCCACATGGCCAGGGAGGTCTCACAATCATGGGAGAAGGCAAAGGAGAAGCAAAGGCATGTCTTACATAGTGTCAGGCAAGAGAGCGTGTGTAAGGCAACTTCCCTTTATAAAACCATCAGATATTGTGAGACTTATTCACTATCATGAGAATAGCATGGGAAAGACCCATCCCATGTATCAATTACCTCCCATTAGGTCCCTCCCCTTACCTATGGGAATTATGGGAGCTATATTTTAAGATGAAATTTTGGTGGAGACACAGCCAAACCATATCATTCTGTCCTGTCTCCTCCCAAATCTCATATCCTTACATTTCAAAACCAATCATGCCTTTCCAACAGTCCCCTAAGTCTTATCTCATTTCAGCATTAACTCAAAAGTCCACAGTCCAAAGTCTCATCAAAGACAAGGCAAGTCCCTTCCCTTATGAGCCTGTAAAATCAAAAGCAAGTTAGTTACTTCCAAGATACGATGGGGGTACAGGTATTGGGTAAATACACCTGTTCCAAATGGGAAAAATTGGCCAAAATAAAGGGGCTATGGGCCCTATTCAAGTCCAAAATTCAATGAGGCAATCAAATCTTAAAGCTCCACAGTGATCTCCTTTGACTACATGTCTCACATCCAGGTCATGCTGATACAAGAGGTGGGTTTCCCATGGCCTTGGGCAGCTCCACCCCTGTGGCTTTGCAAGGTACAGCCCTCCTCCTGGGTGCTTTCATGGGCTGGAGCTAAGTTCTGTGGCTTTTCCAGGTGCACAGTGCAAGTCTACAATTCTGGGGTCTGGAAGATGGTGGCCCTCTTCTTACAGGTCTACTAGGCAGTGCCTCATTAGGGACCCTGTGTGTAGATTCTGGCCTCACATGCTGCTTCCACACTGCCTTAGCTGAAGTTCTCCATGAAGGTTCCTCCCACGCACCACACTTCTGCCTGTACATCCAGGCATTTCCATACATCCTCTGAAATCTAGGCAGGTTCCTAGACCTCAATTCTTGACTTCTGTGCACCTGCAGGCCCAATACCACCTGTAAGCTGCCAAAGTTTGGGGCTTGCACACTCTGAATCAATGGCCTGAGCTCTATGTTGGCCACTTTTAGCCACAGCTGGGACACAGGGCACCAAGTCCCAAGACTGCCCAAAGCCGCAAGACCCTGGGCCTGGCCCAAGAAATCAGGTTTTTTTTTTTTTTCCCTGCTAGACCTCCTGGCTTGTGATGGGAGGGGCTGCCATGAAGATCTCTGATATGCCTTGGAGACATTTTCCCCACTGTCTTAGTAATTAACACTTGGCTCCTCAGTACTCATGCAAATTTCTGCAGCTGGCTTGAATTTCTCCTTAGAAAATGGGTTTTTCTTTTCTATTGCTTATTCATGCTGAAAATCTTCTGAACTTTTATGATCTGCTTCCTCTTTAAACATAAGTTCTAATTCCAAATCATATCTTTGTGAATACATAAAACTGAAAGCTTTTAACAATACCCAAGTTACCTCTTGAACACTTTGCTGCTTAGAAATTTCTTACACCAGGTGCCATAGATCATTTCTCACAAGTTCAAAGTTCCACAGATTCCAGGGCAGGGGTAAAATACCACCAGTCTCTTTGCTAAAGCATAATAAGAGTCACCTTTGCTCCAGTTTCCAACAAATTCCTCATCTCTATCTGAGACCACCTCAGCCTGGACTTCACTGTCCATGTCACTATCAGCATTTTGGTCAAAACCATTCAACAAGTCTCTAGGAAGTTCCAAACTTTCCCACATCTTCCTGTCTTCTTCTGAGCCCTCCAAACTGTTCCAGCCTCTGCCTATTTCCCAGTTCCCAAGTCACTTCTACATTTTCAGGTGTCTTTAAAGCAGCACCCCATTCTTCCAGTACCAATTTACTGTATTAATCTGTTTTCATGCTACTAATAAAGACATACCCGAGACTGGGTAATTTATAAAAGAAAAGAGGTTTAATGGACTCACAGTTCTACATGGCTGAGGAGGCCTCACATTCATGGAGAATGGCAAATGAGGAGCAAAGTCATGTCTTACGTGGCAACAGCCAAGAGAGCTTGTGTAGGGGCACTCCCCTTTATAAAACTGTCAGATCTCATGAGACTTACTCACTACCATGAGAACAGCATGGGAAAGACCTTCCCCTATGGTTCAGTTGCCTTCCACTGGGTCCCTCTCATGACACATGGGAATTATGGGAGCTACAATTTAATATGAGATTTGGGTAGCGACACAACCAAACCATATGAATGATATAACGTATATTTCTTGTTTAAACTTTTAAATCTGTTTATGTCTTCGCATTTAGAGTGTGGTTTTGTAGGCAGCATATAATTGTGCACGTGAGCGTGTGTGTGTGTGTGTGTATTTATTTAATCTTGTAGTCTCTGTATTTTAGCTGGTGTATTTAGATCGTTGACATTTAAATTGATTATTAATATCTTGAATTGAAGTTGACCATTTTGCTAGTTGTTTTTTATTTGTTCCATTTGTTTTCTGTTTCTTTTGTTCTCTCTGTCAGCCTTCTCTGTGTTAAATTGAATGTCTTTCATGATTTCACTTTACTTCCTCTATTTAGTTATTTTTTACATCTACCTTAGATATTATAAGTGCTTTTTAGTTTTTTGTTGAATAAATGAATTAATGAGATAATTTCTCTATAAACCATTGTAAAAGGTGGAAAATACTTTTACCTCAACCATATAATTGTTTGTATAACTAACAGATATAGTAAATAGCATAATAAAGAATTTGATAGTGTCTTGAATATAGAAAGAGCTCAATAATAGTTATGATATAAGAAACTTTTTCTTTCACTATTATGATTTTATTTAATATTATCTGCTCTTTTAATGGAAGTCACTCTAATATAACCAGCAATGTTTATACTTCTTTGTAAATTTTTAAATTATGATTTTACTTTCTTTGTCTTTCCTTCTTTTTATGTTTTTTTTTTTCTTTTTTTAATTATTATTTTTGTTTTTTGAGACAGGGTCTTACTCTTTGCTCAAGCTGGAATGCAGTGAAACGATTTTGGCTCACTGCAGTCTATACCTCCTGGGCTCAAGCAATATTCCTACCTCTGCCTCCTGAGTAGCGGGGACTACAGGTGGATGCCACCAAGCCAGGGTAATTTTTATATTTTTTGTAGAGACAGAGTTTTGCGGTGATGCCCAGACTGGTCTCAAATTCCCGAGCTCAAATGATCCATGCTCTTCAGCCTCCCAAAGTGCTGGGATTATAAGTGTGTACCACCATGCCCAGCCTATGATTTCACTTTCACTTAGTGAATTAAATTCATGTTTCTTTTTTTTTTCTTCTACTATCCCTTTTTGCTTATTCTGGCTGCCAAATAGCTCTTTTGGCTTATTTTTCTGACAGAATTAATTTTTCTATAAAGGTAGCTTACTTTCACAAGTAACCTAAAAATTTATCTTTTTAATAAAGATTGTAAATATTTTGATATTTTGACAGTATCTTAGGTAAATTATTGTGTGAATGTATTTGAAATGAAAGTACTAACATATGTAATATTAAATATAAAAAATGCCAAGTTTTCTGCATTTGCATTTACTGTTGCCCAATTCTTTCAGGCTGTAGTGCAGTAGCTCAATCTCGGCTCACTGCAAGCTCCGTCTCGCGGATTCACACCATTCCCCTGCTTCAGCCTTCTGAGTAGCTGGAACTAAACGCACCCACCACCACTCCCGGCTACTTTTTTGTATTTTTAGTAGAGATGGGGTTTCACTGTGTTAGGCAGGATGGTCTTGATTTCCTGACCTTGTGATCCACCCACCTCGGCCTCCCAAAGTTCTGAGATTACAGGCGTGAGCAACCACGCCTGGTCTACTGTTGCCCAATTCTTAAAGTATTATTGCAAGTGGATGTAATATAAAGTATTTTACACATGGATATTTTTAATGGAAAGTAACAAAAGAACTATTGTTAAAACCTATTCAATTCTAAAACAACATGTATTTTGATATTAATCAGATCAGGTTTAAAACTGTTAAAAAGTAACAAATATTCCTTAAGTTTTCCCAGATAGAATGAGAAGAAGACAAATAAATTCAAGTCATAGAGCCCAAGCTAAAACTCACTGGTTAAAAGACCAGTGAAATATATTTTTAGGGGAAGACTGATGAAAGTTATTTTAAAGTGTGACACAAGTAAATTATTTGCTTGATAGCGGCTGCACAGTTCTATGTAGATAGCATGTATACAAATCTATTTATAATATTTTCATATAAATTTTACTTACTTTTCATATAATAAGTGGGTGAATGATTTCTTTTTCCAACAATCATTTAATAATGGTGGTCATTGTTTTAATTTAGTGAGGATTCTTACTACTTGTTTTAGGATTTGGATGTGTGTGGATGTTCTAATAGTCCTGAACTCTGGTTCCAGCAGTTTCAGTCAGTTGCAGCTGTGCTCTGAGATAAATGTATACTGTTACTACAGAAAACTAATTTGGTACCATCTTTTACTTGATATATCTTGTTTCCTTTTGAACCTCTTCTTAGACTAGCTGGTCTTTAAGTATAATAGTTTAAGAGTTTGGCAGATACATTAAAAATATAATCCTTACCTTTTGGATAAAAAGGCTTTTAACACGTCCATCGCATGTCTACTATAAGGTGATAGTTACTCCACATCTTACACTTTCGTATGTCTCCATTCCTCATACACATAGTCCCTGACTTACAACGGTCCAATTTAGGATTTTTGGCTTTATTGTGATGGTGCAAAAGCAATACACATTCAATACATTCAGACATAAAATGGGGTTACTTTGAAAACACACTTTTACACTTAAGATGTTTTCAATTTGTGATGGGTTTATTGGGACATGATTCCTTTGCAAGTCAGTGAACATTTGTACTTAGTTATGAAAGTTAGCTTTGGAGACTATAAAGCTTTTTCAATGAAAGACAAAAGCTGTATTCATTAGACTTCTGTGTAGAAGACTCTGCCCAGGAATCACAATTGTTATGCTAGTATATTAGTTCCTTAATGAAACAAACTTTTTAAATATGCCTATTACTGTGTGACTGTGGAGATAGTGGGATTATGATGATCTATAAGAGGCAGTGTTTCTATAGCTTGGAATATACCAGAATATACTTACATGAATATTAATGTTATAAAAGTAATAACATAATGGATTAAATAGTTCTTTATAAGAATCTTCAAAAGGCTCAACCATACACTCATGTCCATCCTTACAGTTTTCAAAGACTGAAACACATTATCACAATCCCATTTGAAATATGTTAAATATTTTGCCCAAGGACCCATGAGTGGTAAACGCAGACATAGATCTACTATATTATAGGTCAAGTTTTCTCAGCCTGAGCATTATCAACATTTGACTTAGATCATTTTTTGTTGTGGACAACTCCTCCATCATTTTAAGATGTTTGCAGCACTCTTGGCCTCTAGCCACTACATGCAGTAGCATCTTTCTTCCTCAGTCATCACAGCCAAAAATGTCTCTAGATACTGTCAAATGTGCCTGGAGAGCAGGCAAAATCACTTGCCATTGGAAACCACTGATGTAGCCTGATGATTTCTCTAATATGTTACCTACATTTTGGTAGAGTGATATTTCATGTAAGTTAATATGAAGCTGGAGTTATAGCATGTCTATATAATGGAAATGCTTTCACTAGAGTTTATTTACTTTGGATAGCTGGACAAAGTGAATTGATGAATACCTCAAAAGAGATGGCATCAAAGAAACAAAGCCTTTGCAATCAGAAAGACCATTTTTGAGGCCAGGTGCGGTGGCTCATGCCTGTAATCCCAGCACTTTGGGAGGTCAAGCAGGGCAGATAACGAGGTCAGGAGATCGAGACCAGCCTGGCCAAAATGGTGAAACTCTGTCTCTATTAAAAATACAGAAAATTAGCCGGGCATAGTGGCAGGCACCTGTAATCCCAGCTACTTGGGAGGCTGAGGCAGGAGAATTGCTTGAGCCCGGGAGGCGGAGGTTGCAGTGAGCCGAGATCGTGCCACCGCAGTCCAGCCTGGCAACAGAGTGAGACTCTGTCTGAAAAAAAAAGAAAAAGAAAAAAAAGAAACACCATTTTTGAATCCCAGGTCTATGTAAATAATGCAAAGAAATAGTAATATTCTCAAATCCACAGAATAATTAATTTCTTCTCTCTCAATCTTCTCCCAGATACTAATTCAAACTTCTTGAATCAATTCAATTTCACAGGCTCTCTAATTGTCCTCTAGGTCTTATGACTGCAATAACTCTTTTTTATAGAAAATATTTTATTTCAATCATTTATTTTAATTTCTGCTTTTCCCAGTCATACACACAAAACACTCCTAGATATATAATAAACTAATGTTTTCAATATTTTGAACCCTGGTGATGAACAATAAATATAGAAGAAAGGTATCTATGTGAGTCTTTTTAATGTGTCTTAAATGTATGGGGAAACTGGCATGTGTAGTAGTGCTATCAAAGCATCCAGGTATGACTAGTGAAAAATCAAACATTTTTCTAAAGTAGAAAGATGCAATGAATTTTTAAAAAACTTCTCCCTACTATATAAAATAGTATGCTGTTTTATTTTATAATACTAAATAGAGTATTACATTATAAAAAGATAACCAAGTCATTGCAGTAACACACTGATTATAACTGATGAGAAACAAATAATTTTGTATACTTCTATATTTTTATTGATAATTGTCATATCTTTATCAAATAATATTCTTAGTGTAATAATATAAGAAGTATAATGAAAATATTTACTAGAAGACATCTTATATGGGGTATCTTTTAATTTTAATTAAAAATTAATCTGCTGTGAGATTATATCTCAAGGACGTATGAGTATACTTATATAGATATAGAAAAGTGCACAGATTATCCACCTATAGCTTGATAAAGTTTAACAACTATACAAGCCTATGTATCCACAGATTAGGATTTAAGTCAGAGACATGAGGATTTTTTAAAGACCTATAATGGACACACATTTCACATGGTTTGACTTCTTATTAATGTAGTTATTAAATAAAATGCATGATATAAATATTATATGTAGTATTTTATTAGGTACCATAAGATACATGAATAACTATGCAAAGTTATAATGTAAGGAATTTCTTTGAATTTGGGAGGCATATAAATGGAAACTGTAGGCAACAATTCAAAACATTCTGCAGCTGTGTGCCCAACCTCATCTTCCTTAGAAAGGAACAAAGACTCAAGAAATCACATGATCACTCTGTCTGATTAAAACGGTAATCTTGAGAAATGTTTCGTCATTTAGTTTTGAATCATGCATAGTTTTGAAAACCTACTCTATGTATTTATGTCCATGTTAGATATTTTTATTATAGTAGCCATTAATTTGCGTATCAGAATTATGACATTATAAAATAAGTATTTTAAGACCAATAGCCTGTATACAGTACACAGAATGAAATGGATGAGTGAAAAGATGGAGGAAATAAATGCACTGAAAGACAATATTGCAATACCCTACACAGGAAGTGTTTCCACCTTCAATTAGGAAGACAAGGAGAATGAATAGGTAGAGATAAATAAGAAAAGTGTTATTTAGGATGAATCAACATAACTTGGTTTTTGAATTGATAAAAAGATTAAAGTAGACAGAATTTGCTATGTTTGTTAAGATTGTACATGTACATATATAGCATATGGGTTATTTGAAGAATAATTATACCAAAATAAAATTAGGGAAATTATAAAGGCAAACTTTTACATTTGCAGTGGGAAAATGGGTTCCAGTGTATGTATATTAAAACTTGTATTAACCTGTTTCATAAATACGTCAGTTTGGGAACAATGTCAGTTTTTGGCGGCTGGTTCTCATTCTTCCTAAAGCCCCAGTTCTCAAAGTGTCAGAGAAGCTAAGAAGACAGATGAGGTCACAGCAGTAGACCCACAATGGGAACTAATGAGACAAAGAGTTGTCACTGTCTTGGCAGATTTAACCAATCACACTTTCCAACATCTTTTCTGTTTTTTTTTTGTTTTTTTGTTTTTTTTCCCCGAGACAGGGTCCTACCCTGTCGCCCAGACTGGAGTGCAGTGGTGTGATCTTGGCTCACTGCAACCTCCACCTCCCGGATTCAAGCAATTCTCCTGCCTCAGCCTCCTGAGTGGCTGGGATTACCAGCATCTGCTACCATGCCCGTCTAGTTTTTTGTATTTTAAGTAGAGACAGGGTTTCACCATGTTGGCCAGGTTGGTCTTGAACACCTGACCTCGTGATCCAACTGCCTCGGCCTCTCAAAGCGCTGAGATTACAGTCGTAAGCCACTGTGCCCAGCCTCTAACATTTTTTCTAATAATATTTTGGCTTAATGAGCAGTTATTACCCTGTGAAAAGCATCTCTGGGACCTGAAAAGACATGCATTGTGCTACTTGACATCTCACCTCTAAGCCAGCTAGCTCCACAGGTTCACCTGTGATATTTTATTAACCTTATATTAATGAGATTGAATATTTTGGTCCACACTTACGTTGTTGTGGCAGAGTTTTACCCTGTGTGACACAAAAAGCACTCTAAGAAAAAAAGGCTTATTCAACCAATTAAGATATAAAATTATATTTTGCAATGGAGCAATCTCTGTAAGGAAAATTTGAACTCATATTTCTAAATAGTAATGGTAATTTTAAATTACCATTAAGATTCCAAAGGAAAATTATAGCAGCAAACTAAAGAATGAACCTTAGAGAATGTTTATATTTATGAGGTGGATGAGGAAACAAGCAAACAAAAAAGGGATTTGTCACAAATGTAGAGGATGAATCAGAAGAATATAATTTTAAATAAAAATATTTACTGCATTTGGTAAGTTGGAGGGAGATTTCAAACGAAGCTAGCAACTGAAATGTCAGGACTCATGTAAATAGAACGGATCTTCATTATTTGCCAATTCCATATTTATGAATTTTCTACTTGCTCAAATTTATTTATTTATTTATTTAGAGACAGGGCCTCACTCTGTCACCCAGGCTGGAGTGCAGTGGCATGATCATGGCTCAGTGAAGCCTCAATCTCCCAGGCTCAAGCAATCCTCTCATCTCAACCTCCTGAGTAGCTGTGACCACAGGTGCACATCACCACACTGGGCTAAGTTCTGGGTTTACAGGCCTGAGCCACTGCACCTGGCCTCAAATTTATGTTTAATCTCCAAATCAATACTTAGACACTTTGGCATCCTTTCTTGGACATATGCAGAGTGGTGGAAATGTTTGAGTAACTCATTGCACGTATTCCCAGTTGAAGTCCAAGGCAATGAGCAATGCTCTTCCTTCTTGTTTCAGCTCTCATGCCATAAGCAAGTGTTCTTTTTTTTTCTTTCTTCTTCTTCATCTTTTTTGTTGTTGCTGTTGTTGTTGAGACAGGGTTTTGCTCTGTTGCCCAGGCTGGACTGCAGTGGTACCATCATAGCTCACAGTGGCGTTGGCCTCCCAGAATCAAGCAGTCCTTCCACCTCAGCCTCCCAAGTAGCTGGAACTATAGGCATGCCACCACACCAGGCTAAATTTTTTTTTTTTTTTAACTTTCAGTAGAGACAGGGACTCACTCTTCAGTTGTCCAGGTTAATAAACATTTTTTTCACAACATATTTAGTGCTCTGTTTTCCTCATTTTTGTGCTTTTCGTTGGTGTTTAAAATGGTCCTCAAGCATATTGTTGAACTACTCTCTAGTGTTCATCAGAGCAAAAGGTCTATGATGTGCCTTATAGAGAAAATATGTGTTAGATAAGCTTTCAGATTTGAGTTATAGAATTGTTGGATGTGAGTTTAATGTTAATCAATAATATATATTAAATTGGTGTCTTTTTAAAATTATACTTTAAGTTCTAGGGTACATATGCACAACATGCAGGCTTGTTACATATGTATACATGTGCCATGTTGTGTGCTGCACCCATTAACTCGTCATTTACATTAGGTATGTCTCCTAATGCTATCCCTCCCTCCTCTCTCCACCACACGACAGGCCCCAGTGTGTGATGGTCCCCACTCTGTCTAAGTGATCTCATTGTTCAGTTCCCACCTACGAGTGAGAACATGCAGTATTTGGTTTTCTGTCCTTGTTAAAGTTTGCTCAGAATGATGGTTTCCAGCTTCATCCATGTCCCTACAAAGGACATTAACTCATCCTTTTTTATGACTACATAGTATTCCATGGTGTATATGTGCCACATTTTCTTAATCCAGTCTATCATTGATGGACATTTGCGTTAGTTCCAAGTCTTTGCTATTGTGAATAGTGCCTCAGTAAACATACATGTGCATGTGTCTTTATAGCAGCATGATTTATAATCCTTTGGGTATATACCCAGCAATGAGGTGGCTGGGTCAAATGGTATTTCTAGTTCTAGATCCTTGAGGAATCGCCACACTGTCTTCCACAATGGTTGAACTAGTTTACAGTCCCATCAACAGTGTAAAAGTGTTCCTATTTCTCCACATCCTCTCCAACACCTGTTGTTCCCTGACTTTTTAATGATCGCCATTCTAACTGGTGTGAGATGGTATCTCACTGTGGTTTTGATTTGCATTTCTCTGATGACCAATGATGATGAGCATTTTTTCATGTGTCTGTTGGCTGTATAAGTGTCTTCTTCTGAGAAGTGTCTCTTCAAATCCTTTGCCCACTTTTTGATGGAGTTGTTTGATTTTTTTCTTGTAAATGTGTTTAAGTTCTTTGTAGATTCTGGATATCAGCCCTTTGTCAGATGGGTAGATTGTAAAAGTTTACTCCCATTCTGTGGATTGCCTGTTCACTCTGATGGTAGTTTCTTTTGCTGTGCAGAAGGTCTTTAGCTTAATTAGATCCCATTTGTCAATTTTGGCTTTTGTTGCCGTTGCTTTTGGTGTTTTAGTCATGAAGTCTTTGCCCATGCCTATGTCCTGAATGGTATTACCTAGGTTTTCTTCTAGGGTTTTTATGGTTTTAGGTGTAACATTAAGTCTTTAATCCATCTTGAATTAATTTTTTTATAAGGTATAAGGAAGAGATCCAGTTTCAGCTTTCTACATATGGCTAGCTAGTTTTCCCAGCACCATTTATTAAATAGGGAATCCTTTCTCCATTTCTTGTTTTTGTCAGGTTTATCAAAGATCAGATGGTTGTAGATGTGTGGTATTATTTCTGAGGGCTCTGTTCTGTTGCATTGGTCTATATCTCTGTTTTGGTACCAGTACCATGCTGTTCAGTTACTGTAGCCTTGTAGTATAATTTGAAGTCAGGTAGCATGATGCCTCAAGTTTTGTTATTTTGAAAAGAAATTGCTCTGATTTTTAGAATTTTCAGCTTTTCTACTCTGGTTTCTCCCCATCTTTGTGATTTTATCTACCTTTGGTCTTTGATGATGGTGACGTACAGATGGGGTTTTGGTGTGGATGTCCTTACTGCTTGTTAGTTTTCCAATTCTGTGAAGGAAGTCATTGGTAGCTTGATGGGGAGGGCACTGAATCTATAAGTTACCTTGGGCAGTATCATTTTCAAGATATTGATTCTTCGTATCCATGAACATGTAATGTTTCTCCGCTTGTTTGTGTCCTCTTTTATTTCATTCAGCAATAGTTTGTAGTTCTCCTTGAAGAGGTCCTTCACATCCCTTGTAAGTTGGATTCCTAGGTATTTTATTCTCTTTGAAGCAATTGTGAATTGGAGTTCACTCATGATTTGGCTCTCTGTCTGTTATTGGTGTACAGGAATGCTTGTGATTTCTGCACATTGATTTTGTGTCCTGAGACTTTGCTAAAGTTGCTTATCAGCTTAAGGAGATTTTGGGCTGAGACGATGGGGTTTTCTAAATATACAATCATGTCCTCTGCAAACAGGGACAATTTGACTTCCTCTTTTCCTAATTGAATACCCTTTATTTCTTTCTTCTGCCTGATTGTCCTAGCCAGAAATTCCAACACTGTGTTGACTAGGAGTGGTGAGAGAGGGCATCCCTGTCTTGTTGCAGTTTTTAAAGGGAATACTTCCAGTTTTTGCCCATTCAGTATGATATTGGCTAATAACTAAGATCTAAGCAGAACTGACGGAGATAGAG
Source organism: Trachypithecus francoisi (assembly GCF_009764315.1). Classification (NCBI taxonomy): domain Eukaryota; kingdom Metazoa; phylum Chordata; class Mammalia; order Primates; family Cercopithecidae; genus Trachypithecus; species Trachypithecus francoisi. The sequence goes on from NW_022681472.1 coordinate 31,038,452, forward strand.
ACACAAAAAATCCTTGAAAAAATCAATGAATTCAGGAGCAGGTTTTTTGAAAAGATGAACAAAATTGGTAAACCGTGAGCAAGACTAATAAAGAAGAGAGGAGAATCAAATAGAGGCAATAAAAACTGATAAAGGGGATATCACCACCGATCCCACAGAAATACAAGCTACCATCAAAGAATACTGTAAACTTCTCTAGGTAAATAAACTAGAAAATCTAGAAGAAATGGATAAATCCCTGGACACATACACCCTCCCAAGACTAAACCAGGTAGAAGTTGAAACCCTGAATAGACCTATAACAGGCTCTGAAATTGAGGTAATAATTAATAGCCTAACAACCAAAAAAAGTCCAGGAGCAGATGGATTCACAGCTGAGTTCTACCAGAGGTACAAAGACGAGCTGGTACCATTCCTTCTGAAACCATTCCAATCAATAGAAAAAGATGGAATCCTCCCTAACTCATTTTATGAGGCCAGCATCTTCCTGATACCAAAGTGTGGTGGAGACACAACTAAAAAAAAGAGAATTTTAGACCAATATCCCTGATGAACATCATTGCAAAAACCCTTAATAAAATACTGGCAAACCAAATCCAGCAGCACATCAAAAAGCTTATCCACCAAGGTCAAATTGGCTTCAATCCTGGGATGCAAGGCTGGTTCAACATACGCAAATCAATAAACGTAATCCATCATATAAACAAGTCCAAGACAAAACCACAAGATTATCTCAACAGATGCCGAAAAGGAGTTCGACAAAACTCAACAGCCCTTCATGCTAAAAACTCTCAATAAACTAGGTATTGATGAGATGTATCTCAAAATAATAAGAGCTGTTTATGAGAATCAGTGTCTTTAAATAGAAACACACACAAAAGGAAGGTTACATATTGATTGACCCATGAAAATGTTGTGACCAGAGGCTCGCAGGAGCATAGCCTTATTTCTCCTAGGAACAGTGTTTCAGTATTTGCTAATTCAATGTTCACAATGACTTTGTAAAAAATGATTACCATGGATAATGAGAATCAGTATACAAACAGATGTATACATAGACACACACACATCCTTTTTGTGTTTAAGAAGTTAAAGTAGAAAATTATAGTATACTAGTATTAGCTACAGTCTCCAAGAATACAACTACAAAAACATATTTAAGCCATTAGTAAATTTCATTATATTGCAATCAGAATTCAAATAATTTTAATATTTGCTTCTGAAATTGGTGCACCATCTAGCTGTTTTGATACCATAAACAAGTAAATTTTATAGATGTAGATATATGAGATCTTTCAGTTACTGTGATCGACTCATTTATAAAATGTATCTTTGAGTATATATTAGAATTTCTCCTTTTCTGTGTAAATTAAGTAAAATTCAATACTTTCTCTGCTAACTTTATTTAAACAATGCTTCTTGAGCTCTCTGTTATTTGATAGGAATTTAGTAGTTCAGAGAAATCAATAGACTCTTCTACTTCCTTTCTGTCTCTTTGAAATCTTGAATAAAGGCTTTAAACCTGATAGCAATACCTTTATCTCTAACCCTGTGCATTTGAGAGTGCATAATTGTGCATTTTGCAATTTCCTTGTCTCATTTGTTCTCTCTTGTTTATCTGCTTACTCCTAAGGCTGGGAAAAGTGATAATATATGAGCGGCCCATGTAGTCGGTAGAAAATGAGGGCGAGTCCATGGGTATCTTACCCATGTCTTGGTACTAGTGGCATGCAATAATATGGGCCTACCAAAGCTCCTAGATTTGTTCAGCTTTAAGTTTTTTGTTAGATACACTGCCAATATATAGAAAAGACTATAATGTGGGAAAATATGAGTGGTCAGTTACATTCAGGCCTTGCTGTTTGCAGCCTTAAACTTCCTGTAAAACCTCAATGAAACGTATTTTCTCTACTTTTAAGATAAAGGATTTGAACCATTGATCTAACTCTCTCACAGCATTACTGTGATTATCAGAGGAATAAAAAGCAATCTTAGTAATCTATCTTTTCTTCTGTAAAATACTTCACTTTCTCTATGTTTGAAAAATGAGGTCCCTCATAGAACAAGGTCAGTATTATGGGAGAATGACTCATTTAATTCTAAAATGTAACGTATTACAATAATTTGTCTTAAAATGGTTCAATGCAGATGTCACAGAATGAGTTCCGATGGGTCTGCAGAGGTGAATTCATAGGAAACTTTGTTACCTCTCTGTTTGGATTTATGAAACTGGTTCTCTAGTTTCATCAAATAGTAATGCCCCAAAAGTGAAAAGCCTAAACTTCTTCTACTTTTTTCATGCTTTTCGTATGTATTAGTCTGTTCTCATGCTGCTATAAAGATACTACCTGAGACTAGGTAATTCTGATCAAAAGAGATTTAATAGACACAGTTCCACATGACTGGGGAGGCTTCAGGAAACTTACAATCATGGCAGAAGGCGAAACAGGACACCTCTTGCATGGCAGCAGGAGAGAAAGAGGGGAAACTGGCACTTTAAAAACCTCAGATCTCATGAGAATTCCCTCACTATCATGAGAACAGCATGAGAGAAACCACCCTCATGACCCAGTCCCCTCCCCACTAGGTCCCTCCCTTGACACATGGGTATTACAATTCGAGATAAGATTGGGGTGGAGACACAAAGCCAAACCATATCATCTTAGCTGTAGGCAAAAAATGGGATATATCTTTATTCTTTGACTGTCTAGAAATGCCACTCTCTCAAAAATATAAGCCTAGGAGACAGAGGGTGAAGGTAGGGTACCATTTTCTACCATAGTGGGGATAAGTGACACTTTTTTATCCTATTAGTTTAATATAGGCAATGGACAATGATAATGTAAATGAAATTAATTACATAACTACCAAATGAACCACAAAGAAACGAAAAAGTGTTCTGTGAAAGAGAACTATGGGGAAGATTCACCTTAAATTAGATGTGAATTTCCTTTCACTAATTTCTACTTGAATTATTTAGGCCTACTCAGGACTCTTGTTGTATTTTTTAAGATTCTGAGTTTGGATCACCTTTCTCATCACAACATTTATCTTATTTTTAATTTTTTAAAAATATTTAATTTTTAAACACTTAATTTTGTTGTCCTCTCCTCCAAACTTATATCCAATCACCATCCACCTTTCTCAAGAAGAGGAGCTACCAAAATCACGTGGCAGTAAGGTCAGGAAGGTAATAACAAAGCAGAACAGAGTGCGCGTGCAGAGACTACTGTTCCCTGCTCTAGATGTGAACCTGGGGACCTGTGCCACAGGGTCCTGGAGCAAGAATCAGAGTTCCAACCAAGATATCTGGACCTGTCCCACTCACCTCAAGGATAGATTGTGCCACTCTAAATACATTTTATCTGGAGAGCTGCTGGTGTTCTAGGCCTCTGGGAAAATAGCAGAGCTGTGATATTAAGCTGAGTTCCCCTATCCTTGATCCTCAGGGCACCAGACTTTGTAGCTGAAGGCATCACAAGCAGAGAGGTTCTACTTGTCACCTTGCAACAGAACTGGCAATTTTTTAGCTGTTCTAGCACCTACCCACAAGGTTACTGTGCCTTACGCTGCTGTGTGAGTACTTCATTTATTTTACTCAGGCAGGCAGATCTGGATATGAAGGTGAAAAGATCCACCAGTAATAAATAATAATAATAATAATAATAATAATACCTAGGAAACCCAGCAGCCAGATAAAGGAAATGTAAGTAGAACACTCAGGTACCAAACTGACATTTAGGCAGAATTTCTGCAGCTGGTTGATGACAATTAGAATAAAAATAATAAAGATTTAACATAACTTTAGGTTTAAATCATTTTCTAAGACTAAAAGGTATGATTTTGAGTTCAAAAATGTAGGATTCAGTGAGAATATGGTCCCTATGGAGATCTAAATTAGTGGTCCAGAAGGTGCACTAGAATACATATTTGAACAAGAGCAAAGCTGAAGAGATGGTAATCATAATGGAAAGCATACAAGACAGAAGACTGGCGGGCATTGTTCAATGTTCAATGTGCTTTTTTTTTTTTTTTGAGACAGATCTCACTGTGTCGCCCAGGCTGGAGTGCAGTTGTGCGATCTAGGCTCACTGCAACCTCTGCCTCCTGGGTTCAAGTGATTCTCCCACCTCAGCCTCCCCAGTAGCTGGGACCATGGGCATGCACCACCACATCCAGCTAACTTTGGTATTTTTCGGTAGATACAGGGTTTCACCATGTTGGCCAGGCTTGTCTCGAATTGCTGACCTCAGGTAATCCATCCTCCTTGGCCTCCCAAAGTGCTGGGATTACAGGTGTGAGCCACCATGCTTGGCCTCAATGTACTTTTTGTTTCTCACTTAGTTAATCCTTAAAAGAACCCTTTGAGATAGAAATTCTAGAGAAATATAATACTTGAATAATGAAAATTTTGTAATAAAAGAATAAAGAAAGAACAAACTGTAAAAATGTAATGGAAGAATTCTCTCTTGATGAAGAAATGTTAAGTATAGATAGAAAGAGCTCATCAAGTTCCATGAAGGATTATGAAAAAATACAATTAAAAGATGCACTCCTAGACATATGGTAAAACTCTATTCCAAATATCAACAGTCAAATTTATCATTTTAATACAACAGGTTAGAATTGATAAAAATTACATTTACAAAAGATAGAGGTTAAAGGACTTTGATATCTTTCCACTAAAATATTATTTACCTGCTAAAGAAAGGTACTTTCTGCTCAATTTTATATTGTTAGGCCTTGTCATCTTTATTTAAATATGCATGACATGTATTTTTCTATGTGGTGTGGTGTGAGTCCAACTTACCTTTATCTAGGATAATAAAATACTGAAATAATTATTTGGACGAAATATCCCTTTTTCACACTGAACTTAAACACTTTTATATTACATAATCAGCCCTTCATATCTACGGGTTTCATAATCACAGATTTCATCAATCACTGACTGAAGATATTTTCAAAAATGAATAAATAAAAAATAATAAAATAAAACAAATAAACAATTATGATGATGACTATGTAGCATCTGCATTGTATTAGGTATTATAAGTAATCTAAAGATAATTTAAAGTATACAAAAGGATGTGCATAGATTATATGCAAATACTATGCTATTTTATACAAAATGAGCATCTGAGGATTTTGGTATTCACAGGGTTACTGAAACTGCCCCATATGGATTCTAAAAGACAACTGTATTAATTTGCCATATACACCAAATAAATTGGAATTTCTCTTTTATCTCCTGTTCTATTTATTCTTAAACACAACTATTCTGTTTTTATTATAATGGCTTTACACTATGTTTGCATATCAGATAAGATCATCTTCGCTATTCTTTCATTTATAACTTTTGGCTATTTTTAAAATTTTATTCTTTAACATGAGTTTGAAGTCATAACATTTAAAACCCCTCTACCTCATCAAAAATAAATAAATAAATTCCTCCTGTAGCTGTCTTTGTACTTGGAACTACGTATGTTATTTTGAGAGAAGAGTTATTTTTATATACTAGATGTTACATATAAGAAATTGAATCTTAATTATTATTTTTATTTCTGGTTGGTTATTTTCTAAAATGTTATTTTCATATCATTTTCCAAGATTTATACCATTATTTTTTTCTTTCCCTATTGTAATTCCAAAACCAAAAAAAATAATAGTGATTAGTACTGGTAAGAGTGCATACTTTTGTAGTATTTCTAGACTAAGGGAAATGATCTTAATATGTCACCATTTAGAACCATGTTCAATGTTGAGTTTTGGTATTTTTTAAAATTATATTTATGTGGGCACCTTCTATTCCAGTGCTTGTTTTTTATACCACATTGAATCATGCTCCCCAAACATTACCTCTTATATGTAAGCCTGGAGTGGAAGTGAATGGGGCAAAAGAAGGATGTTCTTTGTGCTCTGGAAAGTCAGCATTGGCATCATGAGGTACATATGCAATCATATACAGGAGACTGCATTAAAAATGGAATAAGTTTTTCTTTCTATTTAAACTAGCCCCAGGCTAGTAATCCTACATGTGTATTTTGCAACTTCCCACTGAAATACCCATGACTAAACTACCGTGCAAATTAAGACAGGCATTCAAGAGTCAGACAGTATCAGTGTTGCATCTCTAGCTGTAAACCAATGAATTTGTTCTGTTGCAGAAGTCTAAATGTATAGGATATTAACTCTATTTCTCAATCCAGCTTCATGGATCTTGTAGAAAAATAATGGTTCAGCTATTTGCCTCCTTATACAGATATAAATCATCATCATTATCATCATGATCATTATTTTATCATGATTACTTGATTATAAGCTTCATGAGGGCAAGCATTTTCTCTATTTTTTCATGTAGAAATATCCAGTCACTAGAAAAGCATTTGACACATAAAATGTACTCATATCCTCAGTGTAAATGCTATACACTTCAAAGTTTATTATTTGCATATGTATTTTATTCACACTTTCAATAAGTATTTGTGGAGCATTTTCTGTATGACATACAGTGTTCTAGGCACTGCAGACATAATAGTAAGTAGAAAATAGAAGGTCTTTGCCTTCATAGAACTTGCGTCTTAAAACAGTGGTTCTCGATGAATTGATGGGTGCTGACGAGTTGATGGGTGCAGCACACCAACATGGCACAAGTATACATATGTAACAAACCTGCACGTTATGCACATGTACCCTAGAACTTGAAGTATAATAAAAATAAATAAATAAATAATAAATAAATAAAATAAAAAAATAAACAAACAAACAAACAAACAAAAAAACAGTGGTTCTCAGATTTTGCTGCACATTGGAATCACCTAAACAGTTTTTAAAGCGCTGATACCAGCTTCTACCTCCAGACTTTCTGATTTAATTCATGTCTGATGCAACTTGAACCTTGGAGGCCTCCAAAAGTTCTCCAGATAATTGTAATGTGCACCAGAATTTTTGAATCATTGGCCTAATATACAAGTTGGCATTAAGCAATTCCAGGTTTCTTACTTGAGAGTGATAATAGATTGTGTAGATTGTGTTACAAAAGCCACCACTTTACCTATTATGTTTAGTTCATATTATATTCGTATGTTTACTATTAATATTATTTTAATTATGTCCTATATCCTTGAACCAAAAAAAAAAAGTTCCTTATGGTATTTTTGAGAAACCAACCAACATTATTTTTCTAAAAACACATTTATCAAAAAGGAGGTGAAATATTCAACATTTCAGTTGAGCCAGTTATATACCTACCTCTATTAAATGGAGATGCAAATATTGTTTACTTTTATCCCAATCAAATATCACATTAAAATATTGTTCTCCATATGTATCTAAGAAAGCTTTAAAGAGGAATTTTGAGCAGTTCTTGACTACTTGACTGAACATGTAATCTATTATTGTATTTTATATGGAAAAACTAACTCTTATTTATATACTTACTTATTTCTCTGGCTTCCAGATGCTAAAGTGTATGTTCATTATAGTACATTATAGTTCATTAAAATGTTGAAGTCTAAATTACACTCAGCATAGTGAAACTACTGCTATTTTTCTTAAACATTATACCTCTTCAGAACATATTTGCAATAGGTTCTGGCCCAAACTGATAACTTCCTTCCCGTCATTTTGCATAATGCAGCAACTTTGGTTTCAAAATGCCACTACAATCTTAAATATTCTGACTAGCTTCGCTGAGTTTGCAGTAGCAACAATGATAATACCCACTGTAAAAAGGAAATGCAGAAATAGTGACTGGCAAATCCTAACATGTTCCTTATATCCATACTTTAGTTTCCTTACCAGTATAATCTATATTCCAGTTAATAATTTAGTGCTAATCAGCTCCTTATCTTCTGAAAAGGAGAGTCTGCTTTGAATCACAAGGCAGTTGACCTTGAAGGTAGGTTTAATATATGCAGATTTCTTATATCACCTCTAAGCTTTTATTACTCAGAGTATTTTCTTGGTTACATTTAGCTGTGAGCTGTGCAAACCTCATTTTGTCTATCCTAGCAGTAACTGATTTAATAATGATAGTTTTTACTCTTCCTTAGTTTTGGATTCTACATTTATTTGTATAACTAGTTTTAAATAACATAGTGTATTAATGTGCAAATAAAATAAATATAAATAGTTCAGGAAAACCATAAATACTAGAAGAATATAGTAGGATCTTTCTAAACAAATTCAGCTATTTCACAATGCGCTTATGTATCTCTGTCAACTTTCTTTAGATTTTACTATCAAATGGCATTTTTTAGTAATGATGTAATAAAGATTTAAAATTGGTTCTTTGGACTACATTTTGTGAATTGAAAATGAATGTGAATTGAGAAATGAGCTATAGAATTTTATTATATATAAAACTATAAGCAAAGCTATATTATTATTATAAAACCATGTAAGAAAAACTATAGAAGTTCAGTTTAAATTTAAAAATTTTTCAACAAATCGAGGACAGGAACATGTTTCAAAAATAATATCAAAATTAGAATTTTTGCATGTTATAACAGCTTCGGTTTAAATGTGTTAATAAGTTAATGCGATTGCATAGGTCTAAACTGAACAACAAAGGAAAAAGATAAAAAATAATTTTTATTTATCTAAAAAGTACACATAATCTGGGCTTTAGGAAAAAAATTTATAAAGCTCTTTGGAAATAGAATCCCATCATGAGACAATTTCAAACTTATTTGTATGTAAATAGTAGTGACTTGCCTTAAATATTAAAATACCCATCTTTGTTTGTTGTAATTGTGAATTTACTTATTTTCTCCCATCAAAATTAGGAAGAAGAAAATACAAGATTTCTATTTCAAATGAGGAAGAATGGTTAGATTAGGACAGTGGCAGCAAGGAAATATGATGATTGTTTTTTTTAATTGAGATCCTTTTTGAGAAACAAAAGGTGGCTTTGCTTTGAGTTAAAAAGTCATTTTTGTTGGGTAGAGTTCTTCACTTAATGGTTTCCTGCTTACTCTGAAAAATACACTGGTTGATTTAGATTTGTTATTTTTCTTCATTTTGCTTTTAGTGATCACATTTGTGTAATCTTCATGCTTGAAAAGTAGAATATGAAAACAACAAGAATTATAGATGTGCTTTGGAGATTGACATGTAGCGCTTTTGCTAGTGAAAAAATCTCAAAGAAATAAGTTTAAAAAACAAATTTCATTAACTCTATTTTACAATAAAATGTTTCTAAACTGGTATTAGCATTCCAAATTATTTTCATGAAACTGATTTTATGAAAATAACCTTCATCTTATTAGCTTGCTTTCTATCACGTGGTGAAGGAATGATTAAATCAAATATAAGTTATGGAGCAATTTAAATGGCTTAATCGTCTTCCAGATAAGATAGAAATGTTTCTGCTATTATCTTGAAGAATCAATAGTGAATTGAGTTGTCTTCTTTAAACACTATGCTGTTTTCACTGCTTGTTATGTTTCTTTAAAGAAATTTAAATATTTCACATGCCAGTTTAGAGAACTATTGCTTGAAAGAAACACTTTTCAAGATCATTAGTTGCGCTATTTAAAATTAACCTTTTATCTACAAATGTTGTCATTCTCTTTGGAGTGTTTGACCTGACTAGAGCTACGATGGCACATTTTAGCCTACAAAATGTGAGATTTCAGTAGTTCATAGTTTATCATAGATTTATATTTTTTGATATAGATTAAATTTATATAACTTTAGAAAATGTGTGCTATTTATTATAAATTACTGTTTTATGTATTACTATGTATAAATTATGTGTTTCCCAATTTAACCTTTAAAAGTAAACTTAAAAGCACTCATAAATTTCTGTTGAATGTAGGGTTTAATAACATAGGCCTTATTTATTAAAGGATAATTTTCTTCTACTATCACCTAGGCATAAAATTAATACAGTTTTATTTTTAACTACTTAAGCTCTTAATCTAATGTACCCTTAATGAACTTACCCGTGTAAAGTACTTGATGAAGCCATCATGAAAGGCTGCTTGGATAATATTCATCAGTTCCTTTGCTGAAAATGACTAAATTTTAATGTGAACAGTTATATATTCACCATAACTGTTTCAAGTATCTAAGGTTTATGCAACTTAATTTAATAATTTCATTTTGTTCAATTGTTCCACAGACATGTTTATTGAGTAATGAAAACATCACAATCACAAATGAATGGGAAACACAAAGAATCAGTATTAAGAGTATGCTGTGTGTTTTGATTATGATGCATAACTGAAAACCTAAAATTAACTGTAACTTAAATTGTTTCTCTGTGACTGTTTTCTTTCTCATCCTCCTTCTTCATTCTCCCCTTCTCCTCTTTAAATAAATAAAAATATTCTGAATGTAGCTGAACTAGTTTTAGAAGTAGAGAGGAAGATTGGTTATAAAGAGGAATATAAGTTAATTTATAAATACAAGTGATCTCAAGTTAAAATCAATATAAGACAGCCTCTAATCTCCATGTAGCCAAAACCTGGGATTAACTCAAGTTCTCAATGTCCTTTGTAAATCATACTAATTAGTTTTCAGGGTAGGCACATCTTACCAACTTTATACACTTACCAAGAGTCATTTGGATTTGTTACCTAGTGTATGATTGCCATTTGTTCTTGCTATTTCATTTCGCAATTTCGTTAAAAATTGTGCAATCTAATGCAATATGAGCATTAAAAGGCTTTTATTTTATCTTTTTGAAACAAAGTCTCTCTCTGTCATCCTGGCTGGAGTGCAGTGGCATGATCTTGGCTCACTGCAACCTCCACCTCCCAGGTTCAAACGATTCTCCTACCTTAGCCTCCCGAGTAGCTGGGATTATAGGCACACGCCACCACGCCCGTCTAGTTTTTTTGTATTTTTAGTAGAGATAGGGTTTTGCCATGTTGCCGAGGCTGGTCTCAAACTCCTGGGCTTAAGCAATCTACCCGCCTTGGCCTCCCAAAGTGCTGGGATTATAGGCGTGAGCCACTGTGCCTGGCTAAAAGACTTTTTTTTTTTTCTCCACTATAAAAATCAAGGGAAATACCATAGAAGTAGATAAAAGCAAATTGACTAAACTATAGATAATATTTTGAAAAACTAAAATTCTAGAAGGCTTCTAGAATTTTTGCTTTGGATTTCCTTGTGAGTGGCTTTAACTTTTTTCTCCATAAAAAAATTAAAAAACTAGAAATCAAAGGCAATGTGTGAGACTTATGAACAAAAAATTTAGTAAAGAACCCCAATCAGTGCATTCTTACTTAATAAAAAGGTCTTGGTTTTACAAACGGTAGCATCCATATCCCCCTATGTAAAATAAGATCAAGTAAGGATATAACTTTTCTTGACTTTCTGTTTTAGTTATTTTATTTGCTTAATCAGTTGGGTAAATTATGAGTCCTAGAATTTAAGGAAAGAGGGCTTCCACTGTACTTTGTACTGTCCTTCAGAGAAAAGCTAAAGAAACCCCTTGTTTTGTTAGGCTGAGGCTGGCTGAATTCCATGGGTGTTTCTACATCTGAATATCATTACAAAGACTACCCATTTGAGGAGATAAGCTTGCTATTCAAATCTACCATATCTTCTGGAAATTTTTGAGTTCTTACTCTACGAAATGAAGAAAATAACATAAACTAACAAGAATGGGGCACAGGTTTCTTCTTGAATGCCAGCTCTGATTAGTTGCTAATTGCTACTTGAAGATCTGTGCTGAGATCCATTTGTAGCCCCTTTCACCTTAGAGTCGAATGCCTGGGTCTGGTACTGTCAGCCGCGGGAACAGACTAGGGTAGAAGGATGAAACTATGACAGCATTGTTCTCCTGAGCTACAGCCATATTTCTTTTAGTGTTTTTCAGATGTATAAATGAGCTTTTCCTGTCTTTTTCTTTTTTATTTTTTCTTCTGTTGGGACACTCCCATCAGTGACAACCCTCTGTATTGGTTAATTATTTCATAGATTAGAAAGTTTGTGGGCTCTACACAATTCATCCCTTTGGTTCCTATAGAAAACAAATGTTTGTTAACTCATTTAAAATAAGGACAACTTCACTCAAATAAAATTCATAGAATAAAAACCACTTCTGTCTACTTCTCTAAAAGCTGAATAACCTATGTCTAGTCTTCGTTAAAGAAAGTCAGTCAAAAAAGAAAGTTTATTTCAAAATATTCCTCACAATGAAAAGTATACAGAATATGAGGGCAAGAGGACTATTCCAATCATCACTGTTTGATTTAGTGAATCTGGCTGCTAAATTGACTCTAGGCTATTTTTTTTACAGTTTGTCACATGGTTTAGAGTCTTTAAGAGGCCAGCCTTCCCAGGTGAAAAGTACAGTAGTTTCTAAGACAGAGTATTCTTAAGGTTTATGGTGCTAAGAAATTGGTTAAGAAATATTACTTTGCTGCAATCTTAAACAAATGCGGAAAAGGACATTCTGAATTTATAATGTAAATGGGGCTCAAATTCTTTCTTGGAAAACAGAATCAGTAAACATATTCTCAGAAGTAAAATATATTGATTGAGTACTATTGTCTAAATATTCCCGACACCCTAGAAGTTCCTTGTCAAATATACACACAGAAGATATACTATGCTATATAGATGAGGGTTAATGATAGGAATATGTAGATTTACACGTTAGGGATAATTTTATTTCAATTTAATGACATCAAAATTCAAAACAAATGAAACATTATACATGTAACAATGTTTTAAATGCCTCCCATGTACTAGCAGCTGTACTGGCTCTGCCCTTGGGAAGTTTACTGACATAGTTGGGACACAGGCCCATAAATAGATAATTAAAGAGAATATAATTAAAGGCTATTTCAGGGTTATGCCTAGGGAGCTCTCAGGGTATGTCGTAAATCCTCACATTTCAAATTACAAAATTTGCTTTACTCCAAAATAAAGTAGCTTTATTGCACATTTAAGAAAACTTGAAGGCCGGGCGCGGTGGCTCAAGCCTGTAATCCCAGCACTTTGGGAGGCCGAGACGGGCGGATCACAAGGTCAGGAGATCAAGACCATCCTGGCTAACATGGTGAAACCCCGTCTCTACTAAAAAATACAAAAAACTAGCCGGGCGAGGTGGCGGGCGCCTGTAGTCCCAGCTACTCGGGAGGCTGAGGCAGGAGAATGGCGTAAACCCGGGAGGCGGAGCTTGCCGTGAGCTGAGATCCGGCCACTGCACTCCAGCCTGGGCGACAGAGCGAGACTCCGTCTCAAAAAAAAAAAAAAAAGAAGAAGAAAAGAAAAGAAAAAAGAAAACTTGAAATTGTAAAGTGTTTATGTGAAATGTTAACTTACAGACTTGATTTACCAAATTTGCAACAGTAAAGTCAGTCCCACTTTTCAGAATATGAGAGGTATGTGATTTCAGCACCTTAAATGGGATACCTCACATTATTATTACAGTTTAAAACCTATGAGATTTTCTTTTCTATTTTTAATCCTTCTCTTAATGATCTCATTTATTGTCTGCTGGAAGTCAATTTAGGAAATCATGTTAGTCCACTAAGCACTTCAGATAAGGCTATACCATGAAGCATTCCAAGATTATCACAAGGAATTGCTTTCGTATGCCATAAAAGAAGAAATAAGCAGAATATGCCCTGCCGAAGAAGGTTACAGTTTTACAGCCCCTCCCACTGCAGCTCTTAAGTCACTCAGTTACAGTTAACTTTGGATTATCACTCACAGACTGAAAGCAAAACACATCAAAACACTCATCACACACTCTGGGCTTGTGGTGCCACTTGTATATGCGTTTCTAAATCAATGATGAGGGTATCAGAACCAATACTGGACATGGACATGGCAAATTACAGTGAAGTTCTGGACCCAACTTATACAACTTTGGAGTTTGAAACTATGCAGATTCTATATAATTCAAATGGTAAGTTATCATCTGTTTATAGATGTAAAGAAAAGTAAGTATAATTGGAGAAGGTAGACTGAGCTTCCAAAAGTGGTGGCTCAATGTTTTTTGTTTGTTTGGTTTTTTTTTTTTGCTGGAGAGTTTAGGGCTTGCTTTTAAGGCCACAAATCTGAGCTTTTGCACTTCATTACAAAATTTAAGTTAATAATGCTGTGGCTATTTTGTGTTAGAGGTAAGAAAGCCCGGTTTTATGTAATAAAGTAATGTCAGAATTCTGTCAGGGGTCAGTTAGAGAGGTAAAAAGATTAGTTTTAGCTATTATTTTATTTGCTGTAAATCATAGTAATAAGTAATATTGGCAGATTGGCTGTGAAAGTATATTTTCTATGCAATATATAAAATGACTTGTGGAACAAAGTTTCCGTAGAACATTAGGGAGTTTCACTGATTGTCTGCTCTTTTCATTATATTTCCAGTTCTCAATTGGTACCGATGAGAAACTGCATTTAAAATTACTATCAGGTTTTTGCATTGAATGCAAATATGAAAGGGAATAAGGCTTGCATTATAACCTCACTTGACAGGCTAATGTTTAGCCACACAAAGCTGTTGGTATTTAATTACTGTAATATTTTAACTTTAAATAAGACATGAGTTGTTTAGGGTTTGTGTCTTTATGTAATACAGTTTACTATCGACTTTGAATTTAGACTTAATACCTAGTAAAAAATCTTGTTTAAAATATGTTATCACTGTTAGAACTCCTAAGATCAAGTAATTATGTATACTTTGGAAAATGTGTGTGTGTGTGTGTGTTTAATGCAAGATTGAGAATATATCTTGTACTGAGGATATCTTACTATTCTACTATATTATATAATTTGTATGACTGGTGTTCTGGTTCTATTTTTAATAAGCAGTTCCATATTAATGGGGATTTAAAAAAATAGTCAAAAAGTGAATTCTGAAAATTTAGCTCAAATATAGTTAAAATAAACCTGTAGTACAACTTTCAGGAAGTCACTGTTTTGTGTCTTTATATTTAGACTTGATTAGAGATATTTCATAGAGTATTTCGTCAGAATCATGACTTTAAAAAACACTCATGATTAAGAAATGGTAGGGACATATTTACCATAATCATAACACTTATTTACTATGTTTAACGAATATACTGAAATAACGAATTCGTATGGCTATATCCAAAGTATGGTGTAACTTGTTTGTAATAAGATTGTCAGCAACATGTAAGTATGACACTAAACTTGAAGCAAGAGTGGAACTTTTCATATTTCTATATAGTCTCTCAGAATACAATAAATTCCAAACAGTTCTAACTTTCATTTTGTTAGTATCTGTTTTTTTAATGCTACCAAAAGGAAAATGTTTAGCATTTTAATCGTATAATGTCACATGACTAACCCTAAGCATATTCTCATTAAAATTTTTTTTCTACTTCATGAAATTATATATGACAATATTTGTCTCCACTGAAATATTAGTAAGTAGAACATATGTAAGTTACAAAATGTAATCAGGACATGACACCCTTTAGTTTTATCCTTTTGTTAGATATACAATAATCAGTTGTCAATATAAAATTTTGTAATAAAGTTTTACTATATTACATATTTAATATCTTTTGAATGCATATTGATTTTTAAAGATGTAATCCACAATATTAACTCATTTAAGAAATATTTATTTTATTATAAATATCTACATTTAAAAAATAATTCTTCCTTCAGAATTATGTATTAGATGACCCACTATATCCTGGGCATAATCCTAAATACTGGAAAACAGAGGACTAAATAAGACAGATAAATTCTATACCATCATGGGGCTTATATTCTGTGTGTAAAGATGGGTAATAAATGAGCAGACCAATGCAGAATATACTTTTCACCAATAAAGTTATATAAAAAACTAAGACCATTTAAAAAAACTAAGGCCAGGTGTGGTGGCTTATACCTGTAGTCCCAGCACTTTGGGAGGCTGAGGCAGGAGGATCACTTGAGCTCAAGAGTATAAGACCAACCTGGGCAACATAGTGAGACCTTGTCTCTACAATAAAAAAATTAAAAACTAGCTGGATGTGGTGGTGTACTCCTGTAGCCCCAACTACTCGGGAGGCTGAGGTGGGAAGATTGCTTGAACTCAGGAAGTCCAGGCTGCAGTGAGCTAGGATTTCAACACTGCACTCCAGCCTGGGTGACAAAGCAAGACCCTGACCCAAAAAATAATAATAATACTTAAAATAAGCAGGGGTCTAGATTCTACTTGAAGGACAGATGGGAGGTGACATTTTTAAATGTGTGTTCAGAGAAGGTTTCACACAAAATGTGAAACTTTAACAGAAACCTTGTAGCTAGCTCAAAGAAAGGTTTAGGGAAGAACTTTCCTTCCAGACAGAAAGAAGAGCAGGTGAACAAGTTCTGAGATGAGAGTAGCCTTCAATGACGGGAAAAAAAACCAAAAAACAAAACAAGAAGGTATTGCTGGAAAATAGTGAACTGGATGAAAAGTGGTACCAGATACTGGGATCAGAGATTTGGGGGAGTTGTAGGGGAGTTTGACATGCAGGGTTTACAGGCTGTGGGAAGATGCCTAGACTTTATTCTGTATCTAGTTACGGCAGGGATGGATGCAGAGGGTGACATTATATGAATTACTTATAGCAATATCACTTAGGTGGCTTTGGGGTAACAAACAGTAGGGCAGCAAGAATAGAAGGAAAGAATTTAGATAGCGGACTGTTGCCATAATCTAAAGGAAAGATGATGGTTGATTGAATAAGGATGTCCGTGGTGAAAAGTTGTGGATTAAATATGTATTTCAAGCCGGACGTGGTAGCTCACACCTGTAATCTCAGCACTTTGGGAGGTTGAGGTGGGCAGACCACCTGAGGGCAGGGGTTCAAGAAAAGCCTGGCCAATATGATGAAACACCATCTCTACTAAAATTGTCTTGGCATGGTGGCACACGCCTGTAATCTCAGCTACTTGGGAGGCTGAGGCGTGGGAATCATTTGAACCTGGGAGACAGAGGTTGCAGTGAGCCGACATCGCCCCACTACACTCCAGTCTGAGCAACAGGGGAAACTCAGTCTCAAAAAATAAATAAATAAATAAATAAAAAGTATTGTAAATATGGACTTACCAAGGGATTGGTTATAAAAGATAAAGGAGAGAATACATTAAAGACTCACAGATTATTGGCCCTGGGAAACTGGATGGAACCATTGACTGATATAGGGGAGACTGAAGGAAAGAAGAACAAGTTCTAGCGGAAAAATGAAAGAGTTTTGTTTTTGATACGTTAATTTACAATTCTGATTAGATTTCATAATGAAGTTCTTCAACAGGTGCTTGGGCATTTCAGGCTGATGCTCATGGGAGACATCGGGGCTAGAGAGATAAAATATTGGAATTATTCATCCTACAGCTAATATTTATTGTCATGGAACTGATAAACCTCCCTTGGGAAAGAGCAGAGTTGGAGAACTAAGCCCTATGGTGTCCCAAAGTTACATGATCAGAAATAAGAAAGGAGAGGTTGGAGCGGAAGCCGCCAGCGGGGCTTAAAAGGAAAGCACTGGTGTGGGGTCTCCAGGAAGCCAACGAACGGACTGTTTGAGCGTCTAAATAATTAGCAGGACAATTTAATCAGGAAATAGTACTAACTGTAACTGTAATCTTCCTTTTTTATTCACAGATAATTCTGCCCCAGAGACAAGTATGAACACCACAGACAACGGTGTCAACTGTCTGTGTGCCATCTGTGGGGACAGAGCAACAGGAAAACACTATGGGGCATCGAGCTGTGATGGGTGCAAGGGTTTCTTCAGACGCAGCATTCGTAAGAGTCACGTTTATTCTTGCAGGTACGTTAAATGTCCTTTTAGTCAAGTTATCTTAACAGGTGTTTCAGTTTGGCACGGAAAAAGTAAGAGACGAAAATTCAGAGTTTTCGTGTATCTGTAAGTCTATAAATACAATCTCTAAACTGCGGTACAAGTCAGAACGCGTGGGTATGTATAAGGATGTATTCACATAGGTGGTTCTTTTTATGAAACATTTTAGACTTATAGAAGGTATATAAAAAATCCACCTACCTACCACCCAGCTTAGACCAATATAGTTGAAACCTTTAATGGACACCTCCTCTGGCACTTTTTCTCCTTTGTCTCCTAGACGTAACTACCATTGTAATTTCATGTTATCTTTTCCTTGTGTTTCTTTATTGTTTTATCACATGTTCATATACCTCTAAACATTTTAAAACCTGCATTTAAAAGATTTTTCAATATGAATATTTTTCTTCATGTTGATTTTTTAAGTGCCATTACATCCTAGGTCTAAAAACAATTATAAAAGTGAAGATGATTTTGGTAGTTTGTTGATATCAATGAGTAAAATTTAATTTTCAGTCCTAAAATTTAAAATATATTTCTCATGCCATATTTTTTGTCATTAAATTTAAATGTTTTGTCAGAAGCTTCTTTAACTATATTTGTCACGCATTTCCAGTAGGCTGTTTTCTTGTTTTTTTTCTTTTGTTTTTAGATGAACACCTAGTCGACATCATAACATGATTTAAGTATAGATATTGCATATTGATTCTTATGTATGACAGTCCTTTAAAGCAGATTACATTTAGATTGAATATAGGCTATTAACAAAAATGGTTACATTTAACAAAAAAAAAAACTATATTTGTTCTGTCAATAAAAGGTATGTGTAGAATTACATCCTTTTAAGAACAGATCAGACGTTTGGGAAGAGGTTAACCCTCTCAAAGTCTTGCCATGTGATTTCCTAGGGTACAACACAAGTTAATATATAACTCTCCAAATATCTATCTAGTTCTCTGATAATTCTTTAATTTTTCCAAGATAGTTTGAAGCAGGTTAAGAAAATACAAAATGCCCACTTTAAAAACTTTATAGTTCATATACACCATGGAATACTATGCAGCCATAAAAAAGGATGAGTTTGTGTCCTTCGTAGGGACATGGATACAGCTGGAAACCATCATTCTCAGCAAACTATCACAAGAACAGAAAACCAAACACCGCATGTTCTCACTCATAGGTGAGAATTGAACAATGAGATCACTTGGACACAGGAAGGGGAACATCACACACCGGGGCCTGTTGTGGGGTGGGGGTAGGGGGAAGGGATAGCATTAGGAGATATACCTAATGTAAATGACAAATAAATATGTGCAGCACACACATGGCACATGTATACATATGTAACAAACGTGCACGTTGTGCACATGTACCCTAGAACATAAAGTATAACAAAAAAAAAATAAATAATAAAAAAATAAAACTTTCTAGGTAAACAAAAAAAAGTGTATTTAGATGAGTTTTGCTTTTATTTACGTTAAAACTCTAAAGGTAAAAGGTAGATCAATTTCCTTCATGAAAAATATTTTTGTACGAATGCTTCTAAACTAAAACAAATACAGAATAACCTGTAAACCATACCTTCTGGAGTCATCTGCTCTGTTAAAATTGAAATACCTGTGTGTATGTGTGTGTGCGTGTGTGTGTGTGACGGTGATCCAAACAACTAAATCCAACAACTTTTGAGAATCAGAGAATCACAAAGGCTATCAGTACTTCTGTCCTTTCTGTATGGGAAGAGTGGAAAAGGGATGCTCTCAGAGCAGCTTTTAGAGGTTTAAAAAATATTCTAACAACAGATACAGTTTAACTCCTGCACCTTCCTATTAGGAATGTTATTGCCAACCTAGCTTTCTTTACATGTGTTAGTATTCAGCAAATGTGATGATTTTTCATTTGGAAAATGGTTAGTATATTGATGCAAGTTTAGGGGCATGGAGACTTTCTGAAGCTCAGGTTGTGCTGGTCTCAAATGTATCTATTTCCTTAGATGCCAAAATTATATTTCTACTCTAACTGCTTCATCACACTGAGGTTGGGCTTTGCTTCAAAAGCACTTTTAATTGCTGTTTCGACACTTTTCATGTTATGTTTTTCACCTTATGTACAATTTGTATGCATACTCTGTTAGATTGTAATTTCTTTGAGTGGAGGAGACAAGTAGCATTAATCTGTTTAATCCTTACACCAGGATCTTGTATGTTGTAGGTGCTAAATAATATGTTTATTCAATTTTTATTATTAATTTAATGTTAATTGAATGCATTCTCCTTGTATTTTTGTCAATCTGGTCCTCTCTCCTGAGTCTCATCAGCCATTTGTTCCCAAATGAGCAATGCTTTGTTCCTCACTCTGAAAGCACATTTCTCTTCTAGCTCAATTTGATTATAGGCTTCGTTTCTCATTAGATTTTAAGTGGACACTGATAGTTTTTAGAAGACATACATTTCACAAAATGTATATCTTTATTCTTATCATTTATCATCAACTACAAATAAACAGGTACATATCCAGATGTATGGATAATTTTGTGCCAGTATTTTGAAGAAGTGTTTGTGTTTACTGTCTGCTTAATATTTACCCCTAACTGTTTGAAGTGCTTTCACACAACAGCCTTTTGGGCAAGTCCTTCTCTTTATTTTACAATTGTAAACTAAAGTTACTTAACACCCCCAAGTTCTGCTGAGAGTCAATGGTAGAACCAAGCTTAGATTTAATTTCAGAGACTGTACTCTTTTTATTTGTTTGTTTGTTTGGTTAAGTACACAAGTCAGTTTTTTAGTTTATCCAGAGTGGTGCAACAATCACTACAGTCAAATTTGACCATTTGTTATCACTTTATAAAGAAACCTTTAGTAGTTACTCCCCCATGTCCTCCCAACTCCTTCCCCAACAATATGAGGTATCTATGAATCTATTTTCTGTTTCTACAAATTTGCCTTTTCAGGACATTTTGTATAAACAAAATCATATGATGTGTGATCTCTTTTGTCTTACTTCTTTTGTTTAGAATAGAATAGGCTGCCAAGGTTTATCCATGTTGTAGCATTTATCTGTACTTCGTTCCTATTTACTGACAAATAATAATATTCCACTGTGCAGGCATGCCACATTTTGTTTTTCTATTATCGGTTGATAGACTCTTGTATATTCTCCACTTCTGGGCGATGATGAATAATGCTGCTGTGGACATTTATGAACAAGTTTTTATGTGTACATATGTTTCATTTCTCTGCATACAGACCTAGCATGGCATTGCTGGGTTACAGTATAACTCTATCTTTAGCTTTTAAAGACAGTGCTAAACTTTCTTCCAAAGCAGCTGTGTCATTTAACGTTTTAACCAGCAGTGTATGAGGGTTCCAATTTTTCCACATCCTCACCAACACTTGTTTTTTCTTTATTTCATTTGCAGCCATTATAATGTGTGTGAAGTCTTACCCCATGATGCTGACTATACTCTCAATGTTGTCCTCAATTACCTCTTGATGTATAATTTGCCATGTAGGGTAAACTTCAGTGGGGTGTGGGGTACACTTAAAATTAATAGAAGGATATTTAAAAAGAGAAAAGCACGAAAATGCAGGGCCATGAAGTTCTGATAATAGCTTCCTTCATACTGAAATCGTTTAGCAATAAGCAACAAAAACTTGAATGCCAAAGATATTCAAAACTAGGTTTGGCTTTCATGACTCATGATAGAAGTGGTTACGCACAGCAGCCAAAATGAAGATAGTCATTCAGTTTTATTTTACTATAAAGACTAAGTGAGAGGTGAGGCTCGTGTTTTCACGCACATGCTGATTGTGAGACTGGAAAGGTCATAGTTGATTGTTCCTATACCTTCTTTTTATCAAATCAAATGGGACAACACATATTTAAAATTCATTTGTCTGTTTATTTGCTTTTTTTTTTGTAAATTATAGTTTTCTATGTATTTTTTTCAAACTAATATATCTTTGATGTTACAGGTTCAGTCGGCAATGTGTTGTTGACAAGGACAAAAGGAATCAATGTAGATATTGTCGATTAAGAAAGTGTTTTAGAGCGGGAATGAAAAAAGAAGGTAATAATTATGGTGATGATAATTAACATTATTGATGAAAAGTGATAAACATACGCACACATTCTCATTGATCACTATAACCTTTTTACATGAGTTCTAATATCCTCACTATAATAAGGAGGAATCTATGGTTCCTCAAGTTAAAGAATTTAGTCTAAGGACATATAGCTATTAAGTGGTGTAGCCAGTATTTATCTGGTGACTATCTGATTATGGATATCATTCTCTCCACCACTATATTGTCCAAGGCAACAAAATTATTGACTAAATAGTACACCAGTATTCTGTTAGTGGCTTGAAATTACAGATTTCATTTTTTTTTTGAGATGGAGTCTCGCTCTGTCAACCGGGCTGGAGCGCAGCAGCACGATCCTGGCTCACTGCAACCTACCAGGTTCAAGTGATACTCCTGCCTCAGACTCCCTAGTAGCTGGGACTACAGGTGCGCATCACCATGCCTGGCTAATTTTTGATTTTTAGTAGAACCAGAGTTTCACCATGTTGGCCAGGCTGGTCTTGAACTCCTGACCTCAAGTAATCCACTCCGTTCAGCTTCCGAAAGTGCTGTGATTACAGACTTGAGTCACCACGCCTGACGCAAATGTATTTATTTTTGTTCTCAATAACAAATGAGTGTCTTTTTTCTTTTAATGAACATTAACTGAACATCTACTTTTCATGCATTCATTTATTTACTAAATACTTATTGAACACTGCAATTTTCCAAACACTGTTCTAGGTGCTGAAGCTTCAATAGTGAACATAGTAGACAAAATAATCTTCCCTTTCAGGAAGCTTATATTATATCGAGGGACCGAGACAATAAACTAGATGTGCTATTTTAGTGTGTACTAATTTCATCTTGCATATATTAAGTAATCTGATTATATTCTCCTACATTCTAAATACGGTTAATTTAGAAACAAATGTATTGAACACATTGTAAACATTTAACAGCATGTAACAACTACAAAATTCTGTACTTGTCAGTTTTACTGTTTGGTCATGCCTATCATATGCAAAGAGATGTTTTTCACAACTATTTCACAAACTAAAAAAACAAATGAAATCACTATACTAAAGAAGTGTAAAATATATCAAACCCATCTTTAATATAGTTAGCTTTTTCTTTGTCATTCAATATTTTAAGAATACAGGAATACCATTAGTTTTGCTCAGGTTGGTAATCTTGAAGACAACAAAAAACAAAGTTCACAAAATTAAAGGAGAAGCACTTTCTCATTTAAAAAGTGATTTATCTCTAATTTCATAGGAAGCTCTATTTGGCACTTTACGGGATTAATTACGTACTTGGTCAATTGCCTCCCTCCATTTCTACTTGAACCCCATGTTTATCCCCACAAAAGTGTAAACAAATAACAATCCTATATTTTCTTCATGAATTTTACAATTTGTGAAATACAATTATGATTTAAAATAGGTAAATTTTATCTTCTGTTCATAAAATAACGTGTTAATTTTCTTAAATAGTTTGGAAAGTAATTCTGAGTTTTAAAGTTGATGTATTTGTCTTTTTTACACTAACAGCATAGTAGCGAGATTAGGTGGAAACAAATAGAAACATAGTTTTATGTCAAAAATGATAGCAGTGAGAAGATTATAAATGTTTACGATATCTTTTAGCATTTTTCTAAAGAATAATCATGTAAGTTAAATTCATAAAAGCATAGCTAACATCTTAATATTTTATTGCTGCATATGCATTTCCAAATGAGTCAGTTTAGGTTAAAAATCAATAACAATTTCTGTAAAACAAAAAGAGCACGCTACCAGTAAGTATGATTTTAAAATAAAATATTACTGATTCACTTCAACTTACAGACAACTCACTCCTTTTTTTTTTTTTTTTTTTTTTTTTGAGACACGGTCTTGCTCCGTCTCCCAGGCTGGAGTGCAGTGGTGCGATCTCGGCTCACTGCAAGCTTAGCCTCCCAGGTTCACGCCATTCTCCTGCCTCAGCCTCCTGAGTAGCTGGGACTATAGGCACCGGCCACCACAACCGGCTAATTTTTTGTATTTTTAGTAGAGACGGGGTTTCACCATGTTAGCCAGGATGGTCTCGATTTCCTGACCTTGTGATCTGCCTACCTCGGCCTCCCAAAGTGCTGGGATTACAGGCTTGAGCCACACTTGGCGTGATTTTATTCTCTAGATGGTAAACATGTGAGTTAATGTTTTCCCTGTCACTCCTCCTTATATTTAAAAATGCAGTTTTCAGTAAGGGATTTGGGGAACTACATTATTATTATTATTATTGTTATTACTATTATTTATTTTTTCTGAAGTAAAGAAGCAGATCTAGCTCTCTCTTAGAAACCTGTATAATATATAGGATTTCTTCATCTTTCCAAAATGCTGATATTCAAACCTCAATTTTCTCAGGAGAGACTGCTCCATGGTACAACTTTTGCTTTATTAATGTTGGTAAACTGTCCCATGGACAGTGTTTTATAAGAGATCATAATATTGTAATCCTAAAGTCATTGTAACTAAAATAAATTTACTTTCCATTTTTGCTAGTGTTTTATAGAGAAAAGAAAATGGAAGTTTCAAAATCTATGACTCACATTTTCTGATAGTGAATACACTCTTATCTTTGACCTGGTCAATCTTATAGGCAACGCTCTTCCTCTAGTTATCTTACAGTTTTATTAACTTTCAGAGAGTAGAAAACCACGCTATTAAAAATGTAGCATGGCAGAACTGGCTGAGCCAACACTTTCTAACATGCATGCTGTCATTACATCTCAAACAGCAATGTTTTATGAGCTCTAGTGACAAGCCTGACTATTCTTGTTTTTGAGAGTAGTACAGAATGAAAATATCTTTCTCCCACCGTCTTTTGGAAAGACCCTTTCTCAATTTTTTCACTTAAAAAAACTCCTCAAACTCTATATCCTAACATACACTAAAGAGAAGTGCTCAGTAAATACTGTGTTTTTTCCTTCTAGCTGTACAAAATGAACGCGATAGAATAAGCACCAGAAGAAGCACATTTGATGGCAGCAACATCCCCTCAATTAACACACTGGCACAAGCTGAAGTTCGGTCTCGCCAGGTACCTGTGGCACACCAGCATCAAACCCTAATTAATAAAATCGAATGTCCATGTAGACATCATGCTAAAATAATATAAGTTTATTCAAATGTGCTCATTACTAAAATAAGTTACATTTACACACATTTAAGAGTTTTACCTTGAAAGTTTGAGTGGGACTGCAGACTTAATTTTGACTATTCTTGAACAAGATTAGTTTTAAATGGAAAAATAAAATACATTTCAGTCTGAGATTGTTTTTAAAAAAGCTTGCTTATAAGGTTGATTCAAAATAATGAATAGCGCAAAGGTCTGTAGGCAGTGTTTTATTTTATTGATTGAATCTGTACAACCCACTACCACGACTTTTGGGGAGTTTGGTTGAGATTTGTTATCAGAGCTTCTTTCATTGGTAATGACTTCTGTATTATTGGGACCTGCTTCGGAAACAGACATTTAAATGAAGAGTCAGAATTCAGAAAACACAGAAGAAAGAAAACTTTATTATTTTAAATTTATCCAATAACAGTTCTACAGCTAAAAAAAAAGTCATTAGTTATATAGATAAAAATAAATTATTTAGTGTCACATAAAGAAATCCTTAAATCAAATTTATTTTAGCATTGACCTTATTAGAAATGTTAATTTTTTTCTATTATAAAGTCGATTATAAAATTGCCAAGTAGTTAATCAGGTCCTATAATGAGTCAATGCAACTACTTTCATTTTTGATAACACAAGGGTAATATGATGAGGTTAACATCACCTTTATCATTATTACTTGAATATTGCTTGATGGGCAATAAAGCTTTTAGAGAATGACTTAAAGGGGAGCTATGAGAAAATATTCAAATACAGATAAAGATACACTCACACGCATGTTCAAAAATAAGTTTATAAAAACTTTTAGACTTTTTTCTTTCAGCAGAAAAGCTTTATTTAGCTTATATTTTTATATAGTCTAAAATTATACATAATCTTACAAATGTATTATTATATGTTAAGCTCTTCAGCATTGCTGAGTCACACATTGGTTTCTTAATTTAATTTTGATGGGCTTCCTTTTAATGCAGTGAGACAAACAGTTCTTGCTTCCTGTCTCCCCAACTGGGTAATCTTTATGAAAACATTTTCTTCATAAAGTTCCACAAATTAAAGAAAATATCACCTTTAATTCAAAATAAAATCAAAGAGCATATTACATATGGATACTATCTATCTATTTATATAGCCATTTTAATTGTAAAATTCCTCAAAAGTCAGGATAAAACTTAGTGTACAGATTTGACCACTAACATAAGATACTGCTCCCAGAGGATGGCACTATATAAATGAAATGGTTTTAAATTAACTTGTAAACTGATAGGTATTTTATTGTTCAATTTAAATCAGTATTTTATTTTTCAATTTAAAATGTTTAGTATTTGTCAAGATACTGTAACAACAATAGTGCCTACTTCTATGGCCTTTATTTGTCACAGTCAAAAAACAAAAGGGGAATGTTGGCCATCTATGATTTTAAACGATAATATCATGTTTTTCTTAATGCTAGATCTCAGTCTCAAGCCCTGGGTCAAGCACTGACATAAATGTTAAGAAAATTGCAAGTATTGGCGATGTCTGCGAATCTATGAAACAGCAGCTCCTAGTCTTGGTGGAATGGGCTAAATACATTCCTGCCTTCTGTGAATTACCGTTGGATGATCAGGTATACATTTAAAAATTTATACGTGCTTTGAAAATGCTTCTTGAACTTTGCTAAGTTTATGTCCTTTCCATTTTATTTGTAATGCATATGCTATATTACTATATTTGACAAAAGATAAACTATGAGAAAGGATTGGGTTTTCTTACCCATCCACCTTTTTCTATCAAGAGGCACAACTGTTTGACTTCTATTTTAGGGGTGTAGCAAATGTATTGATTGGACGAGAACTGAACAAAACACTCCTCTGCCCTTTTGGAATTTTAAAAGGCTTATGTGAGGGAGAAAGGCAGATAGCATGTAACTATCATTGTGAGACAAAATATTAGAAGAGTGAATGTCTGTGAAGAAAATGGTGGATGTCGTGTACTGGCGTTTACTGAAGGTGCTATATAAACCTCCTCAGAAATACCAGGTCACTCCTAGACAGAAACCACACAGGTTATGATGTTGTCTTGGTGGGTACTTCATGCAATTAACATAAAGTTTTACCTTTCATGTTGTCAGTTTTATCCTAGAATTTATTGTATAAAAGTTATGTGTCTGGCAAAAAGAAAAAATGTCTGTAGAAGCATGATAAGAAATTTATACAGAAATAAAATTATAGAAGGAAATATAGAATGATCTTTTACTAATACTTATATTTTCATATTTTGTCATATGTCCATTATAATATTTTAATAAGTGCTTAGAAACTTGAATTTCCTGATTGTATTATAAAGATAAGTATTTTGGTTTCAGATTCATTTTGAGTTGTTCTTACTAAGTAGGGTATAATTTTTTGTAGATGAAAATAATTTGAAAAATTCCCTTTCTGTCACATTAAATTAACAATGATAAGTGTCGCAACTAGTGTATATTTATTTTTAAGAGAGCATTTCACCTGGTGACAGGAAAAAAAATACAGTGAAATCTGAAGTAATTCTTAAAAGGCTCTGTAACTGCCTTCCTGGTATGAGTCATGAATATTGACATATCATAAAGATAGCATGGCTCAGAAGGTTATGCCAGAGTGAATAATGCTAAATTGCTAAAACCTACCAGTCTCACCCCAAGCAATATAAGTAAGGTTACGTTATGTATCAGTTTTATATTTTTATTATCATTCTTCTTTAGAAATTGCTGACTTATATATACAATGATTTAAAAATTGGGAAATTAAAATCCAGTAACCAGTGAGAAACAGTTTTAATTTGCCAACTGATTCTTTAATAATAACAGTATAACATTTATTAATTAGCCACAAATTTGTAAATGTCTGTTATGAATAAGGCACTGGGAAATTAGCTTTCAGTTGCACTATAAATTACATAATTTCATTTAATTATCTCAGGAGCTCGGTGACAGGTGTTATCATATTCATTTTACAGTTTCTAAAACTGAATCCTAAATCAGTAAAATTCATTCAATAAATTCATCAAATGAATATTTGTTAGATTACTGTTCAGTTTTAGGAACTGTGGGTATTTAGCAGTAAAAATACAGATTTCTTCACTATTCTCATAAATGTACACTCTGAGAGAGGTGGATAACTTAAAAATGCAAAAATTATGAGAAAGTTCCTTCCAAGTGGAGATAAGCTCTATAAAATGCTATAAAATGGAATAGAATGAGTTGTTGGAGAATGGGGATAAAATGAGAAGAGAGACTTTAAACTGAGGACCAGAGAAGTTATTACCTGAGACCCTGAAAGACAAGGGGCCAAGCACAGGAGAATCTGAGAAGAAAGCACTCCAGATACAGGAACAGCATGTCCAAGGTTCTGAGTCAGGCAGGAGCAATGTGAACAAGGGGTGCTGCAAGATGAAGTCAGAGACATGAGGGCTGGGAGGCAAAGCACTGACTCACTGTCACTCTTCCCATCACCTGCGAGGCCATGTTTGAGGAGTTTGGATTTTAGTCTAGGGACAATAAGAAATCATTAAAAGAGTTTTCAGCCTGGACTGGGGTGGTAGCAATGGAGATGAAAAGAAGTGGATCACTTTGGCTTGTATTTTAAGAAGCAGCACTAGAATTTACTGTAGAGTTAGAGAGGGCTCAAAATAGTCTCTTGTTTTGATGTGAACAAGCACTTTGGATTACGGCGACATTTACTAGATAAAGATACTGGAGAAGTGTTATGTTGGTAGGTATTAAATTTGTAATGCTTCCTATACTTCCTAGTGGTGATACCCAGCAGGTAATCTAGTGTACAAATGAAGCTTAGTTGAGAGCTTACTGCAAAGAGTTAGGGGTTCAATCTAGAAAGTGGCAGAACCCAGACCTCCCATCTTTTCCTTACAACAAGTCTTTGCTTTGCTTTTGTTTATTTAGTTTATTACATGCAGGAGATTAAGTTTTATATATGTTTTATCATTTAGTACTCATGAGTACATGATGAGCTTTTTTTTTTTTATCTCTACTCCCATATTATAGATGAAAACAAATGAGTAAGTTCCAAACACACAGGTTAACTTACACAAGGTTAAAGAGGTAGTAAGTGGCCATGCTGGGATTTGAACTCTGGTCTGTTTGATCCTGTTTCCCTTCCAAACAGTTAACTTTCTGCTTTTTTTTTCTGCTGCTATTGTATTGACTTGCTAGATAGTTTTAAAATTTTTGAAAAGTTGATTCTATTGACATGCTACATAGAAAACTGGAAGTTTACTGATGGTATGTATCTATGAATGCTATAGTTTGTTAAAACAACAACAACAAAAGTCCCAGGCTTAGAGAACACTGTAAGTTAACAAGACTCATGTCATCTTTTAATCATTATATATTATAATTAATTGTTAAACTTAGAATTTTTCATTAAGGTGGCACTGTTGAGAGCTCACGCAGGGGAGCACTTACTCCTTGGAGCTACAAAGAGATCCATGATGTATAAAGATATTTTGCTTTTGGGTAAGTTTTTTTTTAATATAAGAATAAATTATGCATATTTTATTCTTGCAATAATATACAGGGTCTGTTCTGTGTGTACCAAGTATTTGCAGACTCTGTCAAATGGTGCTGTCACTTCACAGGTTGGATTTAATTGTGTTCTCACTTGGCCTTATTTTTCCTCGCCTTGACTGTATCTAAGTTCAGAGTCCATGAGATGATCAGGGAGCATTAAGATTTAAACATAAAAAAGAGATGTTGTTCAATAAACATAATATTGAGGTATGTTCAAATTATATCAGAAAGAATAATTAATGACTTATATGGCTTCCTTATGGAGTCTCAATGTGTTTTCATATTTCCTCAGAGTCTGTTTTTTATTTTATAGGCTTTAAAAAAAATGTTTACATCCTATGATCTTATTGCCCATGATATGCTACAAAATGATCAAGTACCATGATGTGCTACAAAATGATCAAGTAAAAAAGTACTGGTGGTAATGACTATTTTGATAGACAGGAATGCTAGAAAAGGCAAAAGAAGGATAATAGATGTGGGGTGGTGGAGTAGAGAAGACATAAAGAAAAAACTTTGTCTTCATTAATTGCTCCAATCCCGCTATTTTACTTAATGTATACAATTAGATTTTGAGGGTTGAGATCTTTCTGATACTTACTAGCTCTACCTCTCTCTGGCATGTGTGAAAATATGACTAGATTATTTTATTTTTGCGCTAGATATTTTAGCCCCAAATATTAATAAATTGAAGACAATATAACAATATCTAATATTGTTGTGGGATTACTATGTAAATGCACTGGTCTAAGTACATTACGTGTATTTATATATTCTCTCATGTAATCCTTGAAATAGCCCTAAGGGATTACTACTATTATTTACAGCCCATTTTGCAGGTGAAGAAATGGAGGCAGAGAAAGTTTACCAAAGGTCACAAAGCTAGTAAAGAATATAGTCAAGAATCTAAACCACATAATGTGATTGTGGAGACTATGCCCTGAAATGTTATTAAATACCTCCCTTGCATTTCTGGTAAACACCTAGAATACTGTTCTCATTGTAGACCTAAATGCAATATACCTAGAAAACAAAATGTCTACTGTATAAATTCTAGTTCTAAATTGGTTTACCCAGAATAATTAGGTAAGCTAACATTTCATAAAGAAAGAGTGAAGCTCAAAAAAAGATATTAACTATGTGAAGTGAAATATATGTTAGTTTTACCATGGTAATTATTTTACAATGTAGATACACATCAAAGCATTACATTGGGCCAGGCATGGTGGCTCATGCATGTAATCCCAGCACTTTGGGAGACAGAGGCAGGAGGATCACTTGATGTCAGGAGTTCGAGACCAGCCTGGCCAACATGGTGAAACCTCATCTCTACTAAAAATACAAGAAATTAACCGGACATGGTGGTGGGCGCCTGTGATCCCATCTACTCTGGAGGCTGAGGCATGAGAATTACTTGAACCTGAGAGGTAGAGGTTGCAGCAAGCTGAGATCGTGCCACTGCACGCCAGCCTGGGTGATAGAGAGAGACTCTGTCTGCAAACAAACAAACAAAAAATCACGTTGTACACTTTAAATATATACAATTCTGTTTGATGGGCATACCTCCATAAAGCTGGGGAAAAAAGAAAGAGTGAGGGTACCGTTGAATATGCTGCTACCCTGAGGATTGTCTTTGCCTGCAGTGAAAGAATTTAGAATATTTGTCTTTTTATAAAACCAGAAAATAACAATTTAGCTGTTATTTTTGGAAGCTATAAAAATGTCCATTATATTATAGCCAGAGAATTTCTGAGTTAGAAAGATATTTAGGGAATAGGTGGTCTAGCTTGCCACCCAATTTTTGAACTCCCTTAAAGTCAACCTTATAAAGTGGTTATCCCACCTCTATTTAAAGAAGTCCAGGAAGAGAAAATACACTATCAGAGGCAACTCATGAGAATTCATATGCTAATTTAAACAAAATCAGCTTCCTTTACTTAGACGTGTTAAAACTGTCTCCATAGTGTATGCCTAGAATGCCTAGAGTATCAACGTGCTGTTTTTAATCTGCTGTAAACAAGAAAGATTCTTTAGGGTTTGTATTATAGTCATTAGTGAATAAAACTCTAATAGATGAGTGACAGAGAAAACTAATCATTGTATTTAGATTTTCTCTTGTCAATTATTAGCATGTTATTAGTCTGCGCTTTTGTGTTATCGCAAGTGACTGATACCATTAAAATGCATGTGATCACATTATCAACGTTATTCGTCCTTTAAGCATGCTTGAGTTTTTCCAGCATAACTAACAACACCACTGAGAGAGAAAGTACATCACTATTCCTTCAAGGGTAGACTATTTTAAACACAGGTTTGTTAAATTTTAAACAATGCTGACAATTTTGGGAGACAGATGGTTATTTTGTTGTTATTGTTTTCTCTTCCATAGGAAACAACTATGTTATTCACCGCAACAGCTGTGAAGTTGAGATTAGCCGTGTGGCCAATCGTGTTCTAGATGAGCTGGTTAGACCATTTCAAGAAATCCAGATTGATGACAATGAGTATGCTTGTTTAAAGGCAATTGTATTTTTTGATCCAGGTTGGTTTTCAAAATTCCACTAGAGAATTAATATAATAAAAATTAAACTACTTTTCAAGATTAGAATATTTATTGTCTTCACACTCTAATTAGGTTAAATCTGTACACTGCCTTTCTTACTCCTTGGTTAGATGCAAAAGGGCTAAGTGATCCAGTTAAAATTAAGAACATGAGGTTCCAAGTGCAGATCGGTTTGGAGGACTACATTAATGATCGGCAGTATGACTCCCGGGGAAGGTTTGGAGAGTTGCTTCTGCTCCTGCCCACACTGCAGAGCATCACTTGGCAAATGATTGAGCAAATACAGTTCGTTAAACTTTTTGGGATGGTCAAAATTGACAATCTGCTTCAGGAAATGCTACTAGGTGGTGAGTACATTGAAGAATTTCTATTTTATTGATTAGAATCACACTAAATATAAGTTTGACCCATTGATTTTTTTATTTTTTTATTTTTTATTTTTATTTATTATACTTTAAGTTCTAGGGTACATGTGCATAATGTGCAGGTTTGTTACATATGTATACTTGTGCCATGTTGGTGTGCTGCACCCATCAACTTGTCAGCACCCATCAATTCATCATTTATATCAGGTATAACTCCCAATGCAATCCTTCCCCCCTCCCCCCTCCCCATGATAGACCCCAATGTGTGATGTTCCCCTTCCCGAGTCCAAGTGATCTCATTGTTCAGTTCCCACCTATGAGTGAGAACATGCGGTGTTTGGTTTTCTGTTCTTGTGATAGCTTGCTCAGAATGATGATTTCCAGCTGCATCCATGTCCCTACAAAGGATGCAAACTCATCCTTTTTTATGGCTGCATAGTATTCCATGGTGTATATGTGTCACATTTTCTTAATCCAGTCTGTCACAGATGGACATTTGGGTTGATTTCAAGTCTTTGCTATTGTGAATAGTGCCGCAATAAACATACGTGTGCATGTGTCTTTATAGCAGCATGATTTATAATCCTTTGGGTATACCCCACCCAGTAGTGGGATGGCTGGGTCATATGGTACATCTAGTTCTAGATCCTTGAGGAATTGCCATACTGTTTTCCATAATGGTTGAACTAGTTTACAATCCCACCAACAGTGTAAAAGTGATCCTATTTCTCCACATCCTCTCCAACACCTGTTGTTTCCTGACTTTTTAATGATTGCCATTCTAACTGGTGTGAAAGTTCTGGCTAGGGCAATCAGGCAAGAGAAAGAAATCAAGGGTATTCAGTTAGGAAAAGAAGAAGTCAAATTGTCCCTGTTTGTAGATGACATGACCCATTGATTTTTTTGGTCCATATTTAATTCATCTGTTGAAGTCACTGTGATGCTCCTGAATTTTTCTCCTTCTGCTAGGACATAATGAACTCAAGTTTTTACATTTAGAAAATTTGCAAGACCCATCAGAGAGACAAAAATACTTGGACAGATTCAAACCCCCATTCTTTTTTTGTTTTCTTGAGACAGAGTCTCACTCAGTCTCCAGGCTGGAGTGCAGTGGTGTGATCTCGGCTCACTGCAACCTACGACTCCCTGGTTCAAGTGATTCTCCAGCTTCAGCCTCCGGAGTAGCTAGGACTGCAGGCACATGCCACCACACCTGGCTAATTTTTGTATTTTTGGTAGAGACGGGGTTTCACTGTGTTCACCAGGATGGTCACCATGTCCTGACCTTGTGATCTGCCAGCCTTGGCCCCCCAAAATGCTGGAATTACAGGCGTGAGCCACCGTGCCCAGCCTCAACCCCCGTTCTTATTAGCCTCCACCAACTCTACTCCACAGTCCCTTTGACTTAAATTTTCAGATCCTTCCAAACATGGCAAACAGAAACAAATTTCCTGGTTTTATGACCTCTTCAGATATATCATGGTTTTTCATGCCCTGATTTGTTTAAAACCTCAAGGATACTGGAATTGCAATATAACCTAATACATATATATATATATATATAAAATATCTTAAAAATGAACATTGTGTTCCTGAAATAATTAATTGACACAAAATAGTAGAAAGGAAAAATGATATTTCATTGTTGCAATAAATGTCAGGAATAAGTTAAGAAATTTATTTTGCATTCCAATCTAGATTAAATTTCCTTGTAAAATCATCATATTTGCTTTTAGTTTTCTGGTGCATAATTTGTTCCTAATGATATCTTTCTGTAATGAAAG
Source organism: Trachypithecus francoisi (assembly GCF_009764315.1). Lineage (NCBI taxonomy): Eukaryota > Metazoa > Chordata > Mammalia > Primates > Cercopithecidae > Trachypithecus > Trachypithecus francoisi. The sequence continues at coordinate 31,072,707 of NW_022681472.1, forward strand.
TTGTTCATGCTATTACGGTGATCCCAAATACTATAAACTTGAGGTAAGTGATTCTTGGAATTGCCTTAACAACAGGCAGCGAACCTAATGATTCCAGGAAATGGCACACAAAGTCCATTTTTAATATACAGCATAATATGATGCAACATTAATCTAGCCAATGTACAGTGAAAGCTGACATTGTTCTTAATATGCCAGTGGTTCTGTCAATTTATTTTTGAATTCCCAAAAAGCACTTGGCAAAAATAGCAATATTTAAGCTGTCAATCAAAACATTTGTTTCAAGGTAAACTTGCTGTTCCTGATTAAATATCACTAACACAGCATCTTTTTATCTTTTGTAGGGGCTTCCAATGACGGTAGTCATCTCCATCATCCAATGCATCCACATTTGTCTCAAGATCCATTAACCGGGCAAACTATACTTTTAGGTCCTATGTCAACACTGGTTCATGCAGACCAGATCTGTAAGTATATAGGCTACTTTTCAACCATGATATTTCTTAATTACCTGAGAAAAAGTGGAATTGTGGGAAAGAATCTATTAGTAACCAGAAATGGCAAAAACTTGGTGTAATTTCCCATCTGGGACTCAGCAGTAGAAGATTGCTATTCAGCTTGTCACTTATTCTCCCTAGAAGTCAGTTTCCTAAAATGAAAGGAAATTCAGCTTCCTAAAATGAAAATGTAAGAAAAATCTTTCTACTTCATAGATCTGGGGAGCACAAAAGAGTATACAAGTAGTCCTTGCTCTGCATGGTAGTGTGAGACCGTAAAAACGACAATGCAAGCTGAAACTATGCAAGGGAATCGAAATAATCAATGGGAAAATTATTTCCTGCTTGGGACCTTCAAAAATGTTTGTGAAAACATTAAGAACTCTCTTAATGTTTATGGAAACTAAAGAAATGCAATCTTTATACTTTTTTTGTAGAATTAAATATAAAACATTTCAGTTGGTACACTGTAATTAAAACATTAGGAATATTGACAATCAAAGTGTTTTCTTTATAAAATAATTGTGAAACGCAGTTTGACCAGTTCTTGTCACCTTTTAAAACTTACATTAGGAAGTGAGGATCTTTTCTACTCCCTGATGAGTTTTACTCTTTGGGAAGTTTGGATCAGCTTTCAACATTTTATCCCTTGTATTCTCAATGTCCTGGCATGTTTCTGAGAATTCATTTAACGTGAAATTTCTTTTGCCGCTTTCACTTCTTTTGGGACACCTTCTCCCCTTCTGACACATCCAGCTTTCTCATTTATGTGGACAAGTTTTCCTTCGCTAAGTTCTTGGCTGCATATTTAGAGACTCAAACGACAGCAGCGGCAGCATTCCCATGGACAGCTACTTCTTCTGTGACTGCATTCGTGTTCTATTTGTACGTCACTTGCAGCATCATCACCTTCTATTCCTTTTCTGCACTTTCACTGTTATTGGTCAATTCTAATTCAATTATTCAGTTTTGTAAAATGTGAGTGAATTTACCACTAGGAAACAAGAAGGCCACACAGCCACTGTATGCAGTTTGTTTTCCATCCCTGAACTGAATAGAAGATGCTCAGTGACCAATCATGGATAGACTAAAAATTATGGCATGATCAGTCATTGATCATAAAGCACATCTGTTATTTAGATAGTTGTTTGCAGACTGAAGAGTTGGCAGTGGAGTCTGTATTTATGAAATTACTCACTAATTTTGAGTTACCGTGGTGACTGAAACTTGAACCATGTTGTTGCCAGACTGGTGCTGTTTAAGCCACGGTAACTAGAATTCATTCACATCAGAATTGTGCAGTGAGGGCTGCTTATGAAAACTCCTTGGAACTCAGATGACTATATAAATACCATAGAGATTGTTTGTAGCTAAGTTAATCTGTTATTATAACCTTCATGATAATTTTATTTTTCTAAGCTATTCTAGTGATACAGATCTCTAATTATTTGATAAAATATCTAGATTAACTGATTAATTGCTTCTGAATTTAATGTAATTAATCCCAGATTTACCTTCGATCTATTGCCTCTGAACACCAAACCTACTAACTCACTGAGATGACTTGAGTTATTGTGATATAATTATTATGCATACTCTTATTGCTTACTGAATTTACAATAGTCTTTAATAGCTAGCTACAACATTTTTTTCCCAAATGTTGTATGCAATGCAACAATTTACCAAGTACCATCTGACTTCTAGCCATTGGTAGGGAACGTAGAGGCCACAGAACTGCATGCTACCATGCCGTCTTTTAGATACAAGCACAGGTAGACCTTTGTGTAAATAGTATCTGAAACCAAAATTCTTTGAGTATATGAGAGAGAGAAAGAAATGAAATTGTTAGGAAAAATATAAATTATAGAAAAATATCACATAATTTTGGATTTCCAATGTACTTGAAAGGCATTATTTGGGACCATCCTTGCAAAATAGATCTTACCATTTTCATTTAATAGATAATCAAGAGCAGAAAGAGAGTGGCAAGCTTAATACCATACTAGAGAGTTTATGGAGTTGTGTCTCTTAAAGATCAGTTATTCATAAACTCGCAAAACGAAACACATTAACAACACATTAAGCATTGTAGGAATCAACTGGCAAGAGAGTTGGACAGTTCTGCTGGTGGTTGAATACTTTTTAAGGGCTAGTATTCTAGTATTTTAAAAACATTTTTGCTCACCCTAGTCTTTTAAAAATCACATTGTTACACTCATTTTTATTCTTGTTCTTTCCACATCGTATTTGTGGGATTTATTTGTAAAAGAAATCTTGGCTTTACTATGCTCGTTTGAAATAATTTATATTTTATGCAAGCAGGATATTAAACACAACCAAAAGTTAAGTTCATGCATATTTTCTTGGTCTTTTAGAGAAGGCTACTGCAGTCTTAGATCTAGTCTAAATAGCCAGAAATAATTTTAAAAGCAGATTTTGATATTGGTTTGTCATTTAAATGGCACTTAAAAGTTTTGCTTCTGAGTAATTGCTAATCCATACTTAACAATAATATAAAGCTAATGTATTAATGAACACCAGGCAAAAGGAGGCTGTTCTTGTTTTGTAGATAATTTTTTGAAACTGTTGAGACATAAGCTATAAAGTTCACAAAGCCTCAGTCTGATCATCAAACATTTTCTGTTAGTTCTGTTTACTATGTGGAATAATCCAGTAACAATAAGCGTTGAGTACTAAAATATTTCAAGTTTCTAAAAATTACAGAATAACTCCTAGATTATTTTATAATATGGTTACATTTTACAGTGGAAAGAACTACTATTCTAGACAATGAAGTTTTGAAACTAACTTTTTACATTCAATTCAATCTTTTTGTATTCAATTACTTTCTATTCAAGTACTCAGGCTTGTTCTTTGCATCAAAGGGGATGGGACAGGCAAGCTCGATTGTAACAGAATAATTTTGAAGTGAAAAAAGTCAGTATTTTTCAGATGCTTTTGACTACAACTTAGATTTCAGAACATTTATAAAGTACCTTAACCTTAATTTTTTATGTCATTTAATATGTCTGAATTTTATTTTTATTTTATGTGAATTTTGATGGTAAAAATTATAAACATTGCTTTCTAAGCAATGTTTGAGAAAACTATCCTTCTGTTAATTCTTTTCATTGCCTTTTTTCCTGTTAGCTTTATTAGAGAATCAAATGCTTATAAATGCTTTTAAGAAAGGCAGAAAACACCTTAAAGTGACTATGAAAAAAATTTTTTAACATGACCTCTTTCTATTTAATGTTATTTGGGAGGTAAGGTAAGAGTACTCTCTAACAGTGTGTCATGGGCCAATAATACATTCTACACATCACTATTCTATATAGGATCTTTTTAAAACATTGCCAGATCATGCTAATGTGTATTGGTGTTGTGTAGGGTTTAATGGGGTGGGGAAGGCTGACTGCCACCATCACACTCGATTTTCTGATTCTTTTTCAGCAACTCCTGAAACCCCACTCCCTTCCCCAACACAAGGCTCTGGGCAAGAACAGTACAAAATAGCTGCAAACCAAGCATCAGTCATTTCACACCAGCATCTCTCCAAACAAAAGCAATTGTGAAAACGTGTTTACTTCAGAACGGCACTACATAAATGTGAAAAGTTGTTGATCTTGAAATATCTCAGGATAGCACTTTTGGCAAACTCTTAACCAAGGCTTCTTCATGGTGCTGTTATAAGATGGTGTCCTATTTTCTTGTTCATACATTCATTCTGTTTGTTGTTGCTACTATGTAAAACTTTCACACGCAACCAATGTGTATCTGAGTTTGAAGATGTTTATATAGGGTATTTTTTCCAACTGCCCCTGCGTTGTGCCCGAACCAACTGAATCTTATGTACGAGTTTCATTTGTTTTATTAATGTTAATTTAAATTTGTAAATAATTGCTTTATTGTGATGTGATGCAGAACAAAGTGTTCATTTTTGACTGAAAATAGTAGATCAGATATCCAGGTTTAATATAAAATGAGCTAAATTTTTAAAAATAAATTATAAACTTACAGATTAGAAAAATAAAGCAGTTGCAGTAGAATAGGCTGTATCTTTTTCAAGAAGAATCTCTTATGGACATTCTGTGGTAAAGAAGCAACTCTTTGCTTTAGAGTTAAATATTCCTATCTTAAGTTTAAAAAATACAAAAAACCATTCCAAGGATGACTGGATACTTTTTGAAATCTGACTTTATTTGAAGATGTATGGTAAGCAAAAGCATGTTGGTTTTATCAGTTAGGATACAGGGTGAATTGTAACAAAGAAACCCTAAAACAGTGACTAAACCAAGAGAGGCATCTATTTCTTTCTCCTGAAACAATTTAGAAATAGTTATCCATTGACTAGAAATTAGCACATGCCCACAGCTGGCTCCCAGGGTGGCCAGGAGAGTTATCTATAGGTGGAAAGTCTGTGTTAGCCAAAGCCATGCCACTGAGAGAGCTGATTCTGAGGACACGTTAGCCATCTACCACCCATGTTCCTTATTTAGTCCTCACAATAACACTGTAGGAGAGATATCATTTTCTCTCTTTTATAAATAAGGGAAAGTTTAGCTTGAGGGTTTAAGGAACATAACAAAAGTTCAGCAACATTAACGAGTGAGAGAACCACATTCAAACCCAGGTCTAGTTGACTTAATGAATCTTTGGTGTGGAATGAAAAATGTGAACTTCTGACTCATAGTGTGGTTTTTAAATATATGCAGTTGAGTGATGATTGAATACTATTCACCACATTGCCTATAATATATATTTACTGATAAGCGGTGAGTGTAAATTTGTTGCGCCTAGAATAAGAAACCACTTTTGTAGTTTTAACAAGACTTTTCCTTAAAAACATTAGAGAAAATAAAAGATTCACCACATAGATTTTGATGAAAACAAAAACAAAGCAAAATGACTGGCTTAGCAGATTATTTAAAATGTAGCAGCCCAGGGATGTACCAAATGTCAAATTCTAGACTGAGGAGTAAAGTTCATTGGAGCCTTAAACTCTCTGATATCACTTAGAGCTGGAATTTATTTTAAAACAAATTAAGCATGGGCCACCTCATGAGGCAGTGGCTCCTCTCTGGTTGAGGAGAGGGAAAATTGGAAAAACTGGTTCAGTAATTATCAATAATATTTTTTGAAAAAGAGGATCACAAGCTGTAAAAGATTGAATTAGATAATCTTTCTCAGGATTTTTTAAATGTCTAAGATTATGATGTCATATATCCCACTTACCCTGTAAGTAAAAAGGTTATAGTAATATTAAGTAACTTATTAACTCTTAAAGTAAAATTGAACTCTTAAAGTAGAAAAATGATTATTAAAAGCTATCTATGATTTAATAGATTTAATAAAATTCCTTCAAGACCTGGTACCCTTGTGAAACTGTAAAATATATCATATGGGGGAGTTTTTTAACTCTTAGTTTTTGAAAATTTACTGTGTTTCTATTTTGTGAATAAGAATGTTTTTGATTTTTATCATACAAATAACTTTTGTAGATTTTTGTTTACTTTGGGGGGATGTTCCCTTAGAAGATATTAAAACAAAATACTGCCTTGGTCTGTGCAGGCTGCTGCTGTAACAAAATACTATGAACCTGGCAGCTTATAAACAACAGAAATTCATTTCTCACTGTTCTCAATGGTGGGAAGTCCAAGATTAAGGAATCAGCAAATTAGGTCTCTGGATCATACATGGCATTTTCTAGCTGTGTCTTTATACATAAAAGGAACAAGGTAGCTCTCTCAGGTCTGTTTAATAAAGGTACAAATTCTCATGACTGAATCATCCTCCAAAGGCCCCACCTTCTAATACCATCATTCTGGGGACTAGGTGTCAGCATGTGAATTTTGGAAAACACAAAAATTCAGAACATAGCAAATACCTTTAAAGCATGAACGATAACATTCATTTTTAGTGAATCCTATAATTTATTCATGTATATTAACTAAACAGCTATGTCTTTGAAATTATTAGCAATGATTCTGCTTCAATAACTATGGTCGGGGGATTTATAACATTATATTTTTATATACTGAACTGCCAAAGATGCTGGAAAACAGGAACTAATGTTTTCAGCATATTTTCAAAATATTGATAAGGGAAGTTATCACTTTTATATAGTATTCAACTTTTTTCAGGTAATAGAAATGAATAATTTATTGTGAAATAATTCATTTTATAAATGTAAAATTATTTTTATAAATTTTATTGTTGGAAATCAAAAATTAGTAGATTTTTTACAATGTTAAATTATAGTGAGATTAAAGTATTCCTAAACTGTGACGCTACGTTTGTTTCACTAAACTTTCTAAATAAAAACTGAGGAAAAAAAAAATCACTGAAACCAGGTTCTTCATTAGTGTTCAAAAATGATTTCATATTTTTACAGACACTGATAATATATTTTATATAGTCATTTGTATTAGTCTGTTTTCACACTACTATAAAGAACTATCTGAGACTGGGTAATTTATAAAGAAAGGAAGCTTAATGGACTCACAGTTTTGCATGGCTAGGGAGGCTTCAGGAAACTTATAATCATGGTGAAAGGAGAAGCAAGCACCTTCTTCACAGGCAGCAGGAGAGAAAGAAAGCGAGAGGGGAACTGCCAAACACTTTTAAACCATCAGCTCTTGTAAGAACTCACTATCACAAGAACAGCATAGGGAAAAATGCCCCCATGATCCAATCACCTCTCACGAGGTCCTTTCCTAGACACATGGGGATTACAATTTGACTTGAGATTTGGGTGGGGATATAGAGCCAAACCATATCATTTTACACCTGCCCCCTCCCAAATCTCATGTCCTTCTTACATTTCAAAACCAATCATGCCTTCACAACAACTACCCCAAATCTTTAACTCATTCCAGCATTAACTCAAAGGTCCAAGTCCAAAGTTTTATGGGAGACAAGGCAAGGTCCTTTCACTTATGAGAGTGTAAAATCAGAAACAACTTAGTTACTTCCGAGATACAATGGGGATATCGTCATTGGGTAAACGTTCTCATTCCAGATAAGAGAAATTGGCCATAAGAAAGGGGCCACAGGCCCCATGCAAGTCGAAAACCAGGCAGGATACTCATTAAATCTTGAAGCTCCAAAATAATCTCCTTTAACTCCATGTCTCATGACCAGGGCACACTGATGCAAGACGTGGACCCCCGAAGCCTTGGGCAGCTCTACTCCTGTGACTCTGCGGGGTAGAGTCCCCACACAGCTGCTTTCATGGACTGGCTCTGAGTGACTTTTCCAGGTGCACAGTACAAACTGTCAGTGGAACTATGATACTGGGGTCTGGAGGATAGTGGACCTCTTCTCGCAGTCCCACTAGGCAGGGCCCCAGTGGGAACTCTGTGACGTGTTTTTTTCTGAATGCATACGGTGATATGCATTCACAAAGAGATTGTCTGAAACTGAAACTTTTGTTTAAAAGTGAAGCAGAGCATAAAAGCTTGGAAAATATGTAGCCTGGCCATGTGGTAGAAAAAAAAAAAAAAAAAAACATTTTCTTGGGAGAAATTCAAGTGATTGGCTCCTACCCCACATTCTTTCTCTGCATTGCCCTACTAGAGGTTCTCCATGTGGGCTCTGCTCCTGCAGCAGATTTCTGCCTGGACATTCAGGCATTTCCAGATATCCTCTGAAATCTAGGCAGAGGCTCCCAAAGCTCAGCTGTTGTCTTCTGTGCACCCACAGGCCCAACACCACATGGAAACCACTAAGGCTTGAGGCTTGCACCCCCTGAAGCAATATCTTGAGCTGTGAGCTGTACCTTTTAGCCATGGCTAGAGCTGGAGTGGATGGAACACAGGGCACCATATCCCAAGCCTGAACAGAGTAGTAGGACCCTGGGCCTGGCCCAAGAAACCATTTTTTTTTTCTCCTAGGCCTCCAGGCCTGTGATGGGAGGTGCTACTGTGAAGATCTCTGAAATGCCCTGGAGATATTTTCCCCATAGTCTTGGCTAGTAACATTCAACTTCTCTTTATTGATGCTAATTTCTGCAGTCAATCACTTGAATTTCTCCCAAGAAAATGTTTTTGGTTTTTTTTGTTTTTTGTTTTTTTTCTACCACATGGCCAGGCTACATATTTTCTAAGCTTTTATGCTCTGCTTCACTTTTAAACAAAAGTTTCAGTTTCAGATAATCTCTTTGTGAATGCATATCACCGTATGCATTCAGAAAAAAACACGTCACATCTTGAACACTTTGCTGCCTAGAAATTTCTTCTGTCAGATACCCTTAATCATCTGTCTCAGGTTCAAAGTTCCACAGATCTCTAAGGCAGGGGCAAAATGCTGCCAGTCTCTTTGCTAAAGTATAGCAAGAACTCTGCTCCAGTTCCCAAAAAGCTCCTCATTTCCCTCTGACACCACCTCATCCTGGACTTCACTGTCCATATCACTATCAGCATTTTGGTCAAAACCATTCAACAAGTCTTTTGGAAGTGACAAACTTTCCCACATCTTCCTGTCTTCTTCTGAGCCCTCCAAACTGTTCCAACCTCTGCCTGTTACCCAGTTCTAAAGTTCATTCCACATTTTCAGGTTGTCTTTATAGCAGTGCCCCACTCCCAATACCAAATTTTCTGTATTAGTCCATTTTCACACTGCTATAGAGAACTACCTGAAGCTGGGTAATTTATCAAGAAAAGAGTTGTAACTGACCCATGGTTTTGCATGACTGGGAGGGCCTTAGGAAACTTACAATAATGGCAGAAGGTGAAGGAGAAGCAAGCACTTTCTTCACAAGGCAGCAAGAGAGAGAGAGCACAAGGGAGGGGAACTTCCAAACACTTCTAAGCCATCAGATCATGTGAGAACTGTGAAAGGAAAATATCTTGGGCCCCCAAAATCACTAAGGAAAACTCAAGCTGTAAACTGCTTATGGCAAACCTGCCTTCCATTTTATTCAAATTTATCCCTCTGCTCACTAAAATGGATGCATATTGGATTGCCTTCTTTGGAAAGCTAATCAAAAGCTCAAAAGAATGCAACTGCTTGTGTCTCACCTATCTGTGACCTGAAAGCTCCCTTTTCCCTTCTAGTCTTCCTGCCCTTGCTTCAAGATGTCCCGCCTTTCCAAACTGAATCAATGTACTTCTTACATGATGATTGATGCCTCATGTCTCCCTAAAATGTGTAAAACCAAGCTGTGCCCCGACCACGTTGGGCACATGTCATCACATGGACATGTCCTCAACCTTGACAAAATAAACTTCCTAAATTAACTGAGACCTGTCTCAGATTTTCCGGGTTCACAGAACTCACTCACTAACACAAGAGTACCATGGAGGAAGCCGTCCCCATGATCCAATTACCTCCCACCAGGTCCCTCCCTCAACATGTGGGGATTACAATTAAGAGATGAGATTTGGGTGGGGACATAGAGCCAAATCATACCATCATTTAATTAAATTTATATGTTAACACTTGTCTTTAGAGTCCAAAGCAAAATTAACTAGCACATCTCCAAATAATCAAACAACTGGACACTGATTGAAAAGAGAATCCTCACATTTGCCCTTTAGTTATGTAGTTTTTCTTGCTTTCTCGTGTTGTCATAGTTATAAAAATATATGCCTTAAATTGGCTTAAACATTATATGAATGTACTTTTGATATATAAATATTTAACCTAGATGCTTCAATTGCTGGTATCCTCTATTGATGTTTAAACCTTCTTTGTAAAATATCTTAAATTATAAGGACCTATTAATCTTATATTTATGGAATTCTACTAAGTTTAGTTTTGTTTTCACTCATATTAAGGTAATATGTGTACATCATTTAAAAAGACAAATTGTCAGGGCGCGGTGGCTCACGCCTGTGATCCCAGCACTTTGGGAGGCCGAGGCGCGCGGATCACGAGGTCAGGATATCGAGATCATGAGATCATCCTGGCTAACGCGGTGAAACCCGGTCTCTACTAAAAATACAAAAAACTGACCCGGCGTAGTAGCGGGCGCCTGTAGTCCCAGCTACTCGGAAGGCTGAGGCAGAGAATGGCGTGAACCCGGGAGGCGGAGCTTGTAGTGAGCTGAGATTGCGCCACTGCACTCCAGCCTGGGCGACAGAGTGAGACTCCGTCTAAAAACAAACAAACAAACAAACAAAAGACAAATTACACGTAAGGCTTACAATGAAAACCTGGAACTCTCCTTCCTACCATTCATCTCTTATCCAACTTCACTTCTGCAGCAACAACATTCAAATACTGTATCAGGCATTTTTTTCTCGATAGTCTGAAAACAATTTAAATCACATGTATTTATTTATTTATTTTAATTTTAGACATTACTTGTTGTGTTTCTACTGTGAAAGAAGACGTTTTTAGCACATTTGCTTTCATACAGATAACCCCCATATTTTCCCAATTTCTTAATGAACCAATATTTTTATTACATTAGTAGGTACTATTGAAATAATTTCAAACCATTTTTAAAAATATTTAACAGATAATTTTTATATCTCAGTGGAGACTAGAAGAGATATAACCTAATTTCACAGAGAAAATTAGAAGGAAGTCTTTGCTCTGGGTCATAGGAGAAATACGACATAGAATTTTAGAAAAGAACGTCTTAATAATATGGTATATTATAACACTATATGTGAGCGCAATTTGACATCCTTTTCAATGTAGCTATTTGAGCCGATAGTTTTTTTGTTTTGTGAGACAGTCTTGCTGTGTTGCCCAGACTGGAGTGCGGTGGTGCAATCAGGGCACTTTGTAGCCTCGATCTTCCAGACTCAAGGGATCCTCTCCCCTCAGCCTCCTTAGTAGCTGGCACTGCAGGCGCAAGCCATCCTGTCTGTCTATTTTTGAATTTTTTGTAGAGACTGGATCTCCCTACGTTGGCCATGCTTCAGCTGATACTTGAGCTTATACTTGAGGTGATGCACTGATTTTCCTTGAGGTATATGAGCTGATAGGGGCAGGGGAGGGCCAGGGGAGAGGCAGGGCCACAGCAATTTCCCTGCTTTATTGGACTGTGAAACAGGATTACCCAACAGCCAGCTCTCAATGGGAGCCTTGTCACTGGTAATTATTGGACAATGGATAGCTCCTGGCACAAAGTAGTAGTGCAATTATTTAAATTTTCACCTATAATGAACTGTAATGGTACATTGATGAAAGAAAATGTACTAGTGAGTGTAATATATCAGATGTTAAGAAAAATGAGGGAAATGATAAATGCAAGAACAAGGAAATTTGAGAGCTGTGTCTGGGGGCAACTGTGTTTGGAAAAAGATAATACAATGCTCTTCTCAATCAGAATAAGAATATCACATTTTGAGTGTATATTGGGGGAGCAAATATTATGATCTAGTAAAGAACTATAAAATGCAAGAATAATGGTATCCATTAAATCTCCGCTTAATTCATTAAAATGTCTTAAAAGGGCAGATAGATGTTGAAGAAGGATATTAGAATTCCACCAAGTAGTAGCCCTAATCGTAGTGATTAGCATGGCTGCAATTGTGAGGTATGTGCCTATTAATCTATATGAATGCATGTTCTTTTGCATTCTTACCAGAAAGAAGGATCAGAAACAGTTTATATTTACAATCTGAATCCAAAGATATGCTGACTCCCTATCGTCTGCCATCATCTAGTCTAAAGATACTAGATAAAATGTTTTACAGAATGTTTTATTGGTTCCTATTCAGTCAGCGGTGTTGGCTTAATAGAGAGATGCAATGGTGAATCTGAGGAGCCAGACCTGGACCTCTTGCCTCAACTCTGAAAAACTCTGAAAGCCATCTCAATTTCAACTCTCACTGTGGGAATGGCTGACTCCCTTGTTGAGTCACCATCACAACTTAGCTTCTTCTACCAAAGTTTGCCTCCACCTCCCTTCTGGGTGTGCGTTTTTAGAGCATTTCCTAATAAATATCCTACACACAAATCTTAGAGTCCTACTCCTGGGGAAGCCAACCTAAAATGACATACAAAATGTATTCATATATTAGCAAAGAGAGTTATAAAATTAAATTAGTCACAATATAGATTACAATATCATCAAAAATCAAATTTGTAAAACCCACACTTGTAAAATTCAGATTTGTAGACTACAATACCACCAGAATTCAAATTTATAAAATAATCTAACAAAAAACACACTGAAACAAGAAAAACTATGAAACATTAATGATTCAAATTTTTTTCCAGGTAAAATAAAATATCAAAGATAAATGGATTGGTAGAAAAGGGAGATATTAAAAAGTGTGGAGGAGATTGAACTAGAGATATTTAGAAATACCAAATAAAATGGAAAGGCTGGCAAGATCTGAGTTTGGGTTAGAAAAATATACTGTAGTTAAGAATTTCATGATGGACAAGTTCCAGATGACAAATTTCTAGCTTCACCCTTTCATAGGCTATTTCTTCTGACTGGTGTTTTCTTTTTTTCTTTGATCTCTCAGCTTACTCTTACTTGTTCTTAAAGATTTAGATTAAAAATTTAGTTAGCATACTACCCTCACACTTTAGTGAACATTTTTACAATCTTCTTCAGTAACATTAAGGAATTCCCTCATTTGTCTCACTATTTGTTGTACATACTTCTATTTATAGCATTTATTTTAATATTTTAATTGTTGTTTATTACCTTTTACAATGAACCCCAGAAGAGCAAAGACCATGTTGGCTACATTTTTCGATTTCCAAGATTCAACAGAATTCCCAGCAATTATTAGGTGATCAATAGTGATTTGTAAATTAGACAAGAGATTAGTCACACTATTCATTATTTTTGGTTAGTAAAGTTTGAGAAGGAAATGTGCTGAAGAAATAATGCATATACTTATTCAATGGGTTATTTTAAACTATTAGTTATCTAAAATTATAATATAGATAACCATGATTTTAATAAGATAATCTGTCATATTAATTTTTGAAAATAAAAATAGTAAAAAATGATTCAAATTTTTAGCAAGTGAAACATTATCACTTAATCCCTGTCTATATTTTTAACTTATACATTTTTCTCATGGATATTTTTAATATGGATTTCAGTTTATATTCTTTATTTTAAAATATACACTGTATAAAAAATATTTCTCAAAACACATGTATTATATTTTTATATGGCAAAATTGGAATAAAAACACAAAGGTTTTTACCCTTATAATAGGTTAGGCTTTTTATGCTCATTTGATCTGAATTGTCATTCACACAATTATTCTCCTAGTCAGACTAGATATTAGATCACAGGCAGTTTAGTAGGTATGCTTACAATATAGTCTGTTTATTTTATTTTTTTAGGCTATAAAATAACATGAATTTAGTACAATAATAATTTAGAGAAAAATGTAAAGCCCATTCACCCTAAGATAACGGCTGTAAAAGACAGAATTTAAATAAGGTTAAATAATTGATTATTTTATTTATAAATCATCACTGCCCTTGCACTATGTAATAGCTGAGTCTAAATATAAATGTAAAGATCTAATGAGTAGTTAGCTGGCAGATAAGATCAGATGTGCAAAGCAAAACCCATAGTGACATTTGTTTTGCAAAGCACTGACCTTAGTCTAGAATTAGAGTTTTGTCTAAAGAAGGAAATTCTGAAATGATTTCTAACGGCATCATGAGACACACAACTTGATGGTATTTCAGTAGCGTAATTAAAGGAATGTACTACTAAACAGCCATAGAATTACCTCCACATTTCTCTACCAATATACATAAAAGAAACTTTTGTTAAAAATATCCTAGTAGTTCTAGAATAAAAATGAAATCAAGAATTTCAATATAAGCATATTTAAAACTTGACAAATATTTATTTTGCACAGACTAGGGTCAAGAAATAGACTAAGTAGGATGTGGCCAGAAACAAAGATGAATGACGTGTATATATCTTTGTTCTCAAGGAGTTTGAAATCTAGTGAGAAAGACTGATAACTTATTAATATTTATAACAGAGAATGGGATAAGTATTAGGATACAATGCATCATGAAGACTGAGAGTTTAGGCTCAGCCTAGATACAAATGTGGGCTCTACTGTGTAATCTCTTTAAAATTACTTGCAAATTCTTCTTGAGTATTAGTTTCCAAACAAAGCAAAACAAAACAAACAAAAGAATATTTATAATGCTAACATGAGTTACACTATTATTTAAGTGAATCAGGTTGGTTTATAAAATGTGCTTATCATGAAATCTGGGAATTAGCAAGCACTAAAAATAAATGTTAGGCACCATCATCAACGCTACAAACAATGGAGCCTGAGAACACAGGTAAAATGTCAATTATTTCTGAGTATGAGTACTGGGGATACTTAATAGAGGACATACTTGTGAGGTGAGCTTGTAAGCAGGATTTGAATACAGAACAATATGGCAAGAGGTTGTGAAGTACATTCTTGGCTGAGGGATCAAAGATGCGAAGAACATAAAAGTTGAGAAAAATTATAAATAAGGTCATTGTAGTCAAATCATGGAATGAATGTAACTGAAATGAAAGCATTAGCTAAGAGGCAAGTTGCAAAACCCAGAGAATGGAGGTGAAATAGTTAGGGATGTACATCACAAATAGAAAAAAAAGAATTCAGGTTAAGGAAAAACCCAGGAAGATGCTGAAATTACTTTTAAATTTGGAAAATCTATTGAAAGAATAGGCAAATACAATGTAACAATAATCTCCTAACATTTATTTTAATATTTCATTGGCAGGACTATCTTCAACAAAACATGATTAAATTATGACATGGAAATCATGATTTGATGGAGATACTAGATATCTGTCTTCAGTGTATTTTAACTGTTACATATCCCTTTCATTCATTTCCTAGAACATTGTTTTTGGAAAAATTTATCCTTAAAATATGATTGAGAAAAATAATGTGGTTCTTTTTCAGGTTATTTATGATAAATCATCAATAATTCTGTCATGTGAATTTTAAGAGCTAATTTTAAGAGCTCCGATAAATAAACCAATTTTTAACCTAAATTTGCAAACTATAGTCTTTATTTGAAAAGTGATGCACATAATAACATTTTGACAATAACTCCAAGATATACAAAAAATTATTAAATATGTTACATATTACTTTTTGTATGGGACTCTGATATACCAATGCTGTTTTGTAAATTCTGGTAATGCTTTGCAATAGTTACCAAAGGACCTATTCACTGACAGCTTATAAGCATGACTACAAATATTACAGTTATTTAACTATGAAATGAAAAATATCTGTATATGGTACAGGATAAGGCTTTTTGAACTTGTAAATAATAATTTAAAAGGGAAATGAAATATCTACTTTCACACATTTATTGATTATATAAGAAATGCCTGGCTGGAAAAGGAATGGTAGAGATGCAAGAAATGTGGTTAATCCTTGTCCAGGAACCGGTGGTGTACCTGAAACCTGTAGCTAGAACGACTTCAAGGACATAACCTAGGGGTTGAAGTTTTATGTGGCAATACGATTTAGACAGCCTCAGTGACATAATCTGTGCTCTTACTGGTCTAAGTGCCGTAAATAATTACACAGGTGCAATTGCAAGAGTGCTATAAATTAGAACAACTCTAATTCCTGTAGGTTGAGAATTTTCTGTAGTTACAGAAGGCTCAAAGTACTCATCTCACATGGATTTGAGATCTGGCCAACTAATCACAACAATTTACTCTGGGGCCAAGATTGTCTCCTGACTCCAAGGTAGATTCAGATAAGATCAGATACAGAGAATGACCTTCCCTAGTTTTTCTTTTCTTTTCCTTTTAGTTTAAGTTTTGGGATAAATGTGCAGGACGTGCAAGTTTGTTACATAAATATAAATCTGCCAAGGTGGTTTGCTGCCCCTATTGACTCCTCCTCTAAGTTCCCTTCCCTCAAGCCCCACCCTCCAACATGCCCTGGTGTGTGTTGTTCCCCACCCTGTGTCCATGTGTTCTCATTGTTCAACTACTACTTATGAGTGAGAACATGTGGTATTTGGTATTTGGTTTTCTGTTCCTGTGTTAGTTTGCTGAGGATGACTGGCTTCCAGCTTCGTTCATGTCCCTGCAAAGGACATGATCTCATTTCTTTTCATGGCTGCATAGTATTCCATGGTGTGCATGTACCATATTTTCTTTATCCAGTCTACCGTTGATGGGTATTTAGGTTAATTCTGTGTCTTCACTGTGATGAACAGTGCTGCAATGAACATATGCTCACATGTATCTTTATAACAGAATGATTTATATTCCTTTGGATATATACTCAGTGATGGGATTGCTGGGTCAAATAGTATTTCTGGTTCTAAATCTTTGAGAATTCACCACACTGTCTTCCACAATGGTGAAACTAATTGACATTCCCACCAACAGTGTAAAAGCATTCCTATATCTCCACAACATCACCAGCATCTGTTGTTTTTTGACCTTTTAATAATCACCATTCTGACGGGCATGAAATGGTTTCTCATTGTGGTTTTGATTGCATTTCTCTAATGATCAGTGATGTTGAGAAAACTCTCCAAATTACATATTATGGTATATTGTGATGGGACTATCAGGAGTTCATTTACTTATTTATAGTTGTGGAATATTAATGAAAGAAAAATAAAATGTGATTATAATCTGGGAAATACAGCTCAAAATGATCATATTTGAAATGGCAGAAGGTGAAATGCAGGTCTTACATGGCAGCTGGCAAGAGAGGAAATGAGAACCAAGTCAAAGGGTTTTCCTCTTATAAAACCATCAAATCTTGTGAGACTTATTCCCTATGATGAGAACAGTATGGGGGAAACTGTCCCCATGATTAAATGATTTCCCACCATGTCCCTTCCACAACATGTGGGAATTATGGGAGCTCCAATTCAAGATGAGATTTGGATGTGGACACAGTCAAACCATATCACAGGCTAACTAGAAGACTGAGACCTAATCTTAAACTATAGAAAGCTTCTACCCCCACATTTTATCACTACCTGCAGTTTCTTCTACCCAATAAAGTATGTCCCCCTTTCAATGAAAAATTACTAGACATAGTAGAAAACACACACACACACACAGACAATATGAGAAGACAGAGCAAGCAAGCATCAGAACCAGAACCAGATGTTTCAGAGATGTTGGAAGTAACAGAGTGTGAATTTAAAACAACTACAATTAATATGGTAAAGGCTCTAGTGAAAAAATTAGACACTATACAGGAACAGATGGATAATGTGGGAAGACAGCTGGAAATTCTAAGAAGGAACCAAAAATAAATTCTGAAGGTAAAAAACAATGAAGAATGCCTTTTAAATGAGTTCCTTAGTAGACAGAACATAGCTGAAAAAAAATCTTTGAGTTTGAAATTATGTCAATAACAGCCTCCCAAACTGAAAAACGGAGGAAAAAAAAAGACAGAAAAACAAAAGAAGCATCAGAACAGAATATTGAAGACCTGTGGGAAAGCTACAAAAAATGTGACGTGCATGTAATAGAAATACCAGAAAGAGAAGCAAGATAGAAAAGAACAGAAGACATATTTGAAGCAATAATAACAGAATTCTCTCAAATTAATATCAGACATCAAACCACAGACCTAGGAAGCTCAGAGAACACCAACCAGGTTGAACACTGAAAGAACTGCAAGTAGGTTTATCATATTTAAACTGCATAAAATCAAATGTAAAGAAAATAATCTTGATAGAAGCCAGAGGAAAAAGAAAACACTTTACTTATACAGAAACAAGGATAAGAATTACAATAGACTTCTCAGAAACCATAAAAGCAAGAAGAGAGAAGAGTGACATGTTTTAAATGTTGACAGAAAACACACACACAAACACCAAGCTATAATTCTGTATCATGCAAAATTATCCTTCAAAAGTGGGTACCCTCAGACAAACAAATTTTGAGAGAATTTGTTTCCAGTAGACTTGCCTTGAAAGAGATGTTAAAAGCTTTTATTTTTTTTTTCTTTGAGAGAGAAAATGATAAAGTTCAGAAAGTGGGCTTTTTATAAAGAAAAAAAGAATGTTAGAGAAAGAATAAGTGAAGATAAGATTTAAAAAGTTTTCTTCTTCTAAATTGTGAAGCTGGATTATAGCCAAATTTAATTTAACATTTAACATTTTGTTCAGAAAATAAAAAAGGAAATACCAATTTTAGTAGAGGAGATTTCTCCTGCTTTTCACAAAGTATTGCTCTTAGAGAGAGCATGAGAGAATAGTTAGTGATTTGCTCATCTCTCTTTTTTTTTTTTTTTTTTTGAGACAACCTTGTTCTGTCGCCTAGGCTTGGGTGGGTGGGGTGCAGAGTGGCGCAATCTTGGTTAACTGCAATCTCCGCCTCCCGGGTTCAAATGATTGTCATGCCTCAGCCACATGAGTAGCTGTGATTACAGGCATGTACCACCATGCTCGGCTAACTTTTGTATTTTTAGTAGAAACAAGGTTTCACCACGTTGCCCAGGCTGGTCTCTAACTCCTGGCCTCAAGTGATCCAACCACCTCGGCTTCCCAGAGTGTTGGAATTACAGGCACGTGCCACCCTGCCCAGCTGAATACCATGATATCTTTGAGAGTGTGAGTATCTGACAGTTCTTGATGTGATTCCAATGCTTAAAGGGTAATCATTTACAATTCACTTCTCACATTAATTCTGATTTTAGAACTCAGTCTTCAAGCAAGATGCAACTGGACTATGTAATTTATAAAATATTCAATATTAATTTTGTTTTTTCATAATATCCATTCAATTTTATATAACTTCCAAAAATACGCTCCTTTTTTTTTTTTTTTAATGATATTTAAGTCAAGCTCCTTGTGGACAGAAATGGTTTCTTGTTCATTCTTGCATAATTACTACTTAGCACAGTGTTTGACACATAGTAGGTGTTCAATAAATGTTTGCTGAACAAGCTATATGCCTGCCAGCAGTTGCATTAACTTTGCTTTTTCTTAGTAGATACCTTAAAGTTTACAATATACATTTGCAATTAGTCCACCTCCACTTTCAAATAGCATTATAGTATTTCACAACTAGTACCTTTTAGTAACAAAATATTCTTTTTTTTTTTTTTTTTTTTGTGACGGAGTCTTGCTCTGTCGCCCAGGCTGGAGTGCAGTGGCGGGATCTCAGCTCACTACAAGCTCCGCCTCCAGGTTTACGCCATTCTCCTGCCTCAGCCTCCCGAGTAGCTGGGACTACAGGCGCCCGCCACTTCGCCCAGCTAGTTTTTTTTTTTTTTTTTTGTATTTTTTTTTAGTAGAGACGGGGTTTCACTGTGTTAGCCAGGATGGTCTCGATCTCCTGACCTTGTGATCCGCCCGTCTCGGCCTCCCAAAGTGCTGGGATTACAGGCTTGAGCCACCGTGCCCGGCCCAAAATATTCTTAATATCTTCCTCCTGCCTCTTGTTTCATTGTCTTATTCATTCTACTTATCAATAAACTATGTTGCTGGAATACATTGTTGTTATTATTTTGAACAAATTATTATCTATTAGGTCAACTACGAATAAGAAAAAAGTGAAGTAAAAAATGTGAATGAAAATGCATAGAAAAAATGCATAAAAACAGTAACAAAAATGGTAGATATTAATCTGACTATACCAATGATTTAGTTTCAACATTTGTCTCCTGGAAATCTCATGTTAAAATTTGAACCCCACAGGTGGAGGTGGGGCCTAGTGGGAGGTGTTTGGGTACAGGGCAGATCCTTCATGAATGGCTTGTGTCATTCTCATTCTCATGAGATTCAGTGTCTCATTCTTAGTTCCTGCAATATCTGGTCATTAAAAAGAGTCTGGCACTTCTCTCCCATTTCTCTTTCCTCCTTTCTTACCATGTGAGATCTACTCCCCTTCCCCTTCCACCATGAAGAGAAGCTTCCCGAAGCCCTCACCAGAAGCAGGTGTTAGCATACACCATGCTTCTTGTACAGCCTGCACAATCATGATACAAATAAACATCTTTTCTCTATAAATCATTTAGACTCAGGTATTTCTTTATAGCAATGCAAACAGACTAAGACAATCAATCAATAACTCTTTTAAACATGAATGGTCTAAATACACCAATTAAAAGGCAGAGATTGCCAAGCTAGACTGAAAAAAAAAAACAAGAATGTCTTGTTTATAAGAAACCCACTTTAAATACAAAGAATCATATAAATCGAAAGTAAAGGGACGAGAAAGATATATTATGCTAACATTAATCAAAATAAAGAAGGACAAACTACATTAATTTCAGACAGAGCAGTCTTCAGAGTAAGGAATATTATCAGCAATAAAGTGGGGAATTTCATGATGATAAAGTGGTCCAATCTCTAAGAAGACATGACAATCCTTAATGTGTTTGCACCTAATAACAGAGCATCAAAACAGATGAAGCGAAAACTCATCAAACTGCAAAGGGAAACAGATGAACTTACTATTACATGTGGATACTTTAATACCTTTCTTTCAAAAGTAAACAGATCTAGCAGGCAGAAAATCAATAAGGACGTAGTTGAACTCAACGGTACCATTAATCAACAGGGTATCAGATACATCCATTGACAACTTCATCCAATCACAGCAGAACACATTCTTCTCAAGCTCACATGGAACATTCACTATGATAGACCACATTTCAGACCATAAAATTGCACCTGAACAAATTTGAATAAATAAAAATTTTATAATGTCTGCTCTAAGCCCGCAATGAAGTTAAGGTAGAAATCAATAACAGAAAAATAGTTAAAAAAATACCAAAATACTTGGAAATTTAAAAATATACCTCTGAAAAGCACATGGGTCAAAGAATGTTAGATAAATTTTAAAACATATTAATCTATAGGAGAGTGAAAATACAACTTACCAAATGTGGGAGGCAGTGAAAGCAGTGCTTAGATGAAAATTTGTGTTGAATGCATATATTAGAAAAGAAAAAATATCTAAAATCAATAATATAAATGTTCACCTTAGAAAACTAGTAAAAGAAGAAAAAAGTATATCCAAAGTAAGCATAAGGACAAAAATAATAAAAATCAGACCAGAAATAAATGAAACTGAAAAGAAGAAATCAAAAGAGAAAATTAACAAAACCAAATGGCGGTTTTTTGAAAAGATCAATAAAATTGATGACCCTTTAGCTATGCTAACAGAAAAAGAGAGAAAACACAAATTACTAATATCATCTCTACAGATTTGATGCACATTATAAGAATAATAAATAAACACTATGGAGAACTCTTCTACACATTTTATCACCTAGATAAAATGAACCAATTAATTGAAAGACATAATATGCCAAAACTCACAGAAAAAATAGACAAACTGAATAGCCTTATACATTTTAAATAAATTGAGTTAATAATTAAGCTTCCTAAAACAGGAATAACAGGCCCAGAGGTGTTTAATGATGAATTCTACAAAGCATTTAGGGAAGAAATTATCCCAATTCTCTACTATTTCTTCCAGAAAATGAAAGGTGAGAAAATGCTTTCTCATTTTATGAGTCCAGCATTTCCCTAATACCAATATCAGGTAAAGATACTACAAGAAAAGAAGGCTGCAAACCAGTGTCTCTCATGATCATAGATACAAAAATCCTCAGCAAATTATGAGTAAATCACATCCAATAATGTATAAAAGAAATTAAACATCACAGTCAGTGAGATTTGTTCAGGTATGCAGGATTGGTTCAACATTTGGAAATCTATTAATATAATCCATCACAACAACAGGCTAAAGAGGAAAATTACATGATCATATAAATAGATGCAGAAAAATCATTTGAAAAAATTCAGTACTTATTCATGATAAAAACTCTAAGCAAACTAGGATAAAAGAGAATTTATTTAACTTAATAAAGAGTATTTACAAAAAACCTTGCAACTGACCTCATATTTAACAGTGAGAAACGAAAAGCTTCTCCACTAAGATCAGGGACACTTTACTGGAAGTTCTAGCTAATGCAATAACACAGAAAGGAAAATAAAAAGTGTGCAGTTTTGTGAGGATGAAATAAAACTGTTTTTCTTGACAGATGACATGATTGCCTATGTAGAAAATCTACAGTCAAAGATCTCCTGGAACTAGCAAAGTTAAGAAATGCAAGGTTAATATGTAAAAGTTAAGCACTTTTTAATGACAGCAATAAACAAGCGGAATTTGAAATAAAAAACACAGTACTATTTACATTAGCACCCAAAACTATAATATATCTAGGTATAAATCTAACAAAATGTATGTAAGATCTATATTTTAAAAACTATAAAGCTTTGATGAGTGAAATTTTAAAACAGAAGTAAGTAAGTAAATAAATAAATAAATAAATGGAGAGATATTACATGTTCGTGGCTAGGAAGACTTAGTATTCTTAAGTTGTTAGTTCTTCCCAAATTGATACATAAAGTCAATGCAATCCCATCTAAATCTCAAGGAGTTATTTTATATATATAGAAAAGCTATTTCTAAAATTAGTATGGAGAGTCAAAAGACCCAGAATAGCCAACACATATTGAAGGAGAAAAACAATGTTGGAAGATGGATAATATCCAACATCAAGACTTACTATAAAGCTATGGTAATCAAGGTAATTATATTGGTGAAATAATAAACAGATAAAGCAAACATAATAGACAGCCCAGAAATAGACCCACATAAATATAGTCAACTAATCTTTGACAAATGACAAAACATAGTCTTTTCAACAAATAGTTCTGGAAGAGAACTAGGATAGCTGAAAACAAATAGTTCAACAAAATATGTAAGTTTAGACACAGACCCTACATTCTTCACCCAAATTAACTTCAAATGGGTTATAAACCTAATTGTCAAATGCCAAACTACAAAACTCCTAGAAGATAACATAGGAGAAAATCTAGATGGCCTTGGATATGGCAATGACTTTTTAAAAATAAAATCCCAAAGTCATGTTCCATAAAATACATAACCAATAAGCTGAACTTTACTAAAATTAAAAATTTATCTGTGAAAGATACTTTCGAAAACATAAAAAGACAAGACACAGAACGGGAGAAAATATTTGCCAAAGATGTATCTGTTTGAGAGCTGTTATCTAAAATAAAAAAAGAACTCTTAAAACTTGACAATTAGAAAATGAGCAACCTGAAAAATGAGCAAAAGACCTAGGCAGACACCTCACCAAAGAATATATACAGATGGCAAGTAAGCATATGAAAAGATGCTCCACATAACGTGTCGTTAGGGAAGGCAAAATGAAACAATGAGGTGCCACTACAGGCTGATTAGGATTAGGATGGCCAAAATCCAAAACAGTGACATCAAAAGGTGGTGGAGAGGTTGACAAAGAGGACCTCTCACTGATTTCTGGTGATAATGTCAAATGGTAGAGCCACTTTGGAGGACAATTTGGCAGTTTCTTGCAAAACGAAACTTACTTTTACCACATAATACAACAGTTTTGCTTCTTACTATTTACCCAAAATGAATTGAAAAATTATGTCCATACAAAAACAAATACACTGGTGTTAATAGTGGACTTATCCACAATTGCCAAAACTTGGAAGGGACCATAATGTCCTTCAGTGGTTGAAAAGATAAATGAACTGTGGTATATCCAGATAATGGAATATCACTGAGTACTAAAAAGAATGAGCTATCAAGCCATGAAAAGAGTGATAGTCATGAAAAAAACATAGAGGAAACTTAAATGCATATTACTGGGTGAAAGAAGCCAATATGAAAAGGCTATATACTGTATGATTAAAACTATATGACATTCTGGAAAAGGTAAAACTGTGGAGACAACAACATCAGTGGTTGGCAGTAGTGGGAAAAAGGGATAAACAGGGAGAACACAGATGATTTTTAGGGTAGTGAAACTATTTTGTGTAACACTTTAATTGAGGATACATATTATACATTTGTGTAAACCTATAAAATGTACAACACCAAGAGTGTACCCTAATGAAAAGTGATATCGCTTTGAGTGATAATGAACTATCACAGAAAGTTCATTGCTTTTAGCAAACTTATCACTGTGGTATTATGGATACTGGGGTTAGTGTGTGTGTGGAAGTAGGAACATAAGGGAGCTCTGTGTACTTTCTGTTCAATTTTGCTGTGAACCTTAAATTGATCTAAAAATAATGCCTATTCAATCCTGCTGTAAAATGAAATAAAAACTTTATTCTAAAGTGTTTAATAATGGTGGTTCCCATGACAGACCTATAATTGCAAAAAAGGTCTGGCTAATTTTTCTGCCAGTATACTTTCATAACTCAGCTCCAGACCACAGAAAGGCAATAACTTCATTTCCATTGTACTTCTAATTACAGTTTGATTTGAGTTTTTTATGTTTTGTATGATATTATTGATGATCTAGTTGAAAATAAAACTAATGTAGACATGTAAAGTCATGTTACATTTTGTGGTCTATATTGCTTATGTGTTAAAATTACAGTTTTAAACATTAACTTATTAATGTTATTTTTATTTGTAAATACTGTCAGTGCTTTTTTATAACATAAATACTGATTTTAAGTATGTGAAGACAGAGCAACTTGACATTAATGTCTTCACCTTTCTGTCCCCTATTTTTATGCAAATACTAAATTTATTATTCAGTTGCAACTAATTTTTAAAATATACATGTATTGCTTTATTACGCCATTTAAACATAAACAGAAAATCTTTCTTTAAAGTGTGAAAATTTCTGAAAATTTTAAAATAAAGTTAATGAAAATGTATATTGAAAATTAGATTAACAGTCCATGAGTCTTTACTCTTGCATTAATTATACAAAAAAAAAGTACACTGGGTAATTTGGGAATGTACCAGTAAATTTAAGTTTGATTTTTCAAGAATTTCATTAATAGTTATTGTATTAGTCAAGGTTGTCTTAAGAGGGAGAGAACTAATAGGAGATATATATCTACACAAAGGGAGTTTATTATGTATTAATTTACGTGTTCACAAGGTCCCATAATAGGCTGTCTGCAAGCTGAGAAGCAAGGAAAGCCAGTCTGAGTCCCAAAACTGAAGAACGTGGAGTCCCATGTTTGAGGGAAGGAAGCATCCAGCACTGGAGACAGGTGTAGGCTGGGAGGCTAGGCCCATCTCTCCTTTTCACGTTTTTCTGCCTGCTTTATTTTTGCTGAAAGCTGATTAGATTGTGCCCACCAGATTAAGAGTAGATCTGCCTTCCCCAGCCCACTGACTCAAATGTTAATCCCTTTTGGCAACACCCACACAGACACTCCCAGGATAAATACTTGGTATCCCTCAATCCAATCAAGTTGACACTCAGTATTAACCATCATGGTTATTCAGTCCCTTCATGTCATAGAATTGTATATCTTAAATAAGCATATTTTAAAGAAGTATAATCCTCAAAATAGCGCATCAGATCACCTTTCATTTTGAGCAGTTTGACCATGCATAAGTGATGTGCTCATAGCACTATTTTACTGTTGGCAGCCATGGAAGTTGCACCAAGAACCTTGAAGACAAACAATCCAACTATTACAACTCTAAAAGCATTTAAAGTGTACAATAAAACTGACTCTCAAGCATAAATTAGAAAAACCAAACAAACAAAACTATAGTCTTTGAATTTGGCAGTCTTTCAATGTGGAAATGCTTTGACACTTCCAAATTTAGTGTGAGTGTCACTGAATGGCAGTGAATATAAAAAGGAAACTAGGAAACCATATACCCTAATGCTTAAAATAACCCCAAACCTTAAACCATATCTGACCGGTAAAACTAGGGATGTTACAACAAATAAAGGAAAATACTTAATAGTGTGTTTTAAAATATAAATCCTGAATTTCTTGGCTAGCAGAAGTTCTTTAATTAGGAATTTGCTTAATATTATTCTTTTATATTATCATGCCTCTTTCTCAGATCTTCTTTAAATTTCTTTCATTTACTATTTTCACATTCAGATTTATCTTGTAATTTTATCAGTGAATGAAACATAGTCAGGCACTGGGATCCTACTGCTAAAATATATTCTCAATCTTCTGTAAGTCCAGAGAGATGTTTCTAAGCTCTTCAAGGAAAACTTTTATAAGATTTCAAGGTAATATGTATACATAAAATTATTCTCTTTTTGTTGTGCTTGAGGCACATAGCAATAGTCTGATCCAACTATTTGTTAAGGTTTGATTTTAGAATACTTAGTGTTGAAAGAATTCCCATTGGAACTTAATTCACAAAAGGAGATTTTCAGTCTGGGGAGCAAATATGTAAGTATAGTAGAAACCATGAACAGGAAGGAAAATGGTCTGAGACAAATGGGGAGGGTCCCGAGTAGGGATTGAATAGCTAATTGAAGAACCAATTAACTAAAGTACAAAACTAAGATAATCACTACAGCAGTTGAACCTCATAATTGACTTGGTTGAAAATATTTACACAAATAAATCAAAAGTACCTTTCATTTATTAGCCAGGCATCTTCCATAGTTTATTAAATATGTAGACACAATCATCTTCACAAGTGAATTCAGTATTTAAGAATAAAAACAGGAGCACTATCTTGTTTATAAATAACCTTCCAATAATATGACTTGATGCTCACTTGTCACTCATTTATCTGATTTGGACTTTGGGCTTGGGAGTGTGCAATAATTAAATCTTTGGATTACACAGTGTTCAATTAAGATTGTATCTACAACACTAAATATCTGTAATTTCTATAACCTGTACATATATGATATAAATAATTATGTATTTATATTGTGTTAATATAACTTAATAAATATAATTTTATATAATTATATATAAAATATGTATGAATATAAAATATTTATATAACCATATCCATATGATTATTTATATAATTAATCTACAGGCTGTGCTGTAAACACTGAGGTAATGTACATACATGAAAAACAAAGTAAAAGAGAGAATTAAAGCCAGGTCCTGAATAGTGTGGAGGAAAGGGAGTTTATGGAGTAGAAGTGATCTTTAAACAGAAAACTCGATTTCTCAAATTCAACTTTCTAATATTTTCATCCATAACCCCTATTAAACCCAGTTAAATTCCACTGATAAAATCTTGCCATGTAATCTTTGAACTTTGTACCAGTGTTTTCAATAAATCTGTCCCTTTGAGTACATAGAGTAGAAAAATATGCAAAAATCACCTGCATATTAATCACACTTTTTTTTTTTCCATTGCTCATTTTATTTCAATAGCCAACTGTCCTCAGAGAAGAAACTGTTCACGTCACAGGCGATCAGAGGCACCATTCTATTCCCTAGGGACTGCATCAGTGCTTATGAACAGCCTACTTTTTAAAGTTGGCAATCACTATAAAAACATCAAATAGTCAAACTAATAAATTTTTTAAAACCAATGCCCATAATGGCTGAAACTTTATGGAGGGGGAATGAAGTAGCCCCAGCAGCCAGGATGCTTGCTAGTAAAACCCCTTAGAGAGGGGCAAGGGGCTGTGGCCAGGAAGATGTAGGGGACAGAGCAGCAAGGCAGGACGCTGCAGAACCTGCTGTCAACGACCCTGGTCCTGGCTGCTGGCTCCAGCCACCTGGATGAACTGGAATCTCGATGTCTGTGGTGCCCCCAGCACCCTGGAGGACCAGGCAAAGGCAGCAGAAGGCTGAAATAGATGATGCCTTCTGTCCTGGAGTGGGGCCTGAGGAAATCAAATATTGTCTCTGGGGCTTGTTTCAATAAATGGCAGTGCAACCCAAGGACAGTTAAATTCATTCCTAAATGGGAGCTTCTCTCAGCGCCCACTCCTCAGAGCCCTGGTCCTCCCCCGGTAATAACTTCCTCCATACTCCTCTCCAACTGTACATCGCAGAACTGAAACTTAGAAATCGCCCTCCTTCCTCCTATATTGAACTGGGAATCAGTTGCCATCTATGCTGTCAACCTTCCTCCCTCCCTACACATCACTGAATGAAGACAAGAAAACTGTTGCTGTCGTCCCCCAGTGCCCTACTCTGCTGGCCTGGAGCGCGGGCCTGGGGCCTAAGTCGGACTGCTCCTGAGACGATGGCTGGCTGGGCTCACCCGGTGGCACCTCTGCATCCTGATCATCAGTGTTCTCCTTGTCAGTATCAAACAGGACGGTCAGTGAGAAAGATGACGGAGGTGGTGGTGGGTTGGGGGGTGGTGGTGGGTGGGGGGGCGTGGGGTGGGGTGGGGTGGGGGGTGGGGGGAGGAAGTGGAGCGCAGAGAGGTAGCCTGGCGGGAGGAACTGGGGCTGTGGTGGAAGCGGTGGAAGGGGCGGCAGTGGCGGCGGCGGCAGGTAGTAGCTTGGCTGGAAGTCTCCCACTGGTTCTGATGCCAAGCCTCCGCCTTGGTACTGGCTGCGGGACACATGCCGGAAGCCCTGCTGCAGGGGGACGCCAGGAGGGGCGTCCAGGTAACCCAGCGGGAACGGGCAGTAGGGGGTGCATGCTGGAGCCGCCAGGGTACTCAGGGCCCAGTGCACGGTCCGGGTTGATGCTCACAGGGCGCCCAAAGTCGGTGAACGGCGGGCCAGGCACGGGCCGCAGCGGCCTGCGCAGGTCCAGGGGGCCGGGGTAGCCACTGCCTGTGGCCTCCGCCCCAAAAGGGGGTCCCGCAAGGCTGGGCATCGCCACGGCGGCTCGCTCACTCGGCTCCACGTGGCCGCGGCCGCCCAGAACCGGTTGGAAGGCGCTCGGGCCGGGACTCTGGCCCCGCGAGGGCCGCTCGAAGAAGCAGGCGGCCGCGCGGCCCTCGGGTACCGGCTCGGCGTCTCCGGGGGGGTCTCCGGAGGCAGAGGGCGGGGGCACGCGCCCGGGAGGGGGGCGGGAGCGGCGGCCGCGGCCCGGGAGGCCTGCTCTGGACCTTGCGCACCCAGGGCCGCCTCCTGCTCCTCCTCGGCGGCCTGCGTCTTGAGCACCTTCTGCGCGGCCATGATCTTCTGGCGCTCGGAGATCAGGTAGCACTTCTCGCAGAGGCACTGCTTCCAGCGGCATTTGCCCGCGTGGCCCTTGACGGGCACCAGGAAGCCATGGTTCCTGCATCTCGAGCACTTGGGGGTGCGCACCATCTTGTCGGCCATTGGCAGGGTCAGCCTTCCTAGCACAACCACCACCTCTGGGAGCTGCAGAGCAAGTCTAATCACACTTTAAAAATCACTGTGTGATACAACCTTGCCTTTTTTTGTGTATCAAATATAAACCATGGCTGTGTTACAACTTTGTGAGATTCCTCATCATTGTAGTGACATACCTATATTATTATTGTCTTCCTAATCATTACTTCAACAATGTTTTATTTTGCATCCTTGAAGCAAGAGTAGAAGTTAATAAGCCTTACCAGCTTGAAACCAAGCAGATAAAGAAATATAGTTTTATATTGTGATATAAATTTGAAACTCAAAACTGTCTCAAAGTTCATGAAAAATAAAACTTTTCATATACAATTCATTTGAAAAAATCACTATAATAAATTATTGTAAAAATGTTACCACATATTTATAATGTTAGTAAAGATTTTATTGTTTTCCACAGATCTATTTTTTATTTTAATTTAATTTAATTTAATTTTTTTTTTTTGAGAAGGAGTTTCGCTCTGTCACTCAGACTGGAGTGCAGTGGCATGGTCTTGGCTCACTGCAGCCTCCACCTCCTGGGTTCAAACGATTCTCCTGCCTCAGCCTCCCAAGTAGCTGGGATTACAGGTGTACACCACCACGCCCAGATAAACTTTTGTATTTTTAGTAGAAATGGGGTTTCACCATGTTGGCCAGGCTGGTTTTGAACTCCTGACCTAGTGATCTGCCTGCCTCAGCCTTATCAGACACATGGTTTGTAAATATTTTCTCTCGACCTGTGGGTTGTACCTTCACTCTGTTAATTGTGGGTTTTTCCTTTTTTTTTTTGCTGTGCAAATGCTTTTTAGTTTATGATCCTTTTGTCTATTTTTGCTTTCGCTATCTGTGCTTTAGGGTTCTAATCAAGAAATCGTTGTTCAGACTAATGCTGTTGAGCTTTTCCTTATGTTTTCCTATCATAGTTTTACAGGTTTAAGTCTTACGTGTAAGGTTTTAAATCCATTTTTGAGTTGATTTTTGTATATGGTGTAAGAAAAGAGTACAATTTTATTGTTCTGCATGTGGATATCCAGTTTTCTCAACACCATTTATTGAAGAGATTGTCCTTTCCCGATTGTGTGTTCTTGACATATTTGTTGACCATCAGTTGACCATAAATGTAATTATTTTTAGGATTTTGTTCTGTTCCATTGGTTGATGTCTATGTTTTTGCATTAATATCATACCGTTCATACTGTTTTGATTGTAATAGCTCTGTAATATATCTTGAAATCAGATTATATTATGCCTCTAGCATTGATCTTTTTGTTCAAAATTGTTTGTGCTTCTTGGAGTCTTCTCTGACTCTATAAGAATTTGAAGATTTCTTTTCTATCTCTGTGAAAAATGACATTGGAATTTTGAAAGAAATTGCATTGACTCTTTAGATCAGTTTTATGTAGTATGGATATTTAAAACAATATTAAATTTTCTTTTTTCTTTCTTTCTTTCTTTTTTTTTTTTTTTTGAGACAGAGTCTTGGTCTGTCACCCAGGCTGGAGTGCAGTGGCCGGATCTCAGCTCACTGCAAGCTCCGCCTCCCGGGTTTAGGCCATTCTCCTGCCTTAGCCTTCTGAGTAGCTGGGACTACAGTTGCCCGCCACCTCGCCTGGCTAGTTTTTTGTATTTTTTAGTAGAGACGGGGTTTCACCACGTTAGCCAGGATGGTTTCCATCTCCTGACCTCGTGATCCGTCCGTCTCGGCCTCTCAAAGTGCTGGGATTACAGGCTTGAGTCACTGCTCTCAGCCAATAAACAATATTAATTTTTCTAATCCATGAACATGGGATATCTCTGTTTATTCACGTCTTCCTCGATTTCTTTCATTAATGTCTTATAATTTTCAAAGTATAGATCTTTCCCCTTCTTAGTTACATTTACTCCTAAATGTTATTATTTTTTAATATTATTGTAAAGGGGATTGTTTTCTTAATTTCCTTTTCAGATCGTTTACTCTTAGTGTAGAGAAACACTAATAATTTTTTTATGTTAATTTTGTAACCTGCAACTTTGTTGAATTCATTTATCAATTCTAGCAGTTTTTTGGTTAAGTCTTTAGGACTTTCTCATATATACCATTATGTTATCAGCAAGCAGAGAGAATTTCAACTTCTTTTTTTTCATATAAAATTTTAAATTTCTTTTATTTGCCTAATATGTCTCGATGTTCAGTACTAATTAAATAGTAGTGGGAAGAGGTGGCAATTTTGTCTTGTTTCTAATCTTACAGAAAAATTTTCAACTTTTTACCATTTAACATGATGTTAGCTGTGGGCTTTTCATATATGGATTTTATTGCATTGAGGTACATTCCTTCTATACCTATTTTTTTGAGAGTTTTTTTTTTTTTTTTTTTTTTTTTTTTTTTTGAGACGGAGTCTTGCTCTGCCGCCCAGGCTGGAGTGCAGTGGCCGGCTCTCAGCTCACTGCAAGCTCCGCCTCCCGGGTTCACGCCATTCTCCTGTCTCAGCCTCCCGAGTAGCTGGGACTACAGGCGCCCGCCTCGTCGCCCGGCTAGTTTTTTGTATTTTTTTAGTAGAAACGGGGTTTCACCGTATTAGCCAGGATGGTCTCGATCTCCTGACCTCGTGATCCGCCCGTCTCGGCCTCCCAAAGTGCTGGGATTACAGGCTTGAGCCACCGCGCCCGGCGAGAGTTTTTAACATTAATGAATGTTGAATTTTTTTAATTGCTTTTTCTATATCTATTGAGATGATTATATCACTTTTACACTTCATTTGGTTAATATTTTGATGACATTTATTGATTTACATATGTTAAATCATCCTTCCATCCCTGGGATAAATACTACTTGATTATAGTTAATAATCTTTTCAATGTGCTATTAAATTTGGTTTGCAATTATTTTCTTGAGGATTTTTATATCCGTGTTCATCTAAGATCTTGGAATACATACCTACATACATGTATATTGATATACATATATATGTATGTGTATACACAGGCCAGTATCCTTGATGAACACAGATGAATTGTTCATAGCAATGAGTTGTTCATAGCAGTCTCTTATGATACTTTGTGTTTCTGTGATATTAGCTGTAATTTTTCCACCTTCACTTCTGATTTTGTTTGAGTCTTCTCTTTTTCACTTTGTTAATCTAGATAACGTTTGTCAATTTTATCTTTTAAAAAACTGTTTCAGTTTTGTTGATATTTTATGTTGTTTTTCTAGTCTCTGTTTTGTTTATTGCCACTCTGATCTTTGTTATTTCTTTCTTTCTGGTAAATTCAGGCTTACTTTGCTTTTCTCTTTCTAGTTTCTTGAGGTGTAACATTAGATTATTTGAGATTTTTCTCTTTTTGACATAGGTATTTATTGCTATAAACTTCCATGTCAAGTCTGCTTTTGCTACATCCTGTAAGTTTTACTTAACTTTGATAAGTTGCACAAACTTTTACTATTTCCCTCCACAATTTGTTTTTGTTGACATATTAAAAAAAAACTTTTATTTTAGGTTCAGGGATACATGTACAGGTTTGTTATGTTGGTAACTTACATGTATATCATGGGAGTTTAGTACAGATTATTTCATCACCCAGGAAATAAATATAATACTTTACAGGTAGTTTTCTGATCCTCATCATTCTCCTGCCCTCCACCCTCAAGTGGACCCCAGTGTCTGTTGTTTCCTTCTTTGTGTCCATGTGTACTTAATGTTTAGTTTCCACTTATAAGTGAACATGTGGTATATTTAGTTTTCTGTTGCTGCATTAGTTTGCTTAGGATACTGACCTCCAGCTTCATTCATGTTGCTGCCAACAGTGTAATCTTGTTCTTTTTTATGGCTGCATAATGTTCCATGATATGTATATACTGCATTTTATTGATCTAATCTATCATTGGCTGACAATTAGGTCGATTCCATATATTTGCAATTGTGAACAGTGCTGTGATGAACATACACATGCATGTGTCTTTGTGTTATAATGATTTCTATTCCTTTTGGTATACACCCAATATTGGGATTGCTGGGTCAAATGGTAGTTTTGTTTTGTTTTGTTTTGTTTTGTTTTTGGTTCTTTTTTGAGACAGAGTCTCGCTCTGTGCCCAGGCTGGAGTGCAGTGGCGTGATCTCGGCTCACTGCAACCTCCGCCTCCAAGGTTCAAGCGATTCTCCTGCCTCAGCCTCCCGAATAGCTGGGACTACAGGCATGCACCACCACACCCAGCTAATTTTTGTATTTTTAGCTGAGATGGGTTTTCAACGTGTTGACCAGGATGTTCTCTATCTCTTGACCTCATGATCTGCCAGCCTGGCCTCCCAAAGTGCTGGGATTAGAGGCATGAGCCACCGCACCTGGCCTAGCTCTGTTTTAAGTTCTTCGAGAAATTGTCAAACTGCTTTCTTCAACGGCTGAACTAATTTTCATTCCCACCAGCATTGTATAAATATTCTGTTTTCTCTGCAACCTGGCCAGCATGTGCTATATTTTCACTTTTAATAGTAGCCATTCTAAATCAGGTCAGACGGTATCTTACTGTGGTTTCGATTTGCGTTTCTCTAATGATTAGTGATGTTGAGCATTTTCTTCCTATGCCTATTGGCTATGTACAGTCTTATTTTGAAAAGTGTCTGTTCATGTTCATTTTTATTTATTTATTTTTTAAATTTTGCTTTAAGTTCTGGGATACATGTGCAGAACGCACAGGTTTGTTCCCTAGGTATACATGTGCCATGGTGGTTTATTGCACCTATCAACCCGTTATCTAGGTTTTAAGCCCCACATCTTTGTCTACTTTTTAATGAGGTTGTTTGTTTTTTGCTTGTTGATTTGTTTCTTATAGATTCTGTATACTAAACCTTTGTTGGATGCATAGTTTGCAAATATTTTCTCCTATTCTGTAGGTTGTCTTACTCTGTTGATAGTGTCTTTTGCTGTGCCAAAGCTCTTCAATTTAATTGGCCTCATTTGTCAATTTTTGCTTTTGTTGCAATTGCTTTTAACATCTTTGTCATGAAATATTTGCCAAAGTCTATGTTGAGATTGATATTTCTTAGTTTATCTTCCAGGACTTTTATAGTTTTATATTTAAGTTGTTAATCCATCTTGAGTTAATTTTTGTTATGATGTAAGGAAGGGGTCCAGTTTTAATCTTCTACATATGGCTAGCCAGTATTTCCAATACCATTTTTTAATAAGGAGTCCTTTTTCCATTGCTTATTTTTGCTGACTGTGACAAAGATCAGATGGTTGTAAGTGGAAAGCATTATTTCTGGGCTCTCTATTCTCTTGCATTGCTCTATGTGTCTGTTTTTCTAACAGTACCATGTTGTTTTGGTTACTACAGTCTTATAGTATAGTTTCAAGTCAGGTAATGTACTGCCTCTAGTTTTGTTCTTTTTGCTTAAGATTGTTGGGGCTATGCAGACTCTTTTTTGGTTCCATATTAATTTTAGAATAGTCTTTTCTAATTTTATAAAGAATGTCATTGATAGCTTAATAGGAATGACATTGAATCTATAAATTTCTCTGCACAGTATGCCACTTTAAAATATTGATTCTATCCATGGAATGTTTTTCTAGTTATCTGTATCATTTCTGATTTCTTTGAGCAGTGTTTTGTAATGTTCATTGTAGAGATCTTTCACTTTCCTGGTTAGCTATATTCCTAAGTATTTTATTCTTTGAATGGGATTCAGTTCTTCATTTTGTTCTCAGCTTGGATGTTGCCGGTATATAGAAATGCTACTGATTTTGTACATTGATTTTGGATTTGTATCATCAAACTTTGCTGAAGTTGTTTATCAGATCCAGGAGCTCTGGGGTAGAGCCTATGAAGTTGTCTAGGTATAGAATCATATTATCTGCAAACAGAGATAGTTTGACTTCTTTCTTATTTGACTGTCTTTTATTTCTTTCTCTTACCTGATTGCCCCAGCCAGAACAACGTTGAATAGGAGTGGTGAGAATGGGCATCTATGTCTTGTGCCACTTCTCAAGGAAAATGCTTTCACCTTTTGCCCATTCAGTATAATGCTGGCTCTGGGTTTGTTGTGGATAACTTTTATTATTTTGAGGAACATTACTTCAATGCCTAATATATTGAGGGGTTTTAACATTAAAGAATGTTGATTTTTTTCAAAAGTCTTTTCTGACTATGTGGATTTTGTTTTTATTTCTGTTCATGTGATTAATCCATTTATTGATTTGTGTGTGTTGAATCAACCTTGCATCCCAAGGATAAAGTCTACTTGATTGTGATGGATTTGCTTTTTGATGTGCTGTTTGATTTGACTTGCTAGTATTTTGTTGAGGATTTTTGCATCTATATTCATTGCGACATTGCCTGAAATTTCCTGTCTTTTGGTTGTGTTGACACATTTAGTATCTCTTATACTTTGTGTCTCTTAACAAATTCCTGTAGTTTTTAATAGTTTTGTTTTTGATTTTCATACTAAAGATATAATTTCCACACCACCATCACAGCATAAAAATGTTTTGAGGTTGACTACATGGTTACTTCTGTCAGTGAGCTTCATATGTTTATATATTTTTATTTTGCTGCTTAGTGATCTTATTTTTCTGCTTGAAGTACTCCTTTTAGCATTTCTTGTAAGGCAAGTGTGCTGCTGATAAATACCTTCAACTTTTGTTTGTATTAGAAAGTTTTCTATCTCCATTCAATTTCTGAGGGCAGGATTAAAGGCTATAGTATTCTTAGTTAGCATTTTTTTTCTTTCAGCTTTTTGAGTATATCATTGCATTCTCTGGTAGCCTGCTGTTTCTGCTGCAAAATCTACTGATAGTCTTACAGATGTCCCCTTATATGTGATAACTTGCTTTTCCCCTGCAGCTTTCCATATTCTGTCTTTTTAACTTTTGATAATTTGATTATATTTTGTCTTGACATAGTTCTCATTAGATTAATACTATCAGATGTCTATTGAGCTTCTTGGACCTGATTTCTATTTTCTTCCTCACACTTGGGAAGTTTTCTGCCATTATTTTTTTTGGAATAGGTATTGTGTTATTTTCTGTTTTCTCCTTCTGGTGCATCAACAATGTGTATATATTTTTTCAGTTGATGGTTTCTTGTAAGTCCTTTAGGCTGTCTTCACTCTTTTTTATTCCTTTCTTTTTGTTCCTCATCTTGAATGATTTCCAATAGTCTGTCTTCAAGTTCACTAATTTTTTTCTTCTGCTTGATCTAGTTTTCTGTTGAATGACTCTATTAAATTTCTTAGTTCAGTTATTAAATTCTTCAGCTTGATTTATATTTGGTACTTTTAAATATTTTCTCTGTATTGAAGTTCAATTTGTTTATGCACTGTTCTCATTACCTTGATGAGCATCTTTCTGATGGTCTTTTTGAATTCTCTGACAGGTAAATAACATATATCAATCTTATTAGTGTTGGATTCTGGAGATTTATTTTGTTATGTTATTTGGAATATATTTCCCTGTTTGTTTATTTACTTTTTACTATCTTGGTGGCTTCTGCACAGTAGAAAGAAGAAACACTTCTCACAGTCTGGTCAGACCAGTCTTGTGTAGGAGGTGTTTCTCCCTATATAGCCATCCAGGGATGAGTTTAGGTGCCTCTAAGCTCTTTGTGCTTGTCTAACATGTTGTTTTTGTTCTTAGTGGCCCTCAAGAAATTTGAGAGTGTCACCTCATGCAATTGCTTTGATAAAGATAGGAAGCTAGTCCTTTGGGATACAACTGGAAAACTTAGGGTGTTAGATGCATTTTTCAGTTCCTTCTTTCCTTACAGAGAAGCTGAGAGCCAAAGTTTATATCCCACTCATTCTGCCCTACATGAAGGAGAGGGTCCAAGGCAATGCCCATAATTCTGATAAGACTGTTTACTTTGAAGCTGGAGAAATAGATGCTGAATGTTTGCAAGTTTAAAAGTTATGTTTTCGGCCGGGCGCGGTGGCTCACGCCTGTAATCCCAGCACTTTGGGAGGCCGAGGCGGGCGGATCACAAGGTCAGGAGATCGAGACCATGGTGAAACCCCGTCTCTACTAAAAATACAAAAAATTAGCCGGGCGCGGTGGCGGGCGCCTTTAGTCCCAGCTACTCAGGAGGCTGAGGCAGGAGAATGGCGTGAACCCGGGAGGCGGAGCTTGCAGTGAGCCGAGATCGCGCCACTGCACTCCAGCCTGGGTGACAGAGCGAGACTCCAACTCAAAAAAAAAAAAAAAAAAAAGTTATGTTTTCTTGTGTATGTGTGTGGTCTAGTTGACACAAGAGTACAAAGCTTAGTCAGCTCCCAGAGCCAGTTAATTTAAGAGCCAGTCCCTTGGATGAAAGATATAAAAGTTGAGGTGTTCGGTGCATGCAGATAATACTTCCAGGGAAAGTCTGCAGGTTTGGATTTATTTCTGTAGCCAGTCATGGAAGATAGTGTCTTCTCTCTTGTTCAAGCAAGGAGATGTCTCAAACTCTTCTATCCCAAGGAGACATCTTGTCTGGAGTTGTCACTGACCAAGCAAAAGAGGACGGCACATTGAGTATCCACTTCCCCTTTCAGGCACAAATAATTCTCCAGCCCTCCTTTAATGAGAGGTTGCTGAAATTTACAGCAGGAACAAGCCAGGAATGAAGGCTCAGGGAGTGTTGTCCTTCCTGTTCTTCCAGGCAGAGGCCTCCAACCTTTTTTCATATAGAGGTTGTAGAGGTAGAATTATTGCTAGAGCAAGCTGAAGAAGAAGGTGTGGGAATATCGTGATTTCCATTTAAGCTCAAAGAAATTTATTTTTTATTTGCTACACAGGCTCTCAGATACTAGCTTGTTAGAAGCCAGGCCACATAAAACTGCTGGAAAAGCATGCATCCAAATGCTTTCCAGGAGGAAGTTGGAAGCTGAGCTGATCCTGGGGGCTACCGCTGCTAGAAGTGCTGGCATGGTTCAAAATGCTCCCTTATTCTTTGTGATTGAAGGAAATCCTCTGATGTCCTGTACCTGCTTTTTGTCAAGTATAGTGATTTAAAAATCAAGTTCTCTGGCAGGAACTGTAAAATTTGGATGCTATATGTGTGATACAAGCCCTTCATCCCTCAGAAAAAGCTAGGAATTGGAGTTTTCTTCTTGAATATAAGGTATTATGAGTAGGGTGGGATTTGTGTAAAAATTTACCTTTGCTTTTCCTCCCCATTTTAGTGTGGATATTTTCTCAGTAGTCTGATGTATAGGAACTTTTCAACTGGATTTTGGCTATACCTTGGAGAAAACTGATCTATGTGTAAGTGTTTATTTGAGGTGCCTGTGGAAGGAGGTATAGTCAGGAGCCTCCTATTTGCCCATGTTGCTGATGTCACTCCTACGATACTTCCAACGACAGATGAAAACTCTAAAATTCTACTACAAGGGATCTAATGTCCCTTTACAAGGTCTAGATCAATTTTGTCATTATACAAGAGAGTTAGATTCAACCACCAACTTATAAGAATATTAACCTCGTGTGTCTTCTTACTAAAGAATTGTAGTATATTGACTGAGCATATGATAACATCTTATAAAATGGCTTTGTGTTAAATGATGCGGTACCTGAAAATCATCCAAAACACAGTCGATGTTAGAAAAAAATGTGAAGTTTCTGTTCCATAGAAATGATATAGTATAATGTTGTTCTTTGTGGCAAGACTGTTATTCTGACTATGAAAGCTAAAAAATCCGATACATTTTTAAAGTCATGTTTTTAAAAGCATAGGAAAAGCCGATAAAGCAAAGGAAGTACTAAGTGTTATGATTTTGGAGAGAAAATATTTTGGGAGAAAAGCTCATGATCTATGGCTTCTTTTTCTCTGGGACAATTATCAACTCTAGACATTGGGAAAAGATTAGAAATTCAGATTTGGACCAGACAAAGTTCATTACTGGTGCAGAGATATTTGTAAAGTTTCTGATGGTCTTGCTAGGGTAGAATAGAAAATTTATAGTCTTAAACACCTCCAACACAAAGCCAAATTTGTTTCAAGATATTTGATGGATTTTGAAGTTATGCATGGCAGGTGACTAGAGGCCAACTGGAAAGACTCTGAAAGTAGGAGTGGAGTTTCCAGTAATCTTGTGGTACCAAAGGGAAATCTTTGTGAGAGAAGAGCTGTGATGGATAAACCAATTCTTCAGTTGAAATTGTTCAGTAACCAACCTACCCTCTATGTGACTAGGAAATAAATGGAAAAAATCTCTGGACCACTATATTATTTAGAGACTCTAAAATTATTTTATCATGCTATATGATAAATATTGTGACCAATGACCACAGATATATTAAGGAAATCAAGAAAAATAAGAAGATATAAGTTATGACTCAGATTTTAGAGTTATCAGAGGAAGAGTTTAAAATAATCATGATTAATATTTAAAAGAAAATATTGGAAAAAAATGGAAAAATATTGAAAGATTGTAAAACTTACCATAAAATAGAAATTTTCTAAAAAAATTAAACAAACATTCTGTTACTGAATTTTAGAAATCTGAAATAAAGAAACTTATGAATCAGTTTAAGAGATGTGAGAAATGCTTAAGTCTAACATATGTGTAAGTGGAAGAGGAGGAGCACAGTAATATTTGAAGAAATAGTGGCTGAGAATTTTCCAAAACCATTAAAACTGTTACCCCAGAGGCAACAACCTACAAAAGCTAGAAATAATAAATAGAAAACAAAACAAATGGATAGGACAATACCAGTGACATCTAGGTACATCATAACAAAAGTTTAGAAATGAAGGACAAAAGCAAATCTTAAAAGTTCCAACAGGAAATTAATACATTGCATTCCAAAAGTAAAAATAACACTGAAAACTATTTTTTTCAAAAATTTATGGACGGTAGATGGTGATAAAATGTTATCTTTGAACACATAAACACACACTAATGCACACACCTGCTAACTCTAAATTTTATACCCAGCAAAAATCCTGCAAATACGTCAGCAATGTAAAGATGCTTGGCTGCAAACAA
The DNA here is from genome assembly GCF_009764315.1 of Trachypithecus francoisi. NCBI lineage: Eukaryota > Metazoa > Chordata > Mammalia > Primates > Cercopithecidae > Trachypithecus > Trachypithecus francoisi. The sequence continues at coordinate 31,113,147 of NW_022681472.1, forward strand.
AACTAAGAAATTTTAATGTAAACACATTTGCATTAACACACACACACACTGTCAGATATATAAATAGTAATAGAAATACTTTGCATTACACTATAAAATTAATAATGCATTTTTAATATGGGTAACATGTATAACAAAATAGTTAATGGAAAAAGGTTACTCAAATTATTTGATTGATCTAAATGAATAAAAGAGGTGTTTATCAAAGAGATGGTATAGTATGAAAAAATAGTAAAATGATTGCTATAAAACCAAATGTACAAATATGTACACTATATATATATGGAGAATATCCTTTAAAAGACTAAGATTTTGAGGCTGGGGAAAAATAATAAAAAAACAAAAAAAGCAAACAGACAAAACTGTATACCGCTTACAAGAGACACATTCATGTAAAAGATGCAGAACTGGAAAAAGAATGCATGGCAGATATGCTATGCAAGTATTAAGGCAAAGACTTCTAGTTTGTTATGGGGCAATTAACCGCTTCAAATACTTGAAACAAAATTTGTCAGAATTAATGGATTAAAGAGATGAATCCATCCCAGCACTTTAGGAGGCCAAGATGGGCGGATCACAAGGTCAGGAGATTGAGACCATCCTGGCCAACATGGTGAAACCTCATCTCCACTAAAATACAAAAAATTAGCCAGGAGGGGTGGCATGTGCCTGTAGTCCCAGCTACTTGGAAGGCTGTGGCAGGGGAATCACTTGATCCCAGGAGCCAGAGGTTGCAGTGAGCTGAGTTTGCACCACTGCACTCCAGCCTGGTAACAAAGCAAAACTCTGTCAAAAAAAAAAAAAAAAAAAAAAAGAGAGAGATTAATCTGCAATCATGCTTGGGGGATTTAACACTGTGGTGTCAATAGATTATAGAAAAAAAGCAAAACATCAGTAAAAAGAAGAAAATCTGAGTTGCAAATCTAAAAAAAAAAAAAAAACTTATTGACATATAAAGAACAATGAATCCTGCTATAAGATAATAATTTTTTTTCAAGTGCACATGAAACATTTAGTAAAATTTACTCTCTGCATCATAAAGCTAGCTTCAAAAAATTTCAAAAGACTTTAAATGAGTCAAAGTATCCCTGAATTCCCTTATAAATCAATAATCAAAAATATACAGCGGCCTGAAAATTAAGCAATACACTTCTATATGATCATGAGTAAAATGAGAATTTATGTATGAAATTATTTATGATGTTTAATTGAATGGAATTGTATATGTGATGTACCTAAATTTATGGGATACTGCCATATAACCAACCTATTTGAAGGTCAGAAATTGAGAGTACATAAATGGTATGAAGACTGAAAATGAAGCAATTGGACAGAATAGTGAGTCTAGAAACAGATACACCCATTTATCACAAGGTGACACTTCAGCACAGTGGAGAAAAGTTGATCTTTTCAGTAAGCTGTGGTGTCAGTTAAATCTTCATATCTACAAAATAAATCAAGAAATGTACTTCAGCCATGTTAAAAATCAAATTCAGAATGTTAAAAAGCATAGCAACAAAGCGTTTTGGGACAAAAAATGAGAATATCAATGTTGACTTGGATTAAGCAAAGCTTTAAAAAGATACAAAAAAAAAAAAAACAGGAAACAATATGCCAAAATAAAATTAAAAATTTTGTATTAAAATGTTACTGAAATAGTGAAAAAACAGGTCATATAGTAGAAGATATTTTCAACATGAATATCTGATGAATGAGGCATATCAGAATATATAAGAAATTTCAACAAATTAATGTCAAAAACAAAATACATGCCAATATAAAATGTGCAAGACTTATATAGTTACCTCACAAAAGAGAATATCCACATGATCAATAAACATGTGAAAATGGTGCTACAGCTAAAGCAGTGTTTAGAAGGAAATTTATAGCACTAAATGCCCACATGAGAAAGCAGAGAAGATCTAAAATTGACACTCTGACGTAACAATTAAAACAACTAGAGAACAAGAGCAAACAAATTCAAAATCTAGCAGAAGACAAGAAATAACTAAGATCAGAGAAGAACTGAAGGAAATAGAGACACAAAAAAACCTTCAAAAAATCAATGAATCAAGGAGCTGTGTTTCTGAAAAGATCAACAAAATAGATAGACTGCTAGCCAGAATAATAAAGAAGAAAAGAGAGAAGAACCAAATAGACAAAATAAAAAATGATAAAGGGAAGATTACCACTGCTCTCACAGAAATACAAACTACCATCACAGAATACCATAGACACTTCTACATAAATAAATTAGAAAATCTTGAAGAAATAGATAAATTCCTGAACACATAAAGCCTCCCAAACTAAACCAGGAAGAACCTGAATCCCTAAATAGACCAATAACAAGTTCTAAAATTGAGGCAGTAATTAGTAGCCTACCAAGCAATAAAAATCCAGGACCAGACAGATTCACAGCCAAATTCTAACAGAGGTACAAAGAAGAGCTGGTACCATTCCTTCTGAAACTATTCCAAACAATAGAAAAAGAAGGACTCCTCCCTAACTCATTTTATGAGAACAGCATCATGCTGATACCAAAACCTGGCAGAGACACAACAAAAGAAGGAAATTTCAGGCCAATATCCCTGATGAACATTGATGGGAATATCCTCAATAAAATATGGGCAAAGTGAATCCAGCAGAACATCAAAAAACTTGTCTACCACAATTAAGTAGGCTTCATCCCTGGGATGCAAAACTGGTTCAACATACGCAAATCAATAAATGTAATCCATCACAGAAACAGAACCAATGACAAAAACCACATGATTATCTCAATAGATGCAGAAAAGGCCTTTGATAAAATTCAACATCAATTCATGCTAAAACACTCAGTAAACTAGGTATTGATGGAATATATCTCAAAATAATAAGAGCTATTTATGACAAACCCACAGCCAATATCTTGCTGAATGGGCAAAAACTGGAAGCATTCCCTTTGAAAACTGGCACAAAACAAGGATGCCCTCTCTCACCACTCCTATTCAACACAGTATTGGAAATTTTGACGAGGAAAATCAGGCAAAGAGAAAGAAATAAAGGGTATGCAAATAGAAAAAGGGTAGTCAAATTGTCTCTGTTTGCAGATGACATGATTGCATATGTAGAAATCTCCAATGTCTCAGCCCAAAACTCCTTACTCTGATAATTAAATTCAGCAGAGTCTCAGGATACAAAATCAATGTGCAAAAATTACAAGCGTTCCTTTACACCAATAATAGACAAACAAAGAGCCAAATCATGAGTGAACTCCCATTCACAATTGTTACAAAGAGAATACCATAACTAGCAATGCAACTTATAAGAGATGTGAAAGACCTCTTCAAGGAGAAGTACAAACCACTGCTCAAGGAAATAAGAGAGGACACAAACAAATGGAAAAACATTCCATGCTCATGAATAGGAAAAATCAATATCATGAAAATAGCCATACTGCTCAAAGTAATTTATAGATTCAATGCAATTCCCATCAAGCTACCATTTACTTTCTTCAGAGTATTAGAAAAAACTACCTTAAATTTCATATGGAACCTAAGAAGAGCCCTTACAGCGAAGACAATCCTAAGCAAAAAGAACAAAGCTGGAGGCATCACGCTACCAGACTTCAAACTATACAAGTCTACAGTAACCAAAACAACATGGTACTAGTACCAACACTGATATACAGACCAATGGAACAGAACAGAGGCCTCAGAAATAGCACCACACATCTACAACCATCTGATCTTCAACAAACCTGACAAAAACAAGCAGTGGGGAAAGGATTCCCTACTTAATAAATAATATTGGGAAAACTAGCTAGCCATATGCAGAAAACTGAAACTGGACCCCTTCCTTATACCTTATACAAAATTAACTCAAGATGAATTAAAGACTTAAACGTAAGACCTAAAACCATAAAAACTCTAGAAGAAAACCTAGGCAATACCATTCAGGACATAGGCATGAACAAAGACTTCATGACTAAAACACCGAAAGCAATTGCAACAAAACCCAAATTGACAAATGGGATCCAGTTAAACTAAAGAGATTCTGTATGGCAAAAGAAGCTATCATCAGAGTGAACAGGTAACTTACAGAATCGGAGAAGAATTTTGCAATCTATCTACCTGACAAAGTGCTAATATTCAGAATCTACAAGGAACTTAAACAAATTTGCAAGAAAAAAACAACCCCATTAAAAAGTAGGTGAAGGGTATGAACAGACACTTCTCAAAAGAAGACATTTATGAAGCCAACAAATACATGAAAAAAATCTCATCATCACTGGTAATTAGAAAAATGCAAATCAAAACCACAATGAGATACTATCTCATGCCAGTTAGAATAGCAATCATTAAAAAATAAGGAAACAACAGATACTGCAGAGGGTGTGGAGAAATAAGAATGCTTTTACACTGTTGGTGGGACTGTAAACTAGTTCAACCATTGTGGCAGACAGTGTGGAGATTCCTCAAGGATCTAGAACCAGAAATACCATTTTACCCAGCAATCCCATTACTGGGTTTATACCCAAAGGATTATAAATCATTCTATTCTAAAGACACATGCACACGTATGTTTATTGCAGCACTATTTACAATAGCAAAGACTTGGAACCAACCCAAATGCCCATCAATGACAGACTGGATAAAGAAAATGTGGCACATATACCCCATGGAATACTATGCAGTCATAAAAAAGAATGAGTTCATGTCTTTTGCAAGGACATGGATGAATCTGGAAACCATCACTCTCAGCAAACTAACACAAAAACAGAAAACCAAACACTGCATGTTCTCACTCATAAATGGGAGTTGAACAATGAGAACACATGGACATGGGGAGGGGAACATCACACACCGAGGCCTGTTGGAGAGTGGGGTACAAGGGGAGGGTTGGCATTAGGAGAAATAGCTAATGTAGATGATGGGTTGATGGGTACAGCAAACCACCATGGCACATATATACCTATGTAACAAACCTGCACGTACTGTGCATGTTTTCCAGAGCTTAAAGTATAATTTAAAAAAGGAAAATGGTGCTAAACTTTAATCATCATCAGGAAAATAGAATTTAATACAACCCTACAATGCTAACACACATTTACCCAAATATCTAACAATTGAAAAAAACTGAAAATACCTTGTGTTACTGAGGATGTGGATCAAATGGAAGTATAATTCATTGTTAGTGGACTTATAGAAAAATTACTCCACATAATTATTTTGCAGTAGGAATTCGTTAAATGAACTGGTAATGCAACAATTTAATTTCTGGGTATATACCTAGAATATGAATATAAGTTTTTGAAGAAGCATATGGGAATGTTTGTAGCCACATAATTAGTAATAGGTCCCAACTAAAAACTGCTCCATTTTTGTGGTGTATATCTAAAATTGAATAGAGAAGAATATTCTACAACAACAAGATGAATGAGTCATATGCCACAACACAGTTAACATAGAAACCTAATGCTGAGCAAAAGAAGTCAGGCCCAAGAGAATGTGAACTGTCTACAAAGTTCAAAAACAGGCAAAACTCATCAATGGGATTAAAAGTCAGCACAGTGTTTACAATGATTAAAAAGAGACATACGGGGGCTTTGGGGTGTTGTTAATATTTTATTTCTTACTCTGGGTGCCATATACATGAGTTTGTTTCTTTTATGAAAATTAATATTTGAATTTATAATTTGTGTACTTTTTAATAAGAGGTTTATTTATTTATTTATCTATTTATTTATGTTGAGACAGAGTCTCACTCTGTCACCTAGGCCGGCGTGCAGTGGCATGTTCTCAACTCACTGCCACCTCCTCCTACCAGATTGAAGCGATTCTCCTTCCTCAACCTCCTGAGGACCTGGGATAACAGGCGCAGGCCACCATGCCCAGCTAAATTTTGTGTTTTTAGTAGGGATAGGGTTTCGCCACATTAGTCAGGCTGGTCTCAAACTCCTGACCTCAGGTGACCCGCTGGCCTTGGCCTCCCAAAGTGCTGGGATTACAGGTGTGAGCCACCATGCTTGGCCATGTAATTCAATTTAAAATTTTCCAATCCAAAAACAAAGGTAGGGATTTCTGCTTCTTTTCATGAGAGAGTAGATGGGAATCGATTTACTTTCCCACTTTAAACACGTAGAAAACTAAACAAAATATATGAAAATACTCTTTTTAGACATTGGAGAGCAGGAAATGCAAAAGTGGGAAAGTGTTCCTTTCAAGTGCTGTGAGTCTTACAAACACTCCAGCTTTTTGCCTGGAGGATCAGTCCAACCTGGTAACCCACGATGTAGGCAGGGAAATCCAACACAGACCAAAGTGGTCTCAATGAGCTGAAGAGACCAGGAGACAGAAATCAGAGTTTAGGGTGGCTGAGGTGGATGAAATCTGCTAATGTGTCTACCCTATTTTCTTATTCATCTGAGAAAAAATGTTGATTTATTTTTTAGATTACTTCATCCGCTGTACATGTTGGAGCTGAGCCCTCAGATTATTCTAGCTCATCTAATGTTTGCAAATTATGTATAATAAGCAATAATTTTGTCAAGAAATATATAAAATAATTTAATATTAAAAATAGAATACATTTGGGACAAAAAAAGAAATGTATTTTAAGATATCTGAAACTTGCATTGAGTTTATTAAGTTTTTTCTCTATACAGCCCATAGACCAAACAGACAATCTCTCCCCATCCTGTCTCCCACCTCTACTTCCCCCACATACAGTGGGCATTAGAAAGCAGTGGCTTTTTGTTTAGTCTGAAGGGATCGGCGTCCTATAACATATGAATTAGCAGAGCCTCTGAGAAACCCTATATTGACCTCAGTCATTTTGTTCAGTAATTCTTCAAAAGCAGGCCAGAGGCTCACTAGTGAACATGCTTGCAATACTGATGTTTGTGCAATGGAAAATTTTAGGAAGGGAATTCTATTTCCCCGAGCAAGTTTCCAAGCACTAAACTCTCTTTCAAATAATAAAAGAGGTTAGAGACTAACTTAGGGAACAGATTCAATTTTTCAATGTGGCATTAATAGGGGCAAAGCAAAGAGACAGATTGCATTGACAGGGAAACAAAAATGGATAATGGATTTAATAGCTTGAGTTCTAATGGAAAAAATAACATTCTCCCTGAGACTGTCATATTTTTTTTTAAAATGTGGCTACCATTAATAGTACATACATGAACAAAAAAAGCTTATATGGTGGTATATAAATCATTAAAAAGTTTTCAGCAAAATTAAGTAGACAAGTATTTCTGTTTCCTTCTGTATATTATCTCCTTCATTATTCATATCCTCAATAATTTCTTGCATACTTGCTATCATTGATAGCTATATTTGCTATATTTAAGATTAACCTGTAGTTTTCAACTTTTTGCTGGTTAGAACAAGAAAAAAAAAAACACCAATAAGAAGTAACATGAAGCTATTTAGGATGCTAGAATAATTATCTGTGTGTTTTCTTTTTGTAAGTGTATATAATGAAAATTATTAGATTCAGTATGTGATTACTTGGCCAATTGAGGGATTTTGTTAGCAGTCCCTACCTGTTATGTAAGCTAGTCATAAAAGTTCAACAACCAAAAGCTTTGAAAATTTTGTGAGACTGATGGAATTTATAGTAATGCACATATAATCACATCAACATTTTGCATATAATTTGGATGGGTAGAATAAACTTTGAAATATCATATTAAATCTCTTATTTAAACCGTAAGGTAGTAGTTAAGGAACTACATGAGATAAGAATATAATAAAATGTAGAATTAACATTTTATTTTGGTCAAAATGACAAGAGAAAAATACCCTGAGTATCATAATTGATCCTAATGCACAAAAATTCATGAGGACCCAAAGGGATAGGATCTAATAAAAAGTTGATATTTGGGAAAAAATTCAGTTTTGTCAATGTATAAACAGTAATTGTGATTATTTTACAAATGAGGGATGTGTGTGTGTGAGAGAGAGAAAGACAGAGAGAGAGAGAGAGATAAAGAAATGTACGGGAGGGAGAAAATAGCAGATCTTGACAAACAGAAAGGGAAGTAAAAAAGTAATGTTAAAAATGCCTAATAAGAAGAGACTATAAAAAATTACAAATTAGCAAATTACTTCTCATCTCACTTCATACATCAGATACTTGATGAGATATGTATCAACTCTTCAGTGTTCTTAACTGGTTTCAATGACTTCGTCATAGTGTTATTGTTTTTTCAGAAGCAATGAAGTAAATTAATGAGCATATCAATAAAAACAGTTAATTATGGCAACAATTCAAGCATAAGAAATAGGACAGAAGAAACATCTCAGGTGTTATCCATCTCAAATCTCAATGAGTGAATGTTACTGTATCTGATTCTAATTTTCCATTGTTAAGAGTTTGTTTGTGTCAGTTCAGTATCAGATCTTATTAAACATTCGTTAAAGACCTGAATTATGCCAAGCAGTATCCAAATACATTTTATGAATGGTTGGAACTTAACTTTTAGAATACTCTGAGAAACAAAAATTTTTTAAATTACTTAGTCATAGAAGCCTATTAGGTTCTAAGGTACCATTTACTTAAGAGTTAAATGTGTGCCACATGAAACCTTAAAGATGCAGCTGCTATGTTTATTAGCTTACAGAAATAGGTGCTTTTCTCTCCATAAATGTCTTACAAATGTTTCAAACCTTGGCAAAACAAACGAACAAAAATTTTTAGTAGCTGCGTTTCTATAGAGGAGTAAATGTACTAAGACTATGAAATGACTTATTGACACCTTAACTAAAACTTTTGGGTGGAAACAAAAGACTAGTTAGAAAAAATGTGAAGCTAATTTGGATGTTAGAATTTTTTTGTGTTATTTTATTGGTAGGGTGTGTATGACTAAAATTATTAGATTCCATGTGTGATCAATTGGCTAACCAAGGGACTTTTCAGAACATAATCATGTTAAATGTCTCTTCCTGGTATGTGAGATATGAGCTCATAAGATATCAACCAGTTTAAAGGCTTTTTTTAGTGACCAACTTTATCCTCATCTTTACTATTAAAAATTACCTATCAGGATATTTTTTTCTCTTCTCTGCAGTCTGTGCAAGTCATATTTTAGTACATAACTCTATCCAATAGACGTGTAATTACTTGTATAATTTCATTGTACTCTCTTAATTGCTTTAGTTGGGGACATTCCTTCAGTATAGCTTTCTATTAAAATACTTTTTATTAGTCCCACATTCATGTGTGGATGTATATAAACCTCTTAGCTAATTATTTAAAAAAGCAAATTCTTGACGAATCAGAACTAATGAAAGAAGCTTAGTGTGACATGAAATAATGCAGGTCATGTTGCTGAATGGAAACTGTTAGGAAGGACAAATGAACTCAATGTTGAGGTGGAAGAAGACTGTCAACATTATACTGGTGGCCTCCTGTGAGTTTCATAGAGGCGACAGAAGGATTTGAGACAGTAATTTTGATTTAAAAAAGTCAAAAGCTATTGTTTCCACTCAATAGATGACCAACTATGTCAGCTAAGTGCTTCTTTTCCAGCCTCGCTTAGGACAAACCATGTAGAGGAAACTGCTAATAATTGAAACTCCCAGGACAAATGGCTTAGTGGGTGCTACAGCTTTTCACTCCACACTGGACATGCTCCCTGTTCCACCTGGTAGCCATGCTGCTGTTTTCTCTAGGCCTATGTGCTGACCTTGGTTGTCAAGCATTTCCTCAAGCACAGTTTCTAAGTGTTGGGAATTCATGTTAATTGTCTTGTAGTTCTTGGATACTGCCCGAACACAAAACAGTCCAACTTCAACCCATCTGTTCTCTCCTAAAGGATACAAAACTCCCCTGCACCCTCTTACCAATTTCTCTTCTGGGTTCCTGCCTACACCACACCGGCAGGTAACTCTGAAGATAATTTCCAAATTTTTGCTTCAGTTTTCTATTCTTTATGCTAGATCAACTTCTGCTTCTTTTGGCTTAATATTTTGCACAACTTCAAAAAATGCAATTTGTCTTTTCAAGTGAAATAAATGAGAACTGCTGCAGGGCACTGACACAGTTGAGCAGATTTTAGGCTCTGCTGTAACCTATTTAGAAAGCAAACTTCCCAGATATATGTTCATACACCATGTTGGAATTAACAAGAGAGTAGTAGGCGGAGTTGCATAGTGTTCCACCTAGTCATTTGCAAAAATGAAGTTTGTCTCAAAAGATTAGAGAACTAAATAATTAGGAGTTATAGACACTGTCAATGCTATTTTTTATATCTCTATCTATATATGCATATGTGTATATATAGACATAATATATACATAAAAATATATATGTATGTATTTATTTGCTTTTTAAAGAATACTTATGCTGCTGATCTAAAGTGAGAGGGAGGGAGGGGAAGGAAGACTGAGAGCAGGTAGTTATAAAGAACAAGTTACATTTTACTCAGCAAAGCTCTTTGAAACCAGTATGTATTATCTGAGTTTGAGATGCTGAGTATTTTGGATATTTACTCTATGTGGCAAAAAAACAGCTGATTTTATAGTGTCACAGTATCCTCTAATAATCTGATAGAATAAACTGATAGACATTAGGGTATATGCATCATATGTTACATTTCTATCAATGTAAATGTTGTGCTATAGACTGCATATTTCAAATTATGCTGCTGGACATAGAATAAATCTTAAGCAACTATTCTTCCTTTGTTCCATCTCTTCCATTTCTTTTCTGAGATGATCGGTCAAAAGTAGCCAAAGAAGTTCTGGAGAATTTCTTGAAAAGGCTGTTGTTTTCACTAATTCATGCCAAATCATCAGAATATAGCAAAAGCTTTTTTTTTTTTCTCCAATCTAAATAATAACATACACCCCAGCAACTGGCATAAAAGCAAATAATCTTATTCAAATTTCCTTTAAAATTGTTATATATTCCATAATGTTTATTTGGATTGACACATTTTAATTAGAATAGTCATATTATCATTCAATATCAAACAAGCTATAGAGTGCACCATTCAGGCACCTGAATAAAAATGACAGAAAGTATTAATATGGTAACCACATAGCACTCCAGATAATTTTTTTTCTACCACTGCATTTTATTGCCAGTGGCCACAGTGTGAAGTTGTGGAATTTTGGAGAGGCAGCTGCATACTTAAAGGAGAGAAGAAGAGTATAAAAGTATAGAGGTCATGATCTTTAAACAAAATGTAAAAGAACTTTGAAGTTGAGAATTAACACAGAAATAATATGAAGGAAGGACTCACATACAGAACAAAAATGAAATTTCCTAAGGATAATTTTTGTCTTTTCTCTTATTTTTCTGCATATGTTTGTGTGTATGTATTTTTAGGTATATCCATGTATGCAAATATATAAAAATAGTAACACTGTGGAACTTCTACCAGTTGGTTGTGTATTTGAGGTTAAAATAAAGAAGGTTACACCTACCAAAATTAAACTCCCCACTGTGAAAGTACAAAACATTTTCCTTTTCAGTTTTATCTTTTCTACCACATTTACCACCAAAATTGCTTGAAAGAAAATCATATTTGAACACTAATTTTTTTCTAGAGTCATTTTTTATTCTTAGAGAAAAAAGTTTCAGAATGTAGATTTGTTTTGAATTCTCATTCTATTATTTTCGAAACATTTTGAAATGTAGAGAGAGTGTTAAAAAAGTGGTAATTGGTGAGTGATTACCAGAACTCTTCTCTGTTAACTTCATTGCTGTGTACACCAGCTTGGGTTGACAAAGTTGGAATTAATAAAGGATTGGGCACTCAGTGCTGTGGCTCATGCCTGTAATCCCAGTACATTGGGAGGCTGAGATGGGTGGATCACTTGAGGCCAGGAGATCGAGACCAGCCTGGACAATATGGCAAAACCCTGCCTTTATTAAAAATACAAAAATTAGCTGGGCATGCTGGTGCACACTTGTAATCACAGCTACTCAGGAGGCTGAGGCACGAGAATCACTTGAACCTGGAAGGCAGACGTTGCAGTGGGCCCAGACTGCGCCACTGCACTCCAGCCTGGGCAACGGAGCGAGGTGCTGTCACTAAATAAATAAATAAATGTTTGGTAGCATGAACTAATGGCAAATCATCAGAACTGGGGATGAGGATAATGGTGGCTTTGATGCTATAGCTATGACTATGGGGAAGTTAACTATCTTCATTTGTACAGTACCCTCATATCTGTATAATGAGATAATTATCCTATATATTCTGTAAAATGCAGTTCTACAAGTGCAAATCTACCTGATATCCTGTTTAAAAAAGAGTTATTTTTAAGCAAACGTTTAGCCACATTTATGGCAGTTTGGCTTGCTCTGTTTAATTTATATCTAGGAGATCCATAATCCATAAATTACTTGAATTCTAGGACTATTAGTAATTGATCATTATAAAAAAATTACATTTGGGACAGAATTTAAGAAATCACACATAGGTACACACACATATATCCATATATATATATATATCCATAGACACATGTGTATGGATATCCATATGTATTATATATATTCCCTGTGTATGTATATACACACACGCTATATATTTGCCAGCAAAATAAAATGTCAAAAATGTGTAAAAGAATTACTATCCTGTTTTTTAAGAAAAGAATGTATTCCAAAAGATTCTTCTGTTTAGAAAACTACTACAACCTATTAATATAATCTTCAAAACCATTTTGCAATATTCATAGTGATTTGAAACAAAATACTTAAATTTGACATAAAAGATCAGTTTTGTTTTATCTGTACTTATTCCACCAAGAACTCTCCAGACATTGATTATTCTGAGCCAACTGAAGATTATGTCCAAATATGACATATACTCCATGTGAGAGGTGAAAATTAGTGAACTGTCCTAATTCTAACTGTGCCATGATTTCATTGCCATTTTACAGATAAGCTTTTCTTGCTAATAGAGAGGCTTGACAATTCTCAGAAACCCAGACTACTTGAGTGAAAATTCAATAAGTAAGTTAAGGATACCAAATGGTAACCAGGCCTTGGGGAGGCTACACAATTGAAACACAACTTTTTCTGACAGTTTGTAGTGTAGCTCTGGTGGCGTGTTTCAAAATCTGTCAAAAAGATATAACTGGACTTAAGAGTTTAGTTTGATTCCTGAATCAAATAATCGGACAGCAATGTGGCATTATTGCCTTTGGCCGTTTAGAGAAAAAAAAAAAAAAAAATCTTGGTTTTGAAAGAGCAAAAGCATTAAACTCGTCAAATTCCCGCTGTGTACTGGTAGAAAAACTTTCTAAGTTTCACTGCATGAACAGTCAGGACAATCAGATAATGAAGGCATCTTCACTGATGTCAATAGGACTCGAACAATCACATCCCCAAAGAAATGATGTTTAACAATTATCTCATGTAATGTGATGGGGGAGTCATCAACTTCCATTTGTTTCAATGGTGATTTTACTTTCATTTTCTCAACATCAGTAAAACAGTTGCCCCCGCATTTGTCATATTGATGCTCAAGTAAAACTAAGGAAATTGACGCTAGAGTCTCATTGCTTTCGAGTGCCATCAGGTTGCTGCTATGAATCTATTTTTTAAAAAGGTAAAATTGAGCCGGGCACGGTGGCTCACGCTTGTAATCCCAACACTTTGGGAGGCCGAGGCGGGGGGATCACGAGGTCAGGAGATCGAGACCATCTTGTCTAACATGGTGAAACCCCGTCTCTACTAAAAATACCAAAAAAATAAAAAAAAATAAAAAAATTTGCCGGGCTTAGTGGCGGGAGCCAGTGGTCCCAGCTACTCGGGAGGCTGAGGCAGGAGAATGGAGTGAACCTGGGACCTTGCAGTGAGAAGAGATTGCGCCACTGCACTCCAGCCTGGGTGAGAGTGAGACTCAGTCTCAAAATAAAATAAAATGAAATAAAAAGGTAAAATTGAAAAATACATTAGCATTGTGCTTAAAATTGTTTGTGATTGGATACATATTAAAAATATAATTTGCAATTGTATAGCTCAGAGTCACTAGACTCCAGAGTTTGAGGATATCATAGAAGCTATTTATTTTTTATTCTGCTGTTTGTATTCTGTAATATTTTAGCACCAAACATGTTAGATTTACCACTAAATCAACAGGATCCTAATTATTTTCGTGTTTACTTGGAGCAAATAACATCAATAGTAGGAAGTATTTATTTTCCACACACTGTACTAAGTACTATATGTGCATTTTTCATTTAACTCTCAAAACCCTTGCATAAAGTAAGTACTACTAATATCTATATTTTACAGCAAGGAGATAGAGGTTTAGAGAAGCTTCATGACTTTTCCAGAGGACAAAGGCAGTAAATGGCAGTAATAGGTGACTCTGAATCATGGCCTACCTGGATTTATATAGAGATCTTTCTATAGGTATTTGATTTCATTACTAAGTAAATAAATACATAAATAAATATTTGTAGGTCTCCTACTTGATGTTATGTAAGGGATTTGAGAGAGCTATCCCATTGGAAAAAAACTTATTACTGGTTCAGTCTAAATTTTGTGGCAATTAATTCAATAGTGCAAACAAATTATCATGGAACTCACCTGCCTCCCATTGTTTTATCATTCATTGCATCCATGGCTATTATTTTGAAGACATATAACCCCAAAAAGTTACATTATGAAGGACTAGGTAAGATTGTGATGAATCTCAGTTGAAGGGATTAGCATGTGGAAATCAAGACAGGAAAAGCAGTTCTGATACAGGGCTTTGGGGGGGAAAAAGAGGAGTACTGAAAGAATGTTTAGGGTATCACTTATATAATATCGTCTATTAGTCTCTATTTTCCAAATGACCATTTGTATATTGAACAAACAAAGAATTTTTTTGAAAGCATCATATGTATAATGCATGCAAGACAAAGAAGTAATCATTTTCTCAGAATTCACACTAATAAGATTAATGCTGAAAATGTCAGAACTGGGTGAAGGGGAAGACCAGAATGAAAATTACTCAATGTTCTCTAAGCGGTTAAACACCACCAGAAATGTAAGAAGATAGAAAAAAAAAAAAAAGTATTTCCTAGAATTCTTCTTATGATAAGTTCTGTGAGTAGTTTTAAGAAGGAATGTTTAAGGTGAAATTTGGCTCCCAAACCCATCTATTTACATAAACTCTCTTCTGAGGAAATTGCAATCTTCTGCTGTATTAGTCCATTTTCACACTGCTATAAAGACATAAATGAGAGTTGGTACTTTGTAAAGAAAAGAGGTTTAATTGACTCACAGCTCTGAATAGTTGGGGAGACCTTAGGAAACTTGCATGGTGGAAGGAGAAGAGGCACATCTTAAATGGTGGAATGCAAGAGATAGGGAGCAAGAGCGGGGGAAAACTGCCTTATAAAACCATTAGGTCTTGTGAGAACTTACTCACTATCACAAGAACAGCATAGGGGAAAATGCCCCCATGGTCCAATCACCTCCTACCTGGTCCCTCTCTCAACATTATGGGGATTACAATTCAAGATGAGATTTGGGTGGGGACACAGTCAAATCATATCATTTGCTAAGTGGAAATGCAAGTTTGGAGTTTGGAGTTTGGAGTTTGGAGATGAACTCTTGAAGACAATATAGTATTGACACAGCAATTCTTTATTTTCCTTTCTTCCCCGGGTGCACGCTAGCATCCTCCTTATCAAAATGTGCTTACAAATAGTTTGACAATATATGTTTGAAGGGGTATCAGTTTATGAGGCTTCTTAGGGCCACCATGTGTCTAGGCTAGCCCTGATTATTGAAGACTGGAGGAGATCAAAGTATGCCACTGTTTTATGTAATTACTTAAAATAAATTGGGGAAAATCATGAAACCCCAAATCAACAATAACAAGCCAGCAAGAAAAGTTTATAATACGTTTCTCTTTCCTTCTTTATATTATTTCATCACTTTCATCCTTTAGTACTGAATAAACATTCACTAAATAAATCGTCACAGCTGCACCATATCTCAAATGCTTTAACTCTGTTAGTATTTATAAAACATCTGCTTAACGCATGTCTTCATAATCGCTTACTCTCAATTTTGAAGTGAATTTATTTGGAGACTTCAGAAAAAATATTTGACTACTGATGCAGTTAACTTAATGGTTCAATGTCTATTCAGGATTACTGTATCTTATTAGATCAGGTTTCAAAAGTTATACTTTCATAGATAATTGTCTATTCTGTTTAACGTTGACTGACATAGTTTGATGCTTTCTCAAAAATATTTTACTTTTATAGTTGTTATTTTTATATTTTTAATGTTTTCAATTTTATTTGCATAAACTCTTCAGTCCTTTGTCTGTTTAATTAAAGATTAATAATAAAGAACTAGCTTTAGATTTGGATAAACTTTTTGCTTCTTCATTTTATATTTTGTCTTATTTCTTTTTTAGACTGTCTTTTATTAATTCATTATTTTAAAAATATTTTGAATAGAATGCTTTAACTATTAATTTTTAATCTTTTGTTAGCTTTTAATATATATTTCAACCTGTAATTTTTTAATTTTAGCTGTGTACACATGCATATAATATGTAGTGATATTATTATCTTTTAGTCATAAATATTTTGTAATTTTCTTTTTTTTTTTTTTTTTTGAGACGGAGTCTTGCTCTGCCGCCCAGGCTGGAGTGCAGTGGCCGGCTCTCAGCTCACTGCAAGCTCCGCCTCCCGGGTTCACGCCATTCTCCTGTCTCAGCCTCCCGAGTAGCTGGGACTGTAATTTTCATTATGATTTTCTTTTACTCAAATGTTAATTAGAACTATGTTTTAAACGGTTAGATTTTTTAAAATTAAGCTTTCCAAAAAGCTAAATTTTATTTATTTATTTATTTTTTATTATACTTTAAGTTCTAGGGTACATGTGCATAACGTGCAGGTTTGTTACATATGTATACTTGTGCCATGTTGGTGGGCTGCACCCATCAACTCGTCACTACCCTCAACTCGTCAGCACCCATCAACTCGTCATTTATATATATCAACTCGTCAGGTATAACTCCCAATGCAATCCCTCCTCCCTCCCCCCTCCCCATGATAGGCCCCGGTGTGTGATGTTCCCCTTCCCGAGTCCAAGTGATCTCATTGTTCAGTTCCCACCTATGAGTGAGAACATGCGGTGTTTGGTTTTCTGTTCTTGCCATAGTTTGCTGAGAATGATGGTTTCCGGCTGCATCCATGTCCCTACAAAGGACTCAAACTCATCCTTTTTTATGGCTGCATAGTATTCCATGGTGTATTTGTGCTACATTTTCTTATTCCAGTCTATCACTGATGGACATTTGGGTTGATTCCAAGTCTTTGCTATTGTGAATAGTGCCACAATAAACATACATGTGCATGTGTCTTTATAGCAGCATGGCTTATAATCCTTTGGGTATATCCCCAGTAATGGGATGGCTGGGTCAAATGATATTTCTAGTTCTAGATCCTTGAGGAATCGCCATACTGTTTTCCATAATGGTTGAACTAGTTTACAATCCCACCAACAGTGTAAAAGTGTTCCTATTTCTCCACATCCTCTCCAGCACCTGTTGTTTCCTGACTTTTGAATGATTGCCATTCTAACTGGTGTGAGATGGTATCTCATTGTTGTTTTGATTTGCATTTCTCTGATGGCCAGTGAGGATGAGCATTTTTTCATGTGTCTGTTGGCTGTATGAATGTCTTCCTTTGAGAAATGTCTGTTCACATCCTTTGCCCACTTTTTGATGGGGTTGTTTGTTTTTTTCTTGTATATTTGTTTGAGTTCTTTGTAGGTTCTGGATATTAGCCCTTTGTCTGATGAGTAGATTGCAAAAATGTTCTCCCATTCGGTAGGTTACCTGTTCACTCTGATGGTAGTTTCTTTTGCTGTGCAGAAGCTCTTTAGTTTAATTAGATCCCATTTGTCAATTTAGGCTTTTGCTGCTGTTGCTTTTGGTGTTTTAGACATGAAGTCCTTGCCCATGCCTATGTCCTGAATGGTACTACCTAGGTTTTCTTCTAGGGTTTTTATGGTATTAGGTCTAACATTTAAGTCTCTAATCCATCTTGAATTAATTTTCGTATAAGGAGTAAGGAAAGGATCCAGTTTCAGCTTTCTACTTATGGCTAACCAATTTTCCCAGCACCATTTATTAAATAGGGAATCCTTTCCCCATTTCTTGTTTCTCTCAGGTTTGTCAAAGATCAGATGGCTGTAGATGTGTGGTATTATTTCTGAGGACTCTGTTCTGTTCCATTGGTCTATATCTCTGTTTTGGTACCAGTACCATGCTGTTTTGGTTACTGTAGCCTTGTAGTATAGTTTGAAGTCAGGTAGCGTGACGCCTCCAGCTTTGTCCTTTTGACTTAGGATTGTTTTGGCAATGCGGCCTCTTTTGGTTCCATATGAACTTTAAAGAAGTTTTTTCCAATTCTGTGAAGAAAGTCATTGGTAGCTTGATGGGGATGGCATTGAATCTATAAATTATCTTGGGCAGTATGGCCATTTTCACGATATTGATTCTTCCTATCTATGAGCATGGTATATTCTTCCATTTGTTTTGTCCTCTTTTATTTCACTGAGCAGTGGTTTGTAGTTCTCCTTGAAGAGCTCCTTTACATCCCTTGTAAGTTGGATTCCTAGGTATTTTATTCTCTTTGAAGCAGTTGTGAATGGGAGTTCACTCATGATTTGGCTCTCTGTTTGTCTGTTACTGGTGTATAGGAATGCTTGTGATTTTTGCACATTGATTTTGTATCCTGAGACTTTGCTGAAGTTGCTTATCAGCCTAAGGAGATTTTGGGCTGAGACAATGGGTTTTCTAAATATATAATCATGTCATCTGCAAACAGGGACAGTTTGACTTCTTCTTTTCCTAACTGAATACTCTTTATTTCTTTCTCTTGCCTGATTGCCCTAGCCAGAACTTCCAACACTATGTTGAATAGGAGTGGTGAGAGAGGGCATCCCTGTCTTGTGCCAGTTTTCAAAGGGAATTTTTCCAGTTTTTGCCCATTCAGTATGATACTGGCTGTGGGTTGTCATAAATAGCTCTTATTATTTTGAAATACGTTCCATCAATACCGAATTTATTGAGCGTTTTTAGCATGAAGGGCTGTTGAATTTTGTCAAAAGCCTTTTCTGCATATTGAGATAATCATGTGGTTCTTGTCTTTGGTTCTGTTATATGCTGGATTACGTTTATTGATTTGCGAATGTTGAACCAGCCTTGCATCCCAGGGATGAAGCCCACTTGATCATGGTGGAAAAGCTTTTTGATGTGCTGCTGGATCTGGTTTGCAGTATTTTATGAGGATTTTTGCATCGATATTCATCAGGGATATTGGTCTAAAATTCTCTTTTTTTGTTGTGTCTCTGCCAGCTTTGGTATCAGGATGATGTTGGCCTCATAAAATGAGTTAGGGAGGATTCCTTCTTTTTCTATTGATTGGAATAGTTTCAGAAGGAATGGTACCATCTCTCCTTGTACCTCTGGTAGAATTCAGCTGTGAATCCATCTGGTCCTGGACTTTTTTGGTGGGTAGGCTATTAATTGTTGCCTCAATTTCAGAGCCTGCTATTGGTCTATTCAGGGATTCAACTTCTTCCTGTTTAGTCTTGGGAGAGTGTAAGTGTCCAGAAATTATCCATTTCTTCTAGATTTTCTAGTTGATTTGCGTAGAGGCGTTTATAGTATTCTCTGATGGTTGTTTGTATTTCTGTGGGGTCGGTGGTGATATCCCCTTTATCATTTTTTATTGCGTCTATTGATTCCTCTCTCTTCTTCTTTATTAGTCTTGCTAGCGGTCTGTCAATTTTGTTGATCTTTTCAAAAAACCAACTCCTGGATTCATGATTTTTTGGAGGGTTTTTTTGTCTCTATCTCCTTCAGTTATGCTCTCATCTTAGTTATTCTTGCCTTCTGCTAGCTTTTGAATGTGTTTGCTCTTGCCTCTCTAGTTCTTTTAATTGTGATGTTAGAGTGTAAATTTTAGATCTTTCTGCTTTCTCTTCGGGGCATTTAGTGCTATAAATTTCCCTCTACACACTGCTTTAAATGTGTCCCAGAGATTCTGGTATGTTGTATCTTTGTTCTCATTGGTTTCAAAGAACATCTTTATTTCTGCTTTCATTTCGTTATGTATCCAGTAGTCATTCAGGAGCAGGTTGTTCAGTTTCGTGGTTGAGCAGTTTTGATTGAGTTTCTTAGTCCTGAGTTCTAGTTTGATTGCACTGTTGTCTGAGAGACAGTTTGTTATAATTTCTGTTCTTGTACATTTGCTGAGGAGTGCTTTCCTTCCAATTATGTGGTCAGTTTTGGAATAAGTGTGATGTGGTGCTGAGAAGAATGTATATTCTGTTGATT
Organism: Trachypithecus francoisi; assembly: GCF_009764315.1. NCBI lineage: Eukaryota > Metazoa > Chordata > Mammalia > Primates > Cercopithecidae > Trachypithecus > Trachypithecus francoisi. The sequence goes on from NW_022681472.1 coordinate 31,133,458, forward strand.
TGGGGTGGAGAGTTCTGTAGATGTCTATTAGGTCCACTTGCTGCAGAGATGAGTTCAATTCCTGGATATCCTTGTTAACTTTTCGTTGATCTGTCTAATGTTGACAGTGGGGTGTTGAAATCTCCCATTATTATTGTATGGGAGTCTAAGTCTCTTTGTAAGTCTCTAAGGACTTGCTTTATGAATCTGGGTGCTCCTGTATTGGGTGCATATATATTTAGGATAGTTAGCTCTTCCTGTTGAATTGATCCCTTTACCATTATGTAATGGCCTTCTTGGTCTCTTTGATCTTTAATGGTTTAAAGTCTGTTTTATCAGAGACTAGTATTGCAACCCCTGCTTTTTTTGTTCTCCATTTGCTTGGTAGATCTTTCTCCATCCCTTTATTTGAGCCTATGTATCTCTGCATGTGAGATGGGTCTCCTGAATACAGCAGACTGATGGATCTTGACTCTTTATCCAATTTGCCAGTCTATGTCTTTTAATTGGAGCATTTAGTCCATTTACATTTAAGGTTAATATTGTTATGTGTGAACATGATCCTGCCATTATGATATTAACTGGTTATTTTGCTCGTTAGTTAATGCAGTTTCTTCCTAGCCTCGATGGTCTTTACATTTTGGCATGTTTTTGCAATGGCTGGTAATGGTTGTTCCTTTCCATGTTTAGGGCTTCCTTCAGGGTCTCTTGTAAGGCAGGCCTAGTGGTGACAAAATCTCTAAGCATTTGCTTATTTTTAAAGGATTTTATTTCTCCTTCACTTATGAAACTTAGTTTGGCTGGATATGAAATTCTGGGTTTAAAATTCTTTTCTTTAAGAATGTTGAATATTGGCCCCCACTCTCTTCTGGCTTGTAGAGTTTCTGCCGAGAGATCTGCTGTTAGTCTGATGGGCTTCCCTTTGTGGTAACCCGACCTTTCTCTCTGGCTGCCCTTAAGATTTTTTCCTTCATTTCAACTTTGGTGAATCTGGCAATTATGTGTCTTGGAGTTGCTCTTCTGGAGGAGTATCTTTGTGGCGTTCTCTGTATTTCCTGAATTTGAATGTTGGCCTGCTCTACTAGGTTGGGGAAGTTCTCCTGGATGATATCCTGAAGAGTGTTTTCCAACTTGGTTCCATTTTCTCCCTCACTTTCAGGCACTCCAATCAGACGTAGATTTGGTCTTTTTACATAATCCCATACTTCTTGCAGGCTTTGTTCATTTCTTTTTCTTCTTTTTTCTTTAGACTTCTCTTCTCGCTTCATTTCATTCATTTGTTCCTCAATCGCTGATACTCTTTCTTCCAGTTGATCGAGTCGGTTACTGAAGCTTGTGCGTTTGTCACGTATTCCTCGTGTCATGGTTTTCATCTCTGTCAGTTCGTTTATGGCCTTCTCTGCATTAATTATTCTGGTTATTAATTCTTCCACTCTTTTTTCAAGATTTTTAGTTTCTTTGCGCTGGGTACGTAATTCCTCCTTTAGCTCTGAGAAGTTTGATGGTCTGAAGCCTTCTTCTCTCATCTCGTCAAAGTCATTCTCTGTCCAGCTTTGATCCGTTGCTGGCGATGAGCTGCATTCCTTTGGAGGGGGAGATGCACTCTTATTCTTTGAATTTCCAGCTTTTCTGCTCTGCTTTTTTCCCCGTCTTTGTGGTTTTATCTGCCTCTGGCCTTTGATGATGGTGACGTACTGATGGGGTTTTGGTGTGAGTGTCCTTCCTGTTTGTTAGTTTTCCTTCTAACAGTCAGGACCCTCAGCTGTAGGTCTGTTGGAGATTGCTTGAGGTCCACTCCAGACCCTGTTTGCCTGGGTGTCAGCAGCAGAGGCTGCAGAAGATAGAATACTGCTGAACAGTGAGTGTACCTGTCTGATTCTTGCTTTGGAAGCTTCCTCTCAGAGGTGTACTCCACTGTGTGAGGTGTAGGGTGTCGGTCTGCCCCTAGTGGAGGATATCTCCCAGTTAGGCTACTCAGGGGTCAGGGACCCACTTGAGCAGGCAGTCTATCCCTTCTCAGATCTCAGCCTCCGTGTTGGGAGATCCACTGCTCTCTTCAAAGCTGTCAGACAGAGTCATTTGCATCTGCAGAGGTTTCTGCTGCTTTTTTTTTTGTGTTGTTGTTTAGCTGTGCCCTGTCCCCAGAGGTGGAGTCTACAGAGACTGGCAGGCCTCCTTGAGCTGCTGTGAGCTCCACCCAGTTCGATCTTCCCAGGGCTTTGTTTACCTACTTAAGCCTCAGCAATGGCGGGCGCCCCTCCCCCAGCCTCGCTGCTGCCTTGCAGTTAGATTGCAGACTGCTGTGCTAGCAATGAGGAAGCCTCCGTGGGCGTGGGACCCTCCCGGCCAGGTGTGGGATATAATCTCCTGGTGTGCCCGTTTGCTTAAAGCACAGTATTGGGGTGGGAGTTACCCGATTTTCCAGGTGTTGTGTGTCTTAGTTCCCCCCGGCTAGGAAAAGGGATTCCGTTCCACCTTGTGCTTCCCAGGTGAGGCGATGCCTCGCCCTGCTTCAGCTCTCGCTGGTCGGGCTGCAACAACTGACCAGCACCGATTGTCCGGCACTCCCTAGTGAGATAAACCCAGTACCTCAGTTGAAATGCAGAAATCACCTGTGTTCTGTGTCACTCATGCTGGGAGCTGGAGACTGGAGCTGTTTCTATTCGGCCATCTTGCTCCGCTGGTATCCTAAATTTTAGTTTTAAATCAGTATGATCTGAAAAAAGTTTGGAATAATATTTGGTATTTGTAAAATTTGTTTTGTGGGCTAATCTTAATTTGTGTAATTATCCATGTAACTAGAAAACCATATGTATTCTTTAAGTAGTGTGTTCAGAATTCTCTCTCTCTGTTTCTTTATATCTATCTATCTATCTATCTATCTATCTATCTATCTAATGATGCAGGATTTTTGCTCCTTAGTTCAACTAAAATCCAGGTTCTTGTCTCATGACCAGAAAAAATTAGGCACATGGGCACATTGAAAGATGAGGAGAGCAGAATTTATTAAAAGAAAGCTCTTAGGGAATGAAAGAGGTCCTGCCAACAGGCTCCCACCTCACAGATTGAATACCAGGCCAGGACACAGGAGCAGAGAGGCCAGGCTCCTCCCCCCTGCATAAGGCATGAATTCCTGGTGGCTCCACCTCACTCTACCAATACTGCAGGCAGGTCCTCAGTCTGTTGCATGCCCAGACACCCTGGACAGATTTCCTCATCTGCATAAAGGTATCTGATGTAAACACTTGCAGGGCAGGTTGGAGATTCTCCGGGTAGCTTCCTTTATCTGCCTCCTGCATGTATTACATACACATACATAGGTATGTATTCCTACATCCATGCACAAGCACATACATTCAACTTTAACCCCAATTTATTATTCAACTCTGTCATTTGTTTTACTTCTAGTTCTTTGAATCTTGTTTTTTTACAATTTATAGGCAACACGTTAAATGTATATAGATTGATAATTAGTTATATCTTTATGGTAATTTTTTACTTTACTATTATGTGGCAATCCATGATCCTAACATGCTTTGACCCTTAAGGTACATTCATTCTGGTGGTAATGTTGCTCAACAGTTACTCCTTTATTTTTACCTCTCTCAGTGTGTGTGTGTGTATTAAACTTTTTTTTTTTTGCGTAAATTATGCCTTTTGTGTATTTCCCCCAATGTGGGAATTGCTGTTGTTTAAGAGAGGTATGTATATATATATAGAGAGAGAGAGAGAGAAAGAGAGAGAGAGAGTTATAGTTATTATGGCATTGACTATATTTTAATTATTTTATTAGTTACTCATATTTTAATTTTCATCCTACATTTACTAAATTATAAATTATAAATATTGCTACCACCACCATGAACAATACAAAGTCACATAATATCTGAAGTCCAAACAACTTCCCAATGGTTTATTTCATTTTATTGTTATCTATTACTTTATATCTACTTTGATTTTTACTTCTGCTAAAAAAAATTCCTGTTTTTGTAGCTAGTATTTATTTAGAATTTCCAATAGCCTTTCTATAGACTTCAATTTCCTTCTTAACAAATATTTAAGAATATTAACATTTCTTTCAAGACGTGAAAGTTATGTATTGGTTCTGTTTGAAAATGTCTTTATTTTCTCATTTTTCATGATAACTATGTGACTGGATATTGAATTTGAGGTTGAGAGTTTTTTCCCCAGCATTTGAAATATTAATTTGTCTTTTGACATCTTTTAGTTTATAAGAATTATGCTTTCATCTAAATTTTAATGAGCCCTAGGCATAAAATTAGGCTTTTTTTTTTTCTGGTTGTATTTATCTTTGGTGTTACTGTAATATACCTGAAGGTGTATTTATTTATATTTATTTCCCTTAGAATTATATCACTTCTAAGATATACATCACCAATTCAAAATTAGCTTAGTTTCTATATGTTTATGTATTTTCATTTTTGCATTGCCTATTATGTACTTTTTTTAAAGATAGAATTTCTTCTTAAAAGTGGTTGCTCTAAGAACTAGATACACGTCCTCCACTTTCAACAGGCAACGTAGTGTTAAACTTGTACCACTTCATGTACATTGCAATAACTTTACAACTGTATAGGTAAATTTGCATTCCCTGACTGTCCCTGCCCCTGCAGCAATTGTTTCTGTTGTAGCAGTTACAGGAAAGGAGTCCCGATCCAGACCTCAAGAGAGAGTTCTTGAATTTCATGCAATAAAGAATTCAGTGTGACTCCACAGTGCAAAGTGAAAGCAAGTTTATTAAGAAAGTAAAGAAATAAAAGAATGACTACTCCATAGACAGAGACTCCCTGAGGGCTGCTGGTTGCCCACTTTCATGGTTATTTCTTGATGATATGCTAAACAAGGGGTGGATTATTTATACCTACCCTTTTTGGACCACATAGGGTAACTTCCTGACATTGCCATGACATTTGCAAACTGTCATGATTCTGGTGGGAGTGTAGCAGTGAGGATGACCAGATGTCACTCCTGTTGCCATTTTGGTTTTGCCGGCTCCGTTACAGTAACCTGTACTTTGTGTTGACCTCCTATCTCATCCTGTGTCTTCGAATGCCTTAACCATCTGGGAATGCAGCCCAGTAGGCTTCAGCCTACTTGGGTTTCTAATAGAAAACGGAAGAACCAACAAGCTGAGTCATTTTTGAAGAGGATGGCAAGGAACCCCAAATAAACCCAACAAAACTGGGAATCCAAGGAATGGTGCTTGTAGGGAAAGAGAGGTCAGTTGTGGTCCTTAAACCTCTTGGCACCTGGTGTGGGTTATAAAACAAGGAGCTGGAGTAAAATTGCCCTTACCCCTAATCCAAATGCTCTTCAGGATTTAGGAGCTACCCAATATGGTATTGGTTTCTATTTTTAGTTTGTTTGCTTGTTTCCAAAACAACCTTGCTTGGTACTGCATGGAAAGTCAAGCTTTTCTTCTTGCCCACTCAGGACCACCTGTCTGGGCTGGCCTCTTCCCCGTGTCTTCACAGCATTCCTAAGGAAGATTTTTGCAGTGCTCTCTGGAGCTGAGGGAAGTGGAATTTGGTCCAGAGAAGGTGGAAGGAAGTAGTTTTCTTGTTTCCTTTTCTCAAGGTGGATGATCTCAGGCTTCCTTCATACCTCCTTCCCATGGGTGCGGCTGGCAGTACAGTCAGGTTGTGGAGGAGGGCTGAGAAGAAAGGGGCACTGGTCCAGCCCCAGGTTTTGTCCAAGACAGGCACACACTAGATACCATCCCACCTTCCTCTCTTAAGAACAGGCCAGCCACACATACAACCCTTTCCCTACTTTACTGTGTCCTTTATGTGGTACCAGAAATGGGAGACAGGCAGACTTACCCCCGCAATCTAGAGAGAATGTAGTTATTATCCGTAAAACTTGACCACCCCTATATCCTACTCCTTTTTGTAAAAACAAATGCTTAAACCTATGAGCCTGCCGTTCCTTTCTATGTGTTGATCAGTTTCCTTCCACTCGAGCTGTGTGGGAGGGAAGGGCATTGAAATTGTAGGTTGTAATCTTGTGCCAACCAATAAAAACCAGTATTTCTCTCACAAACACACACACACACACAAACACACAGCCTATATGAAAACTAATTATTTTTGCTGCACTTTATACAAATAATCAGGCCAAGTGTAATAAAGCAAATCAGTCTTACCATAAATTTTTTAAGTGAAAATGGGAAACTGGAGAGAAAAATATATGTTACAAGAACTATGGTACATTTGTTATTAAATTATTGTCTCATTAGTTGTTTTTAAGGTTGTTTCTGCAACTTAGGCTAACCCTGCTTATTCCTGTGAAGCAACCAGTAAACTCTGACTGCTACTCAGAAGAAATAAGAGGGTTGGGTAATGTAAAAATCTGGATCAATATGCCAATCCTGGGCATGTATTGGAATCATCTAGCAACTCCATATCAGTTTGGTTCCAACAAATTCCCAGTTCATGGAAAGCTTTCTAATTTAGTTTACTTGGGACAATTTTATTTGTTTTGCTTTACTCTTGTGGAATATATTGCTGTTATACTCTTTGTGTAGGATTTCAGGGCAAGCTTGCTGACTGTTATGTTAAACACTTATTAATCTTCCAGATATCACCCTTTGTCAAAACTCAAGAGTTATAAATGGACCTTACTATACTGATGGTTTCTGACTGAGGTTCTCTCTATCCTGAATGCAAGGGATACTCATAGTTAGGCAGGAATATCACTGCCCTTATTCAGCCTGAAGAGGTTACAGAAGATGAATCTTTGCCCCTCTGTAACCCTTAGGATTAAGGGTTCTCTTGTGAAAGGGAGGGGGAAATGTCAGAGGTGTATGTACCAAAGCAATTCCATCTTAAATAGGAGCCTCCCTTTTTTAGAACATATAAGGTAACTTCTTGACATTGTCATGGCATTTGTAAACTGTCATGGCACTGGTGGGAGTGTAGCAGTGAGGACTACCACTCTCATTGCCATTTTGGTTTTAGTAGGTTTAGGCCAGCTCCTTTACTGCAAACTGTTTTATCAGCAAGGTCTTTATCATCAGTATTTTGTGCTGACCTCCTATCTCATCCTGTGACTTAGAGTGCCTTAACCATCTGGGAATGCAGCCCAGTAGGTTTCGGCCTCATTTTACCCAGTTCTTACATAAGATGGAGTTGCTGTGGTTCACACGCCTCTGACATAGCTGCCTTATGTATTACATCCCCATATGTTATAAACCCAGGAAGACGATGCTCTAATTTTTGTTCTAAATAATCATTGGGATACTTTTCATTTATTCCAGAAGATTCAAGGTTTTTTTCAGCCTAAAAAACTACCTTTTATAATACAGGTTTGCTGGAGATAGATTCTCTTAGTTTTTTTATTCTTTATTTTTTTTTTGAAAGGTTTTTTTTCATATTATTAGTTGTGAATATTTTATTTTATGTTAAATTCTCTCTTGAATTTTTTTATTTTATTACTACTTTTTGTCCCATTATCTGTCTTATCTTTTGGAAAGTCTAATTTTATTGATCTCTACCTACATATCATCTGTCCATGTATCTATTTATGTATGTATGTATGTCTCTATCTGTCTCTATTGTGAAAGAAAAATATCTTGGGCCCCTTCAAGCTGGGAACCACTCAGGGCAAATCTGCCTCCTCTTCTATTCGGGTCATCTCTTTGCTTGCAGAGATATATGCATATTCTGATTGCCTCCTTTGGAAGGACCAATCAGAAACTCAAAAGAGTGCAAGCATCTGTCTCTCACCTAAGAATGACCTGGAAGCCCCCAGTGGTGGCACCTTGTTTTTAGCTGTCTCCACCTTTCTAGACAAAACTAATGTACTTCTTACATGTTGATTGATGTCTCATGTCTTCCTAAAATGCATAAAATCAAGCTGTGCCTGACCACCTTGGGTACACGTGGTCAGGACTTCTTGAGGCTGTGCCATGGGTGCCTCCTCAACCTTGGCAAAATAAACTTTCTAAATTAACTGAGACCTGTCTCAGATTTTGGGAGTTCACACTATCTATCTATCGGATGTTTTGATATTGTCCCACAGTCCCCGAGGCTCTGTTCTTTTTAATTTTCCCTTCCTTATTCTTCAGTTTAGATTATTTCTTGTGATTTGTCTTCAAATATACTAAACTGTGCTCTATCATCTCGACTTTGCTATTAAGCCATACAGTTAATTTAAAAAATGTTTTGTATTGTGTTTTTGCAGTTTAAAATTTTCCATTTTATTTTCGTATTAATTTCCTAGGGCTACTGTGGCACAAACTGTCTGACTCCAAACAACAGAAAGTTATTATTTCGAAGTTTTAGAGGCTAGAAGTATGCTATCATAGATTGGTAGGGCCATGCTCCTTCCAAAGGCTCTAGGGAAGAATGCTGCTTTGCTTCTTGTAGCTTCTAGTGATTGCAGGTGCTCTTTGGCTGTGGCATCAGAACAACAATCTCTACCTCCATCTTCCCATGACATTCTTCTTTCTGTCTTTTCTATATCTCTGAGTCTCTTCTTATGAGGACACCAGTGACTGCAGTTAGAGTCCACCCTAATCCAGTCTGACTTTGTGAATGAATCATGGTTTCCTAGTTCTTGGCATATTGAGAAACTTTGGATTGAACTTTCTGGATTTTGAGCATTAGGCTGTGGAGTCCCTGGATTCTGCTGTTTTCTTTTGAAGCATGTGATACTTTTGTTCTAGCACATAATTAACATGATTAGATTCAAACTGAAAACCCTTTTCTACCTGCTGTGGGGGCAATTCAGATCTAAGTTTATTTTGAGGTGTTTTTCATTCGCTGGATTATTTATAGACAGCTTCTTGCATGATAGGTTCAGTGGTAAACTAGGACTTGGACAGTGTTTGTATATAGAATGGGATATCCTCTTTCATCAATCTCTTTTGTCCAAGATTTTCTCTCACTTTCTGGCTTCTCTGTCTGACTTGCCTTGTTTCTTTTTTTATCTTTTTGTATCCCTCACCCTCTCACACCCTTATTCCCAAGTCCCAAAGTCCATTGTATCATTCTTATGCCTTTGCATCTTCATAGCTTAGCTCCCACATATCAGTGAGAATATACAACGTTTCATTTTCCATTCCTGAGTTACTTTACTTAGAATAATAGTCTCCAACCTCATCCAAGTCCCTGCAAATGCCATTAATTCAATTCTTTTAATGGCTGAATAGTATTCCATCATATATATATGATATATACATATCAATCACATATATATGTGATATATATCAAACATATATGTGTATATATCTCTACACATATCACAGTTTGTTTATCCACTTGTTGATTGATTAGTATTTGGATTGGTTCCACGATTTTGCAATTGCCAATTATGCTTCCATAAATATGTGTGTGTAGTATCTTTTTCATATAACGATGTATTTTCCTCTGGGTAGATACCCACTAGTGGGATTGCTGAATCAAATGGTAGTTCTATTTTTCATTATTTAAGGAATCTCCACACTGTTTTCCATAGCGGTGATACTGGTTTACATTTCTACCAGCAGTGTAGAAGTGTTCCCTGATCACTGAATCTACGCCAACATCTACCGTTTTTTGATTTTTTGATTATGGCCATTCTTTTCATTATTATTATTATTATTATTATTATTATACTTTAAGTTCTAGGGTACATGTGCACAATGTGCAAGTTTGTTACATATATATACATGTGCCATGTTGGTGTGCTGCACCCATTAACTCCTCATTTATATTAGGTATATCTCCTAATGCTATCCCTCCCCCAACCCCACGACAGGCCCCAATGTGTGATGTTTCCCACCCTGTGCCCAAGCATTCTCATTGTTCAGTTCCCACCTATGAGTGACAACATGCAGTGGTTTGGTTTTCTGTCCTTGTGATAGTTTGCTCAGAATGATGGTTTCCAGCTTCATCCATGCCCCTACGAAGGACATGAACTCATCCTTTTTTATGGCTGCATAGTATTCCATGGTGTATATGTGCCACATTTTCTTAATCCAGTCTATCATTGATAAACATTTGGGTTGGTTCCAAGTCTTTGCTATTGTGAATAGTGCTGCAGTAAACATACATGTGCATGTGTCTTTATAGTAGCATGATTTATAATCCTTTGGGTATATACCCAGTAATGGGATGGCTGGTCAAATGGTATTTCTAGTTCTAGATCCTTGAGGAATTGCCACACTGTCTTCCACAATGGTTGAACTAATTTACAGTCCCACCAACAGTGTAAAAGTGTTCCTATTTCTCCACATCCTCTCCAGCACCTGTTGTTTCCTGACTTTTGAATGATTGCCATTCTAACTGGTGTGAGATGGTATCTCATTGTTGTTTTGATTTGCATTTCTCTGAGGACCAGTGATGATAAGCATTTTCTCATATGTCTATTGGCTGCATAAGTGTGTTCTTTTGAGTAGTGTCTGTTCATATCCTTTGCCCACTTCTTGATGGGGTTGTTTGATTTTTTCTTATAAATTTGTTTAAGTTCTTTGTAGATCATGGATATTAGTCCTTTGTTAGATGGGTAGATTGTAAAAATTTTCTCCCATTCTGTAGGTTGCGTGTTCACTCTGATGGTAGTTTCTTTTGCTGTGCAGAAGCTCTTTAGTTTAATTAGATCCCATTTGTCAATTTTGGCTTTTGTTGCCATTGCTTTTGGTGTTTTACTGATGACGTCCTTGCCCATGCCTATGTCCTGAATGGTATTGCCCAGGTTTTGTTCTAGGGTTTTTATGGTTTTAGGTGTGACATTTAAGTCTTTAATCCATCTTGACTTAATTTTTGTATAAGGTGTAAGGAGGGGATCCAGTTTCAGCTTTCTACATTTGGCTAGCCAGTTTTCCCAGCACCATTTGTTAAATATGGAATCCTTCCCCATTTCTTGTTTTTGTCAGGTTTGTCAAAGGTCAGATGGTTGTAGATATGTGCTATTATTTCTGAGGGCTCTGTTCTGTTCCATTGGTCTATATCTCTGTTTTGGTACCAGTACCATGCTGTTTTGGTTACTGTAGCCTTGCAGTATAGTTTGAAGTCAGGTCGCGTGATGCCTCCAGCTTTGTTCTTTTGACTTAGGATTGTCTTGGCAATGTGGGCTCTTTTTTTGTTCCATATGAATTTTAAAGTAGTTTTTTCCAATTCTGTGAAGAAAGTCATTGGTAGCTTAATGGGGATGGCACTGAATTTATGAATGACCTTGGCCAATATGGCCATTTTCACAATATTGATTCTTCCTATCCATGAGCATGGAATGTTCTTCCATTTGTTTGTGTCCTCTTTTATTTCATTGAGCAGTGGTTTATAGTTTTCCTTGAAGAGGTCCTTCACATCCTTTGTAAGTTGGATTCCTAGGTATTTTATTCTCTTTGAAGCAGTTGTGAATGGGAGTTCACTCATGATTTGGCTCTCTGTTTGTCTGTTACTGGTGTATGGGAATGCTTGTGATTTTTGCACATTGATTTTGTATCCTGAGACTTTGCTGAAGTTGCTTATCAGCCTAAGGAGATTTTGGGCTGAGATGATGGGGTTTTCTAAATATACAATCATGTCATCTGCAAAGAGGGACAATTTGACTTCCTCTTTTCCTAATTGAATATCCTTTATTTCCTTCTTCTGCCTGATTGCCCTGGCCAGAACTTCCAACACTATGTTGAATAGGAGTGGTGAGAGAGGGCATCCTTGTCTTGTTCCAGTTTTGAAAGGGAATGCTTCCAGTTTTTGCCCATTCAGTATGATACTGGCTGTGGGTTTGTCATAAATAGCTCTTATTATTTTGAGATACGTCCCATCAGTACCTAGTTTATTGAGAGTTTTTAGCATGAACAGCTGTTGAATTTTGTCAAAGGCCTTTTCTGCATCTATTGAGATAATCATGTGGTTTTTGTCTTTGGTTCTGTTTATATGAGGGATTACGTTTATTGATTTGTGAATGTTGAACCAGCATTGCATATCAGGGATGAAGCCAACCTGATCATGGTGGATAAGCTTTTTGATATGCTGCTGGATTCGGTTTACCAGTATTTTATTGAGGATTTTTGCATTGGTGTTCATCAGGGATATTGGTCTAAATTCTCTTTTTTTGTTGTGCCTCTGCAATGCTTTGCTTTGGTATCAGGATGATACTGGCCTCCTAAAATGAGTTAGGGAGGATTCCCTCTTTTTCTATTGATTGGAATAGTTTCAGAAGGAATGGTACCATTTCCTCTTTGTACCTCTGGTAGAATTCGACTGTGAATCCTTCTGGTCCTGAACTTTTCTTTGGTTGTTAAGCTATTAATTATCACCTCAATTTCAGAACCTGTTATTGGTTTATTCAGGGGTTCAACCTCTTCTTGGTGTAGTCTTGGGTGGGTGTATGTGTCCAGAAATTTGTGCATTTCTTCTAGATTTTCTAGTTTATTTGCGTAGTGGTGTTTATAGTATTCTTTGATGGTAGTTTGTATTTCTATGGGATCAGTGGTGATATCCCCTTATCATTTTTTATTGCATCTATTTGATTCTTCTCTTTTCTTCTTTGTTAGTCTTGCTAGTGGTCTATCAATTTTGTTGATCTTTTCAAAAAATCAGCTCCTGTATTCACTGATGTTTTGAAGGGGTTTTATGTCTCTATCTCCTTCAGTTCTGCTCTGATCTTAGTTATTTCTTGCCTTCTACTAGCTTTTGAATGTGTTTCCTCTTGCTTCTCTAGTTCTTTTAATTGTGATGTTAGGTTGTCAATTTTAGATCTTTTCTGCTTTCTCTTGTGGGCATTTAGTGCTGTAAATTTCCCTCTACACACTGCTTTAAATGTGTCCCAGAGATTCTGGTATGTTTATTTTTGTTCTTACTGGTTTCAAAGAATATCTTCATGTCTGCCTTCATTTCATTACGTACCCCATAGTCATTCAGGAGCAGGTTGTTCAGTTTCCGTGTAGTTGAGCAGTTTTGAGTTTCTTAATCCTGAGTTCTAGTTTGATTGCACTGTGGTCTGAAGACAATTTGTTATAATTTCTCTTCTTTTACATTTGCTGAGGAGTGCTTTACTTCCAACTATGTGGTCAATTTTGGAATAAGTGCAATGTGGTGCCAAGAAGAATATATGTTGTGTGGATTTGGGGTGGGGAGTTCTGTACATGTCTATTAGGTCCACTTGGTGTAGAGCTGAGTCCAATTCCTGATTATCCTTTTTAACTTTCTGTCTCATTGCTCTGTCTAAAGTTGACAGTGGGGTGTTAAATTCTCCCATTGTGATTGTGCAGAAGTCTAAGTCTCTTTGTAGGTCTCTAAGCACTTGCTCTATGAATCTGGGTGCTCCTGTATTGGGTGCATATTTATTTAGGATAGTTAGCTCTTCTTGTTGAATTCATCCCTTTACCATTATGTAATGGCCTTCTTTGTCTCTTTTGATCTTTGTTGGTTTAAAGTTCGTTTTATCAGAGACTAGGATTGCAACCCCTGCTTTTTTGTTGTTGTTTTTTCATTTGCTTGGTAGATCTTCCTTCATCTCTTTATTTTGAGCCTATGTGTGTCTTTGCATGTGAGATGGGTCTCCTGCATACAGCACACTGATGGGTCTTCACTCTTTATTCAATTTGCCAGTCTGTATCTTTTAATTGGAACATTTAACCCATTTACATTTAAGGTTAATATTGTTATGTGTGAATATGATCCTATCATTATGAAGTTAGCTGGTTATTTTCCTCATTAGTTGATGCAGTTTCTTCCTAGCATTAATGGTCTTTACAATTTGGCATGTTTTTGCAGTGACTGGTACCAGTTGATCCTTTCCATGTTTAGTGCTTCCTTCAGGAGCTCTTGTAAGGCAGGCCTGGTGGTGACAAAATCTCTCAGCCTTTGTTTTTCTGTAAAGGATTTTATTTCTCCTTCACTTATGAAGCTTAATTTGGGTGGATATGAAATTCTGGGTTGAAAATTCTTTTCTTAAGAATGTTGAGGCTGGGCGCGGTGGCTCAAGCCTGTAATCCCAGCACTTTGGGAGGCCGAGACGGGCGGATCACGAGGTCAGGAGATGGAGACCATCCTGGCTAACATGGTGAAACCTTGTCTCTACTTAAAAAAAAAAAAAAAAAAAAAAGTAGCCGGGCGAGGTGGCGGACGACTGTAGTCCCAGCTACTCGGGAGGCTGAGGCAGGATAATGGCGTAAACCCGGAGGCGGAGCTTGCAGTGAGCTGAGATCCAGCCACTGCACTCCAGCCTGGGCGACAGAGTGAGACTCCGTCTCAAAAAAAAAAAAAAAAAAAAAAAAATGTTGAGTGTTGGCCCTCACTCTCTTCTGGCTTGTAGAATTTCTTCCTAGAGATCCACTGTTAGTCTGATGGACTTCCCTTTGTGGGTAACCCGACCTTTCTCTCTGGCTGCTCTTAACATTTTTTCCTTCATTTCAACTTTGGTGAATCTGACAACTATGTGTCTTGAAGTTGCTCTTCTCGAGGAGTGTCTCTGGCATTCTCTGTGTTTCCTGAATTTGAATGTTGGCCTGCCTTGCTAGGTTGGGGAAGTTCTCCTGGATAATATCCAGAAGAGTGTTTTCCAGCTTGGTTCCATTCTCCCCATCACTTTCAGGTACACCAATCAAACATAGATTTGGTCTTTCACATAGTCCCATATTTCTTAGATGCTTTGTTCATTTCTTTTTACTCTTTTTTTTTCTCTAAACTTCTCTTCTCACTTCATTTCATTCATTTGATCTTCAATCACTCATAACCTTTCTTCCACTTGATCGAATTGGCTACTGAAGCTTGTGCATACATCACGTAGTTCTTGTGCCATGGTTTTCAGCTCCATCAGGTGATTTAAGATCTTTATGTTGTTTATTCTAGTTAGCCATTCATCTAATCTTTTTTCAAGGTTTTTAACTTCTTTGTAATGGGTTCAAACATCATCCTTTAGCTTGGAGAAGTTTGTTATTACTGATATCATCTCAATCCTTCTCAACTCATCAAATTCATTCTCCATCTAGCTTTGTTCTGTTGCTGGGTAGGAGCTGCATTCCTTTGGAGGAGAAGAGGTGCTCTGATTTTTAGAATTTTTGGTTTTTCTGCTCTGGCTTCTCCCCATCTTTGTAGTTTTATCTACCTTTGGTCTTTGATGATGGTAACGTACAGATGGAGTTTTGGTGTGGATGTCCTTTCTGTTTGTTAGTTTTCCTTCTAACCATCAGGACCCTCAGCTATAGGTCTGTTGGAGTTTGCTGGATGTCCACTCCAGACCCTATTTGCCTGGATATCACCAGCGGAGGCTGCAGAACAGCAAATATTGCAGAGCAGAAAATGTTACTGCCTGATCCTTCCTCTGGAAGCTTTGTCGCAGAGGGGCATCCTCTGGTGTCATTTGGCCCCTACTGGGAGGTGTCTCCCAGTTAGGCTACTCGGAGATCAGGGACCCACTTGAGTAGGCAGTCTGTCCATTCTTAGATCTCAAACTCTGTACTGGGACAACCACCACTCTCTTCAAAACTGTCAGAGACATTTAAGTCTGCAGAAGTTTCTGCTGCCTTTTGTTCAGCTATGCCCTGCCTCCACAGGTGGAGTCTACAGAGACGGGCAGGCCTCCTTGAGGTGCGGTGGGCTCCACCCAGTTCGAGCTTCCTGGCCCCTTTGTTTGCCTATTCAAACCTCAGCAATGGCAGACGCCCCTCCCCCAGTCTCACTACCACCTTGCAGTTCAATCTCAGACTGCTGTGCTAGCAGTGAGTGAGGCTCTGTGGGTGTGGGACCCTCTGAGTCAGTCACAGGATATAATCTCCTGGTGTGCCATTTGCTAAGATCATTGGAAAAGCCCAGTATTAGTGTGGGAGTGTCTGATTTTCCAGATACTGTTTGCTATGGCTTTCCTTGGCTAGGAAAGGGAACTCCTCAACCCCTTGTGCTTTCTGGGTAAGGTGATGTTCTGCCTTGCTTCAGCTCACACTCCCTGGGTTGCACCCACTATCCAACAAGCCCCAGTGAAATGAACCCGGTACCTCAGTTGGAAATGCAGAAATCACCCATCTTCTGTGTCACTCATGCTGGGATCTGTAGACTGGAGCTTTTCCTATTCAGCCATCTTGGAGACTCCGATAATGGCTATTCTTGCGGGAGTAAGGTGATATCGTGCTGTGGTTTTGATTTGCATTTCCCTGATCATTAGTGAAGTTGAGCATTTTTTGTATTTTTTTTTTTTGTCGTTTGTATATCTTCTTTTGACAATTGTCTATTCATATCCTTAGCCCATTTTTTTCATGGGATTGTTAGTCTTTTTCTTGTTGATTTTTTAGAGTTTGTGGTAGATTCAGGATGTTAGTCCTTTGTTAGATGCATAGATTGTGAAGATATTCTCCCACTCTGTGGGTTTTCTGTTTATGCTGCTGACTGTTCCTTTTGTTATGCAAAAGCTCTTTAGTTTAATTAAATTCCAACTATTTATTTTTGTTTTGATTGCATTTGCTTTTGAGTTCCTGGTCATGAAATCCTTTCCTAAGCCAAAACCTACAGGGATTTTTCCAATGTTATCTTCTAGAATTTTTACAATTTCAGGTCTTAGATTTAATTCCTTAATCCATCTTGAGTTAATTGTTGTATAAGATGAGAGAGGAGGATTCAGTTTCGTTCTGCTACATGTCACTAGCCAATTGTCCCTGCACCATTTGTTGAAAAGGGTGTTCTTTCCCCACTTCATGTTTTTGGTTGCTTTGTTGAAGATCAATTTGCTGTAAGTATTTGGGTTTATTTCTGGGTACTCTATTCTGTTCCATTGGTCTACGTGCCTATTTTTATGCCAGTACCATGCTGTTTTGGTGCCCATGGCCTTATTGTATAATTTGAAATTGGATAATTTGATGCCTTCATATTTATTCTTTTTGCTTAGTCTTGCTTTGGCTATGCAGGCTCTTTTTTGGTTCCATATGAATTTTGGAATTTTTTTCTTTTCTAATTCTGTGAAGAATGATGATGGTATCTTGATTGGAATTGCATTGAATTTTTTGATAGCTTTTGGAAGTATGGTCATTTTCACAATGTTAATTCTACCCATCCAAAAAAATGGGAGTGTTTCTGTTTGTTTGTGTCATCTACGATTTTCTTCAGCAGCATTTTGTAGTTTTACTTATAGAGAGGTCTTCTAACTCCTTGGTTAGGTATATTCTTAAATATTTTTTATTTTTATTTTTGTAGCTGTTGTAAAAGGGGTTGAGTTCTCCATTTGATTCTCTACGTGGTCACTGTTGGTGTATAGAAGAGCTGCTTATTTGTGTACATTAATCTTGTATCCAGAAAATTTCCTGAATTCTTTTATCAGATCTAGGAGCTGTCTGAAGGAGTCCTTAGGGTTTTCAAAGTAAATTATCATATCATTAACAAACAGTGACAGTTTTACTTTCTCTTTACCAATTTGAATGCCCTTTATTTCTTTCTCTTGTCTAATTGTTCTGGGTAGGATTCTCAGTACTATGTTGAAGAGGAGTGGTGAGAGTGAGCATCCTTGTCTTGTTCCAGTTCTCAGAGGGAATGCTTTCAATTTTTCCCAGTTCAGTATTATGTTGGCTGTGGGTTTGTGATAGATGACTTTTATTACATTGAAGTATGTTCCTTGTATGTTGATTTTACTGAGAGTTTTAATCATGTAGGGATGCCGGATTTGGTTGAATGCTTTTTCTGCATCTATTGACATGATCATGTGATTTTTATTTTAAATTCTGTTTATGTGGTGTATCACATTTATTGACTTGCATATGTCAAACCATCCCTGTATCCCTGGTATGAAACCCACTTGATCATGTTGGATTATCCTTTTGATATGTTGTTGGATTCAGTTTGGTAGTATTTTGTTAAGGATTTTAGCATCTATGTTCATCAGGAATATCAGGCTGTAGTTTTCTTTTTTGGTTTTGTCTTTTCCTGTTTTTGGTATTAGGGTGATGCTGGCTTCATAAAAAGATATACGGAGGGTTCCCTCTTTCTCTATCTTGTGGAATGTTGTCAATAGGATTGGTACCATTTCTACTTTGAATGTCTGGTAGAATTCTGCTGTGAATCCATCTGGTCCTGGACTTCTTTGGTGGTAATTTTTAATTACTATTTCAATCTCACTGCTTGTTATTGGTCTGTTCATGGTATCTGATTCTTCCTGATTTAAGTTAGGAGGATTGTGTCTTTCCAGGTATTTACCTATCTCTTCTAGGTTTTCTAGTTTATGCATGTAAAGGGGTTTATAGTAGCCTTGAATGATCTTTTGTATTTCTGTAGTGTCAGTTGTAATGTCTCCTGTTTCATTTCTCACTGAACTTGCTTGGATTTTCTCTATTCTTTTCTTGATTAATCTTGCTAATGGTCTATCAATTTTATTTACCTTTTCAAAGAACCAGCTTTGTATTTCCTTTGCTTTTGTAATTTTTTTTTTTGTTTAATTTTCATTTAGTTCCACTCTGATCCTGGTTATTTCCTTTCTTCTGCTGGGTTTGGGTTTTTTTTTTCTTGTTTCTCTAGTCCTTTGAGGTTTGACCTTAGATTGTCTGTTTGTGCACTTTCAGTCTTGTTGATGTAGGTGTTTAGGGCTATGAACTTTCCTCTTAGCACTGCCTTTGCTGTATCCCAGAGGTTTCAATAGGTTGTGTCATTATTGTTGTTCAGTTCAAATAATTTTTTAGTTTCTATCTTGATTTCATTTTTGACCCAATAATCATTCAGGAGCAGGTGATTTAATTTCCATGTATTTGTATGGCTTTGAAGGTTACTTTCAGAGTTAGTTTTCAGTTTTACTCCACTGTGGTCTGAGAGAGTGCTTGATATAATTTCAATTTTCTTAAATTTATTGAGACTCATTTTGTGGTCTATCATGTGGTCTGTCCTGGAGAAAGTTCCATGCACTGTTGAATAGAATGTGTGCTCTGCAGTTGTTGGATAGAATGTTCTATACATAGCTGTTAAGTCCATTTATTCCAAGGTACAGTTTATATCCATTGTTTCTTTGTTGACTTTCTGTCGACCTTTCTAGTGCTGTCAGTGGAGTATTGAAGTCCCCCAATATTATTGTGTTGCTATCTATCTTATTTCTTAGGTCTATGAGTAACCATTTTGTAAATTTGGGAGCTCCAGTGTTAGGTGCATATATGTTTATGATTGTAATCTTTTCCTGTTACACAAGGCCTTTTGCCATTATATAACATTCCTCTTTGTCTTTTTAAACTGCTGTTGCCTTAAACTTCGTTTTGTCTGATATAAGAATAGCTACTCCTGCTCCCTTTTGGTGTCCATTTGCATGAAATGCCTTTTTCCACCCCTTTAATTTTATGTGGGTCCTTACGTGTTGGGTGAGTCTCTTGAAGGCAGCAGATAGTGGACTGATGAATTCTTACCCATTCTGCAGTTACGTATCTTTTTTTTTCTTTTTTCTTTTCTTTTCTTTTTTTTTTTTTTTGAGATGGGGTCTTCCTCTGTCACCCAGACTAGAGGGCAGTGGCACAATCTTGGCTCACTGCAACCTCCTCACAGTGGGTTCAAGCATTCTCCTGCCTCAGCTTCCCAAGTAGCTGGAATTACAGGTGCCTGCCACTACGCCTGGCTAATTTTTGTATTTTTAGTAGACATGGGGTTTTGTCATGTTGGCCAAGTTGGTCTCGAACTCCTGACTTCAGGTGATCCACCTACTTCGGCCTCCCACAATGCTGAGATTACAGGTATGAGTCACTGTGTCCAGCCCAGTTATATATCTTTTAAGTGGAGCATTTCGGCCATTTACATTCAATGTTAGTATTGAGATGTGAGGTACCATTCCATTCATCATACTATTTGTTGCCTGTGTACCTTGGTTTTTTGGTTCTTGTTTTTGTTTTCTAAATTGTATTTTTGTTTTATAGGTTCTGTGAGATTTATACTTTAAAGAGGCTCTGTTCTAATGTGTTTCCAGGATTTGTTTCAAGATTTAAGCTCCTTTTAGCAGTTCTTGTAGTGGGGGTTTTGCAGCAGTGGGTTCTCTCAGCATTTGCTTGTCTGAAAAAGACTATATCTGTCTTTCATATACGAAGCTTAGTTTTGCTGGGTACAAAATTATTGGCTGATAATTGTTTTGTTTGAGGAGGCTACAAATTGGGCCCCAATCCCTTCTAGCTTGTAGGGTTTCCACTGTGATACTCATTGCTAATCTGATAGGTTTTCCTTTATAGGTTGCCTGGTATTTTGTCTCACAGCTGTTAAGATTCTTTCCTTTATCTTAACTTAGATAACCTGATAACAATGTGCCTAGGCAATGATCATTTTATGACAAATTTCTCAGGTGTTATTTGTGCTTTTTGTATTTGGATGGCTAGGTCTCTAGCAAGGCTGGGGACATTTTCCTTGATTATTCCCCCAAATATGTTTTCCAAACTTTTAGATTTCTCTTCTTTTCCAGTAACAACAATTATTCTTAGGTTTGGTCATTTAATATAATTCAGGACTTCTTGAAGTCTTTGTTCATATTTTCTTATTCTTTTTTCTTTGTCTTTATTGGATTAGGTTAATTCAAAGACCTTTTATTTGAGCTATGAGTTTCTTTCTTCTACTTGTTAAATTCTATTGCTGAGGCTTTCCAGAGCATTTTGCATTTCTATAAGTGTGTCCATTGTGTCCTAAAGTTTTGGTTATTTTTATTTATACTATCTCATTGAATATTTCTCCTTTCACTTCTTGTACCTCTTTATTTTTATTTTTATTTTTATTTTTGTATTTCCTTGCACTGGGTTTTGCCTTTTTCTGGTGCCTCCCTGATTAGCTTAACAACTACCATCCTGAATTCTTTTTCAGGTAAATCAGGGATTTTTCTTTCTTTCTTTCTTTTTTGTTTGTTTGTTTGGATCCATTGCTGGCCAGTCACTGTGATTTTTTAGGGGCGTTAAAGAGCCTTGTTTTATCATATTACCAGAGTAGACTTTCTGGTTCCTTTTCATCTGGGTAGACTGTGTCAGAGGAAAGAGCTAGGGCTGAAGGCTGTTTTTCAGATTCTTTTGTCCCTCGGAGTGTTTCCTTGATGTAGTACTCTTCCCATTTTCCTATGGATGTGGCTTCCTGAGAGCTGAGCTGTAGTGATTGTTATCTCTTTTCTGGGTTTAGCCACCCAGCAAGTCTACCAGCTCCAGGCAGGTACTGGGAGCTGTCTTCAGAGAGTCCTGTGATGTGAGCCATCTATGGGTCTCTCAGTCGTGGATACCAGCACAGTATTTGGGGTGTCTTCAGGGTTCTGCAGGAACAATTCACTTCCTTTGGATGGTCTGTGGGTCCTCTCAGGTTTCCTGATTTATTCCTGCGGTCATTTGGAGCTAAAATTTATGATGCAGGCCTCCACACACTGCTCTGTCTGTTGGAGTCAGAGCTGTAATCTAGTCCTGCCTCCCATCCACCATGATGGAATTCAGCCTGCCTTCTTTCTTTCTTATGCCAGAATGATAGAAGGTTTTCTATAGGAGCTTGAGTCACTCTGTCCCATGTTACAATGCCAGACTGCCCTCAGGCCACAGCTACAAAGACAGGGGATTCACCATTAAATAGTTTATATTTCCAATTTTCTGCTCCCATCTAAAATAGATGACTTTTGTGCATACTTCAGACTTCTACGGTGGTTGTTTTATGGTATTTTTGTGCAGAGTTTATAACAATAAATAGGTGCAGGAAGTTCAACCCAATGAAATCTTATTCCACTATATCAAAAGTGAAACTTTAGAATATCTATTAGGCATATCTGGTACTTTTGCATTCTAGCTTTGCTATCTTAAAGTCTTCTTCATATTTCTTAAGTTTATATCTCTTTGTAGTGCATTCTGGGCAAAGTTATTGAGTCTATCTTCTAGTTTTTTAATTGTCCATTCGCTTTGCAAGTTAATTTGAGGTTTCTGCAATGTGGTAGGCTGAACTAACTTAAGCAACATTCACCTTCCAAACACAGAGATATTCTGGATTATATACCTTAATTTTTAAGAAAGCATATGGCTCAGCATTGTAAAGTTCCTTTTGAGTGATTTAGGATAATTTGTGAAGACAATTGTAGAAAATCAAACTCAATTTTATTTTAAAAATAATTTCATTTCTTTTTATCTAAATTCAATTGTGTTTTATAAATTAATTTTTGCCTTTTATTATTTGATTAATCACTTGTTAGTATTTATTTTTAGAGATAAATTATTTTTCACTTTCCATTTATGTTAACTAGTGGAAAATACATGATGAATTGATGAACAATAATAACTAAGGAAATTAATGAAGAGATAATATCTCTTTTAAGTACAATAATAATGAGTTTATCTATATTTTGTTTTATTTCATTAACTGTAACCCTTTGGGAAATATTCTTTTTTGTTTGTTTTCTAAGTGGATTTCTTTTATTTTTTGTGTACTCTATTCTTGACTTTCTATATCCATACCCATATCCAAAATGGTATAGGATAGCATAATTTATCTTTGTAAATTGCTTTCAAAAATCATTATCATCTTACTAATTATACTGTCTGAAAAATTTGCATTGACTCTACTCACATTTACACAGTAACATTTACCACAGATATAATAACTCCATTTCCTGTATCCCTGGCCAAACACCAGTTTCAGCCAAAGTCGTCTGCATCTGCTCATATAAATCATTTCATAAATTAGAGTCAGCATTCCTCACAGAACATGAATTTATTTTCGAATCCAGACAAAATAAATCATAAGGAGCCATGAGGTTGGAACTGCAGCCTAATTTTTAATAAGTCCCTTCAATTAATGCAGTTTAAAGTTTCACATTCATAATAAAAATACTGTAAAATTATGTCCATCTTAATTGTTTTTTTCTCTTCTCATATTATGCAAATACACTACTTATCCAGAAGGTCTCCCTCTTTTTCTTCTCAAGATCTTTGTGCTTTTATGTGCTGCTTAATTTTATTTATGACTTTCAGGTTTCTTTAGAAGGCCTTACGGCACGTTAACAAGTGTTTTTGATATTTTGATGTTAAAGAAGATGGACTCTGGATTTAGTAACAACATGTCAACCATCACATTTATTCATTCTTTTAATATTTATTAATTCATTAAATATTCATAGAGTGCCTACCATGAGTCAAGTATGTGATAGCGACAAATGTTACGTTTTCTGTTCTTAATTGCACAGTCAAATGAGTGAGACAAATATTGATATATTTGAGATAAGTGCTGAAAATGGGGTATGTGCATGGAAATTACATCTTCACTGGCTATTGCCAGCTAACAGTCTAGTGGAAACCTATATCAGATGAGGGGCTGCCATCAATCCCTGTTCATATTAGTAAAGTTATCACTTTTGTAGCTGCTCAAATTCTTGTTTTTTTTTTTATTGGCTAGAAATTATGTAAATTGTTTCCTCCATATGTCTGAAATGTAAGGATGATTGTTTTTAATATAAATTTTTAAACTTGTCCAAGCAGTGTAAACAGCATAAAAAGTGAAAAGTGGGAATGTCACATGTCACACTGTATCAGGGTAATGAGATGTCTAACATAGACCCATAGACACATAACCTGAAAAGCACTTCTTCATATTCATGTTCTTGATAATTTCACATTTATAACATAGCATAAGCAAGGAAAAGTATTTCTTTCAATAGAATCGTGGGTCAACTCAAGGTAAGCCATTATTCTATAAAAACATGGTTCAGAAATAACCTAATTAGGGCTTATAACCACATTTCTAAGGGCTACTGTTCTGTTATTATGTGTAAAATATAGGAACACTTCCCAATAATGTGAAAATAAGGAAAACTGATATGAAATCTACAGGAGTAAGCTAACAATTTTCCAGACAACAGAATTATATATTTTGCATTATTGTTCTGAAGAACTACAGGCTTTGATTACTTGGAACAGCTTTTTTTTTTTTTTTTTCCTTGCCTTTCCTAGAAGAGCTGCAGATTTAATTTTATCGGTATGAGAAATATGAAGCTAGGGAATTTAATAATTGTTTCACTAGGTAAGGGATGAAGTAAATTCCATTGCCTTTCGTTTGATTACAATCTTCCCTGCTGGTTTAATTAAAAACATTCATGTGAGGAATAAGAAACATGGTACAGGATCTAATTGTTTTATTGTATTGAATGTAGAGTAGGAACAATGAAACCGAAAGGTTTATAGTTGTAAAACTTAAATGTTTCATGTAAATCTAAATTGCAGACACAGGTCAGCTATAGACAAATGTCAGTAGACTAGATTCAAAATGCACTGCAGGCAGAAAAGATGACATTTATCAGTCATCCATACATCAGTAACTAAAACAATTTTAGGGTTGTCTAGACAGGCATTTATTATTTCTGAAATTTAAATCTTTAGTAGAAGGACAACAGGAGGCATAGTGTCTATATTTAGTTTCATAAGAAATGAGGAAAAGGCCTAGAAAAAAATCCAAAACCATTTGCAGGAATATACGTGTAGAAAAAGAATATCATTGCTGTTACTCTATACTGGAAGTAACTATATGATTAAATTAGCTTTCTCAGTTACTGTGACACAGGCCTGAAAAATTACAATAAATACTGGTAAACATGATTTAATTTTATGAATTTTGGATAATTTGCCAATAACAATATTTTTAAAATCTGCTAATATTTTTACAAGTTTTCATTCTTTTAAAAATTGCTATAAAATTAGAAAATTGTGTTTAAATGTAACTTTTGAAAATCATAGAATTAGGCAGCAGAAAATTAAATATGCCAACATTATGAAAATGTCATTCAGCATCTTTTCCAAATTCAAGGACAGCAAAATATTGTGAGAAATAATAAAAAATATATGAGAAGATTATAAATTAACTTTCAATCTTCCAAGATAAAACAAAATTGGGTAGAAAATTTTATTTCCACTATATTTGAAATTATCAGTATAAATTGTAGTGGAGACAGGCTTATCTATGAAACAACAATGTATCACATAATTTCTAAATAAAAAGAATGGCAAAATATCATATTTTAGAAGTCTGAGGAACTAAAAACAAACAAACAAAAAAAAACCCAGAAATAAAAACAAACCATAAAAGTACAAGCAAAATAAATCTCAGCATATCAGTTGCTGGACCATTTTAAAATTGTGTTTGTTTTATTTTTCTGCTGTCATTTTATTTTATTGTTTAAATGCAACTACAGTTTTTAGTGGAATGATTTTCTTATTGAATATTTTTTGCTAGAATTAATATACCTTTTTTGATATGTAGATATCTAGTTAATAAATTATAAGTCTTCAATCCTGTTTGTCATAGGGAATCTATCAATTCTATTACTTTTTACTATACTCATTTAAAAAATTCTTTCTTTTCTTTTTTCTTTGTTTCTAATTTATGATTTTAAAGTTATCCTTAGTTATGGACTCAATAATTTTTTAAAAACTTTCATGCAATAATTCAAAGTACTTTTTTGTGTTGAGAAATCATGGTATTTTAATGCAGTCTATTCTTTTGCTCTCCAGGAAGTGCATTTTTCACCCTTGCAAGTGCATTTTTCACCCTTGCCCAACACACCCCATATATACATCTTTGTGATGAACATTATTGTGCTAAACATATTACATAGTGCAGATTACTTCAGTTCACTGCTTCTAGATCTTATAGCCGTAAATCACAGCTGTTAAATATTTATAACATTCCCTTGAACACTTAAGAGAGAAAGCCAAAATAAAATTTTTCATTTGCTCCTAGTGTTAAAATGCTTGTAGTGGTTAAAAAATTCTATAGTTTTCTTCAAGATATTAAATTATACTCAATAATCTGTACCTAACTATTGGTATTGAAGGAGTGTGCCTAAGTGTCCAGATTTTCCCTCAGAAGCATCCAAATAATTGTTAAGAGGAAGGTCCTTAATGCAATCCAAGGATCTCTTTTTCTCTTCTTTCTATTTCTGTTGTATCTGGAATTCTCTTTGGCCCCGGAGATAATTTGAATCTCCCTAATTTTATTTAAAATTCATATTTTTCCATCAAAGATCAACTGCAATACACAATCCAAATGTGTAGATATAAAGTTGGCATTTACTACTACTCAGTGACAACGTCTTGCCGACAACGCGGCACTGATCATGTTTGTTGCAAAGAATAAGCTGGTCTTAGATCAAACATTGGAACTGGGGGTACCCTAGCATTTCTTAGAATCCCTTCAGACATCATAAACCTATTTGGGGTTCATTTCCAATATTTTTGTGTCAAGCCTGATTTGCTGCTTTTTATTATATGGTGGGAATTTGTTAGCTTTTACTTCTTAACACCTGCTTTGTCATCAGTATCCACTAGGTGGAGATATAATTTTATTTTTTCTTTGGTTTAGGACAACTTGAACATTTATGATGCTATGAAAGGAATATTCATCTTCACCATTTGAACATATACCTTTTAATTGGTGTTTACTAAATATTATGAGGTAAAGCTATATTTTTTTCTGAATATTACCTGTTTCTGTCTACATATCCTTTTTTGTTTGTTTGTTTTTGTGTTTTAATATAGATTCTAAAGTACAGACCATTGATTGACTTGGTTTCATTTTTATATTTCCTTCCAAGTGTTGGAATATACAAATGAGTGAGTATTCTCAATTCCAGAGTGTAGTGAAATGCAATCCCCAGCATTATGTAAAGATGCTTTGAGACTAACTACAGGTTGTTGGCAGGGATTAAATAGGAGAGGTTAGAAAAGAGGTAAGAGATTTTCCTTTTTTCTCTAAGCCAGGTGAGAATGCCCCTCTTAGTCCTATAGCTGCCAGGAAGAAAAGGATATGAAAGCAAATGAGGTGGTTTCCAGATTCTGAAAGATACTCTCTTCACAAAATCTCTCTTCTCTCTTCTTTTCTTCTCTTTTTCTCTGTCTCCTTTCCTTCTCTTCTCTTTTAGAAATATGCCTTGTTCTCTGTCTCTGTCTCTTGCTCATTTCTCTCTATAACTATCTATTTATCTGAGATGTACATATATACATACATTTACATTAGATTTTAAAATGTAATGCAATATATACATATACATGTTGTATGAACGTGCACAGTTTGGGATTCTGTAAAAAAGCAAGAACTGAAGTCTCCACTTTTAAGAGGACTCCTTATTTTTTCTGTCTTTCATGTGGGTACCTGTTTTATAAAAAAGTATTTGTTAGTTACATATTTCTAGAAATCTAAGCATCATATTTCTCCTTTCCTGCTTTTTTAAAGAGGACAAAATGTTTCCTGTGACTCTTGTTTCAAGTGTCGTCCTGGAAACCAGTGACTTTAAACTCTGCAGACAATGTAAGGCAGAGATGCTCTTCCCTACTTAAGTACAGACTGAATTTAAAACAAAGGACTTGCAGGAACTGTCTTAAATCCAGGGGTCGCAAAATTTCAAGAGCTAGTTTAGTGTGCATAACAAGCACAGAATCTAACACTTGGTAGACAACATCTCTCACTCTCTTCCGAAGGAACACAATCCTAATGTTCAAGGCTAAATAAAATGGTGATATCTCTGATAATACCACTTATCATCTGCTGATACATGTACAAACAAGGTGTGTTTGTAAATTACAGTGCCTATACCAAAGACATTTCAGAAAACAAGCAATAAAGCAAAGGAAAGTCTGGATCTCTTGGCTTTGGCAAACCGTTTAGGCCTCTTAATTACATTTGATCGTATGTGAATGAACTCAGGGTCTTTGAGTTTTAAGAAAACTATTCTCCTTCCATTCTCCATGGTTGTCTGTGCCTGTAGTCCTTTATTTCTATATAAACATGCTTACAGTGACTTTTGCCATATTTCATGCAGCCTGCCTTTATGAAAAATAAAATAACATTTTGTATATGAAAAGTAAATGCATTATGCTCAACAAAACACCTTCTTTTCTAATGTAGGTATTTAACCAATTCCTGTTGCTAAAATCCTTGATATCATTGCCTTTAGATTCTGAGAATTCAAGGCAAGTTAAAGTTTCTCAAAATTTCCAATTACTTCCCATTGATACCATTATTGCAATGATAATGTTTGATAGTTTTAGGCTTTTCATTTAGTTCCTCATTAGAATAGGGATAAATGTCACTAATTATGAAAATGTTACATTCTATAACCAAACAAAATAAATTATATAAAAGACAAATAATGCCAACCTTCATAAAGAAATACACGACAAGATAACATCATACTACTGCTGTTTTCAGGGGCAGGTGCATGTGCTTAATTATAAGCATTTCTTTACGTATTTTTTTCATCAGTTTTGGTGCAATCTTTTTAAGACATACAAATAATCAAGGAAAAAAGTAAACTAACTGGGTAATGCACTTTTCCTTATAATTTGGATGCTCAGTAACATCTTTTATGTACTAATGCTAAGTGTTCTGATACTGATTCCACTACTGGGATTATTGTTACTGGCTGCAACATTCCCGTTGCCATCAGTGTTCATCTGTCTCAGAATTGATAAGATCAAAGGAATGGCCCTTTCATTTACCTTATGGGGACAAACCTCGTAATGAACTTTCACATATGTTTTACTCAACTCTTCCTTCTGCTACATGCTGACTTCCCATCTCACGGTATCTCTCCCTCTCTCTCCCTGTTTAAAAAGATGAAATTAATAAAAAGTTTCAGTATTAAATGTCCTCTTTGTAACTGTTTCAGATATCAGAGCCTGGAGTAACTATTATAATTACATTTGTTGTTGTTGTTATTCAACACCTATTATAAGCTAGGCAGTTTATATTTGTCATCTCTGATTATGAACTGAAAATGCCAACTGAAATGATGGCTAAATTACTAACGAATGTGACTTTGAACAAATTATTTAAACTTTTTCTCAATTCAAGTCACCTGTAAAATTAACAAGATATATACCTGATTTCAGTATTAATTGAGTCAGTGTATATAGTCTTTACAAAAATATCTGAAAGTCAAATGTAAAATGTTACCTATTGCTATTACAGATATTAGAAATACATGAAGTTTAGTTATGTTTAAGCATTTCTTCATATTATTTATTGGTATTTATTTAAAAATATTTCTGAATAGTATTTGGCACTTTTAATTGGCATTTATTCCTTTCTCTAAGGAACACATTTTTTTGTTTGTTTCCTGGAGATCGTGAAAGCTATGCCTAGAAGAGATAATGTCACCTTCCCAAAGTTTTAATCTTTATGCATAAAATAGAGCTTAGATTATGGAAACCAATGTGTTGCACACCAGGGTTCTTCACCACATATTCTACCTAAAAATCACTGTGCAATGAGAATGAGAATTGTCTCTATTAACATATTTTTTTTTAAAAAATAACAATCCTATTATAATCATTACTATCTGTGTGGAATGACTCTAAATTTACACTTTTTTTTTTCCTTAACTTTGTTTCATTTGAACCCACAATAACTGTGTAAAGAAGGCATCATTAGTCTCAAAAAAAAAAAATACGGCAATGGAGGCTGAGAGACTTAAATAACTTGCCAAGACTCACTTAGCACGAAATAGTGGAACTATATCTAGGAGGCAGGTTTTCTATCTCCAGAGCTCTCTCTCCTAAATAGATCATTAGCACTTAAATGGACCTTCAAATTTTCTAGTCTAAATCGTTATTTATTCAATGAGAAGATGGAGGACAGAGAAGAAAAGGACCTGGACAATCTGACATAGAGACAGATTTAAGACTAAGGCTCTTTTTTTGGTAATTTCTAATTCATTGATCTTTTTTCTACACCACAATACCCTGTAATCAGCATTTTAAATAGTTTTTTTCTACAGTTTGAGAATGTCTGAGTTTTCTTTTTAAATTCCAGTATTTATAATAATTATCTCACAGTTTACCCAACCCTGGGATTCAGAGACAAGAAAATGGTTTTTATAGGCTGCCCTATTAAGAAAGACAGAGTTTTATCACACAAGATCGCCAATTCCATTATCTGTACAGTAGAGGGAGTAAACATTAATATCACCTATGATAGCAATTCTCTCAATTGTGTATCTCTCCCAGAACTAGTCAGAGGTCATGCATTCCGCTTTACATGAAGACTAGGTTTTTGTTTGTTTGTTTGTTTTTCCAAACTCCAGGGAATCTGGACTCTAAGAGAAAACAGTAGAGGGAATACAAAAAAGGCAAAACTTTCTCAAGCTGTGATGAAGAGAAGGCATTCCATGACAAGGCCTATGTTCCCAACTACTACATCTGAATTAATTGCTAGACCCTCTATATACAAGCAGAGTAGAATAACATTGTCTTAGTAACATCTTCATTTCTATGCCAAATTTATATGGGCAGCACTGAATTTGAAAGTGCTACAATTTATCTCCACTTTCTGAAGTACCATAAGATTTTATTTAAAAAAAGTTTCAAAGACAAAAAATGTCAAGTAGATACAAAGAGAAAAGTACCACAGAATGAATACAGTCCTCTATGACTGAATTCATATGGTCTTCGGCAAAACTTAGATTTCATTCATGCACTCATTCATTTGTATTCATTTATCTAACACTACACTATTGCACCAAATATTTATTAAGAGTCTAATAAATGTCCAGTCTGTGCTAAGTGCAAGTATGGAGCAATCAAACAAACCGAGCAAAAGATATAGTCTGTCCTCTAAGCACCTAGGAGGAATTTAAGTTTTAATATGAAAAATGACATTACCAAGTTGAGACCAGTAAGGGTCATAAGAGTTTATTATAGACATGATGCGTTGGAGATGTTAAGAAACAGGTATGTCCTCATGGAATGAATAATTAGAGAATGATTCATGAAGGAGAAAGATTTTGGTTAACTGAAAAGAGGGAAACTTGAGTTTATGGAGGTGGTGGTGGCAGCAAGGGCATTTGAAAAGAAGGGCACAAAATGAACGTTAGCAGAAAGGCATGGAAATAGAGGGTAGTGTGGATTAGTGAGTCATTTATTTGGCTGGAGCATAGAGTCATTCAGTAACACACTGAAAGAAAAGATTAGAAAGAAGCTTTGTGTGTTCTGTTTTCAAACAAGCAGTTTTATGCCTAGAAATTTATCTCACATATATATGCTCAGGTGAGCAATGACATGTATAGAGAAGAACCATTAGGGTATTATTATAATATCAAATATTTGAGACACCTGAGTGCTCAAGAGGTAAATAAATTATAGCATCACCATGCCGTGCCTACTGGGCAGCTATGAAAACAAACAAGCAAGCCAACATGTGAAAGAAACAACAAAAATAGAGCTGGGACGTCTCATATGTACTGATATTCTCCAGCCTCCAAGATATACTGTCAGGTGGAAAAATTAACACATGAAACAGTGTGCATTGTATATAATCAATTCTATAAGCAGGATGTAAACATATATGCTTAAATATGCTTAGGCTGTCTGGAAGAACATACAGTAATAAAAACGATTGCATCTGGGAAAGGGAACTGGACTTCTGATCGAAGCCAGGAAGGAAGAGGTACTTTTCGCTGAGTACCATTCAATGCACTTCAAATTTTATATATAATCAAGTACATAGAGCATACATTACTTAAAGTTTATCTAAAGACAGGTTGTGAAAAGTTCAACTTTAAAAAATATAATGGGAGGAAAAATAAAATACATACTATTGGAAGCTGCAGTGTTGAATTTTTTGATATTTTTTTCTTTTAATAGTAAATGTTCTGGCTATGCTCGAAGGCAGGAATGAGGAGATGGATGAATGGAGAGGAAATGAAATAGAAGGTAAGTGAAAATTATAGGATTTAGGGCAGAAGTGGAAAGGCTGGTATCTTAGAAGACAAATGTCCTTTCTGTGAGGTGTCTAAACAAAGCCACTGAATCACGTATTTTGGACAAAAGCTGATGGGTTAGTCTTCTATTTGTGTTTGTATCAATAAGAACTATTGAGAGATATGTAATATGAGCTGAGTAATTTAACAGTTACACAAGTCAGGGCACAGCTCTCACCACAGGGGTCCTGAGCAATGCAGGTTGCTTTAAGGTAGTGGTTGAATGGTTGAGATTTATAACTTAACAACTGTTTCCCTAGCTACTACTTCCTTATTGTAAGACTTGTCTGTGGCCAACTAGGAGACGGGACATGTAACCAAGGTGGGAAAGACTGGGATGAAGATTTAGAAATAAGCATGTGTGTTATTCTTTAGGGCTGCAAGCTTCTTCTCATAACTCATTGATGAATTGGGTGCAAAGACAAAATCTTCCCAGTTGATCTGTTTGTTGTAAAGATAGAGTTAGCTAACATATAAATAATATTTTGGAAAAAATAGTATAAAATGTTCTGCAAAGACAAAAACACAGATGAAATTTGCTTAACTATTTTAGGCTCTTTGTTGAAATAAATTATACAGATGGCCAAGTTTGAAGTTGGGCTGTGGCCTATCGAGTCAATACAAGATAAATATGTATATATTTAGTATAAATGCTAATGTCTTACTGCATTCACTCCAAAGATAGACAGATAAAAAAAATATTCAATTTTGTTCTACCCCAAGATTCATTTTGCTTTTATCTAGGTTAATCTTAGCAGAATGTTCAATGCATATTCGTTGAATAAAAGAATAACTCTGCTAATGTTCAGAGGCATTCAGAAGGGTTGTTTGAACCTTCACCCTGTCCTCTCCTAAATTTTGTAACCAGTCTAAGTATAACTGACAAACTATTCAAAAACCATTAAATAATAAAATTCCAGTATAGTGTCATGAAAGGTCAGTTTTAGTCATGATTTCTGAAATTTGGGGACCAGGAAATAAGAATCTTGGATTAAAAAACTAAGGAAAAGGTAAAAAGAATGCCTCTTTGAGGAAGTGCTTACCCTCAGATTTGTTATGCTCTTAATTTCAAATTTACAGTAGTCTACAGAAGCTGACTTACTGTAGAAGAGCATAGAAGATGCATTTTGAAAGTGGGAATATTGAAGATGATACACCAAAACAGTACTGAAGCTGAAGGTGTCACTCTGTCTCTATCTAACTCATCTATCTATCTATCTATCTATCTATCTATCTATCATCTCTCTATCTATCATCTATCTATGTCAGTCAGTCTGTCTGTCTTCTGTCTGCCTGCCTGCCTATACGTCTGCCTATTTACCTACCTACCTGCCTACCTACTTACCAATCTATGTATGTGCACATATATACGAAGTATTAAATAAAAAAAGAAATAACTAGGCATTAGAACTTTCCCCAATAGAGTCAGTATTAAACTTTGAACAGTTAGTGAAATGGAGAGTCACAATTAGTTGAAATTAGTATATCAGCTCTGATAAAAGAAACTTAACAGTCCAACTGGCAGTAGCATATATTTTCAAGAAATTTATAAAAGTTTGAGATAAATAAAACAGGCCCTGGATTGTAATAAACGTTCCCCGAGACATTTTTTAAATTAAATACTTCACCCTTACCCTAGAGAAATATTTCAAAAGTTTCATTCAATCCATCAAATACCATCTTCATAATTCTTGTCATTTCTGTTGGCCATCTATATTGCTGACTTCTTAATGTATGTATGTATATCTATATCTATATCTATATATATTTATACTCTCTCTTGCTATATATATGACTTTGACACAGGGCCTTGCTCCATCACCCAGGCTGGAGTAGAGTGGTGCAATCTTGACTCACTATAGCCTCCACCTCCCAGGCTTAAGTGATCCTCCCAACTCAGCCTCCTGAGTAGCTAGGACTACAGGTGCACACTACCACATCTGGCTATTTTGCTGTATGTTTATTAGAGATGGGGTTTCACCAAGTTGCCCACACTCGTGAACTCAAGTGATGCTCCTGCTTTGGCTTCCCAAAGTGCTGGGATTACAGGAGTGAGTCATCCCACCTGCCCATTCTTTATCATATTTCTATTTATATCAACTTTAATTTGAATCAGAATTCCTTAGTCTCTTTTCACACAATGTCTTTAAAACTTTGAATTTAATATTATAGTTATGTTGCTTCTCCTAGAGATAAACTAAGTTTATAACTAATTAAATAATATTCACCTCTCTCATAATTTTGTGTTGAATGCCATAATGTAACTGCATCCATTTACTCTGGCATGGTGAGAAGAACTAAATAATTGCAAAAAACCAATAATATGGCAGTTACTAATCTATTTAGATAAAAAACGGTACACAGCAAATGCAAGGTAAATGGTATATGTCTATGTAACGAAATGGCACCATAATTTTTCTTAACCCAAGAAGAAAATACCTTGCATTGCCTTTAGGGGAGATAATGTAACTCTGAGGGTCCAAGCAACAAGTAATTTGCTTTTCAAAGAGGGGGAGTAAAGAGAGGAGAGATAAAGATGGGTTGAAGCATGAGAGACAGCTTGCTTCAGGGGATGGATTTAAGGTAAGGCCAGGGTAGAATCTACTATAGTGGAGAGAATGTTTTATAATGCATAGAATATAGTGGCCAGATAATATTTTGACAATGGATTGACTAATGCTTTATGGCAGAAGAATGGCTCTCCTTTCTGTTACTATACAAACTACTTCTGGCTTTCCAACCTCCCCAGTTTTCAGTAAAGTCAGTTACACTTACTGCCAATTAGTGTGAGTGGAAATTGTGTTTAAGTAAAAGAGGCATGCCTAGTAGCATGGTCCCAGAGACAAAGGTGACGATGAGAATTCACATTCTTCATGTGAATGTGAAAATTTCAGGACGTTTGATAAGGACTTTGAAATGTTTCAGCGTGGAATCCAGAGATATAAGATGATTTGAAACTCAAGTGTCAGTCATATTAGTAGTGTCTCTTTTATATATAGTGTGGATTCAGTTTTCATCTAGTTCTTTTTTTAATATTTTCATAATGTTGCCAAAAAATAAATCTTTAAGATTTTTAGGACAAGGTGATGAAGGCAAGTGGAACTCATACAATTGCAGTTCAAAGCCTGGACTTTAAAAGTAGCTTGATCAAGACGATAGCATCCCTGAGGAAACTCCGTGTATGTGCATGACAATCCATACAGGCTTTCTCCTGCCCCCTCTAATGAGTTGCAAGTGTCTTAGGCTGGTTTCTCCCAGAAGCAGACTTTGAGAAAAAGTTTCAAGCTCAGTAGTTTGTTTGGAAAGTACAGGGATGCCACAAGGGAAGAAGGAACGGAGCTTAATTCCTCAAGGAAATTCTGAGAAAAGTCCTTATCTCAGAATTATCCTACCTAAGGGCAAGTGAACTGGGGGATTTATACCCAACTCTCAAGGGTAATTTCTTGAAGGATCCTGGGGGTGATACAGATTCCCCCAGCACTTCCAGCCTGCTGCACATGGACCAAGTGGCTAGATAAAAAGCCCCTCAGGCATACTTAGCCCATACACAGCTGGCTGGCAACTGCAAGTTGGCAGGAATACACTGAATCAGTAAGGTCTGCAGGATGCGAGCAGGGAAACTGGCAGCATCTGCCACAGTAACTAAATGGGCAAGGTTTTATTTCTCAATCTGCCATAAGGCTAAGCAGGAAAGTGATCAGAAACCCAGTGGACTTGTTTTCTGAGGCTACCTTCTATGCTAAAGTGCTTCAAAGTTGTTGGAGTATTATTATAGCAAGCAAATACATATTGATAATGGTCTAATTAGTTGGTCTGGCTTTTAGGTTTCCTTTAATAATTATCATAATAATTTCCTGCCACACACACTAAAAGGCTACCATCTAGAGGTACTGCTCTAAACTTTTTATGTAAGGTAACTTATTTCATCTTTGCATCACTTTAGCAATGTAATGCCACTATACTCAACTTTAGATGAGAAAGCTAATGCGCAGGAATGTATAGAAATTATTTCAGGAAGCACACTAGCAGAACCTGGATGTGATGATGTATAGTAAGACCACAATTCTTTCTACTTTTAAAAGGCCACTAACTTTAAAAGACTGAAATCCATGTCCCTATGTGGGCTAAAGACAGAAGAAACTTTGGTGATTGAAGGATGTAGTATATATAAAATATAAGATAAGAATAAGTAAAGCAATGTAAGAAGCAATTTGCAAAAATATATTCTGCAGAATGTGAGTAGATATTATCTGCAGTGGGGATCAACTTTGGAAGTCAAATAAGTTAGGAAAATTTGAGATTAAGCAGTTATTTTGGTTATTACATATATTTTAACCTTTTAATTTACTTCAGGACATTTTAGAATTTTTAATATGTTAAATTATATTGTGACTATCCAAGAAAGAGATAAAGTATATATGTTTTCCCAAATTATTTGATGCGGACTTAGAGAGAATGGATCCTGTGATATTTTATACTAGACATCTTCCTCACAATTAAATATTATTCAAGTTAATATGTTAATAAATTTGGCATTTTAAAGTTCCTAAACTAAGTGGTGCTAGGTTATGCATTTGAAATATTTGTTTTCTTTTGTAGAAATTATGTCAGGTGAACACACTGCGAAAGATAACCGTAAATGTCAGAGGCAGGCTCATCTGAGGATCTAGTTAGTGATCAAGGCCCCACACTGCCCCCTGTCATTTCTCACACTTACAATTACTTATAATTTTAGACTTGTCTTAACAAAATCAACTAAATCTCTTTTGAAAAATGGAGGAGGAAGCCTGCCTCACTCAGTTACAGTCCAGAAGAAAATCCATTTTTAAAACTCACATGACTATTTCCTTTTAGGTCCACACCTTATTATACCTTATTTATTTTTTGGTAAATCATCTTCTACTGTCCCTTATTTTTATTTCAAATTAATAAAGTTCTGGAGTGAATTCTTTTTCAGTTTCTTCAGAATTTCCTTGAATGAGATTTTTTCAAAATCACAATAAAATATTTTCCAGGCCTTTATTCTCTCTCTTAGACTTCAGTGACACTATGAAGTTTCACGTAATTTCTAGTCTGCATCTCATCAAATACTGGCAAAATTTATTCAATTCAAATTAAGTAGATGTAGCACAGCGTAATCTTTCTCTATTAAATATGTCACTTTTTGCAATTGTTTCTTAATATCCCTCACAGCTTCCATCTAAGATTAGCACTTTCTTTGCTGCCAGAGTTTCACTAACCTACTGAATTATTCACTGAAGCATAACCTTCAGATATCAGGTTAGAAAGACCTTGATTATGGCAGGAAGTGAACTGTATAAACCATTTTTCTTTAAAAGAAAATTTCTCAGTATAGCAAAGTCTGAAATGAGATAAGCATTAAATGTGTATAAAAATTAAGTTCATAATTGATAGGAATTTAGCCAACTGTGACATTCCTGCATTTTGTTTATTATAATGTATAATACCATCCTAAGTATTACAAAGCAAGGTAAAAACATGTGCATTGCTATAGCGCTTATTTGACCTAAGAAGACAGCTGCCTGGCTGCATATTTAACAAACAAAATTGTTGAATGCTAAATTATACAATGTTTTACACAAGCTTCTGAATATTCAGATTTTTAACATAATTGTACCTTCTCTTTATTTTCTACTCACTTTCGCTTCCTTTACTGTAGCTTTGTTTCAGTGTCACATAGCACTGGAGTTCATGGTAAAGTCAGCAATTCACCATGGGTCTCCCCTGCAGCAAATTCTATTAGTAGCATCCATTGCTTTATCTCAATTCAGTGTTGAAAGGTCATTAGAATACCGACTGAGGAGACAACACTCTTGAAACACCTTTGCTAGTGTTGAAATCAGAAAACTCAGCACTCACAAATCAGTCCTTTCATGACCAACCCACTGGATACCCAACAGCTAAAGTGCAGTCCTAATACACAGCAGGAGGTATGTCTTATTTTTCTACCAGATGAGAAGAAAATGCACAGAGACAAATGCCATCCATACTGATTCACATTTATTCCATAAACCATTGGCAGAGATTTTTAAAAACATATTTGACCTCAGACACCATTCAAATGACTTTCCACATACTCAAGTGGAGAATATATATTTTAAATATCAGTCCACTTACGAATGTTAGGCTTCTCCTACCTTACAATCAGTGTTGTAAAAGTCAACACAACTTAAAAATGTCAATAGTGAGAGATGATGCATTATTAAAGAGTGTTCTTTGATCAGATTTTCTACATAGATTTGCTGTTCAGATGAAGGTAATAAACTAAGAAACATTTTTCACCATGAGTCAGTTGTAAGTGGTATAACCAACATTAATAATTTTCTTTAAATATTGCCCACCCTACTCGAACAAAAGTACAAATTCTCTTCTAGAATTTTAATCTGGTTGAATAATGATTTGAAAGGCTTTTTATAAGCACTTAGGGAAGTGCCAAATAAGCATGGGAAATAACAAGGTGCTCAGAACAAACAGTGCACTGGGGAAGAAAGACTCAGAAAATGTGCTGGCAAAGAGAAGACTGAAAAGATGCCTTTTCGTTAAGAAACAAAGTAAAATCTTATTAGAACAAACATCACAACAATTTGTTCAGGTGAAAAATTCAGTGATTGTATGCTCATACCAGTAAAATATTTTTATTTCAGAGGAGAGTATAAGAATTTGAGGGGGTTGGCTGGGCATGGTGGCTCACGCCTGACATTCCAGCACTTTGGGAGGTTGAGGCAGGTGGATGACTTGAGGTCAGGAGTTCGAGATCAGCCTGGCCAATATGGCAAAACCCCATCTCTACTAAAAATACAAAAACTAGCTGGGCACAGTGGCACATGCTTGTAGTCCCAGTTACTCGGGAGGCTGAGGCAGGAGAATCACTTGAATCTGGGAGGCGGAGGTTGCAGTTAGCCGAGATCGCACCAGCCTGGGTGACAGAGCTAGACTCTGTCTCAAAAAAAAAAAAAAAAAAAGAATTTGGGCGGTTTATAATGAGCTGCACATGGTTTATTAGAGTACTAGTGTGTGTATTTTTTCTTATTTCTCTTTACTCCATGAATTTTTATCCTGTAAGTACTTGGATTGTTGAGACCATGTCATCAAAAAAGAAGAAAAAATGTCCCCCTTTTATTACATGTTCGTCATATCTTGTCAATTTGGTATACTTTAATTTTCTTGTGTTTAGCACTGCCATCTTTTCTGGGTGGAGTATAAATTTAGAAGATAATAGTATCAAAATATCAATGCAACTAAAGATATCATATAAACTAGAAAGGCACCATTTGATCATTTGGTAACGAAGAGTGGGGTAATATGCCTCATTTTCTAAGAAAATTCCCAACAATTCCTCTTCTATTTATTCAAAAAATGTGGGATAGATTTTAATCACAAAGAATTTTCCTAGTGATAATTCTCAGTGGAGGGAGTCTATTTAAATTTTTCTCTCATGTACAATTATTAGCCTCTAAATAAATGCCAGAAATCAATAGGACAATATTTAGCTCTCAGGAAACTCAGCCTTGTAGCGGAGTTCTCAGTCTCGCCACAGAGGATGTGCTCCAGCTGGCACAGGAATGACAAATAGGAGTGATGCCTCCCCTTCTTATTTTCAGGTCAGATATTGTCATGGGTCCTTTTGCTTTCTGATCTCAAATGTAATTTCAGAATCTTTCTCAACAAAGTGTAGTTTGGCACTTGTGTTGAAACTACTACATCCCTGATTTAGTGGACAGTTCTAGGCTATGGTTTTTTTTGTTTTGTTTTTTGTTTTTACTATGGCTGAGATTATACTTTGAGAATTTACATGAATGGGAACAAAGAGCGCAAGTGTTAGGCCCATCATGGAAATGCTTAAGTAGATTGTCTTGAAGAAAAAGATTAATCATACTAATTTATCTGAAAGTCAGAAAATATCTTAGGGTGACTCAGAATTCAAGAGAGGGTCTGGGATTAGTTTTCCCAGAGGTCTTCTACACATTAAAATAGACCATGAGTGTCTGATATTTCTGAGGGTAGCTATAATAAGCTCCAGAATCATTCTGTGCACTATAACTGCTGTCAAATTGCATTGCGATTTTTTAATATAACGCCTGCTTGCACATTAAACTATGCATTGTCTGAGGGAGTAGAACATGTCTGTCTTGCTGACTACTCCATACCTAGTATATCAAAAGGGGATCCCTGATACAGCACACATGTTCAGTAAAATATTTAATAAATTAATTGAATAGTTGAGGGTGTTTTATATATGAAAATGCAGGCAGCCTGGGCAACATGGCAAAATCCCAGCTCCACAAAAAATAAAAATAAAAAAATTAGCCAGGCATGGTGGCCTGTGTTTATAGTCCCAGGTACTAACGAGGCTGAGGTGGGAGGATTGCTTGAACCTGAGAGGACAAAGCTGCTGTGAGCCGTGATCATGCCATTGCACTCCAGCCTGGGCTACAGAGCAAGACCTTATATCAAAAAAAAAAAAAAAAAAAAGGAGGAAGAAAAATCAAAGCAAAGCAAGAAAGCAAGAAAGAGAGGAAGGAAGAAGGAAGGAAGGAAGGAGGAAGGAAGGAAGGAAGGAAGGAAGGAGAAGAGAAGGGAAGAGAAGGAAGGAAGGAAGGAGAAGGGAAGGGAAGGGAAGAGAAGGAAGGAAGGAAGGAAGGAAGGAAGGAAGAGAAGGAAGGAAGGAGGAAGGAAGGAAGGAGAAGGGAAGGGAAGAGAAGGAAGGAAGGAAGGAAGGAAAGAAGGAAGGAAGGAAGGGAAAGACAGAAAAGAAAGAAAAAAAGAAAGAAAAAGAAAAAGAAAGAAAGAAAGAGAAAGAAAGAAAGAGAAAAGAAAGAAAGAATACAGCCAAAATTTAGTAAAAGGTCAAATATATATGTGAGATAAGAGACTGGATATACCATATTTCTCAGGATAAGCCTGGGTATTACCTTGCCTTTTCAAATATCCCACATCTAATAATATACACCCGGCTGTACTTAAAATCATCCAATGTTTCACTTTACTTCATGCTAGAAAAACAAAAAGGAATAGAGATTGTCAGGGGTAGATGTTTAACTGGAAAATAAAAAAGGATATGATAGAGCTCATGGAAAGTTAATAATTAAGTAAATTAGACATGCATTTCTTTAAGTTTGGGATGAGAGAAGCTTTGAAGAAGAAGCAATGAATACCACAATTGTAAATTTCTTGTGGGTCTGAGGACTCCTGAAGTACTGGAGCTAAGGCTTCACCTAAGATAGAGATTCATTGCTTCCTTTGTACTCTTTCACTTTCTGCCTCTCTTAAATTCCTCCTCAAATTTATAATAGCAACACTATCTCTCACAACAGTCCATGGAAGTGGCACTCATTCTGTGGCACTAAGATAGCTCATAATGAATCAAACAATGCATGTCCATCCTATTAGCTGACTTTTGCTAACTATATCTACAAGAGTTACTAGTGATGTGTAGGACATTACCAACACAAATTGAGTGAATAATTTTTCTCCTCTTCAGACAATTGCTTCTTATTAAGATCTTTCAGGAGTTGCTAATTAAGACTGTTACAGGCATTTTATTTCACATCTTCCTCTAGTTTCTCTGAATACAGTATTTTCTGTGCTGTAGAAAGAAGCTGTGGTTGACATTCTGGAGTTGATTAGGAGTTTTTCAAGAGCTGAACATCATTATTTCATTGAGATACCTTCTGCCCCTGTCTCTGATGTCTATAAAAACCATACTTATGTTACCCGGTGAGCAATGGATGTGGTTTGCCTGTGAGTACAGGCCACAAAGATGTCGACTGGAACTTCTGCTACTGGTCATTTCAAAGCACTTGCTTCAAACACACTCAGAAAATTTGAGCGATGTCCCCAAGCCATATAACAAACTAGATTAGATCACTCTTAGGATGTTACTCATTTCTGTGGCCCTCTTATTACTTCTTTGACTAACAATGTATTTTGCCAATGGGCTATTCATGGAAACCCAATGAAGATTTGTGGGAGGGTGATATGGTTGGGCTTTGCGTCCCACCCAAATCTCATCTTGACTTGCAATCTGCAGGTGTTGAGTGAGTGACCTGCTGGGAGGTGACTGAATCATAAGGGTAGTTTTCCCCATGCTATTTTCATGATAGCGAGTGAGTTCTCACAAGATCCAATGGTTTTATAAGCGTCTGGCATTTCTCCTGCTTGCACTTCTCTCTCCTGCCACCATGTGAAGAAGGTACCTTGCTTCCCCTTTGCCTTCTGCCATGATTGTCTGTTTTCTGAGACCTCCCAGCCATGTGAAACTGTGAGTCAATTAAATCTTTTTCCTTTATAAATTACTCACTCTTGGGTGTTTATAGCAGTGAGAAAATGGACACAGGGTAAAAATTTATTTCAAATTTATTGTATTCTCAGTACTATGCCTGTGCCAAGCCATTTGATGAGGATTATCTGTGTTTGGTGACTAGTGCATAATTAGATTAGGACTGCAGATATACAGAGTAAACAACCACCTAAGCAGTGTGGTTTATGGATTTTCCAAAAGTATTCTCTTACTGATTTTGTGTCTCCCAATGGCTTACCCTCATACCTCAAATTCTCACTAGAATCATTCCTTATAGGTACCCTCAAGACAAAGTTTTTAGCTGCTTAGAGCAATCTGCTTTGAGGAAGAGTGAGAGATTGAATAATTAAGAATCTGAATTGCCAGATGCTGGAAGATCGCAGAAGTGTATTCTTAGACCACTCCTCTTATCTGTTTAAGCTCTCTCTCTAAGTGACCTTACTCAATTCAATGACATTAAATAAACTTTTTATAAATAGATTTCCAAATTTTATTTTTACTATAACTTTTACACTGTGATCTGGTAATTTTTTCGAATTTCCTATTACATGATGCCACTTGGATGTCCAATCAGCATCACAAATCCCATCGAAAAGCAAATTCTTCTCCCAGTCTTCTCCATTTTACAAAAAGTACACCATACATTCAATGGCACAGGTCTGAATAGAGGAGTTATTTTTGGTTTCTTTGTTTGTTCACCTTGCACATCTAATTTATTAGTGAGTCTGGTCAGTTCTGCATTAAAAATATATCCATTCTCTGCACCATGCCCAGAATGAGCTTATGAAAATGTAAATGGGATTAAGACATTTTCTTATTTAAATTTCTCTAATATTTCCTCATAGAATTTAGAATAAAATTGCAAATCCTTATCATGGACTCAAGACGCTGCACATTGCTCTCTGGACTCATCTAGTACCAGTCTCCCCAGGTTCACTACGCTTTGATGTTCAATTACCTTGGACTTCTTTCTATTCCTTAAAGCAGTACGATATTTAGAATCAAAGACCTCTCTTTGTAAAACTTAGAGTAGCTTCTTTATTTCATTCCTGTTCTAGTTCCAAGGTAAGGAAGAGTTTCTTAACTAAATAGTCTCCTCAGTCACCCCTCTCATGTAATAATGGCATTGCTGTTACAGCACTTACCAACTCTGAATTACTTGACTTATTTATTTGTTTACTTCTTTTTCTCTGATCCTTTCCTGGGGATTATTATCTGACCTGTTCACCTTTCCCAGGGTGTATCTGAAACAATTATTAAAATACTGTAGCCACTCCATGCATATTATTTGAAGAAATGCAGAAGGAATAGCAGCAAAATCCTGGTCTCCTAATGTATAGCCTGCGTTTTCTTTCCACTTAATTGGTACATTTATAGTTAGTACCACTGTATACATTGGTATAAAGTATATCTTAATGTATAAATCGATTATGCTATAGGAACAAATTAACCTCAGAATCTCAGTAGGTTAATACACAACTTTCGATAATTATTCGTGGGAAGTCTGGTGTCAGTCGATGAAGCTGTTATTCCACCTGGTGACTCAGGGATCCAGATTCCCTGCATGATATAATGTTACCTTCTCCCCAGGGAGGTAGCACACTACCTGTTAGGCATTTAGCCTAAAAGTGAAACAAGTAATTTCTGATAAATTAGTATTGACTGGAACTAGTCTCACAGTCTAATATAATTGCAAGGGAGGACAGATTATTTAGGAGAACACCTGGTATATTTGGTAAGCAATATTGCTTCTAACCTACATTAATGGTATGGAATAGAAATAAGATGGGGAAGGGAATAGGAGAAAAGAGGTTAGGAGATTAAAA
The DNA here is from genome assembly GCF_009764315.1 of Trachypithecus francoisi. Lineage (NCBI taxonomy): Eukaryota > Metazoa > Chordata > Mammalia > Primates > Cercopithecidae > Trachypithecus > Trachypithecus francoisi. The sequence continues at coordinate 31,177,222 of NW_022681472.1, forward strand.
CAGTTTTTAAAAATAGCAAAGAGAAAGGGGAAAAAACTAAACTGAAATATACTGACATTGCTCTCTGGGCTATATGTACTGCTAATGGAAGGCTAGTTATAATCTCCACACTGGTGAATATATACATGTGTATGAATGTATATGTGTGTGTATGTGTGTGTGTGTATGTATATAGACTCCCATTTGGTTTGCAGCTGTAGCTAACATTACTTCCAGCTCCTAGTACTATTGGAAAGTTTGCCTCTTAAAGTCATGTTCTTCTTGATCCCTTTGCTCTAAAGTAACTTCCCACCCTCAGATGACTCCACCTCAGGCTTGCCTTTATGTTCCACTTCACAGCTAATCATCTTAGATTAATACCAGGGGCATTTTTGCCTAATGGAGTTTCAGCAAGAAAGAGAGAGAGAGCCGAGAAGAAAGCCCCTGCTAAGTGAATATGTCTACTCATTTTCTCCTGTGTTTTACATGTTCTCTGGTATAAAAGAAATCACGGAAGTCAATGGATTAAATATAAATGTGAAGTAAGGAAATATGTGATAAAAGAGAGACGGATAAAAATGTACTTGAGCCCAATGGGCGGACCATGTGGTGAGCTGATATAATACTTTAATTCTGGCATCCCTGTGGCTAGCCCAGGTTGACAACATTTCAAAGATGACAATTATTTGGAATAAATCCAAGATTATACTTTAAATAAAAATGTTCATAAATCATAGCTCTTCCGCTATGAATAGGACAACCATATAAGCAATTACTTATAGAAGCGGTATTATCTTGCAATTCAAGCTGTTTCTTAAGTTGATTTTACTTAAAGCTTATTTTTTTCCACCAAAGTGAAAAATGAAAACATTCAACTTATCTTGCTTTGTCCTGCGTATGAAGTCCAATTAAATGAATCATTTATTCTCTCCAAAGGTGATATGAATAAGAATATGAATCCAAAATCAAAGAGAAAAAGCCATTATGCCTAGAGTGAAGAGAGCTGGGGCAACTGCTGCAAAATGAGGTTGTCAGGGTGGGAAAGAGTCAGGATCCACTTCACCCAATGAGAACATTAAGCACCATAAGGAACTCTGGACTCAAAGCACCTCTTTTCTGCCCACTGGGCAGCATGTATAGTGCTTAGAATCAGCAACTCCAACATCCAGTATTGGATGTGTTAGTACCAGCTTTGTGTCCTTGGGTAAGTTTTTAAACTCATATGTGTCAGTTACATCCTTTGCACAATGAAGATTTAAACCTCATGGAATGGATTTAAATAAGATAATGCATGTAGAGCTCATAGCACTGTCCTGGTCACATCTTAAATGCTGCTGATATGGTTTGGCTGTGTCCCCACGCAAATCTCATCTTGAATTATGTCTCCCACAATTTCCAGGTGTTGTGGGAAGAAAGTGGTGGGAGGTAATTGATTCATGGGGGTGGGTCTTTCCCATGGCATCCTCCTGATGGTAAATAAGTCACATGAGAGCTGATGGTTTTAAAAGTGGGAGTTTTCCTGCACAAGCTCTCTCTCTTTGCCTGCTGCCACCCACATAAGACATGACTTGCTTCTCCTTGCCTTCTACCATGATTGTGAGACTTCCCCAGCTACGTGGAACTGTAAGTCCATTAAACCTCTTTCTTTTGTAAATTGCCCAGTCTCCCAGTCTACATCTTTCTCCCGAGGGCTTCCTGACCTCAAACATCAGACTCCAAGTTCTTCAGTTTTGTGACTCAGACTGCCTTCCTTGCTCCTCAGCTTGCAGATGGCCTATTGTAGGACGCTGCGAGTGAGTTAATACTACTTAATAAATTCCCTTTTACATATATATATATCTCCTATTAGTTCTGTCCCTCTGGAGAACCCTGGCTAATACAGCTGCTCTGAAGTTTTGATGTTGGCAGGAGTACTATCAAGAATGATATACTATATATACATATATATATATATAAAACACACAGACACACACACATATATATACACACACATACATACACACACACACATATATATATATATTTAACTCTTAGGCAATTTATTAATGCTCATTTTACTTTATAACAGATTTTAATATCATTGTTGCTTTCCTATCACAAATTTCTATAAAAGCCAGGCAACATGTAAAAACCATACTCCTTCAAATTCTTAGCGTGGACAAAATGTTATTCTGTATTTCTGTGTTTAGTTCAGTGATATTCCACTTGCTTTTTAAACTCTAGGAGACAAAATGTATCAGGGTAGATTATGATACTCACCCATTTGCCATGGGAAATGGCTCTCACACACATGCCAATGTGATAGGTGTTTCTTGATACAAAAGGAAGCTGTAAATTCAATTTCAGTGTTACTTTACCAAATACTGAATAAAATTCAGAGAGATGCAGAGAAAAAAATTACAGAAGACAAATCCATATTAGTTCCAAATTAGATTTCTTTAACACATTGAAAAATACCAAAATGTCACAGGAATGGATTAAGTCTGCAGACTACTTTGGACAAAATTGCCTTTTAAAATGGAAAGTAAAGATGGTGATGCTTAATATCAAGCCAATGAAAATCTCAGTAGAAAAATCTTGGTAGGGGGACTGATTGAAACTTAAAAAAATGATTTTAGTATTATTTGGAGGCATTTATATTATAGCAATGGCTTTAAATCTTTCTGGATTGTGACCTATAGTATGAAGCATATTTAGAATTGTGATCCAGTTTATAGAAATATAAAATACACATTTACAAACAAAAGAAAATAAATTTGTATAAATAATGTTTACCTTTAATACATCCAATAAAGTCTACTATTTTTATTTTATTATCTTTAAAATATTTGTTAAATTTTAAGAAATTGATTCCCAGAACTTTAAAAGGGTTATGGCCTACCTACATTTAAAATATGTTGTTTTATAAAATAATTAATTACATTATTAAAAATAAGAGTTAAAAGGAATGTTTACTTTATTATATAAACAGTAATATATAAAATATATATTATTATATATATTTTTACCTTATATATTTTTACCTTATTATATATTTTTGCCTTATTATATATTATATATTAGAAAGCTACAGGCATATTGTTGCAACAATAGAAGTCCTAAGTTATACCTATATTTACATATACAATTTCATATACAATAAAAATGCTATTTTAGTCAGCAATATGATCATATATTACACAAAATGTACCTTAGTGTAGGCCTTCTTTATTTTGGGGAAATGATATTTAGATTATTTACTTCAAAACTTACATCTAAACAAGCTGCAGATATATTAAAAATATAGGTGCAAAAAATGAATTGTTCTAGGTACTAGAAGATTATGAAGATTATTTACGTAATTTTGGGTTGTGAAACATCAAGAATGATGACAAAGTCAGAAATCATTAAAAAATGGCAGAATCAACAACCCATAATGTGAAAATGTTTATATGTTAAAATCATTATAAATACAATTAAAATCCAATTGATAGCTTGAGAATAATTTTTAAAGTATATAATACACAAACCATCTGTAATGTGGAGATGTCTTCCTTGATAATTAAAATAAACACCACCAATATGTAAATAGTATGTACAAAGCACAAACCTAAATAATTAGTAAGGAAATTTTAAAAATTAAGTTGATTATTTTAAGAAGTTCAAGTTAAAACAATGATAAACTTTTGTACTTATGAAATTGAAAATTTTGTATTTTCAAGGTTATAATACCCACTGTTATTTAGCTGACATTTATTGAGTGCTTTCTCTATGTCAGACACTATTTTAAACACTCAGTATCCTGTTTAATATTTCTAGAAAATCTATAAGTAGATACCATAACTACCATCCCCATTTATAGAACATTGAGGCTGAGACAGGTTAAGTCATATATCTAATAAGTAGTGGAGTCAGGTTTTGATGTCAGGAAATCTGAAATCAGAGCCCACACTTTTAATCAAGATTTACTTGTGCTTCCAATATTGGCTAGAGTGTAAAAAATGTATTGTTAGAGGTAGTGTGGGTGGTACCATTTTTCTAGAGAGCACTTTATAAAATATCCCCCAAGCACTAAAAATGTGCATGCTGTTTGGCATATCAATTGTATTTTTACAAACCTATTCAAGACATAGCTACAAACTCATGCAAATAATTTGTTGTGCAGATTTCCACACAAATTTTTCAATAGCAAAAAACTAACAGAAGAAAAAGAGATTAAATATTTACTAACTGAGTACACTGTTTGTGGCATATTCATGTCATGGAATACATTTTAGCAATTGAAATATCACCTTTGATGAATAGTTATTGACAAATATAGTAAGTATAAAAAACAGATTATAAAACAATGCATATAACATGACTTTTACCAGATACTTTTAGTTTTACATTTAGATCAATTCTCCATTTTTTTCCTACTCTACTCTCTAACCCTGGAGGCTGATCTGTCTGGATTTTATCAACAGAGTTCCTATCCCTATGAACTTGAAATTCATAGGTTTGGAAATCCTAGTACCCAATGGAAGAAAGTTTCTTCTATAGAAAATAATAATAATTTAAGTGAAATATCTTCTTCATTTGAGCCCTTAAAAATAAAAAGAAATAACCGAAGCCCAAGAAGGATGTCAGTCACTGCACTGAGCATGGTAATTAATTTAAATTACCATGAAAAGGAATTGACCTACAGTTATGAAATGGGAGGAAAGACGAATCCTTTTGGGATCCAGTGATGCTGCTGAGGCATCTCTGAGTACTCGTTTCCTCAATAGTGTTGTCCAATAGAAGGCCATTCAACCAAATAAATACAGAAACAATAACTCAATAATTGTAGGAAAGAAGTTTGAATTTATCCTACAAGGTAAAGTACCCCACTCAGAGAAAGTACAGGCATAGGGTAAAGGAGAATAAAAAGTGTTATAGAAAGAAGCCATTCTCAGGTATGTCTGTATGGTAGGTTGTATGTCCAAACTGTTATGACTCCATGGTAGAACACGTGATGGGATTTTGTGCATCCTCTGTGTTGGAGATGTAAACTTTTCACATGGTAGAACGATGATGTGGTTTGGTTGTATCCCCACCCAAATTTCAACTTGAACTGTAGTTCCCATAGTCTTCAAATGTCATGGGAGGGACCCAGTGGAAGGATATTGAATCATGGGGGCAGTTTTCCCCATGCTATTCTCGTGGTAGTTAGTAAGTTCTCATGAGATCTTATGGTTTTATAAGGGGCTTCCCCCTTCACTTGGCTCTCATTCTTCTCCTTCCTGCTGTCATGTGAAGAAGGATGTGTTAGCTTCCCCTTCCACCATGATTGGAAATTTCCTGAGGCCTCTCCAGCCATGCTGAACTGAGTCAGTTAAACCTCCTTCCTTTATAAATTACCCAGTCTCAGGTATGTCTTCATTAGCAGTGTGAGAACAGACTAATACAAAGGACACAGGTAAATTCTGAGGATCAAATAGAGTTGATAGTACAAATCTCTTCCACTTGCATCTCTAGATTTGCCCTCTCTCCCTTCTGTAGACTACATCAGCAGGGTTCTTAATCCATCTGATTTTATTTGAATTTATCTAGTGCAAAGCCCTAAAAAGAGATCAGAAGGAGGGATGAGAGTAAGATCAGAGTAAGTACTAATATCTCTGGCTCACTCTCTGCAAGTTTCCCGTAGACTGGCTGGGTCCCTTGACCATGCTCTTGTTTCCTAACAAGGTGACTGACTCTATACAACACTTTATCCTTCTAGGTTCCTGTGACTATGTCCCCATTCTCATTTATTTGTCCTTGGAGTTGAAAATAGCTCACCACTCACCAGGAACAAGCTCTGTGTTATTGTACTAACTTTTGTGGTTCTTCTAAATCCAAACCTTTGTAACTTCTCCCCTTTTAATATAAATCTTCTTAAATATCCATTAGAGTGTCTTATATATTCAATCGGGAGAAAACATATAAGAGAGGTTAAGCAAATGCCCTACAGTCCTGACTCAAAATTTAAGTACAATCTCAAAAATATTTTTAAAATATTTATCTATTTATTAGTTTTGTTCACTGAAAAGCCTTGGAGACAATGACTAACCTAGTAGCAATGAGCATCCCTAGCATCCAGATTATGCTTCTGCCATAATAGCTGATACCATGTGTGATGGTTATTTTACATGTCAGCTTGACTGGGTCAACGGATACCTAGATCTAGCTAGTAAAGCATTATTTCTCAGTGTACCTGTGATGGTGTTTCTGAAGGAATCTGGCGTGTGTGAGTAAGTGGACTGAGTGGCAAAGATCACCTTCAAGGTGGATGGGCAACATTCAACAAACTGGGGGCCCACATAGAACAAAAAGGCAGAGAAAGGATGAATTCCTGCTGTTTTTTCCAGAGCCAGGGTCCCCTTCTTTTCCTGGCATTTTGGAGGTAAGAACTCCAGGTTCCCTGGCCTTTGAACTCCAGGACTCACACTTGGACAGTGGACTTTTGGCCTTGGACTGAAAGTACAAAATCAGCTTTCTTGGTTCTGAGGCTTCTGGACTTGAACTGGGCCACACTTCCAGCTTCACTTGTTCTCCAACTTGCAGATAGCCTATCATGGGACTTCTTAACCTTTATAAATTCTTATCCTTTATAATATACTATATAATAGTATTATATTCTGTTTCTCTGGAGAACTCTTACAAATACACCAAGTCGGGGCAGGAAATGCAAAAGATGACTCTGTCATCTTGGCATACCAGAGAGCATGGAATCTCTCTAAGACTATGGGGTTAAATGGGACAATTTCAGATTTAATAAAAGTAAATATTGAAATTGATCTACACTTATTTCATATGTTTAAACCAACAAGTTTAATATATATGTATATGTGTATGTGTGTCTGTGTGTATGTATATATATATATATATAGATGTATAATTGGTTATCTGCTGAGGGAACAAATTCATTATCTTGAAAAGTGGCTAAATTAGAGAAAATAAATATTTGACGTGCCTTTCTATATGAATACTGCATCATAGAATACAAAACTAACAGGTTTGTGTGGGGTATCTCTGGAAATATTTCTTAATTTTGGCTATTTGAAAAGACTCATAAGATTCCACAGAGTATACTCATTTAAGACCATTATTTAAAGTCAAAGGGGATGGTACATCAAAAGAAAGAGTTCAGACAGGCATTTGGGGATCCATGAGACTTTCAGATGCATCCTTTACATGATTCTTATTCAAACACAGATATACATCTCTTATTCAATCATCAAGTCTGTGCAAATAATTTTGGCTTTAGAAGAGCTCGAGACAGAAGTTTCTAGAACACCTTTTATGGCCCTCTGGTCACACAGTCATCCAAGCTGTGTAACCCATTGTGTTAGTTGAAAATCATCAGTAAACAAACCAGCCCTGTAGCTTTGGGGTCACCCAAGGGAGTTTTGGAGTTTCAATCGAACATCGTAACTGCCATTGTACTTATCTTGGTTAAGAGTTAAGGGCAGACGATCCAGGCTTCCCTAGAGATAAAAAGACAGTTTTCTGAGGCTAGTTGTAGGTAAATTTCTCTCTATAAAACCTATTTATAAAATTATTTCAGCTAATTAATGAAAAGACAATGATAGAATTAGAAAATCACTATTTCACAATCATCAATGAATGAATGGATTTAAGCATTTTGCATTCCAGCTGCGAATATCAATAAAAGAGAAAAGATATTTTATGCCTCTTAATAAAGAAAACACTTTGAAAGGAATCATTTCTGAGATTGATGAAGTCTCTGGATTCAAATTCTAATTTGTAGGAAATACAGAGGACAGAGGAACACATTAAATTGCACCATGGGTATGCTATCAGTAAATCTAGACTGACAAACTCAGGTCAAATGTTTGTAGTTTCTTTAAAAGACTATGAGTTATATATTCTTTACCTGAAAAACTATATGGAAAAGAAATAGAGCGGGGGAATCTAAAAATATTTTTTTTAAGATTTAAAAGATGTACCAAGTTAAAATTGTGGTAAGTCTATATCCTGGTGACTAGGGCTGCATGCACAGTTAGATGGTCAAAGCATAAACAAAATGCAAGGGGAGTGGGCCTCCATTGGGATGGAGCATACGGAGGGGTTTCTGATATGGTTTTACAAATCTGTGTTTTATTTTATAATAAAAAGTCTTAAAAGATTAGAGAGAGTGGAGTGTTGAGTGGTAAGATAAGGAGTTGGAATTACATTTGATAATATGCAGTTATGTATTGATTATCTTTAGTAGAATCAGGTTTCGGAAATTTAAGCTTGAGACTGAATCCCACAGGGTAATTTGAGAATAGCTGAATGAATAGAAACACCATTATTATGGACATCTAGCAGTACTACTTGGCTATTCTTAAGGGCTCTAGATCATATTTAAATAAGAAACTGTTTTTATAGGCATCATAAACACTGTGGTGTAACATCTGTCATGGCTTCACAAAAAGAGCCAACTGGCTTAGGAAAGAGGGAGAATCTATGCATACTAGGTCTGTTGTAATTTAATGCCAATGCATCTTTTGGATTCTTGTATTTACCTAATGCAACAGCAGATAGTAGAGAATGAAATCTTTACCCCAACAGTGTGTTTAATTCTTAAAATAATTTCTGATCTTATTTCTCTTTACTACTACTCTCATATAATAGGTAAAGCCCTTGATTTCAAGTGGGAGGTTTGCTGTCATTAAAATGGTTGAATTAGAAGGAAAGCAAAATTACCATACCCTTCAATGAGTTTTTTGAGAAAGAAACTTAGACTTGAATACTAAAGTATAAAGTTTAAAATAGGTTATCAAAGGTTTTTTTTTTTGTGGTTTTAGATGGAAAGAGTAAGCTGAGGGTAAGGAGCAACAGAGTTGAGAAGCAACCATTACTGTAAAGATTAAATTAGATTTTCTTTGAATAGTGGAGGGAGGGTAGATATTTGAGATAATATGATATATGTATACCTTAACTTTTTAGCCAGGAAAAGAAGAAAAACGTGGTATGTGGTAATATTTATTCATGTGAGAATATTGGGGAGAAAGTATGAAGGGAAGGAAAGAGGGGGGAAAATGTAGATTTTGTGTGAAGATGAAGTGTCCTTAACTTTCCAATTCTGAGTTTTTGATAATGACAATTCTTCTACTCAAAATAATCTACAGATAATTTAATCACTAGCATTCTTAAAATGGGGAGTGCTCTATACACTTAATAACTCTCATTCTGTATTTTTGATATAGCAGAATATATTGTTTATTTTTCTTGAAGTGATATCTAATTTATAAAGTAATAAGAGAAGCAAATAACCATAATAAGCCATATGTTGCAAAGGTCTGCAATATTTTTGCACCATAGCAGGGAAGACACACACACACACACACACACACACACACACACAGAGTTCTGTGTGAGTGGTAAAATTTTAGTAACTTGCATTATTACATTTTGGTAATATCTCAGGCTGAAACCTAAATACCAGCCAAGATATGCTTGTGATATGCTAAAAATGAATTTCAACTACTGAAAGCACCACATAAGAGGAAACTATCAAAAAACTGCCAGGTTCGAGATTTAGCAATGTCACTCACTGGTGCTGTTTCCAAACAAAAAGCTTTTATTCTTGTGGCAGGTTTTCAGAGCTTCACAGATAAGCTTGTGTTAGGTGTTTGCATGTTGCTTTTTAGAGAGGTATTTTATAAAACAAGGACGATAGCATGTCTGAGAAAAGAAGGAGTTAATGGGTTAAAAACTGTGTAAATGTTACTCCAGTAAAATTACAGCTTGTTGTTCAGATGAATACTCTCCACTTCTCATATAGCTTTAAATTATGGACAAATGCTTGCAATTGTGAACTCCCTACATTGTGGCTGCCTGTTCCCAGGCTTCATCAACCAGGGTTGTCCAATGGGATTACTGTAAGCCTTCACGGCAGTCTGCCAGCCACTGATGAGAAACTCATATCCCTGGATGTTAGATTGCTCTCTTTATTCTATCCATGTGACGGCTGTGATTGCTGTCATGGTGTTAGGTTAGAAATTAGCATTTTGTGGCCCTAATTTTGCCATCCAGAACATACTCAGAAAAAAAAAAAGACTCAAAGAATAGTAATTTCTTCTGTCAGAAAAGGAACACAGAGCCACCATGATACAGATGTCTACAAAACTTAGGTCAGAAAATAGTGTGTGATCCTGGTTGGTGAAGCACATGCAGTAGGAGTTTTCCTCTGATCACAGACTTCTGCTTAGAAACTAATGCTTTTCATTTTATAAGACTAAGACTAAATGAAGAAACTAGGAATGAGTCCTTAAAAATGTTCCTTTTTTTTTTTTTGCTAGACCAAAATCGCAATTTTTAGCATCATTTCAGTTCTTATATCTAAAAACAATGACAATATATATGTATTTTCTTGTGATAGTCTCTTTCTGATAGATAGGTCTAAGAATACTATGCAAAAATGAAAGATAAAGGTGCTGTGAAAAATAAAGTGGTAAATATCATTAGTTTTTTTTGTGTGTTTTTTCCCTAAATCATTATGGAGAAATGATTACAGCAGTACTATTATGACAATCAATGTTTTGTGACATCAATGATTCTGTAAATGTCCTTGCATTACTTTTTTCTCTCTATCCTATATTTGCTGATGCCTGTGTACTTACTAGACAATTATTAAATAACTACTGACTGACTTTTAAAATTTTATATGACCTACACTGTGGTTAGAACTTAAATAAATTTAATTTCTACTCTCTATACTGGAGATTAATTACAGTAAAAAATGAAAGCGATTTAAATTTTGGTAAAAAGAATGATATAGTTTCCTTATCTTCTGATTCTTCCTAGGCTATCCACAGACATGCTAATTTTTCCTGTCATTAACAGTGAGCAAGCTAGAAGGATTCTGACATGTGAGGTGCACAGATTCTGTTTAGGAGCCTTGATTTTTATCCACCCAAGCTTATCCGTCATCTTTAATCATGCAAAAGGCAGAATTACTTAATCATTTCATTTTTTTGAAAAGAAAAAGAAAGATTTACATTAAAATGATGACATGCAAGAAAAAAAATAAATTGAAAATGATTATGAGGAGAGGGTAATGTGGAGACGAAAGCTCCATTGGTTTTGTGATGCTCATTTAAAGCAATGATCTAGTGAAGCCGAAACATTAAAGCACTGATGATGTTGGCTGTTGGGGTATATCTTATCTTTGCATTTTAACTCGCATTCCTAGACTGCATTCTTAGCAAATTATGTGGGGGATGTGATGTCAGGCCAAATAATTAAATATTAGACCTAATTGTGAGCCTCTCCTTACCTTTACTCTAGGTTGGATTATACCCTTATGATAATCTTATATAGAAGACCATGACCCCAAAATTTAAATTTTCAAGTCCTTGAAGATCTTTACAAAAAATATTGTTTTTAAATACCACAGTGAAAAATTAACCAACTTACTCAGACTCTAATAATTATCAAGTTCAGTTACATACACTAATGTAAGCTTATTTTTCTCAAATGAGTTCTTTTTCTTTTTGATATATATTATTAGTCTTCTTTACTTTGATTGACAATAATACCTGTTTTATATAAGCAGTGTCTTGATGCACTGCTTCATATTAGAGAGTTGGGTTAGGGTATTATAAATAGTTGTCTGGAACATTTTCAAGGCCCTTTGCCCGCGCTTTCTCTTTATTTTATTTGTTTCTATTTTTATTTGAAATATAATGTTACTTTCCAAAAACTGAGGCATTTTTTAAAGTTTGTGAATATATTAATTGACAATAATTTTTAACTTTTTTTGCATTATGTAAAACAAGCATTTTTGAAACTATAGTCAGGTCTTTTATGATTTTTTTTCTTACCTCAAAATACATACTGTCTTATAAGAGTCAGTTAACATATTTCTGAAAACAATCTATACTTGAATGAAATTGTGTTTAAAATAATCAGTTGTACCAAATAAGAGTAATTATACATGAGGAAGATTAAGAAAAAATGTTTTTGATCTAAGACCAACTTTTAATCATATTTATTCTTTTCATCTTATAAATAAATGTTTAACATGTACTATGTGCCAAGAACTGTGCTAAGTATTGTGGATATAACTGTGAACAAAATTCCTGGTCTGTAAGATACTTCGTTACATTTTCCCACAGCACAAATAATTTAAGGATCCAGGAATGAAAAAACAATGTATTTTCTGCCCTCCTAAATGTATAATTGACCATATTTTCACTAAACTTGAATGTCTTCATATGCACAACTATACAAGCATTTAGTCACTCAGTGATATTAAACTACTTCCATATTGGTCAGCATACGCAGACTTTATATGGCACTCATAATGCTTATTTTGAATTTAAACAGCACAATTTGAGATGATCTTAAGATATTACTATTCTTAATATAAGCAAATACAATCAAAACAGTTCAGTGTGATTTCACATAAAAATTAAAAGATATAATTGAAAGATTGAAATGACTTTTGTATTTGTTACAATGATTTTATATAAACTATAGTAATAGTAATTTGAAAAACCATATAATCTATACAATTAGGTTTTAGAAATTCATGATTTTTGATATCATCCCTAAGGACAGAGAGGCATATATTAAAAATCAACGGTTCTTTTGCTAACCTAAATTGTCTTTAAATTCCAGACTCTGAAACTGTTACTTTATACCACAATCCTTTTAAGGAGATAAAGAAAATTCTGCTTTTCTTGTACTTCATTGGAGACTTTGCTGCTGGAAAATTCAAGAACTTTCCTTTACATTTTTAGACAGCCTCATCACTTACAAAGCCATATACAGTTATTTCTACATACAATAAAGAATTGAAAATATCACAATATAAAATTAAGAACTGTAATTTTATATAACTAAATTATCCAGTAGTTTTTCAAAATTAGTTAAGTAAATTTACATATTTTATTCATATACATATTAAAAACTTGCTTACATTAAAAATTCATATATAATATTTTATTGAAAATAGATGTTTGATATTTATATGAATATTTGCTTACAGCGAATTTGAACTCTATTATTACAAAATAGAAACAAAATATGCAACTATTGCAATTTAAAGACAGTACTGTTATGTAAAACCAAGTTAATATTATAATCAATTTTTTAAAAGAAATTCACAATTTTTATCACAGAAAAAATTTGATTTTGTTTTTCTAATAATCTATTTTTAATATATTTCAGTATCATTTGTCAAAGGTGAAATAAAACATTTTTTATGCTAGATAATAATATAAAATTTAATTAAAACTATAAATTTCCTGCATGCTTTACTGTAATGCTGGTTTTCAAAAACAAACAAAAAAGCAGTCCTAAATTATTTTATATTTATATTGCTTCTTCAAACATAGTATGTTTAAAGTTTTCAATAAAATTTCTTTTTAAATGTAGTTTTTATTAATGCATTCATATATTTAAAGCACTTGAAATTATCTATTACTTTGCAATTAAAGTGAAAACTTAGAATAACAGAAGGAGTCAGAAAGATAAGAATTATAGAATATTATAGGATATAACATATTGGGCTACTTTAACTTTATAGCAATAGGTGGCACTGTTACCTAAATACTCTTTGATTTGAATTGAAGAACTGGAAAAGAGTTGTCTCTGTGTATAATTTCATATATGTAAACAAATGAGAACACAGACAAAAACTTCAAAAATTCCAGGGATATTTTGTTATCATTATCATTTACTTAGTATTACATTTAGTTATACAACCAGCAGTATGTCAAATAGTGGAAATGCAGATTAAAACTTATGGCAATAAATGTGATTAAATGGGAACACATTTAGTATAATTCATGAAAGTGATTTTTAAATATGAATAGAAATAATATTAATATTTTCCTGCAAAATTTTACTTTATACATTCTTACTTTTATGGATTTCAGTACTGGAAATGTTAAGGTGTTCTAAAAACCAAACAATAGTTCAGAGTGCTTAAGTTGATTAATACATTTATTTTCACTATCATATTTCTTCTAGTTTGTTTTGTGTAGTGGCACAAATAAATCAATTATGTGATTTATATATATATATATACATGTTAAATATAGTGATTCTTTACAATATACAACCCATTAGGCTGATAGCACAGAAATGGAATTCTTTCACCACTGCCAACATGATCATTGTTAGCATCTGAAAGAGAAAAGAAGATGAATTAAATGGGGTATACATGTATTTACAGTGTTCAGATGAAAGTGAAAATAAGCAATAAGGACGAAGCCCTTGCTAGAATACACAGCACCTTCATACAAGCTAGAAAATGCTGCCTCTGTAGCAGCCAGATTGCAGTAAGACAACCCCTTCCTCTGTGCAGACACAGATTGTCACCAGGACAAGGCTTGCTAAGTTGAATGTAGGCTCAAATTTGGTCCTTACTCCTCCCTACCCCTTTGTAATGTGGCCTGGTGCAAGCCACAGTTTGCACCAAGACTAGCAAATTGATTGTTACACTAATTAATGGCTGATGTTACTTTTTTCTCAGAATTCTCAGAAGTTATGGCTGAACATATGATTTGACGATCATTTGACTACGCTGTCTGTGCTTAGGCAATCCCTAAGAGAGAACAACAGCAATGCTAGAGTGATCTAGGTTAAGAGATTGGCTATCAACGTGCCAGCCACTGTTCTAATCAGCTTGAGATCACTACAAAGTGAGATCTAGCTCTACATATTGACTCACTATGGTAGATGCTGTGATTCATGCCCCTAGATCCTTCACATTTTTCCTTTCCTGCTGCAAATGATGCCTGGGACAGGCTTTAGTGCCAGTCTGGCCCAAGGCCACATTTCCTTTCTGGGGAGATAGAGGTCTAATGAGTAACATGGGGGAAACTTAGCCCTCATCTAAGACAACTCAAGTTTTATCTCTGCTCCAGAACTTCGCATACAACTAGTTGAGACCTCCACTGAGACTGCATCACAGCTCATATTCTCCCTCTCCCAAGGCTGCTTCCTTCCTTTCTTTCTTTCTAATTTTTTAATTTTGTGATTTCAATAGCTTTAGAGCTACAAGTAGTTTTTAGTTACATGGATGAATTGTATAGTGGTGAAGTCTGGGCTTTCACTATACCCATCACTCAAATATAGCGTATATTGCATCCAGTAGGTAAATTTTTATCTCTCTCCTTCTCCTAATCTCCCCGCTTCTGAGTCTCCAATACTTTTTAAAGATCTACAAAGAAGCTAATTTATTTATATAATTCCACAGTAGTAAAAACAAGACATGTGGGCTTCTATTGCTTCCACTTTCTTCCATGGCATCCGTCTCCCTAGAGCTAGATGGAGAGGGAGTCTAATAACAAGTCTTAGAGCAGGGCTCCAGGAAGCTACCATTAATTTCTTACGGTTGGCATTGTACCTGATGTGATTTGGCTGTGTGTCCCCAACTAAATCTCATGTCGAATTGTAACCCCTAGGAGTAAAGGGGTTACAATTATCTCCCTCGTGGGAGATAATTGGATCATTGGGGAGGATGTCCCTTCTTGCTGTTCTCATGATATTAGGTGAGTTTTCATGAAATATGATCATTCATTATACCACTCTGTATGTCTTTGCATATCCATAACTTAACTTCCACTTATAAGTGAGAATGTGCAGTATTTAGTTTTTCATTATTGAATTACTTCACTTAGGATAATGGCTTCCAGTTCCACCCAAGTTGCTGCAAAAGACATTATTTTGTTCTTTTTTATGGCTGAGTAGTATTCCATGGTGTGTGTGTGTGTGTGCGCGTGCATGTGCGCATGCGTGTATGTATATATGTATACCACTTTTTTTTATCCATTCAAAGTTGAAGGGCACTAAGGTTGATTCTAGCTCTTTGCAATTGTAAATTGTTCTGCAATAAACATGCACATGCAGGTATCTTTTTGATATAATGACTTCTTTTCCTTTGGGTAGAAACCCAGGAGTGGGAATGCTGTTTGCTTTCTCTTTCACAGAGATGAACCCTAGGGCATTTGCTGATAAACCTCTTGCTCACTAATCTCCATCTTCAAGACTGCGTCTTGGGGAATCCAATCTGTACTCTGCACTAAAATAGGATGCAAATTGAGCTAGAGGCCAGATAGCCTTGTAATGTAAGATTCACTGCATTGTGTCCTACAGCCAACAACTAGATCATAACATTGGCAAGATAGTTCAGAAATGAATTTTTAACTATAAGAATGACTTTAAGAGGTAAATAACTGAATGAAGAAAACCAAATCAAAACTTTTATATGCTCATCCAACACTGCTGAATAAATGAGTATTCAATGAATGTTTGAGCTGAGTAATATACTGAATGGATACAGTATGACAGGATAATTTTGTCTATGTTTATTAAATAGCATTTATGTGTCAGGCTCCAGGCAGGGACCCAAAGTTAAGACATGGCCTCTCTTCTCAAGAAGCTACTAAGTCAGCAGCATTTCTAGTCTATCCATAACCTACATTAATTTATGCTCTGTTATTTATGGAGAAACAGATGTCAATTTGTGAAGCAAACAATTTTCTAAGCATAAAACATTTATTTTTTATGTGATATAAACCAAGTCATATTGGATAATACGGATTTTTTAATGTGTAAAAAGAGATTGTGTTAAAAAAATGGGATTATATTGTACTTATTCCTTTATCAGGTCAAATACATTTCAGGTGAATGCCAAATTTATTTATTAAAAAATGAGTTTCAGAAAAAGATGTACCAGAAAGTATTGTTATAAGTTACTTTAATGGGAACCATGAGATTAATACTTTTTTAAGATCTACAAAGAAACTTATTTATTTATAGAATTCAATAGTAGTAAAAACAAGACAGTGGGCTACTACTGCTTCCACTTTCTTCCCTGGCATCCTCCTCCCTAGAGCCAGATGGAGAGGGAGTCTAATAACAAGTCTTAGAGCAGGGCTCCAGGAAGTTACCATTAATTGCTCAGGTTTGGCATTGGGCCTGATGTGGTTTGGCTCTGTTTCCCCAACCACATCTCATGTCAAATTGTAATCCCCAGGAATGAAGGGAGAGGCCTGGTGGGAGGTGATTGGATCGTGGGGGAGGATTTCCCTTCTTTCTGTTCTCATGATAGTGAGTGAGTTCTCATGAAATCTGATCATTTAAGAGTGTATGGCACTTCCCCGTTCTGTCTCTCTCACCTGCGTCACCATGGGAAGATGTGCCTTGCTTCCCCTTCGCCTTCTGCCACAATTGTAAGTTTCCTGAGGTCTCCCCAGCCATGCGGAACTGTGAGTCAATTAAACCTCTTTTCTTCATAAATTACCCAGTCTCAGATAGTTCTTTATAGCAGCGTGAAAAACAGACTAATACAGGGCCCTATTTGCTCTCCAAGTCTAGCCAAACCCAAATCACCTTGTTTTATGGTAGAAAGTGCTAAGTTGAGATTTAGAAAAATGAATTTCTAGCCAAGAAAAATAAGATATGACTGGTTATAATATTCTAGTCTTTCAGTGTAGTTCCCTCTTTATACCACTTTTTGGGAAAATATATGTGCTCCTATGCTATAAACCACTGCATTTCCATTTTTTAATGAAAATTAAAGCTAGTTTATAGATTGCTTTTTATTGCACCATGCTCCTAGTTTATTCTTTGAGCCAAATTGTTTGGTGCTAGAATAATTGTATTCCATATTGTACCAATCAATCATATGGAATCTACAACAAAATTCAAGACAGTATTTTTTTGAAGTTTTTATAATAGTAAGTCAATTACCAAAAGCCAGTAGCCAATTTCAAGCTATCATCAAATGATTGCATAAGGCATTATTAACATTTTTAATGACTTAAATTCAAGAATCAGTTAAAGAAAACTTAAGCATCACAGTTTTCTGGCTGAGAATGTCTTTCTTTTTTTTTTGATATAAAACATATATCTATTTTTTGGGGGGAAAACGTAGGCATATGACCTGCAATTCACCTTGCCACATTTTGCAGTTGAAAATGTCTTATGGTAATGCTAATTATTGGTATCATTATGTTAAGCTCATGTTCACTTCATGGAGGCGTAATACTTGGCAAAACAAACAAATTCCTGCTCACTCCCCTCACTACAAGTGGAAATTTAAATAATCTATAAATTAAAGCAATAATATGCAATAAAATGTAAAAAAGGAAATCCAGAAGATGAACAAAAAGAAGACACAGAGCAGCAATTATAGCAATACCTTCAAACACAGGCATTGCAAATAGTAATAGCAACTCACCATTGATGTTTGTAAGTTCCAGGCTTGGTTTTAAGTGTTTTATGAATATTTCTTTATGCTTAACATGCTTATGATTGTTATTATTCATGGCTGGAAGACAAGGTACTGAGGCACTGACAAGTGAAGTGACTTACCAATGAACCTAGTAACTGGGAGAGATGAGAGCCAAATCCAGGTAGTTTAACTTCCAAGTTGGGGCTCTGTGTCTTTGTACCATACCGGTCTCTTTATAGTTTCAAATAAATATTAACGATATGTACTTAAATTTTTTTTATTTACATAGGGAAATTTTACATTTTCTTTTAAAAAGTAACAATGCCATCTAAAGCAAATCCACAAAGACAATAAGGTCACTGCATCACAGCATTGCTGCCCTTAGTACCTAAAACTGTCCTGTGTGTGATTGATACTGATAATAAGATATGCTTGAAATCAAAAGCAGTGAATTTTGAGATATACTGCGTAACTTAGCCTTCAAAAATGGAAAACTTCAATTCTAAAAGTGAGATTATAGTTAAAAAATTGGAAGGGGTATTGGATTTAATATTTTGAAGGCAGCAGCTGCAGAGTTTTGTGATTAGACTCCAGATCCGTATTGAGTCCCTGCAATGACATGCAAAATCCTGCATGTGTGTGCAGATGGGCTTACTTGTGGGGAGTGAATTTGAAGAATTCATGACATTCTTAAAGAGTTCAGATTGTGATATGAAACTTTCACAATGACTTTCTTAGAACATTATTTCACTTTAGTCAAAAACGTATACATGTATGTGTAATAGCCAAGTCTGCATATAAATATACACAAACACATACACAGATCTCTGATAAATGTTACTTTGCCCATTTAGCAGGAGTCAACAATGTTTTATGCTTTGAGTAGTTCTTTAGCCTACCTTTCATCCTAAGTACTTTTATCACAAGGGAGAACAGGCTTACCTCAAGAGGTTGCATCACTGCATATAATTTTACAAGAAATGTTTTATGTTTTTATTTGCTTTCTTTTTGAGAAACAGGGTTTCACTCTGCTCACTCTGTCACCCAGCAGTCCGGAGAGCAGTGGTGTGATCTCGGCTAACTGCAACCTCCTCCTTCCGGGCTTAAGCGATTCTTGTACCTTAGCTTCCAGATTAGCTTGGACTATAGGCACACACCACCACGCCTGGCTAATTTCGTTGCAGGGTTAGTAGAGACAGGGTTTCACCATGTTGGCCAGGCTGATCTCGAACTCCTGACCTCAAGTGATCTACCCTCCTTGGTCTCTCAAAGTGATGGGATTATAGGCATGAGCCACCTTGTCGGTTCTGTTTTTATTTACTTTAATTTAAAGACTTTGTTTTAAAAGGGATTGGAAATTGTGGTCACCTGTTGATTATGTAAAAGTCTACTGAGGCAAAGGTTAAGAGGCATTTGTGTGTATGTGTGGTGTGGTTTATACTTACTGTATACGTAGGTAATAAGGACAAGCTTTGAAAAATTTGGTTCTGAATGTCAAAAACCAAAAAGAACTCTATCATGTGTGTTATTAATATGTTTCACTATCTAAAAGAATATTCCATCATGTAGTAGGAATGTCACATTACCATAATTTTCTTATATCGAATGCATGCATTTAGCAAGTACATTATGATAGTGTCTGTCCTGAAAGAAGAAAATCTGTTTTGTACTGAGCTTCATGATGCTGAGCTGTCTAATTTACTTTAAAAATAGATCAATATTTTAGAAGCAATTTTTGTGTTCTTTGTTTAGCATTTTAATACATTTAAATAAACTGGCCTTGTTTCCACGAAGTATAAAGTAAAAGAGAATTTGGTAATTATCTTATTAATAGGCTCAATGTAGACACAATGTTAAGTAGACAAAGTTGTATTTCCTTGTTTTTCTACTTGTTAAATTGTGTAGTTTGACAAAATTGTCTGATAATTATAACATTTTCATTTTATTTTGTTCTATAATACAATAACCATTGTATGACTTTTTCACATGCTTGTGAATTAAATATAATTTATTTTGCAGAAAATTCTATTTTCTTCAGATTTAACTACCAGTTGCAAAAAGAATATCGTAAATCAAATAAAATAAAACCAGGAAGTCTCCACTGGCTTATTATAATATTTTAATTTGAATTTTAAAATGTAGAAATCTGTAAGGATATATATTTAAATTACAGGGGGAGCCATGTAAAATTGCCAGTATTTGACTATTTAGGGTCTTCAAATTTTCACCTGATTCAACCTAACATTTCAGTAGATAACAGTGCCATTGCTATCTCATGACATGCTTATAACAGTAGAGAATTTTTGGAAATCAATATAGTATTTATTTCAATGACATATTTTGCAACAATGGTTACAATATTAGGTTATCTGCCTCACATAGAAAACCGTATATTATACATTCAAATTTGATAATTTTTCATGTTTTCATTAGAAGCTTCAAGTTCCATAGTTAGAATGCAGTATACTACACTAACTTTGCAAAATCATGTACACTACAGTAAATCATCTGTTATCTTCCTAGGTAGCCATCTCTGTGCTAGCGGAGGTCAGGAGCTTGTCAGAGTTTCTGTTGTAAACTATTTGTTCGGAGGTTTGTTGTTCGGCATGTGGCATCATGATCATCACAAAACACATATTGAGTATTGCCTTGCACTGATTGTGACACATCTTCTCATTTCTCTATACGTCCTCTCCCTTAGAGTTTCCAACTTGTCTTCTTGTAGTTTCAAATAGCACCCAGTGCTATCACTCCAAAACACCTACCTATAGACCCTGCACGGGTCCTAAACTCTGGACCTGCATTTCTAAATTTTTCACATATTACATTTCACTCTGAATATCTATATTTACTTAAGACTCTATTCATGTTTTTCCTCCAAATGGCTCTGCAAAACCAGCCCCAAAGAGCACTATCATCTTCCCAACTCAACAGTCTTAGGATCATTTGTGACTCCCATGTTTCCTCTCCTTTCAGGATGAATAAATTATAATTGATTATTCCTTGAAAATAGCTCATTTTTCTCTTTCCACGGCTGCTCTGTTGGTCCTGGAAGTTATCACTGCACCCTAGAACTCAATGCATGCAGTAGCCTCCCAGCTTGCCTTCCTGCTAGTTTTATGCTATTCTTTATACCATCACTAGATTAATAGTCATAGTACTCTTTCTAAGATTTTCCATAGCTCTTAATTGCCTGTAAGATGAAGGTTAAGATGGCTTGTTATTTAAGGTCCTGAATAATTTGAACCTTGTATTCATTCCAGCCTCACTCCAGCTTTTTTCTTCAACATGGAATTTTTTTTTTTCGGTAAAGATGTTACTCACATGGTGGTCCCTCTGCTCATCTCTCTCATTCATGACTTGCACTTGTAATATTACATGTACCAGAATATTCTCTTCCCTGCCTACCTACCATCTATGCTTATCTAAACGATCAAAACAGTTACTCTCTAATTCACTGAAGCAACTACTTTGTAGAGCCTTTTGATAATTTCTAGTGTTATCTTAAATACAAAAGATAAATTTATTGTTATTTACTTTAGTGTTTTCTTTCCTCAGATTATGAACTTTTTTTTTTTTTTTCCTGAGATAGAGTTTCTCTCCATCACCCAGCCTGGAGTGCAATGGTGCAATCTCGGCTCACTGCAACCTCTGCCTCCCAGGTTCAAGTGATTCTCTTACATCAGCCTCCCAAGTAGCTGAGATTACAGGTACCCACCACCACACCTGGCTAATTTTTTTTGTATTTTCAGTAGAGACGGGTTTTCGCCATGTTGGCCAGGCTGGTCTTGACTTCCTGACCTCAGGTAATCCATCCACCTTAGCTTCTCAAAGTGCTGGGATTATAGGCATGAGCCACCCCGCCCGGCCAGATGATGAGCTTCTTGAAGACAGATTATGACCTAATGTTTTTCACCTTTCCATTACAATTTAGTGGTTAGCATAATTTCTAGTGCTTAATGTGTGTTCTAAAAACATTTTTAAAATTTTAGAGTATGGAATATTTACAAAAAATTGCTAATTCCTATTTGTGGAAAAAATAAAAAATATTTCTGGAAATAATAAGAACTCCTGGCATGGAGTAGAGGGTAGATATGAACAAAGGCTCCACAATTCAGTGGGGTCAAGGGAAGGTAGATGCAGAGAGCAGAGCACAGATTGTGCATTAGGTGCCAATGGAGGTGAATGACCAGGTGATGGGAGGGAGGTGATTTATGATAACAAGCATTAAAACAGCTTAAAAGATAACCATATGAAAGTTCCTGAATGTCTGGTTTTACAATAATATTCTCAATTCATTTAAAGACTGTTCCTATATCAGTTATGGTATCTGATTTTTGAAGCTTTTTATTCCCTCCAAGTTTTATTTTAAGTTCAGGGAGTGATGTGCAGGTTTGTTACATGGGTAAACTGCATGTTGCTGGAGTTTGGTGTACAAATGACTTCATCACCTAGGCAGTGAGCATAGTACCTGATAAGTAGTTTTTTAATCCTTACCCTCCTCCATCTCTGTACCCTCAATTAGTCCCTGTGTCTATTGTTCCCTTCTCAGTGTCCATATGTACTCTTTGTTTAGTTCCTACTTGTAAGTGAGAAATGTAATGTTTGTTTTTCTGTTTTTGCATTAATTTGTTTAGGATAATGGCCTCCAGCTCCATCCATGTTGTTGCAAAGGACATGATTTCATTCTTTTTTATGACTGCTTAGTATTCCTGGGTGTATATGCACTACATTTTCTTTATCCATTCCACTGTTGATGGGCATTTAGGTTGATTCCATGTCTTTGCTATTATGAAAAGTGCTGCGATGAACATACACAAGCACATGTCTTTATGATAAAATGATTTATACTCCTTTAGGTATATACCTAGTAATGGAATTGCTAGGTCAAATGATAATTCTGTTTTAAGCTCTTTGAGAAATCACCAAACTGCTTTCCACAGTGCAACGACTGAACTAATTTTCATTCCCACCAGCAGTGTATTCAGTGTTCCCTTTTCTCTGTAACATCACCAGCATCTGTTATTTTTTGACTTTTTAGTAATAGCCATTCTGACTGGAATGAGATGATATCACTTGTGGTTTTGATTTGTATCTCTTTAATAATTAGTGATGAGCATTTTTTCATATGCTTGTTGGTCACATGTATGTCTTCTTTTGCGAAATGTCGTTTCATGGCTTTTGCTCATTTTTTAATGGGGATATTTGTTTTTTTCTTGTTGATTTAAGTTTCTTATAGATTCTGGATAATAAGACTTTTGTCAGACACATAGTTTGTGAATATTTTTTCTCATTCTATAGGTTGTTTGTTTACTCTGTTGAGTTTCTCCTGCTGTGCAGAAGAGTTTTAGTTCAATTAGGTCCAATTTGTCAATTTTTTTTTCTGTTGCAATTGTTTTTGTAGTCTTCATCATGAAATCTTTATCAAGGCCTATGTTTAGAATGGTATTTCCTAGATTTTCTCCTGGGGTTTTTATAGTTTTAGGTTTTACATTTAAGTGTTTAATCAATCTTAAGTTGATTTTTGTATATTGTAAAAGGAAGGAGTCCAGTTTTAATATCCCATTTATGGCTAGCCAGTTATCCCACCACCATTTATTGAGTAAGTCCTGTTGCCATTTCTTGTTATTGTTGACTCTGTCAAAGGTCAGATGATTACAGGTTCATGGCTTTATTTCTGGGTTTGCTAACCTACTCCATTGATCTGTGTGTCTGATTATGTACCAGCAGCTTGCTGTTTTGATTACTGTAGCTTTGTAGTATAGTTTGAAATCGGGTAGTATCATATCTCCAGCTTTGTTCTCTTTGCTTAAGATTGCCTTAGTTATTTGAGTTCTTTTTGATTCCACATAAATTATAGATTTTTTTCCACTTTTTTGCATTTATAAATACTATTAAGTCTGATATAGTGCTTAATGTTTCCATAATTTGAACAACACAAGTTAGGAACTATGATGTAGAGGAAGCCAAAATCATGCAGAAAACGGTACTGGGGAAATGAACCTAATCACTGAGTCTTCATCAACCAGCAATTAAGTGCACACAGCCCAATTGTTTTTGTCAAATTTCTACATAATTAGAGGGCATAACACCCTCAGGATACAGTCCTGGGCAAGGTATGAAAGAGGGATAGCTAAGCTGAAATTTGGTCCTAGTGCTAGTGATGGCAATAAAGACTAAAATGTGGAAAATAGCATGATGGTGATGTTGACAAGAATATTGGTGATGTATTTTTGCTCTAGATGATGTTAACTTGTCAAATGTTATATAAGGAATTCAAGGTAGAATGCCAGTTTTTCAAAACTGGACTGAACGATAGGGGGTATGCACTGCTGCGCTATGGGTACTGTTGGCTCAGCCTTCATGGCAATAATAAATCTTGCAACCCCAAATCAAAAATAATGTGTAGAATAAATAAATTACTGATATGATGGCTCACACCTGTAATCTCAGCAATTTGAGAGGCCAATGTGGGTAGATTGCTTGAGTCCAAGATTTTGAGACCAGCCTGGAAAACATGGAAACATGCTATCTTTATAAAAAACACAAAAATTAGCCGTGCTTGGTGACATGTGCCTGCAGTCTCAGCTACTAGGGAGGCTGAAGTGGGAGAATCACTTGAGCCTGGGAAGGTCAAGGCCTCAGTGAGCAGAGATCGCATCTCTGCACTCTAGCCTGGGCAACAGAGCAAGACTCTGTCTCAAAATAAATAAACATATTAATTAATTAAAATGAATATACTATATAATTTCTGATCTGTGCTAGTCAATGCTGCCTCTAGACTAAAGTGTTATATACTCCAAGGTCATTATTTTGTTCTGTATAGTGCCCCTCTATTGAAGTTATGTAATATTATATCCCTGGCTGGGCCTAGTTTAACCATAGATGTAGGTATTGGTCTAGTAGAGATTTTGGTTATCAGTTTACCATCTCATTTGAGCAAGATCAAATTTTATTTGCTTTTTTAGGTTCCAGAAATTCAAACATTTGAAAATTAAAATTTATGAAAATATTTATTATTAAAAATGTGTCAAAGCCTGGCATGGTGGTTCATGCCTGTAATCCTAGCACTTTGGGGGTCCAAAGTGGATGGATCTCTTGAACCCAGGAGTTCAAGACCAACCTGTGCAACATGGTGAAACACTGGATCTACAAAAAAAAAAAGAAGAAAAATTAGCTGAGCCTTGTATCGTGCACCTGTGGTCCCACTACTATGGGGGATTGCTAGAGCCCAGGAGGTGGAGGTTGCAGTAAGTCAAAATTGTGCCACTGTACTCTAGTCTGGGCGACAGAGCAAGACTTTGTCTCAGAAAAAAAAAAAAAAAGTCAAAGATCACATGTCTGTATTTTCCCAACTAAGCATATTGAGACAAAGAATAACATCAAATAAAACCAAAAAACACAGGAAATGTGGTACTTGTCAAAAGATCAATGATTTATTTAGAGTTTTATCATACTGGCAACTTAATAATCCCAGTTGATTGTATATATATATTTGATTTGAATATGTCAGATGGCATATCTTTAAAATCATCATAATGAGGAAAAAGTTATGATGCTTTCTGGGAAATGCTATTTTTAATGAAAGAAAATATATTTATATCTGAGAGCTCATTTGTATGCTAGGCTAAAAAAACTAGATAATTTGAAATATTTTCTCTCTTTTTTTTTTTAAGTAATGAGACCTTTCACATGATCTTTTGGGTTTTCTAAAAGTTATGAAAGAAGTATCCTAGAAGCTGCAATAAACTGGACCATACTGTCAATAAGAGCACCTACAGAATAAAAAGCCTCTTGTTGCTTATATACCCATACATTCTGTGAGTTTGATATCTTACAGAAAAAAATTCTAGGGAGGTAGAGAAAACAAACAAACCATGTTTAAACGTGGATAACAGAACCAGAATTTTCTGTTAACATTTACTTAACACTGTTGAAAGATAATTTACTGACAAATGCAGACATCTTTCTCTTGCAACTATAAGTTAGTCTCTACCTGTAAGAGGTCCTCAAGTGACAAATAGTGTCTTTTTTCATTGTTGTGCCATAGAAAAATAGCACAGGGTCTAGTTCAAATTGAATGTTGATGACATGGCTAGTGAATAGATGAGTGAATGATATTACAAATGGAAACTGAAAGAGAAAATGTAAACAATATGAGTATAGTATGTAAAACTTTTGCCCTGCATTTGGTACATAATACACACTCAGTAGGCATAACTTTTGCTCTCTTCCAAGAGTTACATCAATGTGTTTATGAGTGTAAATGATGGGGTCATTGATGGCCTGTTGTCTGTCAAGTGGTGACAAAGTTGTGCTTCCTTCTACTAATTCCATTTCTAGATCATTTTTCATCTTTCTCATTATTTTATTTATTTTCAACACCAGATGTTCAGTATTTATTTTCGTTTTTATATTCACCCCTCAAAGTTAAAATTAGGAAAATTTTAAAATTCTTTGTTCAAAAATGCAACAATTTTTCATATATCTTTATGAAATAAAACTGGATGTCAGAAAAGAAAGTGGATTGGCCTAATCCACTTGAGTTGGCTGCCACTTGTTTATTTTGTACACAAATGATTTGACTTTTTTAAAACCCAAGTCTAAATAAGTGACTTTACTGTTACCAGGATTGGATGACTTAGTCAGTATTTGCTTCAAATGCAATAAAAAAATTTTTGCCATTGTTACTTGCTTTTCTTCTGGTTTTTGTAGCACAACGAACCAAGCTGTATTTCAAAACTACTAAGTGGAAGAGTCAGTATTTGCTACCATCTGCTCTATGGTATATTAGAACTCACATTCATCAAGAAGTGGTATTGGGCCCGGCGCAGTGGCTCACCCCTGTAATCCTAGCACTTTGGGAGACTGAGGTGGGTGGATTACCTGAGCTCAGGAGTTCAAGACAAGTCTGGACAACGTGGTGAAACCCTGTCTCTATTAAAAATACAACAATTATCTGGGTGTAGTGGCATGTGCCTGTAATCCCAGCTACTTGGGAGCTGAGGCACTAGAATCACCAAGAATCACTTGAGCCTGGGAAGTGGAGGCTGCAGTGAGCTGAGATGGTGCTACTGCACTTCAGTCCGGGCAGCAGAGCTAGACTTAGTCTAAAAAACAAAACAAAACAAAACAAAACAGAAGTGATATCGTGCTAGTGATTCTGTCTCCCCTTCTTGGACCTCTAGGTTCTGTCTTCACTATTTCCTAGTGTGTGATGTTCCCTGGGAGTATGACACCTTTTTTTTTTGCATTACCAGTTTTTATTACCTCCTGGATTGTGGTTGTTTTCAGCTAACGGGAGGTACCAGTAAGAGATGAGAGCAGGAGAGGGTCTAGGGAGAGGCCGAGTACTTTTCCTCTGCCCCCTCCTGCCTGGGCGGCAGGTTCTGGCACTGACTGTTCCTCCAGGACTGCAGGGCTACACTGTCTCCTAAGCAGCCCCTCCTCCATGCCTCCCATTCCTATTGGGCTCCAGTAACTCTTTCCTCCCCTTGCTTTTTCAGGTCTAGGCTGGCTCAACAGCTCTTCTTTGTTCTCCTACACTCAACCACATCTCCGTTAATAGGTCCTTCTTTAAAGTCTCTTTGATTGTCTGATTTGCATTCTCTTTTCTACCAGGATGCTGGTAATCCTAGTGCACCAAGACCATAAATGAACCAAGAAATGAACAATAGATAAAACAATCATTTTAAAAATAAGTAGTCATTTTGATTCAGGTTGAAAATGCAAATTTCATTGTTTAAATCTATTTTTCATTCGTTTTTGTTAATTTTATTTTGTATTTTCCTAAATATAAATTAAACTGAAATGCACCTTTCTCTTTACCCTTTTAAGATGGAAGGAAGGGATGTGTATTTTAAAAGTTATTTTCCATGAATTCAGCAAAAACATACTTGGAATTATTATTGTTATTTCTTTGGGAACATTAAAGTATTTCCGGTACATAGTAGTTTTTGCCCTATTTATTTAAATGTCAATGAGGTTGTTGAAAAGTCTTGGGGCAATGATAAGATATTTGAATTAAATATAGATTTGGGGTTCTGAATCTGCTAAGCTGTGTGCTGAAAACATGAACGGACTGATCTCAACAAACTGGAATGATGGTCATTTCATTGAGTTGGTTGCCACTTATTTATCCTGTAGACAAGCGATTTGACTTTTTTAAAACCCAAGTCTAAATAAATGACTTTAATGTTACCAGGATTGGATGACTTAGTATTTGCTTCAAATGCAATAGAAAAATTTTTCCATTGCTACTTGCTTTTCTTCTGAGTTTTGTAGCACAACGAACCAAGCTGTATTCTAAGTGTGTTTTTAGTGCTGGCTTCGCCAAGTACCAAACAAATGTTATTAGTTCATACAACTACTTCTAGTCTTTAAAGTTGCCCATCAAAACTTTATGGTTTGCCTGGACTATGTGTTTAGAGACTCTAGTCTTATATACCTCAAGGACACATTGAGTTTTGTCACATCTACACAACTATAAATTTTTGGCAGAATAATCTAGCCCATCTGTCTCAACAGTCTCAAATTTAAAGCACTTTTTTTCTTATAGCTCTTCTTTGTCAATCATTGATACCTCACAAAGCCATACTTTTGTCTAGCACTTCATAAAATTTAAATAGGTAAATAGTTAAAAAAAGAGATACAGTCTTGTCTGTGATTCATTTATTTTACAATAGGAAGTTAAGAAGTATGTCACAAAAAAACTATGACACAAGACATGAATTTAGATAGGTAAGTACAAATAAAGTGACTTGAGAATTCAGGAGAAATTGATTATTATTACTTTTTGAAACTAATAAAGTTGTTTAATTTGTAAGGATATTATATAAAGTCTTTAGCTAGACTAAAAGTTCTTTGAGGGTGGTAGAGGCTAGTTAGGTGTTTGAATCTCTTCAGATACAAAGCATGACTTCCTGGTTATATGAGATTAATAACTGCTATTGATCATTGAAATGACAGTGATATTCTGGCATGAGACACTTCAAAATGGCACGAAGCTTCTTGATCAAATAATTCTCCCATCCAAAGACAGTCCTCTAACCACATGCTTGTGCCCACAGGACTTTCATCATCCATCTGTCTTGCCTTCACTTCCATGTATTTGATCCCTTCTCATTTTACGCACATACCAGAGCACTACAACCTTCCTCACAGGCTCTCCACGTGCAATCTAAATGGTCCTTGTAGATGTTTTCTCATCCACCCACACTCATTGAGGTTAACTGTCTGCTTCCTAACCCTCCTTCAAAGTAATAGTTCTCAATTAGTTTCATACTATTGAAGTCTCCTATGACTTCGGTTTTTTACCTTAAACACTAAAACCTTCTTTACAATCACCACTGATCTAGCTATCTCTTAATTCAAGAGATAACAATTACTGTCTTATCTCTAAAGCACAATTTTATAATACAGTATTTACCCAAGTCATAAATGTGAAAAGTAACAGGGTTTTCCACACTAATATCCTGCAAACTGGCTTCCAAGAAAGGAATATAACCTTTTACAAAACTTTATGAAGGCTGGTTACATCTCAGTACTTAAGGCAGACAAACATCATCAACCTTGAGGGTTGAATCACAGCTTCTTCATCACGCCAGGAAAGGAGCTGTTGTTGCTCCAAGTAAGATTACTGATAGGCAAATAGTGCAATTAGCTATTCACATTATTTAGCTGCAGCAGCAAGACTTCGACCCCAACCCCTTCATCATGATAAGGAAGAGCTAGAGGTACCCCAGACTGCAATCAATTAGCAACTATGGAATGGACTAGAATGAAAGTTCTGCTAGGTCATACTTCTATTTTTTTCCCAGGTTCTAAGTGACCAGGTGAGGCATCAGGGTGCCTCACCTCAAGTCTGACGTATAGCCTCAATGGAGCTCCATGTGCTGCCCAAGAAGAAATTTTCATGTTATCCATGGTAGGCTGCTATAGCAGGCAGGGAATATGCATTTTTTCATTATTTGCCAGTGTTTGCAGGACAATTTGTAGCCATTCTCTTTTTAAAAATTCAAACAAAATGAAATTTATAAAGCAAAGAGACGAAGTTATTTTCTGTCTTCCTCCCCAATCCAGCTCAGTGCCCCAGGAATAACCACTATTAACTTATTAATCACTGAATATATATACAGTTAGACTTTTTCCATGGAAGTAGCATATATAAATATAATAAATATTTAAGGACAGGGAAATAGAGATTGAAAGGGAAATACGTAACTATTTTTAAAAGGCAAATGTAGTCATTTACATTTTAGTTCTGCAACTAGCCCTTTTCACTAGATAATATGATTTGGGGGTTTTCCCCTGCCGTTATTCACAGCTCTGCCTCATGCGATATAACAGAAACTTATTATTCTGTAATATAGGCAAACCATAACTTGATAAACTATTTCCATATTGACGGACACTTCTGTACACTCTAGTTTATTATTATTAGAAGTCATACTGCAATGGACATTCTTATAAATCCTTGTTTATGAGCACTTACAATTATTTTTTAAGGTTTATGTATTAGAATATAAGCTACTTGAAGACAGACACCTTACATGTTTTAGTAACTGTATTCTCAGTACCTAAAACAGTATCTAATAACAGTTGGTGTTCAATAAACAGCTGTTAAATGAAGGACTGACTACCTGTGAGTTGATTTGTGCATTTGAAATTGTGACACAAATAAGCCAATAGCTTTTCAAAAGCCTCTACTAGTTTACTTTCTACTAAACTGTCCTCACACTAATATCAACACTGACTGCTATAAATGTTCTCATATATTTTAGTTTTTGCAAATCTAATGAATAAAAACAAAACAAATAGAAAACTCTATTACTTAGTCATCATGCTAATTAATGAAGCCATTTACAGGATTTAAAATATTTATCAATTATTATATTTTCAATAAGATTTCTATTTTTTATTTTTGTTTGACTTTATTCAATTATAAAAGTGTATTATAAATTGTGTAAAGTAATACTTTTTCTAATATATAACACAATTATTTGTCATAAACTTTGAATGCTACCTTTTACTGTATGAAAATTTAAAATATCACAAAATTTATCAGTATTCTTCTTTACGTTTTCTGTTTTTTAATGTGCTGCTTAAGAAGGCATCATGTACTACTCAGACTGCATAAATATTTTCCCATTTCTCTTAGCATTTGTTAAATTCAAATACTTATTTTGTCTTCCAGATGCAATCTTTTCTGAGAGTTGAGCTAAAGTCTTCAACTATGATTTAGTAAATATTAACTTCTCCAGTTTGCATTTTTAACATTTCTTGCTTTACAATTTTGAAGGTGTGCCTTTTTTGACTCAGGAAAGTTTTCTTCTGTCATGGTTGATTCTTCTTCCTTATTTTTGAGCTTCTAAATTTCTGAACTCGTTAGAGGACGGTCAACCTCCTGGACTGATAGCATATGTTCCTTTACATTCTGAAATATTTTTTATCTCTGTTTCTTTTTATTTTTCTACATTCTGGGAATTTCTTTGACTTTATGTGGTAAATTATTAACTTGGTTCTTAGTCAGATAGCACTGTATCATTAAGCCCATATATTTGGGTTTTTATTTTCATAATTTTGACAGTCTTTTTTTTTTCAAAGCCTAAATTTTGTCCTCTATTTGGTCCTTTAACATAACAGTTCATCATTATTGTTTTATAAAAAAAACAAACAAACATTTTCTTGAATTTCTCTGAGGATATGGATTAGAATTCATCTTTGTTCCCTGAATAATATCTGGTGTTTTCCGGAATCAAGTATTTTGTGTTTATTCAGTACTACTCTTTTATAAGACATATTTTCCTCGATTGTCTATATATATATGTATGTGTGTCATTCTTATCTATGGGTGTTGTATGTAGTTAGCAGGCATGAGTCTCTAACATTGGTGCAGATTATTTTCTAAAAGGTCACTGTCACCAGATAGGGGCTGATGATGAAACCTGTGTATTTATTTGCCTGTGTGTGCATTGCTTATCACTTTACCTCAGAGTATATGGACATGAAACATGCAAGTAGACCCTGAATAGTACTTTGGGACATTTCTCTGGTTGGCAATGCTGTACTTCTCTCTCTTCTTTTCCAGGGTAGTTGCGTCAGCCCGGTGTTAGTGAAAATTCTGTTCTGATTCTTTTCCCAAACTTTCGTTTACATTAAGGCGTATCCTTAGAACAAAGATTACTTAAAAAAATCGTGCAGTTACTTTATTTACAGCTCAAGTAGTGCTCCTGGATGTGCTCAATTATCTTCTTTTAATTCTTTACAATATAACTGAGACTATGGTATCATTTGTAACAAGGCTTTATTGAAAATATGAGGATAAGCAATAGGAATTGCAATTTTTTTTTTTTTTTTTTTTTTTTTTTGAGACGGAGTCTCTTGCTCTGCCGTCCAGGCTGGAGTGCAGTGGCCGGATCTCAGCTCACTGCAAGCTCCGCCTCCCGGGTTCACGCCATTCTCCTGCCTCAGCCTCCCGAGTAGCTGGGACTACAGGCGCCCGCCAATTTCAAGCAACATGCAACCATCTGGCTGCTCTCACGGCCCACAGATTCAGGCTCATGGTCTGTGGTTTTTCCACTCCTAACCTTAACTGGCCTCTAGCCAAGAAATGCCAATTGGCTTTGAGCTCCAGGAACTCTTTTAAGCATCTGTGTTCTGGAGAATGGAATGGCTAGTCTCTCTTCCTCTAGTCTTCTAGAAGTTCCATTTTCCCTCTTTACTTCTTCCTCATGACTGGCCTTTTTCTAGGATAATTGCTCATGGAAATGGATCATTTTGGTTTTAGTGCATGATTCAGGAGCATTACAGTATTATACGTAGAGATTTAATATGGAAATTCAGGTCTTACATCATCTATGGATAAACCAGGATGGTAGGAGTCAGAGTGCAACCACCAGATTAATGAATTTAAAAAGAGACCAAATCTACCAAATTTCAGAAGTTAGAAAACTGCTGCTTCTACCACTACCACTGCTGTAGAGCTGGCTCTTAACATTCACAGAACTGGTGTTCAGACACAGGAATGCTGAGCTGGGCCACCAAAACTCTCTCTAAAGAACTTTGTCTCCACTGGGGAGTTGTTCTCATGCCTTCATTACGTTCCTTTTCAGAAGAAAAGCCAAAGGGAAGATGACTAATTCTAAGATGACCCCAGATGCTAACCCCAGGGTATACAAACTGCTTATAATTCCCTCCTCTTGACTGTGAGTGGGGCTTTTAATATGAGATATCATTCCCCTGGTTATGATACATTTAAAGGTGGAGGGATTCCACACATGTAATGAAATACCCAATAAGTTGACTATGAGTTAGCCAAGGGAGGTTATCCTGGGTGGGCCTGATCCAATAAGGTGAGTTCTTAAAAGAGATTAGAAAGGGTCAAGTGAGAAGGGGTAGCCTGCTGGCCTTGAAGGTACAAACAGCCGCTCTGTAAACTGTTATGGAGAGTGTAACATGGCAGGAAATGGTACTGACCACAGCCTTCAGTCAACAGACAGCAAGCAAGTAAGGACATCAGACTTAACAACCACAAGAACTGAATTCTACCAATATGCAGTGAGCTTCAGTGACAGTTCTGGACCTCCAATGAGACTGTATACCTTTCCAATACCTGGATTTCAGCACGCTGAGATACTGAACAGAGAACCTAGCTAAACTGTACTCACAGAAACTATGAGATAATACATTTGTGTTGTGTTAAACTACTCAATTTGTGGTAATTTGTTATGCAGAAGTTAAAAACTAATACAATAGCTTTCGCCTTCCTGTGCCTTACAAATATTTATGTATGAAGGTATTTGGTAGAATCATAGTTTAAAGGAAGTCTTGATACAGTCCTTGGCTCTCTAGTCTTTGTGGTATTAGAAAATACATAAAAAGAAGAGATAATAGAGTCCAAGTGACAATAGACAATTATCCACAGATAATATCTGATTATTTCAAAGGAAATATTGTTTTTTGGAGAAGAAGTGTGTGGTCATATTCTACTGACTCAAAAGCATATAATAATCCAAAATCAGTGTACTCTATATATCTAGTTTTGTAGTTAAAATAATGTAACTTATAAGACAGCAATAGTGCTATTTGAGTTCAGTGTTATCCAACCTGGTACAGGCCTTTTTATACTCCCTCCTCCAATGTGAAGATAATAACAGGTGTGATTACCCTTGTTGAATTATTTGAGGTCTAAAGGTTTGATTAAAACACACCCACACATGTATAGGATAAATATTGGTTTGTATCCACATGTAGTCAGAATTCGTATTTAGAAAGTAAATAAATCTATATGTTTTACATAATCAAGTTATGTATTTTCCAAGGAAGAGTATTTTCAGCTGCTTAGAGTTGTGGGTCCTCAACTTATTTTGTTACTGTTTTTGATTGTGGTCTCTGGTTTTCCTTTGAAAACTAGGATTCATTTTGTGAATTCTCTGGAAAATTTGAAAATGTTATCTCAGTATGTGAGAGTTAGGAATGTGGATGCAGCTTAGCTAGTGACTCTGGCTCAGAGTCTCTCATGAGGTTGCAGTCTCTGGAGACTTGGCTGGGGCTGGGGAATCTGTTTCCAAGCTTACTCCTACAGCTGTTGGCAGGAGGCATCAGTTATTCACCATGAAGCCTCTCCATGGTGCTGTTCACAGCAGGGATTTCTAAGAACAAATGATGAGAGAGATAGAGAGCGAGCCAAACAAAAACCAAACCGGAAGCCTTTGTGCTTTTGTTCTTACCTAATCTTAGAAGTGATATAGCATCACTTCTGCCATTCTTTATTGGCCATAAATGAGTCATGATTCCATGTCCAGTCTTCACTGAATGGGAGGAGAATACACTGAGTGTAAATATCACAAAGCAGGGACCATTGAGGCTCATTTTGGAGCTTGCTTACCAATATATGATATTTTTCATAAACACATATCAGGAGATTAAAAGAGAGAAGAGGAAGGCTAGCCTTGTATTTCAAGGCTGATGAAGCTGGTTGCACTCTAATGAAATCTGATGTGTATTAGGTCCTTCTTTCAAGTTTATTAAATATGTGCCAGGACTGCCATTTGTCCACCCATACCTTTCGTTCTCTCCGTCTTATGTAGTAATTGAACCTTGGGTTTTAGCTTTGTATATGGCTATTGAGAATGCGGACAAGATTTTCCAATCTCTCCTGGAACTAAGTGTAGCATTTGACATGGGTGAAGAGCTATGGACAATTTCTGAGTCATGCCCTTTTATTTGAAGGTTTTTACTTGACAGAGTGTCTTGCTCTCTTGCTCAGGCTGGAGTCCAGTGTCATCATCATGATTAACTGCAGTCTTGAACTTCCAGGCTCAAGCGATCCTCCTACCTCACCTGCCTGAGTAGTTGGGACCACGGGTGTGTGCCAACACACCTGGCTAATTAAATTTATTTATTTATTTATTCATTCATTCATTTTTAGAGATAGGGTTTCACTATGCTGCCCAAGCTGCCTTTTTTTTTTCTCTCTCTTTCATTTATTAAAATGTGGGACATGGAAGTAAGCCTTCTTGGATCACATGGATGAGGGGACTCATCTAGGACAACAAGGCAGGAGGAGCACAAGAACTGACCCTGTGGAGATGCCAGCCTAGTTGGTTTATATTAGGATCTCTAGAAGAGAGAGAAATCATCTAAATGATAAATTTTGTCTAAACCAAAATTAGTTTTAGAGTCTGGTGGAGTAGCCAGACTCATATTTCAACTGTGTTTTTTCAAGGTTTTTTTGACCAATACTCTCAGTTAAAAATACATTTGAAGGCCGGGCACAGTGACTCACGCTTGTAATCCAAGGACTTTGGGAGGTTGAGGTGGGCGGATTACAAGGTCAGAGATCGGTGCCATGCTGGCTAACATGGTGAAACCCTGTCTTTACTAAAAATACAAAAAATTAGCCGGGCGTGGTGGCAGGTGCCCGTGGTATCAACTACTCGGGAGATTGAGGCAGGAGAATGGCGTGAACCGGGGAGGCGGAGCTTGAAGTGAGCCAAGATCGCGCCACAGCACTCCAGCCTGGGTGACAGAGCAAGACTCCATCTCAAAAAAAAACATGGACAAACAAACAAAAAAAAGACACATTTTAAATTGCAACACAGTAGATACACAAATATATAGTTAATTAAAAGATTTTTATAAAACGATAATTATTTTGACTACATATACTCTAATTATTGTTCTATTCGATTATGTCTTGTTCCATTTCAATCCATTTTATTAAGACAAATAATGCTGTTCACTGCTGCCTTAATCATTTTCATGACCTGCTAATCGCTCACAAACCATAGGTTGAGAAACATTGTCCAAACTATTACAATTTGGTAGAAGTGATTTGCCTGTGTGATGTATTCTATGACAGAGCATTTCCCCCCTCTTCTTACATAGAATCCTGTGAATCTTAGAAGTGGCAAACTTAAAATTGTTATTACCCCTCATATGTTAAGTTTACCAGCAGCAGTTTGTCATGCCTTCAATTTAAATTCAAATTTCCTTTTTTTCATTTTATTCATTCTAGAGAATGTACTGAGTACCTTGTATTGAATAAGGTCTATGCAAGATGAATAAGAAATTAGTTCCCTCAAAAAGCTACAGTCTATCAGAACAGATAGGGATGTAAACAGATAGATTAAAATAGAATGTGATTGCCACTATTGTAACTCAAACATAGTGGTCTTGAGATGATTAAGTAGTAAAACCTTAAGTGTTTGCAGCCAAGATGTTGAGAGTAAAACACATGAGGTACCACAAAAGCAGAAGTAAAAGGATATTCACCACTACAGGTCGAGTATACCTTATCAGAAAGATTGGGACCAGAAGTGATAGAGAATTCAAATTTTTTTAGGATTTTGGATATTTGGATTATATACTTATCAGTTGAATGCCCTAACCTTAAAAATCAGAAATCTGAAATGCTCCATGGTCATTTTCTTTTAAGTGTCATTTAAGCACTCAAAAAGTTTTGGATTTTGGAGTATTTTGGATTTCAGGTTTCCAAACTTGGGATACTCAACCTATCTCTGGAATTTCTTTCTTTTCCACTGCATAGACTGGAACAGTACCCTTCTGGATTTGGGGACTGAAAAAGGTCATTTCAAATTCCCACCCTTTTTCAAGTCCGCGGAATGTGAGTTTTATATGAAACAACAGTGTGTACATGGAAGACTAGATGATACACATTATAAAACACATTTCAGTAGCAATTTTGCCCGTGTTTATTGACACTTATTACAATAAGAAAACATTTATAGCTTTAATACTCAAAATTCTTTTGTCACGTTCAGTTTCTTTGACATTTTAAAGTGACTGATCTATCACATGTTTTCAAACTAAAATCTTAGAAATGTATTTACTTGTCTACTTTGAGTTAACCTGACTGTAGCCGGGGAGAATTTCCTTATCTCAAAAGTGGCAGGAATGTGCCCCTGTTACAAATATTCTAGAAGTAGGATAGTTCAGACAGTATGAAATTATTTCTTATTTGGGTGGAGAGTGTTTGATGATTTGTGAGTGATTTGATGCCAATCTAAGATCCAGAGTTGTGAATTATAGTAATAATTTGATGAGTTTAATCTAAAGAAATAAAGAGACATCAGTATGTTGTAAAGAGAAAAGGGAAAGGGGGAAGTATAAACTCTGAATTCCTTTGTGTTCTATATTAATTACAGTTCCTTTTAGTATGTATCTCCTTGGAAATGTAACAACGCATTTGGAATATCTTATATAGGAATGCAGAGAACAAGCTACTTAAGTAGTGGCCAAGAACAACCTGATGTTCTGAGCTACAAATTGAAAGTGAAGGTTACTTTCTTGTAGACTTTATCTTAAAGCAGTAAAACGGGTAACTGCAGCTACAACTGAAAGTATTGATTTTGTAATTTCAGCAAATTAAGAACAAGACAGAAAACCTATTAAACCTTTCCACTGATTGCCAGGGTACTTTTTGGTGATTCTGAGGGTGACATTAAAATTACATGCACCTGTCCCTTTAAAGTAAAACATATACATTATATAGAATATGCTAAATGTACTTTTGGTAAGTATGTGTGTTTTCACATTTTAAATGTGAAACTTGTAAAACCTGATACTATGAATGTCAAGCAACATATCTAATTTTCATAAATTGGGATTAAAATTGGATGTACGTTTATTACATTTTAAAAGTTAAATTTTTCACAGACACAGAAGATTTTGTAATAAAAATGGAGAAAGAAACTCCAATAATATAATATGTCAGAACATTTTGAGTAATGACTACCTAAAAATTTATTGCAAAGATAGCTGATAAAATGATCAAATTATGTTCTTTGTGTACAAGAGTAAGACAAACCAATTTTATAATTTTATGGAACACATCAAACTTTTAAAAATGGAATTTAAAATTTTTTTAAGTAAATATATTAAAATTTACATTAATCACAGTGTCAAAGAGGAAACTGGTGATAAAAACCGATAACAAGACTGATAGTCTACAGTCAAAATAAATTTAGGAAATTTATCTTTTCTTTTCATACTAAACCCATCCCCCAGATATCATATTTTTAGTAGATAAAACAAAATTAGAGAAAATAAAATTTGAAAAAACATTGGGACAGTATTTTTTTGTAATTGAAGAAAAACTGTAACAAAAATCTCATAAATTATAAGAAAAATGTAATGAATTGGAATAATTTCAGGGTTAATTGACTCATTGATTCAACCATACATGGCATTATTTATTTATTATTTATTTATTTATTTATTTATTTTTATCTTTTAACTTTGACTATTCAATGTGTCAATTTTGTCTTAATGCTTGTGATACAATGCTAATATTTACATATAGACACAAAGATCTTCATCAGAAGAAAAGAATCATTTCTGTCTGTGCACCTCTTTTTAAGAACAAGAAAACCTTTCCCAGAATCACTCTAGAGTAATTTTCTTCCTTACTCATTGAGTAAGATTTCATCAAATTCTTACAACATCACTAATCTCTGGTAAGGTGAATGGAGCAATCACAATTAACTTAGAATCCAATCGCGATTAACACAGGTTTAGGATGAGGACATTCCCTAGAGATACTGATTCTAGGAATGGAGCGTCTTCCTAAACCAAATCCAGGCTCTTCAGACTCCAGAGAGAAAAACATATTGATTTGGCGTAGTCAACCCCAGAGCCTGCCAAAATGGTCATCATACATTAAGCCTGACGCGTTTATAATAATATGCAATCCTTCAGGAAGTTATCTATAGTTGCAGTAGTGTAATCTAGACTTTACATTCATAAACTAAAAGCTGCAAGAAAATTATCTAAAGTATCTGAAGAAACGCAGATAAATTTCTACCCATCTTTCAAAGAATAAATGTAAATAATATAGTACATCAATATTTTATATAATTATTTGAATACTTTTGAAGCATAAGAAAAATGATATTCTAAAAATTTTACATAACTTATAAGAAGATCTAAATCACTTGGACATGTGTTTTGCAGTTTTTAAAAACTCAAATACTTGACTTTTATTTACTCTTCTTATTTTTAGTCTACTATATTGACACTTTCTCAAAAGTTTGTGAACCTACTACTGGTTGCAGAATATGAGAATGTTCAGTTTTATTGCTACACAGAAAAATATAATCAAGTTTCTGTAAATGGCAAAAGAAGTTCTTTAGCGTTGAACTATTTTTGAAAAGGGAATGGTATAATCAATGATGTTTTCCTCCCAATTAAGGTCAAATAGCACTAGACATTATATTTGCAAATAAACCCATGCATGATACCGAAACATAACATTTTTAAAACTTCCCTAACACCTATAAATCTAGTAGTTTTTTTATTTTCCAGAAGAAGAGTGAACCGGGAGGACTTAGAATTTTAGCCAGTATGTTACTTTGATCTATGACAGTCATGATTGGGATCCATTAGAATCAGCAGTTTTGATAAGACATGAGCTGTATCTCACTTTGATTTATTTCTTTGTTACTTCATGAGTAAATATTTATCTACTAGTTATTATGTGTCCAGTACTGAAATAAGCATTTTGAAAGACACAAAGATGAATTAAGTAACTTTTCCTGCCTTTATAGATATTAGTGTCTACTAAAGGAGATGAGATATAAATAAAGTAAATAGTAAGTAGTTCCCAGGAAGAGGAATGGTTAAGAAGGGTTATGGAAAGAGAGGTTTGCATCACAGTGGAGGATGAGAAATCGCCTTGTGGAAACAGGCCTGTTACTTCCATAACTGACTTCTAATCGATGTTTCTCTGCTCCCTCATTCCCTTTAAATAAGTGTCTACAATATGAGGCAATAAACCTTAGAATGTAAGAACATGATGTGAAATAAAGCTTTTTTTTTTTTCATCACATGGGGGAATTTTATAAATTTAAGTAAAATACAAATTTTCCTTAAATATATAAAAGAATATCAAAGAATACGTGTGCAAAAAGACAGACAAATGTCCATTCCCCAAAATATAAAGAGTGGCCTTAGCATAGTAAAAATAGTTTCCAAAAATTGTTTTACTATGTCTCAAGGAATTATTTGTAAGTGCTAGTTTCAACAATTAGGCGATTTTTATCTGAGAGATCATTTCCTTATCAAATAATGGTGCCACAATTTCCTTGTTATAAACGATATGCTAAAAGTTACTTAATCATCAAAACAAAAAAAAAAAGAAAGTTTTGGTGTCAAAATGTTATCTAAATAGAATTGTTTTTAGTTATGGATTTTTGTGGAATAGTAGTGTGAACCTTTCTGGTCAGTCTTATGTAATTACCACTTGATAAATTCAACTTGAATATAACCCTTAGCTATCTGATGGGAGAAAACATTTTGTTAAGTGCCCCTGATAAGATTGTGATAAAAGGCAGATTGTTAATTCTTGTAGATTCTTATATTGAATAATATCACCTCTGATCTACTCAAGTTAAATATTAATTGGTACAAAGATACACAAAGACACACAAATTGGTACAAAGATATTCTAAATAAATGATGTAAAATATGTACAGACACAGAAAAAAGAAAAAAATAAAATATGATCTCAATAAACTGTTTCTGAAACATTCATATCAAAAGACTTCTAATCTGTAGACATAAATACAACCCAGATGGCACCTGATGTCAATATATTCAGCAAGTTATTTAATTTGAAGACATATGTTTGAGGCAGTCAGATAGGAGTGAATTCATTTTGGGATTAGTAATTGCAAAATAAGTTTCCATTTTTCATGAGACAATAGGAGAAACTAGATCACTGGCTGGTAGAAAAGGTTTTGACAGCCTAAGTAACCAGCATTTCATTTATATTACTAAACATAACATTTTCAAGGCACCACAGAATGTAAATTGTGATCATTGACCCAAAAGGGAAAAAGTGCTCAATTCAAGCCCTGTGCATTGGTCTATGTCAGATCATTGCTAGTATGTGCAAGAGACTTGTGTCGTATTTTTCTAAACTTTCAGCACTGCATGGATGCTACTTAAACTGCATGCAGTAAAGGAAGAAAAGAGAATAAAAGAAGAAAGAAATAATCAAATTCTCAATTTTATGTCTTCAGATTATTTGATGTATTCTGGTGCATTTTAGTATCAAAATATTTCTAATTAACAGCACAACAATAAAAAAAATCCTCTTCTAGTTCTAGACAGAATAGCGTGTGCAATAATTACTTAAGGTTTTATCACAAAATGGAAAGTTCTCCAGGTACACTCATTAAGATCAAGTTGTCAAATATGTGAATGTAGGTCAGTAGCACTCTTTCCAATGTTCTTGACAGATATCATTAAATAAA
Organism: Trachypithecus francoisi; assembly: GCF_009764315.1. Taxonomy (NCBI): domain Eukaryota; kingdom Metazoa; phylum Chordata; class Mammalia; order Primates; family Cercopithecidae; genus Trachypithecus; species Trachypithecus francoisi. The sequence goes on from NW_022681472.1 coordinate 31,219,165, forward strand.
TATGACAGATAACATTAAATAAATAATCGGAGAAGAGGTATAACTAAGTAATCAGAGGAACGTTTCCAGTTGAAGCCAAATATGTCTTCAGAATTGTTTTCAACACAATACTACAAACATTCATTACAATTCTATTAGATTATTTAAAATTTGTGATTCTAAAATTATGGCAAATATTAGTCCTGCAAATGTTTAAAATAGTTTTAGTGAATCTGTTGCTGTTTTTTATGTTTTGAATATTTAAAAACTTCCCATGTACATTTGCAAGTTAATTTTAGTAGGCTGCTGTGAAGAGTAAGAAGAATTAAAACTTGCAAAAAAATTATAAAGCCTATTTGGAAGACAGACTATTAAAATAACTGTTAATTATATCATTATATAAATTGTACTTAAAAGTAATGTTTATTGGAGAACATTTAAAAATAAGAATGAACCAACAAAATATTAATTACTTGGTATAGTATGAGAACAGGTTAATCATTCCTTTTGGGTGTGAGGGTTGTAATGTGAAATCATGGGTCTGAATTAACAAAGCTGTCTGGTTAACTTAAAAAAGCCACTGTGATTTGCTAGACAGCATGAAGTCTTTTAGCATCTTGGCAATTTTTTTCTCACTATAGTTTAGTAGGTCTGTAGAGCCATCTTTTGATTAATTCCATAGCTCTTGAATGTACAAATGGAATAGATGTAATTGGCAACTGGCAACATCTCCACAATGGTCCCCTGACTCAGGGAATGAGGATGATTATGGGAGAAAGGACTAACCTGGAAGCTCCTTTAAATTCCACCCTTTTTCTCCCACTACCTGTTAGCTTTCCTCTCCTCCTAAACTATATAATACTAAACCAAAAGTAATTTCTTGAGAAAATCATTGAGAACAATACCACCATTAAAAACCAAAGATGCCAAACATGATGATACCTATCACATGTCCACTTGACTCTCCTTTTGGCCAGTGCAAAATCTAGACGAGTATTGGCAAAGACTGCAGATTATCATTAACTATAATAAAGACAATCAGAAGAATATGGTTGGTGGGATAATAGTATATTATCATCTTTTAAAAGTATTTGTATCAACTCTGCTTTTTGTCATAATATAATTGGTAGGAACCTTGAACCTCTTGATATTCCACAAAACTTCCTAGTGGTCGCTTTCTTTTATGACAATATGCTAATTGGACTTGAGAAACAAGAGCTAATAAGTATACGAGTTACTTAGAAATGCGTCAGCGTGCTGGAGAGTGGGACAGTAAGCCAGCTGAACGTGCAAGCTCCTGCCAAATCCCTAAAATAGGATTCACTTTTCTGGGGCTCGTTGGAATAGATTTTCCAAAGGTAAAGGCAGTTAATGCAGTTTATGCTGCTCATCACAAAGAGTAAGACACAATGCTTGGTGAGAACTTTAACTTTGGTAGCAACATGTACTATATTTAGGTATATTGTTCTGACCCTTATTTTGAGTAACTTATGAAGCTTCCATTTTGAACTGGGGCACAGAAAAAAGAGAGAGCTCTTTAAATCCAGGCTGTTGTGTAGGCTCTAGGCTGTGTGAGACTTGGGGCTTAGGACCAATGATACTTCAAGTGTCTTTCGCGTAGAGAGATGCTTTATAGAGACTCCGATAACTCCAATAAGAGAAACATTGGGAAGATCCATATTTTGGAGCAAAGCCTTGTCATCCTCTGTCATTAATAATTTTCCGTTTGCACAATGGTTGTTTAAGGTTTTATCACAAAATGGAAAAGCAGCTTCTGGCTAATGGTCCCTGTTAAAGAATGAACATATGACTATAGGGCAAATGAATACAAAATCTAAGTTGCCTATCACAAACTTGACTTTTTCTATTCTAATAAATTACTAAGTTGGCATGCAGCACCACTAAATCAGAATGGCATGTGAGGGATAGGGTAATAGATACATGTAAGATACATGTAAGTTACACAAGCAGTTGGTTCAGACATCCACGATACTTTCACTTATTGCTTCATTACTTCATTGTCTGACTTCTTTTTTGACATGTGGACAATTTTTATGACCAGGTAGCAAAAAAGGGACATTTGGAGGCCCGTTTACAGATGTGTCTGCATGGAACGTTGGCACTAGTCAGAATCTGATGTCTACTCTCCATGCTGTACAACAGCTTCACCCCCGGGTAACCCTGAAAGATAGTTATGAAGATAAATCTTCCTGGGGAGAGAGTTTTAAAGTGTGAAGTGGGGTTTTCCTACAGGATGTGGTATATGCTTCATACCAGAAACCAATGGTGGTGCCATTTCCACCATTGCCATAGTCCACAAGGCAGGAAATTAAGGAATGGAGGCGGGAGTGGAATTGGAATTGGTAGCAACAGAAGCCTTTGTTTCCAAAGGAGGAAGTTTCCATGAAGGAACACAGCCATAGTGCCATTAAATTAGTGTTTGAGGCTGTTTCCTGTCCATTTGTGGTTACTCATGCCTATAAATCAGTAGAGAACAGGGTTACTCAGTTGGCCAGAATAATCAAAAATGATTATTTGTTCATTAACATTAACATAAAATGTGGCAACTCAATAATGAATGAATGACTGAAGATCTAGATTCTTTGGAAGTAAATATTTGAGTCATTCTACCAGGTAAAAAACCACAGATGAATTAAGGTATTGGCAGAGGTTAAGGCAAATGTAAGATGTAAGGAAGCTGTAATTATCAGCTCCACCCTTGACACCAGCTATTGAAGGAAACACTAGCAGCTGTGTCAAAATGTGTGTTAAAAGTAAGTTTTATGTTAAAAGATACATTATTTTTAAACTCAGAGGAATTTTAACACATTAATTAAAAAATACAGGAAGCTAAGTAATATAAAGTAATCAATTTGTGGTCATACAATCAGATGATGCCAGAACCGACATTTGCTGGCCTTTTGGGCCCTTTGTACCACATTATGCTGCTGCACTGAGAGTGACTGTTGAAGGAAGATGAAAGAAGGGCCCTTTATGGCATGGGGCCACCAGCAAGGACACTGGTTGCCTGGTCTAGAGACAGTAAAACATTCAGACTCTTTCTCCAGTGTGAGCTGCCAAGGTTAGTTTGACCATCTCTCCTGAAGTGCTTGACTTAAGGTCAAGCCTGAGAAAGAAACATGTTGAATACATTAAGAAGCAGGACAGACTTACATCTCATCTAAAGTTCTGTATTCAAGTTAATAAGGACTTTATCATTCACCCCAAAGATAATCATTGGTTATTTGCTTACCATTTTTATAACTTGAGAGTCTGTTCTAGTGATTTTTATTCTCTACAAGAGAAATGATGTCCTTAGTAGCAGTGTCTGAATGACACTTCTTTGGCTTAAAAAGTAATGTTTTCATCACCCAGTCCCCTTCCCTTTTTAATGTAGAATGGTAGAACATGCTAAGTCAGAATATAATGTTCAAACATAAGAACTTATTATCCATTTCTTTTTATGTTGTTATATTCATTTTAATGGCTGCAAAATACTATAGAGATTTGTCATATATTAACCAATTTCTTATTAATAGATATTTATTTATTTTTGACAATTTCACTATTATAAGATTCACAACAGGTGTGCTGAGCATGGAGGCTCACACCAGTAATCCCAGACCTTTGGGAGACTGAGGTAGGAGTTCAAGACCAACCTGGGCAGCATACCAAGACCCCCATCTTTACAAAAAGAAAAAAGTCAGTCAGGTGTGACACTGCATGCTTGTAGTTCCAGCTATATGGGACGTCAAGGTGGGAGGATCACTGACCCCCTCACCACCAAAAAAATCACAATAAGCATATTTGCATTTGCATCTTTATGCAAATTAATAAGTAGCACCTAAGAATAAAAACTTCAAAGTAAATTGTTAAGAAATAATATTTTAAATGCTTGCATTAAATATGTATTAATATTGATAAATTATATCTTTACGATATGAAATATACCTATTCAATGTTGTAACTTGTCTTTCTATTTATTCAGTTCTTCTTTTATGTCCTCTGTAATGCCCTCTAATTCTTTTTATTTTATGTAAATTCTGTATATCTCCTGTTAAGTTTATTCCTAAAAATGTCACATTTGTGTTGCTGCCCTGAATGGAGTTTCTGTTTTATTATATGTTCAAATTAGTTATTGCTGGCATAAAGAAAAGCTATTGATTTTTATATACTTATTTGAAAACAGACACCTTATTAAGCTATCTTACTATAATATTAGACTTTTATTTAAGTAAGGATATAAAGATGTACAAGTTGTATTTTGAATCTCAGGAGCTTTTGGTATATAAATTTTTTAAGAAAATGAAATATATGAAAAATAACTCGCCAGGCCACAAAATTTTCCTCAGAATCTGGTTTAATTGGATTTGGGTCAGATATTCTTTTCAGGTCTACTCTTTAAAGACAATTTAATTATCACATGTACTATGCAATTTTCTAATTCGAATGGATTTCCTTTAGCACTCCTTTGCCTTCTTGTGATAACTTTTTCTCCTGCCCTAACAATCTGATTTTTTGCTCATTGTAACTTCTGAAGTTCACTGTTAACCTCAATTCACAGCATACCCTGCTTTCAGGGAATTCTCTGGGTATGTTCTACGTGCTTAATCCTTTTTAGGAAAATGCTTTTCCTAAGTGTCAAAACAGGTAACCAGAGCATATGGAGACATAGCTCTGGTTGCTTCACAGATTTGTACCTGCAGCATTAGGGTATAATATTCCAATTTCTGTTACAGACATAGGCTGCTAGGTACCTGGGTCTTAAGACAGAAAGGAAGGTGAAAGATCATTTCCAACTTTATGACCTAATCTATTTTATGGATGTTGCATGAGGTAGAGGTTTAACAGATTTTTTTTTCCATTGAGTGAAGGAATCTCCATTTCACTCTAAGGAAGATAGAAATTTCCAACATTCCGGTACCTGGTTGTCTGACAGTGAGATTTCTTCTTTTTCAGTCTATTCCTACAGATTTTGGTGAAAAATAAAAGAAACAGTATTTAAGATTGCCCTGCAGATGTCAGTTTTAAGCTGTTGGTGGTAATGTAAATTAGTATAGCCATTATGGAGAACAGTATGGAAATTCCTCAAAAAACGGAATATAGACCTGCCATATAATCTAACAATTCCATTTCTAGGTACATAGCCAATGGAATTGAAATCTGTATGTCAAAGATATATCTGCACTTCCACATTCATTGCAGCACTATTCCAAACAGTCAAGGCACAAATTCCACTGAAGTGTCTATGAAGGGATGCATAAATAAAGAAAATGTGGTATATGTATACAATTGAACACTAATCAGTCTTTAAAAAGAAGAGAATCCTGTTATTCTCAACAACATGAATGAACTTGGAGAGCATTATGCTAAATGAGATTAGCCAAACACAGAAAGAAAAAATGCCTTTCTTATTTAAAGTAATTCCATTTTAAGTAGTAAATATTTACAGAATTATATAATTTTGTGTTTCAAAAAAAAAGATGCTGAAATGCCTTAAAATGGAATGACTGGAATAAAAATGTAAGAATTATTACAAATATGCCCTGGAAATTACAATGAAACATGTCCTGGTTTATAAGAAATTTTATCCACTTTAATAATCACTGTTTCTAAATTTTTTTTCTCAGTTCTTTAGAAACTCAGCATTTGAAATTTTTTTTCATTTACAAACTTTCTCTTCTTTCCACTTTTTTCATTTACTTATTTTCCTTCCTACCTGGTCAAATGATCTCTCTCTGTGTTCACTAGCATATAACACACAATACTTAGGCAGAAATTTGCATTTTGGTGGATTTTCTTTTGTTTTACTTATTTGCTATATTTTACCTGTTAATCTTTCATGACTCTTCTAAACTATACACCTCCTTGGTTAGTTCTTAGATAATATAATTGTTCTTGCTGAGTCTGTCAGAGAAAACAAAAATATGCTGAAGTGTGTGTGTGTGTGTGTGTGTGTGTGTGTGTAATTCTCAGTCTTTGACAAAAGGTTACATTGCTATGCTACATGAAAAGCACCACACTGTTGTTTCCCCTCTTGCATCTAATATCTGGATAAATATTGGAACTAGAACTTTTAACCTGATAGCAGAACATACATTAGAATCTAAATAAAAAGGTAAATCACAAGAACAAGTTTCACAACTATATATTGATCCCTGCTCCTTAAATTTATTGTGATGAATTTGGCATATGTATGATTGGAAAATAAAAAGGATAACTAATTAAACAAATTTGAGAACTGAAAATATTTTTAAAAGTAAGTGAGAGAGGTATGCTACACTTTTCTCGGTGGAGTTCCATGACTTACTACATTCAAGCCAAATTGAGAAATTGAGAAAAATATGTTCATTTGCCAAATTCATTTTTCATTAAATATATACATTTCTTGAATTTCCTTGCATTTTATATTTAAAAGGAGTTTGTTTGGTTTGTGCTTTTTTTTTTTTTTTTTTTTTTTTACCTAGTTCTACTTTTTGTTACTGCTTAAAACAAACATTCTATTCAAAGGCAACAGTGGAAGTTCTCTAAGGATTGATGTTGCTCTATTGAGTGATCTTTGATCAGATTGTCATGGAAAAATCCCTGCAGGTGATATAAAATGCGTACATATATTTGAATACATAAAATATGTGTTTTTTTGTTTCTCCTATTTTTGACACTTCTGAATATGGACATTTAGTATGCTGGCCTCAAAATGATAGGATCATCTTGGAGGTAGATTTCAAAGCAGTGACAATTTTAGAACTCAATGATGAAAGTGATTGGATTTATAAACTCTTTAGTAACCAGGAAGTAAATCTCAACAACAACACTAAAACTTGCTAGAATATAGAGTATAGAGAAACGTAGAAGAATTTAGAAACCTAATCCAAAAGATATACAATATCCATTTTCTATTTAATGTGTTTTTAATATTACTAAACATCATGACATTCACAAACTTGGGTGGTTTAAAATATTGAAGATAGTCCTAGTAATGTTTATTTTATTTTTTTTCTGCGAGTTTGCCTTTTTTAAAAATTTTTTTATATTTTAAATTGTTTTATTATACTTTAAGTTCTAGGGTACATGTGCATAATGTGCAGGTTTGTTACATATGTATACTTGTGCCATGTTGGTGTGCTGCACCCATCAACTCGTCAGCACCCATCAATTCGTCATTTATATCAGGTATAACTCCTAATGCAATCCCTCCCCCCCCGCCATGATAGGCCCTGATGTGTGATGTTCCCCTTCCCGAGTCCAAGTGATGTCATTGTTCAGTTCCCACCTATGAGTGAGAACATGCCGCGTTTGGTTTTCTGTTCTTGTGATAGTTTGCTAAGAATGATGGTTTCCAGCTGCATCCATGTTCCTACAAAGGATGCAAACTCATCCTTTTTTATGGCTGCATAGTATTCCATGGTGTATATGTGTCACATTTTCTTAATCCAGTCTGTCACAGATGGACATGTGGGTTGATTCCAAGTCTTTGCTATTGTGAATAGTGCCGCAATAAACATACGTGTGCATGTGTCTTTATAGCAGCATGATTTATAATCCTTTGGGTATATACCCAGTAGTGGGATGGCTGGGTCATATGGTACATCTAGTTCTAGATCCTTGAGGAATCGCCATACTGTTTTCCATAATGGTTGAACTAGTTTACAGTCCCATCAACAGTGTAAAAGTGTTCCTATTTCTCCACATCCTCTCCAACACCTGTTGTTTCCTGACTTTTGAATGATTGCCATTCTAACTGGTGTGAGATGGTATCTCATTGTGGTTTTGATTTGCATTTCTCTGATGGCCAGTGATGATGAGCATTTTTTCATGTGTCTGTTGGCTGTATGAATGTCTTCTTTTGAGAAATGTCTGTTCATATCCTTTGCCCACTTTTTGATGGGGTTGTTTGTTTTTTTCTTGTAAATTTGTTTGAGTTCTTTGTAGATTTTGGATATTAGCCCTTTGTCAGATGAGTAGATTGCAAAAATTTTCTCCCATTCTGTAGTTTGCCTGTTCACTCTGATGGTAGTTTCTTTTGCTGTGTAGAAGCTCTTTAGTTTAATTTGATCCCATTTGTCAATTTTGGCTTTTGCTGCCGTTGCTTTTGGTGTTTTAGACATGAAGTCCTTGCCCATGCCTATGTCCTGAATGGTACTACCTAGGTTTGCTTCTAGGGTTTTTATGGTATTAGGTCTAACATTTAAGTCTCTAATCCATCTTGAATTAATTTTCGTATAAGGAGTAAGGAAAGGATCCAGTTTCAGCTTTCTACTTATGGCTAACCAATTTTCCCAGCACCATTTATTAAATAGGGAGTCCTTTCCCCATTTCTTGTTTCTCTCAGGTTTGTCAAAGATCAGATGGCTGTAGATGTGTGGTATTATTTCTGAGGACTCTGTTCTTTTTCCATTGGTCTATATCTCTGTTTTGGTACCAGTACCATGCTGTTTTGGTTACTGTAGCCTTGTAGTATAGTTTGAAGTCAGGTAGCGTGATGCCTCCAGCTTTGTTCTTTTGACTTAGGATTGTCTTGGCAATGCGGGCTCTTTTGTGGTTCCATATGAACTTTAAAGCAGTTTTTTCCAATTCTGTGAAGAAAGTCATTGGTAGCTTGATGGGGATGGCATTGAATCTATAAATCACCTTGGGCAGTATGGCCATTTTCACGATATTGATTCTTCCTATCCATGAGCATGGTATGTTTTTCCATTTGTTAGTATCCTTTTTTATTTCACTGAGCAGTGGTTTGTAGTTCTCCTTGGAGAGGTCCTTTACATCCCTTGTAAGTTGGATTCCTAGGTATTTTATTCTCTTTGAAGCAATTGTGAATGGAAGTTCATTCATGATTTGGCTCTCTGTTTGTCTGTTACTGGTGTATAAGAATGCCTGTGATTTTTGCACATTAATTTTGTATCCTGAGACTTTGCTGAAGTTGCTTATCAGCTTAAGGAGATTTTGGGCTGAGACAATGGGGTTTTCTAAATATACAATCATGTCATCTGCAAACAGGGACAATTTGACTTCTTCTTTTCCTAACTGGATACCCTTGATTTCTTTCTCTTGCCTGATTGCCCTAGCCAGAACTTCCAACACTATGTTGAATAGGAGTGGTGAGAGAGGGCATCCCTGTCTTGTGCCAGTTTTCAAAGGGAATTTTTCCAGTTTTTGCCCATTCAGTATGATATTGGCTGTGGGTTTGTCATAAATAGCTCTTATTATTTTGAGGTACGTTCCATGAATACCGAATTTATTGAGCGTTTTTAGCATGAAGGGCTGTTGAATTTTGTCAAAGGCCTTTTCTGCATCTATTGAGATAATCATGTGGTTCTTGTCTTTGGTTCTGTTTATATGCTGAATTACGTTTATTGATTCGCGAATGTTGAACCAGCCTTGCATCCCAGGGATGAAGCCCACTTGATCATGGTGGATAAGCTTTTTGATGTGCTGCTGAATCCGGTTTGCCAGTATTTTATTGAGGATTTTTGCATCGATGTTCATCAGGGATATTGGTCTAAAATTCTCTTTTTTTGTTGTGTCTCTGCCAGGCTTTGGTATCAGGATGATGTTGGCCTCATAAAATGAGTTAGGGAGGATTCCCTCTTTTTCTATTGATTGAAATAGTTTCAGAAGGAATGGTACCAGCTCCTCCTTGTACCTCTGGTAGAATTCAGCTGTGAATCCATCTGGTTCTGGACTTTTTTTTGTTGGTAGACTATTAATTATTGCCTCAATTTCAGAGCCTGCTATTGCTCTATTCAGGGATTCAACTTTTTCCTGGTTTCGTCTTGGAAGAGTGTAAGTGTCCAGGAAATTATCCATTTCTTCTAGATTTTCTAGTTTATTTGTGTAGAGGTGTTTATAGTATTCTCTGATGGTAGTTTGTATTTTTGTGGGGTCGGTAGTGATATCCCCTTTATCATTTTTTATTGCGTCTATTTGATTCTTCTCTCTTTTCTTCTTTATTAGTCTTGCTAGCGGCCTGTCAATTTTGTTGATTTTTTCAAAAAACCAACTCCTGGATTCATTGATTTTTTTGGAGGGTTTTTTGTGTCTCTATCTCCTTCAGTTCTGCTCTGATCTTAGTTATTTCTTGCCTTCTGCTAGCTTTTGAATGTGTTTGCTCTTGCTTCTCCAGTTTTTTAAATTGTGATGTTAGAGTGTCAATTTTAGATCTTTCCAGCTTTCTCTTGTGGGCATTTAGTACTATAAATTTCCCTCTACACACTGCTTTAAATGTGTCCCAGAGATTCTGGTATGTTGTATCATTGTTCTCATGGGTTTCAAAGAACATCTTTATTTCTGCCTTCATTTCGTTATGTACCCAGTAGTCATTCAGGAGCAGGTTGTTCAGTTTCCATGTAGTTGAGCAGTTTTTTTTTTTTTTTTTTTTTTTTTCTTTTTTTTTTTATTTTTTATTTTTTATTTTTTATTATACTTTAAGTTCTAGGGACATGTGCATAACGTTTATATCATGTATAACTCCCAAAGCAATCCCTCTCTCCTCACCCCTCCCCATGATAGGCCCCAGTGTGTGATGTTCCCCTTCCGAGTCCAAGTGATCTCAATGTTCAGTTCCCACCTATGAGTGAGAACATGCGGTGTTTGGTTTTCTGTTCTTGTGATAGTTGCTAAGAATGATGGTTTCCAGCTGCATCCATGTCCCTACAAAGGACGCAAACTCATCCTTTTTGATGGCTGCATAGTATTCCATGGTGTATATGTGCTACATTTCTTAATCCAGTCTGTCACAGATGGACATTTGGTTGATTCCAGGTCTTTGCTATTGTGAATAGTGCCGCAATAAACATAGTGTGCATGTGTCTTTGTAGTAGAGTAATTTATAATCCTTTGGGTATATACCCAGTGTGGGATGGCTGGGTCATATGGTACATCTAGTTCTAGATCCTTGAGGAATCGCCATACTGTTTTCCATAATGGTTGAACTAGTTACAATCCCACCAACAGTGTAAAAGTGTTCCTATTTCTCCACATCCTCTCCAACATCTATTGTTTCCTGACTTCTTAATGATTGCCATTCTAACTGGTGTGAGATGGTATCTCATTGTGGTTTTGATTTGCATTCTCTGATGGCGAGTGATGACGAGCATTTTTTCATGTGTCTGTTGGCTGTATGGATGTCTTCTTTTGAGAAATGTCTGTTCATATCCTTTCCCCACTTTTTGATGGGGTTGTTTGTTTTTTTCTTGTATATTTGTTTGAGTTCTTTGTAGATTCTGGATATTAGCCTTTGTCAGATGAGTAGGTTGCAAAAATTTTCTCCCATTCTGTAGGTTGCCTGTTCACTCTGATGGTAGTTTGATTGAGTTTCTTAGTCCTGAGTTTTCAGTTTGATTGCACTGTGGTCTGAGAGACAGTTTGTTATAATTTCTGTTCTTGTACATTTGCTAAGGAGTGCTTTACTTCCAATTATGTGGTCAATTTTGGAATAAGTGCGATGTGGTGCTGAGAAGAATGTATATTCTGTTGATTTGGGATGGAGAGTTCTATAGATGTCTATTAGGTCGCTTGGTGCAGAGATGAGTTCAATCTTGGATATCCTTGTTAACTTTCTGTCTCATTGATCTGTCTAATGTTGACAGTGGAGTGTTGAAGTCTCCCATTATTATTGTATGGGAGTCTAAGTCTCTTTGTAAGTGTCTAAGGACTTGCTTTATGAATTGGGTGCTCCTGTATTGGGTGCATATATATTTAGGAGAGTTAGCTCTTCCTGTTGAATTGATCCCTTTACCATTTTGTAATGGCCTTCTTTGTCTCTTTGATCTTTGATGGTTTAAAGTCTGTTTTATCAGAGACTAGGATTGCAACCCCTGCTTTTTTTTGTTCTCCATTTGCTTGGTAGATCTTCCTCCATCCCTTTATTTTGAGCCTATGTATGTCTCTGCATGTGAGATGGGTGTCCTGAATACAGCAGACTGATGGGTCTTGACTCTTTATCCAGTTTGTCAGTCTGTGTCTTTTAATTGGAGCATTTAGTCCATTTACATTTAAGGTTAATATTGTTATGTGTGAACTTGATCCTGCCATTATGATATTAACTGGCTATTTTGCTCGTCAGTTGATGCAGTTTTTTCCTAGCCTCGATGGTCTTTACATTTTAGCATGTTTTTGCAATGGCTGGTACCGGTTGTTCCTTTCCATGTTTAGTGCTTCCTTCAGGGTCTCTTGTAAGGCAGGCCTGGTGGTGACAAAACCTCTAAGCATTTGCTTATCTGTGAAGGATTTTATTTCTCCTTCACTTATGAAACTTAGTTTGGCTGGATATGGAATTCTGGGTTTAAAATTCTTTTCTTTAAGAATGTTGAATATTGGCCCCCACTCTCTTCTGGCTTGTAGAGTTTCTGCCAAGAGGTCTGTTGTTAGTCTGATGGGCTTCCCTTTGTGGGTAACCCGACCTTTCTCTCTGGCTGCCCTTAAGATTTTTTCCTTCATTTCAACTTTGGTGAATCTGGCAATTATGTGTCTTGGAGTTGCTCTTCTCAAGGAGTATCTTTGTGGTGTTCTCTGTATTTCCTGAATTTGAATGTTGGCCTGCCCTACTAGGTTGGGGAAGTTCTCCTGGATGATATCCTGAAGAGTGTTTTCCAACTTGGTTCCATTTTCCCCCTCACTTTCAGGCACCCCAATCAGACGTAGATTTGGTCTTTTTACATAATCCCATACTTCTTGCAGGCTTTGTTCATTTCTTTTTCTTCTTTTTTCTTTTGGTTTCTCTTCTCGCTTCATTTCATTCATTTGATCCTCAATCACTGATACTCTTTCTTCCAGTTGATCGAGTCGGTTTCTGAAGCTTGTGGATTTGTCACGTATTTCTTGTGTCATGGTTTTCATCTCTGTCAGTTCGTTTATGGCCTTCTCTGCATTAATTATTCTGGTTATCAATTCTTCCACTCTTTTTTCAAGATTTTTAGTTTCTTTGCGCTGGGTACGTAATTCCTCCTTTAGCTCTGAGAAGTTTGATGGACTGAAGCCTTCTTCTCTCATCTCATCAAAGTCATTCTCTGACCAGCTTTGATCCATTGCTGGCGATGAGCTGCACTCCTTTGCAGGGGGAGATGCGCTCTTATTTTTTGAATTTACAGGTTTTCTGCCCTGCGTCTTCCCCATCTTTGTGGTTTTATCTGCCTCTGGTCTTTGATGATGGTGACGTACTGATGGGGTTTTTGTATAGGTGTTCTTCCTGTTTGATAGTTTTCCTTTTAATAGTCAGGACCCTCAGCTGTAGGTCTGTTGGAGATTGCTTGAGGTCCACTCCAGACCCTGTTTGCCTGGGTGTCAGCAGCAGAGTCTGCAGAAGATAGAATATTGCTGAACAGCGAGTGTACCTGTCTGATTCTTACTTTGGAAGCTTCCTCTCAGGGGTGTACTCCACCCTGTGAGGTGTGGGGTGTCAGACTGCCCCTAGTGGGGGATGTCTCCCAGTTAGGCTACTCAGGGGTCAGGGACCCACTTGAGCAGGCAGTCTGTCCGTTCTCAGATCTCAACCTCCACGTTGGAAGATCCACTGCTCTCTTCAAAGCTGTCAGACAGAGTCGACAGAATCGTTCGCATCTGCACAGGCCTCTGCTGCTTCCCCTGTTGTTGTTTAGCTGTGTCCTGTCCCCAGAGGTGGAGTCTACAGAGACAGGCAGGTTTCCTTGAGCTGCTGTGAGCTCCACCCAGTTCGATCTTCCCAGGGCTTTGTTTACCTACTTAAGCCTCAGCAATGGCGGGCGCTCCTCCCCCATCCTCGCTGTTGCCTTGCCGTTAGATCACAGACTGCTGTGCTAGCAATGAGGGAGGCTCCGTGGTCGTGGGACCCTCCCCGCCAGGTGTAGGTATAATCTCCTGGTGTGCCCGTTTCCTTAAAGCGCAGTATTGGCGTGGGAATTACCCGATTTTCCAGGTGTTGTGTGTCTCAGTTCCCCTGGCTAGGAAAAAGGATTCCCTTCCCCCTTGCACTTCCCAGGTGAGGCAATGCCTCGCCCTGCTTCAGCTCTCGCTGGTCGGGCTGCAGCAGCTGACCAGCACCGATTGTCCGGCACTCCCCAGTGAGGTGACCCCAGTACCTCAGTTGAAAATGCAGAAATCACTAGTCTTCTGTGTCGCTCGTGCGGGGAGTTGGAGACTGGAGCTGTTCCTATTCGGCCATCTTGCTCCGCCCCCCCGGGAGTTTGCCTTTTTCAGATTCTGTGTATGAGTGAGCCTAGTAATGTTTATTTAGGAAACAGATGATTTGTATGTAAAATAAATATGTAATATTACCTTTATTGTCATTTATAAGTTCAAAGATCCTGGATTTTATGTATATATTACATAAAATTAGGTTTTAGACTCACATTAGGTTTTCAAAGAAAAGGAAACTAAAAATTAGGGTTGTCTATTTAAATATCACTAAATAAACTGTCTTTTTATTTTTCTGAGGCTACATTTACCCTTAGATTGCATTACATTGTTAGACAGGAAGTGTTAAGAAACCATTTCTAGTATTTGAAACAATTGCCCATAGTCATACTGCAGCAAACGATTGGAAACAATGAACTGCTTCAGAGTAATTTCCCTCTATTTATTTGTGAAGACAGAAGTTAAGAGTTTAAAACACCCTCTTTCACTTATTTTACGTTAATAAATATGTAAAATATAGTTTGAATTATATCCTAGACTCTCAATATTTATTGGGCATTGTGTAAGAGATTGGGTGGATACGAAGGTATGTAAGGACTTGATCTGACCCTTAAAGTTATTATTAAAATAAATACACAATAAAAAAGGAGTGCCAAATATTATACCTCACATCACATGTACGTCCAATTTTCTACTTTGGGAGGCTAGAAAGTCACGGATATTTGACCAATTTATCTCTCTTTAGTTAGAAATCTACCATATTCATTACAAACACTTGAGACATGATGCTATTTTTAATATATTTTGAAACAGATAACTTAAATGTTTTTCAACTTTTTCCTTACATTTTCCTAGAAACTGCTGCTATCTTTGACTCACTAATAGAATATATCTCTTTGCCCCATCTTCTAAATCTACTTTATCACTATTCTCTTAAGTCTGAAAAATGCCCAAAGACATTTATCAAATTTTCTTGTCTGCTTTGAATATGTTTTAATATTTTATGACTTATAACAGATGAGAGCATAGTTTTAGAATATTGGTAATAAATCTTGTTATTAATATGTAACAGCAAATAAAATATTTTTAAATTAAAAGAGAAACATTAAAATGAGGGTATAAAAATCTCTTTTCCTATTAGCAGAGATACTAACTTCTTTATGAAATTATTATTTTTTAATGTAAATGGTATTTTACAATAAATGCATATAAATTACACATTTCAAATTTTATTCTCAAGGAAACTGATTTCAGTTTACTTCTTTATGCTATTTTTATTTTTCTAATTGTGAGATTATGCTAAGAAAATGGTTTTGGTAGTGTTGTTTTTATGTGCATTTATCCATAGCATTACATTTGTTAATCCTCACCTTTTTATTTTTTATTTTTTTGAGACGAAGTCTCACCCTATTGCCCAGGCTGGAGTGTAGTGGTGCACTCTCGGCTCACTGCAGCCTCCACCTCCCAGGTTCAAGCAATTCTCCTACCTCAGCCTCCAAGTAGCTGAGAGTACAGGCACCCACAACCACGCCTGGCTAATTTTTGTATTTTTAGTAGAGACGGGGTTTCGCCATATTGGTCAGGCTGGTCTGGAACTACTGACCTTGTGATCCGCCTGCCTCGGCCTCCCAAAGTGCTTGGATTACAGGCGTGAGCTACCATGCCTGGCCTAATTCTCACTTTTAATGCCTAAATTGCATGAATATATCATCATTTACGTAACTATTGCAACAGTCTAGAACATAGGATTCCAACATTTTACTGTTAAAAATACATTTGACATGAAAATTCATATGTGTAAATCTTATCTGATTATTTCTTTTGATTGGGTTACAAGAGCTAAAATTTCTGTGTCACTGATGTGAATGTTATTAAAACCTTGATGCATACTGCCAACATACTTTTCATAAAATTTTAGTAACTTATAACTTCACCAAAAGCTCAGAATATGCTCTTTTTAGTGTCATCTTTATCAATACAACTATTACCCTTTTATTAATTCTTTGTCAATTGTGTAAAAATACATGCCTTTGGTTTAGCATTCACTTTTGTTATTATTTAGACATGAGAACACTTTCACATACCTATCAATCACTTTATTTTTCTTCCATGTTCTTCTTTTTTCTGCTTACTGTCATGATAATGTTAGGAAGCACACTAGAAAGGGAACTTGGGGAATGTGGTTTATCCCAGCCAAGTTGGCACACAACAAAGCCATCAAAGTCAGTAACATAGCGTTCATACAGAATTTTCCTAATACAGTTGGATATGTGGAAGAACACTTCTCCTCTCATTTATCTCCCTTTTCCCAAATTTCATAATTGTTTTGACTTTTTTTCAAGAGATCTTTATGAAATTTACTCCCTCAAAAAATCTCATTACAATTTTTATTAAGATTGATATAATATGTAACTTGTTGAAGTAAGATATGTCATTTTCACAGTATTCACTAACTTATTTCCAAAATGTAGTGTTGATAACAACAGGAAGCAGACAAATCCTATGCAGACTGGAGTGAGTCCTCGGCGAAACCCCATCTTCAAGCTAAAAACAGCTTGAAACCTGCGGCCCAGAATGAGAAATCCTACTCCTGTTTGCCCAGTCTTTCCTGATTGGCTCTTTCTGAATAATGCTTTTTAACCAATCACATGTTTTTTCCAATACTGCCTACTGCCTGTCCCTCCCCATTCTGTGCCCGTAAATGCCCCAGATCCAGCCATACTGGGAGAAAAAGCACCTGAATTTGGGTGGTTGACCACCTGCATGTCTCCTCTCCACTGAGAGCTATTTCATTGATCCTTCCTCACTCTTCGAATGTCAGCATATCCTCATTCTTCTTGGATATGGGACAAGAGCTTGGGACACACTGAATGTGGGTACAGAGAAGGCTGTAACGTCGTGGCCCTCTGCCCTCTGCTGGCAGAGGGCAGCTGCCTCACGTGACAGCAGCAGCAGGGGGGCCAAGCTAGCCCCAGAGCCCTGTGCTGGAGCAGGACAAGGGTCTGAAAGAGCTGTTAACATGCCCCCATTCATTGGGCTGCAGAGGGAGGACAAAGAAGGCTAATTAACATGCTGTTACATCCCCTCTGGAGCTCAAGGTGGCAAGCATCCCTGCCTGGGCATCACCACATCCCTCTTATCTGGACACCAGAGTCTGCCACGGGAGTGACATGTGACATGCCTATTCCAACCACAAGCACTGCATGGGGCCTGCTTCTGTGCTGACACTTGGAACTGCGGGCCAGGCACCACACTTACTTGCTAACATGCCCCCTCCAGCCAGGGGCTGAGAATGCAGTCACAGTGGCTGCAGGATCTGTGCCGGATTGCCACTGGGCACAGCCTGGTGGACCAACTAGACAGGACATCTCCTCTGGCAAACCCAGGCCCAAGTAAAGCCTGGGAAAGAACATTGTCAGTCAGGGGTCACCAGCTGGCAAGTGACTGAGAAAAACCCTGTGTTAGTGTTTTTTTCTCACTTATTATTTTCTCAGCTCCACCTGAAATTCTGTGATGAAACTGTTGTGCCGGTGGCCGTGATCCACCCAAGAGGCCTCAGGAGCATTGATATTAAATGGCATGATTAGGCAGAAAAGGGGTATATTTTGCATCCACTAACCTCCACTCAATACTTTTGTGTGGCATGGATAATCCAATTAAAAGCCAATAAATTTGACTCAAGGATCACTGAGGTAGACAGAAATGTCCCACCACAGAGGCTGAATTAGCCACTTTGTTCACAAAGCTGATTAGGATGTGTTAGAGACTCAAGAGACCTCTACAGCATTCAAAAGCTCAGTAGAGCTGTTTTTAGAAAGTAGGTGCTGCCAAGCCTTCCTCAAGCTAAGGAAGAAGATAACTCAAAGGAAAATAATGAAAGACTCCATTGGCGGATACCAACAGAATGCAAGAAATGAAATGCAGTTGGCACTTATCTATCTAACTTGTAAGTATCTGAGATGAGTGAGGATTTTGTGAAGAAACCAGGTGAATCAGAGTACCCTTCATTGAACTGCTGTGAAGTTTGCTAAGCTACTTCTAGCATAAGCCCAGATGTAATTTTGAATAGGATAAGGAAAAGGAGTACTTGTAGTTAAAGCAATTACCTACTTGATAACTAAAGGGGTAACTTGATTTATCTGTGTTAAGCTCAGTACTATTAACCAGAATTGACAATATTATATTAGAGTGACTATAGCTTGGACTTTGAAATCATACCATCTAGGATTAAAATCTGGCTCTGTCACTGACTAATTGGTGACATTGAACAATACACTCGATATTAGGAGCTCATAATTTTCATCTTTGAAGATGAAAACAATAATACACATCTCATAGTGTTTTGCGAGACGTAAAGTAGGGTAGTACATATAAACATTTTAGAATAGTATATAGTACAGAATAAATTATCTTTTATCATTGTTATCACCACCAAGTTAATGGGGGTTCATTAAAAAAGTCAGAATACTTAAAAACAAAATTTTAAAGTTGTTCAATTTTCCTTACACATCTAAGTGTTAGAGTGAGTAAATTTGGACTACACTGCCTTATAATCCAACTTTATTTATGTGACATGATGACATCCCTTTCTTATTTTCAAATCAAGACATTGGCAACTGTGGTTGACATTTAAGAAGCATGATCCAATCAAGTAGTGTATTCGTCTGTTCTCACACTGCTAATAAAGACATACTTGAGACTGTGTAGTTTATAAATTTAAAATTTTAATTAACTTACAGCTTTACATGGCTGGAGAGGCCTCAAAATCATGGCAAAAGGTGAAAGAGGAGCAAAGTCATGTCTTACATGGCAGCAGGCAAGAGAATGTGTGCAGGGGAACTACCCTTTATAAAACCATCAGATCTTGTGAGACTTATTCACTATCACAAGAACAGCATGGAAAAGACCCACCCCGATGATTCAATTACCTCCCACTGGGTCCCTCCCATGACATATGGGGATTATGGGAGCTATCATTCAAAATGAGGTTTGGGTGGGGACACAGCAAAACCGTATCAACTAGGTTTTGAGTAAGATGTACATAGGGCATGTGTTACTTTTTCATGCCTCATAACTAATCAAGTCACACCAAAAATAGGCAAATAAAAAACCACCAACAACAATACAATGTGAATAAAAATACTTGAAATTACACTTCAGAACTTGGACCTATGGTAATCCGAAAAATGAGGAAGCAGTGTTACTCCATAAATGACACAGTCCGTTGGGAATTCCTGAACACCTTTAGGTTCAGTGATTCACTAGATAGATTCGCATAACTAAGAAAAGCTGTTGTACTCGTGGTTAAGGTTTATTACCATGAAATTATACTAATCAAGTTAGCAAAAGAAAGAGTTACAGAGCAGACACAGGCTTCCAAATTGTCTTCACCCAATATAGTCACATGGATCACACTAGTACTCCAAGCAACAATGCATGACAACACATGTGAAGTATTGCCAACCAGGGAAATACACACAAGCCGTGGTGTCCAAAATTTTTACTGGGGGCAGACATGGAGTAACTATGGCTGATCTTGATTACTGAGTCTCCAGCTGCTCCAGAGGACAAACTGATTTTGTGTGGCCCAAGGCCCTCACCATAAATTACATTATTAATGTAAACTCTATGGTGTGTCCCAAGGCCCTAGGTAAACAAAGATTTTGTTATCAATTAGGATATTCCAAGGCTTAAAGGTTATCTCCTAGGAATAGGTCAAGGGCCAAATCTTTCTTTGGAATGTGTATGACTGGAATATCCAGAACTGCTAGTCAACTCTTTAATGCACAGTGTATAGAATTGTTAAAAAAGGAATAGTTTTAAGGTCTATAAGATATTTTCTCATATTTGTTTATTTCAATCCATGTTCACATCCTCTATATCCAACACTGCTTGGTATACAAACCTAGAAAATGTGATACTTGACCAGAAACGATTTTCCTAAAGAAAAGGACACATATTTACTGATTGCTACAATGGTACAGACACACTGCAGCATCATTTATATGTCATTTTATGCAACCTTCAGAACAACCCTGTAATATATGTGTTGATGTTTTGTTTCTTACAAATGAGAAAACCAAGGCTCAAAGTGATAAACTCATTTTCCCTGGGTTGTTTATTCATTCACCCTTTCAATATCAAATATTTGCCATGTCCCAGTTAGTAGATGATACTAGGAACATAGTAAAATCAAAATAGACATGCTCTAGATTGGCACAGTGCTCATAGTCTAGGAGGAAAAAGAGAAGTAAACAAACAACTACCACCGGTTTGAAGTAATGCAAAGTTTATGCCTGGCTCCTCTTTCCATTATATACTCTCTTCTGTAAATGATCTTATTCATATTCAGAGTTTCATGGATATTTTCGACTCGGACATTTCCTCAGGGTTCCAGACACATATGCTGAGTTGTCACCTTTTCTTAGCTTTCTCAAGGACACATCAAACTTAGTTGAAACCTAAACACATAATCTTCTCCTGAAAACAGCCTCCCCTGACACATATAACTGGTCTACTTTTGCATTTCAGACATTGGCACTTTCTATCCTGTTGTGAAATCTGAACATCACTCCTGACACTTGTGTTTCCTTCACCACATCAAGCCCTACTGGTGGCTTCTGTTAGGATGCTTTCAAATCTATTTGCTTCTTCATCTCTCTACCCTATCTCCATAGCACAAGATACCATCAACTCACCTGTAATATTGAGATCACCTCCTTACTGATCTATCTGCATCTACATTGATTTTCTGCCAGCCATTTCCCACAATGCAGTCAGGGTGTTATATTGAAATGTCAAGTCTGATTATGTTACTGCCTCTGCTTAACACCCTTCCATTATTTTCTATTGCTATTAGAATAAAGAAAAAAATTCTCCACACATTCGCACATTCCTGAATGGCCTGGCTCTAAAACTTGGTTCTCCTACTCCCTCTTACCCACTTTCTCCATATGCTCCACTACCTTCAGCTTTTCATAGATATGTACTGTGCACTTTCCCCCACAAGACAATAGAGCAATTTCTGAATATGGGGGTAATGCCTACTCATCCTTCAGATTTTACCCCAGTTGCCACAACCCTGGAGAAGCCTTCCTTGACCATTTTTGAGTTAGATTTCTGCTATTTATACACCTTTACTTGTATGCAGATGGTCCTAACTTACTATGGTTCAAATTATGCTCCTTTGACTTTACAGTGGTACAAAAGCAATACACATTCAGTAGAAACAGTACTGCAATTGCCTATACACCCACTCTGTTTTTCTCTCTTGAGTATTTAATCAGTTACATGAAATATTTAACATTTGATTATAAAACAGGCTGTGTACTAGATGATTTTGTCCAACTGAAGGAGAAGTGTTCTGAGCACACAGGGTAGGCAAGTCTAAGCTATGATGTTCAGTAGGTTAGGTGTATGAACGATACGGACAAAAGGTAGGGAAACCATGGGTAGATGAGGGTGATCCCCAGTGAGGGCCATGCCTTCAGGCCTGGACCTGTGGCCGAAAGTGAGAACATGCATTCCTGTTTTCCCACTCAAATGTTGCCTTTTCCAAATCTACCCTGGCCTGCTCTGCCCCCCATTTTTTAGCCATAAAAACCCCAGGCCCCACTGGTGGAGCAGCAGAGCAGCAGAGAAAGAGAGAAGAGAAGTAGCCAGATGTTGGAGAGAAGCAGCTTGACTTCAGAGGGATGGTTTGACGGTGAGACCTCACAGAAGAGGTCGGCCGGGGACAGCCAAACTCGAGGGAAGACCACTTTCCCACTGCGTGACCTTTCCAGCTCCCCATCCCGCTGAGAGCCACCTTCACTGGCAATAACATCCTCTACGTGTACCGTCTTCCATTCATTCATGCGGACTGATTCCTCCCAGACGCCAGACAAAGACCCAGGTGCGGGTGCAAGAGGCTGTCACACTTACCCTCCACTGAGCTGTCTAACACTTAAGCCATACATGGATGACAAAACTAAAAGAGCACACTATAATACACTCCCTCTGGGGTGCTGGAGGGCATGGACAACCCCTAGACCCAGCTGTGGACCCACAAGGAGTTCTGCTCCTGCCAGTTGCACAGAAGCACTCATCCTGGCCTCTGTGCCCACTCTCCGGCACTCCCCTCCCGTGAGGGATTGGGAGGTGTGGGCTGAGTACATGAGCCAACTCTTCGTGAGTCTCACAAAGGGGTCGAGGGAACTATCCCGCTTCACTAAGGTAATGTTGAATTTACAATATTTTTAGTTTATAATGGGTTTATCTAGATATAACCTCATCGTAAGTCGAGGAGCATCTGTACTCATTTTTTAAGGAACTTATGAGAATTGCGCTTCCGCATTAGTTTTGGGAGTTACATGATTAATATGACTCCCTCGGGAAAGCTAAGCTCCAGGTTTGTAGGACTTCTTGCTTTTCTTATCCCCAGCATTGCATGATAGTTATGTACCACACATTTGTTGAGTGAGTAAATAAATAAAAGAAAGAATGAACGGCAGGGTCAGTATTTGAAGCCAGGGAATATGATTCTTTCCACTATGCAACTGCCAAATTTTAAAGTCTAGAGATTCAAATGTTAGTCATTTAATTACACTCGATATACAATAGATATGTATTGAATGCCTGTTTTTCCGATATGTGCTGTTCTAGATGCAGAAGACAGTAGGAAAAAAGGTAGATGAGATCCTTTTTTACTAATGGTATTTATGTTATATGGGGGAAGGCACTAAATAAGTAAATAAATAAACAAGATGATTTCAGATTTTTAAATGAAATTAAAATAAACAAAAATATATAATGAAACTTGTAGGGACTTTGGCCAGAAAAATATTTAGCCTGGTCATATTAGATAAGCTCTCTTAAAAAGGTGATATTTGAGTTGAGATATATAAATCAATTACTCTACCTTGATATAAAAATTAGAGGAAACACTGAAAGACAATGCTTTCACTGTGACATACACTTATTAAAAGTACTGTTAAGTGTTTTAGAAAAAAAAACATAGAAGCTTAAAGGAGTGAAGCTAGACTTTGTGGAGCCTGTGAGTATTGAGAATGTGCTGGATTTGAATTGAGAATGTGTTGGATTTAAATAGAAACAGAGGAAAGTGGGATAACAAAATTAAAGCATAGATGTAGACATGTCTGTGGATATACAACAAAACTATTTTGTAAAATCAGAAACAAAAACTACAAAATCAAAATTAAAGAACTGCTGTACATCATTGGCAATCCCTAGAAATTTTTTGTGTGAGTGGGTTTGTTAAAGAAAGTTCAACAAAAGGATATGGTGTTTTATTCTTCATTCAAAATGTTCAAGCCATTGAATGCTGCCCACTTACATTTACGAAAAAGAAAAACAATGCTTATATAGAGAGCATTAGGGAGTGGTGAAAATAGAAATAGATAATCGAGATTTAAAACCAGGTTAGGGGATACCTTCAAAGTCTGTAATGAGGATTTCTTGGACATTTATTCTTATGCAGCACTAAAGAGGTATTTTTGGTGGTCTTTCTGTTACCACTTAGCAGTTAATGGTGGTAAAGAATGAATGGGTCAGAGAGGCAGGAGGCTAACTCCCAAAATTCTTTATAAAATGTATTAATTATTGCTAAATATGACATTAATGACTAAAATAATGACATTACTAACAGTGTGGCAGCATAATGTGGTATAAAGGGCATAGGCCTGACAGGTCAGTAAATCTCTGTCTGCCATTAACTGGTTGTATAACCACAGATAGGTCACTTTATGTCACTTAGCTTCAGTTTTTTTATTTTTAAATTAACCTTTTAAAGTCTCCCTGAGATTAAAAATTCTAAAATTTTATGATGGGTGCCCATATAACAAGATTTTGTCATAATCTGTGTTAAATGTTGGCCAAAGAAAGATGGTCTGGCAGTGAAAGGATTTGCATGTGAAAATATTCAGGATTGTATTCTTTGAGTCTTTTACAATTATCTGTACCCTCATATATTTTTCATTAGTAATCATTGTGAACAGACACTGGAATGGGGAATTTGCTTCTGCTCTTGATCATTCCATAGTTTTAGTTCTGTCTCCTCTCCACCTTTAAAAGTGGTAACATTGAGCTCGCGCTTTTGTATATACCTCAAACAGATTTTAAGACACCATTGAATAACGTGAAATGTTTATTTGTGATCTTACTTTCTTGAAATTAATATTAAACATACTATTTAGAGTGGCGTGCGCTTCATGAATGAATAAAATGAATCATAGAGTCGCCAATCTCGTGGCTGAATCTTTTAAAGGAAGAAGAATCCAATTGTGGAACTGCAGAATTGCCTATGGGTGTCGAGTTGGAGTTTAGCTGTTGCTGTATTATTTATCTTTTCCTTTAATTAAAATAGTTCCTAATTTTAATAAGGGATATACTTCAAGGAGCAAAATCTTTGTGGGTGTACATAGCAACAATAAAGGCAAAAGCAGATTATTAGCAAATTCACTAAGAATCCCAAAGAAATAGATGGTTACACACCATACACATGTCTTATTTTTACTTTTTGGAGAGTAGCAAATTGTTTCAGAAGTTTGTGTGTACCATCCCTTATTTAGGTGAAAACAATAGTTTTACCTGTTAATATAGAGGTGACCCTTGAATAACATGGGTTTGAACCATGTGGGCTCACTTATACATAAATTTTCTTCTCCTCTGCCACCCATGAGGAAACAAAACCAATGCCTCCTCTTCTGCTTCCTCCCCAGCCTACTCAACGTGAAGACAATAAGGATGAAGACCTTTGTGATGATCCATTTCTACCTAATTAACAATAAATATATTTTGTCTTCCTTACGGTTTTCTTAATAACGTTTTATTTACTCTAGCTTACTTTATTGTAAATTTACAGTATATAATACATATAACATACAAGATATGTGTGAATCGACAGTTTATGTTATTGATAAGGCTTCTGGTTACCTGTAGGCCATGAGTAGTTATGTTTTAGGGGAGCCAAAAGTGATTTTCATGTTTTTTTTTTTTTTTTGAGACACAGTCTCACTCTGTTGGAGTGCAGTGGTGCGATCTCGGCTCACTGCAACCTCTGCCTCTCGGGTTCAAGGAAGTCTCTGCCTCAGCCTCCCAAGTAGCTGGGATTACAGGTGCCTACCAACATTCCTGGCTAATTTTTGTATTTTTAGTAGAGATGGGGGTTTCACCATCTTGGCCAGGCTGGTCTTGAACTCCTGACCTCGTGATCCACCCGCTTTGGCCTCCCAAAGTGCTGGGATTACAGGCATGAGCCACCGCGCCTGTCCCAGATTTTTGACTGCCCATGAGTTTGGCATCCCTAGCCCCAATGTTCAAGTGCCAACTATATAGCTTTCTGGAAACACAATTTTTAATCTTCATTTCAAGTGGTGATAATCAACTACAATGTGTACATATTTAGCATAAAATGTATCAAAACATTTATGTATTTGACACCAAGAATAATATGGGGTTGACAGAAGATAGTATATTATTGACTCAAATATTCTGTATCTTTTAACATGTAAAATACAGATAACTAACTCCTGCTTTAAGGAAGCTCCTCCATTCAAATGATTTCGATTGTGTATATATATGTACATAGCCAACTTCCACATGAGTATGGATATGCCGCATCTACTGAAATCCAGAAATGGATTTGATTTCAAATTCTCCATGCTCTAGTGCACGTGCACACATCCTAAGTTGTAAATAGCTGTTATCACTTGTTAGGATAACTTAATTAAACTTGCTTATTAAAAACCCTTAATTCGTTAGTGATAAAATCTTGATTAGTACATTTTCCTGCTAGGTGACCTCCTAATTTAATAGAAGATGAATTTTTAAATGGGGAAAAATGCCTGTGGCAGAGATTTTGTGCGAGTGAATAGAGTTTGCAATACACATAGGGATATATTCTAGCCTAATTAGTAAGGGTGCAAATGAATTTTTATTCCATATACCAGAAGTGTCATTGATGAACCACGGTGAGAAGTTTGAAATACATTCAGATTGGCAGTGTGGGACTGAAATCTGTGGGAAAATCACAAGCTAATTCATTGATTGCCCCTTGGAAATTACTGCTGTTAATTGTTAGGTAATTAACATGGAGCTACAATTATATTGGCCTAAGGGGGTGATTAATGTTTCAACATGTCACATTAGCAGCGGCTGGATTTTCAAAGCTTTTCTTTTCACATGGTTTAGGAGACAGATGGTATATTGTCTATGGATTTTTTTTTTTTTTTACTAAAGTTTATTCTGAGAACAAGTGTGTGAATTTTCTGTTCTCGGGCCTCCTTTTAATAGATACAAATTTTAACATAAGAATTTGATAACTTTTATGAAATAATGCAGTATTTGCTAATAATATTCTTTCACCTAAAATATATATTGCTAAACAGGAAAGTTACTTTAATTTTATGTATTGGTGTAAAATCAAAGCTGTCTTAAATTTGAGGAGTTCGCATTTTTCTTTATGACAGGTCTTATTTAATGATAGTAAGAGGAAAAATTAGTATGATATTATATTTGTAATGATCAATATAATTTAAGCAGAAACCAATAAACCACGTTGAATAAATGCATTTAGTAACAGTTATATAGAGTACATTTATGTTTGTATTTTTTCCCATCTCATTGTCTCTCTTACCCTTTCTTTTTCCGAAAGCTGTGTACACCCCAATCTATCAAATCCTAATTTAGCCCAGTTCATTGTGGCATGGATTTTTCAGAACTCTCCTCTCCTCTGAAGAAGCCATGTTGATCTCTAAATATCAAGGCTAAAAATAGAGACAGAATGCATCAAATCAACTGTTTGTTTACTTAGGGGGGACACTTGCAGAAGTCAACACTACTCATTACCAGATTAGCCTGAGATGTTACGTTATATGTTTAAGATTTTCCTATTTCCATTTCATCTAAATTTCAGAGTTTGTTAAGCTGTTTCCAAAATTTGGGGCACATCTATCTTATAATAAAATAATTACAAATAATTACAAAATTATTACAAAAAATTATTATTACAAAACTTATTACAAAAAATAAAAATAATTACAAAAATTATATCCAAACTATAGTTACTTTAATAATTTAAAGAAATCATTATTGTAAATTAATTTTATTTACAGATAAATCAACCCTCTACTGATCCCATATATTCAGTCACAGATTTCTAGAGAAATAGTTTTAATATGTAGCCCATCTGTTTTTATTTGAAACCCATTTTGGTTGAAATGGTTTTTAAAAATTTAAGTATTTTTATTTTTAATAGAAGTCAACGTCGTACATTTCTTCTTGTAAAAAGATACATTCAATACTAAAACCTAAGTGAGTTCCAAAAAATTCTTAAGGTCTCCAAAGGTGGATTTTTTTAAGTCCAATTAAGGCACATTATCTAAAAAAGCAGAATAGATTTCTAACAGTTCAAAGAGCTACTTCTTTTATAATTTTTTTCATGAAAATTTGAGATGTCATTTTTCTTGGTAGCCCCATACTGAGGTCTTTGTTGTGACTGCAGTCTGTAGCTTTTATATTGATTTGTACTACTTCAACAAATGACAGAAATCTTTATTATCTACAGTAAAGCCAGCTATTAACTTTTACTGTCCATTAAAACTGGAAAATTGTGAAAGGAAGTCAGTACTTCTAAGCCTTTAAAATAGAGAATTACTGAAATCGTGATTTTAGGTAATTCTGTTTTCAGATCCTTTTGCATTTCTTTTACATTGAAAACCAATTGCAATTGTTCAAATGTCTATTTTACTGTCAAGCTGACATTTCACCTCAGTTACTCTTTTCTTTGCTTATTATAATTTTACCAAAAAAAAATTCTTGTCGTGCTGGAAATAGCAGAATATGCAGTAAGACCAAATTAGGTACATGCATTTTTATTGGAGAACTTTCATCAAATGTCTTTTTTTAATCCAATTTTAATAATGAGTTTAAAGTGAAGCAAGGGATTCTGACTTTGATTATGGATTGTAAGCAGTAAGTTAAAATTTGCATTTGAAAGTTCCCCAGGGAATGTGAAAGCTATATCTGCTTATCAACTTGGACAGTAGGGGTCACTATGATTCTTTTAAGATAAACTGATAGGAAGATTATTAGCCACAGCTAAGATTATTCTTAAAGATACTTTAGGGGCTCGGAGAAGGCCTCTTCTAAAATAGAAAGATTAATTAGTGCAGCTAAAAATTTGATATACATACTCCCCCCCACCCCACACACACATACACACACACCTATATATGCAGTCAAATACTATTTAAAATGAGTAGGGTTGTCTTGCTTTGGGCTTTGTTGACATTTTAAGACTACTGTGGCCGGGCGCGGTGGTTCAAGCCTGTAATCCCAGCACTTTGGGAGGCCGAGACGGGCGGATCACGAGGTCAGGAGTTCGAGACCATCCTGGCTAACACGGTGAAACCCCGTCTCTACTAAAAAATACAAAAAGCTAGCCGGGCAAGGTGGCTGGCGTCTGTAGTCCCAGCTACGCGGGAGGCTGAGTCGGGAGAATGGCGTAAACCCGGGAGGCGGAGCTTGCAGTGAGCTGAGATCCGGCCACTGCACTCCAGCCTGGGCGACAGACTCCGTCTCAAAAAAAAAAAAAAAAAAAAAAAGGACTACTGTGGTTTTAATTCCTGAGTTGTGGTTTGCCATATATCAAAGGCTTCAAGAAATTCCATGACTAACTCACTTCATAAATGTTATTTGCATATTGCTATTGGTTTTTTCTATTTCATCCTAATTATAGCAATCTTCATACCTTTTTAAAATCATGGGTAAATAGTAGTGAGAAAAAATTGTTTAAGTTAATGTTAGACACACAAAAAACGGAAATTTTATTATGAATATCAGTGTTGGTTTCTTAGTGATCACTTTAGTTGAAAATGTAGATGAAATGCAGCAGTCATCAAGGTTGGCATGTTGCAGTAACTGTCCTTTTCAAGTCCATTATTTCATGATTCCAGTCATTGAGGATCTCAAATTTTGGATGAGAAGGACAAACACAAAAATAACTATTACAGTGTTATAAAGTCATGGGTATACTTGAAATGAAGGCAAAGTTCTGGGGTAGAGGAGAGAAAACCCTGAGGCTGTTGGTGTGAATTACTGGCAGTTTTCTAAGCAAAGGAGGGCTGGGTGCTTCCGAAGTAGGGACATGCAAGGCACTAAGAATGAAAGGCCAATGGGGTGGTCAACGAACTAAGCAGACTGAGGGCAGTTGAAGGCCACAGCTCATGATTGTGCTGTTGTTTGGTGGGAGGGATCATGACAAAGGATGGAAATAAAGGTCATCAAGGATTTTGTACCCTTGTTTCGTAACTTCTACTTAGTTCCATAGGAATTAAAATTCTGACAGGATAAGATTAGTCTTTTTTTTAATGTTACCAAATTATCAGTTTAGCTGTCTATTATTCAAAAATGATAAAAAAAAAAGATCAAGGTTGTAAAAGTACTCGTTCCTGGAACAGCACAAATTTATTAAGTGCCTACTATACACAAGGCATGATTTTTAAAAACCTGGGTTTACAGGGATCAACAATATGGATGAGAAGACTGCGCTTACACAGTTTACATTCTAGAGGAAGAAGATCGAGTACACGGAAGTAAACAAATGAAAAAAGTTACTGTAAGAAGAAAGTGCTCTGAGGGGGAGAAACAGTGCTAAAGGACAGCAAGTGAGTGGGATAGGAGACCCACTGTGCAGACGTCAGATTCAAAAAGGCTATCAGAGAAGGGGACAAACGAATTGCCACCTGGATGATGAAGAGAAATGAGCTAAGTGAGGATCTGGAGGACTGGAATTCTGAAAATAGAGAACAGAAAGCACAAAAGCCTGAAAGCATTTTAACCTAAAACATTTTGAGAATTGGAATAATGGTTTGTCTCCTCACCTTAGAGGCAGACAACACAGAGGAACAATTATGTGTATAGAATTTGGTGTTCATTTAATCTGGATTCAAATTCTTGTCGATCCCTTTAGGAATTTAGGCAGGTTATTTAAGTATTCTGCTCCTCAGCTTTCTCTTTTCTAAAATGTTGTGATATCATAAATACCCAAAGTTCCCAAAACATAGGTGGGCAGTTAATCAATGGGGCTTATTTTACTCTCTTCTGATTCATTTTCTCTTCTGCAGTGTGGAACTGTGTTACTTACCAGCTTAACATATTTTTGTTTGTAAATCTTCAAATAGCATGTGTGTTTATTTTTGCTATTAACTCTTTTTTATGTTCTTAATTCAAAATTAAATTAAAACGATTAAGAGAATAAAAGTTGGTAAATTGGAAGTAAGTATGGTGTTTGCTCTCAGTTATTCTTAATGAATTCTGAATTATCCTTAATATTATTCTTAATTTATAAGAAAAAATCCAAAATAATTCAGGTTTGTGTAAGAAATCATCATGTTTTGATATAAATAATGTTGCAGATTTGTCAATTTTTTAAAAATTCAAAATTGCCCAAATAAGCTATTTTTGTAGGCTTCCCAACTTTGAGTGAGTCTTTTAAAATCACTTAGCTGGCCCCTGTTGTTATTGCTCTACCTCTGATTTATTTGGAGACATTGCTTCTAAATAAGACTTTCCTTATCCCATAAGTAAAACACTTCTTTTTGGCTCTAGCATTTCCAACAATCCTGTCCTTAACTTCTCTCTCCTACTTCTTTTGTTGACAATATATCTCTTACTATTGAGCTTCATTGCCAATTCCCTAAACCTCTTCTTCAGAATAAATCCTTTGACCTTCTTTTTCTAAAGCCTAATGACCAAAACAGACTCCTCACCAGTCCTCTAAGTAATCTTACCTTTTCTGTCACTGTATACATTTCCTCCTGCCACAGGCAAACTGACTTCAGTCAGGTTTTGTAAATACTTACCACAGAACCTCCTTGTATAATGGCATCCAATTTACTCTTCTTTTCTATTTCCCCATAACTTTATCCTGCCTCTTTTTATGATACACTATACAGTGTATTTCTGGAGTGTTCCAAGGGCTAGAGACTAAACATTCTCATTTTATGGCCTAAGCTTCAATTTCATACATTTTTCTTGCATATAATAGAGAGATAAGTAGTTATAGAAGAAAGGAACCTTACAAAATAACATAATCCAATATTTATGTTATATAAGAAAATTAAAATATAAGGAATTTGGCTTATATTTAAGACCCAGATATTCAGAACTTTTACTCTATGTTCTTTGTAGGTCACAAGAAATCATAACGTTGTGGTTCAGGGGCTAGTTACAACCAGCAATGTACTTTCTTTGGCCCTAATAGGTATTTTAAAATATTTTTAAATATTCCTGAACTTTAACATTTTGAGATTTTATGTAAAAATCTGGATTTGCAGATTTTCTTACATTAGGTGACTTGACAGTTCTGGGCATGGGAGACCACATGGCAGTACCTGGCTGAAGCTAAGTAGCAGCCTTGATGTTAGAGAAATCATGGTATCCAATTGGCCAGTTTTCATTATTATCTAATATGCTACGCTCTTCACTAATTTATGCATTCATTATGTATGTAAATATATAATTTTTGCCTGTGCCCTATGGGAATTTGACTTTTGCCATTCTTTGGCTATACTCAAAGGCTTTTCACGTGAGCTGATGAAAACCTGAACCCATAACTTCAATGAAGCACTAGGGATACAGCTCATGGGTGTATGGGTGTCCTAAAAGTTGTACACAAACATTTCAATGACATCAGTATAATTCCACAAAAGTGTTATTGGCGTTGACTCTGTCTAAAGCATTGAACTAAGCACTGAGATATCAATGACAAATGAACCCATCCTTGGGGGAGTTTTACCAATTATAAAATGAGACACAATATCCTTTGAGAGAAGGATACTATGTCTTATTTGCATGAAATGATAGAACAGCTACCACAAGATATATTTATTACTGTGATCAATGTACCATAATCATAAGGGTAGGGTTTTTAGATGAAAGATAGTATAAAAATAAAATAATATTATATTATTATATTTCTTATATTATACATATTATTATTGGGCCATTATTATCAATTCCAGATGAACACTCCTATTGGTCATAATTAACAGAACTGTTTTCTCATTTAAAGGCATGTAAACATTTCATATGGAAAACTTGCCATACTAAACCATTTTTTAATAGTGATGATAGATTTTGTAGATCTATTTATATTCTGTTGCTCACTTAACCTTTGACTAAGGTGTGTGTTAGGCATCTGCATACTTTGTGATTAGAGCCAACACTTTAGGAAAAGCAAAATAATTGTTCAGGACAATTTTCCTGAACAGTTGTTTTGCCTTTATTACCACTATGAGCGAAAAAAGATAAATTGGAATTATTTTTAATGTTCATAATAATTTACCCTCTAGAGTGTATTTCATACATGATATGAGATGACAGGCTATGGAAAATACAATACTTTCTATGCACTCTTTCCAAACTCAGTGAAATCATTCAAACAAATAATAGCAATGGAATGAAATCTGGTAAATACTAAGGATGAAAAGAATGTAAAAGGTCAAGGTCTTCATTATTCCTGTTTGTTGAGTGCCGGGTGAGCCCAACACTTCATAAACCATATTGAAGGGTTTGGTCCTTGCTCCGGAGGTTCACAGATCAAATTAAACAGGCAAGGACAATTGTATTAACCAAGCAGGTGGTTAGTTCTATAATAGAGGAATTCTAAACATTATAAAAAGTTTGCTTATTTTTTTTTTTTTTCATTCTACCCCTTTGTTTCTCATACTATGGTCATTTCAAAATAACAAAAAAGAGGTTAGGCCTTGCCTGACAAGAATCGTAGAAAATTGATTTTGTGAAGAGAATTTCTTTTTTAAAGTGAGTATAAAAATAGACTAAATATAGAAAAAGGAAGATGGATTGTTATGAGCATGACTAAAAAAATAGAAAGCAATGCAGTTGGGTTAAAGAGATGAAGCGTTCTATATAATGAAGGAGTCTATAGGTTAAAGGAGTGTTGAGAATTAAGGAATCCAGAGCTGATTTAGCAACATCTACAAGGCTGGTTTACTCTAAAATGAAAACTATTGTTTGCCAAACTAAATTTACGTTATCTCAGAGTTTGCCAGCTTTGCTTATTCAACTATGCTTCTTTAACAAATAACAACAGTGACTTTTTGAAAAGTATTTTTAAAAATATATTTCTTGAATATTTTGACTGCCCCAGTATTTTCTGAAATTTTATTTGCATGAAAAAAGCTTGCCCTGCTAATGAGACAGTTTATTATTATTATTATTAATTATGGTTTGTACAAGTTTTATATTTAAATGAAGAGGTTACATATCAAAATGGAAAAGAAATCTTCTGGTTGAATAATGTTTTGAAATTATGATTTTTATAGATTAGTGTGTAAAATGCATGAGCATTTCTCTATTGTACATGACATCTTGCTTTTGCTAAAATATATATATTTTTTGCAATTTCTCTTACATTTAAAATATTTTATTTTGCATTAATCACTTTAGTTTTTGAAAGGTTTGTTCCTCATTTCACTTCTCAAATTATGACAAATCGGAATATGTAACAGGGATTAAACTAAATGTGCATTAGATGAGTAAAGAATTCACTGAGGCAAGACTAATCATCATTTAGAGTATCAGTAGAAGATGATTAATAAACAAAGGATTGCATGACAAGTTCTGTTGATGCTGTGTTTGGGTAGCCAAATGTTTTAGCTTTTACAAATGAAAAAAATCCCTAAGCAGATTATAGCAGAAAGTAATCATTTAAATTATAAACTTAAGAATTTCAAATTACATACTTCATCAAGTTGAGTCTATTCTAACTTACTGAGTAGATTTGGTATAACAGAATGAAATAATTACTTAGAGTTTCAAGTAAATGGAATATAGTCTTCCTATGCTTATAATTTATTTTCTATACAATTGCTACAGTAGATAACAGAGGAAAATCTCTGCAAATGTAGTTTTAGTTAACATATTCAAAAATATGTTCAAGCATAAGCATTGTACAGATTTTTTTTCTTAGGAATTTCACTTGTCAAGATAAATTTTTTGAAGTACTTCTGCTTTTTAGGAATCGATTCTTTAGAAACAAATTTGAAGAGAGATTAAAGATGTAAGGAAGATGGGTTCTCTGAATTGAAGATAAAAATCTCTCTCAATAGAGCTTTTCAATAAATGGTGTGTATGTATATTTGAACTAATATTCTACAATTATATCATACATATACACATATATATGTAGTATATATGCTAGTTCCCTATTAATTTCTCAAGGATATTTAAGAGTAAAAATTCTGGGGTTGGACAATGTGGCTTCAAATCCCAGCTTGCCAGTTTAACAGTGATTCTGGACAAATTATTAACGTTTCTAAGCCACAGATGTTTTGTCTGTAAAATAGTGCTAATACCTACCTCATTCTTGCTATAGCTGTAGCAATGAAGAAATGGATGTAAAACCTTTAATAATGGTGTTTAACGTCCTTAATGCAGTTAACTCAAAGCAAATATAACCTCATTATTATTA
The DNA here is from genome assembly GCF_009764315.1 of Trachypithecus francoisi. Lineage (NCBI taxonomy): Eukaryota > Metazoa > Chordata > Mammalia > Primates > Cercopithecidae > Trachypithecus > Trachypithecus francoisi. Next base: position 31,253,747 of record NW_022681472.1, read on the forward strand.
TTATTATTAGAAATTTTTTTCAGTTGTTAATGTGTGGTAATTTTAAGTTCTGTTCAACAATTTTAGATCTTCAAAGGAGTGCAGACACTGTCCTCGTACATTTTTTTTTTGTAATTCTGTAGAGCAAAGCTAGGGGTATCAACACTACTATGAGACCCACAAATATTTCTAAATGAATGTGTCCTAGGTGTGCTTTCTCAGTTTCTACCAGGACTTTGCGAAACTATAGTGCTGAAAGTATTTTTTCATGGAGATTTGACTGAATCAGTGGGTTATGTTATTCTAAAATTTCAATCTTAGCATCACTGTCATTATGTTCTTTCTGTGGCTCTTGGGAGACTACTGAATTTTTCCTAGTTCTTCACTGCTGTGAAATATTACTGAGATTTCTATGGTTATTGAAAGTTATTGAAAGAAATTAAGAAATAATTATCTCCCAAGTCTAGACTTTGAAATGAATGACATATTGTCAGTCATCCTTATCTTTCACAGACTCATTGTGGCTTGAATTTTACTTTTATGATAGTGTTAATAATATTGTTCCAGAACTAACCGCCTACTGGAGGATACATATTGCTAATGTGTCAGATGTAAAATCTTGCTCTCTGGGAGGAGGCATCTGGTCCCAGCATTAAAATATTAGTCCCTCAAATTGTAGTGGGCACTATATAGTAACCAGGAGCTATTACTGCTTTTAATGTTGAATCTGTGAAATTAAATGAAAGTAAACCCCTTCCAATTAAGAATGGCTGATTCTGAGCTCTGTAGCTGTGTTAGACAAAATGAATTGCAGATCAACCTGGATAGTTTATTTTCTTTGAGTATTTTGAAGTTTATATCATATTATCTTCCAATACATTCTCCTCAAGTTGATTATTAAGGTCTCAAATACTTTTTTTATGGAACCAGTTTCTTTGCTTTACCTGAAAGAGAAATTGCCATTCAAGCTTTTGTTTTAGTATAGGAGAGAGTGAGGACCAATTCCTACCTGTGTTCTTTTGACAGTGTTCTCCCTGGCTGACAGCTCATAAATAAATGTTGGTAGATCAGAAGAGATATTCTAGAAGAGTTTTCTGATTTGATACTGTCATATTTTACATGAAATTTATAGCACAAAACTTTTTAATAGATACAGCTTTGTAAATACCTTCTGCTATCTGTAGCAGATATATTTTGCCACTCTGCAACTTGTGAAAACTTATTAACTAATAATTCACGAATTTTTTTGAACAAGATACTTCTATATAAACAGAGGAAAAAACAAAGTTAGAAAGAGTATTTTAAAAACCTGTAAGATAATACATAGTGATATAGTTTGGCTATGTCCCTACCCAAATGTCACCTTGAATTGTAATAATGCCCACATATCAGGTTGGGACCAGGTGGAGATAACTGAATCATGGGTGCGGTTTTTCCCATGCTGTTCTCATGATAATGAGTGAATTTTCATGAGATCCGATGGTTTTATAAGGGGCTTCCCCTTCCCCCTTTGCTTGGCACTCATACTCTCTCCTGCTGCTCTGTTAAAAAGGGTCTTCTATCATGATTGTAAGTTTCCTGAGGCCTCCCTAATCATGCTAAACTGCAAGCCAATTAAACCTCTGTTCTTTATAAATTACCCAGTCTCAAGTATTTCTTTATAGCAGCATGAGAACAGACTGATACACACAGTATGAGTAGGTATGCACAGTGTAATTATTAAAATCTTGGAACTGACCTCTTTTAGAAGCTCATGACCTTCCAAACAAACATGAATTTCACATTACTATTTAACTCCTCTTTGATAATCTTTAGTATCCACCAATTCTGCAGTTCTATCAGGGAAATATTACATGCAATAGGTCCTAACACACAGACATTTCATAAATATGTTTAATAAGTATTGCTGAAGAAATTGCTTGTGGGAAATCATAATTTATTCATTTAAAATATTTATGAAATTCTAATGCTGTTCTAGGCCCTAAAATATTAAGATGAATAATAAAGAAAAGTGTTGATAATTTAAGTTACTTGATATTAATATCCCAGCTAAGTGGTTAGTTGCTACTATATGCTGAGTTACAGTACCTTTAGCAAACATGTAATTGAAAATTTTATAACATTTCATTATTTTACCCAGGCTCATGGACTGAGTACATGGTATGGTCAGAATTTGAAGCTATGGCAGTCTGTCATCAAGTCCATGCTCTTTACAATAATGCTAAACTATATCCTACATAAATGACCCACTATCTTATTTAATTTTTTTTTAATTTTTTGAACCCCATATATGTTATTTAATTTCCTCCCAATTTTTGAGGTAATATTAACTCTATCTTAGGTATTATGAGATAGAAGATGAGAAATGTCTAAAGATGCCAGATAAGTTTTTATCCTATTCCTCCCTTCCCCTCTACATTGATTTTCTTAAGAGTTGTGGGAATTCATGCCTCAGTCCTAAAAGGGAGGTCTGGGCAGGATCCTAGAGCATCCATTACACTATTTAACACCTACATGTCCTCCACGTTCAGCTCAATTATTTTCATATAAAAATCTTCCCTTGTCTCACTAACTAGATCAAATCCTCTTTTACATGCTCTCAGGGCACTGTGCACCTTCACTTTGTAGCCTTTATTACAGTTGCAGTTTCGTTTTATTTATGAGTTAATTTCGATCTTCTACACTAGGTCTCATGATCCACAAGAACTTGGACAGTGACTGTTTTTTTTTTTTTTTTTTTTTTTTTTAATCCAACATTAGATCCCAGAGGCAAGCACAACACCACATACACAGTAAATGGAAAACGAGTAGAGAGGAAGTAAAAGAGCTCAACAGGGTCCAAGACAGACATTTCAGAGTGTGTTTTACTCAGGACCTCTGGTGATAACTACAAGAAGAATCAGGACTTTATCCCTGCTTTTGTGACTTGATTGAGATGGAAGAGTAACAGAATGAGGAAAACTGCAATGAGGAACTTAGGAGTGGCGTACCCAGTATCCTATTTTAACTTTGTTGGAAGTGATTTAAGAACTGGGTCCCAGTAATGGATCAAATGGTACAGGAGAACAGAGGCGGGGTCTCCTGATTGGGTTGGCTCCCTGTGTATAGGTCCAGAAGTAAAGAAACTTGTGTTGGCAATGGCTCCACATGGGGGTTACCATCAGCTCTTAGCAGTTTCTGGAGCAACGTCTCAGATTACTTACCTCTACAAGTAAATCCCTGTCGTTAGAAAATCCCAAAGAGGCTTTTTCTTGCTCTCTTTTTTTCAGACTCAATAAATGAACTGTGGCTCTCCCCAAATTTCCTAGATATTTCTGAGGTTTGCAACTCAAGATTATTGTCGACATCAAAAGTAGAGGACAATCCTTCCAGTGACAATTCCAGACTGTGCCATTTTTTTCTGATAACATATTTGAGACTCCCTAGAGTTGTGTTACTATGTCATAGTTGTGTTATTATATTATTAATACAGTGTATCAATAGCATAGTGTCACATAACCAGCTACTCATTTGATTCACTTACATTTGTCCTCAGGTAGGGAAACATCTGTGCATACCCTACTAGTTAAGACTAAGTTACCCCATTATCGGAGGATGCTATTGCAGGAGTGTGCATCATAAAGAAGCCCTCCATTCCTGTCTCTTCAGACATCAGCTCACTCCTGTTTGAGCAAAAGGGAAATGGGTGTCTGGACTAGGATGGGCTCTGAGCATCCAAATTTTGATGAAACAAATGTAAATTACCTGGATCAGAGGAAACTGAGAAGCTTTATTAATTACAAAACTATAATTGGAAATAATGCCATTTGTTCTAGAACAGTGGTTTCAGCTTAACACATCATTTTCATAACTACTTCATAACAACTCCTATTCTTTTGAAATAAAATTCATACATATTTTCACTTACCAATGCACATGATTAAACAAAAAATAATGTATTAACTATACAGGAGAAATGCAATAGAAAAAATCTTTAATTAACAAATATATTTTAATTTGCAAAAGCTTGGTCATGACTACAATGGAAGATTAAGTAACCGGAGGCTAGCACCTGTATGTCTAAATACCATGAATATGGCAGTTACAGATGATGACTGATACATGCATATTTATTATTATGTACAACTTTGCCTTTAATCACCTGTTATTCAAATGATAAACTGTTGGTAAGAAGCATTGCCAAACTCTTGGTAATATTTAAAATAAAGCAAAATACAATCTTCCTTTTTTTTTTACATGATGATACATTTTTTGAAACTTCAGCATATATTAAGAACTTGCCCTAAATACTTTGAATTTATATATTAAATGGACTCAAAATCTCAGAATGAGATAAATTTAAACAGATCATTTACATATAAGAGTGCCTGGTAAAAAATAAAAATTGTGTGAAACTGTCTATTAATGTTCAGGGCATCTGGCATCTTAGATTCCAACTGCCTAAGTGGCATAGCACCTCTATCTTGTTCACAACCCAACCTGTGTTCACAGATTTCCAAACTGCTTCTAGAAAAAAGTGGATGAGGGACATTATTTTAGATTCTCTGAGATTCTTGTTGGTTTAATGCACACACCCAAACTGTCAAGTGAGGACCTAGAGGTGAGGAGCTCTCTTAGTTGCAAAAGACCTTTGAACCCATTGTCTTGACAAAGAGCCTTTATAAATACCAATGTTCATGTGTGAATGTGTGTTGTACAACATGATGACCTTTTAACAGATAGCTTTCAAATGTGTATGATAGATACTGTTATGATTTATAAAGTAATGTTAAGTTCAAAATCATCTTAAAATCTGTGGCAAACATTTTGGATGACCTATTTTAACTCAAGGACAATCAAAGCTACCCATAATCCATGAGAGCTCATGCAATTTCTTGAACTAAAAAGTGGTCTTCAAAACAAAAATTGTAATTCTGATGTGCAAGTAATAATTATGAAGGAAAAGCAGATTTATTATCAGCACTATAATAAAGACAGCAACATCCAGCCAAGGGTCAGAATGAAAGGTTAGGAATCATGCTATAACTGTCTCAGTTTGTAGCAGATAAATAGAGGCCCTGCAGTAGCAGCTGACAAGTTAGTTAAGAGGTAGATCAGGTGTTGAAGTGCCCTAAAGGCTGTCAGAAATGCTATTGATTAGTCAATGATCGATTTTATCAATGTTGGTAGGGTGAAGAGGGCAAATTGCCTTCTTCTCTCTCTTTTGTAATGTCACACTGCCCTCACAGCTTATGGATATACTTAAGATTTTTATAAAATACTTTAAACAACTTTTGGTTCAAATAAAATCAGTACATTTACTACCCAGTATATGAGGCTGTTTATATGAAGCTGATGCATCCAAAAAGTTGATTAGTGGAATGTTTACTTATTAACTGTTTTTAGTTACTATATTAAACACTTACTTTGTAGCAAGTATTATTCTATATTTTGCTATACGTCACTACAAATTATTCTTTCATGGAAGCCTTAACATGCCCATTTTACAGATAAGCAAACCAGAGACTCAAAGAGCATGTGTCTTACTCGAGGTGTATTATAGGAATTATATTGATCTTCACCCTCAATCAGGTCAGCTTGATTTGGGGCAACTTCAGACAGTGAGTGGTCGTTTCAGAAGTGTCTCGTCTACAAAAGAAGGACCTCTCTTCTCTAATTGAAGCCTGTCTTACAAGCTGATCAAGTTTTTGGATTGCTGAGAACAATTAAGACTCCGTTTATTTTAAATGTTTTCTATTTCTTTCTTCCACTTTTCAGGTGCACCTCAAAAGAGAGTACTGAATGCACAAAAGATGAACCACACACATCTTTCATATTAGACATTTTGTAGTGATAATTTTAAATTTATATTACATAATAAGAGGCAAAAGTAAAATAAAAATAGAACAATAGAAGTTGTCAGAGTTGATGTCAACTAACTCATGCCAAATCATATAAATGGTGAATTCTACATTACTGAATGGGTCATTTTAAAGGTGATGATCATTTCTGTAAATTGACACCAGTTGAGTCAGCATGAAAGTAAGATGATGATCAGGTTTACTTTATTGACATGCTGAATGCTGAAACCTGCTAAAGCAATTTCTTAGAATTTATTTCTGTAGAAAACAGTTGATCCAATTTTCAGTCCTCTCAGCTTCCTAAATTGACAAATGCAAGCACTTCTACAGCCAGAATCACACCAAGAAAACATTTATACTCTGTGCTGAAGTCTTTCAAAGATTTTTGGATGTTTGGTTCAGAAAACAAATAGAGATATGAGAGATTGGGTCAGAGGTGAGAAGGAAGTAATTTTTTTCCAAGGCAATTACATTTGAACTTGAATGTACATGTCAATAGTACTGGATTTTAAATTACATCTGGATAGTTTCAAGATTTATATTATTTTTGTGAATATTAGATTGAAATGAATATCTATATCACATTTTATTCACTTCAATTTTGGAGTATTTTTTGTAAATGTTTTGAACTTTCCCCCATTTTCCCCCTCAAATAATTTTTTCTTAATCCTTCAACAAGGTTCTGTAGCTAGAAAGTTATTTAATAGTCAATATTTTAAAGTTGTGGTTATTTTTATAATTTAAAGAATCATTACTTTGGTTGGTGCTGAGTAAAAATAGCAGTTGGACAGTTATTGTCAGCAATATAACAGTATAAAAGAATGTACATGTCTCCTTGTTAAATTTGATCATCACCTCAAATTCAACAGTTTCAAATAAGGCTTCTTATTCTCCTGTCCCTACACCTAATAATCTTATTTGTATGAATGATATCACTGTATTTCCAGGTAATCATCAACTCCCCATCCAGTTGATCCTTGCCTTTTTTATACTTACTTCCCTTGTCCTGCGCCTTCTTCCTTCACAATGACTTTGCAGCCAGCCAGTCTCTCCTCATTGCTGATTACACCACCAGAATTCGGCCCTAGAATAGCTTCACCAATCTGCACATCATCCTCAGTTAATTTTCCTAGAACATTGTATTAGTCCGTTTTCATGCTGCTGATAAAAACATACATGAGACTGGGCAATTTACAAAAGAAAGAGGTTTAATTGGACTTACAGTTCCACATGGCTAGGGAAGCCTCACAATCATGGCAGGTGACAAGGAGGAGCAAGTCACATCTTACACGGATGGCAGCAGGCAAAGAGAGTTCATGCAGGGCAACTCCTGTTTTTAAAACCATCTGAGATTCATTTGCTATCATGAAAACAACATGGGAAAGACTCACCTCCATAATTCAATAATCTCCCACCAGGTCCCTCCCACAACACATGGGAATTATGGGAGCTACAAGTTGAGATTTGGGTGGAGACACAGAGCCAAACCATATCAAACATGATATCTTTTGCTTAAAATATAATGTCTAGCAATTTCCTACCAAATAAGTGCTAAATAATTTTAACCTGGCATGCAATTTCCATTAAAAGTTATCCTCCAATTACTTTTCAAGCCTCCTCACCACTTGTCTTTAGTTCTTGTAGTTCAGTAGTTTGTCCAGAACATCTGGAGCATTCCCAAAATCTGTGACTTAATTTATGCTCTTTGATCTATGAAGAATATCATCTGGCTTTCCACCTCTACATCAAAGTTGGCTTATCCTTAAATCCCATCAACAATGCCAACAATTTCCTGATTATCTGAGCCAGATGTGAATTCTCTTGTTTCAAAAATTCTATGATATTTATTGTATTTTCTGTATCCCTTTTGGGGTACTTGCCACTGGAAACATTCAAGAAATTTCCCTAATGTTGTTTGGCTACAGTAGAATGCAGAAGCTAGGTCTTCTGAGTCCTATGCTACTGCTCATGTCATTTACATTGCATTTACGCCCTCAGAGTCATGATAATTTACTATTTTAATTACTTGAACACTCGTTATCTAGATAAACACAGGCTTAGTTTCTTGTGCCTTTCAGAGAAGTCAAATTCATATTGCATGAGAAACAAGATCTTCACAGCTGTGGAGATCCAGCTGAGATGTCCATCAGAAACTGCTGAAGCAAGCATTCAATGAAGTAAGTTCCCAGGAAGCTTGGATTCTCCTGTGAAGTCAAACTCATCAATGCTGAGATCAGATCCATCTTTAGCACTTTATGAGATCCTCAGAGGTAGAGATTTTTAACAAGATTATGTGTGATCAAATCATGCAAAATTTTAACAAATGTAAGAGCAGTTATTTTAGTGGAGGTAGATGATGTTTTGATTTCATACTCATTAATGAATCACTTAGCTGTACACTGCTTAGGATGGGGAAAATATGCTTTTTATAAGTATTCCCCATCAGGATGTGGATAAGTATGAAACTCTGGCTGGGATAATTTGATGTGAGGCTTTTGGCTTCTTCAAGCTGCTAGGCAGCATGAGGCAGTGATGGCTACAGCATGCTCTTTACTCCATTGCCTGTCTCTGTGTGTGTTTTCATCATTCACACAGCAGTGGGTGTATGAATGACTGCCTCGAGGACGTCCATGAGTGCTTCTACTCTGTGGAGGCAAAAAAGCTTCCTGGAAGAGAAAAATTCTTCCTTCTCATAGCAGAGTAAAATGGATTTAAATTAATGCATGCATGTGTGTGTGTGTGTGTGTATTCACACCAAAATTCTATCAGAGAAAGCTAATCAAGCTTTCTGTGATTGACTAAGTTTATATGCATAGTTGCCAGACTATTATGTTTTCAAGAATTATTTCAAACTGTAGGTATGAAAATAAGTGAGTCTAGAAATCTTGGCTCTTTTTCAGTTCCTTGAAGTCTATGAAGCTTTACAAGGCGTCTGATAAAAGTCTTATTTATTGATGCTACTTTCTGAAATCTAGATTGAATTTTAATTTTTTCTGTAGTTTTCCAGAAATAAAACAGTTTAATAACTTAATCATTGCCCTAGCTTGATATTTATTTCATCCTCTTTCCCTGAGATATGCAAATAAATGTCTCTTTGCTAATATCTTTTCTCTATTCTCTAGTCTGAAAGCTGATGCAAAGAAGTCATTAAAATTGATAGCAGTATCCCCCAGTTCAGTGAATAAATTACACTTCCCATTTCATGGAGGTCCCATTATCTCTGGCCCTGACCCCTTCTTACTTTTCTACTTGAAAGGATCCTGATTTATCTCAAACTCTTGTGCAGTCTTTCTTTCATTTGCTACCCTTAATTTTCTTATCATATTTTTTACACTTTCAACTTCATTCAGTCATCTCAGTGCTTCTCTCTACCTCATGTTTTATATTGTACATTTTCTTCTTTCTTTGCTTTGATTAGTTTTTCAGTTCTTCTCATTCTCCACATTGACTTTTTATTCTAACTAAAATCATACTTATTTCTGGATGGTATGCACAGCCCTTGAACATACTTTAATTTACCCTTCAGCCTATTTCATTTACTCTTTCCTTTTGCTTTTCCCCCTTTATTTTTTATTTGGTTGGCTTGTATGCTTCTACTCAAAATTTGCTTTTCTTTCTGCTTATTAAAAATCATATTTTTGCCCTTTTTGTATTCCTTTGGTTGATCTGGTAGAACCAATCCCAAATCCAACTTTATTACTCTGATTTTACTATCATATTTTTTATCTGTAATAATATCTCCTGTTACTTAAACTACTTTTGGAATTACAAAGAAAGCACATTTTCTTGGCCTTTTAAAAAATGTTGTAAGAAAGTATTGTAAGCAGTAAAGTGGTAAGTGCAGGAAACACTGTGTTGGTGGAATCTTTGTTGAAACTTTCAGCTTTGAACTTCACACACAGAAAACCATTAAATGCTGGGATAATAGAACCAGTTTCATTGTATCCCCTTTGTTTGGCTATCTCTATGGTTTATCAGTCCCCATAGAATATAGGACTGAAGGGGGTCTTGAGAGGTCATTTAATCTATTGCTCTATGGCCTGAAGGTTCTAAGGGCTCATATGCTCTACAAGATACCTTTTCACTTTAGTTCTTATCAGTTTAAATGGTGTTTGGAATTCTTGGTAAATATTTGGGAAGGTTGCAAATGTCACAGGGAAAAAAGAACTTGTATACACAAAAATCATAGAAAAGTCACCTACTAAAAAAATCTGAACAAGAAATTGTCAGAACAATGAAAGCATTTATCAATTGGAAAGTATAAGTCTCTGGCTTATTGCAAAAATTTTTATACAGAAAGTATAAAAGATTTTAATGTTTTGGCCTAACGTTTCATGAGGATGAATATTCACAGAAACAACAATAATACGGGCTTTTATGTCATATAGGCAGCAATGAGTCAAATATACTGAGAATAATGTGCCTATTTTCTACACAGCACTGTGATCCATCAGTGATGACCTATTCTCTCCAAGAGATTAATATTCTTAGAAGAAAGAGGAATGATATTGGAAGTCATTGCAAGAATATAAATACTGATAAATACTGGGTTATTACAGATTGAACTAAACAATGATAATTTAAAATGAGTCATTTTTATACTACATTTTATACTAACAATACTTCTGACTCAGTCTCTGACTCATATTATTAAAATCCCATGGGTCTCCAAGACCAATTTTTCTTTTTTTTTCCTTTTATACTGCTTTTATTTTTATTTATTTTTATTTTTTATTATACTTTAAGTTCTAGGGTACATGTGCATAATGTGCTGGTTTGTTACATATGTATACTTGTGCCATGTTGGTGTGCTGCACCCATCAACTCGTCAGCACCCATCAACTCATCATTTACATCAGATATAACTCCCAATGCAATCCCTGCCCCCTTCCCTCCCCATAATAGGTCCCGGTGTGTGATGTTCCCCTTCCCGACTCCAAGTGATCTCGTCATTAAGTTCTCACCTATGAGTGAGAACATGCGGTGTTTGCTTTTCTGTTCTTGCGATAGTTTGCTAAGAATGATGGTTTCCAGCTGCATCCATGTCCCTACAAAGGACACAAACTCATCCTTTTTTTATAGCTGCATAGTATTCCATGGTGTATATGTGCCACATTTTCTTAATCCAGTCTGTCACTGATGGACATTTGGGTTGATTCCAAGTCTTTGCTATTGTGAATAGTGCCGCAATGAACATACATGTGCATGTGTCTTTATAGCAGCATGATTTATAATCCTTTGGGTATATACGCAGTAATGGGATGGCTGGGTCATATGGTACTTCTAGTTCTAGATCCTTGAGGAATCACCATACTGTTTTCCATGATGGTTGAACAAGACCAATTTTTCAACTGATAGTTAGAGAGGTAAGATGGGGTAGATTGAGTAGCATCTAGTTGTTTTTTATGGATGAAAAACTGTCAAATTCAGATCTCTCTATATTAGATAGTTCTAATTTTGGGGTGACTTAGCCCTTAGTGACTACATAAGGCTACAAACTCATTGACAAAATAATAATACATAAACAAAAATTAGACCAAACAATGACTATTGATTTCAACCAAAATATCTAACTAATCTTCATACTCTTCATTTAATTTACTTGGAACATTTAAACTTCACAGTTTTTTTAAAGTAATTATCACTTCAAGAGTTACTAAGAATTTCAAAGATGATATGAAAATAATTTGCAATGAATAAATGCACATCAGTACACATGTCAAACCGATAACTTACTGTGACAGGTTGTTCACTTAGAAGAGATAAAATTATTGAAATTCAAGAAAAGAAGCATTAATGTCCTATAGTTGAAACTGATTAACAAACAGAAGCTAACAAAAACTGAAGAAAATAGTAAGCACTGATGTGGAGGTAGTATCAAATCATTTCAATATAAAATCAAAATTCAGGAATTCAGTGCGTGTTTGATATCCATGTTTACACTTTTTTTGCTTTATGGAGTATTCAAATATAGTCTGAAAGCATTACTATATAAAAACATGTTGGTAGCAAAATATATTTATTGCAGGAGAGTTGCAAGTTAAATAATAACTCAACCTAACAAGAGAAGAAGGGGGAAAAGTTCATGGCAATTTGGAACAGATCCTATGTTCCATGAAATAACAAAACTATCAACAAAAAAATTGTTTTTCAGCATTAACATCCAGAGACATTAAGGATAAAAACATAGATAATTGATATCCGGCATGGTAACATATGCCAACTTTGGTAGCAAGTGTCGTATTCAACTTTGGAACTTCCAATATACTTATATTGAGTGCCTTTCATTACTAGTAGTTTAGATCCAGCTCTGTCACTTTTCTCAGCATGTAACTGTTGAAATCTCACTTCAATTTTCCAACTCTCAGTTGGTCTGTATGTCAGATAATGATGTTTACCTTAAAAAATCTTCATGAGAATCAGCTGGGATAATGTTTATATATAAATTATGCAGAATAGTAGCTGGTGCATATTAGATGAACAATAAATTACAGGTCTTTGCCACATTGTTGTATCATTTTTCCCCTAAACTAGTGCAATTTCTTCCTTGCTAGATAGCTTTTTTCAGTCTTCTCCAGTCTTCTCAAGACCATTGTACATGTAATTTTCAGATTACTGTTTTCCAAACAACATGCCAATTACAACATATGCCTGGTCAAAATTGTCTTCTCAATAAATTAAATTTAATAACTTAGCCCAGTCCCTGTATTTCCCAGTGTTGTCTAATTTCTCTACTTTTCCAGCCTAATTTTCCAAATGATTTATACGCAACAGCTAAATTGTACTGCTTGTTATTCCAGAATATATTTCTTACTTTCTCACCTGTATGTCTTTGCTTATACTGCCCACTGTAGAGTGCTTATGTAGCCTCCTGGAATCTGTGCTGGAATTTGACTGTTTACTCTCAAATCAATTTCCTGTTCTTCTCTTTTGCACTGAGTCATGGCAAGTACATTTCCCAGATTTTCTTTAGCAATTGATTTCTGAGTAAAATTAACCAATGTGAGGCACTGACAGAAAACTAGAAGGTAGAAAAGTAAGAGTATTTCTACTGTTCTTTTTCCTTCTTTACCTCAGGCAGAGTCTGTAGCAACCCCTGAAAGTCCTCCATGTTCAGCCAGCTACTCTTTCCTCTATGCTTCCACTGGGGATTCTGTATCTTGGGGTCTGGTCAAGCTGTCTACTCTTATTTTCCTGCAGCCTTGAGGTGGAGTGAGCCTTCAGAGATAGGTATCTTCAGAAACAGCTATTTCTGAGTTGCCTGTGTGGCTGCTGAGCATTTCCATCCCTTGTGTATCAGTTTCCCTGTATTCAGTTTCCTTAGGTTGAAGAATGTACAGTGGTTTCTGCTTCCTTGTTAGACTAGACTATGCCTATTACAGAGTGACATAGTTTTGGATTTAAATACTGGCTCTGGTATGTCAGCAAAGCTACTTAGCTGAGTTTCAGTTTATTCACCAATATCTGAATAATGTTCTGTAAGGTTTAAATAAAAAGCATGTATGAAAACACATATATAATATCTGGAATACATTAGTTAATTAATACTTGGGTTTTCACTTCTCATTTTCTATGCTACAAGCCTGTTAAATAAATATGAGCTGAAATTAATTGATTATTTGAATGTAAGGGAATAAATAAAAATCTTAGGTAATGTTTACCTTTTAGATGCATCTAATCATTTATATCATTAATACTCTAAAAGTGTGTCTTATTATTAATTTGAATCTTAAGGAGTTTTAGTTGTAAGCATATATTAGATAGACTTAGTAGATTACTAAGCAACTATTTTATATCAAACATCATTTTCTAAGTATACGTGGAAGGTCCTATTTTAAGAAAATATTATGTGGCTCAGGGGATGTGTGCCAGGTGAATATGGATGAACTGAGGGTAGAGCAATCCCAAAAGTCCTGAGGGAGAAAAGTAACAGGAAGAGTGAGGGATTTGTTGGATAAACATTAAGGTCAGGGGATTAGGCTTAGGAATCAGAAGGAACTTTCCAATTACAGGGGATTTTCTCTTTTTGCCTTCAGTATGAACAAGAAATGAAAGCAATCTAGGACTGTTTCCCATCTATGGAGGCCAGTAAGTTGGTGATCTGAAACACACTTTCTTCTCCTAGGATAGCTCATGAAGGTGGGCCCCTTCCATTTTGATTATTCATGACTTTTCTGGAAGCACCTCTTCAGACCTCAAAGCATTTTTCTATTGTTTCTGCCAGAACCATGACTACAGTGGTTTAGTGATGCCTGTAGCCAGGCATACATATTTTGTCCTGGGAAAAGCACTAGCCAATATACTGTTTGTCTTCTGCATTTCAGGGATAAGAGGCTTGCTGTGATCTTTCTGTACAAAGTATCCAACTCCTGGACTGAAGTCTGCAGCGGAGAACAAAGGTTAATTTCTTGTCTCCCCAAATCCCAAATAAACAGATTTCTACTTTAAGAACTTGGGCATCTAGAGAACTTCATCTAAGTTGCAAAGGATTAAAATAAGCTCTATTTAAAGCTGGAGGCATATTACCTGACTTCAAATGATACTCCAAGACTCTAGTAACCAAAACAGCATAGTACTGGTATAAAATAGGCACAAAAATAAATGGAACAGAATAGAGAACCCAGAAATAAATCTGTAAATCTACAGAAAGTTAACAAAGTTAGCAAAAATATAAACTTGGGAAAAGCCACCATTTTCAATAAATAGTACTGTGAAAATTGGATCACCATATGCAAGAAAATATAATTGGGCATCTATTATTCACTATATTTTAAAAATCAACACATGATGAACTAAAGGCTTAAATGTAAGAACTGAAACTATGAAAATACTAGAAGAAAACCTAGCAAAAACTCTTCTGGACATTGATCTAGGAAAAGATATCATGGCTAGTAACTCAAAAGCACAAGCAACAGAAACAAAAATAGACAAATGGGAATTAATTAAACTAAAAGGCTTCTGCACAGCAAAAGAAATAATCAATACAGTGCACAAGTGGCCTATAGAGTGAAAAAACATATTTACAAACTATGCAACCAACAGAGGACTATATCCAGAATTTAAAAGGAGCTCAAACAATTCAACAAAAACAACAAAAAACAAATAACCTAATTAAAAAGTGAAAAATGACTTGAATAAACAGTTTTTTAAGGAAGACATACAAATGACCAAGAAGCATATGAAAAACTCCTCAGCATCACTGAGCATCAGAGAAATGCAACTTAAAACCACAATAGGATACCATCTTACACAAGTCAGAATGTGGTTATTATTGAAAATAAAAAAATTCACAGATGTTGACAAGGTTGCAGAGGAAAGGAAACGCTTATACACTGTTGATGGAAATGTAAATTAGTATAACCTTTATAGAAAACAGTATGGAAATTATGCAAAGAACTAAAAATATAACTCCCATTCAATCTAGCAATCCCATTACTGGATATTTACCCAAAGGAAAAGAAATAATATCAAAAAGATACTGCCTCTAACATATTTATCACAGTAGCATTCACAATAGCAAAGATATGGAATGGATCTGTGTCTGTCAACAGATAATTGGATTTAAAAATGTGGTAGACATACACAATGGAATACTATTCAGCCGCACAAAATGGAATAATATCTTGTGCAAAAGGATGGATGGAACTAGAGGTCATTATGTTAAGTCAACTCAGAAACAGAAAGTCAAATACCACATGCTCTCATTTACAAATGGAAGCTAAATAATATGCGGACATAGAGTGTGGATTGATAAACTACGGAGGTTTAGAAAGGTGGGAGAGTGGGAGGGGTTGATGGATAAGAAATTACTTAATGGGTACAATGTCCATTATTTGGGTGATGACTACACTAAAAGCCAACTTTACTACTAAGTAATATATCCATGTGACAAAACTATATGGTAAATATATATTTATAATATATAATATATATTATATTAAATTTATATATAATTTATATATGAAGAAAATATATATTAAAACAATGACAGGTGGACTCTACTACAGACCATTGTCTGCATCTGGGATAAATTCTAGTTAGATACGTAAAGAGAGAAAAGAATCCAGCCAGTGTTAAAGATTGTGGCTATAGGAGTAATCCAATTTCCCCAGAGACTTTTTCATCTGTGAATTAGCGGTAGTGGCCAATATGGGATGACATCTGGAATAAGCAAAAGCTCCTCTCAATTTTTTGTGTTTCATTAGCTCTATCCCTCAAGAAAAACTTAATTCCTTAGAGTCAAGAACTCATTGGCCCAATCACCTTCAACTTTTAACTACAAAATCCATGGAACATTCTGAAATATTGAACGAAGCTATATCAAATTTTGATTGCAACAACATAAGTTCTTATGAGAGATAGTCTTAAATTATCTCTATCAAACATGCTTACTTACCTAAATACAGAGGTAGCTAAGCCATTTTAAAAATGCTCATTGGTCCTTCAAAATACATAGGATTTTGAGGGTTTTCTTTCCCCCCAATTGTAGCTGTTACCCTGGTAATACAGGTTAATTTAGATTCTTGATATGAGATTGAATCAGGTTACCTTAAACCATGGAAATAGTTTTTTTGAATACCTCTACTCTTTCTGTTGCGTTCTTACTGGGAATAATGAAAGATAAGGGCATTATCCATAAGGACTGACATGCATAATCAGCTAAGCATAATATAATGCAGAATAAAGTGTGTGCTAGAAGAGAGATGCTATGAGAGTAGAATAGAAGGAACATTTACTTCTGATTAAAGCATTGGAGAAGATTTAATTACAACTGCATTTAAGCCAAGATTAAAACATGGGTAATATTTAGCTTAGTTGGAAATCATAGAAAGAGTATACATGGTTCAAAAAAAATAAGCAAAGTTACGGAAGAACTCAAGAGTGCATGGAGAGGAGGTTTGGAGAACCACAAGCACTTGGACTGGAGTTTATAATTCCGGTTAGAATAAATTGAGAGGTATGTGAGGGAAGATAATTTAAGTCATAAATTATAGGTTTTTGATATGGAGGCCTCAGAACTTTCCATTTTGGTAAAGACACCCCATCTCAGGATACTGAACAGGGATACTATGTGATTCAGCCTCCATTTTGAAAAAGTAAACCTTAAGGATGTTGTGAGGTACATTAGACAACAGAGAGGCTAGAAATAGGCCAGTTTAGGAGTCTATGGAATAGACCAGACAAGGGATTCTGAGTGCTTGGATTTGGTCATTGGCTATGAGAATGAAAAGTCTGGATGAACATGAAAAACATTCTTGAAGGTGAATTAAGACCCTAGTAACTAATTAAAATTGTAAGGTGGACAGGTGAATATAGAAAAAAATTGTTTCAAAAGTTCATAACTGAAAAAATAACAGCCACATTAACAGACGTACAGAGCACAATGACTCAAATCAGCTTTGGCAGAAGGGCAGGTAGTTTAAGACATTGAATTAGTAACATATGTGGGTACTCGTATGTATAATGGTTCTGTGAGTAAGCAGTTCAGAAGATAAACTGAAATTGTGACTGAGTCTTGCAAATATGCAATTGTTAATTTTTTTTCCAATCCTTTTATCTGACACAATCTGCCAAAGGTACTTCCATTTCCGCCTACAGCATTGACTCCCCAATATGTATCTGCTGAGTTTCAGCCCCACATTTTAAATTACCTCTTTATTGCCACACTCAGACATTTTAAAAACGTGCCAAACTCAACATTTTCAAAACTAGTGTCATCATTTCTAATCCTCCAATCAAACCTGCTCTGAAGCCTGAAGAAATTACGGTGCTGGTGAATGCAATTACTATTATCAACCTGGATACTAACAACTTACCCCACAGCAACACAAAACAAAACATATATACAAGCTTGTGAGTCATCCTAACTCCTCTCGATTCTGATATCACTTTTCTAGATCCTAATCCTTTTTTTTTTTAATATTACTGAAATAAGTTTCTACCAGATTTTCTTTTCTGTGGACTGTCAAATCCACTACCCGTACAGCTACCTGAGTGCCACATAAAGTGGCGATATCATTATTTCACCTTTAATCCCATTATACTGTTTTTGTTCATGTGGCTTACTTTGCTCCTAAAGGAAAGAACAACCTACTTTGTTGTTTTATTTTAATGATTACTTTCTGGAATAGCGATCCTCAAAAGTTTCTGAATAAACAAAAATATTTATGTTTAAAATAACTAATATAAAATGGTAATTGAAGGTGTGGCAGTGGGGAATGACCAAATGTAAAGAAAAAAGAAGAGAAGCAAATTACAACTTTCAAAGAAGGAGATCAAAAGATAAAGCTGTGGAGGATTTTAAGAAATGGATCATTATAAAAGAACCAAAGGGAAATAACATTTAAGAGAAGAACATTTCAAGAAGGAAGACTTATTTACTTACCTAATCTGTAAGCAGTAAACTATTACGACTCTCGAAACTCTTCGCTGCTTTCTCCTTTTGTCAGCTTGTTGTTTTCTCTTCCACTTTTTCTACCAGCCACATGCATACGGCTGTTGTCCACAGTTCCATCCTTCGCCTGCTTCTCCTTCCACTGTGTACCATCTCCCTGGGAAATCATTTTCATTTCTGAAAATAAACTATCACTGAGGCACGATGACTTCTAAATCCGTATTCCCAGCCCTCTTTGTTTCTACTGACAATTTCTACAAGATTACATGTGTCCACATTTCCAAAATGAAGTCAACTTCTTTCCCAAATATGCTCATCTTATACCACCTATATTCTATAAATCTTGCTTATTGTAAGCATTTCTTTTATTTCACAAGCATAAAATGCACTCTATTCTTGATTATGTTCTTTCTTATACTCCAATCCATATCAGTCACCAAATTTCATCAACTCTGTCTTCTAAAGGTGTCTTACATCTTCTTCCCTACCATCTCCTCTTTTACTATGTTCATTCAGTTCTTCAGCATGATTTGTGTAGAATAGTACAGAGGCTCAAAACAAGTACGTTCACCACAATCTCTCCCAATCCAAAGTATCCTTCATATGGTTGTCAGAGATAATTTTCTAAAGTGGAATGTGAAATACTCTCATCTGTTTAAAAAAAAAAACAAATAAACAAATGGAACCATCTTAGCTCTATAATGATCAGAGAAAAATTTCCAATATTAATATCTTATGAAGGGACTTCTAAAATATGACTGCAACTATAATTTTTGGAAACATCTCTAAATGCTTTGTATACCTCACAAAACAAATAGAAAAGTTATCAAATTGTCATACTCAACATGTTTTGTTACATTTTCATGCCTTTGTAGAATATGTATACTTATCTGGGAATTCTTCCCCTGTCCATTAATAATATGTAGCTTCTTTTTAGAAAATATCTGCTTATTCGTGATGAATTGTTTTAAATGCTATCCTTTTTGTAAAAAATGCTTAGATTTAATGTGTTTGTTTGTTTGTTTGTTTTGAGATGGAGTCTCACTCTGTCACCCAGGCTAGAGGGCAGTGGCATGATCTCAGCTCACTGAAACCTCACATCCCAAGGTTCAATCTATTTTCCTGCCTCAACCTCCCAAAGTAGCTGGGAATACAGGTGCCCACCACCACGCCCAGCTAATTTTTGTATTTTTAGAAAGAGACGGGGTTTCGCCATGTTAGCCAGGCTGGTCTCGAACTTCTGACCTCAGGTGTTCTGCCCACCTTGGGCTCCCAAAGTGCTGGGATTACAGGTGTAAACCATCACACCTGGCTAGAATTAATGTCCTTAATCCAACTTTTCAAAGAGAAAAGCCTCTAGTTTGTAGTTAGAAGCTATGTCTTCTTACAAATTTATATCTGTGATAACCATTTAAATTGTGATCATAATAAAAGGTATCTGTTCAAAAGAAAATTACCTCTACTTTTTCTACCCTCTGAATTATCTCACTGGTATAGTGTGAACCTCTAATTTCATGTGCTTTTCAGTGAATGTTTGCTTTTGTTTC
The DNA here is from genome assembly GCF_009764315.1 of Trachypithecus francoisi. Lineage (NCBI taxonomy): Eukaryota > Metazoa > Chordata > Mammalia > Primates > Cercopithecidae > Trachypithecus > Trachypithecus francoisi. Next base: position 31,273,507 of record NW_022681472.1, read on the forward strand.
TCTGCTAAGATGAAATGAAAGCCCATAGTTTTCTACCTAATACATATTTTTGTACCAAAATGCATTGTTCAGAGCTAATTTGTATCAGATGTTCAGCCATTAGATAAACTAGCATTTCTTCACTGCAGTGAAAACTATGAAACTGTAGCCAAGAAACTGATCCCGGTTTTTTTTTTACTTTATTTTGTCTTGCTAAAAAAATTACAAAGAATAAGCTTTGCCTTATATTACTGTCGTGCTTATACTTCTTTTACCACCTGAAATCTATGATACATGTTTAACAATAAGTAAATGGTTAAGAAACATACCATGCAGAGACAAATTCAGTCTGCAGATGACAATCACTGCCAAAATGCCATCTGAACCACGATAGTTCAAATTTTTGCCTGAGTACCCAAAAAGAAAGAAATCTGGGTAATGCAGAGGGGGAGGCCAAGTGAAACCCAATCATGCTAAGCATCACAATTGTAAAGTCAAGGTGAATACGAAGAAATGAAAAGCTATTCATCGAAGCTGCCTCCACATGGGACAAATGATTCTTATGCTTGAAATAGATTTAAGTGTCCCCAAACAGCAGTCTCACTCTCGCACAGGAAATGAAAATAAAAGCAAGCAAGCAGCCAGTCAGAAACAGTCACCACCTTCTGGGTACAGCCACTTGAGAGCTGGCAGAATGTGCAGCTCTGTCAGATCCATGCAATTATAAAAACATTTGAATAGGAATATTTGAAAATGATCTTTAACTCTAGTGGGATGCTGAAATTACTTTTTTGAACTTTTCTCATTTTTCTCAGGTTTTTTTCTGACTCTGTAAGGTAAATTATGACCTAAATGTTTCATGCTCCGCTTTCTAGTTGGATTTTGGGGCTTATCATAATTTTATTTGTATATGTTGAGAGGTTTTAATAAATTGTGTCAACTAGAAAAACAGTGGGAATCATTGTTTCAGATATGGAGTGGCAGCCTACAGGCTTGAGCTGTTATTATTTGAAATTCCATTGAATTCTAATTTTTTTAAAGAGGTAGTTGTTCATACTTTATTAATGTTTACTAATTGTAGAATGTAATTCTTGACACTCAAGCATCATATAGCAGTTAAAGACACGGAAAAATGATTGTATTTGAACGCAGGCAAGCGGGCCTGTTTATTATATTATGTTTGTTTCCATGTGCGTGTGTGTGTGTGTGTGTGTGTGCACGTGTGTATCTGTCTCTCTGCGTATGTGTGTATGTTTAGTTTAATTGGATATGTCACTTAGCAGCTATGGTAACGTGTAAATCCTGAGATTCTATCTTTTTGAACTTTTAAAATAGTTATCTATTAGTAGTAAATCTTGGCCTACTCATATCACAGATTTTTTGGGGGAAAAAATCGTAACAGATCATGTGTTAGGTCAGTTTGTAAAAACTAAATTAATAGACACATGAAATGCTTTGCTATTTAGAAGGCAGCATTAGGAGTCATGTGACTTATATTCTAGTTTCTATTCTACCACTTACTTGCTTTATGGCCATCGGTGAATCAGTTAACCTTTATGTGCCTCTGTAAAAGGAAACTGATTTTTGTAGTTGATGATTACTTCAAAGAAGCATATTTATTTCCTTTTTCTCTTATAATTCTTGGGTAGTAGTTACAGTAATAACAAAAATAACTGTCACTTATTGAACACACACTTCAAGATTATATTATCAAAAGGTTAAGATTAGAATTAATGAAGACCAACCATGATCTATTTGTGGATCAAATAATTATAAACATTTAACATCTTGATACAGAGTTCACTCTCACTCCTAGCCTTTGTTCATAGTTCCTGCAGTCTAAGATATTTCCACATATTACAGATGAATATGCTGATTTAATATTGATCCTTTTAAGCTATGACACCAAGGGCACAAATTTGAAATTTGTGACAGAATTTAGATTTGTGATTTGGTGAGAGAACAGAGCAGTTCTAACTGATAATATTAATAGTAATAATTAATATTTAAGAGAGTACATACCATATTCCAAGTAGTCTTGTAAATAGTTTACATAAGTACATGGTTTCATCTTTACAGTATGCCTAGGAGATAAATTCTATTATTTTACATTTTACAGATGAGAAAATTGAAGAACTGAGAGCATTAGTTCACATAAATAATAAGAGACACAACCTAGACATGATCTAAGGCCTCTGGGCTCCAGTTGAGCCATGGGCTCTACTATCAGCAAACTATGATCTAACTGCTTGATTTTACTTAAAAATAATTGGTAGTCTTACTAGTTTATGCCTAAAATAATAATAATAATAACTTAGCCAAACTCTCCTACAGGTGAATTTTTAATATTCCAGGGTTACTTGAAAAAGAATATTGAAGCTATTATACACATCTCTTTGATGATTTGATGGAAATATAATTTCAAATAATATATTTCAGTAGTGCATATAATCCAGGAAGGGAGGCAGAGCAAGATGGCTAAATAGAAGCTTCCACAAATTGTCCTCCCCTCGGAAACAAAAATTTAACAACCATCTACACAAAAAAGTACCTTCATAAGAACCAAACCTCAGGTGAGTGATTACAGTACCTGATTTTAACTTCATATTGCGGAAAAAGACACTGAAGAGGGTAGGAATGACAGTCTTGACTTGCCAATGCCACTCCTCTCCCTAGTCTGCTAGCAATGGCTACATTGTGCAAAGAGATAATCCATGCTTTTGAGGGAGGGAGAGTGCAGTGAATATGGGACCTTGCATTGGGACTTGGTGCCGCCAAGACTGGGCAGAACTCAGGTGGTGCCCATGGAGGGAACATTTAGACCAACCCTAGTCAGAGGGAAATTGCCCATCCCAGTGGTCAGAACCTGAGTTCTGGCAACCCTTGTCACTTTGGCCTTAAAAGCTCTGGGGTTCTAAATAAACTTTAAAGGTAGTCTAGGCCACAAGGACTGCAAATCCTAGGAAAGTCCTAATGCAGTGCTGGGTGTGGAGTCAATGTCCTTAGAGGACATGTAACCTTGTGACACATCAGCTGGGGTGGATAAGGGAGTGCTTGCATTATCCCTTCCCCAACCACAGGTAGTGCAGCTCACAGCTCCAAAAGAGACCTCTTCCTTCTGCTTGAGGAGAGGAGAGGGAAGAGTAAAGAGGACTTCATTCTGCAACTTGGATACTCGTTTAGCCACAGTAGGATGGAGCATTGGGCAGAATTGTGGGGTTCACATTCCAGGCCATAGCTCCCAGATGACATTTGCAGACACATTCTGGGCCAGAAGAAAACCTGCTGCCTTGAAGGGAAGTACTCAATCCTGGCAGGATTCATCATATGCTGACTAAAGAACCCTTGGGCCCTGATCAGCAGCAGTAGCCAGGTAGTATATCCCATGGGTCTTGAGTGAGACTGTGAAATACATTGGCTTCCAATGTGACCCAGAGCATTCACAGCTGTGGTGGCCATGAGGAGAGACACCTTCTGATTGAGAAAAGCAGACAGAAGAGTAAAGGGGACTTTGTCTAGAGCTTAGGTCTCAGCTTGGCCACAGTGGGAAAAAGCACCAAGTGGGCTCTTGAGACCCCCAATTCCAGTGCATGGCTCTTAGATTGCATCTCTGGGCCTGCTCTGGGCCACAAGGGAGCTCACTGCCCTGAAGGGTGAGTCCCAGCCCTGGCAGCATTTACCATAAGGATACTGAAGGGCTCTTGAGCCTTAAGTAACATTGCTGGTACCTTGACAGTACTCCCTGTGGGCCTGTGGTGATTGTGGATACTGGGAGAGTCCTCTGCCTGAGGAAAGGGGAGGGAAGAGTGGGAAGGACTTTGGTGGTTTCAGTGCTGGATCAGCTAAAGTAGAATAGAGCACCTGATAGATTTCTAAGGTTTCTGACTCCAGGCCCTGGCTCCCACACAGCATCTCTGGATTTACCTGGGGAACTAATTACACTTAAGTGAAGGACATAAGTCTGGTTGGCTTCACCATCTGTTGACTGTAGAGCCCTAGGGCCTTGAGCAAACATAGGCAGTATCCAGGTAGTAGTTACAGTGGACCTTGGTCAAGACCCATTGCTGTGTGTGTTTAAGGTCTGACCCAGTGCAATTCCAATGGTGGTGGGCACAGTGATGCTTGTGCCACCCCTCCCCCATCTCCAAACAGCTAAGCACAGAGAGAGAGAGAGAGACTCCATTTGTTTGGGAGAATGTAAGAGAAGAGAACAAGAGTCACTTCCTTGTACTCCAGATGATTCTTTTGCATCTTATTCAAAACCACCAAGATGATGCCTCTATGGGTCTGAAAGAACCACAGCACTGCTGGGCTTCGGGTACCCCTAATGCAGATACAGCTGCAGTGACCAAAAAGTCAGATCACAATGCCTAAGTCCTTTCAAATGCTTGGAAAGACTTTCCAATAAGGTCAGGTACAAACAAGCCCAAATTGTGAGGATTACAATAAAGACTCAATTCTTCAATGTTCAGACACTGACAAACATGCATAAGCATCAAGACCCATCCAGGAAAACATGACCTCATCAAATAAACTAAATAAGGCACCAGGGACCAATCCCAGAGAGACAGAGATCTGTGACCTTTCAGGCAGAAAAGTCAAAATAGTGATTTTAAGGAAACTCAAAGAAATTCAAGATAATACAGAAAAGAAATTCAAAATTCTATCAGATGAATTTAACAAAGAAATGGAAATAATTAAAATGAATCAAACAAATATTTTGGAGTTGAAAAATGTAACTAACGTACTGAAGAATGCATCAGAGTCTCTTAATAGCAGAATTGATCAAGTAAAACAAAGAATTAGTGTGCTTGAAGATGGACTATTTGAAATTACCCAGCCAAAGAAGATTAAAAAAAAGAATAATGCATGACTACAAGATCTAGAAAATAGCATAAAAAGGACAAATCTAAGAGCTATTGACCTTAAATAGTTTATATATATAATATATATATTTATATATATAAACTATATATATATGTGTAGAAAGTTTATTCAAAGGGATAATAATGGAGGAATTTCCAAATCCAGAGAAATATATCAATTTTCAACTACAAGAAGGTTATGGAATACCAACAATATTTAACCCAAAGAAGACTATCTCAAGGCATTTAATAACCAAACTCCCAAATGTCAAGGATAAAGAAATAATTCTAAAAGTAACAAGAGAAAAGAAATAACATACAGCAGAATTCCAATATATCTGGCTGCAGACTTTTCATTGCAAACCTTACTGGCTAGGAGAGAGTGACATGACATATTTAAAGAGTTGAAGGAAGAAAATCTTTACCCTCAAACAGTATTTCTGGTGAGAATATCCTTCAAACATGAAGAAGAAATAAAGATTTGCCCAGATAAACAGAAGCTGAGGGATTTCATAAACACCAGCCCTGTTCTATGGGAAATGCTAAAGGGAGTTCTTCAATCTGAAATAAGGGGATGTTAATAAGCAATAAGAAATCATTTGAAGATACAAAGTTCACTGGTAATATTAAATACACAGAAAAATGCAGAATATTATAACACCGTAATTGTGGTGTAAACTACTCATATCTTATGTAGAAAGACAAAAAGATGAACCAAATAAAAGTAATAACTACAATAACTTTTCAAGACAAGGACAGTACAATAAAATATAAATACAAAAAACAAAATGTTAAAAAGCAGGGAGACAAAGTTAAAATGTAGCATTTTTATTAGTTTTCTTTTGCTTATTTGTTTCTTGTTTATGCAATCAGTGTTATCATCAGTTTAAAGTAATTGGTTATATGATAATATTTGAAGTCTTACGGTAAACTTAAATCTCAAAGCATACAATGGATAAACAAAAATAAAAAGCAATAACTTAAACGTACCACCAGAGAAAATCATCTTCACTAAAAGAAGACAGGAGTAAAAGAAATAAGAAAGAGAAGACCACAAAATATCTGGAAAACAAATAGCGAAATGGCAGGTGTAAGTCCTTACCCTTAAGTGATAATATTGAATGTAAACAGATTAAACTTTTCCATCAAAAGACATAGAGGAGCTGAATGGATTAAAAACGTGACTCAATGATGTGTTGCTTACAAGAACCACACTTCACCTATAAAGACTAACACAGACAGAAAAAGGGGTGAAAGAAGATATTGCATGCAAATGGAAACCAAAAAAGAGCGGAAATAGCTATACTTATATTAGACAAAATAGATTTCAAGACAAAAACTATAAAAAGAGACAAGAAAGGTCATTATATAATGGCAAAGTGGTCAATTCAGCAAGAGGATATAACAATTGTAAATATTTCTGTACCCGACACTGGAGAATCCGGATATATAAAGAAAATTTTATTAGCATGAAAGAGAAAGATAGATCTCAATACAATAATAGCTGGAGACTGCAACACCCCACTTTCAGCATTGGACAGATCATCCAGACAGGAAATCAGGAAACAAACATGGAATTTAATCTGCACTACAAACCAAATGGACCTGATAGATATTTACAGAACACTTCATCCAATCGTTGCAGAATTAACATTTTTCTTTTCGGCACATGCATTGTTCTCAAGGACAGACCATGTGTTAGACCACAAAACAAGACTTTAAATATTTAAAAAATTAAAATAATATTAGTACATATGACCTGTACAATTACAATTGTGTATATGCTTAATTAAAACAAACTAAAACTATATACAATACATACTGCCTTTAAAAACTGAGTTTTGTTGCAAAGTTCCTATAGGAAATTTTTTTAGAACAGAAATATGATCATTTAAGGAGAAATTCTCTTATAGTCAATTTTCAGTGAGCCCAGATAGGTTTTGGAACTAAAACTCTGCATTCATCTTTTGGTGTGGGGTTCTAACTTTTGGGCACCTAGCTCAGCAGCACCAGAGCCATAGTCTCTTGATTTAATGGACATATCTGAAAACCTTAGAACATATACTGATACAATTTTTACCTTTTTACTTTTACAACCAATCAACAGTTATTGTTTGTTTGTTTTTATTTCTATTTTTGGTAGGATCTGGCTTTGTTGCCCATGCTGTAGTGCAGTGCAAAACTCTGCCCCCAAGGCTCAATCAATCCTCCCACCTCAGCCTCCCAAGTAGCTGGGACTACAGGTGCATGCCATGACACCTGGCTAATTTTTGTATTTTCAGTAGAGATGGGGTTTCACCACGTTACCAAGGTTGGTCTTGAACTCTTGAGCTCAAGCAATCTGTCTGCCTAGGCCTCCCAAAGTGCTGGGATTACAGGCATGTGCCACTGTACCTAGACCACTCAGCAGTTTTTTAATTAATTATCACTGACTTTTTGCCAACATTTTCCTCGTGATTTTTCCAAACTTTTTTTACTTTTCATAAGTATTTAACTTTTGGCAGAATTATTTATCTCCTTCTTAAGACAACTGAAGTTATGTGATGCCTAATCCACTAATTTCCCTGAACTGCAAATGTAAAACTGTCATAATCTTCTCTATGTTTATTCTCTCAGTGTGCCAAGAGCATCCACTCTACAGTTTACTGGACATCTATTTAGCAAGTTTTACTTCTGCTAGGAAAAGTTTGGGCAAAACCCAGCAAGAAAGATAATTATTTTTAGATTTTAAATATGAAGAAGTTGAGATTAATAGTAGCTAAAATTTTTTTCTCAAATCATAGAGTGAGTAAAGGAGAACTAGGATTAAAACCAAAGATCTTTTCATTTTCAAGACTATCCTTCCTTTATCATTATGTCTTTTTCAGACTACTCGTAACTCAGTCTTATTTCAGTTTTTCATTCTCTGGTATGCCTATTTTTACATGCTTACAGCATGGTTGAACCTTTCACACACACACACACACACACACACACACAGACACACGAAAATATTCTTAGACCTTTTCTTTTTAAAAAGTGCCCCCCAAGATTTTGTGACTGTCTCTTGCTTGGCTTTGTATGGTATTTCCTAATAATCAGGGTAAAATTACGTACTTTTGGCAGAAATACTATGTAAGTTAATGTGTTGCTTAATAAATTATATCAGGAAGCACATGCTATTGGTTTGCCCAATATAGTGACCTTAGATATGATTACATAAAGAAGTGCCCGTCAGATTTCTCCACTATAAAGTTGGTAATTTCTCTTTCTAATTAAAAAGTTATCTGTGAGCATTACTTGGAGGCTATGCAAATATCATGTTCCTCATCAATCTTTTACCCAATAATTTTAGAGTATAAGAAAGACTCTTGCCTAAAGCAATGATTATTATAGTTGTTGCAAAATGGTGAAAAATACATTTAAAAAATAAATTTTAGAACATTAAGACAGGATTCTCCAATGACAGCTAAATGTTTGTCCTATTTTAAATATATTAAATAAGAATAATGTTTACATCTGTATTCAATCCTTGCCTCATTCATTAAATGTTTTAAATTTTTGAGTATATTTTATAAAAATGTATACATTTAGGCAACAATATATACTGTTTTAACAAATAACTTTAGATATATTAACAGAACATTCTCAAAAACATTTTGTTCACTGGAGTCCCCAATCTTGGGAGACTTCTAGCCTAGGTCACAAGAAAAGCACATGGAAAATTCTATTATTGGTTTTATAGTGTTATTGTTCACCAGTACTGAGTGGTTTTTACAAAACTTTAATCACATTATATTCTGGCACAAAATTGAGTCACTCATTCAAATTGAGACAAACTTAAGTGATCTGATAATGTTTAAATGCTGCATTTCCTGAATAATAAACTTGATGGCTACATTGAATTTAAAAAAAAAAAAATTCTACTCAAAGACCGACTAGTTTATCTTGCAACTTTCTAGATAGGAGAACTGCAGGTTTCTCATCCACCTCTGCTCCCTGGTTACTATTGTCACTTAGTCTAGAAAGAAACATCATTAAGATGAATCAGGACCATAGTCCATAACCAGTATAGCTAGTCATGGTTCCTTGAATCAAATTTGAATTGATTAGTACTTTGAATACTGTACACAGGAATGACTTGTTCCTTTTATTAGGACAATATTCTGTGACCAAGATAGTTTACACTAGCCCTGCCCTACACTCTACTCAGTTCCAACTCCCTTTTATTTATTTATTTATTTTTTTATTATACTTTAAGTTCTAGGGTACATGTGCATAACGTTTATATCATGTATAACTCCCCAATGCAATCCTTCCCTCCTCCCCCCTCCCCATGATAGGCCCCAGTGTGCCAACTCCCTTTTAAAAGAAGTATCTCAGCCAGGTGCAGTGGCTCACGCCTATAATCCCAGCACTTTGGGAGGCCAAGGCAGGCAGATCACGAGGTCAGGAGATGGAGACCATCCTGGCCAACATGGTGAAACTCCGTTTCTACTAAAATACAAAAAATTAGCCAAGTGTAGTGGCACATACCTGTAGTCCCAGCTGCTCGGGAGGCTAAGGGAGGTTAATCATTTGAACCTGGGAGGTAGAGGATGCAGTGAGTCAAGATCGTGCCATTGCACTCCAGTCTGGGCAACAAGAGTGAAACTCCATCTCAAAAAAAAAAAAAAAAAAAAAACGAAGATGAAGAAGAAGAAGAAGGAATATATCGAGCTTTCATAGAATGATGGAATGATGTACATCTATTATATAATAATTTATGGTTGTCAATAAATGCATCCAAATCTACATGATGCTGGATATCCTCAACAAAATCTTCAGCCATTATTGAAAGACTTCACCTTGTGGTTTTTGTTAATAATGCCTAGACATCTTTACCTCCCTTTCCTTTCTGCATCATAAAACAACAGTGACAGTGTTGTGAGATACGTTGAGTAGAATATTCTATCTTTATAAAAGAAAAGCAAGCTCAATACCAAATCAAAAATCTTTGAAGTATGACTTCCTAGAAAATGTTATAAATGTGTAGTATGGTAGGATCTGGAAATGTAATATGAACAAAGCTTAAATAGTCTCTGCTTTAAGGAAACCTACCTTTTGGTGAAGCAGTAAGCTGGAATAAATCTAAATATTTATTGTAAAATTGCTACAAAAAATAAAAATGTTTAGAGAGAATATCACAGGAATTATTCGGTATATTTATGAAAAAGAAATTTAAAAATTTTACTGAGGAATATAAGGAAATATGTCAATAAATGGGCATGTTTTTACCTGGATTTAGATATAAGTATTGGAAACTGGTCAATTTTCCCAAAATAGTATATAAATTTAATGTCATTACAACAAAAACATATATACATATATGCATCCCTATTTGTTTACATATGTGTGCTTATGTGTGTGTTTGTATATATCAATACACAATGAAATATTGGAAAATGGCCAAGAAAATTCTACAAAAGGGGAAAATTGAGGGGGTTGAAGGAAATAGTCCTATGATATATTTTTATTTTTAAAATTTATTGTAATTAAAATCCTCTTAAGTAACTAATATGGTTGGCTCTGTGTCCGTACCCAAATCTTATCTTGTAGCTCCCACAATTCCCATGTGTTGTGGGAAGTGCCTGGTGAGAGATAATTGAAACAGGGGGGCAGGTTTTTCCCATGCTCTTCTCATGGCAGTGAATGGGTCTCACAAGATCTGATGGTTTTAAAAACTGGAGTTTCTCTGCACAAGATCTTTTTTTTTGCCTGCCGCCATCCACGTAAGATGTGACTTGCTCCTCCTTGCCTTCTGTTATGATTGTGAGGTCTCCCCAGCCACATGGAGCTGTGAGTCCAATTAAACCTCTTTCTTTTGTAAATTGCCCAGTCTGGAGTATGTCTTTATTAGCAGTGTGACAACAGATTAATACAGTAAATTGGTACCAGCGGAGTGGAACGTTGCTGAAAAGATACCCGAAAATGTGGAAGCCACTTTGCAACTGGGTAACAGGAAGAAGTTGGAACAGTTTGGAGGGCCCAGAAGAAGACAGGAAAATATGGGAAATTTTGGAACTTCCTACAGACTTGTTGAATGGCTTTGACAAAAATGCTTATAGTGATATGAACAATAAGGTCCATGCTGATGTGGTCTCAGATGGAGATGAGGAACTTGTTGGGAACTGGAACAAATGTGACTCTTGTTATGTTTTAGCAAAGAGACTGGCAACATTTTGCCCCTGCCCTAGAGATTTGTGGAACTTTAAACTTGAGAGATGATTTATGGTATCTGGCAGAATAAATTTTTAAGCAGCGAAGCATTCAAGAGGTGACTAGGGTGTTGTTAAAGGCATTTGGTTTTATAAGGGAAACAGAGGATAAAAGTTTGGAAAATTTGCAGCCTGACAATGCAATAGAAATGAAAATCCCATTTTCTGAGGAGAAATTAAAGTTGACTGATGAAATTTGCACAAATAGCGAGGAGCCAAACGTTAATTCCCAAGACAATGGGGAAAACGTCTCCAGGACATGTCAGAAGTCTTCACAGCAGCCCCTCCTATCACAGGCCCAGAGGCCTACGAGGAAAAATGATTTTTGGGAGCCGGGTCCAGGGTTCTCATACTGTGTGCAGCCTAGGGACTTGATGCCCTGTGTCTCAGCTGCTCCAGCTGTCGCTGAAAGGGGTCAACATAGTGCTTGGGCTGTGGCTTCAGAGGTTGCAAGCCTCCAGCTTTGGCAGTTTCCATGTGGTATTGAGCCTGTGATACACAGAAGTCAAGAATTGAGGACTAGGAACCTCCACCTAGATTTCAGAAGGTGTATGGAAATGCCTGGATTTCAGCAAGCAGAAGTTTGCTGTAGGGGCAGGGTCCTCATGGAGAAACTCTGCTAGGGCAATGCAGAAGAAAAATGTGGAGTGGGATCCCTCACACAGAGTTCCTACTGGGGCACTGCCTAGTGGAGTTGTGAGAAGAGGGTCACCATCCTATAGACCCCCAGAATGGTAGATCCACCAATAGCTTGCACCATGTGGCTGGAAAAGCTGCAGGTATTCAACCCCAGTCCATGAAGGCAGGCAGGAAGGAGGCTGTACCCTCCAAAGCCACAGGGGTGGAGCTGCCCAAGACTACAGGAACCCACCTCTTGCATTAGCATGACCTGGATGTGAGATATGGAGTCAAAGGAGATCATTTTGGAGCTTCAAGATTTGACTGCCCCACTGGATTCTGCACTTGCATGGGGCCTGTAGCCCCTTTTTTGGGCCAACTTCTTCCATTTGGAATGGCTGTGTTTATTCAATGCCTGTACCCCCATTGTATGTAGGATGTAACTAACTTGCCTTTGATTTTACAGACTCATGAGCAGAAGGGACTTGCCTCGTCTTGGATGAGACTTTGGACTGTGGACTTTTGAATTAATGCTGAAATGATTTGAGACTTTGGGGGACTGTTGGGAAGGCATAGTTGGTTTTGAAATGTGATGAAATGAGTCTTGAGAGGGGCCAGGGTGGAATGATATGGTCTGGCTCTGTGTTGCCACCCAAATCTCATCTTATACCTCTCATAATTGCCATGTGTTGTGGGAGGGACCTGGTGAGAGACAACTGAATCATGGAGGCAAGTCTTTCCCATGCTGTTGTCATAAAAGCGAATGGGTATCACGAGATCTGATGGTTTTAAAAAAGGGAATTTCTCCACACGAGCTCTTTTTTTTTCTTTTTTTTTTTTCTTTTTGCCTGCTGTCATCCACATAAGATATGACTTACTCTTCCTTGCCTTCTGCTATGACTGTGAGGCCTCCCCAGCCACGTGGAACTGTGAGCCCAATTAAATCTCTTTTATAAATTGCTCAGTCTCATATACATCTTTATCAGCAGTATGAAAATGAACTAATACAGTAACTTTTTTTATTTAAAAAATAGAACATATAGTCAAAGGTTTTAATATAAAAAGACTATTACCAGTTCTGTCTATGAGAAAACTTTGTAATTTGTTCCTTGACATAAAATCATCAATTTTTCATATTTGTATGTCTAAATATATACAAACTATATGAACAAAATTAAAACATTGAGTTGTTTAAAATTTTAAATACATTACATTTATTTAAATAAAATAATAGTTATTTAATATTAAGAAATAGGTAAAATTGCAAGGAGAGAGTATTCTTTGTTTCTCACTGTTTTGGCCAGTCTGGTCTCAAACTCCTGTCCTGAAGCAATCCTCCCACCTCAGGCTCCCAAAGTGCTCAGATTACAGGTGTGAGCCACCGCACCTGGCCTAGGGAGGGAGTATTCTTTATCCTTTTAACAAAATTTATTCATAGTATATTATTTCTTAATATATAAAACAAAAAATATGCTTGAATTATTCCTACACAACATTTTTTTCACAAAGTAAAAGCATAAAACAGCAATGTTCACAGTAATTGACAAGCTGACTCCAAAGTTTTGTGAAAATATAAGATAACTACAATAGTGAAAGTGACTGAAAAAGAGCAAAAAGGTATGACCTCACAACTGGATATCAAGGTTTACTATAAATCTCCAGTAATAAACATGGTAGTGACACAGGTATAAGGGTAGACATACAGACCAGTGGGAAAGAATAAAGTCCAGAAATTGACCCACACTTAGTCAAATAATTTTCCACAAATATGCCAAAGTAATTGAATGAAATCTAGTCTTTTCAACAAACTAGTTATCTATATGTAAAAAAAAAAAAAAAAAAAAAAGATTTTCTAAACTTACTTCACAAAGCATTAATTATAAGTAGATCTTAAGCTTACATATAAGATCCAAAGAGAAAATTGCAATGGAAATTAGAAAACATTATAATTGCATAGTAATAAAAACACAATATGTTAAAATTCAATTACAGCAGAAAAAATATTTATAATTTCAGATACATTTTTACATTGTGAAATCAGGAAAAAAGGAGAAAATTAAACCCAAGGTAATTAGAAAAAGAAAATAATACAAATAGTGGAAATAAACAATAAATGAATAGAAAACAATAGTGAAAATCAACAAATTCCAAATCAGTCTATTGAAGAGATTAATACAAAAGACAAAATAGATTAAAATAAAATAAAAATTAGGGATTTCTGGACAAGATGGCCAAATAGGAACAGCTCTGGTGTGCAGCTCCCCACGAGACCAATGCAGAAGATGGTGATTTCTGCATTTTCTTTCTTTCTTTCTTTTTTTTTTTTTTTTTTGAGATGAAGTCTTGCTCTGTCGCCCAGGCTGGAGCGCAGTGGCCGGATCTCAGCTCACTGCAAGCTCCGCCTCCCGGGTTTATGCCATTCTCCTGACTCAGCCTCCCGAGTAGCTGGGACTACAGGCGCCTGCCACCTTGCCTGGCTTAGCTTTTTGTATTTTTTTAGTAGAGACGGGGTTTCACTATGTTAGCCAGGATGGTCTCGATCTCCTGACCTTGTGATCTGCCCATCTCGGCCTCCCAAAGTGCTGGGATTACAGGCTTGAGCCACCGCACCCGGCCGATTTCTGCATTTTCAACTGAGGTACCCAGTTAATTTCAATGGGACTGGTTAGAGAGTGGGTGCTGCCCATGGAAAGTGAGCAAAAGCAGAGTGGGGCATTGCCTCACCTGAGAAGCACAAGGGGTCAGAGAACTCCCTCCCTAGTCAAGCGAAGCTGTGAGGCATAGTGCCTTGAGGGATGGAACTGTCCAGCCCAAATACTACTCTTTTCCAATGGTCTTCCCAACCCACAGACCAGGAGATCCTTTGGGTGGATCACAATTTCTCACCACCAAGGGAACAAAACTGGATGGAGAATGAGTTTGACAAATTGACAGAAGTGAGCTTCAGAAGGTGGGTAGTAACAAACTTGTCTGAGTTAAAGGAGCATGTTCTATCCCAATGCAAGGAATCTAAGAATGATGATAAAAGTTTAGAGGAATAGCTAACCAGAATAACCAGTTTAGAGAAGAACATAAATGACCCAATGGAGCTGAAAAACACAGCGTGAGAACTTCGTGAAGCATACACAAGTATCAATAGCTGAATCGATCAAGTAGAAGAAAGGATATCAGAGACTGAAGATCAACTTAATGAAATAAAGCCTGAAGACAAAAATAACAAAAAAAGAATGAAATGGAATGAACAATCCTACCATGAAATATGGGACAAGGTGAAAAGACTGAACATATGTTTGATTGGTGTACCTGAAAGTGACTGGGAATATGGAACCAAGGTGGAAAACACATTTCAGGATATTATCTAGGAGAACTTCCCCAACCTAGCAAGACAGGCCAACATTCAAATTCAGAAAATACAGAGAACACCACAAAGATTTTCCTTGAGAAGAGGAAGCCCAAGAACATAATTGTCAGATTCACCAAGATTGAAATGAAGAAAAAATTGTTAAGGGCAGTCGGAGAAAAAGATTGGGCTACCTACAAAGGGAAGCCCATCACACTAACAGTAGATCTCTCTGTAGAAACGCTACAAGCCAGAAGAGAGTGGGGGCCAATATTTAACATTCTTAAAGAAAAAATTTTCAACCCAGAATTTCATATCCAGCCAAATTAAGCTTTATAAGCAAAGGAGAAGTAAAATCCTTTACAGACAAGGAAATGCAGAGGGAATTTGTCAGCACTAGGCTTCCCTTACAAGAGCTCCTGAAAGAAGCACTAAACATAGAAAGGAAAAACTGGTACAAGCCACTACAAAAACAAATCAAAATTTAAAAACCATAAACACTATGAAGAAACTGCATCAATTAATGGGAAAAATAATCAGCTAGCATCATAATGACAGGATCAAATTCACATGTAACAGTATTAACCTTAGTAGCAAGATGGCTGAATAGGAACAGCTCCAGTCTCCAACTCCCAGCGCGAGCAACACAGAAGACCGGTGATTTCTGCATTTTCAACTGAGGTACTGGGGTCATCTCTCTAGGGAGTGCCGGACAATCGGTGCTGGTCAGCTGCTGCAGCCTGACCAGCGTGAGCTGAAGCAGGGCGAGGCATCGCCTCACCTGGAAGCGCAAGGGGGAAGGAAATCCGTTTTCCTAGCCAGGGGAACTGAGACCACAACACCTGGAAAATCGGGTAACTCCCACCCCAACTGCGCTTTAAGGAAACAGGCACACCAGGAGAATATATCCCACACCTGGCCGGGAGGGTCCCACGCCCACGGAGCCTCCCTCACTGCTAACACAGCAGTCTGCGGCGATCTATCCGCAAGGCAGCAGCGAGGCTGGGGGAGGGGCGCCCGCCATTGCTGAGGCTTAAGTAGGTAAACAAAGCCGCTGGGAAGCTCGAACTGGGTGGAGCTCACAGCAGCTCAAGGAAGCCTGCCTGTCTCTGTAGACTCTACCTCTGCGGACAGCGCACACCTGCAGTCCAATAGGGGAAGCAGCGGGGGTGGGTGCAGACGCGAATGACTCTGTCTGACAGCTTTGGGGAGAGCCATGGATCTCCTAACGCGGAGGTTGAGATCTGAGAATGGACAGACTGCCTGCTCAGGTGGGTCCCTGACCCCTGAGTAGCCTAGCTGGGAGACATCCCTCACTAGGGGCAGTCTGATACCCCACACCTCACAGGGTGGAGTCACCCCTGAGAGGAAACTTCCAAAGGAAGAATCAGACAGGTACACTCACTGTTCAGCAATATTCTATCTTCGGCAACCTCTGCTGCTGATACCCAGGCAAACAGGGTCTGGAGTGGACCTCAAGCAATCTCCAACAGACCAACAGACAGTCCTTCTGACTGTCAGATGGAAAACTATCAAACAGGAAGGACACCTATACCAAAACCCCATCAGTACGTCACCATCATCAAAGACCAGAGACAGATAAAACCACAAAGATGGGGAAGAAGCAGGGCAGAAAAGCTGGAAATTCAAAAATAAGAGCGCATCTCCCCCTGCAAAGGAGCGCAGCCCATCGCCAGCAACGGATCAAAGCTGGTCAGAGAATGACTTTGACGAGATGAGAGAAGAAGGCTTCAGTCCATCAAACCTCTCAGAGGTAAAGGAAGAATTACGTAGCCAGCGCAAAGAAACTAAAAATCTTGAAAAAAAAGTGGAAGAATTGACAGCTAGACTAATTAATGCAGAGAAGATCATAAACGAAATGACAGACATGAAAACCATGACACGAGAAATACGTGACAAATGCACAAGCTTCAGTAACCGACTCGATCAACTGGAAGAAAGAGTATCAGCGATTGAGGATCAAATGAATGAAATGACGAGAAGAGAAACCAAAAGAAAAAAGAAGAAAAAGAAATGAACAAAGCCTGCAAGAATTGGGATTATGTAAAAAGACCAATCTACGTCTGATTGGGGTGCCTGAAAGTGAGGGGGAAAATGGAACCAACTTGGAAAACACTCTTCAGGATATCATCCAGGAGAACTTCCCCAACCTAGTAGGGCAGGCCAACATTCAAATTCAGGAAATACAGAGAACACCACAAAGATACTCCTCCAGAAGAGCAACTCCAAGACACATAATGCCAGATTCACCAAAGTTGAAATGAAGGAAAAAATCTTAAGGGCAGCCAGAGAAAGGTCGGGTTACCCACAAAGGGAAGCCCATCAGAATAACAACAGACCTCTCGGCAGAAACTCTACAAGCCAGAAGAGAGTGGGGGCCAATATTCAACGTTCTTAAAGAAAAGAATTTTCAACCCAGAATTTCATATCCAGCCAAACTAAGCTTCATAGTGAAGGAGAAATAAAATCCTTTACAGATAAGCAAATGCTTAGAGATTTTGTCACCACCAGGCCTGCCTTACAAGAGACCCTGAAGGAAGCCCTAAACATGGAAAGGAACAACCAGTACCAGCCATTGCAAAAACATGCCAAAATGTAAAGAACATCGAGGCTAGGAAGAAACTGCATCAACTAACGAGCAAAATAACCACTTAATATCATAATGACAGGATCAAGTTCACACATAACCATATTAAACTTAAATGTTAATGGACTAAATGCTCCAATTAAAAGACACAGACTGGCAAACTGGATAAAGAGTCAAGACCCATCAGTCTGCTGTATTCAGGAGACCCATCTCACATGCAGAGACATACATAGGCTCAAAATAAAGGGATGGAGGAAGATCTACCAAGCAAATGGAGAACAAAAAAAAGCAGGGGTTGCAATCCTAGTCTCTGATAAAACAGACTTTAAACCATCAAAGATCAAAAGAGACAAAGAAGGCCATTACATAATGGTAAAGGGATCAATTCAACAGGAAGAGCTAACTCTCCTAAATATATATGCACCCAATACAGGAGCACCCAAATTCATAAAACAAGTCCTTAGACACTTACAAAGAGACTTAGACTCCCATACAACCATAATGGGAGACTTCAACACTCCACTGTCAACATTAGACAGATCAACGAGACAGAAACTTAACAAGGATATCCCGGAATTGAACTCATCTCTGCACCAAGCGGACCTAATAGACATCAATAGAACTCTCCACCCCAAATCAACAGAATATACATTCTTCTCAGCACCACATCGCACTTATTCCAAAATGACCACATAATTGGAAGTAAAGCACTCCTCAGCAAATGTACAAGAACAGAAATTATAACAAACTGTCTCTCAGACCACAGGGCAATCAAACTAGAACTCAGGACTAAGAAACTCAATCAAAACGCTCAACTACATGGAAACTGAACAACCTGCTCCTGAATGACTACTGGGTACATAACGAAATGAAAGCAGAAATAAAGATGTTCTTTGAAACCAATGAGAACAAAGATACAACATACCAGAATCTCTGGGACACATTTAAAGCAGTGTGTAGAGGGAAATTTATAGCACTAAATGCCCACAAGAGAAAGCAGGAAAGATGGAAAATTGACACTCTAACATCACAATTAAAAGAACTAGAGAGGCAAGAGCAAACACATTCAAAAGCTAGCAGAAGGCAAGAAATAACTAAGATCAGAGCAGAACTGAAGGAGATAGAGACATAAAAAACCCTCCAAAAAATCAATGAATCCAGGAGTTGGTTTTTTGAAAAGATCAACAAAATTGACAGACGCTAGCTAGACTAATAAAGAAGAAAAGAGAGAGGAATCAAATAGACGCAATAAAAAATGAAAGGGGATATCACCACCGACCCCACAGAAATACAAACAACCATCAGAGAATACTATAAATGCCTCTATGCAAGTCAACTAGAAAATCTAGAAGAAATGGATAATTTCCTGGACACTTACAGTCTTCCAAGACTAAACCAGGAAGAAGTTGAATCCCTGAATAGACCAATAGCAGGCTCTGAAATTGAGGCAACAATTAATAGCCTACCCACCAAAAAAAATCCAGGACCAGATGGATTCACAGCTGAATTCTACCAGAGGTACAACGAGGAGCTGGTACCATTCCTTCTGAAACTATTCCAATCAATAGAAAAAGAGGGAATCCTCCCTAACTCATTTTATGAGGCCAACATCATCCTGATACCAAAGCCTGGCAGAGACACAACAAAAAAAGAGAATTTTAGACCAATATCCATGATGAACATCGATGCAAAAATTCTCAATAAAATACTGGCAAACCGGATCCAGCAGCACATCAAAAAGCTTATCCACCATGATCAAGTGGGCTTCATCCCTGGGATGCAAGGCTGGTTCAACATTTGCAAATCAGTAAACGTAATCCAGCATATAAACAGAACCAAAGACAAAAACCACATGATTATCTCAATAGATGCAGAAAAGGCTTTTGACAAAATTCAACAGCCCTTTATGCTAAAAACACTCAATAAATTCGGTATTGATGGAACGTACCTCAAAATAATAAGAGCTATTTATGACAAACCCATAGCCAATATCATACTGAATTGGCAAAAACTGGAAAAATTCCCTTTGAAAACTGGCATAAGACAGGGATGCCCTCTCTCACCACTCCTATTCAACATAGTGTTGGAAGTTCTGGCTAGGGCAATCAGGCAAGAGAAAGAAATCAAGGGTATCCAGTTAGGAAAAGAAGAAGTCAAATTGTCCCTGTTTGCAGATGACATGATTGTATATTTAGAAAACCCCATTGTCTCAGCCCAAAATCTCCTTAAGCTGATAAGCAACTTCAGCAAAGTCTCAGGATACAAAATAATGTGCAAAAATCCCAAGCATTCTTATACACCAGTGACAGACAAGCAGAGAGCCAAATCAGGAATCAACTTCCATTCACAATTGCTTCAAAGAGAATAAAATACCTAGGAATCCAGCTTACAAGGGATGTAAAGGACCTCTTCAAGGAGAACTACAAACCACTGCTCAGTGAAATCAAAGAGGACACAAACAAATGGAAGAACATACCATGCTCATGGATAGGAAGAATCAATATTGTGAAAATGGCCATACTGCCCATGGTTCTTTATAGATTCAATGCCATCCCCATCAAGCTACCAATGACTTTCTTCACAGAATTGGAAAAAACTGCTTTAAAGTTCATATGGAACCAAAAAGAGCCCGCATTGCCAAGACAATCCTAAGTCAAAAGGACAAAGCTGGAGGCGTCACGCTACCTGACTTCAAACTATACTACAAGGCTACAGTAACCAAAACAGCATGGTACTGGTACCACAACAGAGATATAGACCAATGGAACAGAACAGAGTCCTCAGAAATAATACCACACATCTACAGCCATCTGATCTTTGACAAACCTGAGAGAAACAAGAAATGGGGAAAGGATTCCCTATTTAATAAATGGTGCTGGGAAAATTGGCTAGCCATAAGTAGAAAGCTGAAACTGGATCCTTTCCTTACCCCTTATACGAAAATTAATTCAAGATGGATTAGAGACTTAAATGTTAGACCTAATACCATAAAAACCCTAGAAGAAAATCTAGGTAGTACCATTGAGGATATAGGCATGGGCAAGGACTTCATGTCTAAAACACCAAAAGCAACAGCAGCAAAAGCCAAAATTGACAAATGGGTTCTCATTAAACTAAAGAGCTTTTGCACAGCTAAAGAAACTACCATCAGAGTGAACAGGAAACCTACAGAATGGGAGAAAATTTTTGCAACCTACTCATCTGACAAAGGGCTAATATCCAGAATCTACAAAGAACTCAAACAAATATAGAAGAAAAAAACAAACAACCCCATCAAAAAGTGGGGAAAGGATATGAACAGACATTTCTCAAAAGAAGACATCCATACAGCCAACAGACACATGAAAAAATGCTCATCATCACTGGCCATCAGAGAAATGCAAATCAAAACCACAATGAGATACCATCTCACACCAGTTAGAATGGCAATCATTAAGAAGTCAGGAAACAACAGGTGTTGGAGAGGATGTGGAGAAATAGGAACACTTTTACACTGTTGGTGGGATTGTAAACTAGTTCAACCATTATGGAAAACAGTATGGCGATCCTCAAGGATCTAGAACTAGATGTACCATATGACCCAGCCATCCCACTACTGGGTATATACCCAAAGGATTACAAATTGCTCTACTACAAAGACACATGCACACGTATGTTTATTGCGGCACTATTCACAATAGCAAAAACTTGGAATCAACCCAAATGTCCATCTGTGACAGACTGGATTAAGAAAATGTGGCACATATACACCATGGAATACTATGCAGCCATCAAAAAGGATGAGTTTGCGTCCTTTGTAGGGACATGGATGCAGCTGGAAACCATCATTCTTAGCAAACTATCACAAGAAGAGAAAACCAAACACCGCATGTTCTCACTCATAGGTGGGAACTGAACAATGAGATCACTTGGACTCGGGAAGGGGAACATCACACACTGGGGCCTATCATGGGGAGGGGGGAGGAGGGAGGGATTGCATTGGGGAGTTATACATGATATAAACGTCATGCACATGTACCCTAGAACTTAAAGTATAATAAATAAATAAATAAATAAATAAGAAAAAAGAAAAAAAAATTTATCCATTACTTGATCTACAAAAATTTAACTTCTCAACTGAAAGCTACATGAGGGTAGAGATTTGCTTAGTTACTGCAGTAGTCTCACAGGCTAAAATGATTCCTGACAAATAACATGTGCTTAATAAATATTTGTTGAATGAATGAAAAAAAAAAAAAAACAGTATTAACCTTGGTTATAAATGGACTAAATGCCTCAATTAAAAGACACACACTGGCAAATTGGATAAAGAATCAAAACCCATTGGTGCTATATTCAGGAGACCCATCTCAAAGACACACATAGGCTCAAAATAAAGGGATGGAGAGAGAATTACCAAGCACATGGAAGAAAAAAAAAAAAAAAAAAAACCGAGGTTGCAATCCTAGTCTCCAATAAAACAGAGTTTAAACCAACAAAGATCAAAAGAGACAAAGAAGGCCATTACATAATGGTAAAAGGATCAGTTCAACAAGAAGAGCTAACTATCCTAAATATATATGCACCCAATACAGGAGTACCCAGATTCAGAAAGCAAGTTCTTAGAGACCTACAAAGAGACTTAAACTCCCACACAATAATAGTGGGAGAGTTTAACACCCCATTGTCAAAATTAGACAGATCAATGAGACAGAAAATTAACAAGGATATTTAGGACTTGAACTCAGTTCTGGACCAGGAGAACCTAATAGACATCTCCAGAACTCTCCAAGCCAAATCAACAGTATATACATTCTTTCAGCACCATATCACACTTATTCTAAAACTGACCACATAATTGGAAGTAAAACACTCCTCAGCAAGTATAAAAGAACGGAAATTATAACAAACAGTCTTTTAGATCACAGTGCAATCAAATTAGAATGTAGGATTAAGAAACTCACTCAAAACCTCACAACTACATGGAAACTGAACAACCTGCTTCTGAATGACTACTGGGTAAGTAATGAAATGAAGGCAGAAATAAATATTTATTATTGGAAACCAATGAGAACAAAATTACAACATATCAGAATCTGTGGGACACAGCTAAAGCAGTGTTTAGGGGGAAATTTATAGCAGTAAATGACCACATCAGATAATGGGATAGATCTAAAATTGACATCCTAATATAACAATTAAAGAACTAGAGAACAAAGAGCAAACAAATTCAAAAGTTAGCAGAAGACAAGAAATAACTAAGATCGGAGCAGGACTGAAGGAGATAGAGACATGAAAAACCCTTCAAAAATTAATGAATTCAGAAGTTGTTTTTTTTAAAAAAAAAGATTAACAAAATAGATAGACTGCTAGCCAGACTAACAAAGAAGAAAAGAGAGAAGAATCAAATAGACACAATAAAATTGATAAAGGAGAGATCACCACTGATCCCATAGAAATACTAACTACCATCAGAGAATACAATAAACACCTCGACGCAAAAAAACTAGAAAATCTAGAAGAAATGGGTAAATTCCTAGACACATACACCCTCCCAAGACTAAACCAGGAAGAAACTGAATCCCTGAATAGACCAATAACATGTTCTGAAATTGAGACAGTAATTAATAGCCTACCAACCAAAAAAAAGACTAGGACAAGACAGATTCACAACTGAATTCTACCAGAAGTATAAAGAGGAGTTGGTGCTATTCCTTCTGAAATGATTCCAAACAATAGAAAAAGAGGGACTCCTCCCTAACTCATTTTATGAGTCCAGCATCATGCTGACACCAAAACTGGACAGAGACACAACAACAATAACAAAATTTCAGGCCAATAACCCTGATGAACATCGATGCAAAAATCCTCAACAAAATACTGGCAAACCAAATCCAGCAGCACATCAAAAAGCTTATCCACCATGATCAAGTTGGCTTCATCTCCGGGATGCAAGTCTGATTCAACGTACACAGATCAATAAACATCATCCATCACATAAACAGAACCAATGACAGAAACCACGTGATTATTTCAATAGATGCAGAAAAGGCCTTAGATAAAATTCAACACCCCTTCATGCTAAAAACACTCAATAAACTAGGTATTGATGGAACAAGTCTCAATAAGAGCTATTTGAGACAAACCAACAGTCAATATCATACTGACTTGGTAAAAGCTGGAAGCATTCCCTTTGAAAACTGGCATAAGACAAGGATGCCCTCTCTCACCACTCCGATTCAACATAGTATTGGAAGTTCTGGCCAGGGCAATCAGGCAAGATCAAGAAATTTATGATATTCAAATAGGAAGAGAAGAAGTCGAGTTATCCCTGTTTGCAGATGACATGATTGTATATTTAGAAAATACCATCATCTCAGACCAAAAACTCCTTAAGCTGATAAGCAACTTCAGCAAAGTCTCAGGATACAAAATCAATGGCAAAAATCACAAGCATTCCTATACACCAATAACAGACAAACAGCCAAATCATGAGTGAACTCCCATTCACAATTGCTACAAAGAGAAAACAACTTACAAGGGATGTGAAGGACCTCTTCAAGGAGAACTACAAACCACTGCTTAAGGAAATAAGAGAGGACACAAACAAATGAAAAACATTCCATGCTCATGGATAAGAAGAATCAGTATCATGAAAATGGCCATACTGCTGGAAGTAATTTACAGATTCAATGCTATCCCCATCAAGCTACCACTGACTTTCTTCACAGAATTAGAAAAAACTACTTTAAATTTCATATGGAGACAGAAAATAGCCCGTATAGCCAAGACAATCCTAAGCAAAAAGAAGAAAGCTGGATGCATCATGCTACCTGACTTGAAACTATACTACAAGGCTATAGTAATCAAAACAGCTTGGCACTGGTACCAAAACAGATATATAGATCAAGGGAACAGAACAGAGGCCTCAGAAGTAATACCACACATCTAAAACCACCTGATCTTTGGCAAACCTGAAAAAAACAAGTGGGAGAAATGATTCCCTATTTAATAAATAGTGTAAATGTATATACCCACGATTTATAATCTGTGGGTATATATCCAGTAATGGGATAAAAACAATTGCTTTTAGACATGAAGTCTTTGTGTATGCCTATGTTCTGAATGGTATTGCCTAAGTTTGTCTTTTAGGGCTTTTAATGTTTTAGGTCTTACATTTAAGTCTTTAATTCATCTTGAGTTAATTTTTGTATAAGGTATAAGAAAGGGGTCCAGTTTCAGTTTTCTGCATATGGCAGGTATTTCTCCTAATGCTATCCCTCCCCTTAACCCCATCCCCTGAGAGTCCCTGGTGTGTGATATAACCCTTCTCTGTGCTCATATGTTCTCATTGTTCAACTCCCACTTATGAGTGAGAACATGCAATTCCTGTGTTAGTTTGCTGAGAATGATGTTTTCCACCTTCAGCCATGCCCCTGTAAAGCACATGAACTCATTGTTTTTATGGTGGTATAGTATTCCGTGGTGTATATGGGCAACATTTTCTTTATCAAGTCTAACATCGTTGGGAATTTGGGTTGGTTCCAAGCCTTTGCTATTGTGAATAGTGCTGCAATAAACATACATGTGCATGTGTCTTTATAGTAGAATGATTTACAATCCTTTGGATATATGCCCAGTAATGGGATTGCTGGATCAAATGGTATTTCTAGTTCTAGATCCTTAAGGAATCACCACACTGTCTTCCACAATGGTTGAACTAATTTACAGTCCCACCAACAGTGTAAAAGCATTTATATTTCTCCACATCCTCTCCAGCATCTGTTGTTTCCTGACTTTTGAATGATTGCCATTCTAACCAGCATGAGATGGTATCTCATTGTGGTTTTGACTTGCATTTCTCTGATGACCAGTGATGATTAGCTTTTTTTCATGTGTCTGTTGTTTGCATAGATGTCTTGTTTTGAGAAGTGTCTGTTCATATCCTTTGCCCACTTTTTGATGGGGTTGTTTTTTTTCATGTAAATTTGTTTGAGTTCTTTATAGATTCTGGATATTAACCCTTTGTTAAATGGGTAGATTGTAAAAATTTTCTCCCATTCTGTACATTGCCTGTTCACTCTGATGGTAGTTTCTTTTGCTGGGCAGAAGCTCTTTAGTTTAATTAGATCCCATTTGTCAATTTTGGCTTTTGTTGCCATTGCTTTTGGTGTTTTAGTGATGAAGTCCTTGCCCATGCCTATGTACTGAATGGTATTGCCTAGGTTTTCTTCTAGGGTTTTTATGATTTTAGGTCTAACATTTAAGTCTTTAATCCACCCTGAGTTAATTTTTGTATTAGGTGTAAGGAAGGGATCCAGTTTCAGCTTTCTACATTTGGCTAGCCAGTTTTCCCAGCACCATTTATTAAATATGGAATCCTTCCACATTTCTTGTTTTTGTCAGGTTTGTCAAAGGTCAGATGGTTATAGATATGTGTTATTATTTCTGAGGGCTCTGTTCTGTTCCATTGGTCTATATCTCTGTTTTGGTGCCAGTACCATGCTGTTTTGGTTACTGCAGCCTTGCAGTATAGTTTGAAATCAGGTATCATGATGCCTCCAGCTTTGTTCTTTTTGCTTAGGATTGTCTTGGCAATGCGGGCTCTTTTTTTGTTCCATAAGAACTTTAAAGTAGTTTTTTTTCCAATTCTGTGAAGAAAGTCATTGGTAGCTTAATGGGGATGGCACTGAATTTATGAATGACCTTGGGCAATATGGCCATTTTCACAATATTGATTCTTCCTATCCATGAGCATGGAATGTTCTTCCATTTGTTTGTGTCCTGTTTTATTTCATTGAACAGTGGTCTGTAGTTCTCCTTGAAGAGGTCCTTCATATCCCTTGTAAGTTGGATTCCTAGGTATTTTATTCTCTTTGAAGCAATTGTGAATGGGAGTTCACTCATGATTTGGCTCTCTGTTTGTCTGTTATTGGTGTATAGGAATGCTTGTGATTTTTGCCATTGATTTTGTATCCTGAGACTTTGCTGAAGTTGCTTATCAGCTTAAGGAGATTTTGGGCTGAGACGATTGGGTTTTCTAAATATACAATCATGTCATCTGCAAAGAGGGACAATTTGACTTCCTCTTTTCCTAATTGAACACCCTTTATTTCTTTCTCCTGCCTGATTGCCCTGGTCAGAACTATATCCCTGTCTTGTGCCTGTTTTCAGAGGGAATGCTTCCAGCTTTTGCTCATTCAGTATGATATTGGCTGTCTTTTAGGTCTGACATTTAAGTTTTTTATCCATCTTGAATTAATTTTTTATGAGGTGTGAGGAAGGGATCCAGTTTCAGCTTTTGACATATGGCTAGCCAGTTTTCCCAGCACCATTTATTAAATAGGGAATCCTTTCCCCATTTCTTGTTTTTGTCAGGTGTGTCAAAGATCAGATGGTTGTAGATGTGTGATGTTATTTCTGAGGTCTCTGTTCTGTTCCATTGGTCTATATAAATCTGTTTTGGTATCAGTACTATGCTATTTTGGTTACTATAGCCTTGTAGTATAGTTTGAAGTCAGGTAGTGTGATGCCTCCAGCTTTGTTCTTTTTGCTTAGGATTGTCTTGTCAATGTGAGCTCTTTTTGGTTCCATATGAACTTTAAAGTAGTTTTTTCCAATTCTGTGAAGAAAGTCAATGGTAGCCTGATGGAGATGGCATTGAATCTATAAATTACCTTGGGCAGAACTGCCATTTTCATGATATTGATTCTTCCTATCCATGAGCATAGAATGTTCTTCCATTTGTTTGTGTCCTCTTTTATTTTGTTGAGCAGTAGTTTGTAGTTCTCCTTGAAGAGTTCCTTCACATTCTTTGTAAGGTGGATTCCTAGGTATTTTATTCTCTTTGTAGCAATTGTGAATGGGAGTTTACTCATGATTTAGTTCTCTGTGTGTCTGTTAATGGTGTATAGGAATGCTTGTGATTTTTGCACATTGATTTTGTACCCCAAGACTTTGCTGAAGTTGCTTATCAGCTTAAGGAGATTTTGGGCTGAGATGACGGGGTTTTCTAAATTTACAATCATATCATCTGCAAACAGGGACAATTTGACTTCCTAATTTCCTATTTGTTTACCCTTTATTTATTTATCTTGCCTGATTGCCCTGGACAGAACTTCCAACACTATGTTGAATAGGACTGCTGAGAGACGGCATCCTTGTCTTGTGCCAGTTTTCCAAGGAAAGCTTCTAGTTTTTTCCCATTCAGTATGATATTGGCTGTGGGTTTGTCATAAATAGCTCTTATTATTTTGAGATACATTCCATCAAAACCTAGTTTTTTGAGAGTTTTTAGCATGAAGGGCTGCTGAATTTTGTTGAAGACCTTTTCTGTACCTATTGAGATAATCATGTGTTTTTTGTCATTGGTTCTGTTTTTGCAATGGATTACATTTGCTGATTTGTGTATGTGGAACCAGTCTTGGATTCCAGAGATTAAGCCAACTTGATCATGGTGGATAAGCTTTTTGATATGCTGCTGGATTTGGTTTGCCAGTATTTTATTGAGGATTTTCTCACCGATGTTCATCAGGGATATTGGTCTAAAATTCTCTTTTTTTGTTGTGTCTCTGCCATGCTTTGTTATCAGGATGATGTTGACCTCATAAAATGGGTTAGTGAGGAGTCCCTCTTTTTCTATTGATTGGAATAGTTTCAGAAGGAATGGTTCCAGTTCCTTTTTGTACCTCTGGTAGAATTTGGCTGTGAAGCCATCTGGTACTGGACTTTTTTTGATTGGTAGGCTATTAATTATTGCCTCAATTTCAGAGACTTTTATTGGTCTATTCAGAGATTCAACTTCTTCCTGGTTTAGTCTTGGGAGGGTGTATGTGTCCAGGAATTTGTCCATTTCTTCTAGATTTTCTAGTTTATTTGTGTAGAGGTCTCTATAGTATTCTCTGAGGGTAGTATGTATTTTTGTGGGATCGGTGGTGATATCCTCTTCATCATTTTTTATTACATCCATTTGAATCTTCTGCCTTTTCTTCTTTATCAGTCTTGCTAGTAGTCTATCAATTTTGTTGATCTTTTCAAAAAAACAGCTCCCAGATTCATTGATTTTTTGAAGGGCTTCTTCTGTCTCTATTTCTTTCAGTTCTGCTCTGATCTTCATTATTTCTTGCCTTCTGCTAACTTTTGAATTTGTTTGCTCTTGCTTCTCTAGTTATTTTAATTGTGATGTTATGATATCAATTTTAGATCTTTCCATCTTTCTCTTGTGGGCATTTAGTGTTATAAATTTCCCTCTACATCCTTCTTTAAATGTGTCCCAGAGATTATGGTATGTTGTGTCTTTGTTCTCTTTGGTTTCAAAGAACATCTTTATTTCTACCTTCATTTTGTTATTTATCCAGTAGTCATTCAGGAGCAAGTTTTTCAGTTTCCATATAGTTGTGCAGTTTTGAATGAGTTTCTGTTTTTTTTTTTTTTTTTTGAGGTGGAGTCTTGCTCTGTCGCCCGGACTGGAGTGCAGTGGCCAGATCTCAGCTCACTGCAAGCTCCGCCTCCCGGGTTTACGCCATTCTCCTGCCTCAGCCTCCTGAGTAGCTGGGACTACAGGCGCCCGCCACCTCGCCTGGCTAGTTTTTGTATTTTTAGTAGAGACGGGGTTTCACCGTGTTAGCCAGGATGGTCTCGATCTCCTGACCTCGTGATCTGCCCGTCTCAGCCTCCCAAAGTGCTGGGATTACAGGCTTGAGCCTCCACGCCCAGCCTTGAGTGAGTTTCTTAATCCCGAGTTCTAATTTGATTGCACTGTGGTCTGAGAGACAGTTTGTGATTTCTGTTCTTTTACATTTACTCAGGAGTGCTTTACTAAGAATTTTCAAACCAGAATTTCATATCCAGCCAAACTAAGGTTCATAAGAGAAAGAGAAATAAAATCCTTTACAGACAAGCAAATGCTGAGAGATCCTGTCACCACCACACCTGCCTTACAAGAGCTCTGGAAGGAAGTTCTAAACATGGAAAGAAACAACCGGTATCAGCCACTGCAAAAACAGGCCAAATTGTAAAGACCATCAATGCTAGGAAGAAACTGCATCAATTAACGGGCAAAATAACCATCGAACATCTTAGTGACAGGATGAAATTCACACATAACAATATTAACTTTAAATGTAAATGGACTAAATGCCCCAATTAAAAGATACAGACTGGCAAATTGGATAAAGAGTCAAGACTCAGCAGTGTGCTGTATTCAGGAGACCCATCTCACGTGTGAAGACTCACATAGTCTCAAAAAAAAGGGAAAGAGGAAGATCCATCAAGTAAATGGAAAGCAAAAAAAAAAAAAAAAAAAAAAAAAGCAGGAGTTGCAATCCTAGTCTCTGATAAAACAGACTTTACACCAACAAAGATCAAAAGAGACAAGGCCATTATGTAATGGTAAAGGGGTCAATTCAACAAGAAGACCTAACTATCCTAAATATATATGCACCCAATACAAGAGCACTCAGATTCAGAAAGCAAGTTCTTAGAGATCAACAAAGAGACTTAGACTCCCACACCATAATAATGGGAGAATTTAACACCCCACTGTCAATATTAGACAGATCAACGAGACAGAAGGTTAACAAGGATATCCAGGACCTGAACTCAGCCATGCAACACACAGACCTAGTAGACATTTACAGAACTCTCCACCCTAAATCAACAGAATATACATTTTTCTCAGCACCGCATAATACTTATTCTAAAATTGACCACATAATTGGTTTTAAGTTTCTTCAAAGCATGTTTCCCCTACTGTTTCTGCTTGAATTTGAATATGCCAGAATTCCTCAGAGAATTATATAGTTAGAGAAATCTATCAGTGCTCTAAACTTAAAAACAAAAGATAAAAATATAATATATGCTGGCCATATAACCACATATATGTATATATTTCACCTTAGCTGTGATTCTTATTATTTCTTTGCCTTAATAACATATTTGTATAATATCAATTAATTAGAAATCTTTTCTCCCCATAGGTACTGAATATTTAATCTTTATAAGCTTAGTTTTCTCCCAAGAATAAAAATAGTGTCTACTATGTTTGGTCTTTGTGACGATTAAATCAATAATGCATCTGACAAGCTTTGTACAGTTCTTGAGTTATATTAAACATTTAATGTTCATTTCCTATAAAAAATAAAAATGAAAAAGAATATGCGTTTGAGACAATGAAATCTTATTGTACACTTCCTTAAGTTAAGAAAAAAAGTGGCATATGATTAAGTAAAAGACAAAAACACAAGAGTTAAGTTTTTAATTAATATTAAATTATCTTGTATATTTTCTATCTTATAGGTGATTAATTTTCTGCTTTTTTTTTTTTTTTTTTGAGACAGAGCTTGGCATCCAGGTTGGAATACAATGGTGTGATGTCAGCTCACCACAACCTCTGCCTCCAGAGTTGAAGCCATTCTCCTGCCTCAGCCTCCTGAGTAGCTGGGATTACAGGCATGCACCAACACGCCCAGCTAATTTTTTGTATTTTAGTAGAGACAGGGTTTCTCCATGCTGGTCAGGCTGGTCTGGAACTCCTGACCTCAGGAGTGATCCGCCCATCTCGGCCTCCCAATGTGCTGAGATTAGAGGTGTGAGCCACTATGCCCAGCACTATATATTTATTTGTACATTTATTTTATCAAACTTAAGAGAAAGTAAAAAACACAAATCTAAGCTTAAAGTTAGGTTGCTATGAAAAGCATAATATGAGGCATCTTAGACCATGTTGTAGTATCACAATGGTTTGAATATTTATAAGTTAGGAAAATGTGTGATCCTCTCTTTTACACATGATCTTAGCCAAGAGGGCATGAAATGATAATTATATACTTTAAAGAGCTCTTGAAAAAAAAACTTTAAGGCAATTGCAAGATATTCTTTTCAAATATATCCTTGAATATTTATAAAAATCTTTAGTCTGCAAGAGCAAGCTCCAGAAAATAAGTAGAAGCTTTTGTGGGAAATGTTAACATAGCTAGAATTAGGAGACATCAAAATTGCAGGCATACTCTACTTTTAATAAATTCATCATTTTTCTTATTGCTTGAAGCTGCATTACATGCGCGTTTTAATTTCACTGTGAATGGAATCTTTGCATAGTCTTGACAACAGAGAGACAGTCTAGGCTGTCAAGAAAAAAAAAAAAACACACAAAAGCTGTTGCTGAGTGTGCAGCAAGCTGTCGTGAGTTTTACATGAAGAGGTCAGAATTTTCTCGGAGAGTCAGTTTCCAAGTATGGCATGCTTACAATAATTAGTATCCTGACTACTCAGAAGATGGTTGTAGACACAGCTGTTGTTTAAGGTAGCAGGCACATCAATGACAAGGCACTAGGTATTGATTTGTGCAGTGACATCCTTCTAACTATGTCATCTGAGTGAAAGAAGCCCCAAATTAACCAATAATAAAGTGTTAGAAGTTGTAGTAGCTGCTCTCTTGGGACTTGTTCTAGAAGAGTATAGAAGCCTTTTCTTCATCTAGGTCATCAATCCTGCTAAAGGACTCACATTGACATTAAGTTGACCAATAGGACAATGTAAAGCCTAAAGTAATGCTGTATCCCATATAAGTATGTGTGTGTGCATGCCTTTTTTATATGTATTTTATCTATGTACTTACATAACAGTGTATGTATATCCATGTAAAACATAGATATATACCATAATAATATGAATAATTTTTAAGTAATGGCAATAATATGTAAAACTGTAAGATATTATATAACATCTTTGATAACATTATTTGTAAAACTAATTTCAAAAGCAAAAACCAGGAATTACTATATTTTCACCAGAATTAGAAATAGATAAACTTATCAGCAAGATTTGTTTTTGCTATTAATTGTTTTAGTTTCTGATTGGACCATATTTTCTACTTTAATATGAGCCTTAGCTCATGTTACATAGTTTGTAAGGAGCTACATAGTGTGTAAGGAGATCACAAATATGCCTGGATTAGATTATGCTAATATCAGCTACCCATATTTAATGGACAGTCAACAAAAAAAATTTAATTACATTTGTTTTTGTCCGAAGTATCCCTTGACCATGTTAATATTAAAAATGATTTGCAAATGTTTGCATAGTGCATGTTTATATTTGATATAAACTTTCAGAAGATAATTTTTCCTGCCTTGGTCTGAATTTTTTTGACCCTTTCGAGATTCCTCATTAGATAGCATGGGTCTACTCTTTTAGCTTCTATGTAGCCAAAATTTAGGGTCACATCTTAGCGTTTGGCTCATCTCCTTATCTCACTAATATGAGGTTTTTCTGTAATGGACTTGATAAAAGCAAAAGCAACTTTAAAAAACAGCTCTCACTTTTTAAAGACTAGATTCTAATGTCAACAGAAATGACATAGGTATCAGCAAACATAGGGTTCTATCTTGCAGTGGGCTTCGTGGCTTACATCAGAATCTCAACAAAAGCCTTTGATTTTCTATGGCCTGATGTATGGCCCAGTTTGCTATTCAGGAGGAGAAATCCATCAGGCATGTTGGCTCATGCTTGTAGTCCTGTCTTTGAGAGCGTCAGTTGGGAGGATCATTTGAGGCTAGGAGTTCAAGGCTAGTCTGGGCAACATAGAACTACCCTCATGTCTACAAAAAAAGATTAAAAATTAACTATGTGTAGTGGCATGCACCTATAGTCCCAGCCACTTGGGAGGCTGAGACAGAAGGATCACTTGAGTCCAGGAGGTCAAGGCTGCTGTGACAACCTGGGTAACTGAAGAAGAAGAATAAGAGGAAGCAAATGCTACCACTTTCTTTGATTAAGTTATTCATAGTTTCTAGGGACATGTATAGTCATTACTGAATGCCCCTGGCTGTTGCTCAGTACAAGCAGACTTACTTTCTTCACTGAACCTTTTCAGGCAAGGAGAGAATGAGGAAGTCAAGTCTTAACTGGATTACAGGCTATGGGAAACATCTGGTCACTGGTTATTAACTTTTTAGGTTTGATTACTTTCGCAGCAAACATAGTGGTTGAGATTAAATGTTGATCTAACAGTTGTCCCCATCAGTGAATCTTGTTTTTTCAGGGATGATTCTTCTTCAGTTGTCTTTTTAGATCACTAACTGCCATCCTTTCTCCTACTCTGTACTCTAAGAATCTAGCTTCTGCAAATTCCTCACTTGGGCTTTCTTGCTCTCCAGACCCTCTGAGTTTGGCCAATGTAAGACAGAAACAGGAAAGTAGAAGGTAGGAGGAGAGAAAGTTCAGGGCATTGTTTCATTTTTCTCTCATTCTCTTGCTATTTCAGACAATGGCTACCCCCTGTGATAGACACAGTCCTGTCTGGAACTCCAATTTTATGGTTCTATTTTTATTTCAGTTCCATTGACATCATTCCCTCATCTACATTTTCAAACATGGTGTGGTAAATGGCTGCATGTTGTAGCTCTTTCTCTTAAGACAAAAGCTTTTGGAACCTTGAGCTGCCATGCAAGAAGACAGGCTACCCCCAAACATCCCATACCATGCCCGAGGGATCATGTGATGAAACCACATAAAGATGGGCACTGGCAGAGAAGCCCTAGCTATTTGTGTCTTCCCAAGCAGGTGCCAGATGTATAAATGAAGAAGCCTTTGAGAAGACCCAAGCCACAGTCATCATTAGACTACAACCTCCTGAGAGTCTCCGGCCAGAGTCACCCAGCTGAACCACTCTTGAATTCCTCACCCAGATAAATCCGGATAGGTAGTAAATGGTTGCTTTTGTTTTAAGCTACATTGCTTTTGAATAATTTGTTACACAGCCATAGTAATTGAAACATGAACCAATTACTTCAAGGGAAATGGAAGAATAATATGAGATTTCTCAGTTCTTCTACCACCCGTATTAAAACCTCCTAAAATGCTTATTAAAACACATTTCTTGATTACACCTCAGATCTAAGGAATCAGCATTTTTTTGGCCTGAAGCTTCTGAAATAAGCGCTCTCTTTCAGATAATTTTTATGCACTATGTTTGACAACTTTTGCTCCCAACTCTCTTAATTTCTTAAATTATATTTATTATTGTTCAGAAACAAATCCCCTGTTTTTAATTGGGGGAGATAAGGGAATTGATTGGAAAATACAATACAGTAAGAGAAAAACTACCAAAATACATAGAAAGTCAAAACATAGACATTATATCTAGTTTTTGTTTAGAACGTACATGAAAGATTTTGTCCACCAAATATTTCAGAACCAGAACTCACACTATCCTTTATATTCTTAGAATTTGTACAGATCTTAAAAGAATATTTACTTCCATATTCTTAAAAATAAAGAAAAAGAATTCTGAGAGGTTAAACAACTCACTCAAGTTTGTGAAACGTTTTGCTCTTATGAGTAAGTTATAAAAAATTTAACTTAGTACTAAAAAAATACTCATTTCAGGCCGGGTCGTTGGCTCATGTCTGTAATCCCAGCAGTTTGGGAGGCCGAGGTGGGTGGATCACCTGAAGCCAGGAGTTTGAGACCTGCCTGGCCAACATGGTGAAACCCTGTCTCTACTAAAAATACAAAAAAAGTATCCGAGCGTTTTGGCAGATGCCTGTAATCACAGCTAGTAGAAGGCTGAGGCCAGGAGAATCGCTTGAACCCGGGAAGCGGAGGTTGCAGTGAGCTGAGATCACACCACTGCACTCCATTCTGGGCAACAAGAATGAAACTCCATCTCAAAAAACAAGCAAACAAACCAAAAACCAAAACCAAAATCAAACTCAATTCAAATATTGCTTATTTCTCTAAGACAAAACAATGAATGATATATCTCAATAACCTCTTATTCTTACCATAGTGTTGTATAAGATGAGGGGAAAATTAGTGTAGAGTATACGTGAACGTACATGTAGTAAAATGCAGCTTGCAACTTTTATGAGCTCCCAAGAAAAGATATGTCTTTAATATGTATTTCCAGCTTTTTCTTTCATTTAGAAACTTCTTTCTTCTTCATTTTCCTTCCTTCCTCCTTTCTTTCTTTCTTCCCCTTCCTTCTTTCTTTTGGTATCTCTGTCCTCCCTCAAGAAGTTCACTTTCTTTTTAGAAAACAAATATAAATGGTTAAAATTTAACTTGATTAAACTTAAATTTTGCTATTTAAATGAAGGCATGTAAAAAACACAACAGGGAAAAGGAAAGAAAAACAAACAAACAAACAAACAAAATGAAAATCTTCCGGAGAAGTTAGGGACAGAGGAATTCACTGTTGAGCTAAGATTTGGGGATGAGTTCTCCAATCGGATGTTTTGAAAGAAAGAGATCTAAACAGGCAACAGCATCAGCATGTGAAAGGGCAGACCATACGGGGAATCGCTGTTGGTTTACTAAAGCATAAGGAATCAAATTAATGTAGCAGAAATGTGAAATGATTAAAATAAAATATTACAAAATGAATATTTTCAATCAGGCATTGTAATTATTTTACAATTTATGATAAATCAATGACCTTACCTAACCACTCAATTATTAGTTAAATTATTTGACAAAAAATGAGAATTATTCAAAGTGAGAAAATAGGAGAATGGCAACGGCTAATAAGGTATAAGTATATGTAAGGTAAAGATTAAAAGATTTCACAAAATATTTGGAGGATTAAATACAAAATAACACAAATAACCTTTTCTGGAATCTTTGTTGCAATGGGGTTGTTAAAGTAACTTTGAAATTTAGTCATTTTATGACTAACAGACTCAAAAATTAAACTTTTATCAACATTGAATATAATTTTCTTCATTAATTTTTGTACTACCTTCATCAATACAAAAAAGTATACTTGCTTAATGTATGAATAAGTAGGAAAAATAAATAGCAAAAGCATATTAATGCAAAACTTAAAATAACAGAAAAATAACTATTTAAAAATGTAAAACATTAAAAAATTCTAAAATCTATAAAATGTATCTATGTGAATAATTACAGAAATATTAATTTTTGATCATTTTGCTTCCTAATGATCTGCTTAAAAGTGGGAAAAGTGTAAAATTTAGCTATTTAGAGTGAGGTAAAGCCAGTATAATTGGAAGAAAACAAATTCAAAGCATAAACTAAAGAACAAAATACTAAGATAATCAAAAATCGAAAAAAGTTTCTGAATTCGCAAAATTATCAAAATACATGGAAATTTTAAATGAACAAACATGCTTAAAGCTACATGAAAAAAGGGATTAAAACAATGTGTGCCATACAAATGTTACCAATATATGGAAACATCATGCTGGACATAATTATGCTCAGTAACTTTATTGTTTGAATTAATATTCTTTCATTTCAACCGATATTACTTACACAATTTTAACAAGTTCAGGCTATTCACAGACTGTGGGCTATGCGAATAGAGCCTGAAAAGCTAAGGGTTTATGATTTTTTTCCTGTGGGCATGAGGATGTATTGAAGGTATTTGGATAAGAGGGTTCTATATTTAGATATATTTGGCAGAGCACTTGAGTGGCAGGGTGGAGATGAGACTAGAAACAGCAACTCTAGAAATAGGGAAAATGTTTGGAAAATGTTGCAATAATCCAGCAGACAGATGTGGCCTCAGCAGAGGGCTCTGCCACAGCCTCTGTTGGCAGAGCAGAGCCAGTAGAGTTAGGGAAGAAGATACTGATAAGAGAAATAGTAAAATGACAGAATTGTGTTGTACCAGGTTTGTGCTTAATAAATTCAAGTTAAATTGAATTGAAGATTTTATAGATGGCTCTGTCTCTGTCTCTAGCTATCTCTCTTCACACATACATATATACATACTCATATTATTACTTTGTTTTGGCCACAATCTGCTATGAAGTAGAATAATCAGTTTAGAAAAATGATTCAATTCAGTATATCTTGCAGCCTGGCAAAAACTGAACTTGCA
Organism: Trachypithecus francoisi; assembly: GCF_009764315.1. Classification (NCBI taxonomy): domain Eukaryota; kingdom Metazoa; phylum Chordata; class Mammalia; order Primates; family Cercopithecidae; genus Trachypithecus; species Trachypithecus francoisi. Next base: position 31,310,981 of record NW_022681472.1, read on the forward strand.
GCTGTGCAGAAAGATCATAGACTTGAAATTAGTCACATCTAAATTCCAACCTTGACTCTATCATGAGTAGATACTATGAGTTGATACTAGGAGTGTGTAATGATGCAACTTAACTTTCTGGGTCTCAAACTCCTTATATCAAGAGTACTATTGCTACCTACCTTGCCACAGGGTTGTGATTAAACCACAGGAATTAGCATGTTTAAAGAGCTTAACTCATTCCTCAGTTAATGGTAATTCTTTGCATTTTTAACTATGATGTTCTAAATGGTATATTACAAATGTTCAATCATGCACAACTACATGAATTTAAGATAAAATCAATGTTCTTATTTTTGTTGAATACATTAAAGACTTCAGGCCCCCGGCACGGTGGTTCCCGCCTGTAATCCCAGCACTTCGGGAGGCTGAGGCAGGCAGATCACGAGGTGAGGAGATCAAGATCATACTGACTAACATGGTGAAACCCTGTTTCTACTAAAAATACAAAAATTATCTGGGTGTGGTGGCACGTGCCTGTAATCCCCACTACTTAGGAGGTTGAGGCATGAGAATCGCTTGAATCCAGGAGGTGGAGGTTGCAGTGAGCAGAGATTGCGCCACTGCACTCCAGTTTAGTGACAGAGTGAGACTCCATTTCAAAAAAAAAAAAGAAAAGAAAAAGACTTCAGTCAAATTTTTTCTTTTTGTTTTAAAGGTCGTTTTTTACGAAGCTTTTACAAACCTCCATCCCTGAATTTTGCTGCCCTCATTTGCTTATTTCCATATGGCTAATATCATTTGTGATATTTTTTAAAACTTCAGATATAGTTTTAAGACATACAGAGACAAGAACAGTTACAATTTGATCCTCAGGGAAAAAAATACAAAATTAAAATGCAATCCTGTTCACACCTGTAATTCCAGCACTTTGGGAAGCTGAGGCATGAGGATCACTTGAGCCCAGGTGTTCACGGTTGCGGTGAGCTATAATTGTGCCACTGTATTCCAGCCTGGGTGAAAAAATGAGTCCCTGTCTTAAAAATATATGTATAATTAAATGACATCCTCCGTTTGATTGAGGATTTTATTTATTTTTTAACTTATCATAAAAAACATGTTTCTTATTTAAAATTTTAAATGTGATTTTAAAAATACCATTTATAAAGATAATTTGAGCAAATCAAGATCACACACGAATGTAAATTACTTGGTAATATTAACTGTCTTTTAAAATTTCTTAGAAATATCTCTTCAACCAAAACATTCGTCTTTGAAATAACATCAAATATATCATTAAAATATTTTGAGCAATGGAAATTAGAATTAATATTAGGCAAATATTCAGTCTCAGGGTATATATGTCTGAGACACTGTCATTTACCCTGCAGTCCTGTTGCAGAATTTTACTGTATTACCATTTGCCCTCAGATTCTATCTAACAAACTTTCCTGAAAGCATAAATGTTTTTTCCACAGAACTTACTGGCAATTGACATATCTTCAGAATGAGGGTGATATTAGTTGGATCATGACATCAAAAAATATAGGCCATCAGTCTGCAATCTGGAACACTTCTGGAAGAGTTTCCAGGAGCAGTCCCAACGTGGGACAAAATACATAGCCCTTTAGGTGTGTGTACTTTTGCACAGGAACCACAGGCAACCCTTGAATGACTCCATGGATGTTATTCTGTAAGATCTAGACCTAAAAATATGGGCAGGAAGCCAGGTGGGCTCCCATGACCCTTATACTAACGTAAGACGTAGATGTGCATGGAAAGCTACTAATATTCATATATATTTATTCTTATTTCCTCATAACCAGACATTTAAGTGAAAACTGTGTCTTGGATGTACTCTCATTTATCACATTAAAATTTCTTTAATGGCTTTAGGATACAACTTTTCCAGAAAGACTGTCTCTACAACATTTGACCCCATAAGTCTAGACTCCAGGGGGATAAAGCCCGGAGATGTACTTAAGCAGCACTTTGAGTCCAGAGAGACTTGGCATGCTAAACTAATAAAAGATGACTGTAAAACCATCTGTAAACATGAAGTGCCATATAAATGCTTATTAATAAGCATTTTTCTCCAATTTATATTTATTTTTATTCCAAGATACTTCTTAAAAATACATTATGGTTTATTGTGTATAATGCCTTTCAAACAAATTGTATTCAAGACATTTTAGAGAGTTAAATACATGTCAGTGTGTGGCATAAATTATAGAAGGACACTTTGAATGGTAAATGAATTAGTGCATTCAGTCATAAGGCCAGAGAAAAATGGGTTGTGTAAGCGTCTGGTTTGTAATATCTAGACTCCCTGGAACCAACACTTCAAATCCCAGCAGGGCAACTCTATCCTTCATCCTTCTGAGATAAGAGTCCATTCAGTTTACAGGCTGCTGGTTTTTTGAATGATCCCTTGGAAGAGTAAGCATGTCTGCTCTGTGTGAACATTTCACAGAGTTAAGACAAGGAAAAAAAAACATTCAAGAGAATTTAAGCAGAACTAAGGTATTATTTTATATGGGCAATATTGTAATGGTAATGAAAGGCTGACTTAGAACACAGCAGGAGTGAAGGCTTGAGAAGTATATTCAAGGTTTGACAAAGTCAAAAAAGAAATTTGTATCTGATTGGTTGTTACTACTGACCCCAGAACTGTTTTTAAATATGGGGAAATGGATTCCAATATAACTGTAGAGTTTATAGCAGCATAGAATTGACCTGTGCTGCATAGTTGGTACTTTGGGTTGTCTTATGATTTTTTTATTAAGCATTAACTGAATTCTTAATGAAAAGCATTTATAATCTAGGAAAAACTTTCAGGATTTTAAGTGTGAGCAAGAAAAATAGGACCCTCTCATGGAATAAAAAGGACACGAGTCACATTGGAATGTGACCTTTCTAAACACTGGAGCATGGTGCTTTTACAGGGTAACTTTCAAGTTTTTCCAGCCTCCAAAAACCTTAGCAAGTGTCAAGCATGATTTACAAGTAAGTAGAATTCAAATAAGTTGATGCAGAGAATTCTAATCTTTCCCAGATAATAATTTTTGATGGATTTTCCCAGATTCATGTTTGGGTTATGAGGATGCTTAGAGTGTAAATCAAAACTCAGGGTGGAGACAGTCCCAGGTTGCTCCTCTTCCCCTGAGAGACACTCCCCAAGTCCTGACAGTAAATAAAGAGCTGGGATAATCTAGGTGTATCTTTAAATGTCACCAGTGCATTAGATCACTGACTGGTGATTGCAATAAACTGTTTAAGAAATACTTTTTTTTCCCTTTAAAACTAGCATTTGATATTTTACTTCTATAAGACACTGCCTTAAATCCACCTCTTAAAGTTTCTACTCTTTCTGAATCTTTGCCTTTTTCAAAGGGCCATATAGGCATTGTTAAGTGTGATGAGGTGTCATACAGACAAGCTGGAAGGCCTGTGAATCTGTCCTGGGAGGAGTAAATTAACAGAAATAAAAGACAAGCATGAGACCAGCGTCCGGTCTTTCATTAAATAATTCTTCACTATAATGCAGGTATATGTATGGACAATCTTGAAGCAATGGAAGTATTTCTATTTATGTAAATAAAGAAGAATCAGATTATCAAGCCAAAGCATACCCTTCTGACCTTATTTCAAATTTCACCTACCCAGCGTTTGTATTTTTTTCAAAACTCAAGTCCTCCTCTATCAAACATGTTTACCTGATCCAACTGTCTGGTTTAGGTCTCTTTCTATGGCTCTAATAGCATCCATGCGTCCTTCTCATCATCCTTCTTATCTTACTTAGCAGTAATTATCAACCTCCCTGTCTATTTTTCTCCTCTACTTTGTATACATATTGTGTTGTGCACTAAGGGTGATATACAGAATATACAACAAAAATATAATATGCAGAATAGTTACTTATTTTAGGGTATGATCTTCCTTCTGTCCTTCTGAAATTCAAATGCATGTATAAAAATGTACACATTTTTAAAGAACTCTCAGTACAAAAAGCAGTAACACACATTCAGATTACATTTTAAGTTGAATAAACAGATCATGAATATTTATGTGGTTTGGAAAGGCTTGCATGACACACTCTGTATTGTCAAACTAGATAATTATGCAAAGATAGTTTCACTTAAAATTACAAATGCCATATTTTAGTTTGTGTTCAACAATTTTAATGCATATTGATAATGGAAGGAAATAGCTTCTATTTAAAAACAATACACTTAAGTTGGAAAAATGCCATTACAGCATATTTTAAAATGTTAAAATGGCTGGAATTCTGTTAGAGTAAGAGCTAACAAAGGTCCAAATGATGAATGATGTTTCAGAATAAAGCGTAACTGCCTCTTTTGAAGAGACTATACCTCTAAGATTCAGTCTTATCATTCTTTATATTATGGTTTCTGCATACCTTCTGTGTAGCTTGTCCAGTTTGACCTGTACATACAACAAAAGTGCATGAGGGACTTCAAACAGAGGTTATTATGGGTTAGGAGCAGAGTAACATATCTCTAATAGGAAATCATGTGAATGACAATTTATGTTGTTTATCTTTTTTCATGATAGAATATTTAATTAATCTTTTCCTAAAAGAGCGTGTGTTCTTAATGTCTACATGGATATGCATTTGGGCATGCAGAAGGTATGTTACTAGACACACAAAGGGGATAAGGAGGGTACCTGTGAGATAGCTGATAATACAAAGCACATCTACATATTTTACTAAAATACAGGATGGTAAGTAAGATATTGTCTTCACATTCTCTCAAGGAAAGAAATCATGGGCTTAGCAATCAGGTAGATGTAGTTTCAAATCCAATGATGTGTCCTTCCATACATTTTTTAACATTTTTAGACCTCAGTTTCTGTGTAGTGTCACAGGATGCTTGGGGTGTTGCTTTGCCAGCTGGAAGCTTCTGTGACTGGTGGTGCCTTTGCCCGAGTTTTTACTTGTGGCCACTGGGCTCATGCTGCCCACTTAGAATGGCAGCCTGCACTCAGCTCATGCTACTGGCCTGAATCTCACGCCTGCCAAGGGTGAGCCTGGCATAGAATGGAAAGGGGTGTGTGAGCGAGCGAGTGTGGGGTCTGGCCACAGCATTCAGTCAGTCACGACAGCTGGGGCAGGGTGGGCAGCACCAGGCACCCAGCATTGGCATTGGCTCCCTGTGAGGCTATGGTTGTATAAGGCATACCACAAACAGCTTCCACAGCTGACATCAGGGAAAGTGGAGGCACCTGGAAGCTTGAAGACGCCAGGAATTACAGAGTCCCAGAGAAAGTGTCACTGCCTGGATTGGGGAGCTCCTAGGTGTGGGCTCCCTGAAGGGCTGCAGCCCTTCTCTCTTTTTTTCTTCTCCCCTTGTCACCTGTAACATGGCAAGCAAGGGGTGTGTTTCAGCACTGTTTGTGTTACAGCTCTTTTAGCCCCACCATTCAGTGAGTCTTAAGTTCTTGTCCTGCATCCAGGAAGAACGAGGTATGCAGACAATTGGAGGGTGGTCAAGGCAAAGAGGAACTTTTTTGAGTGGCAGAACAGCTCAGAGGAGACCTGCAGTGGGTAGCTCTTCTTCATAGGCAGGGCATCTTGACAAGTGTTCAGCTTTCAGCAGAGGAGAGACCCTGGAGTGGGTAGCTCTTCTCTGCAGCTGGTAGTCCAGATAAATGCCCAGCTTTCAGCAGTGGGAAGGCCTTGGAGTGAGTAGCTCCTTTCTGCAGATAGTTGTCCAGTTGTCTCCTTGAGTCTGACTCAGTCTGGGGTTTTTATGGGCTTCAGATGGGAGGAAGTGTATGCTGATTGGTTCATGGATGGCCATAGGCAGACAGGGAAAAAGCACCATAAGTTCTCACTCAGATCTGCAGAACTGGAAGCCCAGCCCTCAGGCCTCAGGCCATCCCTGGCCTGAAGGTGGGGTTCTGCTGGGGACCTGTCCCTTTCTGCCCAGTAGCCTGTCTGCCTCCTGCCACCATTAACCTGCTGGCCATGGTGCCCCCAGTGCCCAGGCTGTTTGTGCCTAAGGGTGTCTGCAGTTCCATGCTGAGCCACCCTTCATCCTCTCTCAGTCTCCTTCCCATGCTCATTGGTACCCAAAGTCCAGTGGGGGCCAAGGTGGCAGGGGGCTGGTGTGTTAGTTCTGCCCCAAGTGTGTGCACACCCAGCCAGATTCCAACAACACCTGGACTTAGCCTCAACCTTGCTCCAAAATTGGAGTGGGCACTGGGAGCTGAGAGAGGCCAGGCAGCGGGAGCAGGCACTTTCAAGACTGCAGGAACAGGGGTGCTTCCCAGGCACCCACGAGTGCAGAGTTGCCCAGGTTGGCAGCCATGGCTGGGCAGCTGTGGCTGCACCTGGGAGGGCCGAGCTCCTGCCTGCTCCTGACCTCCAGGAGCACAGGGATGCCTGAGTCCGGAGCTGTGGCTGGGCAGTCGCAGCTGCGCCTGGGGAGTGCAAGGCTCCTGCCCTATCAACTCAGAAAGGGATGGGGTTTCTGCCTGTTCCTGGCTTGACCAGCTCCATGCAGCTCGCGGACCAGGCCATGCCTCACTCACTGCAGCTGGCATCATGGCAGTGACCACTCCAGGTGGGCCACTGCTGCCATGATGTGTAAAGTGTTGTGCAGAAGAACATCGATGCTTGTTAGTTTCCCTGAACCCTTCTCTTTCTCTTCCTCTTATCTCAATGCCACTGTAGCCAGAGTCAATCTACCACTATACATTCAGCACCTGAAATCCATGTTCCTTTTTTATGACTATTAAAACTGCAACCTGGCCACTGTATTGGCACATGCCTGTAATCCCACCACTTCAGAAGGCTGAAAAGGGAGGATCTCTTGAGGCCAGGGATTTGAGAGATCAGCCTGGCAACATGGCATGACCACTGTCTAAAAAAATTTTAAAAAGACCAGGTATGGTGGTATGCACCTGTAGTTCTAGCTACTCGGGAGGCTAAGTCAGGTGGACCACTTGAGCCCAGGAGATTGAGGCTGTAGTGAACTATGATTGCACCACTGCACTCCAGCCTGTGTGCAAGAGTGAGACTCTATCTCTGAAAAAAAAAAAAAAAACCCTCAGAAAACAGAAACATGAAACAAACAAACAAACAAACAAACAAAAACCTCCAGCAACCAACCCATTCGAATGCTCTGCTCTTGCTGAATGTTTTTCTCTCTTCACATAAGTCTAGAGGCAATGTTATTCAAACAGTATTTTTTCAATAAATAGGTTATATATTTATGGAAATCTGACCAGATTTGAAATATTTAAATTTCCTAGAAGGAAAAAGCATCTTAAATAATTGATATTAATGTCAGTGGGAAAAAAGAAGAACTTAAATAATTTTCTTTTAAGGATACTTTCCTGAAATATAAAGATAGATTTTTTAAATCTGAAATATGTAATCTTTATTCCAATTAAGGATAGGTTTTAACATTAGAAAGGCACACAGGCCAACTGGCATAGTCCTCTGCTTTCAAGCTGGTACTCTTTAATATGACAATTCACAGCTGAGGCACCTGAGGTGAAACTGAAAAAGGAAAGAGAGAGGACCTTAAAAGAAAGACTTTAATACTATTTATCAAACTGTAATATGAAGCTGCAATAGGATGTTTCACTTTGGTTTGCATTGTTTGTATTTCCAGCCTTCTCAACAAATTTCTGTAGGTTGGTGCAAAAGTAGTTGCGGTTTTTGCCATTACTTTTATGGCAAGAACTGCAATTACCTTTGCACCAAACCAGTACTACCCTGTTCTGAACTTCAGAGTACTTATATTCTCTTATTCTGAAGATTTTTCTATCCAGCTGTGAATGAGTTATAGGTTCCATAGAGAGAATGCTAAGTCATTAGCGTTTCTATGGCAGAAACCAGCTGTTTCTTCTTTCCTTGTCAGACAATTAAACTACATTTTTCAGCTTGTCTTCCATTAGCTGTCCATGTGACTGTGTTCTAACCAATAGATTGTAAACAGAGGGACTAGGTCACACATGATACTTCAGATGAATTCCTTGTAGTGGATCTTCCAGACCATTTTTCCATTCTGATAGCCTGAACTAGAGACCACTGATGGCTGATGGCATTTTTGGGGAGGCACAGAGGGATGAGGTCTCACTTTGATTGCCCAGGCTGCTCTCAAACTTCTGGCCTCAAATAATCCTCCCACCCAGGCCTCTCAAAGTGTTGGTATTATGTGAGTCACAATGTCCAGCCTTCACTTACAGCTCTAGAAGCAACCTGGTATAGGTAAAAATATCAGATGAAAAAGACTTTTGGATGACAGCCATCCCGCTGGCCAGCTCAGCATTGGACTTTTTCTTGTATTTGCAAGAACTGTTTTAACTATACAAGTGAGATATTGTGGTTTAACCAATACAGCTGTTAGATTGTAACAACCTATTCATGAAGTTTAACATGGCTAGAGTACACTAGACTAAGATAAACCAACATTGCAGATGAACATTAAGACAAATGCTATGGAGAAACACGTATCCTATATTCTCATATTTGTTTAAAATACATTTGTTTTATACATGTGCATAAGTATTAAATAATACATATGAATACAAGCATATATATACACATTACATATGCATGCTTGTATATAAACGCTATATGTGTATATATGTTTACAATGCCTATATATAATGCCTATGTGATAGGCACATATATAATGCCTATGTGATACATATTGTACTGACAGGAATCAAAGGGAAGAGGTCAAACTACCACACCATTGATAAGGTATGAAACTCCAAGACTTACAGGTAGCACCAAAACAGAAAAGCATTCCAGACACGAACTCTGACAATCAAGGAAGAGTGTAGGTGTGAGTATGACATGGGAACAAAAGAAGTATTTGCAATATCGGAAAGAAGGACATCTCAAACACTCAGCGTGATGCCATGAGAAGCACTGTGGTGTGTGGAAAGTGACTAGTCATTGACTGATCCTATCAAAGTTATTGGTTCAAATGAAAAAGGAGAGCATTTCAAACACAAAATGGGAAATGGGGAAAATCACTACTCACTCTCCCTAGCAGAAGCATTGGAAATTTTTTCATGTATATATTTTCTAGAATTAAGAATTTAGGAAATAGAGTGGCAGAGGTCTTGAATTAAGGTTATGGATGTGGAAAAAATTAAAAAGAGAAAAAAGAGGTTTGAAATATGCTATTAAAAGCATCAGCCAAAGAGCAAGATTTTATTAGAAATCTATCTTGTGTGGTATAAAAAACTTGAGAAATATTTGTTTATAAGAAAGATAGTGACATTGAAAATATTATTTGTGTTTGTTAGTGCAATAAAAACTATTCCAGTCACTGATGTGTGTTGACCTTGGCTTGTATACATAAATAACAAATTCTTATCCTTGAGGAAGTAACTGGAAACTAAGATACACAGTTGTTTGCAAAATCATTATTACAGATGAATAATCCTGGAGTATTGTAACTGTAAATCAGTGTAGCATTTTTGCACAGTAGTGATCAATGTTTTTAATTCTGAGGAAAAAAGACAAGGTACCTATAAACCTATGAACAAGAAACAATGCAGTATAGTAGTTAAGATTATTTGCCTTGGAGCTAGTTATCCTTGAAATCAATTCAATGTCTGCACTAGTGGTCATGATTTCTTGAACAATTTGCTTTATGTCTCAGAGCCTCAGTCTTCTTATCTGTAAAATGTGAATGAATATCTGTTTCCTAATGTGGCTGTGGGAAAAAATTTTTGTAAACACTGGTTTTATGTAGCCAGCTACAGATTAAGCTCAACAAAATCATTTAAGGCTACATTAAGGGTAAATCTCAGACAAATCTATGTGTCTTTACATAGAGATATGTATATATGTGTACCTACATGTTTGTATGTTTTTATAAAAGAGTATATACATTTAAATGTAAATGCATTTATATATACATATGAGTGTATACATATGGTGTCCATTTGCCTGCTTATATAAAGACAGATCAAGAGAAATTTGGAGTCTATATTTATAGGCATGTGATGAAAGGAAGCAAACAGATAATGGCATAAGGATTTAAAAAGCTAGACAATGAAGGCAAACAATTGCTGATAACAGTATTGTGAACATTTAAGCATACTAAATTTAACATTTCTAATCCCAAGAAGTAAATGTTTTCAGATCCTGAGAATTAAAGCCTTAGAGCTAATATAAACTTAAAATATTTAGGCAGTTAAAAGGTTGATATTCTTAATTATATAGTCACATTAATATGCAAATATGTGATCGATTTGAACAAAGCCTTCTAACACAAAGTTCTAAAAACTAGAATTATAGTAGACATGTATCATTAGCTTTGATATGGTTAAACTTTACTTAACTTTTTTTTCTTCAGATGTAAAACAAATTGATATGTCTGCTCACTATTTCTTCTAAGGCTGCCATAATTTATGAAATGGGCTGCTGTCTATGAAGGTAAATTGAAAATTTAAATGCTGTAAAATATTTGATACTATTATCATTATTGTGAAAGATGTAATAGGACACAGACTCCATAAACTTGTGTAATATTTTTGCCAAGTACCAATAGACGATCATAAACAGAGAGTAGTAGCCACAAAGGAAGAATGAACAAGATGGTTAAATATTTCTGTTTCAAAAGAATATTGGGAAAATTGAAAAGAGTTCCAAGTACAGCCATAAAAATAATATTAAGAGATGGAAAACATGTCTCACAGAGACAGGAAAAGGAAATTGGGGTGACTTTGTCTATAAAATAGAGGAATAAAAATTGGTTTATCTTCAGGATATAAAAAGACTCTATCAAAGGTATGCCATTATTCTACATGCCTTACTAAGAGAAATTGACTTAAAGTAAGAAAAGTTTTAAATGAATATAGGTTATGCATAATGGGGTTAATATTGGAGAGTAACTATAGAAAATAATTCAAACATTTTGTGTCTTTTTCTGTCTGTCTCTCTGTATCTATAGGCTTTAGATGATCTGAAAATCAATCACTAGACCAATTTATCTCTGAAATCCTTTTCAGTTCTATAACTTTCAGAAAAATATCTAACTTATCCTGTTTCTTTTTACTAAATCAACAAGATAAATGATAATTTATCATTACTACTGACTACCTACAAATATTATAAATAACAAGCCTGATTTGGGATGTGTCTGATAAAATATTTGATGATTTTACTAGATTTTCTATCAGAGGTTTTCAAGTTATAAATTGAAATGAAGTTATGCAGTAAATATCCTAAATGTAGAGGTCTTTACATTAGAATTATGTAAGATAAAATAAGAAGAGTAAAGATTTTCAGAAAATATAGTAAATATGATTTCAATCATTTTTCCAGCTTCTTTTTTGAAAGTGGAAAAAGAAATCAACAGCATCTGAAAAATAGGCTAAAATAGAATATACTACAGGCTATTAAGATAAGTTATCAAGCTCTGAGATCATGATTTCTTTTTGATCATATATAATAATATTTTCTGTATTTGAAATTAAAAATTATCTTGTTCTGTCTTGATTGACATATAAGAATCAACAGTCAACAGAAACAGACACTTCAGTTAAGGCAACTAATTGATTTGAGGAATTTTCATTTCAATAATGACCTTGAGCCTTTGCTGCCTGGAATGCCCTCAGATTACGTAGTGGGCTATAGTAAAGATCTATCGTCAAATCAATTACCAAAAGTATGGAACATCTGATCCTTCTCTTGAAATTAACTAGTGAAAGTAGGTCAGCACAACTTCTAAGGACACAGTGGAATTATTGTGTTCTCAGTGACCCAGGAAGGAAAGCACAAGTGATTGATGAGAGGTGATATTTAAATGAGAATTGAACCTTTCTGGGATTAAACATGTAGCAATAACCATGAAAACTACCAGAATTTAAATCTCTTAAAACAATTTCTCTTTTTTTATAATAGCCAGGGAAGAGTTTCTTCTTGTTGTTCTCTACATTCACAAGTGCAAGTCTGGGAAGAGGTATACATATTGAGATCATTCTTAGCTATTTGAAAGTAAAACTATGACTATAGTAGATATTTTAGTTTTGTTTTTATTGCTATATAGAGCAAACAAAGAAAATATTCAATAATATGTTAACAAATGTCATTTGTTTCCCACTATTACAATTCAACTAAATAAAGTTCAAAAGACATGGTCAAAGATGACTAATATAATGACAGTAATAAACTTTGCCAAATGAAAATTAATATAATTTGGGTACTGGTTTTATTCTATATATAAAAAAGAAAACAAACAAGTAAATAATAGGTGCGAATGCCTTTCTCCAAAAAATAAAATCTCCAATATTTCTTATGTGACTGCTATTTTGTTTAGGTAGTTATTGTGTTTTTACATGGGCTTGAGAGTTTTTTTTAAATTTGATGATCTAGCACCTACACTCACTCATAATGGTAAGTTTTAATTTAGAGTAAGTTTTAATTTAATATATAATTAAATTATATATAATTTAATATATATCTTTTGTAAAATATATATTGTAATATACTTTTTTATAAATAGCTAAAAAATATTAAAAGTTTGGTTCAAACATTAAATCAAGAAGTAGCTTTGTTGGATTCCATGTAAAATACAAATACTTATAATACAGTTGTCTATATAAAGATATAACCTTTTGACTGCAACATAGTGGTTTAGCATACGGATTCAGGAGTTCAGACCTTGGTCTCCCTAATTTTAAATTGTGTTGGCCTTCGTTAAACTACTTACTTTATCCAAGCTTCAGTTTTGTATGTAAAATGGGGTTATTAAGGGCCACTATTTCATAGATTTTTGTGAAGATGGCATTAGAAAATGTATATAAAGTGTTTAGCCAGAGTCTGCAATGTATTTAAAGAGCATTAGCTATGATGATGGTCAAAGTATCAATCAATAAATATTTTAAAAATTATGTTAAATCCTTAAGCATTATATTCAATTAACTATGAAGACTTCAATGTGGTAATGCAGTGTATTTTATTTTTTAACAAATGAAGCTTAGCATTCTTTGCAAATTTTGGTAAAATCACTGATAGACCTATCAAAGTATTTAATTTTTGTATAGCATTTAATATGTTATTATGACTTTGAATATATTATAGGGTGACAGTGAATCAATATAGCTGTTTGATTTGTGCTGATAGTACAAATTACATTACTATCTCTCTAAGGGAAAAACATGTGTCCAGAAAAAAAATTTCTAAAGTACTAAATTTCCCATTTGTATTCCCAATGTTATTAAAGGATTTTCGATCATATTAACACAGATTACTTAATACAAACTACATAAGTTAGGCATAGAAAATAGCATCTAAATGTGCTTATAAGTTCATCTCAACAACTCATAAAACAGACACTTTTGTCATCTTTGCTTTCTGGGGTGTTGGTTTTCTGAGTTTTAGCAGCAGCATTTAGCACTCTTGGAAAAGGAGCAGGGAATTTAGAGGAGAATAGACCTTCTCTTGGGTATCTTTCCCTTCTTGCCTCATGTAAGACCCAGGATACTAAGGAACTCTCAACAGAGTTCCTGCCTGTAAGATCCCTAAGATCCTGGAGGGTGTCATAAAGCACCCTGTGGAGTGTTTTTCTCTCTAGATATCTTAAAGAAGAATGTAGCTCTTATCTTTATAGTCTTGCTCAGTCAGAGGTCAAAAATGGGGAACAAAGCTCTTCAAACTCTCAAGAAGAAACAAGGAGAAAGAAGAGTAAGTAGTGGAACAGGGCCTTTCACTTAAACATGAATTCACCATGAGTACTTGTGATTAGGCATTCAACTTTAGATATCTGTCTGGAGTAGTAGTACTTTGAAATGTATAAATATGGAAGGAAGAAGAAAGAAATTGACTTTTTTTTTTTACCTTTCCTGAAAAAAAATAATTTTTATTGACTATCTCTTAAATATCTAGCAATCTGCTTGGGAAACATAGACATAAACATATATAACCTAATAATATCAATTTAAATGGTATTTGAAGACAATCGTACCAGAGCTATAACAGGCAATGCATAGCTAATTATTAGATGGATTTAAAGATCACAAAGAAGTACAGGAAATTCACTTCTCTAGGTTAAGCCAGAAGGTTATAATAGATTACATCAATTGTAAAACCCTGATGACTGTAAACAGAAATTATTAAACCTATATCATATATGTGTTAAAATGTATAAAAGTGTTTCAGGGGATACTAAACAAAAATCCCTCCTCCACATATTCTACGATTAAAGGGAAACAAAGCAGTAGCTGAAAAGCAGTGAGCCAAGTCAATACATTCTCTGGTCAACACTGTACATTTCAAAGAGAACATAGCAAAGGAGAAAAAAGTTCTGTCCTCCAGTATTCCCTGGGTTTGCAGCCAGGGAAAATAGACACGCAACTAGGAAAATGTTGACAAGGACACACTCAGTATGAATTTTGTGCTATTGTAGACAGAGAAACTAAAAAGTATATAAATTGTATGTAGAGTTTAAAAACTCTGATATCTCAGCAGGTATTGTGAAACAAGAACAATGTAGGGCACAGGCAAAGATTAATACAAATGGGTAATAGATGGCGAAAACGAGTTGGAAATGATTCAAATGAGAGAAAATACAGATTCATCCACTTCCTATGAGGAGAGACTGTGTCTCGGAGATGCAGAGATATGCTGTGTATTGTTTGTAGTTTATTATATTTGGAATTGGCTTAATTGATCTATAATCCCTACGTGGTTTATTCCATTCTGTATGTTTAGATATTCTCGATTTAGCATGTGGTCCCCTTTATAAAGTGATAAGCTAAGAAACGCTGCTGGATTTGTTTAGTATCTATAGTGGTCTAAACAGTGAAACATAATGCATTTCAGATTAGTGTATTGGTGGAGCCAAGTCTGCCATAGAGGTATTTAGGAAAGCCTATACTTCACTGACACAGGCAGAAATACAGGGTGGAAGGAACATTCTATACGCAAGTGAGGATGATAGTTAAGTTAATAACTTGGCAAATCCAAGAGCTGGGTTAACTACATCTATGAATTTTTCATTGCTACATAACAAATTAGTTGTTTAAAGCATATTCTTTTATTTTCTCACAGTTTCCATGGGTCAAGTCTAGGGATGTTTAGCTGGCTTCTACACTCAAGATCTAAATAGGATGAAATTCAGGTGCTAGCCAGGGCTGCAATTCTCATTTGAGGGTTGGGGTCTTTTTCCAAGTTTACTAGTTGTTGGTAGCCCTCAGTTCTTAGTAGCTCTAGGACAATGGTCCTTAGTCCCTACTGAACAAATGTAGTTCCCTGTCACATGGTCCTCTCCACAGTTTGCTTTTTCAAGGCTAACAGGTCAGCATCTCTGTTGCTTGGTATCTTTCACTCAGGCAAGGCTTAGACTCTGTTTTAAAGGGCTGGTACGATCAGGTCAGGTGCACCAAGATAATCTCTACTTTGTTGAATGTAAAGAAAACTGGATTAAGGACCTTAATGACAGCTGTGAAACCCTTTCATCTTTGCCATTTGTATTAGTCTGTTCTCATGCTGCTAATAAAGACCTACCAGAGACTGGGTAATTTATAAAGGAAAGAGGTTTAGTTGACTCACAGTTCCACATGGCTGGAGAGGCCTCACAATCATGGCAGAAGGCGAATGAGGAGCAAAGTCATGTCTCTCATGGTGGCGGGCAAAGGAGCATGTGCAGGGAAACTTCCCTTTTAAAACCATCAGATCTCATGAGACTTATTCACTATCATGAGACCACCATGGGAAAAATCCATCCCCATGATTCAATTACCTTCCACCAGGTACCTCCTATGACACATGGGGCTTAGGAGAGCTACAATTCAAGATGAGATTTTGTTGGGGACACAGCCTGACCATATCACCATTATAACATAACTTAATCATGGGAGGGAAATCTCATCATATTCACAAGTTCTTCCCATACTTAAGGACAGGAATCTTGGGGTCCATCTCAGAATTCTGCCTACCACATTACAATATTAAAGAATATTTATGTAGACTGTGATTACTGGCAGTTATGATAACTTCTCATACCTCCTTTCCCTCATTTTCTTTTCTTTCTTTTTTTTTTTTTTTGAGATGGAGTCTCACTCTGTTGCCAGGCTCGAGTGCACTGGCGTGATCACGACTCACTGCAACCTCTGACTCCCTGGTTCAAGCAATTCTCCTGCCTCAGCCTCCTGAGCAGTTGGGATTATAGGCATGCGCCACCACACCTAGCTAATTTTTGTATTTTTAGTAGAGATGGGATTTCACAATGTTGGCCAGGATAGCTCTTTTCCCTCATTTTCATAGAGATGAAAATAATTTTGTTTCAGTTGATTGCAGAGATTAAACAAGGTAATAATTGTAACATATTTTCAATAGTGCTTGCACATAGTACATGCTACATAATTATTTGTTAAAAGAAAATAAAGTATTTTAGAATCATTTACCAGCACATACTAAGCATTCAAGAATGTTTGCTGATGTTATTTTTTGATTATTATTAATTACTGAATGTAATGTTTGTCAGAAATAGTAAGATTCTGCTTTAAGTCCTTTTTGTAGTTATGGTATGATGTAAAATATATTATGCATTACTTTCATGATAATACTATAATTTATGCAAATAAGGTATGTGAAATTAATACTCTCTCTATATATTTTAAAAATTGTATACTATCTCAATAACCACACAGTAATTAGGAATGGTGTGTTTGAAGAACTGATTAATTTCAAGTAATGATTTTCTAGTACACAAGAGACATGGGCAGTTTTCAGTATAATTAGACTTTGAATGCCAAGGTCATGATCAATACAAGTTAAAAGACCATTTGCAAAAGCTTTATTTATGGAATTTATACAGACAATAAAATTTGTCTTTAAAAAGTTAAACCTCATTGTTAAAAATACATCTGATGGAATTATTTGCTAATATCTCCATTATTTTAGCTTTCATCAATGTTTTTCAAGACAAGAGGACATATTTTTTGAGCAAAAGAAAAAAAAATTAGTTTAATTTGACAAGTGTCAATCTAATTAATAATCAACACAATGACATTTTAAATTTGCTTTAGATGGCAGTGTAATGACATCTATTGATTTTATATTATTGGATTGAATAGTGTCATCATTATTTCTGTGTGGCATGCTTTAGGCAGAATTTGAATTATGCAGTATCACAAAAAGTTATTTTTCTTATCTTTGTGAAACATGGGTGCAAATTGTCTCAAATGATATAAAATTTCATATTGCTATAGCAAAAATATTTCTCTCGATATATATTATACATAAATGTAAACAAAACATTTCCCCAGTATAATCTGCAACTATTAAGTTAATTATTCTTCATTCATTCAGCTTCTACTGATCACCTTCTGCTAAACACTTTGCAAAACATAATATGGCTATTATATGCGGGATAGAAGAGTCTAGCAGTTGTAACATTTAGTATTGTCTTAAATTCCTTTCTGAAGAATAAAGACACTGTCCTTTAGGAAATGAGATGTTTTGATATTTACACATGGCCATAAAATACTTTGAAATCAGTCTTTCTTTCTTTCTTCTTTCTTTCTTCTCTTTTTTCTTTCTCTTTCTTTCTTTCTTTCTTTCTCTTTCTTTCTTTTTCTTTTCTTTTTCTCTCTCTCTTTCTTTCTTCTCTCTCTCTTGCTCTCTCTCTCACACATGCCACATGCCCTAGCAAATTGTATTAATTTTACCTTGAAGATATACTCAGAAGTTGACTCCATTTTGACACTATCACTGTCCAACCCTGTACAGATCACCATTACCTTCTACTTGGGTTGAATGGTGTCCCAACTGGTTTCCTATTTCTGCCTCTACTCACTTCCACAAAAACCAAAGCATCCAGAGAAAACATGTCACAATATTCCTTTCCTTAATCCTCTCCAGTGGCTTCCTATTTCACAACAGGAGTAAAAGATTAAGTCATAATTGTCCATAAGGCTCTACTGATCAGGCCACTCACTGCCCATCTAACCTCAACCCCAACCAGCATTTCCTGCCACTTTTCCTGCTTTAGCCTAAAAGGGACTCCTTGTGTCCTGAAAGATATGAAGTATGCTTTCTTTCATCTTAGGGCTATTTCATTTGCTCTTGTCCCTGCATGGTATCCTTCTTGCTTCAGGCCTGTTAAATGTCACCTTATAAGAGAGAGCTTCTATAAAATGGGGCCTTTTGGGCCAGTCTTTCCCTTTCTTTTCTTTAGCACAAATTGGCATAAATTTGTTTCTCTATTTATTGTTTGTTTCCCTCCCTGCCCCAAACTGTTACACTTATGGAGTATGTTTTTGTTGTTCCTTGATATGCCTCAGTACAGAAAATTGTGACTGGGTACTTAGAAGGTGACCTATTCTCATTTCATTTTATTAAAATTTAAAAAATTGTGTGGCATGTAAAATGAGAATCTGATTATATTCATATTTTTCTGTTCAACCAAATAAATTCCTTTGTCAAACTTTTTTTTTTCTCAGATCGCAATAGCATTCTTGTTATTTTTACACTTGTGTGTATGTGTGTCATGATTATTGTTACTGGAACTGAGAACATAAAGAAAACTTCTGGATTAAGGTCAATTTCAATCTAAATCAAAAGAGAAATTCAAAGCAGGTTGGATTATTTTGGTTTTGTGCTTCCCATTTTTATATTATTTTCTCCTACCTCATTCCTTCTTTCTCTGTGTTGAGTTTTCTCTTTTCCATTCCCTATGTTGAAAGACTTACCGAAAATGCACACTGTTCCTGGTTAAAGTTTGAGTAGTGGAGGCATTTTCAACTTTTCACACTACTCCTAAATAGAGAAGGAAAAGTAAAAGAGCAAATATTAGAAGAACAACAACAAAAAGACTGTATCACAATAAATAACAGAAGTGCCAGAACCAGAAACTGCAGATTAGGAAACAAATTGTGAAGCCTTATCATGGATGCAGTAGAAGGCTATAGCCTGAAGGTGTGCCTTCTTAGACCGCCTGCAGATTATGGATTTCTCTAAACTTGAAAGACTTTCTCAAGAATGACTTAACAGAAGATAGGGTCTAGAGGTCTGTGTATCTCAGAAGCAGCAGCAAATATTCCTGCAGAGAACAAGTTTAGCTCTGAACTAAAAAAAAAGGGAGGTGAAGACAATGGAGGAAATAAGTAAAGCTTGTTTCTACCTACAACCTATCTTCCAGCTAAAAGCAGTGAAATAGGATAGCAGTGATCTATGGCAAAATGGAGAGCCTTTTTCACCCTAAACCCTTGTGCAACAGACTGGAGGGAAGATACACTTGCCAGTGTAGAGGAAATTGCATGCATAATGAACGTTCCAGAGAGAAAAATAATGGTTAGAAGTTTCAAGTTGGTCCTCTCAACAATTCTTCAAAAATTAACTATATGTAAGTATTGGTTTCCCATTGCTACCATAATAAATTACCACAAACTTAGCTCCCAAATACAATAAAAATTGATTTCACAGTTTCTGTGGGTCAGAAGCCTGAGTGGGCTTCTGTGTTCTGTTAGTTGAAATGAAGGTGTTGACAGAGCTACATCCTTTAATGTATGTAACTGAAAGCACTGACTTTCAAACTCTTTTAGGTTGTTGCCTGAATTCAGTTCCTGGCAGTTATAGGACTGGGGTCCCGTTTCCTTGTTGACTTTCTTTTCTCTTAAAGGCTTCCTGTACTTCTTTTTGTACTTTTCACGTGCCTCCTTCCAGCAACAGCAGATGGAGTCCGTTTCACACTTCAAATCTCTCTGTCTTCTGCTGCCTCTCTCCGGCTCCAGCTCAAGAAAGTTCTCTGCTTTTAAGGAGTTACAGAATTACATTAGGTCTATCTGAAAACTTTGAAATACTATCCTTATTTTAAGCTCATTAACTTTTCATCTTTTAAGTTCCTTTTCTCATGTAAGGTAACATATTCATAGGTTTTGGGGCTAGGGCATGACCATTTTGTCTACCACAATAAGAACAAGTAACATAACAATAATGTACCTATAAATAGAATGTAAAATCAAAGAAAAAAAAAGAAATGCAAACATAATACACATACACAGAAGATAAGTTGAACACAAGAAGAATCACACAAGGAAGTAGGCCAAGTGTTCTGAAAACAAAAGTTCTCCATCGTGTCAAAGAAGCTCTAGTCAATCATAAGCACTCTTTTAAAAAAAGGAAAATTATAAAAGGATACATGGATTGAATGATGTCATAAAACACTAAAGGTAATGTATAATTCCAGCACTTTGGTAGGCCACGGCGGGAGGATTGCTTAAGCTCAGGAGTTCAGACCAGCCTGGGAAATACAGTGAGAATCCATCTCTGAAAAAAAAAAAAAATTACTCAGTCGTGGCAGCACATGCTTGTAGTTCTAGCTACTCAGGAGGATGAGGTGAGGAGGTCAAGGCTGCAGTGAGCTATTATCACACTACTGCACTCCAGCATGAGGAACAGAGTGAGACACTAAAGTAAGGTAAAAAGAGATTTAAGAGATTTGACAGAACTTGACAAAGGAACATTTAAAGAAAATTAAAATGTCAAAAGATGAAAGTTACATGTAAAGCAAAAAAAAAAAAAAGCACAGCCATCGCTGAAATCATAATAAGCATCAGGAAGATGCTTAAGAAAACTTTTCAAAAATAATAATAATAAAATATAAAACTTTATATAATTTTAGAAAATACAGTACATATAAATTAAATGAAAAATTTAAATGTAGAAAAATATAATTAAATGTATAGGATATCAGAAAAAAAATCTAAAATGTTCCAAAATACAATCGAAGAAAAATTTCTCGAAAGGATCAGAAGGTAGACCAAGGAAAACTAATTTCAGAAGAGATTGCAAATGTTCTAAACTTTGACAGGGTAAATATAACCTAAAGTTAAAACATATAACTTTAAATATAATGACCTTAAACTTAGCATTTTTCATAACCATCTTCATCTTGAACTTCAAGGAATAAGAGATGTTTTAAAGTAATCTCTGTAGGGATTAGCAATAATAACATATTTTATTTGAATTTTAACAAGTACTTTAGTGTCAGTTTAGCTTATTGTTCTTAAGTTAAATTCAGGTGAAATGTAATTTTAAACTTTTATTTGTATAAATTTCATCTACTACAGACATACCTTGGAGATACTGTAGGTTCTATTTTAGACCACCTCAATAAAGCAAATAGCCAAATAAAGGGCATCACACAAAATTTTGGGTTTCCCAGTGCATATACAAGTCAGAATTGCAGTATATAATAGCATTATGTCTAAAAAAGCAATGTATATGCCTTATTTTAAAAATACTTTATAGCTCAAAATTGCTAAAGATTATCTGAGCCTTCCGCAAGTTGTAATCTCTTTACTGGTAGAAGATCTTGCCTCCATGTTGATGTCTGCTGACTAACCAGAGTGGTGGGTGCTCCAGATTGGGGTGTGGTAATTTCTTCAAATAAAACAACAATAAAATTTGGATATCGATTGACTCTTCCTTTCACAAGCCATCTCTCTGTAACATGCATTGCTGTATGATAGCATTTTACTCATAGTAGAACTTCTTTCGAAATTGGAGTCAGTCCTCCCAAATGCGGCCGCAGCCTTTATCAAATAAGTTTATGGAATATTCTAAGTCCTATTTTGTCATTTCAATATTATTTATGGTATCTGTGCCAGGAGTAGATTCCATCTCAAGAAACCAATTTCTTTGCCCATCCATAAGAAGCAACTTCTCATCGGTTAAAATTTGATAATGGGATTGCAACAATTCAGTCAAATCTTCAGGCTCTACTTCTAACTCTAGATCTCGTGCTGTTTCCATCACATCTGCAGTTATTTTCCCCACTAAAGTCTTAAACCCTCAAAGTCATTCATGAGAGTTGAAATCAACTTCTTCCAAACTCATATTAATGTTGATATTTTGAACTTCTCTCATAAATCATAAATGTTCTTAATGGCATCTATAATGGTCAGTTTTTTTTTCCAGAAGGTTTTCTATTTGCTTTGCCCAGATACATCAGAGAAACAACTATCCACATTAGTCTATTTTCACAATGCTAATAAAGACATACCCAAGACTGGGTAATTTAAAAAGGGAAGAGGTTTAAGGGATGCATAGTTCCATGTGGCTGGGGAGGCCTCACAATCATGTTGGAAGGCAAAGAAGAAGCAATGGCACATGGTGGCAGGCAAGAGAGCTGGTGCAGGGGAACTTCCATTTATAAAACCATCTGATCTCATGAGACTTATACACCACCACGAGAACAGTAGAAGAACAGTATGGGGAAAACCGACCTATGATTCGGTTATCTCCATCTGACCCCACCCTTGACATATGGGGATTATTACAATTCAAGGTGACAATTGGGTGGGGACACAGCCAAACCATATCACTATCTATGGAAACTATAGCCTTACAAAATGTATTTCTTAAATAATAAAGTTGAAAGTCAAAATTACTTTTTAGTCCATGAGCTGCACAATGGATGCTGTGTTAGCAGGCAAGAAAACAACATTGATTTGCTGGTACATGTCCATCAGAGCTCTTTGGTGACCAGATACATTGTCAATGAGCAATAATATTTTGAAAGAATTTTTTTTTTCTTTTCTGAGCAGTAGTTCTGAAGAGTGGGCTTAAAATTCAGTAAACCATGCTGTAAACAGATATGCTGTCATTCAGGCTTTGTTTTTCCATTTATGGAGAACAGGGAGAGTAGATTTAGCATAATTTTTAAGGACACTAGAATTTTCAAAATGGTAAATAAGCATTGGCTTCAACTTAAGCCAAAACTGGATTTGCCCCTGACAAGACAGTTAGCCTGTTCTTTGAAATGCTGAAGCCAGGCATTGACTTCTCTAGCTATGAAAGTCCTAGATGCCATCTTTTTCCAATAGAAAGATGCTTGCTTTATGTTGAAAACCTGTTTAGTGTAACCTTCATCGGTGATCTTAGCTGGATCTTCTGGGTAAGTTGGTGCAGCTTCTTTGTCAGCATTTGCTACTTCATCTTGTACTTCTGTTACAGAAATGGCATCTTTTCTTATACCTCATGAAACAACATCTGCTAGCTTCCATCTTTTCTTTCGCCAGCTTCCAACCTTTCTCACCTTTCTTAGACTTCACAGAACTGAAGAGATTTAGGTACTGGCTCTGGATTAGGCTGTGGCTTAAGGAAATATTATACCTGTTTTGATCTTCTATCTAGACCCCTAAAACTTTCTTCATTTAGCAATAAAGGCTGTTTCACTTTCTTCTGACTCCCATTCACTGGAGTATACTTTTAATTTTTTTTACGTATTTTTTCTTTGCTTTTACAAGTTGGCAAACTGGCACAAAAGGCCTAGTTTTTTAGCCTATCTCTGTTTTTTACATGTCTTTCTCACTAAGTTTAAAGTTAAGCTCAAACTGAGAGATGTGCAACTCTTCCTCATTAAATGGCCTAATTTTGTCCTGAGGATAGGCAGAGACACAGGGAATAAGTCAGTTAGTGGAGTCATCAGAAATCCACATTTATTGACTAAATTTGCCATCTTAGGTGCAGATTGCTTCATGGTGCTTCCAAAACAATTACAATAGTAACATAAAATATCACTGATCACAGATCACCACAGAAGACATAATAAAATTAAAAAGTTTAAAATATTGAGATACTTTTCAAAATGTGACGCAGTGACCCAAAGTGAGTATACACTGTTGGGAAAAATGGTGCTGATGGACTGGCTTGGCACAGGGTTTACACAAACCTTCAATTTGTGAAAATCTCAATATCTACAAAGTACAATAAAGCAAAGCACAATAAAAAGGTATGGCTTTATTTATCTAACTATTTAGCCATCTTTAATGTATCTACCCAGCCATTCTTTTTATATAAACACATGTATTGAAGGTCATTTGTGCACATATTTATCTTGACTATGGTTAAACCTAGTTGATGGGATTTGGGATGCATGTATAATTTTCTCCTTGTATTCGATTGCATTTGTTTGAATTAAACTGTGAGCATACACATATTTCTTTAACAAATAAAATATAATTGACATTTTATTCTTCAAGTTTCATTCAGCTTCTTACTTCGTGTCTTTCCCTTTAAAAAGGCAAACTGTATAGTCACTTCAGGGTCCAACAGGGCTCCTAAGTGTCTTCCAGGATTTATATCTGGAAGTCTCTTAGGATTGCATTAGCACATATATGAGACGGTGTGTCCCAATTATGCTTCTGCACTGGACTAGTTCCAGTAATGGAAACTTTCTCTGAAGTAGAGTGATTCACCGGCTGGCTCTAAGAGAGTTACATACAATCTGGATATTAGGAAGAGCAGACAGCTTATCCAGGCTTTCTTATACTTATTTTGTCCATATTGCATCAGTTATAGAATATATTGATTGAGGTTCCTAATAGTCCCCTGATGTCTACGCTTAGTGAGACTAGGAGATTGACTTATATGGTACCTTCTTACCATACCATGTCTCTTGAGCCTTCTCTATATTCATGTGCTATCCCCCTAATGTGATCTCTATCACTTACCAACTTACTTTGGGCCTGTAATACCACCCAAAATAAATGCACGTTGCTTTGGGGCTTGTGACACCACCAAATAAACAAACATTGTATTTTGGTCTTGTAATACCATCCAAAATAAATACTCATTGCTTTTATGTAATACAATTTTAGATCACTGTATTTTGGAGATATGGGAGTAAAATACCCAATAATTAAATTGACCTTGTATGTATGTAATGATTCAGTGGGCATTACCTACAGGAACTGATTTGTAAAGAATAACAACTGTAGGCGACGTGAGATTCTGATTCATCTTTATCATGTGGAAAGATGAGTGTTGTAATGCTCATCATTATTCATATGATATAACCACTACAATTTAGTTGTGCAAACAGCTTTTCTTGAGAGGCTGAAAATAAAATTGTAGAGATATTGCAGGTCACAATATCAGTGCAATTACAATACTAATTTAATCAGTACCTACTAATCAGTTTTAAACAATATTTTATTTCTTCATGTTTCCAATTACCAGATCCCTTCCTTTATCAAATACAGATACATTATCAAATAATTTTATTCCTAATATGTCATTAACTTAGAATTTTTGATCATATGTATTTCTCAAAGTGGCATTTTGTAATATTTCAACATTTCATTTTATAATAAACTCTAATTTAGATGGTTATATATTTTTAAAGCATATGGTAAAAAGATCTCTCAAATATATTTTCTGCGAAAGTTTAAAGCCAAGTGCCTGTTATCGTTTTTTTCCCCTTCTCATTTACAGTGACATACAACAAAGAAACTGTTCTAGGTGAACAGAATGATACAAAGTGAATCTATAATGTAAGTTGTCAAAATAAAACATAGGTCAGAGACCTGAATTATTGCCAGACCTCTGCCACTTTCAAGTCACTTCACTTCTTAAGACTCACCTTCTCTACCCATAAAATTGAATGGCTGAATCACTTTAGTTGAAGTCCAACATTTTTCCAGTCCTAAATTTCCATGATTTTTTTATTTAATTCATATTGTCAACCAAGTTAGATTCAACTTATTTTACAGTAGAGCTTTCATATTTGCTAGGCAATGACCATGGAAAAGGATATATAAGGGAGACGCAGAGTGAAAAATCTAATTTTTTGTTTCTCATAAAAATGTGAGTCTTCGGATAATTCCTTTAACCATTTTGGTTCCCAATTTCCCTATTTGTAAAATGAAACATTTATGTAGGTGATATCTGATGGTATCACCTTGGCCTTATTTATCATTATTTATCACTGTAGACACACAGCTATTCTAAAGGGTTGACATAGACTTTCCTTTTCCCTCTGCTCCTCAATATCCCAGTTCCCTGATCCTCACATTATGGTATCACCGTCATAACAATGTTCTAAGAACTGAAAACCAATGAGTATTTTGCATATTCCTGATTGTCAATTTTATTTCAAGCGTTTTGGGAGAATGAGAAAGCATTGTTTATAAATATTAGGGGAAAACATGGTATTCTGAAATACATATCAAAGAACATTAATAATTAAGGTAAAAGATAAGATGTCAAATAATTTAGTTATTGCTTTCTACAGTTACGGCTTATTAGTTTAAAGAAGTCCTCTTGCGTATTGTCTCAAATAAACTAAAACTTTTCTATTTGTAAACTTCGAATATGCCTAACTATATATTTGCCACTTTCTACATAGGGCACGTTATTAATATATTTATATATCCCTATATTTCTGAAATATGGTACTTTTATTTTTCAAATAGCGTTGTTTAAACTGTTTTCTGATCTCCATTTAATCACACTAGTTTGTTTACTTTCATTTTAAATTTATTTTACATATATTTTTGGTCAATGTCTTAAAATAAAGAAATTAAAATATATTTTGCAAATATTTTGTTCAAGGACTGAGATGAGAAACATGGCTTATTTTCTAAGATTTGCATTTTTAAGTGAGTTCTGATACAGTCAGATTTCATTCCATATATCTTTAATTACATTACTATGTAGTCTATTCAATCCAAATTGAAATTACTTAGCTAAACAATTGAAATTATGCATAGATTTTTAAAAGAAAATATTGGATTGCTTCAAATGTTATTAGCTCATAAATTTTGAGGCGATCAGTGTTTGAGCATTTGCCATAGAAGATAATTTCAAATTATTGAAACACTTCACATATTTTTAAAACCACTTCAGTGGGGGAAATGATGACATTCTGAAAATGCCTGTAAGGGTGTAAAATTATCAGAGAGCTTAAGTACTTCAGTGTGAAAGTGATCGAGGTTCTTTGCTTCTATATCACAAAGCAATTGAAAATTACTGAAGTGGTTCAAGTGGTTCATGTTTCCAGAAGAGTTTTTAGTCTTTCGTCCTCAGAGTGCTTTAAATTTTTGAATGTCAGAATAATTCCACAAGGTTACATATGTACGTCTTGTCCTGATTATCAGTTTAGGAGTCAAGGCTAATATTGAAATTCTGAGCTGAGTCTAGGTAAATATAAAGTGATTGGAAATTGCTGATTTCAAGCAGCCCCGGCAAAAAGTCCATAAAGCCGGATCTACATGTGAAAACCATAGTCCAGAATTTAGCTCATTATTCAGAAAAATGAGGTTGGAGTGATTTTGAAGGGTACAGGGACCAAAAAGGGAGGTAATATTATTTTTGGTTTCTTTAGTCTCTGGTTAATATGAATATCAATTTCAATTGAAAAATGATAGTCAAGGCTGAGTGCTGTGGCTCACACCCATAATCTCAGCACTTTGGGAGGCTAAGGCAGCAGGATAAGTGAGGCCAGGAGTTCAAGATCAGCCTGGGCAACATAACAAGACTCTGCCTCTATCAAAAATTAAGGAAATGAAATAAGAATTAACCAGTCATGGTGACACACTTCTGTAGTCCCAGCTATTCAGGAGGCTGAGGCAGGAAGATGACTTGAACCAGGAGTTCCAGGCTGCAGCGAGCTATGATTGCACCACTGCACTCCAGTCTGGGCAACAGAGAGAGACCGTATCTGAAACAAACAAACAAACAAACAAAAAAATTAGAATGCAATTTTTTATAGATACAAAAATGATCAAAATGCAGATAAATGGTGACACATTTGTGATACTAGAGCCATAAGAATCCACATCAGATCTTCAGACTTACCAGTGATAAACACTATAATTTTAGAATTGTTTATGTAGAATCTCAGAATGTTCCATCAACTTATTTTAGCTTTGTCTTCTTCTGGATTGAGTATCTTTAATACCCAAACCACCTCATTTTAAGGTCATCTATTTCAAGCTTTAAACATATATGGTCTGATAGGTAGCCATTTAACACATATTTACTGAGTGCCTACTGTGTGCCAGACAATGTGCTGAACACTAGAGGTATCATAAAATACAGTTAGAGCATTTGTCCTCATAAGTCTTAGAGTTAGAAAAAACTTTAGAAGGCTCAAAACCAAACTTTATTTTACAAATAGAAAAGCTAAAACCCGGAGAAATAATGTACTTGCTCATCGTCCCAATTTTAGTGTGAGGGGCACAACAAAAACTATCTTTCAGCAAAAGCACCTCTCCACTAAACAATCTCACTTCCTTCCCCTGATTTCATTTAAATTTCACTTTCCTGGTATTAGTAGTCTTTTTGAAGTTTGTGAGAAGATAAAGTCAATGGACTAGAGATTGGCAGAAATACAATATTCATAAGTACCAGTAATAATTTGGCTTCAGTTCCAGCCAAAAGCATTATCAATAAATAATATAGACAAGTCCAGTATGTCATTCGGAGTAATTGCTAATATCTGAAAATCAGCTTCAGATAATTGGGATTGAAAACCTGATATACTAACATTTTAAATGTCAGAAGAAGTATGAATGCCTTATTGAATAAATATTATTACAAGATCAAAATTTCAAAATATAATGACGAACACAAAATTTAAGTATAAAAGTATTGAGAAAATTAAATCAAATATGCCAGTAACTGATTCATACTATACTTCTTAATAATTTTAGTTAGAATATTACACATTTTTAAGCCAAAAGATGTTTCTTAGAATGGAAATCATAATGTAAAGAAATATATTGGAGATGTGATTATATAGTCATTCTAATCTTTATAGTGTTGTTTTTTGTGTGTTTGCATTCAAAACTACACAAAATAACTTTAGAAAGTCTTCAATTTTTAATAAGATAATTTAATTTAGAACATTATATTGACATGTAACATTTTGTTTAGTGAATTCTTCACATCTTGTGAGAATGAACAAAAAGTCAAGCGTACGAACTTCATGAGAAGGAAAAACTTTAAAATAAATTAAGCATATCTGATCTAGGTATCATACAAAATACAAAGAGAAAAAAAATAAAGAAGGACATTGCAGAGAAAATTGAGTTTTTCCAGCTATCAAGTCAAGCATTTCTGATCCTGAGGCAAGGATACAAAAAGGGAGCCAAGAATCATGTCTAAATATTTAACAGTTATAGTTCAAGTTATCAAACTATCTTGATATTATATATTCATAAAAATATAATTGAAAAGTAAAGGTAAGCTTATAGTTTCTAATAATTCAAAGCCATAAAATATTCAACATAATTGAACTTACAGACTTACTCAGGTAATTACTACTTAATAAATGATTTTCACCAGAAAGTCTCTTGAAATGTTTTAATCCATTTAGGAAGACTAATTATTTTTTCAGTATAATGACTTTTCAATCTCAGTCTCACTAAATAAACAGGTGATAAGTGACAATTCAAAATTATAGAAATTAATATAATAAATTGATTCATATGAAAAAAGGAATCTGTTATTATTTGGGGTAGCTAATATGATGTAAGTGAATATCTAAACAAGGTGAGATAAGCAATAAGCCCAGAAAAACACCTTTACTGTAAAATAAAGTCTAAATACCAAAATTTTTTTAAATGTGGAAATAGTGCCTGTCCACAACAGACCAACTCAAAGAAGATGCTACCTCTTTATCATTATTGCTTAATACACATATGAAAAGCAAACCATTTTGGATTTTTTGAAACATGTCCTGCAATTCAGATTTGTTTTTTATGATTTGCTGTCTAGCAACAGTTGTGTCAAATAAATGCAATGAGTGTGATTTTACCTAAAACTGTGGGTCATAATACTATGTCATGCTGAAGCCAACATAGACAGTATTAAGCAAAAATATAAAACCTGACAAATATTTCCAACAAGTACACCCAAACTGCAAACTCAGCATAAAAAAAAAGTGTGAACAATTTTGCCTTAGTTATTTAAAACATACCCATAGAGAAGGGCTACAAGATACGTTACTTTTGTCATTAATGGAATTTGTGGGTGCTTCTGAGTTTTTAAAAATAATTTTCTCTAATTAAATAGTATAAATAAATGCTGTCTTTAAAACGTCCTGAACATGAAATAGTCCTATAGCAAGCTACAGAAATATTGATTTATGTTGACACAAAATCATTAATTAAACTTCTCATTTGTGTGGATGATCAACTAGCTTCAATTCTACCTAATAGTATTAAGACCTAGCTCACTACTTAATCCCAAATAAATTCTCAAGGGAAGCTTTGTAAACAGTTTTGCAATAATCAAGATATTCTACGCCTACTCCATGACGCATGTGGACCAATGTGAATTATACTAACAAATTTAGTAAATGGTGCGTTGAAAAACAATTTTATTGATTCATTAAAAAATATGGAGAATTGTTCATGCCATTGGTTCATTTCACGTACTTAATTCAACCAATATTTTTGAGAACAGTTCATGGCCAGATATGTTCCATTTTTCCCGAGATGGGAAAAATGAAATGTAGTTCCTTTCTGAAGCTTATGGCCTTGGAAAGAGGAAAGAGGGTATGTATATATATACCCTGTATCAAAGATGATGCTTTAATGTGATTCAAAGATGTATACACACACACACACACACATATATAATCAGTGTTTGCATGCAGTATATATTTATAGGTAGTTGATATATAAAGTGTGTATATAATGTACATATACATATATACACAAATAAATGCAGACACACTACACATATGTGTATATGTATATGTGCATATATATTCTGTGCATATTTATTCATTAGACAAATAGTAAGTTCAAGGAAAAATATACTTGTATTTGCTAGGACTTATCAAATAATTCAATATGCAGTATACTTGTAACAAGGGGGCTTGAACTTTTTGAGATAAAGTTGAAATTCAAATTCTCTTTGTGTTTGTGAAGTATCTGCCTGTGCTCTCCTGGTTAGATCTGAGGCGGGAGAGGAGAACTTTGGGACAGTTGCCCCCAAATCCTCACCAAGGAAAGGGTGATTGTATTTGAAACTCAGTGCCGACACTTCTCATGAAGTAAACACTTCAGTTCACTTGGCTGAGGCTTACTTTCCTCATCTGTACACTAAAAATTTATTTCAAGGAACAAATCAGATAATTAAATGAGATTACATAAATTAATTGGTTGGCACAGTGTCTGACACATATTAATATAGTAAATGTTCAATTATAAACATATGTGTGCATGTGTATGTATACATATGTCTGAAAAAAATTGAAGTGCAGAAAGGTAAGTAAAATGGCTCTTGACCACACAGATTAAAAATAATAGTGACTTTGGGAATCCAAAGCTTATGGCATTTCCACAGTCGCTTGAAACTCCTAAACTTTCAAAACCAGGGTCATCATTAATCTTCCTTGATGCCAAGGAATACAAATGGTACTATTCACCTATTGTGTGTCAGACTATGTGCCAGGCATTTTATATAGAATCTGTTAATTATTTGTAGTATTTGATCTTGACTTTGAATTGTATGTATATATTTTATCTATTATTTCTTACACAATTAAAATTTTAAAGCAATTTTTGGCATAAAAATTATAATAGAGTCAACAAATCTAGTCTTCTATACAGACTCTAAAATGAAAAGTGTAGGCACTTTTTTATACTCATTCAAATGAAAACGTGTTATTTCCTAGAAATAAAATAGCAACTTATCAAATATCTGAAATTTATTTTGTACTTTATACTGCCTATGGCTAAATCACAGTCATCCCATCTTGCTAAATGAAAAGAAGTATTACTATTTTAGTTTATAGTAACATGCCTCTCAGAAATGTCTGCAAGACAATCAATAACTAATTGAACAATCACTTTGTACAAAATACTGTGCATTACTAGACAGCCTTGATTTCACCAGTGGAGCCAAATAACCAGGCTGTCACAAATGTGTTGCTTGATATTGTTTTGGCATTTTAGTTAGTATTCTATTATTTTAAGTCTGATATTTTTAAACTTATTATATAGCTACAAAATAATCTACATATCAAATCATGTAGAATAGTGTCAATAAGCTATCTATACAAAACAAAAAATCCAATAGTCATGGCTTTCACTTTCAATCTACCATCTGTAGCTGGAATGAACTTCCTCAAACACAAATGCAAACAGATTATTCACCTGCTTCAAAGCTTTCAAGAGTTCTCCATCATTTAAATCACTCATCCTAAAAATGCGGTTCAAGAAATATCTGCAACAGAATCCCCAGCAATGTATTTTTTTTTTTATTTATTAATTTTTATTTTCAAAGCAAACCAAGTATATGGAGAAGTCTTATATGAACAGCTCAATGAGTTTTTGGGAAACACATCTGTGTAACCACCACCCTCATCAACATATCAAATATCACCAATACCCCAGAAGCTACTCTATTCCTTCCCTGTCATCAGCCCCTCAAAGGTAACCACCATTCTCACCTCTGTCACTGTAGATTATTGTTGCTCATTCTTCAATTCTACAGAATTTCCATAGAAATTCCTATGGTAATCTGTAAGAATCATGCAGCTTACATTTTTTTTCTAGATTCTTTTGTTCAGTGTGTGTCTGTGAGGTTCACTCTTGTGGTTGCATGTTTTTTTCATTACTATACAGGATTGCATTGTTCTTTTTCATTACTATATAGGTTTCCATTTTGTATGCTTTAAAATTTGTACTCCATTCTGTTGCTGATGCATTTTGTGTTGTTTCCAACTTTCTGCTATCAAGAATAATGCTTATATGAACGTGCTTATACATGTAACATTGGTACACATGGATATGCTTTCTCCCGAGGAGGAGAATTACTGGTTATAGAGTCCACATATGTTCGGCGAGGAGAATTACTGGTTATAGAGTCCACATATGTTCAGCTTGTGGAGACTGCAGTTTCCAAAGTGTTTTAGCAATTTACATTCCCCGCACTGTTGAAAAGTTCCAGTTATCCTGGTCCTCACCAATGCTTTGTAGTGTCAGTGTTTTTTTTTTCTGATTTATTTATATATTTGTTTTTAATTTTAGCTATTCTAGTGTCTGTGCAGTAATCTTTTTTTTTTTTTTTATTATACTTTAAGTTCTAGGGTACATGCATGACGTTTATATCATGTATAACTCCCCAATGCAATCCCTCCCTCCTCCCCCCTCCCCATGATAGGCCCCAGTGTGTGATGTTCCCCTTCCCGAGTCCAAGTGATCTCATTGTTCAGTTCCCACCTATGAGTGAGAACATGCGGTGTTTGGTTTTCTCTTCTTGTGATAGTTTGCTAAGAATGATGTTTCCAGCTGCATCCATGTCCCTACAAAGGACGCAAACTCATCCTTTTTGATGGCTGCATAGTATTCCATGGTGTATATGTGCCACATTTTCTTAATCCAGTCTGTCACAGATGGACATTTGGGTTGATTCCAAGTCTTTGCTATTGTGAATAGTGCCGCAATAAACAAACGTGTGCATGTGTCTTTGTAGTAGAGTAATTTATATCCTTTGGGTATATACCCAGTAGTGGGATGGCTGGGTCATATGGTACATCTAGTTCTAGATCCTTGAGGAATCGCCATACTGTTTTCCATAATGGTTGAACTAGTTTACAATCCCACCAACAGTGTAAAAGTGTTCCTATTTCTCCACATCCTCTCCAACACCTGTTGTTTCCTGACTTCTTAATGATTGCCATTCTAACTGGTGTGAGATGGTATCTCATTGTGGTTTTGATTTGCATTTCTCTGATGGCCAGTGATGATGAGCATTTTTTCATGTGTCTGTTGGCTGTATGGATGTCTTCTTTTGAGAAATGTCTGTTCATATCCTTTCCCACTTTTTGATGGGGTTGTTTGCTTTTTTCTTGTATATTTGTTTGAGTTCTTGGTAGATTCTGGATATTAGCCCTTTGTCAGATGAGTAGGTTGCAAAAATTTTTTCCCATTCTGTAGGTTGCCTGTTCACTCTGATGGTAGTTTCTTTGGCTGTGCAAAAGCTCTTTAGTTAATTAGATCCCATTTGTCAATTTTTGCTTTTGCTGCCGTTGCTTTTGGTGTTTTAGACATGAAGTCCTTGCCCATGCCTATGTCCTGAATGGTACTACCTAGATTTTCTTCTAGGGTTTTTATGGTATTAGGTCTAACATTTAAGTCTCTAATCCATCTTGAATTAATTTTCGTATAAGGGGTAAGGAAAGGATCCAGTTTCAGCTTTCTACTTATGGCTAGCCAATTTTCCCAGCACCATTTATTAAATAGGGAATCCTTTCCCCATTTCTTTTTTCTCTCAGGTTTGTCAAAGATCAGATGGCTGTAGATGTGTGGTATTATTTCTGAGGACTCTGTTCTGTTCCATTGGTCTATATCTCTGTTGTGGTACCAGTACCATGCTGTTTTGGTTACTGTAGCCTTGTAGTATAGTTTGAAGTCAGGTAGCGTGACGCCTCCAGCTTTGTCCTTTTGACTTAGGATTGTCTTGGCAATGCGGGCTCTTTTTGGTTCCATGAACTTTAAAGCCGTTTTTTCCAATTCTGTGAAGAACTCATTGGTAGCTTGATGGGGATGGCATTGAATCTATAAATCACCTTGGGCAGTATGGCCATTTTCACGATATTGATTCTTCCTATCCATGAGCATGGTATGTTCTTCCATTTGTTTGTGTCCTCTTTGATTTCACTGAGCAGTGGTTTGTAGTTCTCCTTGAAGAGGTCCTTTACATCCCTTGTAAGCTGGATTCCTAGGTATTTGATTCTCTTGAAGCAATTGTGAATGGAAGTTGATTCCTGATTTGGCTCTCTGCTTGTCTGTTACTGGTGTATAAGAATGCTTGTGATTTTTGCACATTATTTTGTATCCTGAGACTTTGCTGAAGTTGCTTATCAGCTTAAGGAGATTTTGGGCTGAGACAATGGGGTTTTCTAAATATACAATCATGTCATCTGCAAACAGGGACAATTTGACTTCTTCTTTTCCTAACTGGATACCCTTGATTTCTTTCTCTTGCCTGATTGCCCTAGCCAGAACTTCCAACACTATGTTGAATAGGAGTGGTGAGAGAGGGCATCCCTGTCTTGTGCCAGTTTTCAAAGGGAATTTTTCCAGTTTTTGCCCATTCAGTATGATATTAGCTGTGGGTTTGTCATAAAAAGCTCTTATTATTTTGAGGTACGTTCCATCAATACCAAATTTATTGAGCATTTTTAGCATAAAGGGCTGTTGAATTTTGTCAAAAGCCTTTTCTGCATCTATTGAGATAATCATGTGGTTCTTGTCTTTGGTTCTGTTTATATGCTGGATTACGTTTATTGATTTGCGAATGTTGAACCAGCCTTGCATCCCAGGGATGAAGCCCACTTGATCATGGTGGATAAGCTTTTGGATGTGCTGCTGGATCTGGTTTGCCAGTATTTTATTGAGGATTTTTGCATCGATGTTCATCAGGGATATTGGTCTAAAATTCTCTTTTTTGTTGTGTCTCTGCCAGGCTTTGGTATCAGGATGATGTTGGCCTCATAAAAGAGTTAGGGAGGATTCCCTCTTTTTCTATTGATTGAAATAGTTTCAGAAGGAATGGTACCAGCTCCACCTTGTACCTCTGGTAGAATTCAGCTGTGAATCCATCTGGTCCTGGACTTTTTTTGGTGGGTAGGCTATTAATTGTTGCCTCAATTTCAGAGCCTGCTATTGGTCTATTCAGGGATTCAACTTCTTCCTGGTTTAGTCTTGGGAGAGTGTAAGTGTCCAGGAAATTATCCATTTCTTCTAGATTTTCTAGTTGATTTGCGTAGAGGTTTTATAGTATTCTCTGATGGTAGTTTGTATTTCTGTGGGGTCGGTGGTGATATCCCCTTTATCATTTTTTATTGCGTCTATTTGATTCCTCTCTCTTTTCTTCTTTATTAGTCTAGCTAGCGGTCTGTCAATTTTGTTGATCTTTTCAAAAAACCAACTCCTGGATTCATTGATTTTTTGGAGGGTTTTTTGTGTCTCTATCTCCTTCAGTTCTGCTCTGATCTTAGTTATTTCTTGCCTTCTGCTAGCTTTTGAATGTGTTTGCTCTTGCCTCTCTAGTTCTTTTAATTGTGATGTTAGAGTGTCAATTTTAGATCTCTCCTGCTTTCTCTTGTGGGCATTTAGTGGTATAAATTTCCCTCTACACACTGCTTTAAATGTGTCCCAGAGATTCTGGTATGTTGTATCTTTGTTCTCATTGGTTTCAAAGAACATCTTTATTTCTGCTTTCATTTCGTTATGTACCCAGTAGTCATTCAGGAGCAGGTTGTTCAGTTTCCATGTAGTTGAGCGGTTTTGATTGAGTTTCTGAGTCCTGAGTTCTAGTTTGATTGCACTGTGGTCTGAGAGACAGTTTGTTATAATTTCTGTTCTTGTACATTTGCTGAGGAGTGCTTTACTTCCAATTATGTGGTCAATTTTGGAATAAGTGTGATGTGGTGCTGAGAAGAATGTATATTCTGTTGATTTGGGGTGGAGAGTTCTATAGATGTCTATTAGGTCCGCTTGGTGCAGAGATGAGTTCAATTCCTGGATATCCTTGTTAACTTTCTGTCTCGTTGATCTGTCTAATGTTGACAGTGGAGTGTTGAAGTCTCCCATTATTATTGTATGGGAGTCTAAGTCTCTTTGTAGGTCTCTAAGGACTTGCTTTATGAATCTGGGTGTCCTGTATTGGGTGCATATATATTTAGGAGAGTTAGCTCTTCCTGTTGAATTGATCCCTTTACCATTATGTAATGGCCTTCTTTGTCTCTTTTGATCTTTGATGGTTTAAAGTCTGTTTTATCAGAGACTAGGATTGCAACCCCTGCTTTTTTTTGTTCTCCATTTGCTTGGTAGATCTTCCTCCATCCCTTTATTTTGAGCCTATGTATGTCTCTGCATGTGAGATGGGTCTCCTGAATACAGCAGACTGATGGGTCTTGACTCTTGATCCAGTTTGCCAGTCTGTGTCTTTTAATTGGAGCATTTAGTCCATTGACATTTAAGGTTAATATTGTTATGTGTGAACTTGATCCTGTCATTATGATATTAAGTGGTTATTTTGCTCGTTAGTTGATGCAGTTTCTTCCTAGCCTCGATGGACTTTACATTTTGGCATGTTTTTGCAATGGCTGGTACCACTTGTTCCTTTCCATGTTTAGGGCTTCCTTCAGGGTCTCTTGTAAGGCAGGCCTGGTGGTGACAAATCTCTAAGCATTTGCTTATCTGTAAAGGATTTTATTTCTCCTTCACTGATGAAGCTTAGTTTGGCTGGATATGAAATTCTGGGTTGAAAATTCTTTTCTTTAAGAACGTTGAATATTGGCCCCCACTCTCTTCTGGCTTGTAGAGTTTCTGCCGAGAGGTCTGCTGTTATTCTGATGGGCTTCCCTTTGTGGGTAACCCGACCTTTCTCTCTGGCTGCCCTTAAGATTTTTTCCTTCATTTCAACTTTGGTGAATCTGGCAATTATGTGTCTTGGAGTTGCTCTTCTCGAGGAGTATCTTTGTGGCGTTCTCTGTATTTCCTGAATTTGAATGTTGGCCTGCCCTACTAGGTTGGGGAAGTTCTCCTGGATGATATCCTGAAGAGTGTTTTCCAACTTGGTTCCATTTTCCCCCTCACTTTCAGGCACCCCAATCAGACGTAGATTTGGTCTTTTTACATAATCCCATACTTCTTGCAGGCTTTGTTCATTTCTTTTTCTTCTTTTTTCTTTTGGTTTCTCTTCTCGCTTCATTTCATTCATTTGATCCTCAATCACTGATACTCTTTCTTCCAGTTGATCGAGTCGGTTACTGAAGCTTGTGCATTTGTCACGTATTTCTCGTGTCATGGTTTTCATCTCTGTCATTTCGTTTATGATCTTCTCTGCATTAATAATCTAGCTGTCAATTCTTCCACTTTTTTTTCAAGATTTTTAGTTTCTTTGCGCTGGGTACGTAATTCCTCCTTTAGCTCTGAGAGGTTTGAGGAGTGAAGCCTTCTTCTCTCATCTCGTCAAAGTCATTCTCTGACCAGCTTTGATCCGTTGCTGGCGATGGGCTGCGCTCCTTTGCAGGGGGAGATGCGCTCTTATTTTTTGAATTTCCAGCTTTTCTGCCCTGCTTCTTCCCCATCTTTGTGGTTTTATCTGTCTCTGACTTTGATGATGGTGACGTACGGATGGGGTTTTGGTATAGGTGTCCTTCCTGTTTGATAGTTTTCCGTCTGACAGTCAGAAGGACTGTCTGTTGGTCTGTTGGAGATTGCTTGAGGTCCACTCCAGACCCTGTTTGCCTGGGTATCAGCAGCAGAGGTTGCCGAAGATAGAATATTGCTGAACAGCGAGTGTACCTGTCTGATTCTTTCTTTGGAAGTTTCCTCTCAGGGGTGACGCCACCCTGTGAGGTGTGGGGTGTCAGACTGCCCCTAGTGGGGGATGTCTCCCAGCTAGGCTACTCAGGGGTCAGGGACCCACCTGAACAGGCAGTCTGTCCGTTCTCGGATCTCAACCTCCGCGTTAGGAGATCCACGGCTCTCCCCAAAGCTGTCAGACAGAGTCGTTCGCGTCTGCACCACCCCCGCTCTTTCCCCTAATGGCTGCAGCTGTGCGCTGTCCGCAGAGGTAGAGTCTACAGAGACAGGCAGGCTTCCTTGAGCTGCTGTGAGCTCCACCCAGTTCGAGCTTCCCAGCGGCTTTGTTTACCTACTTAAGCCTCAGCAATGGCGGGCGCCCCTCCCCCAGCCTCGCTGCTGCCTTGTGATAGATCGCCGCAGACGGCTGTGTTAGCAGTGAGGGAGGCTCCGTGGGCGTGGGACCCTCCCGGCCAGGTGGGGATATATTCTCCTGGTGTGCCTGTTTCCTTAAAGTGCAGTATTGGGGTGGGAGTTACCCGATTTTCCAGGTGTTGTGTGTCTCAGTTCCCCTGGCTAGGAAAAAGGGATTCCTTTCCCCCTTGCGCTTCCAGGTGAGGCGATGCCTCGCCCTGCTTCAGCTCACGCTGGTCAGGCTGCAGCAGCTGACCAGCACCGATTGTCCGGCACTCCCTAGCGAGATGACCCCAGTACCTCAGTTGAAAACGCAGAAATCACCGGTCTTCTGTGTTGCTCGCGCTGGGAGTTGGAGACTGGAGCTGCTCCTATTCGGCCATCTTGCTCCGCCCCTCCAGCAATGTATTTTTTTAATGTGATTCAAAGATGATGCTCTGAACCTATTTTTTCAATGAACAACCAAGACAATTGTTTTGCACAGTAAAATTCCCTCTCTTCCTTCCTTCCTTCCTTCCTTCCTTCCTTCCTTCCTTTCTTCCTTCCTTCCTTCCTTCTTCCTCTTCATATTTTAATGGTTAAGTTTTTATGGTTATATAATTTTGGGAAGCATTCTTTATTTTCATTCTGAATATAGCTCTTTAGGGTTGAATGAGCTTTTTGTTTTGTCTAAATGCATTGAGCAATACACTTTGCAGATAAGAAAGTTAACACACTATGTTGATTTCTGTAACATTGAACACTGCTGTTAGGAATTGGACGAATGCCAGGAGCCATTTCTCATTGACAATTAAACACCCATCAGCTGGTAATGATGACTCCTAGTCACTTGTGACACAGACCAGACAGAAGGGCTATGATCTGTATGGAAAAGGTATTTTATCTCATTACTCATCCATGGAGCCATTCACTGCCTCAGAATGTTGAATGACTGGAGCCCTCCCTGAAGAGAAAGCTCCAAATTATAAGGGGGTTTATGAGAAATATACACATTCTATTGTAAATAATATACATATGTTTTTATTTGATTTATGTACGTATATTTTTGGTGAACATTAAACCTTTCCTTGGTTATTAAACTGTAGTTTTCAAAAGTTGCAAAAACAGTCACATGATATCCACACAGAAAGTTAGCATCAAAAGGGACAATTTTTGACACAGTATTTGCTTCTCAAAAGTTGATTTTAAAATATTAACATTATGTGTTAAAGAATTTAACTTTTATTCCACTCACAAAGTAAGTATTATACTTTTTTTGTTTAGAATACTTATTCTGCAAATAATGGTTTTCAGAACATAAACCTTTGGAAATCTGTACCGCACGCAAAAGAAGTTTGTTTCTTTCTTTTCACTTTGTTTTTGAGGCAGTGTCTCCCAGGCTAGAGTGTAGTGGCATAATCATGGCTCACTGCAGCCTCAACCTCCCTTGTTTGACTAATTTTTTTTGTATTTTTTGTAGAGAGTGGGTTTCGCCATGTTACCCATGCTGGTCTTGAACTCCTGAGCTCAAGCGATCTGCACTTCTCTGCTACCAAAAGATCTGGGATTACAGGTGTGAGCCCCAGGTGTGATTTTCCACACAAGTTAAATGAGATTGATTTTAATACATTTTTAACACTCCTCTAGCAGTAATAATATGTAGCTACCCTGCTATTTTCTAAATAGAATTTATGCTTTACTGAAAGACTTCGACTCTTCATGTTTTCACTCTTTCGCAAGGAAATCAGCCAAGTTCTCAATTACAAAGAACAATTTGATAATCAATGAAATTGCATTTGTTCCCAATCGTCGTAGACCATTGGCAAGAATATGGTTCCAGGGTATGGGGCTGTACTCTAGATAGGCTACCTTATTTAGTTTGTTTGTAAATTATGAGAATTTTATATCGCAAAACAAAAAAAGTAACCAAAGAGTGTGCATTTCTGAAAATGTCCTCTTTGCATAATTTTCATCTTTAACTTCTTTAGCTACATACTTCCTTAAGATGCCATTATCCTACTGTACCCAACATAGTTGTTGTGTGTTTTGGAAAGTTTATAATTATAGGAATAAGAACTATTTTGCTTCTTTACATAGGTCATTAAATCCTGGGAATTAAGTTTTACCTTTAATGCCAAAATAATGACTGTTGATTTATATTTATTTTATTTGAATTAAGGTAAAAGTGTTTTATTTTCTACACATTGCAACTAAATTATCTTATTGGCAGATAAAGGAAAAAGTAATTATATATGATCTATATTTAAGTAGTACAAGGAATAGAGAAATATGAACAGACATTCAATGTTATAACAAATTTTGATGATATATTAGACTTTTGGGGAAAACGCTCAATTTTTCTCCAAATTCAAAAACTCTGAAATGCATGTAATTCAACAAATACTTATTATGTACTTATCACCATAATGACATACTTATATATTTCTATATCATTTCCTTTGAAAACTGAGTCTAATATAGTTTATTTTACATGTAAGAAAATAAGTTTCAGAGAAGCAAGGAACCATGAATTCAAACTAGTAAGATTCTGAAAGAACTTTGTGAGGGGCTGAAAAAAGTATATGAGATAATTTTTTTTCTTTTAGGACAGAATTTCGCTCTTGCTGCCCACGCTGGAGTGCAGTGGCACAATCTTGGCTCACTGCAACCTCCACCTCCCAGGTTCAAGCAGTTCTCCTGCCTCAGCCTCCCAAGTAACTGGGGTTACAGGTGTGTACCACCACTCCCAGCTAATTTTTATTTTTATTTTTTTGTATTTTTAGTAGAGATGGAGTTTCATCATGTTGGTCAGGCTGGTCTTGAACTCCTGACCTCAAGAGATCCACCTTCCTTGGTCTGGGATTACAGGCATGAGCCACCGTGCCTCACTGAGATAGAAATTTTAAACAGTAGTTCCTAAAAAGGAAACTCTCTTTTGCATAGAAAAATGTGGCCTAAAATCTCTGGTTAAGGATAATTTTTAATAATATAACACTAACATTTACTTGAATGAAAATCATTAATATACCATTAAAATGGTGCCTGATTTGGTATCTGGTAAAAGTTTGCCTCTTTCTCTTAGTTCTTGGAGCACCATGGATGAAGCTGAATTACTGTAACAAGATTTTGTACTCTATACTTCAGCATAGTGGTTAAAAGCTTTGGGTCACACTGCCTGGGTCAGAATGTTTACTCTGGCACTTACCGACTGAGCCTAGGTTGGCATGCTATTTACACTTTCTGTCCCTCAGCTTTACTATTTGTTAATAAAAATGTAAATATCACTCATTTTGATGTGTGGATTAGATGATGCATTGGCATTTATTGGTAGCTCTTAATCTTTGTTTTTTAAAAATTATTGAAATATTATGATTAATAGTTTAGTCTTTACCAGATAGCTGAATTATGAATATATATGCATTTAACTGTTATAAATTCCCTTTACATAATTTTTGGTGAGTTCTATATTACTTTTCAAAAGTTTTTTTAATATATATAACATATATATAATGTGTTTTGCTTAGAACTAAAAGGTACTTTGTTTA
Source organism: Trachypithecus francoisi (assembly GCF_009764315.1). Classification (NCBI taxonomy): domain Eukaryota; kingdom Metazoa; phylum Chordata; class Mammalia; order Primates; family Cercopithecidae; genus Trachypithecus; species Trachypithecus francoisi. The sequence continues at coordinate 31,352,965 of NW_022681472.1, forward strand.
CCTATCAATAATGCATTAAATAGATTTAATTGATTAACAAATGAATGGATGCTAATGGTTTAGATTGTCTGCCAGCATTGTTGCCTAATGCCAAGAAACAATGAATGGTGCAAAATGCAAATTTGATTGAAAAAAGGTGTTCTATTTAGGTATTTATGGGCATGACTCTAAAAATAATCATTCCAGAAACAGTTTGTAAAGTGCATAGTGATTTGTGTTATGATCTGCTTATGATAATTTGTAAAGCACTTCAATTGCCACAACATTGAAATTGATTTTTTGGGGGGAGCATTTTGAAGAGTGTTAAAGGGCAAGGGTTATAAATATACACAAATCAGAATCATATTCCTATTTGACACATTTGCCTGACATGCCTCCATATACCATAACTTACCTTTCAAAATGTAGAAGAACTAGATTGTGAAAGAATGTGAGAGATGTCAAACTACAGTGCCTAACAGCTCTTATCTTTGGACAAGTCATGGTCCGTGATCATTAAAGTTCCCTGATCTTGCCTGCAACAGTGTGAAAATGCAAACATAGAGGTCGTACTGCCAATCATTACTTAAGGTTTTGTTGCCTTTTGGAGCAGTCACCATAGCAATGGAAGTGAATTCATTAAAAGTCTATGGCTCCCTAACACAATGGAAAAAAATATGGCCTCTAGGAGGGAGGTAACCTTTAGCTCTCCAGTTAATTCCATCTAACTCTAATGATTAAATTAATTAACAAATGAATGAATGCTCATGGTTTAGATTGTCTGCCAGCATTGATTAATGCCAAGAAAAAAATCAACTAATGGTGCAAAATGCAAATTTTATTGAAAAAAATGTATTCTATTTAGGTATTACAAGCATGACTTTATAAATTTTGTATGCCTTCTACATTATGGAAGGATATATGATACAGCCTTTTTCCTCTGAAAATATATCTTTTAAAAAATGTTTCCAAAGAAAAGTGTGAGTATGTATTTACATTGATGAAGAAAGGTTAAGAATGAATGTCAGGAATGAACATAAACATATTCTTTATATAAAGATTTTGTACATCAAAAAACAAAAACAACTGTGGAATTGTTTACTTACTACAATGCCTGGCTCCTACCTCCCCAAAATATTAGTAGAGAAGTTGCATTACACATTTGCTTTACATTGATTAACATATTTATATAATTATTTCCTCCACTAGTTTCTTACTTATCTTTCTTTTCTCCCTTTACTTTGTCTATAAATGGATATCACATATCTGAAATATAAACTATGTATAGTTTTATTGAATATAATTTCTCCCTTATTATTAGCAATCATGAGTAGGAATTATTTCTTCCTGAAAATATCAACTAAAGTTTATAACATGTAGTTAATACAGTTAATATTTTCATTGATGGTGATGATACTTTAAATGTTTGTCTGTTACTTAGACAAACAGTTGACTTAGAACATTTAACTTTTGTTTTTCTTCCTATTGGTTGGTGGCCCCGGATAGGTCAATATAAGTTTTCTTACATATGGTCTATCCCATTTCCAATTTTGCATCTTCTAGTCTACCTAACCTCTAATCAAGTACATTAACTATTTATTGTGAGTATCTGCGTGCTGGATACTTTACATATAGCATCTGAATCTTTACAACATCTTGTAAAGTAGGCATTTATTGTCCAACATTGATGAAAACAGTAGAGTCTGGAACAGGATGTGTGACCTGCCTATAGTTGCCCAATTAGGATGTGGCAGATCCACAATTGACTCTTGTTTCCAGAGTGAAAAAAAAAGGGAACACAGCCCCCTTACTAACTGTAAACTTGAACTAGTTGCTTTACCTCTTTGATCCGAATTTCTTCTCTGTATTAACTGTAACGTCAATCCTGGCCTAATTCCCAGAAGTTGTATGTGGTGATGAACACAGCTGCTGTCCAGCAATGGACACTGAAAGGTGTACCTTTCTTTGTTGTTATTTTTTCCTCCTCTCTCTCTGTTTTGTTTTTACTATTTTCCCCCTTATCTGCCTTTCTGGTATGGAAGGGTAAAACGTATGTCCAAGTTTAATTTCTGGTTCAGTTTTGCTACAACCTACATGATACTGGGGACATTACCTTCTGAACCAGTTTTCTTATTTCATAAGCAAGGGATACAAAGACAGACTACGTATGCTGTTTGGTAAAAATCGGGGATTCAGTAAATGTTGGTTCTTTCTTATTCTGTTTGCTTTGTGAAACATGAAGCTCTATGTAAATATTAGGTATTAGTATTATTATCAGGAACTAAAAAATAATGCCACCAAAATTATATTTAATTTGATACCCAGATAGACTCAGAAGAAATCAATTAACTTCTAACTTTTCAAGTGCTATTTGCCCATAGGATGCCATGATTACCTCCTGATTATTTAGGAATCAGCACTTATCTGTTCTCTAGATGGGGGAAAGAAAAAAAAACTCTTTCTCTTTATACTCCACCCTTTCAGCTGTTGGTTATGTATTAATTTCTCGTAAATTATTTGGGCATTCATTCTTTCCAAATACTCTTCCAATGCTGAGATTTTATTATTCTAGACTTAAATCTTGATTCTTTATATATTAATTATTTTCACCTTACCTATGAAATCTAAAGATCCAATTCTCCTGTTAAATTAGCTAGTTCAGCATTCTCTTAGCTGCTTTACCTTACCTCTGCTCCAGTCCCCTTTGACGACTCCACACTGGCCTAAAAAATCACTTTACTTACTGTTTTTCCCATGTCAACTCTCCTTCAGCCCCACTATACTTTTCAGCATTTTCCTTCTTTCCTGGGCCTATTTTTCTCACTCTTTAATTTCTCCACTACTTTGTCTCTCTTATTTTCTAACTCCTGAGTCTCCTCCCTTTAGTTCCTCTAATATTCATTCTGATCTTTTGCCACTTCTTCCTGGCTATGATCCAATCTCCTCTCTTTCAAATCACAAATGGCTATTTTTTTACAGGATACAAAGAAGATAAAGGAGGTAGGTAGTATATTTGTAAAGAGCATAAATATTTATATAATGTAAAATATATGGCAAAAGGAAGACTAGGTTTGAAAGTGGTTTGTGTGGATAGTTGTAATTTTCTATGGTGAGTATATTTAAAATATTCAATTTCCAGTGCTAAGGATTAGAGGTTTGAAGTATGTCCAGGAAACAAAAACATGGCTGAGGAGACCTTGGAGAAATCATACCCTTCAAAGAGGTAGTGAAAAATTAATTCTGCATTTTTAGTGCTTTCAATTTTTCACATGTGATTCTATTGTTATGTTTCTCTTGTCATTTGACAACCATGCAAGGTGGCTTGCTGATGTTATCTTTCTGTGTTTTATTGTTAGCCGCATAGAATGTATTTAGCTATTCATGATGCTGTCTGTTTTCTGGTGTTCCTCTTGCCTTTTAAGTCTTTGTTTTTCCTGTTCCCTGTTCAAGATGAATTTGCAGTATTTTTCCTGGTATTTGGGAAGTTGAAACATATGATGTTGACATCTCTTTTTGTCAAATGTCAAAGTTTTGAGGATTTTTTTCTTAGATATCTTTGAAAGTAAAATTTATATTTGAATGTGCAAATTGGTAACAAATTAAAGAGACCTTAGTAAATTCCCTGCTAAATTCTCATGAAATACTTACTGGATTTCTCCATGTATGTAAATACATGCCTCTGTGAAATAATTCCAATGCCTCACATTTATACAGAATTGTAATAAAGTTTCACACATATCATCTTTTTTGTGTGCAATTTACATCAAAATTGTGCTGGGTAAAGCAGATATTTTTCCTCCCATTTACAGATAAGGGCTTCCAGAAGTTTCATATTCTCAAGGTTATATAGCTAGAAAGAAATTGAGACTGAAATTTTCAGGTTCACTAAGTTTATTCGTAATTCATTGCTTTTCCACCAAAATGTAATGCCTCTTATCTAAATTCAGGCTACCACAACAAAAAATCACAAACTGGGTGGCTTATAAACAGAAATTTATTTTTCACAGTTCTGGAGGCTGAGAAGTCCAAGATCAAGGTGGATTTGGTGTCTAGTGAAGGTCTGTCTTCTCTGTGAAGCGCCACTTGGTGCAAGGGCTAGGTAGCTGTCTTTGATTTCTTTTACGAGGGTGCTGATTCTAATCATGAATGCTCCACATTCAAGGTATAATCACCTCCCAAAGGCCTCACCTTACAATATCATCACCTTGGGGGTTCAGATTCAGGAATCTGGGTAGGGGTGAGGGGGCAACACAAACATTTAGACCATAGACCTTCTTATATATAAATACTTATAGAATGTGAAACTGCTTCAATGCCTTTAATTTAAAAGTCATTTATATTTTCTATCTTCATTATCATATCTATCATGTGCCAGCCACTCTACTTATATTATTTATTGTCTTTACTACAGATCTATAAGCCAAGTCTAATTAGATGAAGATGGCATCAGAGTATTTTAATAACATGTCCAAAGTCAAAAACTTGAAAGGACATAGTCTTGCATTTAATTTATTCTGCATATGCCTCTGTGTGTATTATGTCTACTACCATATACTGTATAATTTTTAAGAGTTTTAAACAAATTATTTAAGACCACTTTGTTTTACAGTTAGAAAACATAGTTCATGACTATTATCTAGTTAAAAGAAAAAGAGTGAAAAGAAAAAAAAGTAAGTGGTAATATAGCATCAATAGAAGTTCTAGCTTAGATCCTCTCTAAACTCATTTATCTAATATTTATTTTTGCATCAAGGAATTTGTGATCATATCAATGACTTGGATACACATGCAACGGCCTGCCTACAAGCCACCAATGAGGCCAACTGCACATTGAGAAAGATACATGTTACCGTTAGATAGCTCAGCAATGTTTCACATAAACATATGCAGGTGCACATACACACATTGCTCATCATCCAACCAGTCACATTTCAATTATATCAACTGTATTTGTGTTTTCCAGTGCTGTGCAATAATATATCACAAACGAATAGGTGTAAAGCAACATGAATTTCTTTTCTCACAGTTTCCATGGATCAAGTGTTTGAGTACAACAAATCTGGGTCCTCTGCTCAGGATCTCCATATCTGCAATTGATGTGTCAAGTCCGTTGTGCTTCTTTCTGAAGCCTAAGGTTGTCTTTCAAGCTCGTGTGGTTGTTGATAAACATTGGTTTCTCTCAGTTGGAAGACTGAAATCCCTTTTTCCTTTCTGGCTGTCAGCAGATGGGCACTCTCATTGACTAGAGGCCACCCTCATTTTTTTGTCAGGTGATCTTCTCACGAGTCCTCTCACAGCATGACAGCTCACTCCAAGTCTAAAAGAGTGGCCCCTCCAGTCTGCTAAGACAAAGCCTTATAACACAATCATAGTAATGAATATACCATTACCTTTGCCATATTATATTGGCTAGAAGCAGGTCTCAAAATTCTACCCATACTTAAGAGGAAGAGGCTGCAAAGGGCATATCTCATTGGGTGTCATCTTAGAATTTTGTCTGACATAATAACTTACAAGATGGATTTTTTTTTTTTTTTGAGACAGAGCCTTGCCCTGTCACCCAGGCTGGAGTACAATGGCGCAATCTCGACTCACTGCAACCTCTGCCTCCTGGGTTCAAGCGATTCTCCTGCCTCAGCCTCCCAAGTAGCTGGGATTACAGGCATTCACCACCATGCCCAGCTAATTTTTTGTGTCTTTAGTAGAGGCAGGGTTTCACCATGTTGGCCAGGCAGGTCTCAAACTCCTGACCTCGTGATCCACCCACCTTGGCCTCCCAAAGTGCTGGGATTACAGGCATGAGCCACCGCTCCCAGCCACAAGATGGAATTTTCTAAGAAGAGCAAACAAGTGCCAAATTCTCTTTACACTAAGGATGATGGGAAAACGACTTAATAATAGAGAAACTGACACCAGGTACCTGTTCATAGAAAGAGAATCAAGTTTTTTCCTTCTCCACCTATGGTAAATAGCTGATGTGCTTTCATTCACTATTTTCTGTTGAAAATTGTGTCTTGCCATTGTCTTTTGTTGCTTTTCTTCTACAAGCAACCTAATATATTTCTAGTAATGTGAGTAGATGGAAAAAAGTAATTATTAGTGCCAATTAAGTTGAATACATTTTTTTCAATATGAGAATAAAATTTCATCAACTATAATGAATTTAAAATCATGTCTATCCATATTTTGTTTCCATTTGATTGCATAAGAATACAAGTAGTTTTCAACATATTCTTAAACATTTCCTTATGTATTTATTTTCTGTAAATTGTTTTTGGCTTTAGCCAAGACTATAATAAGATGACTTCTCACAAAAATAGCATTTCTGAGAAAACAGTTTCCCAACGGGTAGTTATATTCAATTGCAAGAGTTTCCACTCCCCGAGAATTCAAGAGTCACAGTCTAAGATTTACTAACAGTGGGTCAGTATATTATGAGGGAAGTCTTATTTGTAGTTCAGTATCCTCTATTAGCTGAGGGTATGAGTGACGATAATACCGATGATAATTTATTGCATAACAAAAGATTTTACTATTGTAGCATTTAAATTAATCATGTAACAGGGAGGGTCTTTTCTGTTCCTATTCATTCAAAGGCATTTGTTCACGTCGTATCTCTACTTTCTCATGTCATAGAAAACATTAGACATGATTAGCTGCCGGTATCTGTGCCTCATGATATCCAAGCAAAGTCCTTTTTATATTTCATCTTATAATTGTATTTTCAACTTAATGTTTGAAGTGTCAGTCTTTGTAAAATTAGCTCATCTTGTTATGATTTAGAGCTTTGATGTAAGTGAAAGGCTTCGATTGCAATGCAGAGTCACATCTGAGAGTAAACTGCATAGACAAAGAGACTTACAAGACTAGTAAATCAAATACTCTGAGCTGTCTATGTGGATTATGAGATAGTATTTGCATAACTTTGAAGTATTTATACTGATGAAATTACAATAATTAAAATCATTGCTGTGTCAATTGCTAGATGCCACAAGGCATAGCAATTACTAGCATGCAAATCAGACTTTGTGTAAGCATTTTAAGGAATAATTACCTTATTTGATTCAGATGTGCCTGAAAGGCATTAAGAATCATTTGAGCTATTTTTCCTTCAACAATTTTAAGGCTTGTAGATAATGTTGTTGTTATTATCAATTATTTACTTTTGTGTATTACTTTTCCTTATTTTGGTTGAAAGTAAATGCCATAGACAGAATAAAAACATACAACTTTGCTGTAACTAAAAACAATTTACAGTATCAGTCAAATCTACATCTCAGTTCAGCAACCACTTTTCTTTCTAATGGGCTTTACTTTGCTATGTCATCAGTTTCATGCTAAATAGCTAATGTATACCCAATGTCTACATTCCTGCAATTTAAGATCAGGGCTGTGAACTGCAAGAAAATACTAGAGTAAAAAATCAAGACATAAGAAGTTGAAGAATATCCTCACAAATATATTTGCCACATAATATGTAGAGGTGGTCACTTAGCCAGTTCAAAATTTTAGTTTGCAAATTGCAAATGTTTTACCAACGAAAATTGACATCAAACTTTATACATGAAACCAGATCTAATATCATATCAGGTAATTGAATGATATGATTGAATTGAATTGAGTGATAATTTAGAAATCATGAAATACTTTGTTCAAGACTTTCGGTAAAGTGGATGGTTAATGCAGACTTACTTACATATCATTGTTTCCTTAACAAAATATCAAGTCCTAACTGTTTTTTTTCTATTGTGTAAATAATAAAAATAAAAAGTTTTTTTTTTTTAATGTATCCTGTATAATAATTGAGTTGTGTGTCACTGAATCAAAGCAGATATTTTTATGAGAACTATTGCCTAACCTGCTTTCCTTCTAGGGCCCTGCTCAATTCCCTCATGACTCTTAATAAATAGTGCCTACAAATGGCTACAATTTTATTTTTTTCTTTTGAAAATTCAGGCTGTTTCATGAGCAACACTTTGCTATTTTAACATGTGTTGCTTTGGTTGTCTTCTGAAAGATTCTGAAAATATACCAGATTCTGTATTTCAGTTACTTGAAAAGTTAACCAAAAATTAGTTTTCTTGATTATCTGTACAAATTATCTTTGCATTTTGGATAGATATGGGAATGATTTCTGTTTTTTATTTTACAAAAGGCATAAATATCTAAAAACTATAACATTCATTTACAATATACCTTGAAAATTAATTTTAGATTATTTAAGTTAACATAATTACTTGCTTTGGAAAATATGTTCTGTGAAGAGAACATATGTACAGGGGAGAAATTAATAATGAACATGTGAGTTTTGTGTTTCTCTTTTTTCTAGATCTATTGCTAGTTGTACAACTGATATGCAGTCTCTAGTGAGACACAAATTAACAGACAAACAAGTGTTCCTCCTCATGAAAAGCTCCTGGAAGAAAGTTTCTAAAATTATGTGAGGAATATATGTTTTTTTTTTTTATTATACTTTAAGTTCTAGGGTACATGTGCATAACGTGCAGGTTTGTTACATATGTATACTTGTGCCATCTGGGTGTGCTGCACCCTTTAACTCGTCAGCACCCATCAACTCGTCATTTACATCAGGTATAACTCCCAATGCAATCCCTCCCCCCTCCCCCCTCCCTGTGATAGGCCCCGGTGTGTGATGTTCCCCTTCCCGAGTCCAAGTGATCTCATTCTTCAGTTCCCACCTATGAGTGAGAACACGCGGTGTCTGGTTTTCTGTTCTTGCCATAGTTTGCTGAGAATGATGGCTTCCAGCTGCATCCATGTCCCTACAAAGGACTCAAACTCATCCTTTTTTATGGCTGCATAGTATTCCATGGTGTATATGTGCCACATTTTCTTATTCCAGTCTGTCACTGATGGACATTTGGGTTGATTCCAAGTCTTTGCTATTGTGAATAGTGCCACAATAAACATACTTGTGCATACTTGTGCATGTGTCTTTATAGCAGCATGATTTGTAATCCTTTGGGTATATACCCAGTAATGGGATGGCTGGGTCATATGGTACTTCTAGTTCTAGATCCTTGAGGAATCCCCACACTGTTTTCCATAATGGTTGAACTAGTTTACAATCCCACCAACAGTGTAAAAGTGTTCCTATTTCTCCACATCCTCTCCAGCACCTGTTGTTTCCTGACTTCTTAATGATTGCCATTCTAACTGGTGTGAGATGGTATCTCATTGTGGTTTTGATTTGCATTTCTCTGATGGCCAGTGATGATGAGCATTTTTTCATGTGTCTGTTGGCTGTATGAATGTCTTCTTTTGAGAAATGTCTGTTCATATCCTTTGCCCACTTTTTGATGGGGTTGTTTGTTTTATTCTTGTAAATTTGTTTGAGTTCTTTGTAGGTTCTGGATATCAGCCCTTTGTCAGATGAGTAGATTGCAAAAATTTTCTCCCATTCTGTAGGTTGCCTGTTCACTCTGATGGTAGTTTCTTTTTCTGTGCAGAAGCTCGTTAGCTTAATTAGATCCCATTTGTCAATTTTGTCTTTTGTTGCCCTTGCTTTTGGTGTTTTGGACATGAAGTCCTTGCCCATGCCTATGTCCTGAATGGTATTACCTAGGTTTTCTTCTAGGGTTTTTATGGTATTAGGTCTAACATTTAAGTCTCTAATCCATCTTGAATTAATTTTCGTATAAGGAGTAAGGAAAGGATCCAGTTTCAGCTTTCTACTTATGGCTAGCCAATTTTCCCACCACCATTTATTAAATAGGGAATCCTTTCCCCATTTCTTGTTTTTCTCAGGTTTATCGAAGATCAGATGGCTGTAGATGTGTGGTATTATTTCTGAGGATTCTGTTCTGTTCCATTGGTCTATATCTCTGTTTTGGTACCAGTACCGTGCTGTTTTGGTTACTGTAGCCTTGTAGTACAATTTGAAGTCAGGTAGCGTGATGCCTCCAGCTTTGTTCTTTTGACTTAGGATTGTCTTGGCAATGCGGGCTCCTTTTTGGTTCCATATGAACTTTAAAGCAGTTTTTTCCAATTCTGTGAAGAAACTCATTTGTAGCTTAATGGGGATGGCATTGAATCTATAAATGACCTTGGGCAGTATGGCCATTTTCACGATATTGATTCTTCCTATCCATGAGCATGGTATGATCTTCTATTTGTTTGTGTCCTCTTTTTCACTGAGCAGTGGTTTGTAGTTCTCCTTGAAGAGGTCCTTTACATCCCTTGTAAGTTGGATTCCTAGGTATTTTATTCTCTTTGAAACAATTGTGAATGGAAGTTCATTCATGATTTGGCTCTGTTTGTCTGTTACTGGTATATAAGAATGCTTGTGATTTTTGCACATTAATTTTGTATACTGAGACTTTGCTGAAGTTTTTTTATCAGCTTAAGGAGATTTTGGGCTGAGACAATGAGGTTTTCTAAATATACAATCATGTCATCTGCAAACAGGGACAATTTGACTTCTTCTTTTCCTAACTGGATACCCTTGATTTCTTTCTCTTGCCTGATTGCCCTAGCCAGAACTTCCAACACTATGTTGAATAGGAGTGGTGAGAGAGGGCATCGCTGTCTTGTGCCAATTTTCAAAGGGAACTTTTCCAGTTTTTGCCCATTCAGTATGATATTAGCTGTGGGTTTGTCATAAATAGCTCTTATGATTTTGGGATACGTTCCATCAATACCGAATTTATTGAGAGTTTTTAGCATGAAGGGCTGTTGAATTTTGTCAAAGGCCTTTTCTGCATCTATTGAGATAATCATGTGATTTTTGTCTTTGGTTCTGTTTATATGCTGGATTACATTTATTGATTTGCGAATGTTGAACCAGCCTTGCATCCCAGGGATGAAGCCCACTTGATCATGGTGGATAAGCTTTTTGATGTGCTGCTGGATTTGGTTTGCCAGTATTTTATTGAGGATTTTTGAATTGATGTTCATCAGGGATATTGGTCTAAAATTCTCTTTTTTTGTTGGTGTCTCTGCCAGGCTTTGGTATCAAGATGATGTTGGCCTCATAAAATGAGTCAGGGAGGATTCCCTCTTTTTCTATTGATTGGAATAGTTTCAGAAGGAATGGTACCAGCTCCTCCTTGTACCTCTGGTAGAATTCAGCTGTGAATCCATCTGGTCCTGGACTTTTTTTGGTTGGTAGGCTATTAATTATTGCCTCAATGTCAGCCTGCTATTGGTCTATTCAGGGATTCAGCTTCTTCCTGGTTTAGTCTTGGGAGAGTGTAAGTGTCCAGGAAATTATCCATTTCTTCTAGATTTTCTAGTTGATTTGCGTAAAGGCATTTATAGTATTCTCTGATGGTAGTTTGTATTTCTGTGGGGTCAGTGGTGATATCCCCTTTATCATTTTTTATTGCATCTGTTTGATTCTTCTCTCTTTTCTTCTTTATTAGTCTTGCTAGTGGTCGATCAATTTTGTTGATCTTTTCAAAAAACCAACTCCTGGATTCATTGATTTTTTGGAGGTTTTTTGTGTCTTTATCTCCTTCAGTTCTTCTCTGATCTTAGTTATTTCTTGCCTTCTGCTAGCTTTTGAATGTGTTTGCTCTTGCCTCTCTAGTTCTTTTAGTTGTGATGTTAGAGTGTCAATTTTCGATCTTTCCTGCTTTCTCTTGTGGGCATTTAGTGCTATAAATTTCCCTCTACACACTGCTTTAAATGTGTCCCAGAGATTCTGGTATGTTGTATCTTTGTTCTCATTGGTTTCAAAGAACATCTTTATTTCTGCTTTCATTTCGTTATGTACCCAGTAGTCATTCAGGAGCAGGTTGTTCAGTTTCCATGTAGTTGAGCGGTTTTGATTGAGTTTCTTAGTCCTGAGTTCTAGTTTGATTGCACTGTGGTCTGAGATATAGTTTGTTATAATTTCTGTTTTTGTACATTTGCTGAGGAGTGCTTTCCTTCCAATTATATTGTCAATTTTGGAATAAGTGTGATGTGGTGCTGAGAAGAATGTATATTCTGTTGATTTGGGGTGGAGAGTTCTGTAGATGTCTATTAGGTCCACTTGCTGCAGAGATGAGCTCAATTCCTGTATATCCTTGTTAACTTTCTGTCTCGTTGATCTGTCTAATGTTGACAGTGGAGTGTTGAAGTCTCCCATTATTATTGTATGGGAGTCTAAGTCCTTTTGTGAGTCTCTAAGGACTTGCTTTATGAATCTGGGTGCTCCTGTATTGGGTACATATATATTTAGGATAGTTAGCTCTTCCTGTTGAATTGATCCCTTTACCATTATGTAATGGCCTTCTTTGTCTCTTTTGATCTTTGATGGTTTAAAGTCTGTTTTATCAGAGACTAGGATTGCAACCCCTGCTTTTTTTTGTTCTCCATTTGCTTGGTAGATCTTCCTGCATCCCTTTATTTTGAGCCTATGTATGTCTCTGCATGTGAGATGGGTCTCCTGAATACAGCAGACTGATGGATCTTGATTCTTTATCCAATTTGCCAGTCCAGTCTATGTCTTTTAATTGGAGCATTTAGTCCATTTACATTTAAGGTTAATATTGTTATGTGTGAACTTGATCCTGCCATTATGATATTAACTGGTTATTTTGCTCATTAGTTGATACAGTTTCTTCTTAGCCTCAATGGTCTTTACATTTTGGCATGTTTTTGCAATGGCTGGTACTGGTTGTTCCTTTCCATGTTTAGGGCTTCCTTCAGGGTCTCTTGTAAGGCAGGCCTGGTGGTGACAAAATCTCTAAGCATTTGCTTATCTGTAAAGGATTTTATTTCTCCTTCACTTATGAAACTTAGTTTGGCTGGATATGGAATTCTGGGTTTAAAATTCTTTTCTTTAAGAATGTTGAAAATTGGCCCCCACTCTCTTCTGGCTTGTAGAGTTTCTGCCGAGAGATCTGCTGTGAGTCTGATGGGCTTCCCTTTGTGGGTAACCCGACCTTTCTCTCTGGCTGCCCTTAAGATTTTTTCCTTCATTTCAACTTTGGTGAATCTGGCAATTATGTGTCTTGGAGTTGCTCTTCTGGAGGAGTATCTTTGTGGCGTTCTCTGTATTTCCTGAATTTGAATGTTGGCCTGCCCTACTAGTTTGGGGAAGTTCTCCTGGATGATACCCTGAAGAGTGTTTTCCAACTTGGTTCCATTTTCTCCCTCACTTTCAGGAACCCTAATCAGACGTAGATTTGGTCTTTTTACATAATCCCATACTTCTTGCAGGCTTTGTTCATTTCTTTTTCTTCTTTTTTCTTTAGACTTCTCTTCTCGCTTCATTTCAATCATTTGATCCTCCATCGCTGATACTCTTTCTTCCAGTTGATCAAGTCAGTTACTGAAGCTTGTGCATTTGTCACGTATTTCTCGTGTCATGGTTTTCATCTCTGTCAGTTCCTTTATGGCCTTCTCTGCATTAATTATTCTCGTTATCAATTCTTCCACTCTTTTGTCAAGATTTTTAGTTTCTTTGCGCTGGGTATGTAATTCCTCCTTTAGCTCTGAGAAGTTTGATGGTCTGAATCCTTCCTCTCTCTTCTCGTCAAAGTCATTCTCCATCCAGCTTTGATCCGTTGCTGGCGATGAGCTGCATTCCTTTGGAGGGGGAGATGCGCTCTTATTCTCTGAATTTCCAGCTTTTCTGCCCTCCTTTTTCCCCATCTTTGTGGTTTTATCTGCCTCTGGCCTTTGATGATGGTGACGTACTGATGGGGTTTTGGTGTGGGTGTCCTTCCTGTTTGTTAGTTTTCCTTCTAACTGTCATTACCCTCAGCTGTAGGTCTGTTGGAGATTGCTTGAGGTCCACTCCAGGCCCTGTTTTCTTGGGTGTCAGCAGCAGAGGCTGCAGAAGATAGAATAATGCTGAACAGTGAGTGTTGCTGTCTGATTCTTGCTTTGGAAGCTTCCTCTCAGGGGTGTACTCCACCCTGTGAGGTGTGGGGTGTCGGTCTGCCCCTACTGGAGGGTGTCTCCCAGTTAGGCTACTCAGAGGTCAGGGACCCACTTGAGCAGGCAGTCTGTCACTTCTCAGATCTCAACCTCCATGTTGGGAGATCCACTGCTCTCTTCAAAGCTGTCAGACAGAGTCATTTGCGTCTGCAGAGGTTTCTGCTGCTTTTGTTGTTGTTGTTGTTGTTGTTTAGCTGTGCCCTGTCACTAGAGGTGGAGTCTACAGAGACAGGCAGGCCTCCTTGAGCTGCTGTGAGCTCCACCCAGTTCCAGCTTTCCAGGCCTTTGTTTACCTACTTAATCCTCAGCAGTGGTGGGCGCCCCTCCCCCAGCCTCACTGCTGCCTTGCAGTTAGATCCCAGACTGCTGTGCTAGCAATGAGGAAGGCTCCGTGGGCCTGGGACCCTCCCGGCCAGGTGTGGGATATAATTTCCTGGTGTGCCCGTTTGCTTAAAGCGCAGTATTGGGGTGGGAGTTACCCAATTTTCCAGGTATTGTGTGTCTCAGTTCCCCTGGCTAGGAAAAGGGATTCCCTTCCCCCTTGCGCTTCCCAGGTGAGGGGATGCCTCGCCCTGCTTCAGCTCTCGCTGGTCAGGCTGCAACAGCTGACCAGCACCGATTGTCTGGTACTCCCTAGTGAGATAAACCCAGTACCTCAGTTGAGAATGCAGAAATCACCTGTCTTCTGTGTCGCTCGCACTGGGAGCTTGAGACTGGAGCTGTTCCTATTCAGCCATCTTGCTCCGCCCATGAGGAATATTTTTAAGTATATTTTAGAGCACTCATTAAATATTTGTTCCTTGAGTGAGTAAAGACATATAAGAAAAATTCACATTTACTGGAATACATTTTTTGGAAAAATTCAGAAAAGTAAGTTTTTTTTAGCAGCAAAACGTTCCATTGCCATATATCACAAACAAAAAAGAAAGTTTCAATTTTATCATGACAATGCTGTATGATATTAATAGTGGGCTACCGAATTTGGATACTTTTTGCAACAAAAAGTGTTGAAATATAGAAAAGGACTATGAGGCATAGTGGTTCTTATAAAAATAAAGCTTGTGAAAAATTCTAGTTTCTGCAAACACTGGAAATTAAAAAGGTTTATTGATTTTCCATTTCAATATATTTTTAAATCTATTCTTCTTTGTCCTGGCCTTGCTTTCCTGTTGAGTGACTGCAGGTAACCCATTTGACTCTTGCAATGTATTTGAAGCCTCATTTTTATTATTTTAAATGAAGCTCTCATAGATACATTTCTTCCCATTCTTTTCTATCTTACAAATACCATAGAAAATGAAGTTCCTTTGATGACTCTTAATTAGGTTGACTTGCAACAACATTTTTGTGACTTAATTACAAGTCTGTTATAGCCTATCCTGAAGTAAAAAATATTTATTTGTTCCCTATGGCGAAATAAATTGATCATTAATATGTATACACTGTTTAGAAAATTAGGCAACATGAATACTTTTATCATCACAATGCATTTGAATAATAGTGCCATTACTGTCAGTTCTCTCTTTAATAACACATAGATGTGCTTAACCACAGTGAATCATAGCTCTCTAGAACACATTGAGTCAAGATTTTAAAAACAACTTAATTTCTTTTAATTTCCCAACATTTTCTGTAGAGGTCCTGGTTTAAAAATTAGTACTGACCAAATTATATACCACTTTTTGTCTTGATATGCTGAAAAAAAAAAAAAAAAGGAAATGGCATAATAGACCACCTGACTCTAGATGATTTTATTTCATATTTATATTTATTTTGCATTGAAAACATATGCTTACTGCATATGCTTTAGGATGATGTACTTATATTTATGTTCATATTCTCAATGATTGCAGGATAGCATTATGCTACAGACCTGAGCATACAATGGAGCATAAACCTTTTATGATTCAGAGCAATAATTCAAAACAATTCCAATTTCAGTACTCCTTAGAGAACATTTTACAAATGGAATCCCATTCTCTCCCCCAGAGTTGCAGAATCAGTAGCTAAGGGAAGTCAACCCTGGGACTCTGCATTACGAAGAAATTTTCTAGAGGTGCTTATCCACAGCCTGGTATGGTAATCACTGTCAAGTTTCAGTCTGCATGGAGGAGCCCCAGATAGTACATATGTGTCGCTGAGACCACAAAGTAGGGGAGAGATGGGAACTTAAAGCTTGGTTAACCATGTCTTTTTTCTTTTTCTTCCCTAAGGCCGATAAACTTTTACTTATTCTATATCCAGCTTCAGTAAAAAATTTCACTATGCAAAAAGATTTGTAGTCAAAAATAATTTATTGAACCGGTGCTTTTTCAAGTTGACTTTTTGGCTTTTAACAACTAGTTTCATCTTTAGTGCAGATTTTTCCCATACATGTATAGAAATAAATGGATATTTTCTTAACATGAAAATGAACAAATATATATCAGAAAACAAAATTGAGCAGCATGCTTGATGAAATGACAGAATTTCTAAGAAAATCAGAAATCAGACAAACTTGCATATTATTTATGGTACATTGTAATATCATTTTGGAGGGCTACTTGAAGCAGTGAACCTAAGAATTAAACTTAAGTTTTATATGATATAAAGATAACTTAAAAAAGGATAATTTATAAGTCCAAGAAAATAAAGTAAGGAAAATTAGATAATAGCATTGTATGGCCAGTTAAAATTTAGTAGGGTCACTAGTTAAAATTTCAAGTATCAAACGCAAAACCTTTATCTACGTAAATTCTAAAAATAAAGGTGAATCATCAGGGAAAACAGACAATTGAAAACAACAATAAACACTGAAATTATTTAAAACCTCACAATAAATACTCAGAATCTGTTTGAAGAAAAGCATGTAATGCTATGCAAGGGACAGTATAGGATGATACTTGGCTGCTTTGTGCCCCTGCCCCAGGGATCTGTGAAATTTTGAAACTTCTAGCAGCCAAGCATTCAAGATATGGCCTGGCTGCTTCTAACAGCCTATACTCATATGTATGAGCAAAGAAACTATCTAAAGCTGAAACTTACATTTAGAGAGGAAGCAGAGAAAAAAAGCTGGGAAAGTTTCCAGCCTGACTATGTGGTAGAAAAAAAAAAAGCCCATTTTTAGGTGGGAAATCCCCTGCAGAAATTTGCATAACTAAGAAGAGGGCAAGTACTAATAGCAAAGACAATGGGGAAAAGGCCTTGAAGACATTTCGGAAAACTTCATGACAGCCCCTCCCATCACAGTTCCAAAGGTGTAGGAAGACTGAGTGGTTTCTTTGTGGGCCAGGTCCAGGGCCTTGCTGCCTTGCACAACCTCAGGACACTGCTCCTTGCATTCCAGCCACTCCAGCTCCAGCCATGGCTCAAAGGGGCTCAGGTACAGCTCAGGCTGCTATTCTGGAGGGCAAAAGCTGTAAATCTTGGTGTCTTCCATGTGATGTTAAGTCTACAGTTTCACAGAATGCAAGATCTGAGGCTTGGTAGCCTGTGCCTAGATTTCAGAGGATGTATGGAAAAGCCTGGGTGGCCAAGCAGAAGCCTACTACAGAAGCAGAGCCCTGATGGGGATCCTCTACTTGAGCAGCTTGGAAGGAAAATGTCACTTTGGAGCCCCCAAACAGAATCCCCACTGGGGCACTGCCTAGTTGAACTGTGAAGAAGGGGGCCACCATCCTACAGATCCAGCAATGTTAGATCCACTGATAGCTTGCATTGTGTGTCTGGAAAAAACACAGATAGTCAATGCCAGCTCATGAGAGCAGCCCTGGAGGCTGAACCCTGCAAAGCCACAGGAGTGGAGCTACCCAAGGCTTTGGGACTCCACTTCTCACACCAGTGTATCCTGGATGTTGGACATGGACATGGAGTCAAGGAAGATCATTTTGGAGCCTTAAGATGCAATGACTTTCCTGTTTGGTTTTGAACTTACATGAGGCCTGCAGTTCCTCTCTTCTGGCCTATTTCTGCCTTTTGGAATGGGAATATTTATCCAATGCCTATACCCCCCCCCCCCTTGTATCCTGAGTGTAACTAACTTGTTTTTTATTTTATAGGCTCATAGGTGAAAGTGACTTGCCTTATCTCAAATGAGACATTGGACTTTGGACTTTTGACTTTTGAGTTAATATTGGAGTGAATTGAGACTTTAAGGGACTATTGGTAAGGCATGATTGTATTTTGCAATGAGAGAAGGACATGAGATTAGGGGGCCACAGCAGAATGATATAGTTTAGATCTGTGTTCCCATCAAATCTTCTGTGGAATTGTAATTCCTAATGTTGGAGGTGGGAACTGGCGAAAGGTGATTGGATCTTAGGGGTGGATTTCTCATGAATGGTTTAGTACCATCCCCTTGGTGCTGTTCTCATGATTGTGAGTGAATTCTTGTGAGGTCTGATTGTTTAAAAGTGTGTAACACCTCCCCCTTCATTCTCTTGCTCCTGCCCTGTAAGACATGCTGGCTCCCCCTTTGTCTTCCATGGTGATTATAAGCTTCCTGAAGCCTGCCCAGAAGCTGAGCAGATGAAAGCATCATGCTTCTTGTATAGCCTGTGGAACTGAGAGCCAATGAAACTTCTTTTCTTTATAAAGTACTGAGTCTCAGGTATTTCTTTATAGCAATGCAAGAAGGCACTAATACAACCATTTAAACAAAAATAATCAAGTTTGGGATTTTCAGCATATTGAGAAGTAAAATGTATGGTAACGATAGCACATAAACTAAAAAGGGGACAATGGAAACTTATTCTTATATGACTCATCTAATATACTTCCCATGGATGTCAAGAGACTGCTTTTCCTACTCTGAACTACACTTGTCACTGAAGCTTGAAAGCATGACTACTTGTTTTCACCAATTTCCTAAATTGTACATGAAGTCTCTTTTGATAACATTTAGACATTAGTTCCCCAGCACAGTCCAGGAGAACCTACATCATATAGTTGGTTGATCTCACAAGTTGCATTTTCACTCTCAGGTTGTCCATGTTAACTGCTCCCTTTTTCTTCACTCCAACCCTCTCATGTAAATCAACCCTGAAAAATTAATCTGACCACCACTTCACCAAATCTATTATGATTATAAATGAGTTCCAGATAACATGGAGATGGATCTTCTATTAAACAAACAAACAAACAAACAAACAAAAACTAATGAAGCAGCTGAATCAACAAGGAAGTTATTTTTAAGTATAAAATAAAAAGTTCTTAACCCAGATACCAAATTATCAGGTCATTAGATGTACTTTCCTTTATACTGAAATTTCAAGTAACTTACCAATATTGAAAATACATTTGTGTTAACTCTCCCTTTGTCTTCTTGGTATGTTTGTCATGACCTAAGATAAAGAATTTTTTTTTTCAATTGAAATTAAATGTACCTCTTTTAAAAGACTGGAAGATTGAAATGGAATTACATACCATGAAGGATTTTGAAATGGCTGATATAACCTGTAAATTTGATAAGCATTGTGCAGAATAGTGTTTCCTCTATAAACTTCTTCATTTGTCTTCTGATTTCACATTTCACAGAGACTATTGATTCCTTCTGAGCAAAGTATAATGGACCTGTGAACAATCTGAGATCACTCCCTAGTTCCTTTTGGTATTGCAACACTAAATCTGAAGAGCTTGTCTTCCATGCATGAATAAATGAAAAGAAAGAATATCATCAGGACTCAATGGAGAGTTTCCTTAATGCAAATTTATTCATGATACATAATACTTTAAAAATAATATCTGCTTTGATTTTAAAAAATAAACAAAACAGTAAAATGGCTATATTAAGCAAGAGAGGATACTTAAAATAACAAAATAGCATGGAAAAAGAAAGTATAATTAAATAAAATAAGTAATAAAGGCAATATACAGTAGACTTTAACAATGCAACCCAGTAAATAATTTGTGGAAAAGACAAGTAACAAGTATTCATATTAGACAAGTAACAGAAAATTATGAAGAGAACTAATTGAAAAGGATTACATAAATTAGGATAATCATAGAAATCTAACCTACAAATAATGAGTCTTCTCAAAGAAGGAAACAGAACTAATATAATAAATAAAATAATAAAAAGTGTATTAAATTTTTTCAAGTACTAAGACTATTTACTCAAAGGCTTATTATGATCTGGGAAAAAGTACTGAAAGAAAATCCATACTTAGATAACACTTGAAAAAATTGCTTGGCTCACAAAAATAAAGAAAAAATAACATACATATTTAGAAAGAAATATATAGTTATAAAGGAAACACATTAGAAACATTAAGAAGTTGAAAATGTAAAACCTAAGAAAAATTTTATGAGTCAAACTTTCCTCAGAAGAGCACAAATAACAAAAATTGCCTCAAATGCTTTTTGTAGCAAGATGGGTGGGTGAAAGCAAATAGATCATTAGAAAATGTAGAAACAATAGAGAATGTAAAATATAAAGCATTAAGCAGAATAGAGGATCTTTTTATTTTACCCAAATATTCCATCATAGTAAGAAAAGAGGTGTCCTGCATTATTCATAAGTCACCTGCTATAACAAACCATTTCAGTGGTTTAACACAATAAACCTCTTTAATGTTGCACATCAATGCCAGGGTGCACTCCAATGTACTAGGTGTTCTTTATTCTGGGAAGCTGTTTTTTACCATTTAGTTGCTCTGCTATCTTCTAGAGTCTAGCCATCCTCTATTGAATTTTCAGGATACAGACAATGCACAGTGAAGAGAAAGTGTGAAAAATTATGAGATAAAATTTAAAGATACATCCTAAGCTGGCATAAATCATTTCCTTCCACATTTCATTGGCCAGAGCCTGGTCATCTGGTCTCACCAAAAGCAAGAACAGATGGGGAATATAGCTCATCATTGGCTTAAGAAGAAAAAGAGAAAACGGATACTAGTGAGCACAGCGTTCTTTGTTACAATTACTAAATATTTATATGTCAAAAATCACTATTAAAACTAAATATTAAATTTGAGGTAAAATTGTCAGAGAACTGAAAGTATTAGAATATTTAACGCATGGTTATGTTAGAAAAGAAGCTAATTTTAACAAGTTATAATCAATTAAAATTCCAGAGATAGTAGATGCAGACTTTTCTGTCTTCTGAAGTATGTATGGAATGTTTACAAAAATAATCATATGTTTTGCAGTGAAGAAAACTTCAGTGGAAGAGAGTAGATGAGTTATAAGTCGACTTCATAGTCTAATTCATTGATTTTATGCAAATTGTTTACTTTGTGACAGTGATTCATACAACTACATATGAGTATAACCACATAGATACAGACTCGAAGAATGCCTTGGAATATTAGAAAGGGCTTTCTATAAAATGTGACATCTGGAATTGATTGAGAACTCACGGGAATTTAATAATTCATATAATTAAGTTTATATCAGAAGTCAGTGAAAAATGAAGTGTTATTAAACAAACACATTGGTATAGTATATTAGCAATTTGAGAAAAATATATATTTCAAACAATTCTATTTAAAATAAGATCAGCTTGATTAATTTTATGTAAAACATCAAATTTCTGACTAACAATAGAGTTTTCTAAATCAAGATGAAGAGAAATATACTGCAAATTGGAAATGGAAGAAAAAATATCTAAACGAACATGTAATATACATATTATTATTATTTTGAGTGAAAAAAGTAATTTTACAACAATGCAACCTAGAAAATATGTGTGCAGAAAATAATACTACAATTATATAAAGAGTTAAGATAAAAATATATCAGTATTAAAGAACAGAGGTGGAGAAATCACAAATATAAAGAAATATTTTAAAACTGAAAATGCTTACTTGCACCAATACTTAAAGATATCACAGGTAAGTTTTTTTGACTATTAAATTAAATCCCTGAAATAATACATTATGAATAAGATAAAATTAGAATTCCAATCCTGTATAAGAGGTTCTATAAATTGGTCCATATTTCTTCAAACCTACCAAAATATTCATACTTTTTCACATTTTTATTCTTTCTGATGTGTTTTTGTATAAACCTAAAATACTAGAAAAATAATTTCTGTAAGGAGGTGTTGATTAATACATCACACACACACACATAAGAATATATGTGAAAAATGAAAGTTTCCTAATTGCTTTATATAGTATCATTTAACCCATTTTGCCTATACATTTCATACTATTATGATACTAATGAAACATTTTTAGGATGCAATAATTTAGAAATTGGCCATGACATTTTCACATTCAAAGAATAAACATAATTAAAAATCATATGCATGTTGTAACTACAATTGCATTTAAAATGTAGATATGAGGTGTTTCTAAATAAAGGCAAAAAAGATTCAATCTTACAGAAAAATAAATTAGAGAAATAGGCAGTTAATAGGTAAAGAAATATGAATAGATTTAAACATGAAAATTGCTAAATCCCACTCATAAAATAGAGAAACAAATTAAATTGGCATGGAAAATCCATTTCTTAGTTATCATATTGAAAAAAGGGTTCTAGAACTATAATGTGTTAATGAGGCTTTGAGAAAATGTGTACTATATTTTTATTTCTTCATTTATTTATAATATATATAGAAAATTAGCTATATTTACAACGACATATATATTTACTCTTTGACCTAGCAATTATACTTTAGGAATATATTTCAAACAAAATAGTGGTAAAATTATAAAAGATATATGCATAACCTTATTTATTGTAACATTCCTTTAAGAACAAGAGAAGGCAAGTGAAATATCAGCTAGTAAGAAACAGGTTGAATAAGAAAGTGTTTTAAAAACTACTATATACACAAAATGGAGTAGTGTGCATCTATCAGAAGCAACGAGGAATATTAGTATGTACTAGTTTGTGGATTGAATACCAGGGTATATTTTTAAGTAAAAGAATAAAGGTTGAGTAAAATGTATGTAGTCAAGTGTGTATACCCTTTCTTTTTTGATGACTACCATATTACAATATACACTTTACTCAACCTTGATTGTTTTACTTAAACTAAAACGCTTCTGCACAATAAAACAAATAATCAGAAGAGTTAACAGAAAATCCACAGAGTGGGAGAAAATTTTCACAATCTATACATCTGACAAAGGACTAATATCCAGAATTGTCAAATAACTGAAACAAACGAGCAAGAGAAAAAAAAAAAAATCCCAACAAAAAGTGGGCTATGGATATGAACAGACAATTTCCAAAAGAAGATATACAAATGGCCAACAAGCAAACGGAAAAATGCTCAACATCACTAATTATCAGGGAAATTCAAATCAAAACCACTATGTAATACCATCTTACTCCTGTAAGAATGATTATAATAAAAAAAATAGATGTTGGGATGGATGTGGTGAAAAGGGAACACTTTTACACTGTTGGTGGGAATATAAACTAGTATAACTACGATAGAAAATAGTGTGGAGATTCCTTAAGAACTAAAAGTAGATCTACCATTTGATCCAGCAATCCCACTACTAGGTATCTACCCAGAAGAAAGGAAGTCATTATACGAAAAAGATACTTGCACACGCGTGTTTATAGCAGCACAACTTGCAACTGCAGAAATATGGAACTAGCCCAAATGCCCAAATCAATGACTGGATAAAGAAAATGTGGTATATATACACCAAGGAATACTACTCAGCCATAAAACAGAACAAAAGTATTGGCGACAACCTGGCTGGAATTAGAGACTATTATTCTAAGTGAAGTAACTCAGTAATGGAAAACCAAACATTGTATGTTCTCACTCATAAGTGGGAGCTAAGCTACGAGGATACAAAGGCATAAGAATAATACAATGGACTTTAGAGACTTGGAGAAAAGGATGGAAGGGGATGAGGGATAAAAGACTACACATTGGGTACAGCGTATACCCCTTGGGTGACGGGTGTATGAAAACTCAGAAATCACCACTGAAGAACTTATTCATGCATCCAAACACCATCTGTTCCCCCAAAACCTATTGAAATAAAAAATATTTTTTTATAAAAGGAGGAACCAACCCTGCCAACACCTTAATTTTGGGCTGCTAGTGTCCAAAACTCTGAGACAATAAATTTCTGTTAAGCCAAAAAAGATATATAAATATGCATTTGCTTAATAAAACATGAATTGATTTTGGAAGATTATAAAACATAAACAATTAAATAAAAGGTTTACTTAAAAGTGTAGGGAGAAAACAGAGTGGAGGAGACAGATATGAAAGATAAACTTTGCATCTACAATTTTAATAAAGTTGATTTTGGACTCCTGTAAATATTTTACATTGCTATGGAAAAATTTTAAAATGTACTCAAAGCAAAACGAAAATTAAACAAGTGAATCTCACTGTGTATTTAGCCAGTAGAAAAAACACACAGGGAAAATTTATTTTGAGTGACTTGAAGACACGGTTACTAGAATGTATAATCCAAGTGATGGAATTTACCCTAAAACAAAAAGACCTGCTACATGAATGAATGAATACATAAACTCTTTAGTTTTAATAATTATAGTATAAATTATAATATTAATATTGCTATTCTGAATCTATAGCATGTATATTTTTGCAAAGGAGCAATGATGTTTATATTAATGAGATTCTACATTTCTGACATGGAAGAAAAAAGTCATCTAAGATTGATGTGGTTAAGTAAAACCTTGTAGTCTTTAATTTTAGTTAGTAGTAAAACTATGAATTTATGACGTATTACTCTAAAAACACTTATTTCCTAACTCTATCCTTTGAAAAAGCCTAGAGAACATAATTAAGTATCTCTAAGGACCATTTGTGCCAAAATTTTGGTTTCTACTTACTATTTTCTACTAAAAGAAAGTAGAACTCTGGAGAAATGGCTGGTTGTAGGGATGAAATGGGAGTTGTACAGCATGTTATAGCAGAGAGCAAGGACTCTATCAAAGACTGAGTCATTTCAAAAGGACTAAGGACTAAGGAGCCAGCTGGGACAGACTCCCATCTGTCAAAGATGATTTTAACTTCAACAAAAATTATAACAGTAAAGGAAATAAAACATTCTAGTAAGTGTATATATATGAGTACATAATAATACTCAAATAAAATTTAACAGAACACAATCAGTGGCCAGCATTGTTAGATAACCAACTTCATATTTCAAAAACTGGCAAACAGAGGAAACAGACAAGCATTTCTCCCATTCCTGTAAGAACTCTACCCAAAAAATCCATATAGATGAGAAAGAAAAGTTTTCCTTTGACGTATTTTTCAGATAATAAATTTAAAAGAATAATTAGAGGCCAGGCATGGTGGCTCATCCTGTAATTCCAGCACATTGGGAGGCTGAGGCGGGTGGAGCACCTGAGGTCAGGGGTTCTAGACCAGCCTGACCAATATGGTGAAATTCCATCTCTACTAAAAAATACAAAAATTAGTCGGGTGTTGTGGCATGCACCTGTAGTCCCAGCTTCTCAGGAGGCTGATACAGGAGAATTGCTTGAACCCAGGAGGTTGAGGTTGCAGCGAGCCGAGATTGCGCCACTGCACTCCAGCTGGGGCAACAGAGTGAGACTCCGTTTCAAAAAATAAAAATAAAAAAAAGAATAAGTAGAATATCACCATTTTGTGACCCCAATTAGTTCATAAATCTAGGCAATGATTGTCACTGAAAAAAAGAAAAAAAGTGCGAGTGATTACATCTTTAGGTTTGTATTGCCTGGCTGTCTCTCTTTTGTTGCTCTTAACAACCACTGATGATCATTGCTTTCTATTCTTTTTGTTGCTCCTCCCATTCTCTATGTTTTATAATGGATTATTTCAAGGCTGTATTTGGATATTCCCTACATAGACTTATTCCAACTCATGGCTTTAGATGTCATTTATACAATGATAATTTTTAAATTTATATCTTCATACCAGGTATCTTCTAGTCACTGTATCTGTTTATTCAACATCCATATTTAAATGTTTATTTTCAAAATTAAAATATTCACAATTGTTAAGGGTTGAATTATGTCCCCCTAAAAAGATATGCTCATGTCCGAATGCCTCAAAAGTTTATCTTATTTAGAAATATGGTTTTTGCTGCTGTCATTAGTTGAGATGAGCTCAGAGTAGAGTTGGGTTTGCCACTAAAATAATATGACTGATTTCCTTATAAAGATGTTCATGTGAAAACATAGACAGAGAGAATGCCATGTGGTGACGGAAGCAGAGATCAGGGTTATGTTGCCACAGACTGAGGAATGGCTGCGGCTACCAGCAGCTGAAAGAGGCAAGGCAGGATCCCATAGAGGGTGAATAGAGAGCATGGTCCAGCAACACCTTCATGTCAGCCTTTTAGCCTCTAGGGCTGTGAAACAATAAATTTCTGTTGTTTTAAGCCACTCAGTGTGTACAACTTTGGCTAAAAGCCCTAGGAAACTAACACAATAATCTATCTCCTGATTTTTCCACCTTGATCAAATCTGCTCCTCCCTCAGTCTTCTTCTAGTAAGTAAATGGCTCCATTCGTTCAGGTGTTTAGAACTAAAACTTGAACTCATCTTTGATTCTTCTGTCTCACACTCTCCGTATTTAAACCATCATCAAATCCTGTTGGTTCTACCTTTAAAATACATCCAGAATCTGACTACTTTATAGTAACTTTATTTCCACCACTCAGTTCCAAGTCACTGCCATTGCTCATCTCTATTCCTGAGATAGTTTGCTAATTAGTCTACCTCCTTCATCTTTCAACCTCTGTTGTGGATTCTAAATGTATCGCTCTGAATAATTGCTTTAGAAAACAGTCTGATCATGTTTCTTATTCTCAGTATCTCTCAATATCCTCTAGTGGCTTCCCATATTAGACAGAATTAAAACCAAAGTCTTTAACTTGGTCTAGAAGAATCTGTAAGATCTAGGTGTCTATTATTTCCCATCTTCCATCACTTTTCATAACATTTTGACCTCATCTTATACCAATAACTTTATTCCCACACCAACGATATATGTCACAAAGCCTATTTGCTTGCTGTTATCTGTGCCTAGAATGTTTTTCCTACAGGCAGCACATGATACTCTTCATCTCCATCTCTTTAAATATGCTCTTATCAGTATAGCCATCCCTGATCTTCCTATTTAATATTTCAACAATCTCAATTTGTATCCTTCTCTCATGCTTAACTTTTCTTCAATGTATTTATAACCAACTGGCATGCTATAAAATTTACTTATTTATTTATTGCCCATGGTCTCTCACTAAAATGTATGCCCTATTAAAACAAAATTCAATTCTTTATTCATTGCTATATCTCAGATCCTAAAAAGCGGTCTAGATCATAATAGGTATTTTATACATACTTATATAAACTAAAGATTACAGGGGTTAATGTTAATCACCCTGAGAAAACAAGCTATTTTTAAAAGCCTTACTATGTTTATTGCAAGCATGTGAAATAAAGATTCCATCTATAGATGACATATTTCTTCATTATAATATAACCATCAAAGCCAGTTTTGGGAATTAAACAGCTTGATTTATGATCGAATTTAAAAAACTTCATTTTTAAAGTAATATAAGATTCAATTATTTCACTAAAGTATATCCTTCTTTTACATTGTGCTGATTAGTACTGATGCCAGAGTGCTTGTCAATCTGTGACTTATAAAGTAATTAAATTTCCTTTTGCCTAAAATAATCATTAGAAATGTGTAATATATGACATCAATGATAAACTTCACTTTTTTATGCATTTTCTTTATATAAGTTGCATTGCAACATGGAAACATAAGCGACTATGAGGCATCAACTTGCAAATAATCTATTCCAGAATTTTAAACTTGATATTTCTATTCAGTGAGCTTAACACTTCTGGTCATGTATGTGTATTAAATAATAATATCTGATTACTAGCAACTTCACATTCTTATAAAATGTCTTTGAAATGTCGAGTTTTCATGCAGAGTAGATGTCTATTGTATTTTACTGCCAAAATAACATGTTTCAATAGTAAAACGGCAGGGGAATACTGACTGAGCTATTAATAAAACACACCAGCTTTTAGCTGGCAAAGCAGCCTTCTTTCCATCAAACATGTCTCAGCCTTTAATAAAGAAACTCAAGTGGTGTAGGTGAAAAATTACTTTTCTCACCCGGTCATCTGTCTGTCATGTATTATTCAGGTCACCAATGTTTGTCCTGAACTGTATCATTCTGTAGTTGTGTCAGGTATGAGATATGTTCAGTGTAATTCCATCAGACTTTGTGAAGTTGATTAGAACAGATCACCTTTCGGCATGGGCACAAGTTATCTCAGCAGATTGAGTGAAAAAGACTTATTTATCTTTGCCTTATAATAAAGAAAGAGATGAGCAAATTTATCCATTAACTTGAAAAGAGTCATATATTTGGTGTGAAAACAAACTATAGTCAGTAATTCTATTGAAAATACTATAGTACATGAATGTTTCTTCAGGAGAAAAATAATTGAGTCTACATTTAATAGTATGAAATATTTAAGAAAAGCACACACATTTTATTACAGTCCTTAAAATGGTAATGTTTTTCCTGAAACAAAATGATAGAATGTAAGAAAAAACGCCATATCTTTGATGGTTTCCATTGCCTTTTTTTGCAGCATTCTTTTGGCAAAGTAATTTGTACTTTGATTTCTTTCTGCAGAAAATAATCTTCAACATTTAGGCAATCATTATACTATTATGTCTTAACTAAACCATAGACTATTTTACTATAAGCATGCCAAACACTCAAAATAATCATGATGAGACTTGGACTCATAAAGAGATACGTGAGTTTGTGTAAAGAAACTTAAAATCTTGTCTGGCATTACCTGGGGTCCTTAAGTTCCTCAACTGTCAAATTAACAACTGAAACTAATGGAGAGGAAGCAAGGTGGTATACACCAATCATACAGTTGTGGTCTGTGGTCAAATTTGGATTCAACTACTTATTAAATTCATGATTTTTGATATCTTCTTAAAAATGAGAATGAAGTCAAAGGATCATAGAGTAGCATGTCTAGCACATAGTAATGTTTAAGCATTACATCTATTGTTCAAGCACTGACACGTCCTCAGATGATTTAGCATAGCACAAAGTAGAAATCAGTGTATGTTATTTAATCTCATGTCTCCAATTGTTGATTCTATGAATTCTTGAAATTATTTCTGAAAAGATATAGAAAATTAGCACTAAAGACAAACTAAGATGTTTAGTAGTTTTGCAGCAACAAAATTTGTATTATTGTATAAACAGCAAAAATGCGTATCGTGAAACTTACTGAGAAATTACTTTATTATCCTTTTTGTACATATATTTTACCTAGAGTAGCCAAAAGACTGAAAAGCAAAGTTGGGATTTTTCCTAAGTTGGTTTTCACCCCCCGCTCTCTGGAATGTGTTTTGAAATAGAAAACTTTAGCTACTGCCTTAACTCTTCCTCTACATCACCGTTGTACATTTTGCTGTAACTTGTTTTGTGTAGAAATAAGAACAGTGTCTTCCTATCTTTCTCCCATTTTGTAAACCTGTAAGTTTCCCTTTGCTGGGTGCCATAGCTCAAAGCAACAAGTATTTATTAAACTTCAGAGCTGTGGCCAATATTGTGCTGGGCTGTGGAGAATACTTGACAGGTATAGCCTTTTTTCTCACAGAGCCAAATAAGTTTTTGAGCAAGTGAACAGAAAGGCTGACATGTGTGAAGCAAGACAAAAACAACAAAGGGCAATTCTAAATTAAGTGTATCTCAAAGAGCAAATTAAAGCCCCTAGAAAAGTTTTGAGAAGGGGAAATATCTGAATAGAAATATCAAATTTTAAATTCTGGAAGAGATTATTTGCAAGTTGATGCCTCATAGTGGTTTATGTTTCCATGTTGCAATACTTTAAAGGAGAAGATTAACTTTGTGTAAAATATATACATTGAAAGACAGTAATGTAAACAGTATTTACCATTTCTATGTGCTAGATATGCTACTGTATGACACTTTTACTTTATTCTTATTTTTAAAAAGATGTCCAAAATCATGTATTTAACATGTAGCTGAGTTTGGATTTGACCACAGATCACAACTGTATGATTAGTGTATACCACTTTGCTCCTTCTCTATTAACCTCAGCTGTTAATTTGACAGATGAGGAACTTAAGGACCCCAAGTTATGTCAGACAAAATAGCAAACTAAATTCACGCTCATCTTAGTTTACATTCTAAGATCTTGTATGTTTTAGCAAAATTGTTTGTTTGGGATTTTAAGTTCTCCATGTGAATTATTCTTTGGGATCTTTTTTTTTTTTTTTTTTTGATGGTTTCAAACCTATTGGGATTTAAACAGACATCCAAAGCATACCTCTTTTATTGTATAGATCTGAGATTACCTTTAACCCTGGCTGCAGAGGTGGGCTCTGATTGGCCCGCCCTAATGCAATCAGGACAATATAATTGAAGACCAACACATGAGTTAAATTTGTCCAATTGCAGTGAAACTCAGAACCTTTGTGCCATGCTGAAGAGAAAACATACCAACTGTCGCATCATAGACCTAACCAATAAGATAGAAACATTTAGCCTTGTGGCTGATAGCAGTCATCTTTTGGCCAAGACGGGTATCAGCTTGAGGATACAGAAGACATGGGGGAGAGGGATAAAGAGAATTTTGAAGAAATTATCTAAAACCTTGCATTAATTCTGGACTTCTCAGAAGAATCAACCTATTTCTCTTATTTTTCAATCCAGTTTAGATTAGATGTGCTGTCACATGTTGCCTTAAGTGCTTTTTGAAAATAGATTAAGCATACATATTTTTAAAAAAGAAAAAATTAAAAGTAATATAAATTGTGTTTTTAGACAACTAATTATATTATAGAAGTTAAAGTTATTTTAAATAGCAAATTTTCTTACTTAAAGGATTTGATCTAAAATACATACATTAAAAATATTAAAACATCCCAAAATGTTGAGATTAAACTTGAATACTCTCTGAAAGTAATCACACATAGGAGAATCTATATCACCATTAATAATAAAACAAAGTTACTTAAAATATAACAGAAGCACAAGTAGTCAGTGTGTGTTGGTGGTGAAGAACATGGGTTCGGGAGTCACATATAAGTGGGTTTAAATGTCAGTTCAGTAACTTACTTGCTGTGTGACTTTGGTTAGGTCATTTAACATATCTAACCCTCAGCTTCCTCATCTGTAAAACGTAAAACAGAAAAGGCCACAGTTACCAGAAAAAGAGATTTAGCATCCATTCCCCTGTTCTAAGAAACATAATAAGCACTACTTACCCGTTACCAATGAAAGCTTTAGCCTTACTTTTGTCTCCTTTTGTTCTAGATAAAAATTGAGATAAGTAATCAAAGGCCAGTGTGGTGACTTGTGCTTGTAATCCTAGCACTTTGGGAGGTCAAGTGGAAGTATTGTTTGAGTCCGGGAGTTTGAGACTAGCCTGGGCAACATATCAGGACCCCATCTCTAGAAAAAATTTTAAACCTAGCTGGGTGTGATGGCACATGCCTAGAGTCCTAGCTACTTAGGAGGCTGAGGCAGGAGGGTCTCTTGAGCTCAGGAGGTTGAGGTTTCAGTGAGTCATGATCATGTCACTGCACGCCAGCCTGGACAACACAGCAAAACTCTGTTTAAAAAAAAAAAGTAATCATTTCATTGGCCTTGCTTTTTGGCAACATTTAATTCAGAATTGGCTCAGCTTCCTTAATTTTGCCCCAGAATCCACCAGCATTATCTCAAATCCTATAAGCCTCATCCAGATCCCTTTACTGATATATCTCACCATTTCTTCAGAGTATTTTTTTCTTTTGCTAAATAAATTGCCTTTTAAACTACATATATGTTCCTACTGGTCTCTGGTTAGTGAGCTTTGATAAATCATAGGATTGATTCATTCAATTAATCATTCAACTGTATTTTGCAAATATTTAAATCTTAATTTGAGCTTAACTTTGTATTAATTTTTCCAGGAAACTTTATTTTGAAAAAAATCAAACCTACATAAAACTTGAAATAATAACTCAACGAACACCTATATACTCTTTACCTGAATTCAATTCTAAATATTACAGTAAATTTACAGTATTAACTAAGCACCTGCTAAATCCTAATTTAGGCCGGTTGGGGTGGCTCACATCTGTAATCCCAGGACTTTGGGATGCCAAGGTGGGTGGATCACTTGAGGTCAGGAGTTCAAGACCAGCCTGGCTGACATGCTGAAATCCCTTCTCTATTAAAAATACAAAAATTAGTCAGGTGTGGTGCACACCTGTAGTCCCAGCTACTCAGGAGGATGAAACATGAGACTCCCTTGAACCCAGGAAGTAGAGGTTGCAGTGAGCCGAGATCACATTGCTGCAATCCAGGCTGGGTGAAAGAGTAAGTCTCTGTCTCAAAAAATAAAAAATAAAATCCTAATTTAACTAATTATATTTGATAAGTTAAGCAATCCTTCAATCTTTAAAATCTTCTCCTACCTTGGCCTCTTTTTCACAGAATTTATGTGGGTATTCTTCCATATCTCTTTCCACACTTTATTGTTGTCTTTGAAAGACACAACTTTCTCTACTCATCTGTTCCATGGAAGAGTTTATTAAGAATTCATCTTAAGCTGTCTTTCTTTGTCTCCATAATCCTTCTCTATAAACTTATTCTTACTCGTTGTTCCAATTACCAAATATAATTAGAAAAATCCCAAATTTTTATCTATTTTCTGACCTCTAGAGCTGTACACATAACTTCTTGCCTTACTTTATCTTCTTTTGTTTTGTTGGTTTGTTTTGAGCCAGGATCTCACTCTGTCACCCAGGCCGGAGTGCAGTGGTGTAATAATTGCTTACTGCAACCTAAACCTCCAAGGCTCAAGTGATCCTCCTGCCTAAGCCTCCTGAGCAGCTGGGGCTACAGATTCATGCCACCACAGCCGGATAATTATTATTTTTTTTTTTAGTAGAAGGGAGGTCTTGCTATGTTGGCCAGGCTGACTTACCTTATCTTTTAGAACTATAAATGATATCTCCAACTCAATTAGTATAAAACTGAATCCTTTATCTTCACCCATCCAATCCTGTTCCTCTGTCCCTGTTGTCTGTCACGGTGACTGGCATGATCATGTTTTGCTTATAAAAGCATGACATCTACAAATCACTTTGGCACCTTTTGTAATGATATTTCCATATATAAGACTGGCAGATTCTCTTCAATCCCCAGATACCGCTTTACTTGTTGTCTATCAATATGCCCCTTGTCTTAGCTGCCCTCATCTCTCATGTGGAATGACAACAACAGGCTGCTCATTGGTCTACATGTTTTCTCTTCACCTCTCCAATCCATTCTCTAAAATGAAAAAGGAATAAACTTAAAGACTAAAGTAAAAAAAAAAAAAGAAAAGAAAAGAAAAGAAAGAAAGAAAGCCTGATCATTTCACAACCCTTTGCTTGGTCAGAATTCTTCAGTGTCTTCTCACACTTAGCATAATAAAGATGATACTCCTTAACAGGGTTTATAAGGTCCTAATCATCCTCAGACTGAACTATTCCCTCCTATCCTATTCTGAGCACCCTCACCTCATTAGATCTCTTTACGTCCCATGTTTCCACCTATTTCTTTGCATACTTCACCACCTTCAAAAGGCAAAATGAGTTGCCTTTTACTCATTTTTTATATTCCATGTCAACTGACACTTCCAGACTCCCCATGTCTGTAACAAATCACCCCATTTTATTCTTTTGAGATACTATGTATTTCAGTTCTATATCACTTATGACAATTGAACTTCATATCAGTAAGGAATGCATTCACCTGCAGATACAAACCAAATAAAGCAACAAAGAGAAAAGGTATGTGTTTGTATCCTATCATGAGTCTGGAGCAGGGCCTTGCTGACCTCTCACTCTACCATCTGGAGGCTGTAGGCCTTTATTCTCTCACTGTCACTGCTAAGCCTCACGGTCCTTGCTCTTCCCCCAAGTTTCACATTTACATTCCAGACAGAGGAAGTGGAAGTAGGAAGCTTCATACCAGCAGTGTTTTTTTCTTTATATCAGAAAAGCAAAGGCTTTCCTAGAAATCCCTAGCAGACTCCCTCTTTGATTTAATTGGTCAGAACGCTGTTACAATTCTACCACTTACTGCCATGAACACTGAAGTGCACCAAAGCAAGAAGGCAGCTAAAATTGACCCAAAAGAGCTGACTTACAGTACTATCTCACAGGTTTATATTATTTACGGGGTTATTCAATTTATATTTGCCTACCCCAGTAACTTAGATCTTAAGATCCTTTAGGGCAGGAACCACATTTGTTGTGCTAATAGAAGGCAATCCATAAATACAAATAGAATACATAAATAAATAAATACATTGCTATTTCTAAATAGCTTCAGTAAAAAATGCTGGCCAGGTGCAGTGGCTCCCACCTGTGACCCCAGCACTTTGGGAGACCGAGGCAGGCAGATCACCCGAGGTCAAGAGTTCAAGATTAGCATGACCAACATGGTGAAACCCCATCTCTACTAAAAATACAAAAAATTAGCTGGGCGCAGTAGCGGGCGCCTGTAATCCTAGCTACTCAGGCGGCTGGGGCAGGAGAAAGGCTTGAACGCGGCAGGCAGAGGTTGCAGGGAGGCTAGATCATACCTTTGCACTACATCCTGGGGACAAGAGTGAGACTCCATCTCAAAAAAATAAAATCAAAAAATAAAAAATAAATGCCTTATGCTCTTTCGAAAAGGAATGCCTAAGTAGTTTCTAGTATTTCTTCTAAAATCCCATACTTTCAGATCTCTTTTCAAAACATATAAGGGGTAAATAAAACTAGAGCTCTTTCAGCCCACATTCTCAGTGGAATGTGTCTCTTGCATATGTGAGTGCAGCATAATAACATTTTAGTTACAACTTCACAGAAAAAAAGATTTTTAGAGGAGAAGAAGCTTTAGATTTTGATACTGGACCAATGAAAGCAAGTTCTGCATTGTCAGGAAGTATATGTTTACATAAGTTCCTAAAAAGGAATATAAAAATATTTACTTTCACCTAAAAAGGTGAAAGTAATTTTATTTAGTGGTATGTGCATAAGAAAAAAAGAAATGGGCTGGGCGCGGTGGCTCAAGCCTGTAATCCCAGCACTTTGGGAGGCTGAGACGGGCGGATCACGAGGTCAGGAGATCGAGACCATCCTGGCTAACACGGTGAAACCCCGTCTCTACTAAAAATACAAAAAAAACTAGCCGGGCGAGGTGGTGGGCGCCTGTAGTCCCAGCTACTCCGGAGGCTGAGGCAGGAGTATGGCGTAAACCTGGGAGGCGGAGCTTGCAGTGAGCTGAGATCCGGCCACTGCACTCCAGCCCGGGCGACAGAGCAAGACTCTGTCTCAAAAAAAAAAAAAAGAAAAAGAAAAAAAGAAATGAGTCTTAAACCATTCTTTGGTTTTAATATTTTCTGGTAGTGACTCCAAGGGACATAATGTGAGAAATCATAATTGTTCTTTAAGACACATAGCTACATTGCATAAGGACTTTCCTGAAATAAATGAACCTCAATTTGTAAATCTAACATGAAATTAAAATATATGAATATAGTGGAATGTAATGCAGGAATTAAAAATAAACACACATGCAGTAATATAAAATTATGTTTGATATGAAATGATATAAAAATTTTAAAAGACATTGGATAATAGTGGGTGAAAGATTATTGGCCATAATATATTTAACTAAAATATAATCACAAATATTAGGTTTTTTGTCAAAAGTGACTATTTACCAATATGATGACATCTAAATGAGGAACTCGGGAATGGTAGATTTTAAAGCTTTTTTTGTTAGTCTTGTATGTGCATTGTCATGTTGCTTCTATGTGGCTATACCTGGATGACAGCTATTTTCATTATTCATTTTAATATTTTGGTCCCATTTACATATATAATTTCAAACAAAATATACTTTTATGATTTATTTATTTGCTATGCTCTAAACTTACTTCACATGTTCACAATAAGGACATGTTTATCCATCTTTACATGTGATGCAAATACTTTTAAAGATGTTTTTACATTGGGTATAAAAAATATAAAAATATTTATCTGTATAATGTCTTTTTCATAAAATATGAACATTTTAGAGGAAATTTTGAAATTATATAGCAAGCAATAGATTAAATATTAAGAAAAGAAAGATTGCAGGGTGTGGTGACTCATGCCCGGAATCTCAGCATTTTGGGAAGCTGAGGTGTGTGGATCACTTGAGGTCAGGAATTCGAGACCAGCCTGGCCAACATATATGGCCTTTTCTAGCTTATTTCACTTAGCATAGTGCTTTCAGTTTATTCATATTATAGCATGTTATCAGAACTATATTCCCTTCATATGGTTCAACAATTTATTTTATAAATGTACCATATTTTATA
The DNA here is from genome assembly GCF_009764315.1 of Trachypithecus francoisi. Classification (NCBI taxonomy): domain Eukaryota; kingdom Metazoa; phylum Chordata; class Mammalia; order Primates; family Cercopithecidae; genus Trachypithecus; species Trachypithecus francoisi. The sequence continues at coordinate 31,389,166 of NW_022681472.1, forward strand.
TATTGATTATTTGATGGACATTTGGGCTGGATAATCCCAACTGACCTACATTCAACTTTGATAATTTTTTATTTTGCCAGCTTGAATCTATTATTGGGCTCCTCTACTCAATTTTTGCATTTCATTTTTTTTACTTGAAAACTCCAGAATTTCTGTGTTATTCTTTATAATTTCTATCTCTATTAACAGTCTCATTTGATAAGACATCATTATCATATTTTCCCTTAATTCAGTAGACATAGTTTCTTGTAGTTCTTTGATCATATTTATAACAGCTAATATAAAGTCTTTGTCTAGTAAATCTAATGTTTGAGCTTTCTCAGGAATGGCTTATATTGCCAGCTTTTTTCCTCCAATGCATGAGCCTAACTTCCCAGTTTATTTCAAGCCTTTATTGAGGTGCTCTGTGTGTTTCTGTGTTAGGACTTGCCTTCAACATTGCAGAAAGCAGTTTACAACTCTGCTTGAACAGATCCTTGAACCAAGACATACGTGAAAGATCATGTAATTCTCAGATCTTTCCTGGACAAGTACATAGCCCTGTGCATGCATGCGACCATCTAGACTCCCAGGAATATTTCGGAGCTATGCTAACTAAAGAATCTTAAGTTGTTTAAAAAAAGAGCAAAAGTCATATAATATATAATACGCAAAGACATGAATCCTAAACCAAAATGATACGCGAAAGAGAGAGAGATATTTCAAGGAAAAAAGCCTAAGAAACGCCAGACTAATAAAAGGAAACTTAGATTGACAATAAAAAAGTGAGAGAAAATGAATTTCAAGTGGAAAGGGTATTAATAGAATAGGACTACAGTGTATGATTAAAAAATATAATTTATAATTGATATCTAATATACATGAATCAAGTACCAGAAAATTAAAATGTATAAAAAATTAGAATTCAAAAAGACATTGGTAAAAAATCTCTGTTCTATTGGCAGTCTTTTTAAAACTTATTTTTTCTCATTTTTTGCCAAAATAGATACAAAAATACAAACATATGGGAAAATGGTGTTATTTTGCATTTTATAAGTGAATATCAAGACCAAAACAACCAAAAGCACTAATGTTATGTTTTATAGAAATGAATCCTGAAAGCATAATATCATTGTATTTTGTAGCATTTGCTCTACTAATAAAGAATAAAAAATACTGATAGAAATTATAAATAGTGTGGTTTTTTGGCTTGATTTAATAAACTTATTTTTATTCTTGTGTCATGTAAAGGAAGAATTAATATTTCCTGAGACTCTAGACCAATTTATATTATAGATCACAAAGAGGAACTCTATGTTTCAAGCTCAAAAAACACCCAAATTTTTAAATTAAATTTCTGATTTTTACAAAAGAACTAACATAATAACAAATATTTATTTTAGCCTAGATTGTTTTAAAACACTGTTAAATAAATGTTTGAATCAAAGAGAAATTGAGATTTGCATTTATAAAATATGTAGGTGAAAAAATGTAGTATATCAAAGAGTATGACAATTTTTCTTTTTTGAGTGGTTGGGAAAGTCATAGTTTAAAACATTCTTAGTATTAGGAGAGAAATATAAAAATCAACAACTTTGAAGTAATTCAGGAAAAAGAACAAAGACAAAAATTTGGCCCCGAGAAAAATAATAATTATAAAATTATTTAGAGAATTTAAGGGATTAATTAATAAGTAGTAAAATGGCTAAACAAATTTAAACATTGTTTAAAATGTCAACAAATTAAACAAGATCCTAGAGAATGAATGAAAAACAAATCAGATATGTTTAGGTACAAAAATATTACAGGATCTTTGGGGGTGACACGTCTCTGGCTGGAAACCTGTGGCCAATTGTGCCTTTGCCTGAGTTTTCCTCAGGCTCACTAGGCTCGTTCCACCAACTTGGCCTGGCAGGCTGTGCTCAGCTCACACTACCGGTCTGAATCCCATGCCTCCCAGGGAGACTAGAGTCAGGGGTGAAGTGGCAAGGGTTATGTGTGAGTGAGTGTGGAGTCCAGCCACTGTGCAGTCAGACACGTCAACTGTTGCCACCGGGCAGGCAGCTCCAGGTGGTGGTGTGGATGCCACTTCTCTGTGAGCCTGCAACTGGCCCAGGCGCACCACAAGCAGTTGCCATGGCTGGCACTGGGGAACACAGTGGTGCTTGGAAGCTTGGAGACCCCAGGAATCTCAGGGCCCAACGAGGGAGTCACAGTCCTGTCTTGGAGAGCTCCCAGTCTGCGCTCTCTGAAGGGCCATAGCTCTTCTCTCCTTCTCTTTGCCCCCAGTGTGGTGAGCAAGGGGAATGTTTCAGCCCTGTCTGTGTTTCAGCAGCACTTTCAGCCTTGCCATTCAGCAGGTCCCAAATTCTTGTCCTGCGACCAGGAAGAATGAGGTGCACAGACAAGGGGGTGGTGAGCAAGACTAAGAGGAACTTTACTGAACCACAGAACAGCTCAGAGAAGATCTGCAGGGGGGAAGCTCCTCTCTGTGGCCAGGGTGTCCCAATGAGAATTTAGTTCCTGGAAGAGACAGTAGCTCCTCTCTGCAGGCAGGTTGTCCCAGTAAGTATTTAGTTCTCAGGAGAGAGGGTAGTTCCTCTTTGCAGCTGGTCGTCTCCTTATCTGCAGCTCTTGGAGGAGAGGAGGCCCTAGAGTGGGTAGTTCCTCTCTGCAGGCAGATCATCCTGTTGTCTGCAGCTCTTGGCAGAGAGGGTAGCTCCTCTCTGCAGCTGGTCATCCTGTCCTCTTTCTGCCCTCTGCTCTGGCTGAACCCTGCGCTTCTATGGGCCTCAGAGGGGAGGAAGCCCGATGGATCCATGGGTAGCTATGGGCTGGCCCAGAAAAGGCACCAAAAGTCCCCACTCTGGTCAGTGGGACTGGCAGCCCAGCCCCCTGCCTTCAGGTCCTCCCTGGGGACACGATCCGTTCCACTCACAAGCCTATCTGTCTCCCACTGACACTCATGGCGCCCAGGGTGTTTGTGCCAAGGGGTGCTGAAGGCCAGCACCAAGCTGTCCTCAACACCCCTTTGGCTTCCCTTTCATGCTTGTCGGAGCTCAAAGTCCAGAGGGTGCTAAGGCAGCAGGGGGCTGGCATGCCAGCCTTCCTCGAGTGTGTGCACACCTGCGTAGGCCTTGACAACCCCCAGGCTCAGCCTGACTTTGCTCTGAGATCAGAGCAGGCACCAACAGCAGGGAGATATCAGGTAGTGGGAGCAGGCATTTCTGAGCCTATGAGGGCAGCAGGGGGCCTTCCCAGGCCCCCAAGAGTGCAGAGATGACTGGGTCCCCAGCCACAGCTGCAGGGATGGCAGATGACAGGGGTCCTGCTACATGGAGCCAGAGACCCAGGTCTATAGCCACAACATGGGTGACTGCAGCTGCACTCAGGGAGCTCCCACCACACCATCTCGGAAGAGGTAGGGCTCTCACTTGTCCCCGCGCCACAGAGTGTGCAGCTCTGGCCACACCTCCCTGCTGGAGCCAGAGTGATGGCAGTGGCTGCTCCAGACACACAGCTGCTGCCATCAATAACAGAGTATGTATAGTCAGAAGCAGAAAAAATATTTTAAAATTAAAGTAAACTGGTCGGGGGCAGTGGCTCGCGCCTGTAATCCCAGCACTTTGGAAGGCCAAGGCAGGTGGATCACCTGAGGTGAGGAGTTCAAGACCATCCTGGCCAACACAGTGAAACCCTGTCTTAAAAATACAAAAATTAGCTGGGCATATTGGCGCAAGCCTGTAGTCCCAGCTACTCAAGAGACTGAGGCAGGAGAATTGCTAGAACTTGGGAGGTAGAGGTTGCAGTGAGCTGACATTGTGCCACTGCATTCCAACCTGGGTGACAGAGCAAGTCCCTGTCTCAAAAAATAAAAATAAAAATAAAGTATACTACTTATAACACTTTATAATGTTAAACATAGCATTGGATTTGAGCTTCACAGCAACTCACATGGGAACTACTAAGTTTTCCTGTTTTACAGATGAAAACAACTGAGGATTAAAGAAGTTTAGTTCTTTGCCCAAGGTAGACAATTAATTCAGTCAATCTGAGTGTTATGGTCTCAATTATTAAATAATGTCATTTAAATACTAAGTCGTTAATAATACCTAATAGTTATTGAGAACTTACTATGTATCAGGGACCGTGACAGATACATTGACTACATTGCCTGGTACAATCCTCACAAACACTTCAAAAGTTTCCTAAAATTAATCTCTGCAATTAATGCATTACAAAAGAAAAAAATTAAGGAATTTTTGCATTTAATAGACTTAGACAAATATATAAAATCTTTATTTAAAATAACAAATGAGAAACCAAAACAACTTATTTTAAAATTATAGATATTAAAGTGTCTACTAGTTACTATATTATAATGAAAACATTTTAAGTATATGGAGTCAAATTAATGGTGTCCAGGGAAAATAAATCCAGAAATTCCTATGAAAAATTTAATAAATTACTAAAACTATGACAGCATGAGTGCATAATTTTTAAAAGCCTTAGGTATGATGTAATCAGCATAATTTAAAAGGCAAATAAATGCTTTAATATGCAGTTTTTATAAATAAGCAAAGGAAGAAACGAAAATAGATGAGATCATTCTACTTTCAAAAAAAAAAAAAAAAACCAAGCATCCACTTATATCAAGGTTTATCATTTTTTGTTTTTTTTGTAAAACTCTTTATGGTAAATACATTAGGCTTTTCATACCATACCAACTCTGTTCCAGCTGCTTAACTATGCCATTGTAAAGCTGCCACAGACAATATGCTAGTGGATGGGTGTGTCTTTATTACAATAAAACTTTATTTACAAAAACAATCACAGTCACAGGCAAGATTCGACTCACAGTTGGAGAACCTCTGATTTATGCCAGTGAGAAACCACTGTTCTATTAGTAAATTAGTAAAATCAAGGAAACTAAAAGTGAAAAAAGGTATTTGCTGTAAAGAATTTTACTTTATTTTTGCTTCTGTCTTGTATTTTATTTATTTTATTCTCTCAAAGCATTTACTTTTTTAATACTCTCAGAGGTTTTACTTATTTACTTATTTTTTATAAACAAATTTTTGTTCATTTTTTTCTGTAAAAATAAACTGGTGCTGCTGGGGAGTGCATTCATTATAAAAAATAGTAAAACTTTCAAATTTGTATAATCTTTTGACTGATTCTAATTTTAATTCTCATATTTTATCCTAAGAAAATAATTAACATCATTCTGTATCTAAATCTTATTTTCTTGTTGTTTATTATTTATTTTTGGATTCTGCATTTGGAAAAATGCAAGAGAGAAAAGAATGAAAGTAAAACCCGATTTTTAAAAAATGCTTTCAAAAATGTTTATGTATACCTGACAATCTTCAATCCTATTATACTAATAGGAAAAAAGGTGCTAAACATTTATCTTTTAGTTTAGGACTGTCTAGTAGAAATCAATACAGACAACTCTGTTTTTTGGTTATTGTTTGTTGTTTCAGTGAAGCAAATTCATCTTCTCTATGATTTATTCCTTTTAACTTCTTGACCTTATTGCATTGTAAAATGGTTGGCCAGTTTTTTTCTTGCTTTGTTTATATACAAAAAAAGGCCATGAACAATAAAAACAAAAATTAGGTAAAACATATGTATTTTGTAATTCATAAGATACAATATTTTGATGTTTGCTTTGTTAATAATAATTCCACAAAAAATGCACTACTTTTTTGTTATTCTAACTAGTATTCTGATGACCTGTATGTGTTAACCGTTGATACAAAATCCACATGAAAAACAAATAGAACACTAGGTGAATCAGTTTCAAATGTTTGGATTTCATCTGCTGCTTCCTAATGGGCAAGGTTGTTCAAGCACAAAAAAGCCTGTTTCTTACTTCTTCACAGGAAAATGAGAAGGACTGATCCTCTTTAGAGTTCTTCTGAATTCAGAATCATGTTGGGTTAACAGGGTTACTATTTCCAAGTCAACTGTCAGTCTCGGGCATCTGAAACTTCAGGCACCTAGGGTCAATGGTAGCTTGTTAAACCATTCTTACAGGGCTATGAGGGTAGTTGCTTTAGTTAGAGATCCTTCAAATCTTTCTGGTATTCTACTTTCATTTTTTTTCTTCATGTTTCCCTACATTCTCTCTTGATACCACTGTGTTATAACAGCATGCATTGCTGTAACTATGATTAGACATTGCCTTGTCTTTCCTGATGCCAACCAATTGACTTCCAAATAGCAAAGAGAGATCTAGAAAGTAACCCCTTTCACAGTCTTATCACTCCTAATGATGCTCTAAGTTCCATCTTAAACCAAAAATCACAATAATACATTCAAATTAGGTATCAAGCATATTAATGAAATATAGCTCATGTTCATCCAAAACTATACTACTAGAGGTAAAACAAAAAAGTCACATGATGTTTTTCTTTTTAAGTAGGGGATAAAGGAAGAGCTTAGTAAAGAAACAAAGATTTGAGATATTTTGCAGACTTATGAGCATGGTTAAACATCAAGTAAAATGTCCTAAAATGCATAGCTTAACAAATATTTATCTCTAAATAACTAAGATAATTATACTGTAAATGTCAAGTTTAGCATTCCTAGAAACTAGCATATACTAGGTTTAGAATTACATTTATTTAAATTTTGGCATGAGAGTTTTTTTAAACATATAATATCTGTAGTTATAGGTATGTAGCCAGAAACATTTTTTTTTTCCTGATAAAAACTTGTTTCTTTATACTGACTTTCTGGGCCTGATGTGGTCACCTAGAAGACTTATTCCTTCTACTCCATGAACACATGAGTAGACTGAAGAATGACACTGTAGAGCTTTGACAACCCTCTCAAGCAGCCCCAGCTGACATGAATTATGAGGGCCATTATGTGAGAGCTCTGAGGTGAGAGTAAGAAACTTTAAGTGCTTGGTATGTGAAATGTTTAGAAGTTTGGATGCCAGTCCTTTCTTATTAAAAGTTTTTAATTTTTTCAAGATCATATTTAGGATTAAAATTTTTTAATAAAAATCGTCTACTATACATTATCTCCACTTTTGACTTTGCCCTTTTAAAGTAAATCTAAAAATGAGGATATGTTTTATGAAAAAAGATAAGAGTTTTCAAATAAAATTTAGTACTCGTAGATTAGGCAAACTAAAATTCAGAAAGATAGCTCTGCTGTGGTAGTTCTTTATCTCATCAGTAATTTTAGGTTAAAAAAGGTTTAAGTTGATTTAATCAATAGCTTATTTACATATATATCAAATTAGTAATATAAGCAAAAATTAACACATATAAAAACCCATTGACTATACAAGTGATGTTGATAATTAAAATAGAATCTTGTAAATATTTGACTAATGGAAAACACTAGCCAGAGCAGACCAGAATTATGCAATTTTAGTTTATCAATATTACTTCCATAGTAATGTTGAAAATTGGATTCTAGTATTGTCAAACTTAAACATCTTGAATTACTTAAATATGCATCTGAGATTGGTCTACATATTTTGAATTATTATTTCCACCATTTCTATAATGTAGAAGCCACCTCCACTGCATATATTGTTTCTGAGAGTGATATTTTCCCCAAGAATTTTATATTAAAGGTCATTATAAAATATATTGTTATCCTTTAAAAAGTTAAGAGTAGCTAACTAGAGCCTCAAATGCTAGAAGCAGCTCTTTATTTAGTGTTAAGATAGGATAACAGCCTTGACTAAAAAATTAGGGGAGTGGATTCCTGAGATGTGTCTATTGGTAAACCTAAAGGACCAACTGAATGTAAGGACCTAACAAAGTGGGTAAAGAACGTCTGAATTATCTGATTTAGGCAACCAATGAAGGATGAAGCAATGTAGTGTGGAAAGAAATTCAGGAGGATGAATGAGCCTTAGAAGAAAGATGACAAGTTTTGTTTTGGATATGGATTTGAAAGACTGAAAAATCCTCAAAGTAGCGATGCCCAGAGTATAAATGGACATTTGAAAGGAACGATCAGATGAAGGTAAAGATTGAAGTCATCCACAAATTTAGGATTCTAAAATCAGCAAACAATAAGAGAGTGCCTAGACTATGCCAGTTCCTGAAATAATCAACACAGGTCTTTGCTGAGACCACAGAAATGTAAAAATTCCCAAGAAAGATCATGAAGAGGGAAGAGAATTATTCTGAGGACAGAACCCTAATGGTGATGGAAGCTGTAGATGAAAGAGTGAGAGAAGAGACCTGAATTGTGAAAATACTACAGGTAGAAACAATCTAGACATAGGTTCCACCAAAGATATCCTGCTTGAGGATGGGAGCAAGACATACCATATTGTACTCTGGGAATGAGGCACTTTTAAGGCATTTCAAAACATAAAGGGAGGGGTGAATTAGTGAAGCAAAAAAAAAAAAAAAAAAAAAAAAATCAAGAATCTTGTTATTTAAAAGTGTCTAATAGTATTCAAAAGCTTAATATCTTTATACCATATAAGAGGGCATTGGAAAACAGAATAGGCAAGAGTTGCACTTGGCTGATGGAAACAGAAGATTACAAAATTCTCTATACTGTTTGTGAATTGAAAAAAATAAAATGAAATCCAAGCTGCTTTTATCTGCTGTTAACCAAGATACACACAATGTTACAGATCTTTAGTGCACATATCTACTGATATCTACTGCTACTACTTAATTAAAATGGTGATTTTGATTTTGGGTTTAAGAGAGTATTTTATGGGCAGAAATAAGAAAGACCCTATGAATTTCTAGGCATTTTCTCCCTAACTTTTTCCCATGGCAAGCTTCTAGAGCTGATGCAGGGCTGCTACCTGGACCTGTCTTGGAACCAAGCATTTCATGGAAGTAAAGCTAAATCCACTTCACCTGAATGCAATTATCTGCATTGTCTGTGTATATCAGACTGAGTGAGATATTGAGGCATGGGAGGAAGATGAATGAATATGGAGACAGAGAACTTACATCCTAGTACTAGGGCCTTTGGGCAGGAAAATTCATTTTATTTTCTATTTTCTTATTTACATAAAGAGAGGACTGGACTAGACTACTCTAAATTGTCTATAAACTTCTATATTCTGGGATTCTGTAGGGGAAAAGCAAATCATTCCTTACTGCTAATGGCTTGATCTTCCTTAATCCATGGCTATGTTCATAGTACCCAGGTCTTAGAAATAAAAATGTGTGGGAAACATAATTTGCATAGAGAATATTGACATATGTATTCGAATGCTTACTTTTCTAACTCTATAAAAAGTTTAGTAACAGTGTTTAGGATTTTTTGAGAAGTCAAAGCCACTTTAAGGATTCAATACATTTTCTCGACATTTTGCGAAGATACGTACTTACTTGTCTTAAAATGGATGAATCATCAACCGTATTGACACTTCTCTATTTCTTCATCTGTCTGGTTATGGAGTGGGGAGAGGGAAAATGTGAAGAAACACCCAGGGAGATAGATAACTTCAATGGTCTTCTTTCAGTTTAATGACTTTTGCTCCTATTGTATCCACCATTTTCTCTCTACATTTTTTGTTAAATTTTTCTTACAACTTTTATCCTTTTTGACCTTTGAGATCACGGGGGTGCAATTACCCAAACAGTGCCATGATAACCTTAAAGCATAATGCCATCTCACTGAATAGCTCACAGGAAATAATGTATGTTAGCATAGGAAAAATAAAAAGTTCCTTAAATGGGCTACATTGCCTTTGTGCCAATTGTCTTGGTCTTTTAAAGATTAACATTAAGGGTGAGGAAATGTTTCAAGTGAGAACACCGAACAGGTTTCATTGTAATTAGTTTCTATATTCAGATTAATTCATGGGTCCATTGTTAACTACTGAAATGCCCAGACCAGATAAGGTAATCCATCCCTTAGGGAAAAGAATTAATTCAAAGTGTCATGGATATGAACACACAAAGCACACGGAAGAAAATATTCAGTGTGATGGGGGAAGGGTAGGAGGGAGGAGAGGATTTATCTTTGTATTATTTTATTTCAATCTTGAAATATCTTTACATTTCTTTATCTACATGCTTATGAGACTATTGTTTCTGTTGATTCTTATTTTTGAATGATCTGTTCTTTAGCCATTTTCATCAAATGTAAATCGCATGGGAGAACCTTGAAATATCTTTATATTTCTATCTATATATTTGGGAGGTCTTTTTATTCATCTGCTCTTTATCCATTTTGATCAAATACAAAACACATGGGAGGAAAACATCTGTATGATAGCAGGGTTGACAGAGAATAAGTGTTTACACTGTTTTAATCTTGAAATAGTTTTACATTTTTACACATGTGTTTGGGAGGTCATTATTTTTAATCACCTTTTTTAGCCATTTGATGAAATGTAAAACAATATTTTTATGATTTGTATTTTTATTGAGCCAGAATTAATTAAAAAGCAATTTCATTACTTGGAGATAAAGAATGTATTTTTATAGCACATCCCTGGGGCAAAATAACGTGCTACTACCAGAGACAATTTGAGAGGTGCTTAGAAAGATGTTCATCCTCACAATCTATTATTTCTTTTCAAACGACTATCTTTTCACCACACGTATCCTGACAACCTAATGAGTATGAAATTTTCGCCACTTTATTTTTTCTGTGTAATATAAAGAACCAATGACTTATTTGCCAAGACTGATATCTGATTGAGAAGTCACTGCCCACGCTCTTATTTGGATGAGGGTTGGAAAAAATTGAACTTGTTTGTTTTACCACTTCTGCATCTTCCACTCGTGTTGACTTTGAGATTTGCGGCATTTGTTCTCAGCATGGTTTCAGAATCTTTCACAGAGCCGTTCAGAGTTGTCTAGTACCACAAAGAAATCACTAGCTCTTTTGAACAAAGTATTTTAGTCTCTAAGGGTAAAAATTGAGCTCACATTTCTTGACGATAACCTTTAACTCTCTTCAGTACTGGTAGGAGCAGTTAAAATACTACTTAGAACAGAACAAAGTAACTGGAAATATTAGAAAAACATGTTTTTTTCTCCTGGCTGATAATATATTTTACAGTTTTTATTCCTAGTGTGTATTTATAACCAACATATACTCGCTTTGAGATTCATGTGTACCTGCATTTGAAAGGACTAAAATATGCCCTTCTGAACCTTCCTTTCAGTCAAGATTGCATATTTGGAATTTAATCATATTGTTTCCTTCTAAGCTTCCAAATTGAGATTGACTTCATTGGGAATATTCCATGCATGATGGCCTTTAGGTTGAAGCTTTTTCTCCAAACTAAATGAAAACATGGCTTTTCTGTTTGCAGTTCACTTAAGGTGATTCTTAATAGTTAGTGTGTCTGCATCCATCTTCAGCCCCTTTTCATCATTCTATTTGTTTTTTTTTTTTGAATAAACTTAACACAATGTGCTAATTTGGGTGAAATTATAGATGTTGAATCATGATATGAAGGTATTTAAGACACATGCTACAATTCTTTTTGTTCATATTAGACTCACCATAAGCAAAATTTATTTACATTATGCAAATACTGTGCTCTAAAATGTCTTCCCACCAAAATAGCCAAATGGCTTTTAAAATTTGCTTTTAACGTTCAGATAACTTATGTGGCATATATATATATATATATACACACACACACATATATATGTGTATATATACATATGTATGTGTATATATATGTATATATATAGTACCTTGTTCATCCTTTCAATACATTGATGCTATTAAACAATAGCCTTTTGTCAAAATTTGATTGATGATTCTATAACGAGATTATGCTTCCTGACTGTCTTCTAACTAAATAATATCCATGGGGCTCTGAATAGAACATGAAACCACAAAAATTTTAAAATTGGGTATCAAAAATTCTTAATTCTAGTCTTGCCATACTTATTGTTGGCTTTCCCCTGCAACTTTATTTCATTTAATTTACTTAGAATTTACTTCATTACTTTGGTTTGCCTGTAGAAATAAAAGTATTTGCATACTTCACGGAGGTGCCATGTAATTAATGTACTGGAATTGTGGGTTAAATAATTGTGGAGCGCTTTGAGTAACAAGTGTTAATGGTTACTTTGACCTACATGTATGTAAAACACAATCCCAGGGGATGCATCAGTACTCATTAGTGGCTGTTTAAAAGCTGTCTTTTGGTATCCAAAGAGAACCTATCTGAGGAACTCAGTATACTGGGTTGACGTCCATAGCAGCGGTGCACTGATGATGTATCAGTGGACTCTTAGCAGCTGTTCACATTCTAAGAAGTGTCTCAACAGTATCTTGTCCATGACTTTAGTGGATTATAACAAAAAACACAGTGCTGAATGGATGTTTTACCACATATAAAATGGATACTATAAGAATAAACAATGAGCTATTTTGCAATGTATTTATAATTAGATAAGTCTTAATACTATGACAGCAGTCCAAAGATAACTTGACCCTTTACTAGACTCACAATCTTAACATGACTACAATAGAAGCATTGGGAAATCAAGATTGTATCAGTTGTGGAAAACAAAAGAGGTCTCTACCTTGAGAAAAAAACCTCAGGAATGCTTTTAAGGTACACAGTTTGCTCTTTGGAAAAGAGAGAGAGAGATTAACACATTTCCTGAAAAACACAACTGCTTTCATTTAAAAATAATTAGGAAAGATAGTAAGACACAATTATCACAGTGTAATTTGACACAACTGAATCATTGCATGCACAAAATTAAATACTCTTTAGCATTGGGGAAAAAACATTGGTTTGGGAGTAAGACACTTAAATTTGAACTTCAGCTCAGGGTTATCTCTCTCTCTGACAAATATACAAGAAATTTACCTTATCTATACTATTTTCTTGCCATGAAATGAGGATAATATAATCTTAAACACAGGTCTGTTGTAAGAGTTGAAATAATGTTTGCATAAGCTGTAAAACACGTTTAACACATGCTAATTTTGTTATTATTATAAATTCAAGACACATTTGAATCTTTCACTTTGACAATTTACATTCATTTTGTGGAAGTTTCATTTATTTATTGGAAATATCCCTCCAAATATTATTTTCTTGAGTTGAGAATTATGAGATGCTACAGATAAATGCAACAACTCAAGTCATTCAACATCTATCTACATTTGACAAAAGGATATTAAATACCAGAAAGGGCTAACTGCTTTTCACTGGGTCATTTTGCTATTTAGTGGCAAAACAAGACTGGAATCCACATCTCTTAACTTCCAGGCCAAAGGTATTTTTTTTGAATACTGCCATTCAAGTCAGGGTTTTTGTTATTTCTCTGAAAGACTAAGTCATTAGAACTTAATAAAGCCGGGCTGAGTTATTTGCAAAAATAATAAAATAAAATATATAAAATATGATTTTAAAAAAGCAAAAGTGGAAAGCTAATATTAGTTTTAAAAGATCAGGTAAATCAATGAAAACAAAAATTCATGAAACTGATACTTAAGTTTGACTCTTTTATATTTGTGATTTATTCCTATGTATATTTTTTTTTGGAGAGAAGCATTATTTTTTTCGAAATCCACACTTGGAAAGTTCTGGCACTGGTAGTAAAGTTACATCTCATAGTCTGCAAAGATTGAATTGAACCTCTTTTTCATGTTTCAAAGCTGACCTGCAGAGAATACTTTTTTCTTTTAAGGAGTGTGTGCTCAAGTCCTGGGGCACGCTAAGAAACTTGCTGCGGTGCAATACTCAGTGATGTAAAATATGAGAGATGGGCCAAGTTCAGAGCAAAATTAGCATAAAGTTTTTGAGTCTGGTGTTTGGCACAGCCATGTCAACAGTGCACAGTTGGGTAGATGAGTCAGGGGGAGGAATATTCCAATCTTATATAAATTTGGGAATTGCTTAACTAAACAAAGAAAAATACATTTCTTGGCTTCACAACTTCTCAAGAGTCTTTATAATATAGGTATACTTTACGAATCTATACAAAGGGATATTATTTAATAATTTTCTTATTTGACCATTGAATTCAGCTTGTAAGCATAATTCTATTTTCCATATGTGGACTCCAAAAAATATTTTGAAAAAGAAAGTTTCAATGATGTAAAGGAAGACACTTTTGCATTTGTATTAACTTATCTTTCACTATTTACCATTTCTATTTCCATTCCCATTTTGCCTTGCCTATTCTGAAAGTGCCATTCTTCTTAAAAATTCTTGGTACTCCTCTTAAGAACAGTGAAGACAGATACTTTTTGACAGACTGGCTACTGTACTTCACTTTCACTTTTATGCTGGCAATGTCAATTGAATAGATAATTTTTACATGTCTTCAAAGTATTAAGGTAAGAGGCTTTATTAAAATAGAATGAGGCACAAGCGTTAGTGAAATGAGTTTTTGAAGGGTAGCACATGTTTGGTAAGCTTCTAAAACTCAAAAGAGAGATGCAAGCAAAACAATTGACAGTAATTTCAACTTTCCACAGAGTTCAGCGTGAGATTCAAATAACTGTGGGTATGTAGTATTTTCTTTATATTTCGCATGGACTGTTTACTGTTTTTCCATTGGTAGGCAGAAATAATTTACCATTATCATATTGCATTTAAATAAATATTAGGTATTGGGAATAGGTTGTAAAGCAAAAAGGAGTTAAAATGAAAGAATAAAGTCTAAATAATATAGTAATGAGTTTTATTAAAGCATAGATTAACTATGCATTTGTATTAAAAAGATGGCATGCCTTTTAAAAAATATGATTGATTGGCTTCTTTTAATGAATACATACTTATTTTCTTTATTCTCTTCACCTATCATTAAATATGTAATTTGACAAATATCAATAAGACAAAGGCCTATGCACAGACTATTCAAAATAAACTAGAACCATAATTTAGGACTAAAGCGATATGGTTGGGCTGTGTCCCCACCCAAATCTCATCCTTGTAATTGTAATAAGCCCCATGTGTCAAGGGCGGAGCCAGGTGGAGATAATTGAATCACAGAGTTGGTTTCCCTCATACTGTTCTCATGGTGGTGAATAAGTCTCACGAGATCTGATGGTTTTATAAATGGGAGTTGCCCTCACAAGCTCTCTTGACTGCCATCATGTAATATGTGAGTTTGCACTTCATTCGCCTTCCACCATGATTATGAGGCCTTCCCAGCCATGTGGAACTGTGAGTCAGTTAAACCTCTTTTCTTTTTAAATTACTCTGTCTCGAGGATGTCTTTATTAGCAGCATGAGAGCAGACTAACACAGAATGCCAATAAAATTACAGAATCTTTAAGAACATAGAGTATAAGCATTTAAATTCTGCTTGTATTCTCTTAAATGATTACTTATTCCCAGGATGGAACATATTTTTCAAAAGTTAGGGAGATTTTCAGTGCCTTTATGGTAAAAATCTCTACTTTTTTGTTTACTCAGTGAAATTAAACGTAGACTTTTTTGTCATATTTATTAAATTCAAAGAGTCAGATTTTAATACTTTCAGTGAAAAGTAATGAGAATATCCACAAACTCTTTGTATGACCTTCTATTTCTTATCACTACAAAGTTGGATAAAACTTCATTTCATATGTAACTGTAATTAAAGTAATTCCATTCCTCATCACTTGCTAAAGTTATTATTTCCCAATATTTTCTTCACAGCAATTAATAGTATATTATTTATGTTTATTACCATATTTAATTTCTGTCTACTCATCCTAAGTGTGTGATACAAGCAAGCAGAAATTTTGACTAAATTACTTACTATGTATGTAGTAGATTCTTTTTTTTTCTTTTTTTTTTATTATTATACTTTAAGTTCTAGGGTAGATGTGCATAACGTACAGGTTTGTTACATATGTATACTTGTGCCATATTGGTGTGCTGCACCCATCAACTCATCAGCACCCATCAACTCGTCATTTACATCAGATATAACTCCCAGTACAATCCCTCCCCCCTCCCCCACCCCTTCCCCAGGATAGGCCCTGGTTTTGATGTTCCCCTTCCCAAGTCCAAGTGATCTCATTGTTCAGTTCCCACCTATGAGTGAGAACATGTGGTGTTTGGTTTTCTGTTCTTGCGATAGTTTGCTAAGAATGATGGTTTCCAGCTGCATCCATGTCCCTACAAAGGACACAAACTCATCCTTTTTTATGGCTGCATAGTATTCCATGGTGTATATGTGCCACATTTTCTTAATCCAGTCTGTCACTGATGGACATTTGGGTTGATTCCAAGTCTTTGCTATTGTGAATAGTGCCACAATAAACATACGTGTGCATGTGTCTTTATAGCAGCATGATTTATAATCCTTTGGGTATATACCCAGTAGTGGGATGGCTGGGTCATATGGTACATCTAGTTCTAGATCCTTGAGGAATCCCCATACTGTTTTCCATAATGGTTGAACTAGTTTACAATCCCACCAACAGTGTAAAAGTGTTCCATTTCTCCACATCCTCTCCAGCACCTATTGTTTCCTGACTTTTGAATGATTGCCATTCTAACTGGTGTGAGATGGTATCTCATTGTGGTTTTGATTTGCATTTCTCTGATGGCCAGTGATGATGAGCATTTTTTCATGTGTCTGTTGGCTGTATGAATGTCTTCTTTTGAGAAATGTCTGTTCATATCCTTTGCCCACTTTTTGATGGGATTGTTTGTTTTTTCTTGTAAATTTGTTTGAGTTATTTGTAGGTTCTGGATATTAGCCCGTTGTCAGATGAGTAGATTGCAAAAATTTTCTCCCATTCTGTAGGTTGCTTGTTCACTTTGATGGTAGTTTCTTTTGCTGTGCAGAAGCTCTTTAGTTTAATTAGATCCCATTTGTCAAATTTGCCCTTTGCTGCCATTGCTTTTGGTGTTTTAAACATGAAGTCCTTGCCCATGCCTATGTCCTGAATGGTACTACCTAGGTTTTCTTCTAGGGTTTTTATGGTATTAGGTCTAACATTTAAGTCTCTTATCCATCTTGAATTAATTTTCGTATAAGGAGTAAGGAAAGGATCCAGTTTCAGCTTTCTACTTATGGCTAGCCAATTTTCCCAGCACCATTTATTAAATAGGGAATCCTTTCCCCATTTCTTGTTTCTCTCAGGTTTGTCAAAGATCAGATGGCTGTAGATGTGTGGTATTATTTCTGAGGACTCTGTTCTGTTCCATTGGTCTATATCTCTGTTTTGGTACCAGTACCATGCTGTTTTGGTTACTATAGCCTTGTAGTATAGTTTTAAGTCAGGTAGCATGATGCCTCCAGCTTTGTCCTTTTGACTTAAGATTGTCTTTGCAATGTGGGCTCTTTTGTGGTTCCATATGAACTTTAAAGCAGTTTTTTCCAATTCTGTGAAGAAACTCATTGGTAGCTTGATGGGGTGGCATTGAATCTATAAATAACCTTGGGCAGTATGACCATTTTCACAATATTGATTCTTCCTATCCATGAGCATGGTATGTTCTTCCATTTGTTTGTGTCCTTTTATTTCGCTGAACAGTGGTTTGTAGTTCTCCTTGAAGAGGTCCTTTACATCCCTTGTAAGTTGGATTCCTAGGTATTTTATTCTCTTTGAAGCAATTGTGAATGGAAGTTCATTCCTGATTTGGCTCTCTGTTTGTCTGTTACTGGTGTATAAGAATGCTTGTGAATTTTGCACATTAATTTTGTATCCTGAGACTTTGCTGAAGTTGCTTATCAGCTTAAGGAGATTTTGGGCTGAGACGATGGGGTTTTCTAAATATACAATCATGTCATCTGCAAACAGGGACAATTTGACTTCTTCTTTTCCTAACTGAATACCCTTTATTTCTTTCTCTTGCCTGACTGCCCTAGCCAGAACTTCCAACATTATGTTGAATAGGAGTGGTGAGAGAGGGCATCCCTGTCTTGTTCCAGTTTTCAAAGGGAATTTTTCCAGTTTTTGCCCATTCAGTATGATATTGGCTGTGGGTTTGTCATATATAGCTCTTATGATTTTGAGGCACGTTCCATCAATACCAAATTTATTGATCGTTTTTAGCATGAAGGGCTGTTGAATTTTGTCAAAGGCCTTTTCTGCATCTGTTGAGATAATCAGGTGGTTCTTGTCTTTGGTTCTGTTTATATGATGGATTACATTTATTGATTTGTGTATGTTGAACCAGCCTTGCATCCCAGGGATGAAGCCAACTTGACCTTGGTGGATAAGCTTTTTGATGTGCTGCTGGATTTGGTTTGCCAGTATTTTATTGAGGATTTTTGCATTGATATTCATCAGGGATATTGGTCTAAAATTCTCTTTTTTTGTTGTGTCTCTACCAGGCTTTGGTATCAGGATGATATTGGCCTCATAAAATGAGTTAGGGAGGATTCCCTCTTTTTCTATTGATTGGAATCATTTCAGAAGGAATGGTACCAGCTCCTCCTTGTAACTCTGGTAGAATTCAGCTGTGAATCCATCTGGTCCTGGACTTTTTTTGGTTGGTAGGCTATTAATTATTGCCTCAATTTCAGAGCCTGCTATTGGTCTATTCAGGGATTCAACTTCTTCCTGGTTTAGTCTTGGGAGAGTGTAAGTGTCCAGAAAATTATCCATTTCTTCTAGATTTTCTAGTTGATTTGCATAGAGGTGTTTATAGTATTCTGTGATGGTAGTTTGTATTTCTGTGGGGTCAGTGGTGATATCCCCTTTATCATTTTTTATTGCATCTATTTGATTTTTCTCTCTTTTCTTCTTTATTAGTCTTGCTAGTGGTCCGTCAATTTTGTTGATCTTTTCAAAAAACCAACTCCTGGATTCATGGATTTTTTGGAGGATTTTTTGTGTCTCTATCTCCTTCAGTTCTGCTCTGATCTTAGTTATTTCTTGCCTTCTGCTAGCTTTTGAATGTGTTTGCTCTTGCTTCTCCAGTTTTTTTAATTGTGATGTTAGAGTGTCAATTTTAGATCTTTCCAGCTTTCTCTTGTGGACATTTAGTGCTATAAATTTCCCTCTACACACTGCTTTAAATGTGTCCCAGAGATTCTTGTATGTTGTATCTTTGTTCTCATTGGTTTCAAAGAACATCTTTATTTCTGCTTTCATTTCGTTATGTACCCAGTAGTCATTCAGGAGCAGGTTGTTCAGTTTCCATGTAGTTGAGCGGTTTTGATTGAGTTTCTTAGTCCTGAGTTCTAGTTTGATTGCACTGTGGTCTGAGAGATAGTTTGTTATAATTTCTGTTCTTGTGCATTTGCTGAGGAGTGCTTTACTTCCAATTATGTGGTCAATTTTGGAATAAGTGTGATGTGGTGCTGAGAAGAATGTATATTCTGTTGATTTGGGGTGGAGAGTTCTGTAGATGTCTACTAGGTCTGCTTGCTGCAGAGATGAGTTCAATTCCTGGATATCCTTGTTAACTTTCTGTCTCATTGATCTGTCTAATGTTGACAGTGGGGTGTTGAAGTCTCCGATTATTGTTGTATGGGAGTCTAAGTCTCTTTGTAAGTCTCTAAGACAAAGAAGACAAAGTCTTCTTTGTCTCCTTTGATCTTTGATGGTTTAAAGTCTGTTTCATCAGAGACTAGGATTGCAACCCCTGCTTTTTTTTGTTCTCCATTTGCTTGGTAGATCTTCCTCCATCCCTTTATTTTGAGTCTATGTATGTCTCTGCATGTGAGATGGGTGTCCTGAATACAGCAGACTGATGGGTCTTGACTCTTTATCCAGTTTGCCAGTCTGTGTCTTTTAATTGGAGCATTTAGTCCATTTACATTTAAGGTTAATATTGTTATGTGTGAACTTGATCCTGCCATTATGATATTAACTGGTTATTTTGCTTATTAGTTGATGCAGTTTCTTCCTAGCCTCGATGGTCTTTACATTTTTGCATGTTTTTGCAATGGCTGGTACCTGTTGTTCCTTTCCATGTTTAGTACTTCCTTCAGGGTCTCTTGTAAGGCAGGCGTGGTGGTGACAAAAACTCTAAGCATTTGCTTATCTGTAAAGGATTTTATTTCTCCTTCACTTATGAAACTTAGTTTGGCTGGATAGGAAATTCTGGGTTGAAAATTCTTTTCTTTAAGAATGTTGAATATTGGTCCCCACTCTCTTCTGGCTTGTAGAGTTTCTGCCGAGAGATCTGCTATTAGTCTGATGGGCTTCCCTTTGTGGGTAACCCGACCTTTCTCTCTGGCTGCCCTTAAGATTTTTTCCTTCATTTCAACGTTGGTGAATCTGGCAATTATGTGTCTTGGAGTTGCTCTTCTGGAGGAGTATCTTTGTGGCGTTCTCTGTATTTCCTGCATTTGAATGTTGGCCTGCCCTACTAGGTTGGGGAAGTTCTCCTGGATGATATCCTGAAGAGTGTTTTCCAACTTGGTTCCATTTTCCCCCTCACTTTCAGGTACCCCAATCAGACGTAGATTTGGTCTTTTTACATAATCCCATACTTCTTGCAGGCTTTGTTCATTTCTTTTTCTTCTTTTTTTCTTTTGGTTTCTCTTCTCGCTTCATTTCATTCATTTGTTCCTCAATAGCTGATACTCTTTCTTCCAGTTGATCAAGTCGGTTACTGAAGCTTGTGCTTTTGTCATGTATTTCTCATGTCATGGTTTTCATCTCTGTCATTTCATTTATGACCTTCTCTGCATTAATTATTCTAGCTATCAATTCTTCCACTCTTTTTTCAAGATTTTTAGTTTCTTTGCACTGGGTACGTTAATTCCTCCTTTAGCTCTGAGAAGTTTGATGGACTGAAACCTTCTTCTCTCATCTCGTCAAAGTCATTCTCTGTCCAGGTTTGATCCATTGCTGGCTATGAGCTGTACTCCTTTGCAGGGGGAGATGTGCTCTTATTTTTTGAATTTCCAGCTTTTCTGCCCTGTTTTTTCCCCATCTTTGTGGTTTTATCTGCCTCTGGTCTTTGATGATGGTGACGTACTGATGGGGTTTTGGTGTAGATGACCTTCCTGTTTGATAGTTTTCCTTCTAACAGTCAGGACCCTCAGCTGTGGGTCTGATGGAGATTACTTGAGGTCTACTCCAAACCCTGTTTGCCTGGGTATCAGCAGCAGAGGCTGCAGAAGGTAGAATATTGCTGAACAGCGAGTGTACCTGTCTGATTCTTACTTTGGAAGCTTCCTCTCAGGGGTGTACTCCACCCTGTGAGGTGTGGGGTGTCGCTCTGCCCCTAGTGGGGGATGTCTCCCAGTTAGGCTTCTCAGGGGTCAGGGACCCACTTGAGCAGGCAGTCTGTCCCTTCTCAGATCTCAGCCTCCATGTTGGGAGATCCACTGCTCTCTTCAAAGCTGTCAGACAGAGTCATTTGCATCTGCAGTGGTTTCTGCTGCTTTTTTTGTTGTTCTTATTCTTGTTGTTGTTTAGCTGTGCCCTGTCCCCAGAGGTGGAGTCTACAGAGACAGGCAGGCTTCCTTGAGCTGCTGTGAGCTCCACCCAGTTCCAGCTTCCCAGTGGCTTTGTTTACCTACTTAAGCCTCAGCAATGGCAGGCGCCCCTTCCCCAGCCTTGCTGCTGCCTTGCAGTTGGATCGCAGACTGCTGTGCTAGCAATGATGGCGGCTCTGTGGGCGTGGGACCCTCCTGGCCAGGTGTGGGATATAATCTCCTGGTGTGCCCGTTTGCTTAAAGCGCAGTATTGGGGTGGGAGTTATCCAATTTTCCAGGTGTTGTGTGTCTCAGTTCCCCTGGCTAGGAAAAGGGATTCCCTTCCCCCTTGCACTTCCCAGGTGAGCCGATGCCTCACCCTGCTTCAGCTCTTGCTGGTCGGGCTGCAGCAGCTGACCAGCACTGATTGTCTGGCACTCCCTAGTGAGATGAACCCATTACCTCAGTTGAAAATGCAGAAATCACTGGTCTTCTGTGTCAGTCACGCTGGGAGTTGGAGACTGGAGTTGTTCCTATTCGGCCATCTTGCTCCCTGGATTCTTAATAAATGTTTAAAAATCAAGTCCACTCTCTGTTTTGGCTCATAAAGAAAGTGTATCTGTAAAGCAATGTGACAGAATTTATCCTTGATGAAAGTTAATTTATACTGATGAAAGGTAATTAAAACCAAGACTTAAATAAATCTTAATTTGTAATAAGATTGCTACACTCAGTCAGATTCTAGAATGTTTATTAAAATATTTGTCTTGTTATTTGGTATGTCTGACTTAAGCAGGTTTGAAAATAATGATTAAATAAAATCATCAAAATGACTTTCTTAGACCAAGAAAAATGTTTCTACAGGTTAAATCTTCCTATAAGGTAGCTGCCTTCATCCTGTCAAACACGCTGCCTTCACAGGCATATTTTATACCACTACGGGATGCTAGAGAAAGTGTGTAGATATGTCAGTTCAAGTATATAGCTTTCATGGGAAAAATTCTAAAATTAATTTTGCATTAATATTCACTTATTTAAGTTCAGCAAAGATTAATTAAGGGTGTACTATATCCAGGTTTTGTATTTCTCACTTCGAATGTTACAGTGGCTAGTACAATCTACTTTCAAGGGACGCAGAGTAGTGAAAAATGTAGATGAATGAAATAGTCTGTTAATGCCTCTGAGTATACTGAATGCAACTGAATGAATCATGGGGATAAACAGGTAAGTCAGCAATTCTAGCTGAAGAGTTTAACACATCCCTTTCAGAAATTGACAGATCAAGGCCACAAAGTCCCAAATAAGAAGCAGAAGATCTGAGTAACATGATTAGAAACTCTACACTCAGCCTACAAAGACCATATGCTCTTTTTAAGTATTCACAGCATTTTATCATATACTAGGACAAAGTAATCATCAATATATTTCAAAAAATCAATGCAATATAGCATTCTTCTCAATAAAATTTGCTAATACTGGAAACTAATAACTAAAGAACTATAAAAATCTTATGATTGGAAACTAGATAACATGCTATTAAGTAGCCATGTATTACAAAGAAAATCCTAAGGAAAGATATAAAATAATTACAATAGAATGATGTTTAAAAGAATGTATGTCAAAAATTGTGACACACAACCAGATCAGTATTTACAGGGAAACTTATCATTTAAATATATTTGTGAAGAAATTAGAGGGATTAACAGCATATGAACTAAGTGTTCAAGAATTAAAACATCAGCAAACAAAACCAAAGAAATAGATACAAAATAAATTACAAAGGTAAGAGTATATGTCTAAACTACATACCTCTGAAATGCAGAAAAACAGCACACTGAGTGGAGAAACAGTAGGTGTTTTTCTTTAAGATTGGAACTAAACAAGAAAGTATACTGCATCTGATGGGATAAGCTACACTAAGATGTAGTAATAAACACCGGATATCAGAAGTTTAAAAACAATGACGATTATTTCTCACCATTACTACATACCCATCACTAGGAGATCTCCTGCACATAATTCTTGCTCAGTGAACCAGGCTAATGAAGTGTCCATAATCTGTAAACCTCAAGCTGATGTGGCAGAAAAAAAAAAAAAAAAAAAAAAGGTATGTGGTAAATTGCACACTGGTTTTTAAGATTTACTTCTAGAAGTCATAAAGGTTATTTCTGCTTATATTTCACTGGCCAAAGCAGGTCACATGCTTCTTTCTTCCTTCAAAGGAGAAGGCAGACACAATTCTTAATTTTACCATATTCCTTGAAAAAGGAAAATGGGATGGTCATGGGGTGTGGTGGGGTAGAGGGAGAGTAAGGAGGCTTAATGAATGCCACTTTAGTATCTTCTTTACTATTTGCATATCACTAGAGATCACGAAAACATGGCAAAAAAAAAGGTGAAGATTTTTGTAGGTATGTCAGGTAAAAATTGCATTCGGCAGCTTGTAACAGAAATGCAATTACAATTCAAACACACAAATATTTAATCTTTCATATATAGTCAAGAGTAAATAGATTTAGGCTAGTATGGTGTGTCCACACAACCATCATTTACCCAGTTTCGTCCTACTTTTCTCTTCTGCCATACTCTAGAGAAAAAAAAAAAATCATCTTTTTATTCTCTATTATGAGACTTTATAAAATGAGGGTGTTGCATGCAAACCTGGAATCAGGCTGACAAAACAGCAAGTTAAAAAGTAGAAATAATTAAAAATCCGTTAAGTGTTTTAATATTATGTATAAAAAGAAAATTCTCATGGAACCCAACTTTTACAAAGATTTCAGATCAAGTTTTATAAAGATAAGATCCATTTTGATTTCATAAGGCCATCTCTCTTCATTCTACCATTAACAAGAGCCTAGAAAAACTCAGAATAACATGACACCACTGCTCACCTACAGCCTCCATTTAGAAAACACAGATCTTCTTCAGCAGGAATCGATCAAATGTTCAGAAATGTGTGCTCTTGGTAAGAGCTTCCATCTCTCCTGACCCTCATCACTCGTAGTCTTGATACAACCATCTCCAAAAGAAATCCCCAAAGAAATCTCTGCATTATGTTTTCTGTTTCTATCTGCCCTTCCTCTCCATTTCCTGAAACCCTTGCTCTGTGCCCTCTGAAACTTAAGGTAACTGTTAGCTAAATCACCTACATCCTCAACTCATTCTCTGATTGATTGATCTTTTAAATTTAAATTGCTCTCACTGGCCATTGGCTGTCCTTTACTTCTTTGGAATTTCTCTTTCCAGTGGTAAAAACTTCTTCTTTCACACCCATGTGAGAATAAAGAAACAATAAGCATCTTGCTAACCCTCCAAAATGGCTTTCCCCTACTCTCTGACTGCTATCTCTTCTCTTTCTGTTTCAGTTACTCTAGGGTCCTAGTTCCAACCATCCTTTGATTATACGGAGAACCGCCACTTCATCACTGTTTTTCACTCCATGTGTTCCCACATTTATCTTCATATCCAGCTTAAATTCCACATCGGTCATTATAGTTACTCCTTAAATCACCCTAAACTCGTTTGATCTTTTCTAGCATCACCTTCCTCCCTTGACTAAACCAGAAGCCCTCTTCCTGCTTGCCTAGTATCTGTACCAGCACAGATAAACATAGGGAGAACGAAGAAGCACACAATCATGCTGACTGTTTCATTTTAAAATCTATGACCATTAACTTCAAGACCATTCACGTTGCTTGGGAATCTTATTATGTTTCCCTCATCTGTTCACCGTCCCTCTCTCCTAGTGGACTATTGTATACATTCTTCCTTTCTTCAGGTCTTTGACACTACTCCCTAACCCTTAAACTTACAAAAGGAATTGGAGATAATGAAAGCAAAAAGAAAAGAATTTTCATAAGCACCCACTACCACCAAATGTACACAACAGTGTGCATTTGTGCTCACATACTCTCTGTTCTCTAATAAGATGGAAGGACTCACAACACATTTGTCTCTGCTTGCTGTGTACATACTGTTTCCTCTCTCTTCACTCAATAGCAATGCTTCAGTCATTTTTCTCTCTCCAATGTCATCATTTTTCTTCTCTTTAATAAATCATTTCCATCAGCATAAAAAAATGCAGATATTTCTTCCATATTAAAGAATCACTGCTGGGCGCGATGGCTCACATCTGTAATCCCAGCACTTTGGGATGCCAAGGCAGGTGGACCACCTGAGGTCAGGAGTTCAGGACCAGTCTGGCCAACATTTTGAAACCCCATCTTTACTAAAAATACAAAATATTAGCCAAATGTGGTGGCAGGCACCTGTAATTCCAGCTACTCGGGAGGCCGAGGCAGGAGAATCACTTAAACCCGGGAGGCAGAGGTTGCAGTGAGTTGAGATTACGGCTTCACACTCCAGCCTGGGAAACAAGAGTGAAACTCAGTCTCTAAATAAATAAATGAATAATAAAAAACTCTAGATTTTAATTTACTCTAGGTATTTTCCTATTTTTTCTCTTTTTTAAAAAAAAAAATAGCCGAAGTCCTTGAAAGAGTTGTCTTTAACTCAATGACAGTAAATTCTTCCTTTCTTTTTTTCTATTGAACTGACTACAATCAGATTTTTGCTCCCCCATGCAACAAGTTGGCTACTGTCAAGTCAATAGCCTTCATTGGGCTAAATCCAATGGTCAATTTTTAAATCTTTCCTTATTTAACCTATGAAGGAATATAAAATATCATAATTATATTAGCAATTACATTTGACATTTGACACACTTGATCACTCTCCTTGGAACATTTTTTCCCCACTTGGCTTCTAAACTAATATCAGTGCCTAATTTTGTGTCTTCCTCTTTAGCAGCTTCTTCCAACTTTTCTCCACTATTTCTGCCTCCCTTCTTGGCCAGTTAACATTAGCTTTTTCTCAGACCTTTTTTTCCTTTTAAACAATGTTATTAAGATATAATTCACATACCATACAATTCACCCATTGAATGTTTATAATTTGTTTTTATTATATTCACACATAGATGCAACCACTGTCAGTCAATTTTAGAACATTTAGAACACTTAAAAAATAAGGACATCATCACTTCAAAATAAACCATGTCCTCTTTAGCTATCTCTCTGCTACTCTCTCCTCCAGCCCCCAGAGCTAAGCAACTCTTTGTACGTAAACATTGCCCTGTTTTGGGCATTTCATATAAACAGACTCATATAATATGTGATATTTTGTAACTACCTTATTTCACTTAGCATAATGTTTTCAAGGTTCATCTATGTTGTATTATGTATCAGTAATTCATTCCTTTTTATCACTGAATAATATTCCATTGCATGGATGTACCACATTTTGTTTATTCATTCATCTGTTGATGGACATTTGGGTTCCCATCTTTTGGCTACTATGAATGATATGTTTTCATTTACCTTGAATTATGTCTAGAATATCATTAACTGATTTTTGACAAGAGTGCCAAGATCATCTAATTGGCAAACAATCGTTATATCAACTAGAAATGTTGGAACAAATGAATAGTCAAATGCAAAAGAATAAAATCAGTCTCTTACCTCTTACTAGTCATAAAAATTAACTCAAAGTGAATCAAAAATCTAAATGTAAGAGCTAAAATTATAAAACTTTTGAAAGAATACATCGAGAAAATTTTCACGACCTTGGATTTGGCAAAGTATTCTTAGACAGAATACCCAAAGTAAAAGCAACAAAAGAGAAACACCAGAAAAATTAAATTTTTATCAAATTAAAACTTTAATGTTTCAAAGGACACCATCAATAAAGTGAAAAAAATTACAGAATGGACCAAAATATTTGCAAATTATATCTGATAAAAAAGTATTGAGAATATATGAGAAACTCATACAATTCATCAATTAAAAACAAACAGCCCAATTACAAATGAAGTATTTGAGTGGATATTTCTGCAAAGAAGATATACAAATGGCCAATCAACACATGACATAATTTTCACCCTCACTAATTATCAGGCAAATGCATATTAAAATAACAATGAGATACCACTTCACATGCCACTATGATCAAAAAGTCAAATAATAATAAGCATTGAGGAGGACAATAATAAGTATTGGGGATGACGTAGAGATTCAGAATCCTCACATTGCTAATATGAGCATTTTACACCCCTATCAGGTATGTAAAATGTAGAGCTGCTTTGGCGAAGAGTCTAGCAATTCCTCAAATGATTAAATCTTTTACTATATGACCCAGAAATGCCACTCTTTTCTTGTTTGTTTTTATCTCCTACAGCCTTCAGATGAAAGAATTCCACATTTATATATATATTTCTTTATTAAAATATCTACATTCGTTTCCTTTGTGCTCTGATCACTCATCATTTTAAATACTCTATATGCTGATGAATCCCAGATTTACGTCTTCAACCCAGACTTCTCACATGAAATTTGGATGTACATATTAATCGCCAAGTAAACACATGTGGAATATCTAATGAGACTTCTTAAACTGATTTCCTAATATATCCTCATCCTCACTCAAACCTATTTCACCTACATTCTTTCTCATCTAAGGAATGACATTTCCATATTTCCATTTGCTTAACCTATTTGTATTTTTCACTCTCCCATGTGATGTCTCCCATGACACTTCTCTTCATCTCATTCAATCATTCCTCAAATGCTTTTAGCTTTGCTTCCACCCTGGTCTGGATCACTATCCTCTCTCCCAAGCACGATTTCAGTAGCCACTTATCTGGCATTCCTTCTTCTACTCTTGCTTTCTTTCATTCTATTTGCCCCATATGATGAAAAGAATCTTGTTTAAATCTAAGCCAGATCACATCAGTCGTACTCAAAACTTTCAAGTGGTTTCTACTATCCTCAGAATACAATAAAAATTCAAACAATAACCTTAAATGTTTGCATAATTCCTCAGCACATCCTTCCTTTTCCAACTCCCCACTCTTACTACTCTCCTCTCATTCTCACTACATTAGTCACACTGGCCTCCTTGCTTTTCCTCCAGCTTGTTGGACATACATGTGCTTCAGGGCCTTTGCCCTTGTTTTTCTCTTCTTTTGATATTTTCTTTCTTTAGATATTCAAATGGTTTTCTCCTTCACTTACTTCAAGCCTTCACCTTAATGTTAAATTTTCAGTGAGACTTCCTCTAGCTAACTCTGAAGTTTCACAAACATATCTGACACTGCCTATCTGTCCCCTCTTCTCTGCTGTATTAGTTTGTTTTCATGCTGCTGATAAAAACACACCCAAGACTTGGCAATTCACGAAAGAAAGAGATTTAATTGGACTTACAGTTCCATGTGACTGGGGAAGCCTCACAATCGTGGTGGAAGGCAAAGAGGAGCAAGTCCAGTCTTACATGGATGACGGCAGAAAAAGAGAGAATGAGAAAGATGCAAAAGTGGAAACCCATGATGAAACCATCAGATCTCGTGAGACTTATTCACCACCACGAGAACAGTATGAGGGCAACAGCCCCAACGATTCAATTTTCTCTCACCTGGTCCCTCCCACAACACATGGGAATTACAGACAATTCAAGATGAAATCCATGCAAGTCCCGTCTTACATGGATGACGGCAGAGAGAATGAGAAAGACGCAGAAGTGGAAACCCCTGATGAAACCATCAGATCTCGTGAGACTTATTCACCACCACGAGAACAGTATGAGGGAAACAGCCCCACGATTCAATTATCTCTCGCCTGGTCCCTCCCACAACACATGGGAATTAGGGACAATTCAAGATGAAATTTGGGTGGGGGCACAGAGCCAAACCATATCACCTGTTTTCCTTTTCAGCATTTATTATGATCTAACATAAAATATCTTTTACTGATTTATTTGTTTACTGTCTGCTCCCCGATTAAAGTACAATCCTTATGATGGCAGAGATTTTGCTTTTTTTGTTTACTGCTGGCTTCCAGTGCTTAGAATAGTGCCCACTCCGACAGTAGTCACTCAACAATATTCCGTCAAGGAAAGATGGTAAATTTTTCAAAGACAGAGGATACTATTCAGAATGGAGCTTAATTTGCTCTGGAGGGAAATGTTTTCACTGGATAATTTATTTGGCTAGACTCCTTGGAATTGCACCACATAAGGGGCATTTGCCAAGACTCAGTCAGAAATTGGTATACATCAAAACACAGAAGATTCGGTTGAATTTGACTTATGAAGCCAGTCAATTCAGTTGAATTTGACATGTGAGCCTCCAAATTGTCAAGCTAAATCTAAGCCTACATTATGTCATTCAAAAACTTCATAACATACATAAGAAAATCCACTGGCCGGGCGCGGTGGCTCAAGCCTGTAATCCCAGCACTTTGGGAGGCCGAGACGGGCGGATCACGAGGTCAGGAGATCGAGACCATCCTGGCTAATACGGTGAAACCCCGTCTCTACTAAAAAAAAATACAAAAAACTAGCCGGGCGACGAGGCGGGCGCCTGTAGTCCCAGCTACTCGGGAGGCTGAGACAGGAGAATGACGTGAACCCGGGAGGCGGAGCTTGCAGTGAGCTGAGAGCCGGCCACTGCACTCCAGCCTGGGCGGCAGAGCAAGACTCCGTCTCAAAAAAAAAAAAAAAAAAAAAAAAAAGAAAATCCACAAATCTTCCTTCTCTATGTATAATGAAATGGTCTCATTTCACAGGGTCATATATTACTTGATTTTTTTAATTATGAAAGCTTTATATGAAAAAGGCTTTCTTTCATCATCACTGGCCATCAGAGTAAAGCAAATCAAAACCACAATGAGATACCATCTCACACCAGTTAGAATGACATCATTAAAAAATAAGGAAACAATAGGTGCTGGAGAGGATGTGGAGAAATAGGAACACTTTTACACTGTTGGTGGAACTGTAAACTAGTTCAACCACTGTGGAAGACAGTGTGGCAATTCCTCAAGGATCTAGAACTAGAAATACCATTTGACCCAGCCATCCTATTATGGGGTATATACCCAAAGGACTGTAAATCATGCTGCTATAAAGACACATGAACACATATGTTTATTGCAGCACTATTCACAATAGCAAAGACTTGGAACCAACCCAAATATCCATCAATGACAGACTGCATTAAGAAAATGTGATGCATATACATCATGGAATACTATGCAGCCACGAAAAAAGGATGAGTTAATTTCCTTTGTAGGGACACGGATGAAGCTGGAAACCATCATTCTCAGCAAACTATCACAAGGACAGAAAACCAAACACCACATGTGCTCACTCATAGGTGGGGACTGAACAATGAGAACACTTGGATACAGGAAGGGGAACATCACACACCGGGACTTGTCATGGGGTAGGGAGAGAGGGGAGGGATAGCATTAGGAGACACACCTAATGTAAATGATGAGTTGATGGGTGCAGCACACCAACATGGCACATGTATACATATGTAACAAACCTGCAAGTTGTGCACATGTACCCTAGAACTTAAGGTAAAATTTAAAAAAAGAAAAAGAAAAAGGCTTTGTTTAATAAGACCTTGGATAGCCTGTTTGAAGTTTCATCCCAATTACTTTACTAACCACACCAATTTTGTATTATTATCTTTGTTATTTTCTTGTTTGTATATAGAAACCTTCAATATTGTATATTCTTCAAGCTGGCACTAAAAGGGCAAGACATATTTGCTAGAATGCAAAGAGGAGAAAGGTTGCTTTGATTTGTCATAGATAGTCATAGGAAAAGATTACCTTTCCCTTAATGTACCAGACAGTTTAAAGACATCTTTATATAAGGAAAGATTCCTATGCGAATTAGCATTTCCTACCTTTTTGCAACCCTCACTTTTACTGCAAGTGGACATCACACACAAAAACAAAACAATTTTTTACTTACATTTGCTAACTATAACTCAGGTGATGAGACTTATTAGGCACTCAATAAATATTTGATACTTTTGACATTTTTAAAACCTAAATTTGTGTTGGTAAATGTTAAGGGCCTCCTCAGACTTTTGACAGTAAAAGGTTAATAGTACTAAATATCAGAAACTTTTAGTGATATTAAACTTATGACTATCCCTATGAATATTCATATATGTACACGGCAAAGGGATGACAGGTAAAGACAAAAACATCTAGGATTTCTATTCAGGCTTATGTTTGACATCCGTGTTTTATTATTTTATGGAAATTGCGTGACTTAGGACATGAGTGCAATTGATTTTTTCAAAGTCAAATGAAGAATCATGCTAGAAAATTTTAGGTAATGCTTATCATAATAAAGAGTGAATATTACATAGAGTCATAAAACAGGCAAATTAAATCATAGATTATTAATTCTTCATGTAGTAGACAACTTGTGATGATACATTTCAATTTATAGGATAAAACTGGAAACATTTTGATAAACTAAAACTTTTGCATTTCTTCTCTTTCATTTTATTTTATTTTATTTAGTTCCAGGGTACATGTGCAAGATGTGCAGGTTTGTTATATAGGTAAATGTGTGCCATAATGGTTTTCTGCACCTATCAACCCATCATCTATGTGTTAAGCCCTGCATGCATTAGCTATTTTTCCTGATATTCTCCCTCTCCTCCCCCGACAGTCCCCAGTGTGCACTGTTCCCCTCCCTGTGTCTATGTGTTCTCATTGTTCAACTCCCACTTATAAGTGAGTACATATGGTGTTTAGTTTTCTATTCCTGCATTAGTTTGCTGAGGGTAATGGTGTCCAGTTTTATACATGTCACTCCAAAGGACATGATCTCATTCCTTTTTATGGCTGCATAGTATCCCATGGTGTATATGAACCATATTTTCTTCATTCAGTTTATCATTGATGAACATTTGGGTTGATCCATGTCTTTGTTGTTGTGAATAGTGCTGCAATGAACATACACGTGCATGTATCTTTATAATAGAATGACTTATATCCCTTTGGGTATATACTCAGTAATGAGATTGCTGGCTCAAATGGTATTTCTGGTTCTAAATCTTTTAGGAATCACCACACTGTCTCCCACAATGGTTGAACTAACTTAGGTTTCTATCAAGTGTGTAAAAGTGTTCCTATTTCTCCACACCTTGTCAGCATCTGTTGTTTCTTGACATTTTCATAATCACCATTCTGACTGGCGTGAGACGGTATTTCATTGTAGTTTTGATTAGCACTTCTCAAATCATCAGTGATGCTGAGCTTCCCCCCACCCCCTTAAGATGTTTGCTTATATTCCTGAAGATTTTTGTGAACAAAAAAATGCTTTACCCACAAAAACTCAGAATATCTCCAGGAAAAAGCCTCATGAACCATTTTTTCCCCCAGGAACTTCCTCCCAGCCTCTAGTCATCAGGTATCTCTTCTTTTCCATCTGACCTCTTGTGATTTTTGCACATTGATTTTGTATCCTAAGACTTTGCTGAAGTTGCTTATCAGCTTAAGGAGATTTTGGGCTGAGATGATGGGGTTTTCTAAGTATACTATCATGTCATCTGCAAACAGGGACAATTTGACTTCCTCTTTTCCTCATTGAATACCCTTTTTTTTTTTCTCTTGCCTGATTGCCCTGGCCAGAATTTCTATCACTATGTTGAATAGGAGTGGTGAGAGGGGGCATCCCTGTCTTGTGCCAGTTCTCAAAGGGAATGCTTCCAGTTTTTGCCCATTCAGTATGGAGATACTGGCTGTGGGTTTGTCATAAATAGCTATTATTATTTTGAGATACGTTCCATCAACACCTAGTTTATTGAGAGTTTTTAGCATGAAGGGCTGTTGAATTTTGTCAAAGGCCTTTTCTGCATCTGTTGGGATAATCAGGTGGTTTTTCTCTTTGGTTCTGTTTATATGATGGATTACATTTATTGATTTGTGTATGTTGAACCAGCCTTGCATCCCAGGGATGAAGCCAACTTGACCTTGGTGGATAAGCTTTTTGATGTGCTGCTGGATTTGGTTTGCCAGAATTTTATTGAGGATTTTCGCATTGATATTCATCAGGGATATTGGTCTAAAATTCTCTTTTTTTGTTGTGTCTCTACCAGGCTTTGGTATCAGGATGATGCCGGCCTCATAAAATGAGTTAGGGAGGATTTCATTTTTCTATTGATTGGAATAGTTCAGAAGGAATGTTACCAACTCCTCTTTGTACCTCTGGTAGAATTTGACTATGAATCCGTCTGGTCTGGACTTTTTTTGGTTGGTAGGCTATTGATTATTGCCTCAATTTCAGAGCCTGTTATTGGTCTATTCAGCAATTCAACTTCTTCCTGGTTTAGTCTTGGGAGGGTGTTTGTGTCCAGGAATTTATCCATGTCTTCTAGATTTTCTAGTTTATTTGCGTAGAGGTGTTCATTGTATTATCTGATGATAGTTTGTATTTCTGTGGGATCAGTGGTGATATCCCCTATATCATCTTTTATTGAGTCTACTTGATTCTTCTCTCTTTTCTTCTTTATTAATCTTGCTAGCAGTCTATCAATTTTGTTGATCTTTTCAAAAAATCAGCTCCTGCATTCACTGATTTTTTGAGGAGGTTTTTGTGTCTCTATCTCCTTCAGTTTTGCTCTGATCTTAGTTATTTCTTGCCTTCTGCTAGCTTTTGAATGTGTTTGCTCTTGCTTCTCTAGTTCTTTTAATTGTGATGTTAGAGCGTCAATTTTAGATCTTTCCTGCTTTTTCCTTGTGGGCACACAGTGCTGTAAGTTTCCCTCTACATACTGCTTTAAATGTGTCCCAGAGATTCTGGTATGTTGTGTCTTTGTTCTCATTGGTTTCAAAGAACATCTTTATTTCTGCCTTCATTTTGTTGTTTTACCCAGGAGCAGGTTGTTCAGCTTCCATGTAGTTGAGCAGTTCTCAATAAGTTTATTTATCTTGAGTTCTAATTTGATTGCACTGTGGTCTGAGAGACAGTTTGTTGTGATTTCTGTTCTTTTACATTTTCTGAGGAATGCTTTACTTCCAACTATGTGGTCAATTTTGGAATAAGTGTGATGTGGTGCTGAGAAGAATGTATATTCTGTAGATTTGGAGTGGAGAGTTCTGTAGATGTCTATTAGGTCTGCTTGGTGGAGAGCTGAGTTCAAGTCTTGGATATCCTTGTTAACCTTCTGTCTCGTTGATCTGTATATTATTGTCAGTGGGTGTTAAAGTCTCCATTATTATTGTGTAGGAGTCTAAGTATCTTTTCAGGTCTCTCCGGACTTGCTTTATGAATCTGCATGCTCCTGTGTTGGGTGCATATATATGTAGGATAGTTAGTTCTTCTTGTTGAATTGATCCCTTTACCTTTATGTAATGGCCTTCTTTGTCTCCTTTGATCTTTGTTGGTTTAAAGTTTGTTTTATCAGGGACTAGGATTGCAACTCCTGTTTTTTTTTTTTGTTTTCCATTTGGTTGTTAGATCTTCCTCCATCCCTTTATTTTGAACCTATGTGTGTCTCTGCACATGAGATGGGTCTCCCCAATACAGCACACTGTTGGGTCTTGACTCTTTATCCAGTTTGCCAGTCTGCATCTTTTAATTGGGGCATTTAGCCCTTTTACATTTAAAGTTAATATTGTTATGTGTGAATTTGATCATGTCATTATGATGTTAGCTGGTTATTTCACCCATTAGTTGATGCAGTTTCTTCTTAGCATTGATGATCTTTACAATTTGGCATGTTTTTGCAGTGGCTGGTACTGGTCGTTCCTTTCCATATTTAGTGCATCCTTCAGGAGCTCTTGTAAGGCAGGCCTGGTATTGACAAAATCTCTCAGCATTTATGAAGCTTAGTTTTGCTGGATATGAAATTCTGTGTTGAAAATTCTTTTCTTTAAGAATGTTGAATATTGGCCCCCACTGTCTTCTGGCTTGTAGGGTTCTGCCAAGATATCTGCTGTTATTCTGTTGGGCTTCCCTTTATGTATAACCTAACCTTTCTCTGAGGCTGCCCTTAGCATTTTATCCTTCATTTCAACCTTGGTGAATCTGACCATTATGTGTCTTGGGGTTGCTCTTCACGAGGAGTATCTTTGTGGTGTTCTCTGTATTTCCCAAATTTGAATTTTGGCCTGCCTTTCTAGGTTGGAGAAGTTCTCCTGGATAATATCCTGAAGGGTGTTTTCCAACTTGGTTCCATTCTCCCTGTCACTTTCAGGTACACCAATCAAATGTACGTTTCAGGCAGGTGGGCCTTGTTGCACTGTGGTGGACTCCACCCAGTTCCAGCTTCCCAGCCTCTTAGTTTACCTACTCAATCCTCTGCAACGATGTATGCCCCTCCCCAAGCCAGGCTTGCCACCTCACAGTTCCATCTCAGACTATCAGTGAGCAAGGCTCCCTGGGTGTAGGGACCCGCTGAGCCAGGTGAGATATAATCTCCTGGTGTGCTGTTTGCTAAGACTGTTGGAAAAGCTCAGTGTTTAGGTGGCAGTATACTGATTTTCCCGGAAAGTCTCTCATGGCTTCCCTTGGCTAGGAAAGGGAAATTCCCTGACCCCTTGTGCTTCCTGGATGAGGCGATGCCTTGGCCTGCTTCAGCTTGCCCTCCGTTGGCTGCACCCACTTTCCAACCAGTCCCAATGAGATGAACCAGGTACCTGAGTTGGAAATGCAGAAAACACCCGTCTTCTGCATCCATCACTCTGGGAGCACAAACCAGAGCTGTTCCTATTCGGCCATCTTAGAACTCGCCGATGTTGAGCTCTTTTTCATGTTTTTTGGCCATATGTATGTCTTCTTTTGAGAAGTGTCTGTTAATGTCCTTTGCTCACTTTTTAATGGGGCTATTTTTCCTTGCAAATTTGCTCAAGTTCTTTGTAGATTCTGGATGTTAGACGTTTGTCAGATGGATAAATTGTAAAAGTTTTCTCACATTCTGAAGATTGTTCACTCTATGACAGTTTCTTCTACTGTGTGGAAGCTCTTCAGTTTGTCAATTTTTGCTTTTTTTACAGTTGCTTTTGGTGATTTCATCATAAAATCTTTGCCCAGGCCTATGTTCTGAATGGTATCCCCTAGATTTTTTCTAGGGTTTTTATATTTTTGTGGTTTACATTTAAGTCTTTAATCCATCTTGAGTTAATTTTTGTATAAAGTGTAAAGAAGGAGTCCAGTTTCAATTTTCTGCATATGGCTAGCCAGTTCTTCTAGCATCATTTATTAAATAGAAAATCCTTTCCCCATTGCTTGTTTTAGTCAGGATTCTTTTTAAGATAAGATAGTTGTAGGTGTGAGGTTTTATTTCTGAGTTCTCTATTCTGTTGCATTGGCCTGTGTGACTCTTTTTGTAACAGTATTATGCTGTTTTGGTTACTATAGCCTTTTAGTATAGTTTGAAGTTGGGTAGCTTGATGCCCCCAGCTTTGTTCTTTTTGCTTAGGATTGTTCTGGCTATATGACCTCTCTTTTAGTTTCATAATTCTTTTTTTTTTTTTTTTTTTTTGAGATGAACTCTCACTCTGTCACCCAAGCTGGAGTTGGGGTGCAGTGGCGCAATCTTGGCTCACTGCAACCTCCACCTCCCGCATTTAAGTGATTCTTCTGCCTCAGCCTCCTGAGTAGCTGAGACTACAGGTGTGCTACCACACCCAGCTAATTTGTGTACTTTTAGTAGAGATGGGGTTTCACCATATTGGCAAAACTGGTCTCAAACCTCTGACCTTGTGATCTGCCCATCTCGGCCTCCCAAAGTGCTGGGATTACAGGTGTGAGCCATTGCTCCTGGTCTCATATGAATTTTAAAATAGTTTTTTTTTTTTTTATAATTCTGTGAAGAATGTTAATGGTAGTTTAATGAGAATAGCATTGAATCAACAAATTGCTTTGAACAGTATGTCCATTTTCATGATATTGACTTCCTATCCATCAGCATGGAACTTTTTCCCATTTGTTTGTTTCCTGTCTGATTTC
This sequence comes from Trachypithecus francoisi, assembly GCF_009764315.1. Lineage (NCBI taxonomy): Eukaryota > Metazoa > Chordata > Mammalia > Primates > Cercopithecidae > Trachypithecus > Trachypithecus francoisi. The sequence continues at coordinate 31,426,233 of NW_022681472.1, forward strand.
TTTGAGCAGTGGTTTGTAGTTCTCCTTGAAGAGGTCCTTCACTTCCCCTTGTTGCCTGTATTCCCAAGTATTTTATTCTCTTTGTGACAATTGTGAATAGGAGTTCATTCATGATTTGGCTCTCTGCTTGTCTGTTGCTGGTGTATAGAAATGCTTGTGATTTCTGCCATTGATTTTGTATCCCAAGACTTTGCTGAAGTTGCTTATCAGCTTAAGAAGCTTTTGGGCTGAGTCAATGGGGTTTACTAGATATAAGATCATGTTGTCTGCAAACAAAGAAAATTTGATTTCCTTTCTTCTTCCTTCTTCCTATTTGGACTGCATTTCTTTTAGTTATTGAGACTTCTATTAAGATAACACAAACAGTTAACTAAAAAATACACTAAAAATGTTTTGGAGTTTGCATCTCCTACTCTGGCTGAGAAATGAAAGTTCTTTTTTTTTTTTGAGACGGAGTCTCGCTGTGCCACCCAGGTTGGAGCGCAGTGGCGCTATCTCGGCTGGCTGCAAGCTCCACCTCCCAGGTTCACGCCATTCTCCTGCCTCAGTCACCTGAGTAGCTGGGATTACAGGCGCCTGCCCCCACACCTGGCTAATTTTTTTCTTGTTGTTGTTTTTGTATTTTTAGTAGAAAAGAGGTTTCATCATGTTAGCCAGGATGGTCTCCATCTGCTGACCTCGTGATCCGCCCTCCTCCGCCTCCCAAAGTGCTGGGATTACAGGCGTGAGCCACCGCGCCCAGCCAAAATGAAAGTTCTTTTGAACAAAAATGTTAATTACCTTTAGAATTATTAAGACATCAGAATGTAAAACTATAATTTGAGTAGCTGAAATTCAGTAAAACCAATAGTATTATGGAAAAAAGGGAACGAAAGGAAATTCAAATATTCTATTATATAGTTGAAATACGTACCAGATAGAGAGCATTTGTTTCATTTTGTTTTTCTTTTTATGCAAGGCAATTCAAAAAAACACAAATGTTTTATATTTTAAGATTATATTAATATTTACATAATGATTTAATGATTCACAATTTACTAGGCATTTTTATAAACATTTCTCCTTGGCAATCTTCACATCACCTTGCTATAAAAATTAAATCCCTTCCAGAATATGGAACACAGCTGTGAAGGTTAAACAATAGATGCTGAATCACACATCAAGTGTTGGGTGAGCCACTAACTCCACCTATAATTCTCCCATTTTCTCAACTGGCTAAGAAAAACACTGTTAACATCCATTATCAGCCAAATTCTCTGCCAACGTGTGTAGATACAGGGTAAAGAGACAGCCATGGTTTATATTATATTAAATTTACAGGAAAGCAGTTGCCAGATTCCCTATTTTTCCTCTACAGTACTCTTTCCTATACTGATTACTGATTTCCTGTATAGATTACACTGAATCTCTCATGCTAGAAAACCACTTCAGGGGAAAAATAGAAAGTGTTCCTCTTTAATAGGCAAAAGATATTAAATTTTCACAAAAAGGAATATACTTTATTTCGAAAATCCCATTCATCAAATTATCTGAGCTGGACATTCAACAGGGTGCTAGAAAGAAAGAAACGAATAAAACAAGAGTCTTTCATTAGAAACTAATGAGAGTCACAGACAGAATAATTTGAGTGTTGAAAGAAAATACAAGTACTTTCTTATGGGAGAGTGGAGGACAAGGAGTTTCTCATGTTTACATCCTTACTGAAGTACCACATAGTAATATTTTAAAGAGGATTTGTGGGGTTTAATAAAGTAGCACTAACTTCTGTGTAAGGGGAGCCAGGGAAGGCCTTAAGGAAAATGTGCATCTAAATAGTCATCAAAAAGATACCACATTAAAATTCCATCTCATTTACAGTTAGTACTAGTAGAATAAAAGTCAGCTAACTGGGGATAATTGCTTTGTTTAACTTTCCAAGTAATATGTCTCAAATTTCTAAATTGCCTGTAATCTAATAAACAACTCATGACATTGGTGTTATCTTCTAAAAGCAATAAGGAAATGAGCCTAAATCTCAGAAAGTTAATTGACTTATACAGTCTGTGCCCATTATCCAGCAGATATGAAATTTTATATTTTTTTCAACTTCATCAAGTTTCCTGGTTTAAGTCAATGACCACAGATACTTTTAAAAATATTTTCTGGCTGGGCGCGGTGGCTCAAGCCTGTAATCCCAGCACTTTGGGAGGCCGAGACGGGCGGATCACAAGGTCAGGAGATCGAGACCACCCTGGCTAATATGGTGAAACCCCGTCTCTACTAAAGAATACAAAAAACTAGCCGGGCGACGAGGCGGGCGCCTGTAGTCCCAGCTACTTGGGAGGCGGAGGCAGGAGAATGGCGTAAACCTGGAAGGTGGAGTTTGCAGTGAGCTGAGATCCGGCCACCGCACTCCAGCCTGGGCGACAGAGCCAGACTCCGTCTCAAAAAAAAAAAAAAAAAAAATTTCTAATTTGTAAATTATCTCAGGTGACTGTCTCATAAATAGAAACAACTTTAAAATTTCTACTTTGAAACTTATTTTTAAACATAAAAACCCTGCTTATATAGATATATTTTATTTTGCTTGTGAGACCAAAGACTTTACACATTTTTAATCTCTTATATTCTCAGAATTTTTTATAGCAAACATTTTTGTACTGGTTCCCAAACAGAGGATACTTAGAAAGTTTTAACATAATAGAAAGTTGATCAGAAGTAGGCTACATACAATCCTTCAGAAGAATTTCTGAAGATGAAAAAGTCAGTCAGATTGTTTGTTGGGTTCTGGCAGAATTTAACATTGAATATCATCAGGCTGAAAGTGGTTTGTAGGAAAAGGTTAGTTATTTTCCCCAAATTGTTTTTCCCATTTTTTGCTCAAAACTATTAAATGGAATGGGGTGACAAAACTATTCAATTTCAACAAAGATAATCCAGAGCAGTTTTAGTTGAAGAAGCTAAGAAATAACTTGGGCAGAAATATCTATATACTTGTCATAAAATTGTGAGCATTCAGGATTTGACATTCCAAGGAGACCTTGTTATACATGAAATAAAGAAGCTATCCAAGCACAAGCTCACTTGTCTTCAGATCAAAGTGTTAATGGCAGGTTGACTGTCATGAGTGGTTTTCAAAATCTTTATCAATAATCTTGATCAGTGACCTGAAAAATTCATTAAAAAGATGCATGCTCTCACTCATCTTTATTTTTCCCAACCATATTGTTGTTTTTATTTTGCTACCTCCACCACTGATCTATATAGCAAAGTATTTAAAATGAGAGAAGTCTACAGATTGTGTAGAAGATATCTTCCAGTATTTGGTTTTGGGATTTTTAAGTTATATGATTTATCTTTTAGCTATTTACTCATGGATCGTCAAAGCAAAAGATAGCCATAACCATACAAATACAAATTTATAAAGACATTTAGTATACTTTGTAGCATATTACCTCTTAAAATTCCTCCCAATACTATATTATCTGTATTTCTACTACAATAATTTTGCCCACATACTCACATCCTTAGCTCCAGTCTACTTCCTATAGGCATGACAAACAGAAAAGACAGCATGTATAACTTCCATTGTAGGATAAAATGAGGTGCATTTTTCTATTTTCATAAAACTTGGATAGAAAGTAAAAGAAAATATATTCATATTCGTGGTTAAACTATCACCTAAGCATCCTATGGGCTTTTCTACCCAATTGAACCATTCTTCTACGGCATAGACTAGGACCTAACAATTTCTCTATTTCTAGTTTCTAGTACGCTTACTAACATGTGCTTAATTGATGTTGGATGAAATAATATCCCAAGTTTCCTATAATTAAATTATAATGCTCATATGTATTCTCATAATGTCATCTCCAAGAATAAGGAAAGAATATATGAGAAACTGCTTAATCATCTCACCAGGAGTTTCATCCATTACAAATTGGAACTACCAGGGTGTGAGCAATTGGTTGCTGTGTCCAAAGTCTGAACTGTAGTCTTTTCCTAATATGTGTGCCTGTTTATTGGGTTTCCAGATAACACTAAAAGAAAATTCCTCCTGAGATTTGTAACGAGTGTTTGGCATGTACATAAAAGTGTTTATTAAAAAAATTCCTCCTAGTCTGAAGCCCTATCTAACAGTATCAAGTTAGAAAGCTGCAGTATTGAAGATAGTTTTCGATAAATCAGCTAATAATTTGAGATTTAATTTTAATGCACAAGAAGAGAAGTTGACTAAATCCCCCTAAAAACTTAGGCTGTATAATCTGGCTATGGTAGGAAGCTGTTCTGCAGTAGAAAATCTTGAACAAAATCTATCAGTTGCTCCATAGAAGATTATCAACTAGCCTATTGACTCCCTCTTCTGCATAATTGAAACATTTTCTCAGATAACTCAGGTTCAACTTCCTGGCAATATACTCATTTTTCTACCAAGTACATCTGTCTAATGCTGCTTTTAGCCTGAGGTGTAGTATTAATAGACAAGAAGAGACATAAAATATATAAATATATACATTTTTTAGACAGAGTCTTGCCCTGTCACCTGGACTGGAGTGTAGTGGCATGATCACACTTCTCTGTAGCTTAGAACTCAAGGGCTCAAACCATCCTTCTCCCTCAGCCTCCAGAGTAGCTGGGCTACAGGTGTGCACCACCATGTCCAGCCATTAAAAGTAATGGCAAAAACTGCAGTTACTTTTGCACCAACTTAATAATGTTTTTGTGCTTTTTGTAGAGATGAAGTCTCACTATGTACCCAGTCTGGTCTCAAACTCCTGGGCTCAAGCAATTTGGCCACTTTGACCTCCCAAAGTGCTGGGATGACAGATATGAGTCACTGTGCCTGGCCCTCTTATTTTCATTTACCTACTTAGTATATAGTTTGAGAACTATTCTCAGAAACATTCAGTGCTGAATTTTATTTATTGAGTTAAAAAATAGCCATTGATTTAATGACAATGAAACATTAATGGAAAGACTTCAACCCATTCACATTCAGGCTTAACTCTGTGTTCACATTCTTGTCTTTCTGAATGTATCTGCGTGGTTCTCTTAAGCTATCTTAAGGCTGGGATGAGTGTGAGGAAACCTGCATAAACAGACATTCAGGATGCATACCTAACTTATCAGAGTTATTCTGCTTTTATAATAATTTTGATTTTGTAGTAAAATTTTCTGTGAAGAAATTATTTGGTAGCTTAAAACATAATAATGATATAATGGATGTTTTGGTTGATTCCTAGGTATGAGTTATCTAAAGCCACTACATTCATCTTTTCCAAAAATATTGAATCTTGCAGTGTTATCAGTTCTTAAGGAAAAAGAAATTGGAGAATTAGGGGCAGTAGGGGCTTTGAATCGGATAGGCCCTATATTCCTGATACCATCATTTATCATGTTGTCATGTTCTCTGTTACTGTTGGTATAAGTTAACTCCAATCTCTTGCAGGATCTGAAAATTATTCTGTGGTATTGATCACTTTATCCTATTAATAGAGACACGAAGCTCTTATTTACACCTCTCTGGTACATCACTAGTGAGACCAATCTTCAAGGCAGCTTTGTCTAATAGAAATATAATATGAGACATATATGTCATATTAAATTATTTAATAAACGTTTTAAAAGAAAAAATGTGTAATTAATTTTCATAATCTATTTTGTTTAACTCACTATAGCCAAAATATTATCTCTGCAACATTTAATCATTAACTAGGATAAGTTATCAGACCGTTCCCAATGTCTGATCTCACTCTGTATTTCAATACAACTTTAGTGATGGGCTCTGAAATTTGATTGTCATCGAATTTTTTTGTGTCACAAAATATGATTCTTCTTTTGATTTCCTTCAACCATTTAAAAATGTCAAAAACCATCCTTCAATCATGATCCATAGAAAAGTTACGTTGGCCTCTGAGCTGACACATTAGTGAGTACATCATTCATAATACTTTAAAAAATTATCGACTTAATTTAATACCAACCAGTGAAAACACAGTTAGAATTAAAATTCAGGCTGCAGCCAAACTGAAGAATTTCATGAATTCTCCTTTGATTTTTATAATAATGAATAAATTCCACAAAACTTTGTTTATTCTGGAAAGTCACATTGTCCAATTTCGTAACTTTCCTAATGCTCCATTTCTGTTGTGGAATAAACTAAATGATCCTGACATTCTACATCTTTTTGCACAGTGGATTTGTAGTTTATGTTTATATTCTCTTGGGAGAATATACTATATTTAGGTGTATTCATTATAGTCATTCTTTTTGTAAAGTTGCAATTATACACTTTGTCTTTAAATATGCTTGTTTGTTGCATTAGATGAATTGATTCTAAAAACACTTAGAATCTCTGTTTATATTATTTATTTTGGGCACCTCAGTATTGCCAACATTTATTAGGTATAGAAAATATGCAAAGATATTTCTAGGAAGAGATGTCAACATTCTATGATCCAGAAAAAGTAAAAAATCACCTTTTTGTGAATTTTAAATTGAAGAAAATTGTCAATATAAAAACCATGATGCTATAAAAATAAGTCTCCTTGTACCTACTTATTTAGATGTCTCTATTAATTCTCAGTCCAAGCAAATGCAAGAAGTTAAACATTAAATCATGCTTTAATTTTAATTTTGAACTTTTAGAGTCAGATTTCTTTTTAAAGACTGAACTGCTTTAAAATAGTCATTAAAACATAATTTTTCTTTTTACCAACTATTTCTAGGGTTTGTTAGAGTCTAATAAAACCCCACAGATTAATTAGTCATGACCTGAAATCATAATTTAAAATATTTGAATATTATGTGAATGTATTATTACGTCAAAAACACATTTAACTGAAGTCCAGATGAAATGAATTATTCTTTATTATTAGAACTTTGGAATAACATCTTCAAAGTCAGTGTACCATGTGCCATTTTAAAATACCTTAAATACCATTTTATCTTTCTCTTGGGAAATTGGACATATAATTTATTTCCGCCTACCTTATGCTAGGCACCAATTCACCTTTGTTTCATACTTTATTGGGAAGAAATGTTAAATCATTTTTTCTTTGATTATGCTTATTATCCTCCAAGTTTATGTTGGTCTTAGAGTTAATTTTGAATCTTTAAGCTGTACATGTTGTTGTGATAAAACATGCTTTTTAGTAACGTTTCATTTTCTCAAAACCCATTCCACACACTGCTTTACTTCTCTATGATCTTTTATGTACACAACGATGAAAAGACCTCATGCCTTGTATTCTCTTGTTTTGCCTTAACTGAAAGGTAAAAGAAGATAAATAGATCTCAACATTTGATTGTCAGATGGATTGCTCTCCGTGTAAAAAGGATTTAGATCAGGAGACAAATTATACAGATTTAGTCTTGGAAACTCTACAGCTACAAATGCATGCTTAATATTGACTCATAGAGGTTCAGAATTTTTATAGTAGAGACACTTTGTACACTAAATGGAAGTGTTATTAGTTCTGTTGAACACAAGATTCTCCAAAGAAGACAATTAGCCATAAGTCATTAGGCAGAAATGGTATTAACATCTATGCTAGACTCAAATAATGACATAAATAGGACTGCCTGAAACAGATTATTTTGCCAAAACCAGTTGACATAAGAACTTTATAATTGAAGGAGACAGGAAAAATTGTATGTGTTGTACAATTGAGTTAGAAACACTTTGAGATTTGAGTGTTCTTTCTTCTTTGCTTTCTCACTATTATTGAGTTATTCTAAGGTCAACACTGAAGCTATAATGAAACCAAATATTGGCTTATTTTACAAGAAAGAGCTTTAATTTTTCCTGTAAGTAGGATGAAGTAGTCTATGGAAGGCAAATCCTTTCACTAATAAAAATGAGGAAAAAAATGGTATATTACAGCCATTTTATAGTAAAGCTGTCAGAGAGCCATGGAAGCAAACAGGACCAAAGGAGCACACTTCCTGAGAGCAGAGAACAGAGAAGCTCTCAAAGTGCACTAAGGGTGTGAAAATGTTCCCGGGAGAATTAGCCAATTCTAGGTGCAGGCTAGACAAAGACAAAGCTTCTGTGTTAGACCTAGAAAGGGCCACTATTGAGAAACCAATAGAGGTTTTAATGATAAATATAAGGTCTGGAGTAACAAAATCGAAGACTCAAGGATCCTTACATGCATCAATGTTTCTAAGAATTTTAAATTCTGAAGATTTGAGGGTTAGGAAGTTAAAAGACTAAGCCAAACATTTCTGAAAGCAAAGTGTATTTTCCTCTGTCTCTTTAGCCTGGGGAGGTAAGATCACTCTAGATGTTCACTGAAAGATGTGGAGGCCATGTCCTAGGAACTTAGTATACCAGGAATAGTCTGAGTTGTATCAAAACTGGAGCCCAGGTTTGGGCCAGTTCACTGCATGTTTTAATTAAAGGGTTCAGCCCATACTTTTTCTGCCTGGCAGAGGAAAGGACAAATTCTGTCTAGTAAGAGCTAAATTACCTTCAGCCACTAAAAATTTTAATACAAAATATTCATCATTAAATGTAATATTTAGAGACATTTAAAACAAACAGGATTGGAATGATAATCAAGGGCATAAAACAGATGATAAAAGGATACCATTAGATGATCCGGATGTTGAAGTTAACACCAAATGACTTTAAGTTATAAAAACATTATTGAAAAAGCTAGAAGAAGATTAAAGGATAAATAAAAATACAGATTAAAAAAGGCTAATTGCAACAGTGATTTATAATATATAAAAATAATGAATGGATATTCTTGAATTAAAAGGTAAATATCTGAAATTAAGACTAGTGGTTGGGTTTACCAGCAGATTAGACAGAAGAGAAAACAGGATTAGTCAACTAGAGGTAATATTAACAAAAAAATATGTATGTTGAAGCATAAGGAAAAGATAATAACAATCAGATAAGAAACCCATGGAGTATAATTTAACCATCCAAAATACTATTTGGAATAAGAGAGAATGATTAAGAAACAGATAATAGACAAATATTTTAAAAATTACTGAAATGCTTTAACACATTGTTTACAAACCTCAGCAAAACTCAAGCAAGATAAACATGAAGAAAATACGATTTAGAAACAGCACAATCAAACTTTTAAAAACTAAAAATAAAGAGAAAATATTAAAGCTGCTAGAAAAAAATATATTATCTTCATCTCATCTGATTCCTCACAGAAATTATGGAAGCTGGAAGAAAGTGAAATGTTATCTTTGGAAACTTTAGTCTTCATTCTAAAATATTTGTTATGGAACAATTAGAAATTTGAGATAAATTTGACAAGAAAAAAGTAAGCAGTTCATCAAAATAGGACAGAAAAACAGTAAACAAATGCTTTTATATTGCCAAGTCTGACATGTACAATTTCAGTAAAGTAGGTAAAATCGAAGAATTCATTATGAGTTTCCTGAATAAAGTGATTATCAATGTCCTTAAAATGTACAGTGAGAGATTTACACTTTTCATTATCAAATACTTTTTTCATAAACTCTGAAAAATGAATTTAGAGATACACATGATAATTGCATACTTTACAAAATTTTTAAAGTACTCTTGTGACTAATTCAAGCAAAATTTTACATAGATTTAAGTCACAATCAAATTAACATGAGTTTGTTTCATGAGAATCTCCCTTTTAGTATATGAAGAAGTTAATCACTTTTATCTTTCAAAGTTTACTGACTTCTAACTCATCCCATTTCTCTCATCACCCTTTTTTAGTGTTCTTCATAGGTGAAATTTCCTTTGCATAGGTTGCAATGGTGGCATCCCCTAAAGGTCTGTCCTGAGCATTTTCCACTATTTTCATTACCTTTGTAGTGTTTTTCTCACACTATTTTATGAATCATCAAAATTCTAAAAAGCCAAATAAAAACATTTCTGATTCAAATTATTCTGTTATGATTCAGACTTGGATATTTAACTCCCTCATATCTCACTTTTGTTGTCCCACAGATACATTGAATGTGTTCAAACTGAATTCAGATTTTTATTGCTCCTCCCTCCTTGATTCCATGACTCTGCTGATCTTGGTTCTCTTAAATTTTTTGTCTTGATTACTGGCTCCACCATCATTGCTGTCTAACTTCTATTAATCCTTTCTTTTTCATATCTTTTCTCATTCTTCATTATATTACTACTGCCTCCTTTAAACATTGCTAGAATAAATGCCTGATTTCTGACCTTCCCTTTGAATCCCCCCACCATAATCCTTACCAATGTAGGATAAACACACATATCTAATTATGGCCCTCTACTGATTGAAACTATTTAATGACTCCTCATTACATAAAGGGAATAGGTCAAAATCCATAATAATGCAGACAAAGTCCTGCATTATCTGTTTTTTGACTGCCTTTATTATTATACTTTCTGCTATTGCCCATGACACCCTACCATCCATGCTCTAGCATTTCTGAATATCTTGCTGGTCCCCAAAGCAGCCATGCTATTAAATACATTACTTATTAATGTTGCCCTTTCTGCTCAACTACAAAGTCAAATCAACATTAAATGTCCATGAAGATTTTCTGGAACACTATTGCCAAAACTAGCCCCAGATGCTGTGCCTGTGTATGAGTTGATATTACATACCAAAAAGCTTTCTTTCACTGACAAACCTGTTTCTCTGTATTAAAATGATCTAACCTTTACAGACTGTTTCTGACTCACAGTCTACCCATCTTCAATACAATGTATAGCAGCTAGTAAATGTTTGCTGAATGTTTGAATGAATACCAAGTTTTTCTTAGGTTTTACTGATGTGATCTATTCCAAAACATATCCAAATCCTTAATATTATAATATAGTAAACACACAATTTCATCTCTGGAAAAAGAGTTAAAAGAACGAAACCAACATATTTTGAACACATTTGACCTCAACTATGGTTGATTAGTATGTTGCTGCACCTTGTATTTTTTTGACTGAAAAATTTTCATTCTATAGGAACTGAAAATTTAGATATTTTAGTCATTTTTTGTAATGTATACAGTCCCTTGGGAATAGAATTAATAAAATAAAAGTAGAATGAGTTAGAATATGCATTTACATACTTTTAGATAATAAGATAGCTTTTAAAATCTATAAATTTTTGCAGTGTTTATTTTTACAACCAAAATAATTTAAACTTTGCTTTCATTTACTACAATGAGGGTAGCTGTTAAAAATGCAAGCTTTTATGACCTACAGGTCACTGTTTTTTATTGGGTTGATGTTATCTAAACTTAATATGTTCATAGATTTCTATACTATAAAGTGTAAAGTAATAGTGTTTCTCACATATTATTGCATTAAACTGGACATTTTCTAAAAAGAAATATAGTGTCTGGTATGAGGCTAACATATTATTGATACCTGTCAAACTTTCTTAGTTCTCAAATTAAAACGTGGACATTTAAAAGTATACATTTAAAAACTGTACATGCTACAAAATAAGGCATTTCTTTTGGAACATGGTACAATCCTTGCAATATAGTCAAATAATAGAATTTAATACTAACATTTTATTTAAAAAGAAATTACTCAACTATGTAAGTATTTTGTTTATTATAAAATTAGAAATTAAAAGAAGTGTGGAGAAGAAATTCCAACATTATCTATGAGATGATTAGTACTGATCTTGAGCAAACTTACTCCAGTCTTTCCCTTTTTTTTGCAAAATAAAATATATATTGACATGTGTTCTAGTCTTTAAAATTAGTATCAAAACAGGCATTTCATTTTATTATTAAAATGATCAATATATTTTAAAATATTTTGGCATTCTGCCTTTAGGATTTTTACATTATAAATATGCTTAAAATGTATTGCCAATTTTCTTGTAAAACTTTTTGTATATTGTCAAAATTCTGGTTTACAAAATGACTTATGAAGCTTTCTATGGTTTTATTTTTTTTAATTATCTATTAAGCACTGAAATTAATTACAATTTGAAAAGGTCTCAAGCAGAATCCTGCCATTTTTAAGATAATACATTATTAACCCACTCAGTTTTCTTCACATTATTGAGCTAAAAAATATTTCTATTGTGAAATCTCATAAATTATACTTTTTCAGAAATGTACTCTGATATTTTCAAGTATATAAATCTATATTATTCTCCCATAAAGACAATATACATTTATATTGTCATATAAACTTTCCAGTTTATTATTTTTGAGAATGGGGAAGTATACCATTTTCTATTTTTCTCTCATTTTTAAAACAACTTGGCAGCACTTGTAGTTTTTAACTTTCTAAAGTCAGATCTACAAATTATTTATAAATTATATTTTTGCTTTTTTGTGCATGTATTTACTTCAACATTATTTTTAACTTTTCCCTTTTCTATTATTTTCTGTTTATTTAATTTTTTACTTTCAAACCACTTAAACTGTTAGTTTATTTATTTTCATATATCATTATTATTTAATTATTTCAAAATGAAATAAAAATGGAAAATACATTTTTAAAATTAATAAAACTACTTTAATTTTTATCTAAAAAGTTTAATGCTTTATTATTAAAGTAAGCTATTTACGCTATTTATTTATGAGTAAAACTGTGCTTTTTGTCTCAAAGTTTTCACATACGTTTTTTCTTGCCGCTGTAATTTTACTGTCCTTTTTTGCATCAATAAATATTCAGATGTGGAAAAGTGTTTTAGAGGGTGTCTATACCATGTGTTAGGCAGTGTTGGAGAAAAGGGGTTATTTCCAAGTGTTCTGTAAGCATGGTTTAAACTTTAACATATACTTTCAATAACATGGTTAGAGAATGAAACTTTTTAGTTTCCCTGTCTTATATTTAGCAATGTTTTATTTTTAGCCTCGTGAAATATTAATTTTTTAAAAAATATTAATGAACACTTGGAAAGAAGAAGGTATCATATCATATTTGGGGAGTTCAAAAGCAAATGTGACTTCACTCAACCTTAATTTATTGTTCAAATTTTCTATACTCTTTGTAATTTGATGTAACACAGGTATATGAGATATAACAATGTTTCTCATGTTTCTGTGTTTTTCTTCTATTCTTCTACATTTAAAGGGATGGACTGCCTTCCTTTGAAACAGATTTATGACTTTTAAACTGAAAAATATTCCAGAGAAATAAAATTTATGGCCATATCATGTAGAAACAAGAGCAAGGTATATTTTCTCTTTCTCAAGTTTCTACTTTTATGTCAAGTTTTCTATATCTTTACCTCAAAGCTATAATGTCCTCATAATTTTTATCACTTTCTTAAAACATTTCTTTCAGGGAGTTTATTGGTTTGTTTTTTATATGTTACTTTATTTTCTGTACTGTATGTTCTGCTTATACTCTATGTTCTGCTTATGTATCAAATAACCCCAAAACCGAGTGGATTAAAATATCAACTATCATCACATTTGTTCATGAATCTGCGGTTTGGACAGGTCCAGGTGGGGGTAGCTTGTCTTTTTTATCATGGCTCTCTATGGAGTGCTTCAGTGGACTGGGGCCTGGGATAGCTGGATGGCTAAGCAATGTTTTCTTTTTGTGAAGTCTCTGGAATGCTCCAAGCAATTTTTCTACATGGTCTATTCAGAATGGTAGTGTCAGGGCAGTGGAATATACATGGCAAGTGTTATAGGCATCAGGAAATGGAGGGTGCCAATCTCTCAGAAACAGACACAGCATCATTTCCACCATATTGAGTTGTTCAGGCTATCACATAGCCTGTCTAGATTCAAGAGAAGAGAAAATAAATTCCACTTATGGATAGAGGGAGTAAAAAATCATCTATTTTAGATGCATCATCACTATTAATAATTTAGAAAGCCAATTTTTCATTTCTAAATAGTTCTTCCCTAACTTGGATTATTCTCTTGCTTGATGACTTCTCTAAGAATTTTTGTCAGATTGTTGCTTCCAACACTGTTGGCTGCAGAATGCTTTCACAGCATTGTCATATCTTTGAATTACAAAAGCCTCCATGTCTAAGAACATGTTGAATGTGAGATTCTTGTTGCAACAGAAGTGGGAATTAGAGGCTGAAGCCAAGGAAAAAAAATCCACATATGTTATATAAGCAGTAAAAAGACATTTGGAGCTAAACTCCTTTCTCAGGACTTGAGAATGGGTTGAACAAGCTATGCTATCCCCAACCATAACCCAACACAACACAGATTTTTGTCTATAAACATAAAGGACTGGGGAAAAAAAAAAAAGGTTAAAATTAGGAGTTCTTGGTAGGCGGAAAATAGGAGAGGAAGGGGACTTCCTACCATTACATGCCAAGCAAAATGGGGTCCCACGTGAATAACTCATGGAAAACAGGATGCCCCAAGGAAAGACTGTCATATTTTTCAACAACTGGATGTTTGGTGATTGTTTAATCTCTGCATTTACTCTAGGAATAACTTTTGCATAATGTTATTAGTCCATCCTTGCACTGCTATAAATAAATACCTGAGACTGGGTAATTACAGAGAAAAGAGTTTCAATTGGCCCACAGTTCTGCAGGCTATATAGGAAGTATAGTGGCTTCTCTTTCTGGGAAGGCCTCAGAAAACTTAACAATCATGGCAGAAGGCGAAGGAGAAGCAAGCACGCTTTACATGGCTAGAGCAGGAGCGAGAGAGAGAGGTGGGAGGTGTACACTAAACACTTTTAAACAACCAGAACTCACAATAACTCACTAGTTCACTATCATGAGAACAGCACTGAGGGGATGGTGCTAATCCACTCATGAACACCACCCTCATGATACAATCACTTCCTACCAGGCTCCACAACCAACACTGGGAATACAATTCAACATGAGATTTGGTAGGGACACAGAACCAAACCATATCAAATAGAGAAGAGTGCTGTAAGGAGAAAAAAAAGTTTTATGTTGTTACATCATCAAATTCGTACAGTTTAATAAACTGCATGTATTTGCCAATACTGACTTGAAATTAATAAAATGAGTTGGCTTTTGTTGATAATAAGTATGGCTCTCCAATCAAAATTTCCACAAAGGAATTTTTATGATTGGGTGACCTCAGATGAAAGGGAGACTCCTAGTTGGGTACCAGTTGATGATTCAGTTACCCAGGAATATTGTGGGAAGAAATTAATTTTGGTAATGACTGTTTTTAAAATGTTCTTGTTTCTTGATGGTGATAGAGATCCAAATAATGTTTAATGAAGGCTGTGTAGTTTTCCTTTCTAAATTAATGGGTAGCATTTGAAGGAGTCTACTTAGGGTTTTACTCTTAATACTGACTAAAAATACTATATACTTGAAAGAAAGCTGAGGAAGTGGGATCATGTAAAATGTTGCTAATTAGTGTTATAGTGATTTATCTTTTTTATTTGATTTGACTCAAAATGGTGTCTTTGACATTGTATCTAACAGAAATTCCACCAGTTTTCTAGTATATGGGTGATACTTTTCTTTAGCTATCTTTTCTGGCATGAGCATTTTCCTTTCACATTTTAATAGTTTGTAGACAATTGTAAAGGGAATTTTGAAAGCAGGATTAAGGACTTTATCATAAGCCCATGAATCTAATCTTATGCTTTTGATTTATCTTTGAGCCATATCCATTTATATTTTGGGAACAATAAATGAAAAATTAAAAATACTTGAAATCATAGTGTTTTGCTAGCCAGAAAGACACATTACGTCTTAGCTGGACGTGAGAAAAATGTATTTCTAAGCTACTTATTGTTTATGGTATAAGTTGCTTCTGTATACATTTTTTTTTCCATGTTAGGTAATGTGCTGATGTTATAACGAGGCTTGAGGAAGGTACTTTTCACACAGGAGTGTGAAAACCCAATCATCATGCTTATGAACTGCAAAAGGATTCCCTATACATTTTCAACTAACTATAGATGATTGATAGATGGATAGATAGAGATAAAATTGCAGTTATTTTATTTATGTGGCATAGGTTTAAGATAAAATGGAAAACACCATATGAACAAAAGGACGAAATTATCTGAAATTATAACTAAAGGAAAAATGAAACAAAGATTTTTGAGAACATGGCATAAATTTTCTGAGGTATAGCTAAGTTCACATACTTTAGAATATAGAGGGTACCCCTATAGTAACTTCTTTTTAACTATGTAAGATTTTAGAATTCTATTAATCATTTTTCTCAGCTATCTTCCATTCCTTATCATCCCCCTGACTCTTCCCTCAATAGCTTTAAGGGAGAAAGATAGTGGTAAAGGATGAGATATAGTATTGGGGAAGATTGAAACTCAAAGCTCTGTTCAGACAGAATAGAAACCAGAAGAAAAATGATGCTGTCTTCTGAGTCCTGGTTTTGGTTGCTTCCAATCATTTTTCCTTTCTCTAATATGTCTCACTTTTGTACTTAAAAAAAAAAAAAAAAACTATTAATCGAATCACATTATGCCTCAACATTATTTTGTCCCTTTTGATCATCTTTAAATAATTATACAAATTGTATGTGATATTTACCCAGTCAATAAATTGAATAGAGATTCTAAAACATTTGTCCAATTTTTTCTAATTAAAATATATTGCATTCTAACTTAGAAAATGATTATTCAAGTGATACTTTTTAAGAAGAGGATTATTTCAAAACATAATATTTATTTAGGGTCTACCTTTATGGGGATTTTGTTTCTTCATTATTTAATGAATTGGTTAAAAAACTTCAGGAATTATCTTTTCTTATAATACCACTGTTTTAAATTTCAGCTTCTGGGGATGAAATTTATAAAAATTTAACATTACCAAAGTAAACTAATCTTTGCAATGACTTTTTTTTTTGGTGACGTTTAACAAAGTCTAGACTACAAGCCACAATTTATCTGATTTATAAGTGACCATGACAACAGTGGTTACTTACTTCCTTCAGGCACTATTTCTGTTTTTGCTTGCTCCAAAAGGAGGTATTTTCTTTAGTTCTTCTCTGTACAATGCCACAGATCTATTGGCTAGGGAGAATCATGTGTTAAGTATTTCTGAATTTTACAAATGAGTTTTTGTCATTGACTATCGGGATAAACAACTACTTCTTTCTCTTCTTGCCATCTTCTCTTCCTGCTCCTCCTCCTTTCTCCTCTTTCCTCCTCCTCTTCCTCTTCCTTCTTCTTCTTCTTTTGTTTTTGTTGTTATTAGTTTATTTCTTACTGTGAGGATCAATGAATTCTGGGGGTCAGCTTACAGAATTGAATAGTTCTACTGCAGCATTTAGAGCAAGCTGTGGTGGGGCCTGTAAGAACAGCCAATTATTGATTTGATAACCAGTTAAAGAATACATTTCCTAGCATCCCATTTAAATAGATGTATGCATATGACTAGATTTTGCCCAATAAGAAATAAGCAGTATTTATGTGAACCAATTTCACAGTCTTGCCCTAAACTGGAAGATGTGTGCCTCCCTGCCTATCATCGTCTTTCCTGTTGATAGGAATATAGATAGAATAGTGGGAAATGGAATATTTCCAGGAAATAGTTCAGGACAGCAGAGAAAGAAACCAAAATAATTCTGGTTTTAAAAAGCCAGAATACTCAAATGTTGGCTCTTATCATCTCAAGAAGTGTAATATTGGAAAATCTCTGAAGTTCTCTGAACTTCAGTTTTCTAATTTTAAAAACATGGATAATATTATTTGAGAACCAAATGAGGTTATTTGTGTTGTAAGAATTATTGTATTTTAAGAATAAAATGAGATATGTGCAAGGTACCTAGGACAGTATACAACTACAAAACATGTTATTTCTCTTCCCTATTCTTTTCTATTTAACTCTAAGTTTATATTCTATATAACTATTTTTTCTAAAAAGTTTATTTTTAGACGTCTGAAGCATATTAATTAATTACAAAAGTGTGATCTCTTCTATCCAATGTGCTGTTGATTCTGTCCAGTGTATTTTCTTATCATCTCCCACATCGTAGTTTTCATGACAAGAAGACTGATTGCTATATATTATATATCCCTAGTTAATATTTTGAACATGTGTAATTCAACTATAATAACTTCATTAATATCTTCTGCTAATTCTAACATCTATGTGAGTTGAACTTAATTCTATATTTTTCTCTTCATTATAGGGCATATATTCTTGCTTCTTGAGAACTTAATAATTTTTATTAAATGCCAAACATGGTAAATTTTACCTATGTGAGTTCTGGGCATTTTTGTGAACCTGTCAATATTCTTGAGTTGTGTTCATTGGGTGTGGTTAGGTAACTTAGAAGTGATTTAATTCTTTCACGTCTTGTTTTCAAGATGTGTTAGGTGGGACTGCAGCAGTTCCTATTCCAGGGATAATTATTCCCCACCACTAGGCACTTAGTATGACTAAGTCATTATGTATGCTACTTAGTGCTCCTTAAGTCATAAAGTTTTCCAGTCTGGTTGATGAAAACAGGACTATTTCTGGCCCTAGGTGACTTCTATGTCCTGTTAACTTGCAATCCTTTCAGCTGTTTTTTTCTCTGGGCATGAGGTAGCCCCTTCACATGCTTGTGTTGAACAGTACTCCGTTGAATACTAGAAAGGAGCACCCTGAGATATCCAGAATTCTCTCTCGGTGAGGTGCTCTCATCTCCAGTACTTCTATGAATACTTGATGCTTTGATCTGTCTTAGCTCCAGCTCCTCAATTCATGGACCATCGGATGCAACCTGTGTTCCCCTTCTTTCTGTCACAGCAAGGAGACCCTCAGAGTAAGGTAGAGCTCTCCTAGCATCACTTGATTTGTCTTCTGTCTTTTGAAGATCACTGTTCTTTGCTGTTTGATGTTCAGCATCCTGAAAACTGTTGCTTCATATATATTATCTCCTTTTTTTTATTGTTTTAGGTGGGAGGGGAAATGAGTTAACGGTTACATAAGTGTATTTGCTTAACCTCATGTTATTCTACTAAAGAAATACACATGATCTTAGACCCACATATAGTCTAAAGAAAGAAGCAGGACACATAAAGTAACAGTTAAAATGTATTGGGGAAAAAAAAAAAAAACTATGATGGAGGACTATAAAAAAAACTTAGGAGAACACAGAAAAAGAAGTTAACAAGACTTTTAGTTTATTATTGAATAAATAGTGAACTATTTAAAGAATAAGTTATTTGTAAATGCATGGAAACTATATTTTGTATAATAAATGTTTTTATACAATCTGAAAGGTAGTTTTCCAGTTACCTGTTGCTGCATAAGAAACTAACCCTAAATTTATTGGCTTAAAAAAAATCAGTCATCTTATTATGCTCACAGTTTGGGCATTAGAGATTTAGATAGGATTGGGCTGGGAGAGTATTCTATTTCATGAGGCATCAACGTGGATCAATCAGTGGTATTCAGCTCTTAACTAGGACTAGCCTGAGGGTCAAAAAGGGCTCCCCTCATATACCTTGTGTTTTGGCAAAGACTATGGGACGGCTGAGCTCATTTGGTTTTTTTTTTCTTCTCCATGTGGTTTCAGAGTCTCTCCACACAGCCATTTACAAGCAGAAATGCATGGGCATTTCAAGTACGAGCATTTAAAGTAGCAAAGCAGATATTCCTAAGAAAAGATTCTTCACATTCAATTCCTTAGCCCAAACAATGGTTGGAAAAAAGTATCCGTGATCTCTTTTATATACATTGGTGTCCCAGGAATAAATAAAGGTGGCAAAAGGTAAATTCTCAGAATCATCTATGGTTGCAAATACAGATCCCCAAAATAATAAGATCCCCTTATATATACATAAGACTACACTTTTCTAACTAAAAAAAAATGTTTTCTATTAACTATTCTAACTATGTGCTAAGGAAAGCACTAACAATTCACATTTCTGATTCATAATCCAACCACTAAAATATAACAAATTGGAAGTTATTAGTTTTACAGTACAGTATCTTTTAAGGATAAATGTGATAAACTCTCAAGTCCTTAAATCTTTTAAGATGTCACAAAGCATAACACCATCACTTTATGTAAATAATACATATAATTAAAAATAGTCCTTATAAGTAATAAAATGTTAGTTCAAAACTTTTAAAGTCATATTCAAATGAAACCTTCAAAGTGGAGGGCTAAAATTCTGTGAAAAAGAAACATAAAAAGAGGATGCTAAATTTTTGATTATTGTTTACAACTAGGAACAGTATAGTATGTAAAGATGTTCATGTAATCACAGTTTTATTACCTATTTTGATCCTTATCCATTTCAATATGTTTCTTTCTTTACTTGATTTTTAACCTGTGTAATTGTAGATGCATTTATAGATTTGTTCCCATTGGAATAAATATTATACTCTCTTTTCTATAATAGTTCTTTGCTCATGTTAATAAAGTATTGTATTAATAGATTAGTAAATTGTATCTGAGAATGAAGTAAAAAAGGAAGAGTAAAATACACACACATGCACATACACAAACAAACACACACAGCCCTTCCCCACAATTGTGAGTAGAAGATTGTAGGAAAAAAAGAAGTAACAAATATAGTTCCCCTGAGATCTATACTAGGGCCAATCTCATTTAGCTTCTGTATAAATGACCTTGAAATAGGAGTAAACTCTCAACCATACCTTGGTTTGAAAACAGTAGACAGACCAAAGTATGGGATAAAGCTACAGGGAAATCTTAATAGAATATAGCCGTGACCGGGAATGTTACAAATGAAATTTAATGTAGTACAATCCTGTTTTCACATTACATGGGAAAATGCCAGAATCATGGTAGATGGAAAGCAGAATAGCTTATAAAATATAAAGCTGGAAATAAAAGTATTTTTAAGTATTTATAATTTTTAATTTATAAAGGTATTTTTAAAGGTATTTATAATTTTCCAAAATGCTTCAAATCCTGTGAATGAGTGTATTTTGAAAGTTTGCATATAGATTCTAAGAAAATGAAGTAAACATATAGGTGCTAATGATTAAAATATATAACCCTGTACATTAATTAAAACCTTGGAGTCATAATAATCATGTGTGAATATTTCTGAGTATAGGGAGTTTGTTTCTGTTTCTCTCATTTTTATCTATAGCACAGTAAAACTCATAGTATAGAGAGATAATAAAAAGTGAGAAAGTGTATGAGATGCTAAAATCTTACTTATAGGTGAAATAAGATGTTGAACTACATGATCTAAAGATCAGTGAATGAGCAATTATTTTTCTCCTTTTAGCCAGTACCTTTTAAAATTCTGCTGCCTTTGTTCCTTTAATAGTCGTGATAGCTCATTTTTGATACTGAAGAAAACACCTCATCTTTGTAGACCAATCCTTGGTAGGGAACTGTTCAAATGGTGGATGACATTACATTTCTTGCTCTTAAATTTTTATTGCTATTGTTAAGTTTTGTAAGCTTATATAAAAATAACTCACATTCACTCTACCTTCCAAACTTGAACTCATTAGTCAATAAATACCTCTTTTCTTTGTGTATATTTAAAATATTTTTGTTAATACGTGAGAAAGTAACCATATTAACAAATCAGCCTTTATCCATTTAAGGATAAAATCAGAGAAGAGGTAGAAGTGGGGTTAGAAGAGGTCAGAATACCTAGGATTATTTTCTTTACCTCAGGCTCCAAATCAGGCTAAGAAATTAAATGGATGAGAGATAGATACCATCATAGGGATGCTGGAAAAGTCTAGATATAATTGTTTTTCCTTTTGAAAACACACAGAGGTACATTTTCCCCTAAGGAACTGAGTCTTAGAACTTCAGAACAAGGTCAAGTCCCTAAGCTTTGAGAATGACTTCTTGTACCAATACATGAAGAGCTTGGGTGACTAATTCATGTTGCAACTGCACAGCTTTACAAGTACATGTATGAAAGTTGAGTAAACACAGTAATCTTAATTCTTTTCATGACTGTCTTTAGCTTATGAGCTTGGGCTCCGGAGTCAAAAGCCCTGAGAGTCGAGGTTTGACCCTGGTCCCAATGTATGACCTTGAGGAAATTATTTAACATCCCTCTTCACTGGTTTCCTTATCTTTACCACTAGCTCATAGAGTTGTTGTGATGGTTACCAAGCATAATTCATGTAAGAAAGGTATCACAGTGGCTGGAATATAGTAAGTATTCATTAAATGTTAGACATTGATAATGTCCTTGTTGATATGATAATTATGCCTTTCCATCCTTTATATGTTTATAAAACATCGGAAATGGCAGGACCTGCTAAAGATGATAAAGATGACGATGATTATGATGATGATGATGACAGAGATGAAAAGGAGTATTTTTTCACAAGTGATTTTGCTCTAAGGATATGGCTCATTATTACAACTTTCGTAGGAACTTTGTATTGTGCCATTTATAGGGAAACTTAGGTGATGATGATGATAATGATGATGATATTAACGTAATGGCTTCCCTAAAATACAGTATGTCTTCTTTTAATCTAAGTATGTTTATGTTTTAGAATCATGAACAGCTCTTTCAAACATAAAAATCAGGGAATCAACAACTACTCACCAAATGTTTAATATTTGCTAAACATGGTGGAAGACCAAAAGGATCTTGCAATATTTTGAAGAAAATAAGCTCCCTGTGGCTAAGAAATTTATCAAACTCACCATTCACTCAGCTCAGGGCCTGTGCTTAGCAAAGCAGTACTTATATGTTTCAGATTAAATTGATAGTATATAAAAAATAATAATTACAAACAGTACAGCTGGAGAATTAGCTGTACCATAAATTATCACTTAAATGACTATATTCCCTCCAGAAAAGATGAGGATTTTAAAACGGTACCCAGATATTTAAAGCATAATCTCTTAGATAGTTCACAGTCCTGTAACTGACTGACACAGACACCTATTCCTATTGTATTTTAACTTTATATGTGCCATGGATCCTTCCCCTAGAAAAACTACTAAACTGAAAATTCCATATTATGAAGCAAAACAGCAGAGAAAAAATAATTTTTATGGGAAAAAGACGTGTTGTGATCAAATAAATTTGAGGAACACTAGGATAAACAAAATTACATGCATTTCACTTCTGCAAGACTTTTCAGGTTATCAAATATAATAATGTGAATTGTCAGCTTTTAAAAATGTATTCTAATGTGCTATCCTTAACCTGAAGCATCTCAGTATACAGATGGCATAAGAACTTCAGTTCTATGTGGAAAACACTTAACTAGGCAAAGTGTGTGTGTACCACAAATTCAAGTATACCAGGATAGTTCTCAGTTCATATGGTTCTGCCTTGCAGGGGCATTTTGGAAATTTTAGAGGGTATTTTTAATGCCCTCAGTGTTTAACATATTTTAATGTATGCTATTTTATTTTATATCACGAATTGTTTTCTTTGTTTTTTTCTTTATGCTTGAATTAAGACATTACATTGCTTATTTTTAAATGTTATTTTTAAAATATGTTACTTTATGA
Organism: Trachypithecus francoisi; assembly: GCF_009764315.1. Lineage (NCBI taxonomy): Eukaryota > Metazoa > Chordata > Mammalia > Primates > Cercopithecidae > Trachypithecus > Trachypithecus francoisi. Next base: position 31,449,534 of record NW_022681472.1, read on the forward strand.
ATTTCATTTCATTACACATCAAAAAATATTTATTATAGCAAAAGGACATTAAATCTTAAAGTTTTAACCACTATTCTGAAATTATTATTTCAACTTAAAAAAGTAACATTTATTTTAGATTTTTACTACTAATAATAGTTTTCTCCTGTGTCATTAAAAGCTCCGTGGACTAGAAGAAGGAAGAGATAAAGTGAAGACAGAGAATGTGCTGTGGCTTTCTGGAATAACCATTAAGGTATTTTTTTTTTCCTTGTTTGATTGAAGTACATTAAATTTACCTAAATCATCCAGGGCAACTCCCCCTGAGCAAATGACCACCACTGGGCAGGAGAATTCCAAGGTATACCTTTATTTAAGCTTAGATTCTAACTGGAAGCTCAGAACCTATCGTTTAGAAAGCTTTCATCTCCTAGCAAACAATCTACCTATTTACTTAGCAATTTTGAGCTGTGAGTGTTTCAATTATGTCCCTGGCCATTGTTTTTAAATTATAGAACTGTCAGCCTAAGCAAGGAAAAGTACACTTTTACTTAATTGATAAAAAGGTTAGTTTAATCCTTACTCTGAACTGTAACTTTATGGACCTTAAGCCAGTGACAGAGTTCTCACAGCAGCCATTAAAATATGTTGTTTTTCAGAATTTTTATTTTACTTCATGATGTCAGCCCTCTTTATATGTATTTCTAATTCAGGCTGGGGCATCTGGATCTCACAGTGACCTGAAAGATGTTTTTGATGATTTTGAATTGGTTCTCAAAATTTAAATGTCTAAAGATTTCCTATTAATATATGAATATATAACTTCTCTTGAAAAGTCAGGCTATCTGGCCGCAGTGGTTATACATTTTCATATGGGAATAATCAGGTGGAACTAAAGAGTAGCTAGCCCTTTCAAGAAGATATATTTTATACATTCACCATAGTCACTGCTATTCCCTCGTGTCTGCTTTACTTACTGTCTGTGTTACACAATTTTTCTCTTGCTCCTGAAGAGAAAAAAAAAAGAGATTGCATATTTCATGAAATATAACCCTATGTATTTACTATTCAAGGAGTATCTCTACCTAAAGAAAATTACTGAGATCCTGTGTTAGAGCAAAACTTGTTTATATCACCTGCCTGACTTGAAAGTTATCTGAGTTACAACAGTTGACCTAGGGGACTAGATTCAGCAATCAAGAGGAAATGAATCCCCCTCCTTCTGCCACCTTCGTAAAATTCTATTGGTCCTTTGTATCTTTGGCTAAGCACTAATTTAAGGTTTGCTTAAGGTTGACTGCCTACTTACTACCTAATAATTTAAGATTTGCTTTTGCCAAGAAAAAAAGTTGGCCTTTGAAGTATGTTAATAAGGGAAGTGTAAAATTGAAGCTATTCTTTAGTAAGATTGTTTTGTAAACAGAATATCAGCTTGAAAGAGAATGCCTTTCAGGATTTGCACAAACACAGATGATGGCAAGTGTAAAAATAATTTTAATAATTCAACAATAATTACAGTGCCATTTAATGCAAAGGATGTTATACTAAATGACAAAATTGTCTCCTTGACCAAACTCTACAAAGACTTCTCTAAACCCTTTCTCAATTTGGGCCCTTCAGTGAGCATGTCCTCAAGAGCCCAGTTTTAGCAGCAATTTAATCAAGTCAATTTAATCATCATTTCCCACCCAATATCAGATCACCCTCAATATCTTGTCAAATTCCTATCTCCAAAATCTGATCACTCTCAATACCTTGTCAAATTCCTATCTCCAACCACCCCCAGGTGATATCTTGAAGGAAATTTAAAACCATACCCCAGATAACACACAAATGATGAAAAAGCAAAACAGCATTGTTACTGATATGGAGAAACTTTTAGTGGTCTGGATAGAAGATCATAACAGCCACAATATGCTCCTAAGCCAAAGCCTTACCTAGAGCAAGGCCCTAGCTCTCTTCAATTCTATGAAGGCTGTGGAAGCAGCAGAAGAAAAGTTTGAAGCTTGCAGAGGCTGGTTTATTAGGTTTAAGGAAATAAGCCATCTTCATAACATAAAAGTGCTAGGTAAAGCAGCGTGTGCTCATGTAGAAGCTGTAGCAAGTTATCCAGAAGATTTAACTATGATTATTGATGATGGTGGCCATACTAAAACACAGATTTTCACTGTAGATAAACATCTTTCTATTGGAAGAAGACTTTCATATCTAGAGAGAAGTCAATGCCAGGCTTCAAAACTTAAAAAAACAGGCTCACTCTCTTGTTAGGGGTTCATGCACTGGTAGCTTTAAGTTGAAGCAGTGCTCACTTACCATTCCAAAAATCATAAGGCCTTTAAGAATTATGCTAAATCTACTCAACCTGTCCTCTAGAAATGGAACAAAAAAGCCTGGATGACAGCATGTCTGTTTACAGCACGGTTTACTGAATATTTTAAATCCACTGTTGAAACCTACTACCCAGAGGAAAAAAAAAAAAAAGATTCCTTTCAAAATATTAATGCTGATTGACAATGCACCTGGTCACCAAGAGCTGTGATGAAAATGAACAAGGAAATTCATGTTGTTTCCATGCCTGCTAACACAACCTCCATTTTGCAGCCCATGAATTGAGGAGTAATTTTGACTTTCAAGTCTTATTATTTAAGAAATACATTTTGTAAGGATATAGCTGACATAGACAGTGATTCTTATGATGGATGTGGGCAAAGTAAATTGAAAACCTCTGGAATGATTTACCATTTTAGATGCCATTTAAATACATTTGTGATTCATGGGAAGAGGTCAAAATATCAACATTAACAGGAGTTTGGAAGAAATTGATTCCAAGCTTCATGTACGACTTTGAGGGATTCAAGACTTCAGTGGAGGTAGTAACTTCAGATGTGGTAAAAACAGCAAGAGAACTAGAACTAGAAGTGAAGCCTGAGGATATGACTGGATTGTTGCAATCTCAATCAAACTTGAATGGATGAGGAGTGGCTTCTGATCATGAACAAGAAAAGTGATTTCTTTGAGATGGAATCTATTGCTGGTGAGGATGTTGTGAATATTGTTGAAATGACAACAAAGTCATTTGGAATATGGAATATTCCATAAACTCAGTTGATAAAGTAGTGGTAGCATTTGAGATAATTGACTTTAATATTGAAAGAAGTTCTACTGTGGATAAAATGCTTTCAAGCAGTATTGCACAACTTATTTTAAGAAATTGCCACAGTCACTGTAACCTTTGGCAATGACCACCCTGATCAATTAGCAGACATCAACATCAAGGTAGGATGTCCACCAGCAAAAAAATTACAACTCGCTGAAGGCTTAGATGATCATTAGCATTTTTTGGCAAGCAGTATTTTTTAAATTAAATTATGTACATTGTTTTTTAGACATACTGCTATTGCACACTTAATAGACTACAGAATAGTGTAAATAATTTTTATATGCATTTGAAAACCAAAAAAATTCATATGACTTGTTTTATTACATTTGCTTTATTGTGGTGGTTTGGAACTAAATATGTAGTATCTTTAAGCTATGCCTGTGCATGATATTTTCTACCTCCCGATGGTATTACCAAGTTAATTTGTAGAATCTCATAAAGGATTCTAGTCTTATTGGCTTGGAGATAAATAAGTGCTAATATAATTCAACATTTCCAGAAATACAGAAACTAGCCCAAGTGCTTTTCAAGTATACACGTCTTGGGTAAATCTTGGTAAATACGATTAGTTTAATATTATTGTTTTAATGTAAGCAGCTCTATCTTCTGAGTTATCAGCATTAAGTATAATATGAGCATATGTTTTTATTCTACTTGGATTGTCTCGTGCAATAAGGTAATATTATTTCTACTTAATGTTTAAGACTATAAAAATTATAAATTCAACCTAAGAACAAGTATAGAAGTAAAGAGGCAATAAAAATGAGTGATTTGATATCTATTATTTCGTATGTTTCAAGTACAACAGTAAACTTTTTTTTTTTTTTTTTTTTTTTCCGAGACGGAGTCTTGCTCTGTCGCCCAGGCTGGAGTGTAGTGGCGCAATCTCCGCTCACTGAAAGCTCTGCCGCCTCCTGGGTTTATGCCATTCTCCTGCCTCAGCCTCCCGAGTAGCTGGGACTACAGACGTCCACCACCATGCCCGGCTAATTTTTTTGTATTTTCAGTAGAGACGGGGTTTCACTGTGTTCGCCAGGATGGTCTCGATCTCCTGACCTCATGATTCGCCTGCCTTGGCCTCCCAAAGTGCTGGGATTACAGGCGTGAGCCACTGCGCCCAGCCAACAGTAAACTTTTATAAGACATGTATTTAACTTTTTTTAGGTTTTTGATTTGTGGTGAAGTCTAACATTCATGTGTTGAAAAATAGCTAGCAGTTGAATTGCGATGACGGCTGGCTTTGTTTAATGTTGCACTATGTCTGCCTATTAACAGTTTCAATATTGTTTTAATATCTTGAAATTGTTGAGTTATGCTAAGCTAAATTAAGTAATAGACACTTATTAAATATCTAGATTATTTCTAACAAAGATCAACTACTTAAACATTAACAGCTAAGCATAAGTTGAAGTTGAAGTGCTTGTAATCTGATACTGAATACTGGTATGCAACAGACAATTCACAAGGTTTACTTCCTAGTTTTCTGTGTAAAAATTTTACCAAGCATAAAAAATTATAATTGACGTTTGTAAGTGAAACCACCTAAAATAGTAAAGAAAGTTCTATGAAAATGATACAAGGAAAGTAAGTTGTGTCATTGATAAGAAAAGGTAATGAATATGAAGGATCTGGTTTCTTAAAGGAAAATGAGAGCAATTTTGTCCTAAAGTAAGATACTGGCTATTCCAGAAGGAGAAAGAGGAAAATACAGGACAAATACAAAATAAGTATAGAAAATTATAGAAGATTTGTGGAAAATAAACTTCACGGTGATCAAAGATGGTAAAAATGAATGGACTTACTTACAGGAATTTAAAACAAAAATAAGCCTAATAGAGTACTATTACAAAAATTGAATTTAGTTTCTTGTATTTTATTAGTCTCTTCTTAATAAGAGATTGTGAAGGATTTTTGTTTACTTTTTTAGTAATCTGCCTAGGAAATTAAAATTTTATGTTCTATGAGAATAATTTCCCTAGCTTTATATTAACCTTTATTATGTCCTTAACTATTGAAGAGAATCAAGACGTCTGAATTTTAAAAGAGCAATTTTTTTTTGCTTCTATATAGTTTTTATAATTTTGCCTTCCCAAAATAAAATCCTAAATTTAAAGTTTTTTTTTTTTTTTTTGAGACGGAGTCTCACTCTGTTTCCCAGGCTGGAGTGCAATGATACAATCTTGGCTCACTGTAGCCTTCACTGTTATGCCCAGACCGTTTGTTCCCCGAAGAAGACCACCAGAGTCCAGAGTCAAAGCCAAGCGGCAAGGATCTTTAATGCAAGTTCGAACTTGGTCCCTCCGTTCTATAACATACAAGCGGGCCCCAAACAATGCGTGCGCTTGCTTTTTATAGCTCGAGGTAAACAGGACTTGTCAGGTTACAGAGGAACAAGGCATTTCTCTAGGCTACAGCATTACAATTGGTTTACATGTTAATGTGAAGTTATGCTTTTAGCAGCCTTCTTATCGGTTCCTGCGCTTTTACAAACGGTTGTAACCTTATTGGAGCTTCCCCAGGTGTTGTTTTTCTTAATGTGTTTGTGTCGGGCAGGCATATGGGGCTCAGGAAGTTGGGACAAAATAGAGGATTGTTTGTACTGGGCCCAGGACTAAGATATGTGGCAGACACTGGTAATTAGAGCAGGACAGAGACTTTCACAACGTTTGTCCTTACAATGTCTGGAGTCTATAGATAACCTTAATCCGTTAGGTCCGGGGTCGATCTTTAACTAGGCTCAGGGCGCCGCCTGGGCTGTCAGGGCGCCGCCCAGGCTGTTTGCCTGTGGACTTCATTTCTGCCTTTTAGTCTTTTCATTTGATCTCTTTCATCACCTCTTGGGTTCAAGCGATTCTCCTGCCTCAGCCTCCTGAATAGTTGGAATTATAGGTGCTCGCCACCACGCCCAGCTAATTTTTGTATTTTTAGTAGAAACGGGGTTTCACCATGTTGGCCAGGCTGTTCTCGAACTTCTGATATCATGATCACCCCACCTTGGCCTCCCAAAGTGCTGGGATTACAGGTGTGAGCAACTGTGCCTGGCAAATTAAATCTTCTTGTTCTTGAACTGACCTTAAGATTTTGCAAAAGGCCCCTGGAAAATCTTAAAGCATTTATTCTTTTACCTTCTAAAGAGAAATGTTAAAAATAATTTGGTTTATTTGATACTTGAGTGATACGGGAAACACTGCCAGATAAGAAAAGATACGTAACCCCTCCTAGGTTACTATATGTATTGATAAAAGGCAGTTATTTCAGAAATGGTATGAAATTCCTAGGAATTTGTTCCTAGTTTCTTGTTTTATTCTAAAATTATTCTCTGAAAGTATTGGTTATCAGCTACTGAACAGAATGCTTCATGATCGCGTTGTGTAAATAATTTTGAGACTGTACTGTTACAGTAGGTATCTAGCCAGATATGAGTGGGACAGGACAGGGCTCCCCCGCACACCCACTAGGAATGTCAGGCAACCATCAGGTGATGGTTCAGCAGTTATCACACTGCCTCTCTAAAAATGAAAATTGGCAGCAAGTTCCAGGGAGAGGCAATTTCCTGATGGTCCACAGCTGTCACACTAAAGTGATAATTGATCATAGGTGCCAGGGAGAGGCAATTTCCCAAACAGAAAAAAACACTTGAAATTGGTAATCAACTTCCAATAAAATCTCAGGAATTGTACAAGTGAGCTTAAGCATGTGCATTAAGAGACAAAATGGTGGAGTATAACCTTCTGGGGCCATTCCACCAGAAAAGGGATAAAAGCCTCAGGCGGGCATGTGTACAACTTCCTAAACACACTGCACATGCTCTCCTCCTAAGCACAAGGAGTGCACCATGTATGCAGGCGGCCCATCCTAAGGGAGCAGTCATGGGAAAAGGGACTCAAGACCCCAGAATTATGCCAGCATGTAAAACCCCAAGTCAAAACGTCAAACGCCACACTTGTCCTTCCACTAGCCTGTTTTGGTTTCTTCCAAGTATACTTTCCTTTCTTTCCTGATCTAAAGCTTTTTAATGAACTTCCACTCCTGTTCCGAAACTTGTCTTGTCTCTTTTTCTGCCTCACACCCCTCAGTTAAATTCTTTCTTCTGAGGAGACAAGAATTGAGGTTGCTGCAAACCCTCCAGTAATTTAGTAATTAGAATATTTATCACACCCCAAACAATGCTACTGGATTGAGTAAGAGTTTCCAGAACTCAAGGGTAGAAGCTGACAGCTTCATTAAACATCTAATCTAAAATTAAGCAGAATACGAATTAATTACATGCGATTCAGTGGACTGACTGGTAAAGGATGATTACAGACTTTCTTTAGAATTTTGCTGAATGTTTTATGTTCTATTTTTCAGATATAAAAACTCCCTTTCCCTTTTAAGTTATCTATACTTGGGGCAATTTAGTAGATTATACTTTTTTTAACAGAAATAAAACACTTATATTTGTCCCCTGCCCTGATACCTCCAGAATTTAGAGACTATTATTGATTATTCTTATTTTCATGGCAACATAATTATTTGCTTAATAACTATGAATCTTTTTTCTTTACAACAGAACACAATTGCACACATTGGTTTGCAATTACCAAGGCTTTGACTGGAATGTCATATTTGAGCATGATGCATAGAATTACATATGACCAGACGGTTTTAAGGAACCAAAGTTGACTTTATGGAGCCAATGCTTACAAAACTGTGTTGGACCTATCACCTGACTTACAGGGTTTCCAGGCTTATAGGTGAGTAAGGAATGTCACTTCCTGGCAAGCTTAGTCTCATACTGTGAAATATTGACTCCTAAAATCCTTGGAATCTCCAAATTGCTGTCTTTTTTGTATGCTAAGTGATGACTGATAACTTCAGGGTGGGGCTAGACAATAGAAAGACAAAGGCATGATTAGCTGATTGAGACAATCAGCCTCATCCCTCAACCTTCAGGGAAGGAAGAGGGGCTAAAGGCAAGGTTGATCACCAGTGGCCAATGATTTAATCAGTCATGCTTTTATAATGAAGCTTTCATAAACATCCAAAAACATAGGGTTCAAAGAGCTTCCAAATAGCTGAACACATGGAGATTCCTGGAGAATGGTACACTCAGGGAGGGCACAGAAGTTCAACAACCTTTCCTATACCTCGCCCTATGCATCTCTTTAATTGTATCTTTTGTAATATCCTTTATAACAAACCAGTAAATGTGTTTCCCTGAGTTCTCTGAGCCACTCCAGCAATTGAACCCAAAGTGGGAGTTATGGGAACCCCAACTTAAAGCTGATTGGTCAGAAGTTCCAGAGGCCAAAACTCCTGACTGGTGTCTGAGGGGAGAGCAGTTTTGGGGACTGAGCTCCCAATCTGTAGGATCTGACACTGTCTCTAGGTAGATAGTGTTGGAATTGGATTGGAGGAAATCCAGTTGGTATCTGCTGCAGAATGGATTGCTCACTTGGTCATGGTGAGAGACAGGACTAGCTGGATTTCCTAGGCTAAGAATCCCTAAGCCTAGCTGGGAAGGTGACCGCATCCACCTTTAAACACGGGGCTTGCAACTTAGCCCACACCCGACCAATCAGAGAGCTCACTAAAATGCTAATTAGGCAAAAACAGGAGGTAAAGAAATAGTCAATCATCTATTACCTTAGAGCACAGGATGGAGGGACAAGGATCAGGATATAAACCCAGATATTGGAACTGGCTTTGGCAACCCCCTTTGGGTCCCCTCCCCTTATAGGGGAGCTCTGTTTTCACTCTATTTCTATTAAATCTTGCAACTGCACTCTTCTGGTCCCTGGCTTGTTATGGCTTGAGCTGAGCTTTTGCTTACCATCCACCACTGCTGTTTGTCGTCATTGCAGACCCATGGCTGACTTCCATCCCTCTGGATACAGCAGGGCGTCTGCTGTGCTCCTGATCCAGCCAGGCACCCATTGCTACTGCTGATTGGGCTAAAGACTTGCCATTGTGCCTGCACAGCTAAGTGCCTGGGTTCCTCCTAATCTAGCTGAGCAGTAGTCACTGGGTTCCATGGTACTCTTCTTTGACCCACGACTTCTAATAGAGCTCTCACCGCCTGGCCCAAGATTCCATTCCTTGGAATCTGTGAGGCCAAGAACCCCAGGTCAGAGGACACCAGGCTTGCCACCATCTTGGAAGTGGCCCACCTGCCATTTTGAAAGTGCCCTGCCACCATCTTGGGAGCTCTGGAGCAAGGACCCCCGGTAACAATGGTGTTCTTGGTCACGGAAGTCTTCTGTGTTGATGATTGTTGCAGTGTAAGAGCAGAAGAAAAATGGTTTGGGATTTTCCTAAGTCCCATGAAACAGGATATTTTGAGAACCTCAAGAAGAGAGAAATTCCCCCAGATCTATATAGATCCTTGTAGGATTTTCCAGAGAAACAGAAACAATAGTGTGTGTAGATACATATGTATATATGTAATGGAAATTGACTCACATGATAATGGAGGCTGAGAAGCTCCATCATCTGCTGTCTGCAAGCAGAAGATCCAGGAAAGCTATTGATGTAATTCAATTTGAGTCAGCCTGCCTGAAAGTCAGGGGGTGATAGAAATTCTAGTCTGAGTCTGAATGCCCAAGAGTCAGGAGCTAACACACTTGTGAGTGTTTGAACAAGCTACTTAATCTCCGTGGACATTAGCCATATATCAAATGAATATTGTAAGATGTTCTCTACAAGAATGGTGAGGGTTAAAATTAGAATCTATTTAAAATTAGTTAAGAAGACTTTACATAAGTTGTATTGTTTAATTATATATTTTTCTTTAGAACAATGCTGGTTCTTTAATGTTTTATTTTCCAAATATGTTCTATAGAAAAAGATGCTATGTAAGTTTTAAATTTATAAGTAAAAGGGAAATGAGAAATAAAATTGCCAAAAATATTTCAGAATCTAGAGAGCACCATGTTCTTCTCATAATAATCTTGATCTTTGGCTAGATGGTTCCTATCCTAGACATAAATGTTGGTCAAAATGCATCTGAAAACTAAGGCCAAAGACTCAATGATAGGAAGACAGATTATAATGAAGCCTACAGAAATGTATGAAAAATGGAAAGAACATAGTTGTGAACACTAGAGGTAGGAATTGAAATCACTGGGAAAAAGTTCAAAGCAACATGTAAATCATATTTTGTTGCTTTCGATAGATGAGTTTTCAGATCATAATACTCTTGTAATATACTAGAGTATGGGAGTAATAGTTCACTCAAATTGGGCCCATTTTATCTTTTATCCCTGACCACAGTGATTATTCTAGGAGTAAGCAAGTAACAAAGAGTGGATACGAAGTTCCTTTTCTGAAGTTTTTCATACTGGGGTGGTTGGGGAAGATGATTTCTAAATGTATTTTAGTCCTCTTTGGTCATAGAGCCTATAGGATCTAAAGTTCTAAATTTCTGTCAGCCATTCATTTGCTGCTTTCCTATTCTACTTAGATTAGAATCGAGAATATAAACTGATACTCAGAAAGGAGTAGATGTAAGATATAGAGCCAAGAAGCATTCAATTCCTTTAGTGTTAGCACCCTTACAGCCAATTCTACCATTTTTTCTGGCGATTTGGTTCTCTGATGCAATAAATGTCCCATTTCTATTGAAGATAATGTGAGTAGCTTGCATATGTATTGGTTACCAAGGAACTTGGAAAATTTTCATGAAAGATAATGTCAGGAGATGTTTTTAGGGAATAATAAAATCATATTTTAAAATCTCAAAGAGAGGAAGGCACTTAGAAATGAAAATTTGAGGGTTAGCTTAGAGAAGTTTCTTCTTTATTACTATGTCAGAGCAAAGACAGGTTTTAGTGTTAGTTATTGTATGTAGAAAACTGAAGAAAATAAGCAAAGATAATTGTGCATTCTGGTTGTTACCAATAGGAGAAAATTCACTTTGCAGAAATGAGGTTTTTTTAATTTCAAGAATTTAGAAACTTAAACTGCATAAAATTCAATACTTAATACAAAACGCCATCTATCACCATGATTTTAAAAGAAAAAAAAAAACCCTTAAGTTATGCACATACTTAAGATTGAAAAATATCTTCTAAGTACATACAATGGATATTTTTTCATGCTTATCATAATTTTATTTCCATTCATTTGAATGCAGTTTACCATCATCGTAACATTCTAAGGGGGAGCCTATAGAGATTGCCTTGTAATGTCAAATTGCTATATGAAAACAATTTTGATAAGCCCATGGACACCACATTATAATGACAAATTATAATGACAAAATGGTTTCATGTTTCCATGGAGACTAAATTACAATGTCAAATTGATGGCAAAATGAGGTCAGTACAAATCTACACAGACCAGATTGTGATGTTAAAACAATGCAACGCAATATCACCACCAGTCTGGGGAGGCTATGCTATGATGTCAAGATGATGGGAAAGTAATATCTAGGATGATGTCAAAACAGTCACAGAAAAGATGTCAGTGGAAATATCGGCAGCATCCTTCATGATGACAGAACAAGAGACCACTATTATGAATGCAAATTTCACCAATGGTAAGATAAAGCTAGTAAACCTAAGAAAATGGAAGTTTAAACATTTAACTATTCTAATTCTAAATATTATTTCATTTTAAATTCTTAGGAGATAAGTTCTTAGTCACAGAAGTTAGGGTGAAAAAAACTAAGCCATGTTACTCAGTAGTAGAAGTTATTTATTGAAGAATCTGTGTAGATGTAAATTACTTTCCTCATTTACAATAGAACTGTGAAAGGACCCACAGGGAGACAGTCTGATTAATTCAGTACTCTCCAGAACGCTTCACAGGCAGACTTTTCTGTTGAAATGTCTTTGGGGCATGCTTTCCCCACCCCTTGGGTTGGTTGTCACACCTTTTAATTCTTTTTTCATAAAGATGTTAAAATATTTACAGTTACATTTTTGTATTTTATAAATTATAAACCAAGTAGTTTAACACTTCCTTAAATCTACCATTGTCAAGAATAGTATGAGGCACAATCTTATGTTCACTAATATAGATTATTCCCATTTGTTCTTAAATAATAAATTATACTGATGCAATTTATTTTGAATAAGTGTGATAAATATTTTAACCTAATACTAATGCCAATCAGTTGAGACATTAAATGCAAATGAAATAGAATACATTTATTATGGTTTCTCAACCCAAATCATTTTTTTTTTTGCTCTTGATAACTCTGACTTCTGGCAGAAACAAAAGAAACAACATGCTAGTGAGTCATAAAAACATTTTGGTTACTTAAAAATAATCCTTTCATCAAAGGAGGAAAAGAGAATTTTACTTTGGTATCCTCTTTTAGTTTATGATATTTGTCTGAGCATGAACCATTGCAAGTTTGTGGATTTGGACTCTCAGTTCTTTAGGTTTTAGATTCTCTTTCCTTTATTTTGTTTTCTGTTCCTTTTTAAGGAAAATGTGGTGTTGATTGAAGAATGACGAGCTTCATAAATTTGGAAAGGAGATCTTTACTTCTCATAAAGGGTTGCAGCCTTCAGGGTGGACATTCTGACGGGCTAGGAAGTGTAGCTTCCAGTCAGAAGCTGGAAACAGGCACTTAGAGGGTGAAAAGAATAAGGGAAATGTATTCTGAAGTGCGTGGCTGGATGTACATATTCAATTTAGGTATAGGAGGAGCCATGAATATTTTGAAAGGAGAAATGTGTGCATGCAAATTGAGCTTTATGTCTCTCCATGGCATCCATGTTAAAAAAAAGTCAGGGTAAGCATGATCCAAGGCTGCACAGTGAAGGGTTTTCATGTCCTCTGTGCACCCTCATAGACTGGTCAGACCACTCTGTGATCAGCAGTCTCTTATCGAGAAGGAATGCTGGTTGACTGTTTTGTTAAAAATGCAGAAGGGCAAGCAGTGTCAGAGTTGGTTGACATTAAGTGTGAAGTGAGTCTTTCCAAAGGACTTGTTTCTGTTTAAACCTTAGGAAAGAAAACCTAATGATGATTAGTGAGGGAGGGATTGAAGTTGTATCCAACCTTCCACCTTATCATGGCCAGGAACTCAGTCTTCAAGGTTTTTTGGGGTGGCCTTGGCCAAGAGAGGATCCATTCAGTCAGTTCAGGGACTTAGGATTTCATGTTTATTTCTCTGTGAATAAAGTGGTATAAGGGGAACAGGCATGGTGGCTCAAACCTGCAATCCCAGTACTTTGGGAGACTGAGTCTGGCCTATTGCTTGAGCTCAGGAGACTAGCCTGGGAAACAGTGAGATCTTGTCTCTACTAAAAATTATTCAGGGTTGGTGGCACATGCCTGTAGTCCTAGCTACTCAGGAGGCTGAAGCAAGAGGGTTGCTTGAGCCTAGGAGATCGAGGCTTCAGTGAGCTATGATTATGTCACTGCATTCCAGCCCGGGCAACAGAATGACACCCTGTTTCCAAAAAAAAAAAAAAAAAAAAAAAAAGAAAGAAAGAAAATGTATAAGGTATAAGAGAAGAGTTCCTTGACAATCCCTGTTCAAATACCTAATGTGGTTTAAGACCCACTCAAAGTGGAACACACAGAACTTCAAGAAATAGCACATAATTTTCAATCTTGAGGATATGCAGAGTCAAGGACAATATATGCCTACATGAGTATGTTTAGCCAACTGAAGCCAGTTCAAATTAAACACATAAAGAGGAAACATATGTAAAAGGAGGAAGAGTCTGGCCATGGTGATTCACACCTGTAATCCCAGCATTTTGGGAGGCCGAGGTGGGCAGATTGCTTGAGCTCAGGAGTTCCAGAACAGCTTGGACAACATGGCAAAACCCCAATCTCTACAAAAAATACAAAAAGTTAACCCAGTGTGGTGGTACATGCCTGTGGTCCCAGCTACACAGAAGGCTTAGGTGGCAGTATTGCTTGAGCCTAGGAGGTTGAGGCTGCAGTGAGCCATGATCTTGCCACTGCACTCCAGCCTGGGTGACAGGGTGAGACGGTGTCTCAAAAAAGAAAAAAAAAAAGAAGAAGAATGTGAGAGAAACAGAGGAGGAGAAGGAAAAGGATAGAAAGAAACCAGTGGTCTTCCTGATACAGTGTCTAGACCTTCAGTGGAATCCCAGCTCTGCCATTGGGTAAAGTTGCAAAGTCCTTTACCTCCCTGAATCTCAGTGCTTCTCAATCTAAGACAAAGCATTTCATTATAAAAACAGCATATATCACATAGAAGTGTTGAGAGAGAAGAGTAAATATTGATGGCCAAGCTCAAATCCTTACAGATATGTAATTTAGGCTACAATTGCTGATAAGAAAACTTTTGCAAATGATAGCCTGGATCAGTATGTCTCAGCTAGGCAGGAGCTCAAATATGACTCTGCTGTCTTTCTATCTCTCTAGATTGAAAAATATGGCTCTCAGTTCCTGTTCAGCAGGCAACTTAAAAGAGCTACATGCAAGGGTAACATGCCAGTCTCCTTTTACTGGAAACTGTAGGGGGTAATCTATTTGTCTCTTATAGTTCCTATGGGTTGTTGGCAATCCTTGACTCTATCAGCATCCCTCCTATCTGCCTCCATGGTCCCATCCCCTCTTCCTCTTCTGTCTGTATTCTTCTCTTCTGTCTCCTATGAGCTGGATTTAGTGACCACCCAGATGATCCAAGACAATCTCTACAGCTCAAGACCCCTAACTTAATTACATTTGCAAAAAAATTATTTTTCCAAATGTGGTATCATTCACCAGTTCTGGGGATCATGATGTAGGCATATCTTTGTTGGGGAGGAGGACCATTAAATGTACTTCTAATGCCCAATATAGTTAAGGCTTCCAGGCTCCTTTCAACTTTCAATCATATCTCTCAGCTTTCTTAGAGGTATCTGACAAGTATTCATATATTAACCCACAATGTCTCATCATTTTCCTGATTTTGATCTCTTCTGGCCACATTTAGTGAAGTCTTGTGCCAGTATCTCTGACGTCTATGAAACCTTCTGAGGTAATTTCATCAAAGAAGATTCTATAGATCTATGCTGGCCCCTTCCAAGGGTGTCATTTCATGAAACACTATCAGCTTTAACTTGTTTTTTTTTTTTTTGTTGTTGTTTTTAAACAATGTTTCACTCTGTTGCTGTCACCCAGGCTAGAGTTCAGTGGTGCCCTCTCAGCTCACTGCAACCTCTGTCTCCCAAGTTCAAGTGATTCCCCTGCCTCAGCCTCCTGAGTAGCTGGAATTACATGCAAGAGTCACCTCACCTGGCCCAGCTTTAGTTTTTGATATTGCTGATCTTTCAAATACTTCAACTGTCTTGGCCATCACTGCAT
Organism: Trachypithecus francoisi; assembly: GCF_009764315.1. NCBI lineage: Eukaryota > Metazoa > Chordata > Mammalia > Primates > Cercopithecidae > Trachypithecus > Trachypithecus francoisi. The sequence continues at coordinate 31,464,937 of NW_022681472.1, forward strand.
CTACCGGATGCTACCTTGGGGCTCTGACAGTGTTCATTCATTGCCAGAAGCCTTTGAAGTTTTAGAGGAGAAAGGCTTCATTTTATATAGCCCTTTATGCATTCATGCCACACTTTAACAATGCTCAATCCGTGGCAATATTGTTTCAAACCATTTCACCATTCCACTAATAGATTAACTGAAGTAAAATCACTGATATTATAGAAATGTTATCTATAATGTATCACTTCTCTTAATTTGAACATCTTTCAATAATGTTTTTATATCAAATATTCAGTCCATATTCAAATATTCCTGATTTCCTTTTAATTATTTTTAGGTGGCTTATTGAATCAGAATCTAAATAAATTCTACCCATTGCAACTAGTCAATAATCTCTCAAATATCTTTTAATCTATTCTCTCTCTTTCTCTCTCCTTCTCTGTCTCTCTTTATCCCTCCTTTCCCACCCCTTATTTTTTTGGCAATAACACATCGCACTTCCCAGGTGGTGTCATATGCTTCTATAAGGAAGCACAGGAATGTCCAGCAGCCTTAATTGTAATGATTAATCAGTCAGTAGGTGAGTGGGTTCAGTTGCTGGCCTAATCTATCTACCATAAAGCCCTTACTTAGCTTTTTACATAATGGTTTTAGCATCTCTTGACAGTCATGACCCAGATTCAATATTTTATTAGGGTTAACAAATTGATGATATTCTAATTCCATCACTTGTTCTTTATTAGCTGAAATATTCCTAAGAGAGAAATTTCCTCTCATCAACTATTCGGTTACCCAAAGGTATTAGTCATACATATGAGTATGCAGATGTAGGATGCCTACAAGATTCTGTACTCTCACCACATTTCAGAATAATTGTTTCCTTAAGAACCCCCCAGAGACTTAAATGTTAGACCTAATACCATAAAAACCCTAGAAGAAAATCTAGGTAGTACCATTCAGGACATAGGCATGGGCAAGGACTTCATGTCTAAAACACCAAAAGCAACGGCAGCAAAAGCAAAAATTGACACATGGGATCTAATTAAACTAAAGAGCTTTTGCACAGCTAAAGAAACTACCATCAGAGTGAACAGGCAACCTACAGAATGGGAAAAAATTTTTGCAACCTACTCATCTGACAAAGGGCTAATATCCAGAATCTACAAAGAACTCAAACAAATATACAAGAAAAAAACAACCCCATCAAAAAGTGGGGAAAGGATATGAACAGACATTTCTCAAAAGAAGACATCCATACAGCCAACAGACACATGAAAAAATGCTCGTCATCACTCGCCATCAGAGAAATGCAAATCAAAACTACAATGAGATACCATCTCACACCAGTTAGAATGGCAATCATTAAGAAGTCAGGAAACAACAGGTGTTGGAGAGGATGTGGAGAAATAGGAACACTTTTACACTGTTGGTGGGATTGTAAACTAATTCAACCATTATGGAAAACAGTATGGCGTTTCCTCAAGGATCTAGAACTAGATGTACCATATGACCCAGCCATCCCACTACTGGGTATATACCCAAAGGATTATAAATTACTCTACTACAAAGACACATGCACACGTATGTTTATTGCGGCACTATTCACAATAGCAAAGACTTGGAATCAACCCAAATGTCCATCTGTGACAGACTGGATTAAGAAAATGTGGCACATATACACCATGGAATACTATGCAGCCATAAAAAAGGATGAGTTTGCATCCTTTGTAGGGACATGGATGCAGCTGGAAACCATCATTCTTAGCAAACTATCACAAGAAGAGAAAACCAAACACCGCATGTTCTCACTCATAGGTGGGAACTGAACAATGAGATCACTTGGACTCGGGAAGGGGAACATCACACACTGGGGCCTATCATGGGGAGGGGGGAGGAGGAGGGATTGCATGGGGGAGTTATACATGATATAAACGTCATGCACATGTACCCTAGAACTTAAAGTATAATAAAAAAAAAAAAAAAAAGAAGAAAGAAAGAAAATAAGCACACGATAATAATAAAAGAAATAATCTACATAGACGATATAACAAATTTATCAATAATGATGTAAAGAAATAAATATTGATACCTAAAATAAAAAAAAAATAAAAAAAAATAAAAAAAAAGAACCCCCCAAACATAAAAGAAAGTGTACTTGTGTTTTTAATAACATAGTGAACTTATAGATTAAAATATGTTTTGATATATTTCAATCTATCTTAGCTACTATGCACTATTATGTTCTGAAAGTCATACCATAGCAGTGTACATTCTTTTTTAAGCCTGCATAGTACTCTTTTCCATTGGAGATATGCCACAGTTTATTTATACAACCTTCTACTGATGGACCTTTGAGTTATTTCCAGTCTTTAGCTAATATAGATTTAATAAATGCACTAATACTTTTTCTAGCCTTTAAAAAATGATGCATAACATTTGTATTACTTATGAGGTACTTGTAATATTTTCTTACATACACAAAATGTATAATGATTAAGTCACGGTTTTTAGGGTATCCATCACCTTGGGTAATTATCTTTTCTATGTGTTGGGCACATTTCAGGTCTTCTCTTTTAGATGTTTTGAAATATATAATACATATTGTTAACTGTAGTCACCCTTCTCTGCTGTCAAATACTAGAACTTATTCCTTCCATCTAACTGTATGTTTGTACCTATCAACCAATCCCTCTTCACCACCACCTCCACTCGCATATCCTTGCCACACTCTGGTATCTTTCATTAGACTCTACCTGCATGAGATCAAATTTTTAAGCTCTCATATAAAAGGGAGAACATGCTGCATGTGTCTTTCTGTGCCTAGCTTATTTCACTTAACATAATAACCTCCAATTCCACCCATGTTGTTGCAGATGACATTATTTCATTCTTTTTATGGCAGACTAGTATTTTGTGTGTGTGTGTGTGTGTGTATAGAAATATATATATATATATAATTATATATATACTTATATGTGTCTATATATAAATATATATAATTTTCTTCACTGATGGACACTTAGGTTGATTCCATATTTTTGCCATTGTGGATAGTGCTGCAATAAACATGGTAGTGCAGGTGTCCCTTTGACATACTGATTTTCTTTTCTTTGGATAAATACTCTGTAGTAGGATCATTGGATTGTATGGTAGTTCTAGTTTTAGTTAACAGCTGATTTTCCATACTGTTTTCCATAGTGGTTGTACTAATTGACATCCCCACCAATACTGTATAACAGTTCCTTTTGCTCTGTATCCTCACCAACGTGTTTTTTTTGTTGTTGTTGTTGTTGTTTTGTTTTTGTTTTGTCTTTTAAATAGTAGCTATTCTAACTAGGGTGAGATGATATCTCATTATGAGTGTAATTTGCATTTCTCTGATAATTAGTGATGTTGAAGATATGTTTCATATACATGTTGATGATTTGTATGTTTTCTTTTGAGGAATGCCTATTCATGTCCTTAGACCATTTTTTAATGGAATTATTGTTTGTTTGTTTTTGCTGTTGAATTGTTTGTGTTTCTAATATTCAGAATATTAGACCCTTTTTATAAGAATAATTGGCAAATATTTTCTTCCATTCAACTGGTTGTTTCTCCACTCTTTTGATTATTTCCTTTGCCATGTAGAAGCTTTTTATTTTAAAATAGTCTTATTTGTCTACTTTTATTTTTGTTGCCTGTGCTTTTACAGTCTTAGCCATACAATCCTTGTCTAGACCAATGTCCTAAATTTATGTTGGAATAGTATTTATATATTTTCTTCTATTAGTTTAATAGTATCAGTCTTTACACTTAAGCTTTAAATTCTTCTTGAGTTGATTTTTGTATATGGTGAAAGATAGTGGTCTAGTCTTATTCTGCTGGATATGGATATCCAATTTTCCCAGCAGCATTTATTAAAGAATATCCTTTCCCTAATGTTTTTTCTTGGCACCTTTGTAAAAAAAATAGTTGACTATAAATACATGGATTTATTTGTTGGTTCTCTATTTCTGTTCTAATGATCTATGTGTCTGTTGTTATAGCAATCCCATGCTGTTTTGATTACTACAGCCTTGTAATATATTTTGAAGTTAGGTAGTGTGATGTCTGTAGGTTTATTTATTTTGCTCATGATTGCTTTGCCTATTTGGGCTCTTTTGGTTCTATGTAAATTTTAAGATTGGTTTTTCTAATTCTGTAAAAAATGAATTGGTATGTTTGTAGGAATTGCATTGAATCCATAGATTGCTCTAGGTAGTATGTTCATTTCTACAATATTAATTCTTCTGATCCATGAACATGGGATGACTTTTCATTCGATTGTGTCCTCTTCAGTTTCTTTCATCAGTATTTTGTAGTTTCCCTCATAGATATCTTTTACCTTCTTGTTTAAATTTAATCCTATGTATTTTTCTTCTGGTACATACTGTAAATGGATATCTTTCTTGATTTCTTTTTGACTACTTCATTATTAGTGTATAGAAATGCTATTATTTTTTATATGTTGATGTTAGATTCTGCAACTTTACTGAATTTATTTATCAGATATGAGTTTATTGGTGGAATCTTTATATATTTATAAATATAAAATCATGTCCTCTGCAAAAAGAGATAATTATACTCTCATTTTTTTTCTGATTTAGATGCTGATATAGTTTTAATGTTTGTCCCTGCCCAAATCTCATGCTAAATTGTAATCTGCAATGCTGGATGTGGGGCCTGGGGGGAAGTGTTTGAGTCATGGGGGCAGATTCCTCATGGTTTGGTGCTTTCTCCACAATAGTGAATAAGTTATCATGAGATCTGTTTATTTAAAAGTGTCACTTTCTCTTCTCTCTCTCTCTCACACACTCTCTTTCTCTCTCTCTCTTGTTTTTGCCATGTGATATGCCTGCTTCCCCTTTACCTTTTGTCATGACTGTAAGCTTCCTAAGACCTCCTTAGAAGCCAAGCAGATGCCATTACCATGCTTCCTGTAAAGTTTGCAGAACCATCAGCCAATTAAACCCATTTTTTAAAACTAAATTACCCAGTTTCACGTGTTTCTTTATAGCAATGTAAGAAAGGTCTAATATAGATGCCTTTTATTTCTTTCTTTTGCCTGATAACTCTGGCTAGGACTTCCAGTACCATGTTGAATAGGAGTGGTGAAAGTGGGTATCCATGTCTTGTCCCAGTTCATAGAGGAAAGGCTTTCAGCATTCAGTAGGATGTTGACTGTCGTTTTGTCATATACAACCTTTATTAAATTGAAGTATGCTCCTTCTATTCCTAATTTGTTGAGCATTTTTATCCTGAAGAAATGCTGAATTTTATGAATGCTTTATCTTCATGTATTGAGATGATCATATTGTTTTTGTCTTTTATACTGTTGATGTGATGTATCACATTTATTGATTTGTGTATGTTGAACCAGCTTGCATCTCTGAGAAAAATCCCACTTGGCCATAATGTATTATTATTATTTTTTGATATGTTGTTAGATTTGGTTTGATAGTATTTTATTGAGGATTTTTTGCATCCGTGTTCATCAGGGATATTGGCCTGTAGTTTTTGGAGTTTTATGTTTGTTCATTTTTATTTAGTTATTTTTTCTTGTTATTTCTTTGTTTGGTTTTAGTAGCGCTGGCTTTCTAGAATGAGATAGACAGAATTCTCTCATCTTTTATTTTTTGTAATAGTTTGAAGATAATTGGTGTTAGTTCTTCTCTGTAAGTTTGATATAATTTGGATAATTCTTCAATGAGCCCATTCAGTTCTGGACTTTTCTTTGTTAGGAGACTGTTTATTACTGATTCTATCTCATGACTTGCTATAAGTCTGTTCAGGTTCTCTGTTTCTTGCTGATTCAATTTTTCCAGGGTGTGTGTGTTCGGGAATTTTTCTCTTTTCTGTAGGTTTTCTATCACTAATACATTTTAAAAATTAAATTATTTACTTCCTTAGGATAATTTCTCTTCCAAGCAGATATTTGATGCTTCATTTTAATATACATTTTTATGTAACCTGGCTCTTCTATTACAAACATTTCCAATTATGTAATATTTTAAAAATATAATTATAGGACATAGAATTTTCTAAAGAAAAAGCTATGCCTAAGACCCCTTGAAGCTTGTCACAAAGTTGATTCATTTGACAACAAAGTATTTTGGATGAATGAAGTACTGAGGAATTCAACTGGAAATAAATCAGCTCCCCTTAACATATGGTTTTAAAATAATTTGTATCTTTGTGGAAATCAACATGGGAAAAAGTTGTTTGATAAGTTAGTTGTAGTCAGAAAAGTATACCATTTTAAAGTTACAAAGTCATTACTCCATATTTTTGCATTTTGCAGAACTATATTTTATTTACCATTGATATCAGGAACATATATTGTGAAATTAGAATAAAGCCAAAATCAGGTTAGATATTCATTCTTATGATATTGTGGCTACTTGAATGTTAACGGAACAATTTCAAATTATAAATTTCATTTTAATATAAATTTTACATCCTCACTTCTTCATAATATTTTTAATGTTGAACAGAATTACTATTTTCTTCTTTCTTTTAATAATGACCTACTTGTGATGTATTTTGAGTTTTGGCTAATTCTTTTTCCTAAATTTACTTCTTTTAAACATAAAACTAAATTGTACTTCTTATGAAATCATGATGCACAAATATCCTGTAAAAACTTAACAATTTTAGGAGCTTTCTTTCATCGAATATACTAAGAAGATTAATAAACAATTGAAAATACAAGAGAAACAGTACTCATGAAAAAAATCTAGGTTCATTGAATTTTAAATTTTCTTTTCAGATTTTTCTTTTTCTGTTTTTGGTCATAAGTGACAAAAACCACATGTAATTTGCCTAAGGGGAAAAGAAAAATGGGATGAATGAAAGGAATGATTAATCCATAATGGAATGATTGAAGAGTAGACCTAGGTTTAGGACTGGATTAAACAATTTAGGACTGTTTCTCTGTGAATGTCCAATTATCTTAACCACCGTTTATTAAAAGTCCTTTTCTACTTCTCTGCAGTGGCATCTTTACAACGACTCAAATGTCCACAGGTGATTGGATCCACTTCTAGATTCAGTTTTTTATGATTCAGTTTCATGTATCTGTCTCCTTGACAATACCACATTGTTAGTATCCTCATTAGTTAAGTTTTATCATTAGTCTTACAGTTTGGTAGTTTAAATTTTTCATTGTTGCTTATCTTAAAGAATGTCTTGACCATTCTTTATATTTCCCAGTTCCTTTTACATTTTAAAATCTGTTTTTCTCAGATTTCATTAAATGAGATTGTGTTATCATATGCGTTAGTATTATTGTCGTTATTCAATTTAAACTATATGCTGTATCCCATAGTGATTTTTTCTTTGACTTTTGTACAATTTATAAGTGTATTCCTGAATTTCCAAACATATTGGATTTTTTCATCTTTTAGCCACAGTTTTTATTGTTTTTGGAATCCACAATTTTCATGATGAGAAAAGTTGGGTCAGATGCTAAGCTTATCTCTTTTGACCTTCCTCAACTTTTGCATCTGGTCCTGCAAGATCTCATTGTAGGTAATACAGGTAATTCTAATTTTTGGTAGTTCTCTGATATTTTCAAATTGTTTTGACATACTGTTTTTAGTACTACTAATACTTTATCTAAAACTAGTTAGCCGTTGCCAGAAGTGAATCTTTCTTTAAACCTTCATTTAACTAAAGAACAGAATATCTAGCAGAAACTGCTCAGATTCCTACCTTTTCCTGACTGTGTACTAATAAAGCTCTTCCTCCTGCACACAGACTTCTTAGTTAGTTCAGTCGTGGTAATTTTTTTTACCCTGTAGAATTGTCCTTTCTTAAGAGCTGGAAATACGTAATGATGAATATAGAAGGAGAAACTGACAGAACACTCCAGTCTTTTTTATAATAATTCAGCTTGGCATTTTGCACCTGAACCATACTACAATCTTGACCTATATCATTACTTTGGTGAGCTCTACGTTTTTGAGGAATTACACATGACTTTGTCTATTAACTTTTTAAGAAACAACTATTATAAACAATAAGAAAAGCTGAGATCAGTCTTTGATTCAGGGACTCTCTATAGCTTATCTACTACTGGGAGCCATCAGATTATAATGACAATATCAACCTTCCCTTCAGGCTTTCCACTTGGTCATTTTTTGTTAGTTTTTCTTCTGGCTTATAATTTAGTTTCTCCAATGTGAACACAGTAACATGTATCTGAACTACTGCACATGGTAACTGTGCAGTGTAAATCCGTGCAACCATACATGACTTCCCTGGCCCTTTTTAACGTACATATATGGGTGATAAAATCATTTAATAAAAAGCAAGGGAATGTTTAACAAAATTTGCAGATGATGTTTACACTCAGTTGGAAAGAAGATAATGTGATTGAGAAGGGCCTCATAGTGGGTTTGAAAATACACAATATTTTAGCTGGATGTGGTGGCTCAAGCCTGTAATCTCAGCACTTTCAGAGGTCAAAGGGGGTGGGTCACCTGATATCAGGAGTTCAAGAGCAGCCTGACCAACATGGTGAAACCCTGTCTCTACTAAAAATACAAAATTAGCTGGGTGTGGTGGCACATGCCTGTAATCCCAGCTACTCTGGAGAATAGTCGGGAGAATTGCTTGAACTCGGGAGGTGGAGGTTGCAGTGAGCTGAGATCACACCATTGCACTCCAGCCTGGGCAACAAGAACCAAACTCCATCTCCCCAACCCAGCCCCCACAAAAAAACCCACAGTATTTTATTGATGATATGATTATTTGGGAGTGAACTAATATTTAATTTGTGACTGTTATTTGAATTTTATAAACTCTTCTATTATATTTTACACACACACAGACACACTCTTGCAGGATAACAGCAGCAATGGATTTATCACCTGATGTTTAAAGAAATCTAATTACTCTTCAAGACCAAACTCTTTTCTGTACTGGCCAAACCAGTAAGTGAAATGGGAATGTAATGGCCAAACCAATAAGTGAAATGGGAATGTAATGGATGCATCTTTCTAATCTTTAATGATAGTGCTAATTTATGCTATTCCCCTAATGATGAATGGTGTCATTCTTACTAACAATTGGGTGCTGATCCCTATCTTAGTGACCCCTTCCATGTTGCCTCAAGAAGTTAAGTTCTACCACTTGGACTTTGCTATTCCAGGATCCTATTATCACTATGAAATCTGGAAGCCGATATTAATAATAGCCCTTATCACTCTGACCTTCATCCACTAGCCTAAATAAGACAGAAATTGGAGTTCTTCCTACCCATGCATTTCTCAATTTTTCAGTGTCCTTTATGCTCTTAGGGATATAATTAAGGGTAGGTGAGTGGATTGCACATGATAAATCACTTTCAACATTCCCACCTCAAATGTCTTTTATTTCATTCCTCTAAATTACAGTAAGAGATTTTCAACAGTACAACCTCATTCCATGGAGGCCACCATTGTTTGTAGACGAGTCAGCTTTCAAAGCTAAAGTTAAAACCATTTCTAGCTATTCATATTAATGATAAATCAAGAATCTCACATAAAATCATTCTTATTGAGAAATCCAATGTGATCTAAAACTATGTTTCTTTCTACCTAACCTAGCATTTGCAGAATTCATACATACGTATATGTTTTTTGCCAGCATAAATACAATTGCTTTAATTCTTTTGTTGTATCCTTTTTTATTTTCCTGATTTAACTTTATATTTGCCTACTGGGACTTGTAGGAACCTGATTATAGTTAAATTTGTAGGAATCAATGAGGGATGTTATATGGAGTGGGCAAGACAATTTGCATATACATCAAAAAGAAACACTTTTAGTTGCCTTACTGCAGGTGAAGTCATTGTAATATTGTCAGTCCAGGTAGCAACATCCTGTGAGATAGAGCATGAGAAATTTTTTCTACCAGCAAGTGAAGTGTATGTATTTGTAACACTCAGAGCCATATAAATTCTTTCAAATGACCTCATTCCAATTCTCAGGCTTCTCCTATTCCCCAATGAAAGCCCTGATGCTGAAGTAGTAAATCCAACCTATGTTCTAATTTGGAAACTCATAGGATCACATCCCATATCTGATTTTTAGCTATATTAGCTCAATAGCTGAAAGAAAGAAGAAGTTATTTGAGGGGAATGATAAAAGCAGTCACAGAAAATTGTATCTTAAATGTAAGTTAAATGCAGCAATGTTCAGTACCAAACATTTGGATTAGAACCCCAATCATGCCATATTATATTTGGTTTAATTAATATATATTTATCAATTTTCATCAGCTAAGTTTAATAGTTTGGTTGAGTTTGTCCATTCTAATTAAGATTTCGGTTTATAGAATGGACCAGTTTTCACATAGGAGACCCAGATCACCAAACTTGGGGGAAAAAAAAGAGCAATTTTTTTTTTTTTCCAAAGCTATCCCCAAGCAGTGAAGATTGATGGCTTACCTAAAATTAGATTGTTGTATTAGATATTTAGGTAAGACCAGTTTGAGAAAAGGCTATCAGTCAAAGTACTGATGACATAAACAATATTGAAATAAATGGCTGATGAGGCATAGTGCAGTGAAATGAATGTCTATTTCAATAGTGTGTGCTTCATCAGCCATTTATTTCAATACTATATTTATGTAGTATAAAGAATACTCATAATCTGTTGTTGTTAACCAACCTTATAAAAATGTAAATTCTGTATTTGTACACTGTAGGTCTTATAAATAAATAAGTATATATATGAGTATATTATGGGATTTAGAAATTTATGATATGAAGATGCTTTTAAAATCTGAATCAAGCAACATATCAGCTAGAATAAAGAGAGTATTTAAAATTAAATCTAATTAGTTTATCACTTGTTTGGATTATACAGAGTACAGTTATGGTCCCCCAAAAGTATCATATTCAGTTAGTAATTGGAATGTGGATAAAATAACCACACAATACAGCACCACAAGATTCTTTGCTTTATTCTCCCAACAAAAAACCCCACATTTTAACCACAATCTTTTTGAAGTCATTACATGTTGTCATTACTCAAATATGTTTACTTTTATCAGACTTTGAGATATTAATGTTATAATGGAATAAACTTGGAACCCAGAGATATAAATTCAAGTTTCAGACTTCCAATTTGTTGACAAAAAGGGTAAGTCATTTAACTCCTGGGCCCCAATATTCTTACATGCAAAATGATGGAGGGCAATTAGATACTTCTAAGGTTTGTGCTAAACCTAACGTACTACAATTCTAAAGATTGGTTGTAAAAATATATTATCTCACTCATTTGCCTCAGATGTCATTGTAGTGCTTTATTAAAAGCCTAAGAAAACAAACAACAACAACAACAACAAAAAAAAACAAGGCAAAATCTTCCTATTCCCTCCCATCTCTGTCTCTTTCTGTTCTCTCTCTCTCTCTATATATATGTATATTGTCTCTCTCACTCTCTAATATATATATATGTGTGTATGTATGTGTATATATATGTAAATAAATGCATACATGCGTAAGGTTAGATAGTCAACAATAGATAACATTGGGATACGGATTATTCTCCATCAAATAAAAAATCTGATAAAATGATATATTAAAATATATATAAAATTTAAAAAATAACATTGGACAGTTGAAAGCTTCTCTCAGCATGACATAATTCTTGTCATATAGTATAAAAACTATAAATCAATTTGACTCAGAGCTGCGATACTGAAAAACTCCAGGGGACACCATTCATTATTTACTTAGAACATCTTTTAGATTGTTAAAATTTTAAAAGGTTGAAAATGCATGATATTAGTGAATGTAAAAAACCAGGCATGGTAATGTACAGAATGTAAATCCCAGAGGGAAAGAATTTGTTTAAAAAATTATATTAAAATTTAAATGTGCCTATTCTTCGATTATTTATATTCATTACTAGGATGTTATTCACTAGATATGTAAGCATACGTACACAACGTTGTATAAACACAGAGCTCTTTCTCTTGCACTGTCAAGGCAAAGCAATCAAAAAGAAAAAGGGGAATACGAAAATAAAACAAAGAGACACAAAAGAATCACGGGAAACTGAAAATCTAGCAGTAAGGATCTTATTACATGAACCAAGTCACTTATATACATGTACTACATTCCACGATCACAAAAGACAAAGTCCAACTCCCTGTACTGAAATGGGCAGATCTCCAAAATGTACCACATTTCATCAATTTTAAAATGCTGTTTTTCTTTTCTCCCTATATTCACGTATAGGAAATCTGTGATTGGAGCAGTTGTGACACAATTTTGTTGCCTATGCAACATAACAACAGGCTCAAATTTATAAAGTGTTTGCCAGCTAACTGGAAGAAAGTCCCCTGAAATCACTGTTTGTTTTCTAGGGATTAAAGAAGTGCTACTCTAGTCACTTAGGATCACATGGTAAATTTGGAATGTCAGAATGTTAAGGAAGTGGTTCAATGACTTTTATATTTTTATATGGCTTCTTTTAAGAATTGTCAAATCACCTAAGTACTTGATTGAACAAACAACAATATTGTGAGAGAAAATACAGACTTTGGTAATTCCAAGTTGAAAAGTGATTGAGGATTTACTTTTTGAATATAAAATTTTAGGTTATCTTAACCAATTCATTTTTGCCTGAATTTTCCTTTTTAATACATGCACAAAATGGCAATCTTATATAAATATGTGTTCTATTGAAACTAGAAGAGCACACATATTGTGTTTATTTATTTAATTAAGTTAATTAATGAATTTATTTTTGAGGCAGGGTCTTGCTCTGTCACCCAGGCTGGAGTGCAGTAGTGTGATCACAGCTCAATATAGCCTCAGCCTCCTGGGCTCAAGTGATCCTCCCACCTCAGCTAATTTTATTTTTTATTTAAAAATTTAAAAAAAATACTTTTTAAAGTATTATCTTATCTGGTAGCATTTTTTTTTTTTTTTCCTTTTTGGTGCAGTGTAAAATAACAGTGCTTCTTTCAACAGATGTCTCAGATTGGATGAAATATTATATCGTTACATGAAATAAAAGCATTATATGAAACAGAGAAATTGTATATTCTTAATTCCATGGAAAATGTTAAAAGGTTGATTTATGCATCCATATGCATGGAAAGTATATGGAGAAAAAAAACTAGCAGCAATATGGAATAAGACAAAGAGCCAGAATTGGAAGTAAGAGTGTTTCTATTAAATTTTCTATTATGTTTTTTTTGCCATGTGCAATTTTTACAACAACAAAATCAGATTATCTTCTCATTCCTACAGAAATTGTTGAACGAGACCCAAGGTTCACAGAAGTATTGATAAGATTGACTAAATGATTCTGTTTATAACAATTTACATAGCATTTCTTACTGTCTCAACATGTTTAGTCTTCAGCTTGTATTTTGGACAAGTTAGAAGATGAGGTGTTAATACTTATATGAAATTGCATGAATTGCAATATTCCTCTTCATTCTATGCCCTTTTCTTCTAAGACTTTCCTCTTCTTCTTGATGTTTCATAATCTTTGACTGTTACAATTTCTCACATATGAATGTTAAATTGAATGGCAGGTGTGACTCACTGTTTATTCACTATTCACTCAAAGAAAGCTGACTTTTTCTCAGCACCATTTTGTCCAAACTCACAATAATGAATACCTTAATTTCAAAAGAGATTATTTACAACAGCCCTGAGTGTGCATATAAAACAATTGTTTATTTGAAATAAAATTATTGAAATGAAGGTGTTTATCTATGAACAATTTAAAAAGAATTCTAATGGTCTATATTTGTTTTTTTTTTGTTTTTTTTAAGGTTCTTGTCCTTTTTTTTTTTTCTTTTTTTTTTTTTTATTATACTTTAAGTTCTAGGGTACATGTGCATAACATGCAAGTTTGTTACATATGTATACTTGTGCCATGTTGGTGTGCTGCACCCATCAACTCGTCAGCACCCATCAATTCATTATTTATATCATGTATAACTCCCCAATGCAATCCCTCCTCCCTCCGCCCTCCCCATGATAGGCCCCAGTGTGTGATGTTTCCCTTCCTGAGTCCAAGTGATCTCATTGTTCAATTCCCACCTATGAGTGAGAACATGCGGTGTTTGGTTTTCAGTTCTTGTGACAGTTTGCTAAGAATGATGGTTTCCAGCAGCATTCATGTCCCTACAAAGGACGCAAACTCATCCTTTTTTATGGCTGCATAGTATTCCATGGTGTATATGTGCCACATTTTCTTAATCCAGTCTGTCACAGATGGACATTTGGGTTGATTCCAAGTCTTTGCTATTGTGAATAGTGCCGCAATAAACATACGTGTGCATGTGTCTTTGTAGTAGAATAATTTATAATCCTTTGGGTATATACCCAGTAGTGGGATGGCTGGGTCATATGGTACATCTAGTTCTAGATCCTTGAGGAATTGCCATACTGTTTTCCATAATGATTGAATTAGTTTACAATCCCACCAACAGTGTAAAAGTGTTCCTATTTCTCCACATCCTCTCCAACACCTGTTGTTTCCTGACTTTTTAATGATTGCTGTTCTAACTGGTGTGAGATGGTATCTCATTGTGGTTTTGATTTGCATTTCTCTGATGGCGAGTGATGATGAGCATTTTTTCATGTGTCTGTTGGCTGTATGAATGTCTTCTTTTGAGAAATGTCTGTTCATATCCTTTGCCCACTTTTTGATGGGGTTGTTTGTTTTTTTCTTGTAAATTTGTTTGAGTTCTTTATAGATTCTGGATATTAGCCCTTTGTCAGATGAGTAGATTGCAAAAATTTTCTCCCATTCTGTAGGTTGCCTGTTCACTCTGATGGTAGTTTCTTTTGCTGTGCAGAAGCTCTTTAGTTTAATTAGATCCCATTTGTCAATTTTGGCTTTTGCTGCTAATGGTCTATATTTGTAAACAGCATCACTTACACCAAAAAAGTGTAATGCAATTGTACTCCCTTGATTGTTACAAAAGTCCTGTGTAGCTATATATATTTTGTTACCTTCTATCATATTTTTATTTATTAATATGTACTGTATTTTAAATATAAAATGATTTTATAAAACTCCAATGTCCCACGTCAGTATTATTCCAGCATTATAGTATAAGTTTTGTATGTTTATAAGTAATTATTCCCAATATTTACTCTAAACCTCAGCATCACTATACCACATATTCTTAACGTAAGGTTTGGAGAGCTGGAAGACAAAGGAAAAAAGCGAAATTAACTAATGTACATAAGAATAGGCCTTGTTAGCTATTGCAAAGTTGTATACCTGGACATTTTCATCTGCTTTCATCTGTCAGTATACCACAATTTCTATTCCTATATGTTAATATACAAACACACACACTCACACATACACACACAAAATAGCATTAGTTTCTCTGCCTTCTATTGAACAACTAGCAATAAAACCATATTTATATTTTTTACATATTTAAGAAGATTAATCTCAAAAATTATGTATTATATTATTTGATATGGTTAGGGCTCTGAATGATAAAATAAAAAAATTTCCAGGAGAAATAAGATAATATAAATGACTACTTTCATACAACATTGTACTACCTCAAACGAAGTATAACTTTACTTTTAAAAACTTACAATATTTATTTTTAATCTATTTAGCATTGAATTTATAATTATATTGACATATTGGCTCTTAGATGCTCTAAATAAAAATTCAAATTAGCACATATTTATTGAGTTACCTAATAAACAAAAAATACTTTATGTGGCATGGTGGGAAAAACAAAGAAAAACGTTTAAAATTTAAAATGGATTTACAAATATGTTCTTGAGCATCATCTGTTGTGGTCTTTTCATAGGTATAAAAATGCATAATCATTAAAATATTCATTTCTTACCCTGTTATTAATAATCCAGAAGATTGTGATGGAAGTTAACAAAAAGATGGTTTAATTAAGAAACAAAGTTTTGTCTTCTCTGTGTATGCTGGACCATAGATGGAAACAGAGCATTGTTTTTACATAATGCTCAAATATTAATAAAAGCTATATTTAATTTTTATAATAAATAAGTTTGTTGATTTAAAGACAGCTTAAGAGAAAAACAAAATTCAAATGAGGCATTCTGAACTGCAATATTTAAGTCACATAATTGGAGCCCTGTAATTCAATTATTATCAAATAAAAAGAAATAATAAGCAAACAAAATGCTCTTTTCCCTATAACAAGTAGGGCAATTTCTGTGAATCCTAACATCTGGTTATCAGTATTGTCAAGAAAATGTCCATCTGCCTGGGGTCTTAATGTAATTAGACACATCAGCACTCTCTTTCATTTGCGGGTATTTTCATGAGAAAATATGGCTTCTGAAAGCTGTAAAATGCCAGTAACTTTGAATCAATTGATTAGTATCAGTACATCTTGAATTTTAATTCTTATGTAGAAAGCTTTGATTGAATGTCTTCTCCAGGTAGAATTTCTGATAAACACGTCTTCATGTCTTCTTGAAAGATGTAAAACTGGCCTGTTTTCTAAAGCAAACAGCCTCCGCAAGTATTGTAAGCCAAAGACTCCATTTGTCAAAAATGAACTTTTCAGATACTGGATTTAAAAACAGTTCTGTGATTAGTGTCATTGAGAGTACTGAACAATGTATTTCAGCTTCTGATTTATTTAAAATTAAAATAAACATAATTTTTAAAGAAAACAATAAAATAATAATCTGTGATTCTTCCATAGTTGGTTATCAAATCAAATATAATTTAAAATGCCTCTGTTATATGCCAATAGATTGTTAAGTAGATTATTTGTTATTTCTAAGGACATTTCTTCCTTAAACATCGGTGTTAATACAATATTTCCTAATGGTTAATCAGATTTTAAAAATTTGTACATTAAATTACAAATTACTTCTAATTTTTATAAAATTACCAAATATCTTACTTAATAGCCTTAAAATGATGTTTAGATTATATTATAAAAATCTGGGGAGGCTGAGGAGGGCAGATCACGAGGTTAGAAGATCAAGCCCAGCCTGACCAACATGGTGAAACCCCGTCTCTACTAAAAATACAAAAAAAAAAAAGTGGTGGGTGCCTGTAATCCTAGCTACTCAGGAGGCTGAGGCAGGAGAATCGCTTGAACCCGGGAGGCAGAAGTTGCAGTAAGCCGAGATCACGCCATTGCACTCCAGCCTGGGTGACAGAGCAAGACCCATCTCAAAAAAAAAAAAAAAAAAAAAAAAAAATCAGTTTGGTTAAAAATATAAATACAGTAAATCTTCATAATTCTTTAATACTAGTGACAACTTAAAGACATGTCATGTGACCAGCACTAGTTAACTTTGAGTTTAGTGCTTATTTAAAAGAGAAACTTAATGTTGGGAAATCCTGATCATCTTGAATGTGGTTGTTAATGCAGTAGCCACTAAATTTGTTTCTGAAAAAATAAGGTCATTTCAACAAATGTATAGCACATTATATTCAGTTGAATATTGGGTTAATTATTTGGCATATGAAATGATAGATTTTGAGGAGAGACCAACTTACTTTCAATAAATGTTAACTAAATCTAGGTTTAATTCTCTTCGGAGTAGCTCTTCATAGCACCCTAAGATAAGCTTAATTGTGCAAAACAACTACATGGGAAATTAGATTTCAAACATTTTCATCAGTAGTTTTCGAAGGTACTAAAATTCTCTCTAATTGAAGCACTAAACTTCTTGGCATTTTTTTCTTTTTTCTTTTCTGCACTTATGCTAAGGATATATAATTTCTGCTGATTTAGGTATCTTATGTCAGGGTAGTAAGTATGCAATTAGCTTCAGTTTAAGTGATAGCAGCATGCTATAAATAAGATTCTTAATTGTGTTTGCAAGATTAAAATTCAGCCTCATTGTTTGTTCCCTTTATTTCTTTGGTGGCATTGTGGTATATTCACATTGCTACCTCTAAATGAATGTCAACTTGTTTTACCTCGACTGCAGCCGATCGATACTTCATTAGGCTGAATTGTCTTGTGCCCATGCAACCTTGAAGCTGTGGCTTAATTACCACCCGTATTATGCAGTGGCTCAGGGAGCTGTGCTCAGCTGTGTCAGTTTTGAAAAAAATTTTAAAAGCCATGGTGTTACCTATGTCTAGGAAAAATGGCCACTTGATATAAAAATCATAATATTTGATAAATTAAGCTTTAATGATATTTTAAAAATTTATCAAAACACACAATATGATGTTTATATTTTGCAACTTTTATTATTTTATACAACTCTTTGAATGGAAATACAATTTTCATGATCAAGCCATTGTGCAGTAAAGATAATTTAAAACTAATGGCAAAATTGCATTCATATGAAAGAGAAGAGAGGGGAAAGTGCAGTCAAATGTCAATCATGACAAATGACATCTCTTGTCCAAGAGTCATTTTTCCTCACTAGACTGATTTGTCATCCTCACTTTTGACATTTTTCATCCTGCTATGAAATCACACTGACAGAATAAGATATTTCTAGACTTAACAGCAAGCCACAGAAGATGGTTTTGTGCCTCCATTTATGTTTTGGTTGGCTGTTTCAATTTTGATTTTTCAAGTTGGTAAAATCTGGACATACAAAACTTTAGTTCAAATGAAATATTATTCGATTTCATGGAAATGCTATTTTAAAATAAAATGTAAAATGATATGCAATATTACTTAATTAAAAATACTTCTCTCTACAACTCACATTTAAAATGCACTAAAATACCAAAAGTTTTGTTTGGCATATCATGTAATAAATCATTTAGCAGTTCCAGCAATATATGCCGATGTCCTGAATTTGGAATAGTCCTATGGAAAAATAGTCAAAACAAGGAGATTGTTCATCAATGTACCAAGCCATGAAATTTAGATGGCAATTTGGCCTTGGAATTGTTATTAGTTTTCTAAGGCTTTTATAACAAAGTCCAGTTGACCACTGAACAGTACAGGTTTGAACTGTGGGGAGTCCACTCATATGTGGATTTTCTTCTGCCTCTGCTCTCCCTGAGACAGCAAGACCAACACCCCCTCTTCCTCCTCCTCAGCCTACTCAGTGTGAAGACAACAAGGGTGAAGACCTTTTTAATGACCCACCTCCACTTAGTAAATATATTTTGTCTTCCTTGTGATTCTCTTAATAACATTGCGGTTGCTCTAGTTTAAATTGTTGTAAGAATATAGTATATAATACATGTAACATACAAAATATGTATTCATCGACTGCTTTTGTCATCAGTAAGGTTTCTGGTCAACAGTAGGCTATGAGTAGTTAAGTTTTGGGGGAATCAAAAGTTATAGAGAGATTTTCAGCTATGTGGGAGGGGAGGGTCAATACCCCTAATTCCTGCATTGCTCAAGGGTCACCTATACCATAAAATAATGGCTTACCATAACAGAAAGGTTTTATCTTATGGTCGTAGAGGATAGAAGTCTGAAATGTCAACAAAGATATGCTCCCTCTGAAACCTGTAGAGGAAAGCTTTCTTGTCTCTTCCTAGCTTCTGGTGAGTTGCCAGCAGTCTTTGGCATTCCTCGCTTTGCAGTTGCATAACTCCAGTGTCTTCACAGTCTACAGACAATTTTAGGCTCAGGACAACCTCTTAAGTTGAAGATGAGGTTTCCTTCCTTCCTTCCTTCCTTCCAGAGGCATTCATTGAAAAACTATATACCAGAAAACTAAGATAATATTTAGTAACATGAATAAATAACAACTTCTTCTCAAGTACATCACAGTTTCATTTACAGGTGGGAAGTAGAGAGCAAACAGTCATGTAATCTAAAAAGGTTCTCTAAGACATAATTCTGAATGTCTAGTGGGCATACAAATCACTTGAGAATCTTGCTGAAATGAAAATTTTGAGACAGAAAATCTGTATTGGAGGCCTGGATTCTGCATTTAAAATAATACAGATGCCAATACTACTGTTCCAGAGCACACATTTAAGTAGTAAACCTCTAAGAGGCTTGAATGGAGGAGTAAGGATCAACTGCAACTAAAAAGCCAGAAAGCTATTGAAGAAGATGGTTACATGTGATCTATATATTAAACAACCAGGAGTAGGTTGTCTTATACAGAACAAGGGCAAGGGCATTGCAAAACGCAAAGATATGTGCTAATAGAATGACCTGAATTGCAATATGTTGAAAGTGAGGAGTCCAGAGTGAGTGGGAAGAGGATGATATATTAATAGATGATTGTAGCTTTCCAGGCCAAGTTAAAGAGCATAAACTTAACCCTAGTCAATGGAGAACTAGAGCTGTGTTAAGCACAGTGGCCTTGTATCAAGGGAAGACCTATCAGTTGAACTTTGTTGACAAATATTCATGGAGTGCCTGCTAGGTACCAAGTACTGTTCTATTCATTCATGAAGCACCTAGTAAAAAAAATGCACCTAGTAAAAAAAATAATAATAAAGTCTCTGTTATTCCCAGCCTTGCATGCTAGTGGGAAGACAGTTTTATGAAAGCAAATAATCTTTGCAAGAGGACAGGAAGAAAGAGTGTGAATTCAATATGCTGATGGGATCAGAGTATTTAATGTCATGAGAAAATATACATGGACTATTACTATACTAAATGTAAAAAGTACAGTTAGAACTTTGGGTTAAATACAGAAATATTAAACACATATTTGCCACTGCTTCTCTTAACTATACTAAAGTGAAAGTACCATCAAAAAAATTGAGGGGAGTGAATAATTCCACATATACCAAAAAGCAAAATACAATTTAACAAAGGAGAGAAGACAACAGAAGAAAGAGAGGCAGCTGCTAACTCTAAGCAGATGGGTGGGTACTAACTCTCTTAGCCGACCAGAGCATTGAAATCTAGGCCTACAGTAGAATTAGCTCATAGAAGATCACCAAGAAGCAAGACGAATTATCCTGCACCACCTCAGTATGACTAAGGAATTTGGAAGCATTGAGCATTTCTCAAGATGGGGATGTTTAAATCAAAGGCTTTGTTGAATATCTGAATAAGGAACAAATTAGACAAGTAAAGCCTTCTCCCTATCCAATTTAACCAAGTGATTACTCATTCCTATTATGGTAGAAGATGAAAAGTTGAAGACACAGTTGTCTGGAAAAGAAAACTCTAGATCTGTGGATGCCACATACACCTAAAGCTTGAAAACCAGAAAGTTAAATGAAAGTCTGCACATGAGTGGTTAGACTCTTTTTCGCATTCTACTGGGTTCTATTCTCCCTTTCAGCTCTGAGAACAGTAGCAGTCAGACCACATGTGAGAAAAATCTTTCTTCTTTGGGAAACGAATGAGATCAAAGAAAAAGAAGAAACCCATAAACACCTACACAGGTTGCTCTGTAGAGAGGACCTCCAAAGAAGCTGCCCCCCCCCACACAAAATAGTACTTTTCTCCAACTATTTCATTCCTTTCTTTTAAATACAGCTAAGTAAGGCTTAAAGAAATTGTATAAAATCAAAGGCAGAAATTGTTAACAAAGAAACAGAGGAAATTAGATCAAAGAAAAAACAAGGTAAGATGGAAAACAAAACAATCACAACAACCAAAACCCATTTCATGAGAGACTTGGGAGAAAAAAGTATTTCTCATTGTCACTAGAATGCTTGAAAGTTAAAATGCAATGATTTTCCAGAAAATAGGACAAAATGGCAAAGAGAGGAAAAATATTATAGGAAAGATAAGAAAGAATCTTGAAGGAATGTCAGAAACAGCAGACAAAATGCAGGGGAGGAAAATTATCAGATATAATTTCACAAACATTTTTCCAGAAGAAATAGACATAAATCTATAGATGGAGAAAGCCCATAAAATGTCCAGAGCAGTGGAAGGAAAATAACTCATGTCAACGCGCATATTTTTCTTTTAGAATTTCAAAATAATGGGGGCCAAACAAGAGCCAGAATGTCTCTAGAGAAAAAAACAAATACACAACCACATATCAATTGAGCCAAGAATCTGCTAGCATTAACATTTTTAATAACATTATAATAAGCTAGAAGAAAATGGAATACTATCTCCTAAATTCTGAAGGAAAATTATGTCTGACTTGGAATTCAATTTTTAGACAAACTGCCATTCAATGTGAACAAAGACATTTTTGGAATGGCAAGGTATTAATACCTCTTCTCAACGTTGCCTTATTTCTTAGACAACTCTTGGAAGGCAGGTCCTAACAAAGCAAGGCGAAAACTGAAAGCTGGCTAGGCACGGTGGTTCACATCTATAATCTCAGCACTTCGGGAAGCTGAGGCAGGTGGATCACCTGAAGTCAGGAGTTTGAGACCAGCCTGGTCAACATGGCAAAAACCCATCTCTGCTAAAAATACAAAAATTAGCTGGATGTGGCGGCACGTGTCTGTAATTCCAGCTACTTGGTAGGCTGAGGTAGGAGAATCGCTTGAACCCTGTAGGCAGAGGTTGTGGTGAGCCGAGATGGCGCCACTGCACTCCAGCCTGGGAGACAGAGCAAGACTCCATCTTTTCTTCTTTTTCTTTTTCTTTTTTTTTTTTTTTTAAAAAAAAAGAAAGAAAGAAAAGAAAACTAAAAGCTGAGGATCAGTTGAGACTTGGGAATCAGGGAATCCAACATTGGAGGGAGCAAGGGTATTCCCAGAATAATGCTGAAGGAAATTTAAAAAGTGACCACAGAGCACAGGCAGAGTTCTGATGGGACCTAGAAGAAAGTAGAACACAAGGGTGAGGTCTCCACAAAAAAACAAAACTGACAAATTTTATCTGCACACGTCAATAAGAAATGTACACTTCTGGTGAAGTTGTGGATAAATTGGTCATAGATTCTCAGGATATTAAGCAAATGAAAAGACAAAGGAATCAGCTCCAGGGCAAATAAGATTATTATAACAAGTTGAATATAACCAACAGGTACAATGTTATATTTAAATAGGAGGAATTTAGTTCTATTGCACAGTAGGGTGACTATAGTTTACAATAATGTATTGTACAATTAAAAATAGCTAGGAGAGAGGATCCTGAATCTTATTGCTACAAAGAAATGATAAATGTTTGAGGTGATATATCTGCTAATTACTCTGATTTGACTATTACACAATGTATCCAAACATCACATTGTGTCCCATAAATATGTACAATTATTGCATCAGTAAAAAAAAAAAAAAGCTTAAAAATGTGTATAATCATTGACTACAACATGGCTGATCTCTGCATGTTATATACATAATTATAATAACAGAAACAGATTGATTTCAACCAAATGTGTGAAAATAAGAGAAGAGTGTAGGAAGTAAGACAGCTAACTCCTGATTTTCAATTTTAAGAAATTAAATGATAACCTCTAAAGAAAAAAATAATAAGTAACAACTGTATTAGCAAACTATTTAGAAGTATGAAGTTAAACATCAAAGCAAACAGAAAAGAATGGAAAGTTGCTGATGCTGAGTAATGCAGGTGCTTTTCACTATAAGTCATTTGAAATGTGAAGTTATGTGCATTTACTACTTTAAAAATAATAATAGTAGAATATTTTAGAAGTCGAAAATATTATAAAAAGGGAGATATGCTAGAGTCCTTTGAGCTGGGAAGGAGGAAAGACTTCACCATTTCGATCAGGCAAGCAGAATAGCTTTCTTTAAGGGACATGGCTCTTGATCCAACATAAAAGATGAGAAGGACCAGGTCTGTCAAAACTGAGAAAGGGCTTGGTGTCATGGCCCATACTTGTAGTTCCAGCTACTTGAGAGGCAATCGCTTAAGCCAAGGAGTTTGAGATCATCATAGGCAACATAGCAAGACCCCGTGTCCAAAAAAGTAAATAAAGAAAGAAAGAAAGAAAGAAAGAAAGAAGAAAGAAAGAAAGAAAAGAAAAAAATTGAATAATTTTAAAAGAAAGAAAGATACTGAAGACAAAAATTGATTGATTTTAAAAGAAAGAAAGATACTGAAGTTTGTAGTACCAGCTAAATGCAGAGACCATGGCCAGAAAGAGATCGTGTTGTAGGTGGACAAAAAAAGAATGCCCAAGTGAAGCTTACTAAGGAGGAGGAAGAGCAGTTCTAGATGAGTTTGTAAATGAAGATGGGGGCAAGGCCATGTGGGGCATCATGGCTCATTTTGAAGAATTTTGTCTGAAAAGCACAAGGAAGCTATCAAAGGACTTAAAGCTAACTGGGTGATAAACCAGATTTTTTTTAAGAAGAAAGATTCTGGAAGCAGGAAGAGGAAGCTCTTGTTTTAGGTCAGAGAGGATGGTGTCTAGACCAGACCAGGTGGGTGTGAATGTAGAGGAGTAGTCAGATTCCAGTTCTATTTTGGAGGCTGGGATTTCTGATGAAATTGCAGAGGAAGCACAATTAAAAAAAAAAAAAAATGAGGGCTAAAACTGAGGGCATTGTAGGAACAGCAAGAATGTCCAGATTCAAAAGACAGTTTGGAAAGAGAATTTATAGGACCTGGTGACTAATATGATACTGAGAATAAATGGAAAAGTAGTAGGTGACACAGATTTCTAACATGGGATCCTGGCAGGAGTGAGGCTATTGTCTTTTCTTGAAATATTGGAAATTTGAAAGGCATGTTCTTAATGTCAATTATCTCACTAGGCATATTTTGATACCAGTAAGCGCTAAAACCACACAGTGATTTTGGAATCATTCTACAGCTTTTAAATGGGATTCATCAGAAATGGTCTAAGTTGTTATAGTATTATTTAGTATTTGGACTGTTATTCTTTTTGTCCCTCGGGCTCAGGAAATAAAAATCCGTATTTTGCCAGCAGTGGTGACTCACGCTTGTAATCCCAGCACTTTGGAAGGCCAAAGCCGTCAAACCACCTGAGACCAGGAGTTCGAGACCAGCCCGGCCAACATGGTGAGACCCCTATCTCCACTAAAACAATATGCAAAAATTAGCTGGGCCCAGTGGCATGCTCCTGTAGTCCCAGCTACTCTGGAGGCTGAGGCAGGAGAATCGCTTGAACCTGAGATGGAGGTTGCAGTGAGCTGAGATCATGCTGTTGCACTTCGGCCCACGTGACAGAGTGAGGACTCCATCTGGGAAAAAAAAAACAGCTTAAAAATTTTTTTTCTTCACTCACGTATTCTAGTTTTGTATACTTTCTTAGTAATTCTTATCTAAATCCCTAACTTTTTTTACTCAGTTCTCTGTTTCAGTCTACTTGTCCCAACACATTGCAAGATCTTCCTCTCTGGTTCTTATATTCTCTTTCTTCATTTTCCTCTTTAATGGGGACTGTCTGTAGTAGACAATTTACTTTACTGTTGAATCAACCATTGTTTCGCTATTGTATGCTCATACAGAGGGCTATAATTGTTCATTAAGTTCTTGATGGTGAGTTTTAAGTAAAACATTTTTCTCTGTAACCTTGAAAAGTGTTCTTGGAAAATTGCCTCTGTGTGTAGGTATGCGTGTTTTAATTTGTCTATTTTGATTGTCTGTTATATTTCTTAGACACTGTTTGTAGGGTACACAAAGGCCTGTATTGGTTAGGCATCATTGCTCTTATGCAGTGTGTCCTAAAAAGAAAAGCTAGAGATTTTCAGCTCTAAAATTCTGTTTCTCTCATGTGAACAATTTCCCTTTCTAAAACACTCTTCCACTTCTTTTTCACCAAATTGTAACACTTTGAGAGATAAGTGGATGTTAAAAGTAAAATTTAGGTCTTCTGAAAATCAAACACTTAACTGACTGCAGCATCCAGCTGCTTCATTCAATTGTTTGTTTATTACATCATTTCTTCGTACAGGGATTTATTGTGTACTTGCTCCGTGCCAGACGCTGAGTTACCGTCTGAATACACGACAATATGTTACGTGGTTTCTGCCTTGGGGCACTATCCCTATTTTATTCTTAATTCTTTTACCTTTGAGTATTTAGGATTACGGGTATAAAATGACTTACTTGATTTGTCTTTTAAATTATGTTTTCAAGTTTCTCTTTCTGTTATGTGATGATTTGGCATCTGACAATTATGTGACTTTACCATCATGTCAAGTGATTTTATTAACATAAACACAGGTTATATTTATACTGTAATTCCGTTAGATTATGAATTCTTAAAAAACAAATCTATGCCATTTAACCCTTCATAGTTTGCAGAATGGCCTGTGGTTGTGGATTTGTTATTTGCATACTGATTTTGATTTTATTTTTCTTCATCCTCTATGGCTCTATGGTTGCTATTGTTAACATTTGACTGTAGCATAAATATGTCATACATAATATATAAATATAAAACACATAAAAGTACTACCTTTTCCTAAAACTCCTTTTAGTGTCACTTCATGCAGCATCAAATAATTCTCTGAGCATGTAACTCATACTACTTTTAGAATAAATGCTCTAAAATTAGAAAAAAGCAATTGGTTTTTATTTAACTTCCATAGAGTCCAATAAGAATAGAGCAGAAATAACTTGATAATAATTTCTTATAAGTATCATTTGTATCTTTAAGAAATACTTTGCTTGTAAGTATTGATTTCTTTGAATAGCTTCTGAATTTCTTTTTGCTATGCTGTAGAAACTTCAGTTGAAGCATTATTATATTTCACTGGCTTAAATAATATATTTTTGAATAACATTAATTATTAGGTGAAAGTTACCACTGATTATATAGAGAAAATACTATAATTAATTCAGATATTTATTATTTTATTAATGTTTATTGACATTATTTGTCTTATTAGTGCCTAAAGAGTAAACAAACTATTTTAAAATTTATTTTGTAATGGAATCATAAAAAACAATTTCTTTTTCAAGTGTTCTTATCCAGGCAGGAGCATATAGTGTTTTAGAGGCTTGCTGAAATATCTCGCAGTGGGTGGAGAAAGAATGAATATTGAATCTATACGGCTAAGAGTTGAGTTTTTAAGTTGAGTGTTAAATCCACAGCTTATAACGATGATTTAATCAGAAATAATCTGAGTTATGTGTGCTTAGAGGAATAAGGAATAGAACTGGTGGAATTTAACTAGGCCATGAAGATCCACTCGTAATTCTCTCACAGCAACATGTGTTTTGGAGAAATCCTAGATTCACTGAAGCTAGACATGGGTGAGGAAAGATATAATAAGAATGACAGTGTTTCAGGTTCTTGAAACTATTTTGGTGCTTGTAAACAGTTTCAAGCAAGACAGCTGCTTTATGCATTGCTGTGTCACTAGTACCTTACATATAGTAGGTGTTTGATGAACACTATTTAAATGAATAGAAAAAGAACTTTCAGAAGGCTCGTTTACCGTCAGCCCCCTTCTTACCCTCTACTATTAGATTAAGATATTTAGAGGATCAAACTACATAAGCACTGTTATATACCATTCTAAACTTCAATTCTAAACTAATGCCAAAATTAAAATATGAAACATAAAACTTACATTTGTACTGAAGTTCAAAAAAGAACACTTATCTTTATGTTTCTCATAGCAAAATTCTAGATAAGATCATCAAAGTTGATATTTTAGAGAAGTTGGTGTGTCCATTACTGGTTGTTGTTCTTCCCTTGCTGTCTGTAATTTGGAGTCCTCCGAATTTTGGAAGTAATGCTTGTTTTCAAAGTTGTGTTTCACAGTTTAAAATTAAAAGATTTCTTTTTATTCTAAAATATTTTAAATTTTAATATACAATTATTTTAATATAAACTTTAAAAGTTTCTTGTATTATTTAAAGCACTATAAAACATTTTAAACTTTATTTATTTATTTATTTATTTATTTATTTAGAGATGGAGCCTCAGGCTCTGTCACTCAGGCTAGAAAGTGCAGTGGTACAATCTTGGCTCACTGCAAGCTCCATCTCCCGGGTTCAAGCAATTTCTTGCCTCAGTCTCCTGAGTAGCTGGGATTACAGGCATGTGCCGCCATGCTGAGCTAATTTTTGTATTTTCAGTAGAGACCGGGTTTCACCGGGTTTGGCCACTCTGGTCTTGAACTCTTGACCTCAAATGGTCTGCCTGCCTCAGCCTTCCAAAGTGCTGGGATTACAGGCGTGAGTCACCGTGTCCGGCCCATTTTCAACTTTTCTTTTACATGTTTCAAATGATCTTTTCAAATGACTGGACAAAACCCCAGAAACCAACTATAGCATATAGATAAGTAAGGATGACTTTTTAGTTTGAGAAAAATGAATTGGCCTACAAAAGACAATGAAAAACAATGAAATTATTACATGAGAGATGTATGCATTTATATTGGTTGCCTGCATGCTGTCCTCCATGAAACTTCTTTCAAAAAGAAGGAAATGTAGATGCTAGGAGCAGGTGGCATCGCTAGATACTTTTAGGAGACGGCTCACGTGGTGTCTTGGCCTTTATGTTATAGTAGGTAAAGAAACTGTAGTGGGGGGAATAAGTTGAGAGAAAGGAAAAGTTGAGAGAAGGAAAACAAAGAAAAGTAAATCAATACCATATTTTTTCAGAGTTTCAGTGATAAATTTATGGGGATAAATATACAAGTTCAGAAGAAATCAAAACACTTCCAACTGGTTTTCAAATTAGAATTCATCATGAAGCCCAGTTTCTCAGAAGCGCTTCTGAAATGAGAAAAATCTGACAAAATTATTCATTTTATAGTAGAGAATGGATAAACCATGGATCATCTGTGCCTATATCAAATGGTGTATATATTACATTATATACTATAAGAACACAAAATATGAATTGATATGAGAGTGTTTTGAAAATTGGTTAACTATGTTAATGGATCTCTGAACTCTTAATTATTACTATATTTAACTATTTACCCTATATTATTATATTTGGGCAAAGTAAGTACAAAGCAGTAGGACTGACTGTCAGAATTCTAACATTTTATACAGCCTGTCACAACTGCTCTCAGGAAAGCAATGCAGGATTTTGACAATATGACTTAAATTTACTTGCCATTTTCCCCATCAGTGTCACACATGTGAAAGTCAAGGAAGTCCAGGAATGCCAGGGGGGTTATATAATTGTCCACAGCAACTCAAATATATGAAAATTAAAATGATGAAGAAACTAATATGATTTCCATGTGAAAGAGTAAGTGGGATAACATGTGAAAAATTTAAAAACCGTGAAATGTTGAGGATGAGAGTACAAGTTGAGTTTCATTTATCTGAAATGCTTGGACTCAGAAGTCTTTCAAATTATTGATTTTTTTCTTCAAATTCTGGAATATTTGCGTATACATAATGAGATATCCTGGAGGTGGGACCAAAGTCTGAACACAAACTTTATTAGTGTTTTACATACAAATCATACACATAGCCTGAAGGTAAAAACTGTATAATATTTTAAAGTAATTTGGTGTGTGATACAAAGTTTGTGTACTTTATACCACCAGAAAGCAACGGTGTCACTATCTCAGGGCCCCATGTGGACAATGTGTGTTTATTTGACATCACCATCATTCTTGACTCTACATTTACATACTACTCATAAGAAATCATTTTCTTGTGCTTATCCACACAAAACTACTTAACAGTGAAAAACAGGACACACCATTAAAACAGTGAAGACATAATGTGTTTAGGGTAACCAGGCAGCACAGTAACATGACCAGAATACCTGGATCAGCTGTTAAACAGCAGCAACAAACAATGACAGGCTTTCAGTCTCTACCTACGGCACTGTGTTTTGATGAAAAGGTTACCATACACTGGACTTTAACTTTTAGGTGAGAAGACACATAGAAGCAATTAAAGGACCAAAAAGTGGGTCTTATAGCAATGGGGAGGCATTCTGAATAGCTGTGAGTTGTGCACCTGTGTTTCCACCAGGACCCTGCCACATGCGATTGGGTGTGAAATTTTCCATTTGTGGTGTCATGCCAGCAGTTGAACATTTTCAGATTTTACACCATTTCAGATTTCTAATGTTTGGATTAGAGATGGTCAACCTGTATACAATATTGGAGAAAAAACTAAAATTATAGATTATTAATAATGATGTTTTATTATATTTAGACCTGCCTATAAGCCTTTACTGTCAATTAAGATGATGTAAACATCCACTTTAAATTAAAAAGATGTACAAAATTGGTGATTTCTATTATGAAAAGTGTCTGTTGTAAAATTGCATGTGATACTTATAATCCTATTTAATCACATACACCTGATAGTTATTATAATATGTGAAATATATGCCAAACTATACCTTATTATTTCAATGACACATATTAACCATAATTCAAATGGACAGACATCTCCTCAAGTCTCATAAAAATAAGGATTTTGCATATAAAGATGCATATATACACAGGTTAAACATTTTTGCAAAGCACTTTTGCATAGAAACAACTATCTAGCACTTTGTAAATAATATTGCATCATTTTACTTTATATGCATTTCCTTTATTTTTTTGCCTAGCATTTATGAAATGGCACATATTTTAAAGCAAGGAAATAACTATTTGCGTAAACTAAAACTCAAAACATACACTTAATATTTAATATAAATATGAATTTAATATTAACAGAAAAGTAGTAACAAGTTATCATTAAAATTTTTTAAACTAATACTGATGCTTAAATAAGTATTGTCACATTTCCTCCATCTGCTTTACATGCTAAAAGCACGAATTCCCTTGAGAAGCCTGTAACTAATTTACCCAACAAATATTTTTTATCGATTCACAAACAATTTGTCTTTATATATTTTAAATTTGTCTTTAATAGTTTAAAAGCTTACAAATTTGATGGTGAACACAGAAACATTTATCTTTTTAAAAAGAACACTTTACCTCTTTAATAGCTGGAGCATCACGTTGTTTAGAGATAAACATAAAAATTTTAATTTTTCCATAGAGCAATTTTTATACTAGGTTCACAAGTTCCATGGCATTATATTTTTATAATATTCCAAAGTTGTAACTTAAAATAGTTTTTAACAGAGGAAAAGATAAATCTTTTAGATTTAAAATATAGCATCTAACTGCAAAGTTGGAAATCACCCCTAAGCTGATTTATGGAAAACATAAGTTTATCTTGAGGTGCAGTCTATTATGCAGGGCTAGGCATAGTGAGAAAAGATGTTCATCAATGGTCATTGTATGAGACTTTGTTAGCATTTTAATATTTTGGAACATCGGATGTAAAGTAACTTTAATGGGTTTTTCTAGCAGATTTTTGCTTGTAAACTGTGTACTTGGCTTTAAGATGATTATTTAGGCATTAATGAATGCTTACAAACAGCGAATTCCTTTTCTCCTTTGAAATTACAAAAACACATGGATGTTTAATGAATGTCTAGATTGTAACCCACGTTATTCCACATACAGAAAAGGATATCAGATAGTGATCTCAGATAGTGTTCCACTGTTTTCATATACTGTGGAAAAAATATGTCTTAAAATCAGTAATTTGTAATTATAAATCTCACTTCCAAATGAAAATGTTTTAGTTTTATTTTCAGTTTTTCAGTTGTATAGATAAAATGTGGTCTTTTATTCATAACAACTTATATTTTATATTTTAGAATTCACTAAAATTCAATATAACAAAATTCAATTTAGAAAAATTCAATCTTCTTGAATTCTTTTAATAATCCATTTTAAACAGCTTTTGTAATCCAGGTTAGCTAAACTCATTTGATATATAGTTACTTAGCTCCTATTTTGTTAAAGGCATGCAGAAAAATAATTGCTAACTGGAAATTTTGCTAATCTTTAAAAAATTATATTAGCTAAAAAAAATTTGAAAGTTTCATCACTCAATTCAAAAGAAGAAAACCGCATTAATGGCATCTATGAGTTTTTCACTTATTTTAGAATCAAAACACATTTGTGGTTATGACTTAATATTTAAAATGATACTGAAACATATTAGCATTGAAATATTCTCAGAGCAAAGCCTGTGAATAATGTTGTGATTTCAGGTATAAGAAGAATATAATATGACACAGACCATCTGAGCCCAAACTGTCTTGATTCATCCTTGCCAAAAAAAATGGAAAGTCAGGAAAAGACAGAAGCTGCTTTTAAAAACCTTTTTAGTCACAATTTACCCTTTCACCAAGCTCATCTTTTAAAATGATAGATTCTACATCTTGTTTTTGTTTTTATGTCATCTCATGATTTTGTATTGCATAGCTTTGCCTACCTGCTTTTGACAAGGAAACAATTGAGAGGGATCATTAATGGATTCACTCATACACAAATAGTACTAATTATTTGTATTTGAAAAACACTTTGAATTAGTCACAAAACTTAAATGTCATTATCCTTTAAAAAAGAATGGAGACAAAAGACATGAGATGTTCTAATTGATAATTACAATTACTTTAAACTTTGTATATGGACAGGAACAGGAAAAAATATAAAACATAAAAGCAGATGCAAGTTTAGTAGAAGCTTGGGTAAAGTTTGTGCTTCATTTATTATATTTATATAATAAAACATCTTACCAACATTAAAACAAACAAACAGGCTGGGTGTGGTGACTCACACCTGTAATCCAACCACTTTGGGAGGCCGAGGTGGATGGATCTTTTGAGGCCAAGAGTTCAAAACCAACCTGGCCAACATGGTGAAACCCTGTCTCTACTAAAAATGCAAAAATATTCAGGTGTGATGCATCTGTAATCCCAGCTACTTGGGAGGCTGAGGCAGGAGACTCACTTGAACCCAGGAGGCAGAGGCTGCAGTGAGCTGAGATCGTGCCACTGTACTCCAGCCTGGGTGACAGAGGGAAACTCTGTCTCGAAATAAAAACAACAACAAACAAACAAAACTTCAGTTTTATTATTGTCAAACATTTAAACTCTAACAATTCATAAAGACTTGTCTTTTACATTTTCCTTATAATTTTAGTGTGGTACATTCCATGTACCATAAAATTAATCAATTTTATGTGTGTCATTCAGTGGCTTTTCGTATAGTCAGAGTTGTGCAACCATCCCCATAATCTAATTTTAGAACACTTTCATCACCCTACAAGAAAATTCTATAGGCATTAGGAGTCATTCTCCATTCCCACTCTTCTTTACCATTTTCCCATAACAGTAACTGATCTATTTTCTGTAGATTTGCAATTGAAAAAAATTAGATATTTCACTTATAAAGGGAATCATATATTTTTTGTTGTTGTTGTTGACTGTCTTTTTTACTTAGCTTAATGCCTTAAAACTTTATCTATGTTATAACATGTAGCAGTACTTCTTTATTTTTGTTACTAAATAGTACGTCATTGTATTAATATACTGTACATTGTTTTTGCATTCACCAGTTGAGAAAGCAGGGGTTATCTCTACTTTTTGGCTAAAATGAACAATGCTGCTATGAAAATTCATGCACAAGTTTTCCATAGACATATGCTTCCATTTCTCTTGGGCACTTGGAGTGAAATTGCTGAGTCATATGTAACTCTGTATTTAACATTTTGATGGACTGAAAAACCTTTTTCCAAAGCAGTAGCACCATTTTCTATTCCTACCAACAATGTATGTGGGCTCCAATTTCTCTGCTTTGTAAATACTTGTTATTATCTGTCTTTTTTATTTTATCTTTCTTAGTATGTGGGAAATGGTATTTCATTGTGGTTTTGATTTGCATTGCATGATGACTAATGACTTAGGCATCCTTTCATGTATTTATTGATAATTTGTATACCTTTGTTAGATAAAGTATGAATTCAAATTCTTTGCCTATTTTTAATTGGGTTATTTGGCTTTCCATTGTTGAGTTGGAAACGTTCTTTACACGTGTTGAGTTGGAAAAGTTCTTTACACGTTCTGCATGCTAATCCTCTCTCAGATAAATGATTGGCAGATATTTGTTCCCATTTTGTAGGCTGTATTTCACTTTATTATTTTATTTGCCAGACAAATATCTTTAATTTTAATAAGGTCTACCTGAATGTTTAGATATTAGGATCATAGTTCAAATTGGAATGATATTTTCTGACAAATAACCTAAGATTTTAAAGAATTTTCTCTAAGTATTCATAGGAATTTAATTACAAATGTTAGGCCTTTGCAGACACTTCTAAATTGTACAATCATAACTAATATTTTCTTCAGATTAGTAGACTTGTATTCAGAATCTAATAAAAGCCACAAAAATAAATTCCTGAAAAAATGCATGCATAATTGTACATACAAAATGGTGCCTATGTTATGACACCACCTAATAAGAGTTTTTAGAATGGAAGATGAAACTCTGACTGCATGGAAGCTATTGCTGCCAGATCCCATCTTCTCCAAAGACAATGAAATCAATTTTGAAAAGCTTCTGGATCATTGAATAGATATATTCTGCTGAATTGTAGAGAAAGTACTTTATGCAGTGAAAATTTAGCTACTTTTGCCATAGGCACCTTGCCTTTTAATTGTACTTCTTGTTTTCACTTTCGTTTTGATTCCCTGACACTTCTGCGTAATTACATTAATGTCTTTGTTTCATATAGAACTAAAGGTCTTGCCATCTCAATGCCAAAAATTTGAGATTCTTCGTCTAGAGAATGTTTGTCAAAAAGATTACCCTGGTAATACTTTATTGCCAGTGCATTTTGCTGTGCCTCTTAGATTTAAAAATATTTTTTTCTTGAAAAGAACAGTATACAAATGTCAGGTTAATGGAAATTCACATCACTGGGGACCATCAAGATCAATAAAGAAGGAGAGTGACAAAAGCAAAGGCCTTGGGAATCACAGTTTACCTTAGCAATAATTGCAAAGTGTTGATAGAATGATCATGATGAACTGAAACAATCATTGACATAAAAGTGAAAACTATCAATCAAATGTTAGTGAGTTAGCAAGTTATTTATCGAGTTCCTGTGTTGTCAGTGTTCTCATAGATAATTTTCCTTGATGATAGAATCTTACAGCTTTCTGAAATGTATAGACAAATCCAAAGTCTCAAGTACCATAATAATATAAACCTGCTTGTTATTAGGGCTTTGCATTATAAATATAGATATTTGCAGTTTGAATTTTCTCACTTTATTTAATCTTATTCTGGGGCCATACTTGAATGATTAATTGAGAAACAGAGGCAGAAGACTGTA
Source organism: Trachypithecus francoisi (assembly GCF_009764315.1). NCBI lineage: Eukaryota > Metazoa > Chordata > Mammalia > Primates > Cercopithecidae > Trachypithecus > Trachypithecus francoisi. Next base: position 31,499,860 of record NW_022681472.1, read on the forward strand.
GAATTAATGAAGACAAGAACCTCAAGAAATATATATATAATATATATATACACACATGTATATATTTAAAGGCTTTCAAGAATTTTTATTTTATAATCTCTGTAATATAAGTTTTTAAACTTGAGAAGAAAGACTCAGTGAACTTGAAAACAGGCCTATGTAAAGCATAGAATGTAACAAACTCAACAGAATCTGAATGACCCCTGAAACAATATGGGGTATGCTAGCATAATTGGAGCTCCAGAGGGGAAGGGGAGAAGAAATAGGAAGGAATATAGGCCTATTTCTTTAAAAAAAATTGCTAATACCAACCCCTATTTCCAAGAAGCACAAAGCATACTAACAGGATAAACGTAGAGAAAAATACACCTAAGCACATCATACTCAAACAGCTGGCAACCAAAAATAAGGAGAATATATTAAATACAGCTGGAAAGAAAACACACATTATATGCTGGGGAAAAGATGATACGAATGAAGGCTGACTTCCCAGAAGAGACCAGAGACAACAGAATATTGTTTAAAATACTGAAAGAAAAAAAATCAACCTTTAAATATGTAGCCAATAAAAAAATGAGTGAATGTATTGCAAGCAGACATGTAATATGAAAAATGCTATACTAGGAAAAGTTCTTCAAGTTGGAAGAGAATGGTAGTAAATGGAAACTGAGAATCACCCTCGAAGACTTAAAGACAGAAATACTGACTCATCCCAGCCATCTCATTACTGTATATATAGCCAAAGGAATATAAATCGTTCCATTATAAAGACACATGCACACGTATGTTCACTGAAGCACTACTCACAAGAGCAAAGACATGGAATCCACCTAAAGGCCCATTAAAGTAGATTGAATAAATAAAATATGGTACATACACTATGGAATACTATGCAGCCATAAAAAAGAATGAGATCATATATTTTGCAGTGACAGTGATGGAGCTGGAGGCCATTATCCTTAGGAAACTTATGGAGAAACAGAAAACCAAAGACTGAATGTTCTCACTTATAAGTGAAAACGAAATGATTAAAACACATGGACACATAGAGGGGAACAATACACACCAGGGCCTATACGGATGGCGGGTGGAAGGAGGGAGCAGATCAGGAAAAATAACTAATGGGTACGAGGCTTAATATTTGGATACTAGGCTTAATATTTGGGTGATGAAATAATCTGTACAATTAACCCCCATGACACAAGTTTACCTATATAACAAACCTACATATGACTTAAAATTTTAAAAAAAATTTTAAAAAGGGAAAAATCACATGAAGGAAAGAGTAGCATCAAAAATTAAAACGATGTAAGTAAATATAAAAACCTGTTATTTTCTCTTAAATATATATATTTCTTAAAATTGAATTAACTGTTAATAGCATAAATATTAACAACACATTGTAAGGGTTATAACAAATGTACAAGTGAAATATATGATAACAATTGACAAAAGATGAAATAAATAGACCTATTCTCTTGTAAGTTTCATATATTACATGTGACTTAATAAAACATTAATTCTATGTAGTCTGCCTATGTTGTTAGCATAAAGTCATTAAGAAAACAATGTAACCAAGAAGTATAGCTAAAAACACAAAAAAGATGTAATAAGCTACTAAAAAGTAAAAGTTAAGAAAAGAATAAGAGAACAAATCAGAAATAGAACAAATTTAAAAACAAATATCAGGTTAGTAGATTTATATTCAATCACATTAATAGTTATAGTAAATTTGAATGAATGATACACTCAGGCTAAAAACAGATTGTGTCAGACTGGATAAAAGAGCAACCTCAAATTATATACTGTCTTAAAAAGACTCATGCTAAATGTAAAAGCAAATCTAGACTAAATTTATAAGATGGAAAACAATATACAATACAAAAATCTCATGGAAATCAGACACATAAACTACAAGTCTTTATAGTTTTATTTACATGGATTTTAAAAATAAGCAAAACAAATTATTTCAATAGAACAACTGTTGTCTCTGGTAGGAGTTGGGGACTTACTGTAAAGCAACACAGCAAATTTTCTTTAACAACTCAAGGATATTCTATACATTGATAGAAGTTGTGGCTACACAGATATACACATTTGTCAAAATTCACAGAGGTGCACATTTAGTATCTGTGCTATTGTTGCAGATAAATGCACTTCAATTAGTAAAAGTATGAGAGCATAAACAAGGAATTGTATGAAATGAATGCAATAAAAAGAGCAGCAATATTTTCTTAAAATTCACAACAAATTTACATGTTTCTGAAAGCAGGAATATTAATAAAAATATGTGAGGCAATCATCAAAGGACATAAGTTAAATTAGGTATGAACCAAGAATCAGAGAGGTGTCTCTTCTACCTTATTTTTTGAAGTAAATATAAGTCAGATGAAACCACAAGAAATTCATAATAGAGGAAATCAGTTAGGAAAAAACCTAAAGTGAGAAAAAATATAAATAAATTCAATTATAAATTAACTGAAAATATGTTTCAATTCACATAAAATATCTGAATATTAACTATATCTGGTTGTTCAAAAATGTGAAAGGCATAGCCTACAATAAAAGATCAAAAGTTGATATGGAATATCTCTTAACTCTAAAATTATTTTAAAATAGTGTCTCAGTAAAAAATTACTGTAATTGGGCAGGTCACAAATTATACATTTCTAAAATAACTAGAAGTTAAAGCTAATATATTACTGAATACTAATTACTAATATATAGTATTCATATTTCTGGTAAATAATTGTTAGCAAGTTGCTATTCCTTTTTATATTCTTTTGATAAATGAAGTATATAATATATTTCATGAAAGACAATTTAAAAATATCAGCAATGCAAATATCACACAACAAAATTACCCTTTATCGTATCTTTTGAATGTATATTTTTTAGATTTCTAATAGTGAACAAAAATTTAATTGCAAAATAATTGCAATTAAGTTTTTAGAGTTTTTCAAATCTAAAAAATATACTTTTGAAATCTGCTTATATCTCACAGAATTCGACGGATACTTTAAACTTAACCTCTATATTTTTTAGAGAGTGATTACCCCCTTTTTACTCCACATGACTCTGGTGGATAAAATCCCACCCCTTTGGCCTCAAGGATTGACATATGACTAAACCTATAAATTGAAAATTTCCCTAGGATATTCACTGGCGAATATTTTTAAACTTCCATGGGATATGACCCCAGGGAAGAAAATTCTTGCCTTAATGTTTGCTAAGCCAGGTGACATAAACTTGGAGTTTCTGTGAACATCCCTTGACTGCGCGGAAAAAATGCCATCTGCCAACACGCCAAGCAAAACAGCTGAAAGAAGGGCAAAGGGTAAAAAGAATCTTTTTTTTTTTTTTTTGAGAGGGAGTCTCGCTCTGTCGCCCGGGCTGGAGTGCAGTGGCCGGATCTCAGCTCACTGCGAGCTCCGCCTGCCGGGTTTACCGCCATTCTCCTGCCTCAGCCTCCGAGTAGCTGGGACTACAGGCGCCCGCCACCTCGCCCGGCTAGTTTTTTGTATTTTTTAGTAGAGACGGGGTTTCACCGTGTTAGCCAGGATGGTCTCGATCTCCTGACCTCGTGATCCGCCCGCCTCGGCCTCCCAAAGTGCTGGGATTACAGGCTTGAGCCACCGCGCCTGGCCGGTAAAAAGAATCTTGATGATGTTTAGTAAGTTCTGAACTCACCCCTATGTTTTCTATTCTATGAATCCTTCATCTCATTTTTTGTTATTGTTTAATTTGGCATATTTGAATTGGGTTCCTATCATTTGCCACTGGAAGAGTCCTGACTGCCACAATATCACTGGAAAGAATCAGGTGACCTGAGTTCAATGTCAGTCTGTCTTTTCCTCCTAGCAGAGCAACAGGGGAGGACAATTCAGTTAAATTTGCTACTTCTATTTTCCTTTCTACTATAGTGGATTAATGTGAGGATTAATATAATGCTTAGCACAGTGCTGGAAAAATAGTAAATACCCAATAAATGTTCATTTATATTATTAACCTTATCATACCAGTATCTTACCATTATTTCAGGCATGATGTAGTATTTTAAAAGTTAATTAGACCATAATTTGAACAAGTGTTGTGCTTCATGATAATAAGTACACATGTTTTAGATGATACATGTTACTGCCTCTTGTTTTAAACTTTCCTCACTATTCATTATATAAATATTCTAGGAACCTTGAAATCTACTACTCTAGACATAAACAGACATCTTCTACCCTCTCCTTGATGATATTTCTGTACACTTATGTACTCACATATATCTACATATATCCATATCTGTCAATGTATCAAAACTACAAATATGAATACAGTAACTACTAACATTTAAATTAAAACCCCTACTTTAGTCTGTAGCTTTGGAATTTTATGTTTTAAAAATTAATGTTAAACTACGCAGGTTCCATTTTCTTAGATATTTGATATTGTGTAAATATCGTTTTATATTGCATAAATATCAAATTACTATATCTTAAAAATTTGATAAGTATTGTATAAAACAAGGCCACTACTAAAACAAATGTATTGTTGGCAATTTACATGTAATTAGGAAACTACAAGCTCATTGTAAAAGGATACAAAATTATGATCAATAATGACCTAAAAACTTTATCTTTAAAGTTATCATTCTTCTGAAACTACCCGATCTTGATTATTTAAGGCAATAAACTTATTAGTTGACTATTGAAAGTATACACATATAAATAGCCCAATATATGCAACATTTATACCAAAAGAAACATGAGCAATTTCATTTAATTACAATTCTGATTTTTACATTTCCATCTGTTGTCTAATTTGAACTTACTACTTACAGTAATTTATTTTTTAACCAGTGATGTACCTTAGCACAGTCTCTTCAGTATAAATTGCAAGACTCAAATTTTGGACATATCTGTGAAATATGAAATCATTCCATGTGCTCTTAGGCACTAATGGTGCCATATTATTTGTGTGAAATGTATTTTCTAAGCATTATGTTAAATATGATACTGTTTTGATATGCAAATGGAAGAAGTGAGAATTCAATATGGAAATTAATGATGAACAAGTGGTATTCTTGTTGGCGTTGTATTCTGAGGCTACGGTAAGGCACACTTTATTTTTGGATATGGAAAAATTGTGTTTTGCCAATGTTAGATCAAGACTATTACAGAATAGGGTATACTAGAAAGCAACCAGGATTAATGTAAAGATCAAATTGGAGGAAATAATATACAATGACTGTTTTCAACATGAGAATGAATGTAGAACATTTTGCCTCATCTTTTGAGAATTCTGAGAGAAATATTTTATGGAAAAAAAGTGCTGAAGGACACAGCAGGCACTTCGTTGTCCCCCCAAAAAAGACATAGTTGGATTTTGTAATGGTAAAAGTCTGCCTTCAACGGCTAATTTCTGAGCTGTCTTGTTAGTTTTCTTTGTTTACTTGATAATTTGTTTTTAAATAGAAACTAGCATTCAGTGAGTAGCTACTATGTATGAGCTTCTGCATGAGCAGGGATACCAGTATGCCTCACAAATTATTACATCCAATTCACTCAGCTATGGGAATACTTTTATCCCCCCTGTTTTGCAGATGGACAAGTTTTGAGAAGTCAAGAAATGTGTCCAAAATCAGATATCTGGTAAAATGGCAGACACATGGCAAATATGAATTACTTCGGTGTCAATTTTTGTGAGTTTTTTTGTTTGTTTGAGGCAAGGTCTTCCTCTGTAGCCCAGGCTGGAGTGCAGTAACACAATCACTGCACAGTGCAGTTTCAACCTCCTGGGCTCAAGTGACCCTCCTGCTTCAGCCTCCTGACTAGCTGAGACTGCAGGCATATATCACTATGCCTCGCTAAGTTTTTGATTATTATCATTTTTTTTTTTATAGCAACAGGGTCTCACTATGTTGCCCAAGTTGGTCTCGAACTCCTGGTAATAAGTGATCCTCTTGCCTCAGCCTCCCAAAGTGCTGGTGTGAGCCACTGTGCCAAACCTTCAGTATAAATCTTAACTACAGGAAGCTGTTCCTGCTTATCCAGGAGTGTTTATGTATGTGTGTTTATAAGAAAAGCAACCTTTTAAATTTTTCAAAGAAACAAAAGTTGCAAATTGTTTTAAGGGAGCATCCTTACTTAAATTAAATTTATATAATATATTAAATTGGATAAAATATTATACTTAATTATCATTTTCAGCTCAGATATGTGCATAAAAATCTGGGGCTGTTGTCTACATCATTAGTTTGGATTATTCCTTTTAGCCTTATATTTTCAAGTATACATGAATTTCATTTTGCATTGTCTTTAATACATTAAAAATTAATAGTAAATGACTCCTTTATTATTTTTAAAAAGCTCATTCACAGATATGGTTTAACTCTCATTTGATTATCACATTTCTTAATCTAAAATTTTTATTCTGATTATTATTGGGGAGTTTCATAATTCTAAAGAAGCATATTATTGAACTACGCTAATAAATAATACTACTTTGAAAATGATGTCTCATACAATCAATTTGAACTGTAGAACTTTTCCTAGGCCTATAGTAAGTAGTAAGTATTATGTAGTGCTGAATAGTGTAAATTTTGGAATCAGAAAGATTATAACATAGAAATGGGAGTGACCTTCTGTAAATAACTTAACCATTTTTGACTCTTGGTTCTTCCATCTGTGAAAGGCACAATACCATTTGCGAGGTCTAATCAGATAGCATGAAATTGGCAGAACCTTCTTGTTTTTCAACAAATATAATATCTCAGACTTCCTAACTTAGCAATAAAATGTCCAGATTTAACCAGTCACATAGACACATAGTCAATGCCTCCTTTGCAGGCATGCATGGCCACACTACTATGGTCTATGCAATGAAATATCTGTAGTTGTAATGTATAAAGTTTCAGGTTTTATCATAATGGAAAGTAGAGTGCCCTCCCCTTCTTTTGTTCCCTTTTCTGCTTGTAGGGAAAGCAGGTCTTGGGTCATAAAGTAGAATCCCTGGATTGGGAACAGAAGCAACGAACTAGTAACTTGGAGCCCTGCCTCTATAAAGACACCATATCCACACCGAGTATTATGTAAGTCAAGAAAAATTCTCAAATTTTAATATGTGTACAACTTAACTGAGTATCTTGTGGAAATTCAAAATTTGATTCAAAAGATCTTGGTGGGAACTGAATACTGAATTTCCAAGAAGCTCTCAGAAAGTGTTTATGTTGCTGATCCAAGGACTGAACTTTGAATATTAAAAATGTAAGACATTTACTCACAGACTGTTACACGTGTGTGAGAGAAAAACCTATCTTGCCTAAATCATTTTTATTTTGGTCTTTGTTACACTGGAGAGCTTGAATACCAACTACTATAATGTGTGAATTTCTTAGTGTAATGCCTTCCAGAAATGAAGCTTCCAATAAATGATTAATATTATCTGTATTAGCACTTTTGCATTATTAGTAATTATTGAAAAAAGCTTCCAATTAAAAAACTTGTGGAATTCTCTATCAAACAACTTAAAAAATCTTTACCAATTAGATAATGTTCTCTTTCTCTGCAGGTGTGCACATTTACACAGAAGCATAAACATATTAAAATAATACATATGTGTATGTATATGTTACATGTTGGTATATTAAATATTATCCTCAAAAGCTAGTACAATCTAATATTTACAAGGTGATCTGTAATCACATTTATTTCTGCCATAAGCAATGTGTGAATCACAATCAGGAATTGAAAAATTCCTCAGAGATCAGATCTGAAGCATACGCATTTTGAATTGCCCATGCATTGAAATCTAACCTCTCTTCCCCATGGAAAACTCAAGGAATTGGTATTCAGTATTATCATATCAGAATTTAAATACATGATTTAGCCATGGCTATAAAGCAAATTAGATTGTAAATTATAAGATATCATGTACCCCAATTATACTACATAAATAATGGATAGGAAGAATAAAGGTGGAGAAAATTATTGTACCAGTAATTTTAAAAAATCTGATATTATATAATCAGGGAAAGAGAAGTTCTTTGAGGCCACCTTGTCTACACAGCTAAATGGATTGTGATTTAAAAAAATTTAAGTAAAGTTACTCTCTGTAGGTCCAGAAATGTTCCATAATTATTCAGAAAAATATACATTCTCTAAATGGATAATTAAGATGCTATTATATTTCATTGACTACTGCTAAGCTTGGAGAGATAAAGAGTTTAGACATTATCTAAAAGATAAATAGGTACTGAAGTATCTATTTCCAGTGATTAAAAACAGTCATTTAAATTATTTAAACTTAATTTATATTATCAGTGGACACGGGGCTATAAAGCTGAGAAGCAAATCTACATAGTTGTTTAGTGAGACATAATAAGTAAATCCTTATATTTGACAATGCTAAGTAAATTATTTGCATAAGAGTAAATGTTTTTTTAAGTATTACGTTGGCAACATTAAATAACTAATGAAAATTTATGTTAAGCAACATGGTTATAAATATTATAGTTTTAGTCTAACTCATTTTAATTCTGGTCTTTATTTTCCCTGTCTCTCTTCTTTCCCTCTCCTTTTCACACATCAAGCCACTTTAATCTGACTTTTGCCACACAGAGATAGAAAACTCTTCATTCAGAGAACAAAATGTCTTAGTTGACAAATCAAATGATTTTAGTTCCATTTACTTGTCCGTATCATACTCTTCTCAAAACCCCCTCCTCCCTGAGTTTCTGCATTTCTACTCTATTTCCCGAACGACTCCAGCAGTTCTCCTCCCTATATGCATCATCCTCTGACTATCCCTTAAATACAGCTGGTTGCCTTTCCTGTCCTCCTCTCTTCTCACCCAAATTCTATGGTTCTAGGCTTGTTTAGTTTATTGACACCTTTGAGAATCCAATGAATTATGACTCTTCTTCCCAGAGGAAATTTTAAAACATCAAATTTTAAGGTAATTTCAGGAGATTCACATATTCCCAAAAGCCAAATATAGGGGATCCCTGATTAAAAGGCTCTGCTGTATAAGCTTTTTCATACATTTTTTGTGGCTTTCATGACTATATTTTGTTGACAGATTCCATAGCTCTTTTTTAGTTCAGTCCAAAAGCTTCCATAATAGTTCCAGTTTTCAGTTAGACAGCTCCTTTGGAAGATCAGAGTTGTATCTCACATGCAGTATATGCCCATAAGTTAATATGTCATAATCCCTCATTAAAACATCTAGTCTCTATCTTGATTGATGGCCCCATACCCAGTAAGAAATATTCTCGTTCTTTGCATGTTCCTCTTCTTAACTCCTTATTATAGAGTCACTCAGTGCATTTTGCTGATTTTTGTTCTCTCAAATATGTTTATTTTTTGTTTCTGGCTGTCATCACCATGACAGCCTCTCTTTAGGGTTTTTAAGTTTCCTAAATTATTGCAATAGCACCTCATCTTTTCTGATGGTAGCCTCTCTTCTCAGAGTCACTGGATTTAACACTTCAACTTGTTTCACCAGCTTTATTGGCTTTCCATTATCTACAGAATAAAAAAAGAAAACAGAAAAGGAAGGAAGGAGGGAAGGAGGGAAGGAAGGAAGGAAGGAAGGAAGGAAGGAAGGAAGGAAGGGAGGAAGAGAGGGAGGGAGAGAGGAAGGAAGGGAGGGAGGGAGGAAGGAAGGGAGGGAGGGAGGGAGGGAGGGAAGGAAAGAAGGAAAGAAGGAAGGAAGGAAGGAAGGAAGGAAGGAAGGAAGGAAGGAAGGAAGGAAGGAAGGAATCTTTTGTAACTCTTTTAGCCCTTGCCCTCTTCCCTTAATGGAGGTGGCAGATAAATTATCTCCTTCTTCTGTTGCAGATAAAAATGATCATATGATTCACTATAGACAAAGAAATCACTAAGGATCTTCTGGACAGTAGTTTCCTCCATGATAAAGAGAGAGCGGTATGTATGTAAAGACATCAACTTTTGCTCCTTTACTAATCTTTCTGCTTCAGTCATGATTGTAAGAAAACAGTGTCTTCAACTCCAAGAGCTACCATTTGACCACAGGTGGCTTGGGGTTTATTAAGCCCAAAGATGAAAATCAACACTCTTTCATGTTGAAGGGGAAGGATGGGATGCTCTTGAATTCTTTTTTTTTTTTTTTTAATGAACTTTTATTTTAAGTTCCGGGGGTACATGTGCAGGATGTGCAGGTTTGTTATGTAAGTAAATGTGTACCGTGGTGGTTCACTGCATAGATCAACCCATCACCCAGGTCTTAAGCCCCCCATCCATTAGCTGTTCTTCTTGATGCGCTTCCTCCCGCCCCGCCCACCCCCAACAGGCCCCAGTGTGTGTGGTTGCCCCATGTGTCTTAATGAATCGATAAATCACCAAACTATTATACTTACGGGCTGCTAGTTGAGCAGAGAATCTACTTTTTTTATTAATAGTTTAAATAACTGATAGTAGTTTTCTTGACTTGTGGCATAAACTGTAGTAAATCATACACATTAATTCTTGCCAACTTACCATTTCTGCAAATAGAACTAAATACCATTTCCAAGCACAGTAAGCATTTTCAAACCTGCATTCTTGTAGTTCAGGTCCCTGCCTAGGTCTTTATCCCATACTTATTTTTCTGAATGACTTTCATCTCTTCCTTTGATATCCTGTAAAATCTCACCTCTTTTAAATCTGTCCCCTCTGTTACTAGACACTTCTGTGTTACCACAGTACATTGAAAACACAAAAGAAATTGGGAAGGAAGGGTCTTAAGAAAATGTGTCTGTTTGCCTATCTTAAGTTCTGTTTCCTCATGGTTGAAGATTTTATTCATGTTTCCCCAGTTTTAACAAGTGCCCACATTTAGAATGCTGGAAGAGCTAGAATACAAATTTTTTTTTTTTTCCTAAAAGCTTGAATTGTTCATTGGGTTTCATTTCAGCTTTCCTCATATAGTTTTTGTTGTTATTTTATACATAAAAAGTGAAAATAATTTCAAAGAAATTTTTAAAAGATTTTCTAAGATAATCCGTTTAAGATCAAATTGTATATGAACCTATCATATCAAAAATAGTATATTTAAGAGAACATTCATTTTCTTTGAAGTAGAGGATCTCTGGCTTTGGCTATATATCAGAATATTGGCCGAACACTGTGTCTTACACCTGTAATCCCAGCACTTTGGGATGCTGAGGTGGGTAGATCATCTGAGGTCTGGAGTTCGAGACCAGCCTGGCCAACATGGTGAAACCCTGTTTCTACTAAAAATACAAAAAATTAGCTGAGCTTGGTGGCGAGTGACTGTGATCCCAGCTATTCGGGAGGCTGAGGCAGGAGAATCACTTGAACCTGGGAGGCGGAGGTTGCAGTGGGCTAAGATCGTCCCATTGCACTTCAGCCGGGGCAACAAGAGCAAAACTCCATTAAAAAAAAAAAAAAAAAAAAGGTAGAGGCTGCTGCCTTCTTATTTGCTTCCCATGAAGCTACAGGACAGGACTAGGTAGCCAAACCTTCTGTCTGCTCCCATAGCATACTATATTTCTTCTTTCACAAGACTTGACAGTATAGCCTGGTTCATATTTACTAAATTAGAAATGCTTTCTTTTAAATTTACTCTTAAGTTACAATACAAAAATATTGTATCTCTACAAGTTTAAAGTTTTTCCTAAGTGTAAAATCAAATGTACCTATATAATAATATTCCATAGTTGTATGCATTGAAGAGCTTTTGGAAAAAAAGAAAGCTATTGCTAATGTTCCAGCATTTTGTAACTAATTTCATAATGATGCCTTTTAAAGTGGTCAGAGAGGCATAGGACTGAGTTGACAATGTTGTTATTCACCCAGGGAAGGATAACATAGATAAGGCAGAACTTAACCTACCACTGGAGACTACACTCTACCTCTGCAAGACATTAAGCCCCCGTCAGTTCTATTTTCTCTTTTCAAAGATTGCAAACCTCATCTCCCCAGGGTTTACAATCCCTGACATTCTGTAAATCAGCAGGTATAAATTCTGCTTCTAATTTGTAATTACTGGGTCCACATCTCAACAAGTTAGATTAAGAATTATTGAGATTGCGTTTATTTAATTAGAGGACATGTTTCTCACTATATATAAAATAGTATGGTTTGAAATATATTGTTGTGTGCCTTGAAGTTGCTTTTCAGGTTACTTTTCTTTTTATCTTTTTGGTCACTGTTCTATGATTCGTTCACTGGCTCTATATTCTACTCAAGCTTATTATAGCACTAATATTAATAATGTTCAATTCTCTGCATATTTTCAAGAATATTTGTTCCTGTTAGAAAAAAACAAAAACAAAACAAGGAGAGCAGGTTGTAGAATGGAAACTGACTGTTGAATCTTGAATTCTTATCCATTTTCTAAGAACAGTCCCTGTTATTAATGTATATTATTACTTCAAGTATGTCAGAAAAGGAGACAAACAGTCAGAGGCAGGAATTTCTCCCTAATTCACTCTGCCTAGCCAGCAAAATGTAACGCAAAATTATTCAGGGGAAAAATACAATTTTCTGTCATCTCTGTCATACACTGATAACAAAGCTACAGGCTAATATGTTTTGATATTTTTGTCACTCGTTTATCATGTGACCTTTCATGCTATCATTAATACAGCTAAGGGACAGAGCAGATACACTGAAATAAGGGTGTGGAGAAGTCAGATTGCTTCTTTAACAACCAATGGTCAGTCACAGCAATTTATGCTTTTCTCCAGTATAGCCCTGACTGAAGAAGAGGAATTGTTATTAAAATTTGATATTACTGTCTAGGTTCTGCCACCTAGAATTTGCAACTTTTAGCAATGATGGGAATACTGGAGGGTTAATAAATTTCCCTTTGAATTATGATATTAATACAATACAACGTGCCTGTTCAGCTATTCAGAGCATATATATGAGAAAATGTATCCTAGACATTTGAACATTGACTATTAGTCATACTCTGATTTGGTAAATCCAGAGAGCACATTAAAATATTATTGCTGAAATTGTTCTGCATGTGTTCAGCAAAAACTGTTGATATTTTTAAAGTATAGATAAACCAAAATAATTTGTGGTGCTGGGGATTGTGAAATGGACACCCCAAAGTTTAATACATCTTGTATTTTCTTTGATGATAGATGATATCTGGTTTAAATTTGCATGCAGCCTAACACCATTTCTGACAATGGTCTGATTTTTATGTTGCCCGTAGAGGCTGGACTGTTAAAATTCCAATATAAAACTAATTTACACTTGACATTAATGAGTTAAGAAATGTTTTATATAGTACATCAGGGCAGGGAAAGAAATTTACAGGGTCATGCTAAAATCAAATAATGTCTGAATACCACCATGATGTACAAAAATGAAAAATTCTTCCCCAATCTTAGTTAAGTGCTAATACCAAGCTCGATGTTTTTACCGTTTATATTAAGGCAACAATTTTGCTTTCTTTTTCACCACATAGAAATATGATAATATGAAGGTAAAGTATTAAAAATTTAAAGTATGCACATCTATAAAGGTTATGAAAAAATATAGGGTTTTGTTATAAAATTGTTAGTATTAGCCTAAGCTCCTTTATTAAACAACAACAAGAAATAATAACAGTATCCCTTTGAAGAATATTTTAAAAATACAAATAAGTCAGAAAATTACCTTTCCATAAGGAAAAAAGAAGAAAAGTTGAGAGTTTTATGAAGAATTGCAAAGTGGGTCCCAGAGAGACTGTGAACATACATAGTGAATTCTTAAATTTTATTATGATACATCTTATGAGAGTTACAGAGCATTTTTATAATCAAAATCAGCACTTACTAATTGGATAAAACTACTAGCATGATGGTTTTCAAATGTTCATTTTACTTTGGAATTTTGCTTGTCTTATGTGTATCTTAATATTAGTGCAAAATAACGCAAACGGTATACTTCAAATAAACTTTGTAAATAAAAATAATTTGTGTAAGTATTTTATGGGAATTCTACTTGTATTTTGAACTCACATTATCAGAAATATTTTATTGCATGTTTATTTTACCGCATAATATGAAATAAGTATGTTTGCATTTGTGAAGATATGTTTATATCATAAACAAATGCAGAACATTCTGGTAAAACAATGTGTCAGTGTATTCGTATTAATTAATGGGCAATTTCAGGAAAATATTAATCGTATAACTCATGTAATTTGTTTCATAGAATGGCATATAACAAAACCTTATTAACAAATCCAAACTCAGTAATATAATTATATTAAAGTTAGAACATTTGATTTTAGAAGATGGCACATAAATGTCTTTTAATATAATGTTCAAGTCTCACTTTGTATTCTTTCATTATACTGTACTCAGCAAGGATTTGCTAAGATGAACTTTCATATAACTTCTCCATCAGGAAAAATAACTTTGGCATGGGAGAGAAACTCCAATTGAAGGGTCAGAGTTGATTCAGTATATGCCTAGTTCATCCTCTGAATCCCATGAACAGATTATTCACCAAAGGGAGTCTCACAAAATTCCACTTTTTATTTATACCATGAATAGCTGGTTATGAGAAGAAAGTGGGAAAGGTTGGGGAAAAGAAAATGAAAAGAAAGGTTTTTTACTCTCAGAAAGCAAATATCCTGCATATGAAGCAAAGACATCCAAAGAAATTTGCATTGGGTCATTCCAGAAGGGAATTCTAAATGACTTAGCTTCTTGAGGATGCAAACTTAAGTATTATATGCTTGCCTAATTGCATTTAAGGGAGTTTCTGGAAATAGAGTGTTAGCACAATTTAAAGGAGTTTATTATTTTTCCTTACATATAAATCTTATCAAATAATGTATTTCACCAATTTTGTGAAAATTTTAAAAAAATTACATATTGCTAAATATACATATATACACTTTTTTTCCTGTTGTTGGGGTTTGAGGATTGATAGTGGGGTGCAAAGCTAAATGGATAAAGATCCTAAGTTAAGCTTCTACACTCAGCTTCAGTGGGATATGTGTTCTGTTTTTATTGTAATTGTAACATTATTATAAAGCTGTAAAATTAAGACTTTTTTTTTTCAAGTCTATAATTGGATGCTTAACAGAAAAAAGTGATTTCAAGTCCGTTATTCCTGTTTGCATGTAAATAAAGCCCGAGTCACAAACAAAGCCAGCAACCTCACATACTTGCCTTCAGTGGTAAAGGATGGAGAGCCTGCCTGCTACCAATCAGCAAGTGGTTGCTATGGTTACAAGGTCAGGAAATATGCCTTTTCCCCAGTTGTCCAAGGCTTGCACATGTCACTTTTGAAACTATGAATTTTATATACAGGTCAGGAGATGCATACCAAAGAAATAAACAGTGAACTGGACCATAATGACAGTGAACGTTCAAATGTCCTTGGATGTTTTACATATCTAGGCAAACACATTTTGTTATTTTGAATGGATTGGGTTTTGTTTGTTTGTTTTAAATATTTTTTGAACAATTTTTTGTCTAATAAATTTTATGTGTTAGCTTGAAATTGTGTTCCTGTATTGTAAGCCTACTTCAATAACATGTTTCAGAAAAGAATTATCTTTTCCTCTTTTAAAAACTATTTTAAATTGCAGCATTGGAATATTATAAAAATATAATGCCATGGGACTTGGGAACCTAGTATAAAATTGCCCTGTAGAAAAATTAAAATTGTTATGTTATATCTAAACAATGTGATGCTCCAGCTATTAATGAGGTAAAGTGTTCTTTTTAGAAAGATAAATGTTTCTGTGTTCACCGATTTGTAAGCTTTTAAAATATCTAACAAATTATGAAAAATTAATTTTGTTTGTAAATCAATAAAAAAAAAATTGTAGGGTAAATTAGTTACAGACCTTGCAAGGGAATTAGTGTTTTGCAGCATATAAATCAGGTTGAAGAAATTTGATAATATTTAATTAGGCATTGGTATAATTTTTAAAAAGTTAATGACAATTTGTTACTATTCTATTAGTATTAAATTGAGATTTATATTAAATAAATATTAAGTGTATGTTTTGAGTTTTTTATGGAAATAATTATTTCCTTGCTTTAAAATTTGTGCCATTTCATAAATGCTAGACAAAAAAATGAAGAAAATGCATACAAAGTAAAATGATGCAATATTATTTACAAAGTGCTAGATAGTTGTTTCTATGCAAAAGTGCTTTGCAAAAATGCTTTATCTGTGTAAATATGCATCTTTATATGCAAAATCCTTATTTCTAGGAGACTTGAGGGGATTCCTGTCCACTTGAAGTATGACTGATATGTGTCATTAAAATAATAAGATATAGCATGGCATATATTTCACATGCTATGAATAATTTTCAGGTGTATGTGATTAAATAGGATTATAAGAATCACATACAACTTTACAACAGATGCTTTTCATAACAGAAATCACCAATTTTGCACATTTTTTCAATTTAAAGTGGACTTTGCATTGTATTAATTGACAGTAAAAGCTCAAAAATAGCATAAAATATAATGAAAATCATTGGCCTGTTTTTAATTTTTTTTTTTCTGAATTGCTGCTTTTGTTCAAATAGACATTTTTTTTTTTCCTTCTCTTTATCTCTCTCTCTCTGTTCTCTCTCTCTCTATCTCTTTCTTTTGGGTCAGCAAAGATTAGTCCTTACCTTGATAACAATCCTTCCCATTTTTTAACTGAAAGCAGCATTCAAATGAGAAACTAAGTACATTTCTTTTCAACAGGCAATTTACCCCATGATGAGATATGCTTTCACTTATTTTTCTTTGACGTTCTAGCATCTAGCAGCACAGCAGGTATCTGGAGGTTAGGCTTCAAATAAAGGATAACTACATTCTTACATTAATAGATGCCATTGTATGACTATGTCATGTTATTGTAGCATTTAGTTCCTTTAATTGTGCTTTTAAAATTATACATGATAAGCTGATACAAAGCGAGAAAAATATCAAAATCAATTCTGTTATTATTGTTCTACTTGTACACATCTGCTTACATATACAACTCACTGTTCTCCAGGCATACGATTCTTTGAAACAATTAAGAAAATGTTTAGGACCATTTTATTTATACAAGATAAGGCTCAAAGGATTTAAATTTTACTGAATTGACACTTTATGCATTGTATTGGTCTTATGTGGACAGAAAATACCCCAGCAAACATAAAGCATCATACTATATTTCTCAATATTAGGAATTTTGCTGTCTGATATAAAAATATAGATAGATTTGTTCACCAAAAATATCATTTGATAAGGACATAGTTTACACAGCAATGGTAATGCGGCGTTTTTCCCCTTCTCTTTACACAGTTTCTACAGAAGACTGCTTTATGCTATCTTATGAGCTTTTTCCCCTCTTTTTGGTGACCTTTCTGTATGGCCAAATGAGTCCAGGGTATATGTCTTGTGGCCTGTGTGCAACCTTGCCCATTAGCCAGTCCCCAAACCTTTGATGTGAACCATCAGCCCTACGATTTCTGTGGTTCATTCATTTTTGTGTTTCTCTAACGATCTCTGCCCCGGCTCTGAATCCTGCCTTTATTGTAGGCAGAACTGACAACAGGCAGCCTTGTCTTTCATTTCCTTGATGTACTTTGTACTGTGGTATGGCTTTTGTTAGTATTGATGCAAACATTACCATAAACCACCACCTAGGGACTAGAAACAATTGACTAACTGTTTTCAAATCCAATACACTTAAGTTGATCAGACACAAAGTTTAAGTACAGTTAGCTATAACAGCACCAATTCTGTGTGGTCTCAGTCTCTCTAGACTACAAAATAAAGGTCAGTGGAATGCAGATGCTTATGTCAAGACAGCCTGCGATGAAATTTATTCAAGAGATTGGACCGAGAACTCATTCCTTCACTTCTTCAATATAAGAAATGCCAATTCTATTTCCTGGTCTATTTTAAATGATTTTCTCTTTATCTACTCAAAAGCTCATTCTTAATAAGAAAAATGGTCTGGCATGTGGAAGAAGCAACTCTTTTATGAACAAGTTCAAATTTTGATGAGATGTACATTTCAAACTGGCAAATGTTAAAAATTTTCACTTAGATTCTAAATTGCAAACTCACCATTATTCAGCTTATTATTATAATTAAATGTGCCACAGCATGCAGAAGAATTACAAAGTTAACTATATTGTAAATGCAAAACTGTGCCTGACCCTTATTGTGTAAGGAGCAGAGGCAGGGTCATTTTCTTTTTGAGACTTGTGAGATCTTAGATTCAAGGCTTTGTAAAAAGGGCTATTCAGAGTCAGTTTCCCATATGATGCTTCAAAGATATCAGCTCCATCTTTGAAGTTTCTTCCTAAAATAATCAACTGAGAAATTGGGAAATTTAAAACAAAAGGATTAAGAAAATGAAGTAGATTTGAGGCACCTGCTATTTATCTATCTCTTCAACTGTATATTAAATATACAATAATATTTTAATCAAATTCTTTATCTTGTTAAATGTCCTAGTGCTTTTAAAATTCCGTATATAAAATATCAACAGGTCTTTTAAAATATATATATTGAAATCTTAATATTTCTTTGAAATTAGATTTTGGTGAAGTGCAAGATTATACCACAAAAAAATTTTTTGTAAGGTTATAGATTATATAAATTGCTAGTTTGAATACAACTCCCTCATCAAAGTTACACAGCTGTGTCATATGTGAGCTCTATGGTTTTTATTCTATAGATATGCATAGTTTCACATCTTTTATCTTATTTAATATCTTTTTAAAAAGCAACAATGGTTTCTGGACGTGTAAAGGTAGTTATCACACAACTGTTACTAAAAGTAACTTCAAAGTATACAATGGAAAATTAAATTAGATTATAATACTGTGCCTGCCATTACTTTTCTCTGTATCAAATAGTTTTTGTATGCTATATATGCATTACAATTTATATTAGTCTAGTGCAAAAGTTTTAATGGCAACAACCCCAGTTACTTTTGCACCAATTTAATAGTATTCCATATATTTAAAAAACATTTACTAGTTCTGTGCATTTAATTTTAGTAAAATATGGTATCTGAGATTTTTTTCTGTACAATTTTTTTTTTACATTACAGAATAAGTGACCTGGAATTACTATTTCATAGAATTGTATTTATTGCATTTACATATAACTAAATTGGTTGAGGCTTACTCCGCCATTCTTCAGTAGACAGCTTCACTAAGTTCCATTCATATTGCATAGATACAAGGGAGTCAAAATGATTTAAGTCATGGGTTCATTATGTCATACCCTTCTTGACATCATTTTATTTTTTAACTATCTTCCAATGGACCGTATAAGATGTATAGGGGTTGATGGTTTAGGTGACTAAATTTATGTACAGAATCTCCTGCTGAGTTGCCAAATAATTGTATTCTGAAATAGATTTGGTAGGTTAAGTGCAAGTGTTAACCAACTGAAAATGTTTACTTCAGTCTCATAATGTACACAAATGCTTGAACTAATTATTGCCTGTGATTAATAATCTGATGTGGCAAAGCTATTATTAAAGGCCTCAATAATAAATAACTATATAACTGCTTTACAGTTAAATATTACTGCATAATTCATAATAAAATGTATTGTTTCCATCTGGTGATTATAGTGACAGTGGTAAAAATCTTAACTAATTTCACAAGTAGATCAAAGTAAAAATATTTTAGTCCAACTATGCACTCAAACTATCTATTTAATATATAATTTGCAAGTGATTACTTGATTAGACTGATTCACTTACTAAATACTTATAAAATTAGGAGTGCTTCACTCAGGGAGAGAGAGAATAGTCTTTACATTTTTAAAAAATAAGAATAAATATTTGGGGTACTTGAAATAAGCACAAATCTTTTTTTTTTTTTTTTTCCAGAAAGCTCTTATTAAGGAGTATTTTTTTCTTCCATACAATTTTAAGGCATTTTTATACAACAAAAGACATGACAAAAAATATTTTTTAGTTTTCTTCAATTGTGTGAACTTATGTAACACTAAGAGTACAACCACTTCTGTGGCTACTTCCTAAGAAAATAAATGACTGTCTATTTTAAGTAATTCCATGTTTATAAAAGAGAATATTTAGTCACCACAAGTTAGCTATATATTCAATATTTGACACCAACATTTTAGTTTATTGTTAAAATGCTATGATCAAACCCAAAAAATAATGAAAGTACCATTTTTCTATTATGTAGGCTCCATTTCTACATGATTCTTGCTGATTTTTCATATTATAATTTTTCAAAAGTGTGGTGACACTGGTTATATGATATTCAAATAATTTTGGGTGCAGTGTTCTGATTTTTCTTTCAACAAATGCACCGTAGATTATCTCATCAGAATTCTGAGCCACAACCACCGGAGAAAATATTGGAGAAGAGTTAAAAGATGAATGGAAGACAGAAGAAGCACTTAGTTGTGAAGTGGACACATACACTTTCATTCAAACCACCTTGCATCAAGTAACAATCATGGGTCAAGTTCATGACTCTGCAGAGACTGGATGAGCTGGGAGGCAGACAAACAGAAACAGGGATGTGATGTTTCATGTTATACGAACAAGTCGGAAGTCAGTGTGTGAGAATTTTTTGTATAGTGATGAAGTGGTTGCTTACTTTGGAACAAAGTCTGTTTTCAGAAATATGAAGCATTACTGATATTTCAAACACACTGAAATGCCTTCAGCTCAACTATGACTTTTTCTTCAGAGATTTGAGATTTTCAACTACTATATTTCCTGCTCAGAAACCAAACTCTAACTGTTCTGAGGACATACCTACCACAATAATTTAGACCTTAATAACAGTGAATAATTTTTAAATAAAAAGTGACTTGCAAACTAGTCAAGCTCAGATTCAAAAAATCTGTTAACAGGTTGAATTAGAAAAGTTTCAAGTTAAGACTGGGCATGGTGGTTCATGCCTGTAATCCCAGCACTTTGGAAGGCCGACTTGGGCAGATTAGTTTAGGCCAGGAGTTCGAGACCAGCCTGGACAACATGGTGAAACCCTGTCTCTACTAAAAATACAAAAATTAGCCAGGCAAGGTGGTGGTGGCAGGCATCTGTAATCCAAGCTAATTGGGAGGCTGACGCAGGAGGATCTCTTGAACTTCAGAGGTTGTAGCAAGCTGAGATGTGGCCACCGTACTCTGGCCTGAGTAACAAACTGAGACCCTGTCTCAAAGGAAAAAAAAAAAAAAAAAGAAAAGTTTCAAGTTAAGAAAGCATGATATTTTCCCATATCATTGACCCTTAATCATTCTATCTTGCACTCATAATGAAATTGAATTTGGTCTACTCTTCTTTCTCTGATAAATACATAGCAAGACTGACTATACTGATTGATAATATTGAAAACATTTTGTAGACTTTCAATTATAATTTTTGAAAAAATAACTAAAATAAAATCTTTTGGTACAATCCCAGCTCAGACTGGGATAGGAAAATGAATCTACAGATAATTATATTTTACCAATGTAACAAAAATTAAATATAATTTTCACCTCTTTTAATTCAATCTATTAATCACTTTATGAATGAAAAAAACTCAGAGTGGTGCTGAGCTGTCCATCATACAGTGGCACCAAATACTTATCCTAGGACTTCTGTCCATAGAACATATTCTTATATTTAATCACAGAAACTAAAGATATAGAGAAACAGATTTTAAGACATGCATACTGATTCACTTTAAAATTATTAGACTGTAATCTCATGGAAGAATAAACACAACAATTAGTACAAAGTTTGCAGCTGACAATTTTAAAGACAATCAATAAGTAATCATCGTTATTGCAAATGATTAAGTGATTTTCACACCGTAATCAGAAAAGAATTCTAATCACATTTTTAGATAAGAATTGTTTTTAATCTCATTTCCTTGGTAATATGCTGTATCTTTTCACTTGTAATGTTTATCGAGAAGAGGTTTTCAAATGTTTCAGATTAGGCTCAGTGATAACATTTCTCAGGATAGCCTTGGAAAGACGTCTGCATTATAGTATTCCAGAAAATATTTATATTTAATATATGACAGTATTAAAGTTCATCACAGCACTTTGGCAGCTGCTCCAGATGCTACCCAATCTAGGGTTTTAAGATTTCAAATAAGAGTTTATTGGCAGTTGTCAAGGTAATTTCTCTTCCAAGAATTTATTTGGGCAATTTCATTACTCCAGTAACTACAGCTAAGGTCTCTTCCTCAGACTGAGTATAATTTCTTTCAAATTTAGTCACAGTGTGTGACACAAACCAAGCAGTGCTTTCACTGACATCTGAAAATCTATGTGCTATCAAAGATGTAGTTTGAGGAGATTTGCACAAGTCAGGATTAAGAGTAGAAAAGAACCACTTACACTGGCAATTTTACATGCACAGTAATTTTTCCTTGTTGGGTCATATTTATATTTTAACTTTTTTATTACTTAGAAATATAATATATCTTTTAATTTTTCTCCTGCTGCTTTTTTTTTTCTACTACTCTTTAATGGCCATTATAAAGTCCCTGTAGAAAAACCTTAAAGGATGATATGCATTTGTATGTATAACTATACTTGCGTATATATGTGGCTGAATATTTCAGTGCTTCTAACAAGTATACGGTATTTCATTCCTTGATTAGACGTTCTGTAAATAGAGGTCTTGACATTTCTTGATATTTTCCCAGTAGACTGCTCTATTGTAATAAAATATTTTAACTTTTTATTTTATGAAAAAAAATATGTCTCTTCCTGTGTTTATGGAGGAGTAAAACCTAGTGGATGTCCACTGCTGTTTAAAGCCACACTTAGACATACTCACCATAACCCTTATCAACGTTATCATCTTAGGAAATGAAGGATGGCAATAGTGGGCTTCAATTTAAAGGAAGTAACAGTAAGACTGGGAAACCACGATTTGACAAAACCATCTCAATTACTTGGTTGCTATATCTAAAGAGCTGAGCTGAAGTGGAGAGTTGTGCAATTGCTCCAGTAATTAAGTCCCCAAGAGTTCAAAACACATTTTGCCTAGATAATCCAGGTAATTCCAACTCAAGTGCCCAAGTGCCTCACTTTAAGATTACCCAGTGTACTAGAAATCCAAACTTATGAAAGGGCTAAATCAGAGAATGGTTCTCATGCCACAAAAGGATTTATCCAAGCGACTCTTTCATTGTCAAGGAGGCCAGAGGTCCCGAAAATTATTTGCTTATTAACTTTGTGAATTACTCATACAAGTTGATCAATCTCCTAGAAACAAACATAGAGTTAACGGGACAACAGTCCTAATTTCCGATGCCCTTGTGGTGCAGAGCAGTGTTCAAGGAGTCAAACAGACCTGATTTAGTACCCACAATGTTCATTTAATAGCTATTGAATCTTGGGAAACTTAATCTCTCTTAGCCTTTGTTTACTTATCTGTTAAATCAGTATAATATTGTATACGATATATGATTTTTAAGAGAATAATGTGAGACAATGGAAGTAAAACATTTAACCTATAACAAGAAGAATAATAAAGTCTCAATCAATGTTAACTGCCCATTGCTGGACTTTAGCTGCTATATGCTCTCCATTTAAGGGCAGCTTAAATTAGAAGTCACTCCTAAATGAAATCAATTGTCACTGAAGGCACTATGCAGTTAAATTTTTCACATCTTATTTTTTTTCCGTGGTAACTCATTTCTGAAAGTGTAATGGACAAATAGAAAACATTTTTATTCATTCATTCGAAAATTATGTAATGAGTATTTACTCTGTGCTAGCAACTGTGCCAGGCAACTAGACAAGTAATGACGAGAAAGACAGTCCCAATTCTTAAGAGTGTGCAATCTTGCAGGGAAGGCAAATATTTTATTTAAAAAATTTATAAACATCAATGTTTGAAAAGTGTTAACCATGTAACATAATTGTTTTCTGCAGCTTTCTTGATAATTATGAATGTGTAACCATATGGAAAATTTCTAATTCCTAATTGCGATATTCGTACCTAAATTTTTTAATTGACAACAAAGATATACAGAAAAGCCACAATCTAAATTATTTGTCAACTTAAATGTGATAGCTTTAAAGAGCAAACATTGTTGTCTGGAACAGAAAGCATCTAATCCAATGTGAGGCCATGGTGACTACTTACTGAGATACCACAATTTGTCATATTATAAGGGAGAATGACTCTCCTTTTACATACTTCACTCCTGGGGTGATTACCCACTTCTGTACATAAAAATGATAAAGGAACCAGGATTAAATCATAAGAAAACAAACCATGTATCTCATCAGAGACACCACTGACAAACAAACATTGCAAAAGAAAAAAGGGTTTGGCTTTTTCCCTTTGCTGCTGAGACGAAAAACAATAATTCTGGCCCAGATTGTTCATGTTTCACACCAGGAGGCTAAGGAATCGGTCTGCAGCTGCCTAGATTTCAGAAAATCTAGAAAAGTGACAGATTTTTGTTTTACACCAGACTTTTAGATTTTGAGTCTTGTACCTCGTGACCCTATAGGTTAGGGAATATCTGTATCTATATTTCAATAGATATGTAGTTACAGATATATAGATGTAGATGTAAATACACACACACACACACACAAACTTAAGTGTCATAATGCCCTAGAGTTTTTACTTGTGAAAATGTCTGCCCCTGACTGTAACATTCACTAAGTCTATAATTCATTCATTCAGTTTTCTTTAAAACCAGGGGTGGAGGACATAACTAGTTCACTATCTAGTTCAATAACTGGACCAGTAAAATGGATTCTAATTAAACAATCAGTTTATGTATTAATAATTAGTAAGCAATTAGTTTATCAACTTGTGTTTTTAAAGAAAGACCAAATCTCTCTAGACTTTTACCCCATCCTCCAAAAAGTATTACAATATGGTAGATTTAGCTGGTGTAGACAACTGTCCCATCCAACACACATAAATGTTGAAGAGTGTTTTGTAAGAATATCTGATATTTATGAAGTATTTTCTATATGACAGGTAGGCTTCTGAATACTTTGCATGTGTTAACTCATTTGATGTTGTCCATAACCCTTTGAGGTAGTGTATTAGTGATGGCAAAATAAGCCACAACCCCCAAATCACAGTGGCTTAACCTGATATTCATTTCTGATTCATGTCGTGATCTATTAAAGTTCAGATGGCTCTTCTCCATATAGCAAAAGGACTCAGGCATCTTCCCTTTTGGGAGATTGCTGTCATCAATATGTGGCTTCAGGTCACTCGGGAATGGGGAAAGAATATGGAAGGTTGTAAATGGAAGATATTTTTATGGGGTATGGATAGAAATTATATCCATCCCTTCCACCCACAATTGGTTGGCTAGAGTTCAGTCTTAGCCCAACCTCAAACTGGCTGAGAAATGAATGTGCCAAGTAAGAATAACAAAAAGTACACAGGATGAGCATAGATTTAGTCTTTACTAATATCTGACCCCCGGCTCACCTCATACCAGTTTTCTCTGTTTTCCCTTGAAGGAGCCAAAGTCCCATCCAGTCCTTGCATCCAGCTCAAAGTCTATTATCTTTAGGTAATGTTCATTCTATTTCTGGATGCGGCTCCCAGTTCAGCTACTGTAACTAAAGAGGCAAAATATCTTCTCCATCACCTCTGCACTCTGCCCCCACTCCAACACATATATACCCAGAACACAATAATGTAGCAGGGGTGGGATAACCACAATAATAAATCCCATTGAGGAAAAAACGATGGATATATATACACAGTAGACTTGTCTAAAGCAATTTTGAAATCTTGATGGGAGACGTTGTGAAGGGTTTTAACCCCGTCAGTAGGTGAAATTCCTTGATTAGGTTCTGACTCTGCTCTCCTGAAAGATTCCCTTGTTATTTTGCTTCATAGCTTCAGGCTTTGCCCTCTAAGAGGCTATTCAAGGCTATCATGCTTGAGTGAAAAGACCACATTTAATATGGTCTTTGCTGCAAACTTGATTCTTAATGGAACTTTATTACTTAAATCCTTTTTCAGTTTTAACCCCTACTGATTGGGATCTAGAAGCAGTCCTCTTTCCAAATGTATATTTCCAGATTCCCTTTTACTACCCCTTTCATTTTTGCTGTCAAACCTGGCAGTTTTCACCAGAGATCATTTTGGTTTTGGAATGCTTTGTCAAACATAGACTAACGTAGACAATTACATGCTAAAATTTTGATTTACTCTAGTCACTTTCTCTAAAGCTGTCTTGCATATTATCACAAATAATATTTTCCTAAGCTTTTTGTCACTGCATGTCAGGAGTTAACATTTTTCTGGTCCCCAGTATCAGTTTCCACTCTGAGTGCTATGCCACAGCCTACTATTTTGGATGTTTGTCATGGCAGCACCTGCAACAAACTATCCAACACCAATTAAAAGGTATAAATTTCTCAATTGAAAGTGTAACATCCAAATCTCTGGTTTAACACCATAAAGTATACTTCTTGCTCCTCTCACAATTTAATAACGATCATCAGTTCTCAAAGTAGTGATTCACAGACTAAGGCCCCTTCCTTCTTTTGGTGGTTAAATCTTCAACCACTGGCCTCTAATGAACTTATGGAATGGAGATTTATGTATGTGACATTTCTATGGATCAGATGTGAAGTGGTCCAAATTATTTCCTCTCCTATTTCATTTGCCAGAAATCAGCCACAAAGTCATGAGCAACTCTCTACTTTTCATATCTCAATCTCTAGCATTTTTTTATATCCCTGACCTATTTCCTGATGAAGAAACTTAATCATAGGTGGGTTAAGAAATGTATCCAATTTCATCCTACTTGAAAGCAGCATTAACTCTAAATCCAGGGTATTGAACTCTGGATCCAGATTCTAATTATTCAGAAATATATTTTAAAAGGATGACTCGGAAAGGGAATCACCAGGTGTCAAAAGCAAATAATAATCTCAAAATTCAAACATTTAGAGGTAGCAACAGAATCACAGATGCCTATCAGATCCAGATTGAGATCTTAGGGACTGGGAACTGGGATTTCAATGTTCATATGACAAAAAGGCACCAGTGGGGTAGCACAAAGTGAAAAATACTGGAACTTTTATCCTTGCACAGTGGTGGAAGTCTCTTAATGTGACCACTTCTGCCACAAGAAGACTATAAAAAATCTTGGATGCTGAGCTACCAAAAAAGTAAGGTAAATTTGGTGAGAAAAATTATGATCTGTTGAAAAATTTAAGAAGGCCAAATCTGGGCCACACATGAGTGTTACAGAAAAAAAATAAACCTATCTGCAAGTTGCAGAAAGCCCAAGATAGGAAATTAATGTAAGAACCTGTCCTGGGATAGTAAAACCATAGGTATCCCACCACACAGCCACAATGTCAAAACCACAATATAAAAATACTTCCACAGCCCAGGGTACAAGAGACTTCCCCAAAGAAAAAGAAAAACAAAAATATATAAAATAAAATAAAAATTGTCCACCACATAAAATGGATTAATATGGACAGTGAAAACACACACACGCACACAAACAGTATTATTAATAATCCCAGGAACTTGAGATACTGGGACAATAAGAAGAAAATTAAAAAATAATAATGAATAAAATTATTAAGACAAAACATTAAACAGGAACTTAAATGATCAAAATATACTATACAAAAACAAACAAACAAAATTAAAACTTTCCTAAAAATTAAAAATATTGTTCAAAATTTACTGAGTTAATAAAAGAGCAAAATAAACTCAATTGAAAAGAAAATGAGCAAGAAGGTAGATTTGTGGAAGTAATCTAGAATGTGATACAGAGATGAAAGATATAAAAAGAGAAACTGAATGAAACATATCATACAATGATAAAAGTCTATGATATTTCAAGGGAAAAGCAACATCAATAGAAAGAATGCAAAGGGACCATAATTGAAAAGGCAATGTCTAGAGAGTCTTCAAAACTAAATAAAAATATACATTCTTTTTTAGAAAAACATGAACTAGCTCTAAAACAAAATTGCATTTAGAGATAAATTACTGAAACCACAGAACTATTAGGCAAAGAAAAATAATCTTAGAAACACCAAGTTTGAAGGGCAAATTATCCTCAAAGAATAAAAAGTACATGAATGGGGAATTTCTCATCAGGGATACATAAAATATTAGGTATAAATTTAGGCAAAAAAATAGAAGCCATGTACACTGAAAACTGCAAAACATTGCTAAGACAAATTAAAGAAAACATGGAGAAGTATACCATTCCTGGATCAAACAACTTAATGGTGGTAGAAGGTAATATTTTCCAAGTTGATCTACGATTCAATTAAAATGCAATCAAAAGCAAAGATAGCTTTTTTTTTTTCAAAAACAGCCAGATTGATTCCAAAATTCATACTGCTATAATTAAACTCATATAAATTAAACCCATATAAAAAATGGGATCTTTCCCTGTTTGGTATTGCAGAGCCAATACATGAAACCAAAAGTGAGCATCAAGCAGAACAAGCTTTATTCCACGGCCAAAGAATGGAGAAGCGGGAGCAAGGCTCACAAACCAATTCTCCACTAAAAAGGGGTGAGGTGATTAAAATACAGGGTTTCTCTAATAATAGGGACCTTAAAAGTGAGGACATTGAAAGTGAGGGGAGAAATATTCATGTGTATTTTGGAAATGGGCAGTGAACTCACAACCAGAGTGTCACCTTTCTTTTGTCCATTATGGGTTCTTCTGGTCATTTTTATGGCAATTGTCAGCTGTCATGGTGCTGGTGGGAATGTCATTTCCATGGAAATAAGATTATAATAAAATCTGAGATATTTTTGAAGTCATTTGGTTGACTGTCTTGGCTGTAAACAGTCTCAGCTGGTCTGGTTATAAAGGGAAATTTTACTGCAGGCATCTTGTTTCTTAGATAAGTAGAGTTAGAATGGGGTAGAAATTCAGTTATGTCATGGAGGAATTATAATGGGTGACAATATAGGAATGCAAAGGAGTTATTTTGTTTATGGTGAAACCCTTTTTGTCCTCAACTGAATCTAACCTTCTAGGACAAGTCTTAGATTTCAGAGGCTTTCTAAGGGTAGTTAGTTAATCTCTGTGATTATCATTTTATTCCCATAGGAAGAACACTGAGACTCCCCTAAAACTTCCAAGAAGCCAACAATTGCCACTAGAGGCTGCTTACTTTATGTGTCTTATTGTCTGGATGCAGTAATATGACGAGTTTCAGTTGCCTACCTGAGAGTCAGTTTCCAGAGGAAGGAATTCAGGTAAGACAGATGTAAGTTTCAAGTTTTAAGACCAGGGAAGGTCAAATTCTATGTTTATTCAAAAATTTAAATATTGGTTTTATGGGATAGTTGGGCCAATTTCAGTGCCCCTTTCCACTGATCAGTTCCTTAATCACGAGGAATCTAGTCATCCATCGTCTGGCTCCTTTATGCTGAAGAGGGGCAACATGGGATAATGATGAAAAATGAAAATGTCACACCTATAATTATAAGTACTCGTGAATACCTGCTTGCCATCTGGCTTATTGGAACACCATGATCTGCATACATTTATTTTGGTTTTAGAACAACCTTTTAAGCCATATTGAACTAGGGTGATTAATAACACAGGAAAGCCAAATTTTAAAACACCAGAGAATATGAAGTGGATCTTCCAGGGAATTCAAGAGAGCAATCCTCAGCCTACTAGAAATTATTCCTGATTCATCACATCCCACATGGAAAAAAACCATGGTTGTGAAGAGAACAATAATAATCTGAAAAGTGCATGTTTCTTTTATAATTTCTTATCTAGGATCTTTTGCTAGTCTTTAACTTAAGGTTATATGACGGTTCACAAGACCATAACTATTTCCACTGGAAGGATGACAGCCAAGGATTTACCTGTGTCTGCAGATACCTGTATAAATTGGGTGAACAACTTGAGATTCTTGGGCCAGTAGAAAGTAACATGTTTTTCTTTCTTTTTTTTATTTTTATTTTTATTTTATTTATTTTTATTTATTTATTTATTTATTTTTTTTTCTTTTTTTCTTTTATCTTTTTTTTTTTTATTATACTTTAAGTTCTAGGGTACATGTGCATGACGTTTATATCATGTATAACTCCCCAATGCAATCCCTCCCTCCTCCCCCCTCCCCATGATAGGCCACAGTGTGTGATGTTCCCCTTCCCGAGTCCAAGTGATCTCATTGTTCAGTTCCCACCTATGAGTGAGAACATGCGGTGTTTGGTTTTCTCTTCTTGTGATAGTTTGCTAAGAACGATGGTTTCCAGCTGCATCCATGTCCCTACAAAGGACATTAACTCATCATTTTTTATGACTACATAGTATTCCATGGTGTATATGTGCCACATTTTCTTAATCCAGTCTGTCACAGATGGACATTTGGGTTGATTCCAAGTCTTTGCTATTGTGAATAGTGCCGCAATAAACATACGTGTGCATGTGTCTTTGTAGTAGAGTAATTTATAATCCTTTGGGTATATACCCAGTAGTGGGATGGCTGGGTCATATGGTACATCTAGTTCTAGATCCTTGAGGAATCGCCATACTGTTTTCCATAATGGTTGAACTAGTTTACAATCCCACCAACAGTGTAAAAGTGTTCCTATTTCTCCACATCCTCTCCAACACCTGTTGTTTCCTGACTTCTTAATGATTGCCATTCTAACTGGTGTGAGATGGTATCTCATTGTGTTTTGATTTGCATTTCTCTGATGGCGAGTGATGATGAGCATTTTTTCATGTGTCTGTTGGCTGTATGGATGTCTTCTTTTGAGAAATGTCTGTTCATATCCTTTCCCCACTTTTTGATGGGGTTGTTTGTTTTTTTCTTGTATATTTGTTTGAGTTCTTTGTAGATTCTGGATATTAGCCCTTTGTCAGATGAGTAGGTTGCAAAAATTTTCTCCCATTCTGTAGGTTGCCTGTTCACTCTGATGGTAGTTTCTTTTGCTGTGCAAAAGCTCTTTAGTTTAATTAGATCCCATGTGTCAACTTTGGCTTTTGCTGCCGTTGCTTTTGGTGTTTTAGACATGAAGTCCTTGCCCATGCCTATGTCCTGAATGGTACTACCTAGATTTTCTTCTAGGGTTTTTATGGTATTAGGTCTAACATTTAAGTCTCTAATCCATCTTGAATTAATTTTCGTATAAGGGGTAAGGAAAGGATCCAGTTTCAGCTTTCTACTTATGGCTAGCCAATTTTCCCAGCACCATTTATTAAATAGGGAATCCTTTCCCCATTTCTTGTTTCTCTCAGGTTTGTCAAAGATCAGATGGCTGTAGATGTGTGGTATTATTTCTGAGGACTCTGTTCTGTTCCGTTGGTCTATATCTCTGTTGTGGTACCAGTACCATGCTGTTTTGGTTACTGTAGCCTTGTAGTATAGTTTGAAGTCAGGTAGTGTGACGCCTCCAGCTTTGTCCTTTTGACTTAGGATTGTCTTGGCAATGCGGGCTCTTTTTTGGTTCCATATGAACTTTAAAGCAGTTTTTTCCAATTCTGTGAAGAAGTCATTGGTAGCTTGATGGGGATGGCATTGAATCTATAAATAACCTT
Source organism: Trachypithecus francoisi (assembly GCF_009764315.1). Taxonomy (NCBI): domain Eukaryota; kingdom Metazoa; phylum Chordata; class Mammalia; order Primates; family Cercopithecidae; genus Trachypithecus; species Trachypithecus francoisi. The sequence goes on from NW_022681472.1 coordinate 31,531,330, forward strand.
GGGCAGTATGGCCATTTTCACGATATTGATTCTTCCTATCCATGAGCATGGTATGTTCTTCCATTTGTTTGTGTCCTCTTTGATTTCACTGAGCAGTGGTTTGTAGTTCTCCTTGAAGAGGTCCTTTACATCCCTTGTAAGCTGGATTCCTAGGTATTTGATTCTCTTTGAAGCAATTGTGAATGGAAGTTCATTCCTGATTTGGCTCTTTGCTTGTGTGTTACTGGTGTATAAGAATGCTTGTGATTTTTGCACATTAATTTTGTATCCTGAGACTTTGCTGAAGTTGCTTATCAGCTTAAGGAGATTTTGGGCTGAGAGGATGGGGTTTTCTAAATATACAATCATGTCATCTGCAAACAGGGACAATTTGACTTCTTCTTTACCTAACTGGATACCCTTGATTTCTTTCTCTTGCCTGATTGCCCTAGCCAGAACTTCCAACACTATGTTGAATAGGAGTGGTGAGAGAGGGCATCCCTGTCTTGTGCCAGTTTTCAAAGGGAATTTTTCCAGTTTTTGCCCATTCAGTATGATATTAGCTGTGGGTTTGTCATAAATAGCTCTTATTATTTTGAGGTACGTTCCATCAATACCAAATTTATTGAGCGTTTTTAGCATAAAGGGCTGTTGAATTTTGTCAAAAGCCTTTTCTGCATCTATTGAGATAATCATGTGGTTCTTGTCTTTGGTTCTGTTTATATGCTGGATTACGTTTATTGATTTGCGAATGTTGAACCAGCCTTGCATCCCAGGGATGAAGCCCACTTGATCATGGTGGATAAGCTTTTTGATGTGCTGCTGAATCCGGTTTGCCAGTATTTTATTGAGGATTTTTGCATCGATGTTCATCAGGGATATTGGTCTAAAATTCTCTTTTTTTGTTGTGTCTCTGCCAGGCTTTGGTATCAGGATGATGTTGGCCTCATAAAAAGAGTTAGGGAGGATTCCCTCTTTTTCTATTGATTGAAATAGTTTCAGAAGGAATGGTACCAGCTCCTCCTTGTACCTCTGGTAGAATTCAGCTGTGAATCCATCTGGTCCTGGACTTTTTTTGGTGGGTAGGCTATTAATTGTTGCCTGAATTTCAGAGCCTGCTATTAGTCTATTCAGGGATTCAACTTCTTCCTGGTTTAGTCTTGGGAGAGTGTAAGTGTCCAGGAAATTATCCATTTCTTCTAGATTTTCTAGTTGATTTGCATAGAGGCATTTATAGTATTCTCTGATGGTTGTTTGTATTTCTGTGGGGTCGGTGGTGATATCCCCTTTATCATTTTTTATTGCGTCTATTTGATTCCTCTCTCTTTCTTCTTTATTAGTCTAGCTAGCGGTCTGTCAATTTTGTTGATCTTTTCAAAAAACCAACTCCTGGATTCATTGATTTTTTGGAGGGTTTTTTGTGTCTCTATCTCCTTCAGTTCTGCTCTGACCTTAGTTATTTCTTGCCTTCTGCTAGCTTTTGAATGTGTTTGCTCTTGCCTCTCTAGTTCTTTTAATTGTGATGTTAGAGTGTCCATTTTAGATCTCTCCTGCTTTCTCTTGTGGGCATTTAGTGCTATAAATTTCCCTCTACACACTGCTTTAAATGTGTCCCAGAGATTCTTGTATGTTGTATCTTTGTTGTCATTGGTTTCAAAGAACATCTTTATTTCTGCTTTCATTTCGTTATGTACCCAGTAGTCATTCAGGAGCAGGTTGTTCAGTTTCCATGTAGTTGAGCGGTTTTGATTGAGTTTCTTACTCCTGAGTTCTAGTTTGATTGCACTGTGGTCTGAGAGACAGTTTGTTATAATTTCTGTTCTTGTACATTTGCTGAGGAGTGCTTTACTTCCAATTATGTGGTCAATTTTGGAATAAGTGCGATGTGGTGCTGAGAAGAATGTATATTCTGTTGATTTGGGGTGGAGAGTTCTATAGATGTCTATTAGGTCCGCTTGGTGCAGAGATGAGTTCAATTCCTGGATATCCTTGTTAACTTTCTGTCTCGTTGATCTGTCTAATGTTGACAGTGGAGTGTTGAAGTCTCCCATTATTATTGTATGGGAGTCTAAGTCTCTTTGTAGGTCTCTAAGGACTTGCTTTATGAATCTGGGTGCTCCTGTATTGGGTGCATATATATTTAGGAGAGTTAGCTCTTCCTGTTGAATTGATCCCTTTACCATTATGTAATGGCCTTCTTTGTCTCTTTTGATCTTTGATGGTTTAAAGTCTGTTTTATCCGAGACTAGGATTGCAACCCCTGCTTTTTTTTGTTCTCCATTTGCTTGGTAGATCTTCCTCCATCCCTTTATTTTGAGCCTATGTATGTCTCTGCATGTGAGATGGGTCTCCTGAATACAGCAGACTGATGGGTCTTGACTCTTGATCCAGTTTGCCAGTCTGTGTCTTTTAATTGGAGCATTTAGTCCATTGGCATTTAAGGTTAATATTGTTATGTGTGAACTTGATCCTGTCATTATTATATTAACTGGTTATTTTGCTCGTCAGTTGATGCAGTTTCTTCCTAGCCTCGATGGTCTTTACATTTTGGCATGTTTTTGCAATGGCTGGTACCGCTTGTTCCTTTCCATGTTTAGGGCTTCCTTCAGGGTCTCTTGTAAGGCAGGCCTGGTGGTGACAAAATCTCTAAGCATTTGCTTATCTGTAAAGGATTTTATTTCTCCTTCACTGATGAAGCTTAGTTTGGTGGATATGAAATTCTCGGTTGAAAATTCTTTTCTTTAAGAACGTTGAATATTGGCCCCCACTCTCTTCTGGCTTGGAGAGTTTCTGCCGAGAGGTCTGCTGTTATTCTGATGGGCTTCCCTTTGTGGGTAACCCGACCTTTCTCTCTGGCTGCCCTTAAGATTTTTTCCTTCATTTCAACGTTGGTGAATCTGGCAATTATGTGTCTTGGAGTTGCTCTTCTGGAGGAGTATCTTTGTGGCGTTCTCTGTATTTCCTGAATTTGAATGTTGGCCTGCCCTACTAGGTTGGGGAAGTTCTCCTGGATGATATCCTGAAGAGTGTTTTCCAACTTGGTTCCATTTTCCCCCTCACTTTCAGGCACCCCAATCAGACGTAGACTTGGTCTTTTTACATAATCCCATACTTCTTGCAGGCTTTGTTCATTCTTTTTCTTCTTTTTTCTTTTGGTTTCTCTTCTCGCTTCATTTCATTCATTTGATCCTCAATCGCTGATACTCTTTCTTCCAGTTGATCGAGTCGGTTACTGAAGCTTGTGCATTTGTCACGTATTTCTCGTGTCATGGTTTTCATGTCTGTCATTTCATTTATGATCTTCTCTGCATTAATTAGTCTAGCTGTCAATTCTTCCACTTTTTTTTCAAGATTTTTAGTTTCTTTGCGCTGGGTACGTAATTCCTCCTTTAGCTCTGAGAGGTTTGATGGACTGAAGCCTTCTTCTCTCATCTCGTCAAAGTCATTCTCTGACCAGCTTTGATCCATTGCTGGCGATGGGCTGCGCTCCTTTGCAGGGGGAGATGCGCTCTTATTTTTTGAATTTCCAGCTTTTCTGCCCTGCTTCTTCCCCATCTTTGTGGTTTTATCTGTCTCTGGACTTTGATGATGGTGACGTACTGATGGGGTTTTGGTATAGGTGTCCTTCCTGTTTGATAGTTTTCCGTCTGACAGTCAGAAGGACTGTCTGTTGGTCTTTTGGAGATTGCTTGAGGTCCACTCCAGACCCTGTTTGCCTGGGTATCAGCAGCAGAGGTTGCCGAAGATAGACTATTGCTGAACAGCGAGTGTACCTGTCTGATTCTTTCTTTGGAAGTTTCCTCTCAGGGGTGACGCCACCCTGTGAGGTGTGGGGTGTCAGACTGCCCCTAGTGGGGGATGTCTCCCAGCTAGGCTACTCAGGGGTCAGGGACCCACCTGAGCAGGCAGTCTGTCCGTTCTCAGATCTCAACCTCCGCGTTAGGAGATCCACGCCTCTCCCCAAAGCTGTCAGACAGAGTCGTTCGCGTCTGCACCGGCCCCCGCTCTTTCCCCTAACGGACTGCAGCTGTGCGCTGTCCGCAGAGGTAGAGTCTACAGAGACAGGCAGGCTTCCTTGAGCTGCTGTGAGCTCCACCCAGTTCGAGCTTCCCAGCGGCTTTGTTTACCTACTTAAGCCTCAGCAATGGCGGGCACCCCTCCCCCAGCCTCGCTGCTGCCTTGCGGATAGATCGCCGCAGACTGCTGTGTTAGCAGTGAGGGAGGCTCCGTGGGCGTGGGACCCTCCCGGCCAGGTGTGGGATATATTCTCCTGGTGTGCCTGTTTCCTTAAAGCGCAGTATTGGGGTGGGAGTTACCCGATTTTCCAGGTGTTGTGTGTCTCAGTTCCCCTGGCTAGGAAAAGGGATTCCCTTCCTGCTTCAGCTCACGCTGGTCAGGCTGCAGCAGCTGACCAGCACTGATTGTCCGGCACTCCCTAGAGAGATGACCCCAGTACCTCAGTTGAAAATGCAGAAATCACCGGTCTTCTGTGTCGCTCGCGCTGGGAGTTGGAGACTGGAGCTGTTCCTATTCGGCCATCTTGCTCCACCCCCTCGAAAGTAACATGTTTTTCTTATCACACATCAGGAACCCTGTAAAGATATCTTGTAGACAAGGTAAAAGGCTAGTCTTTCCAAAGAAGCTTTTATCAGTGGTATAGAGTAAATCTAAGTTCCTCATAGCAATCTGTTCATATGTGAAAATATGTCGTTCAGTTAAAGCCTTTGTAAAATAACTAGTGCCTCCAATTGATTCCTGTTATAAAAGAAAACAGACTCTTATTGAACTTATGCAAATAACTAAATTGCCATAATACTTACAGTTTCCAAATTCTGAATAAATCAAGTAGAGAGAGAAATATGCTTCAAATTTTGTATACAAGAACGTATACTCTACCCAATTGCTAATGGCTATGAGTAACTCAAAAGGAAAAAAGTGACCAGCTGGTGGCTCATACCTGTAATCTCAGTACTTTCAGAGGCTGAAGTGCAAAGATTGCTTAAGCTCAGGAGTTTGAGACCAGCCTGAGCAACTTGGTAAGACTCTGTCTCTACCAAAAGAAAGAAAAAAAAATTAGCCAGGCATGGTAGCACATGTTTGTAGTCCCAGCTACTTGGGAAGCTGAGGTGGGTGGATGACTTGAGGTTGGGAGTTTGAGGCTGTGGTGAGCCCTGATTGTGCCACTGTACTCCAGCCTGGAAAGCAGAGTGTGACCATGTCTCAAAAAAAAAAAACCAAAAAAAATCAAAAGAAGAAGGAGAAGAAGAAGAAGAAGAAGAAGAAGAAGAAGAAGAGAAAAGAGAGAGAGAGAGACAGAGAGAAAGAAAGAAAGCGAGAGAAAGAAAGAAGAAGAAGAAGAAAAGAAGAAGAAGAAGAGAAGAAGAAGAAGAGAAGAAGAAGAAGAAGAAAGAAAGAAAGAAAAGAATGGAAGGAAGAAAGAGGGAAAGAGAGAAAGAGAGAAAGAAAGAAAGAAAGAAAGAAAGAAAGAAAGAAAGAAAAGAATGGAAGGAAGAAAGAGGGAAAGAGAGAAAGAGAGAAAGAAAGAAAGAAGAAAGGAAGAAAGGAAGGAAGGAAGGAAGGAAGGAAGGAAGGGAGGGAAAGAGAAAGAAAGGAAAAGAAAAAAGAAAAGGGAAAAGAAAAGAGAGGAAGGAAGGAAGGAAGGAAGGAAACAAACGAAGGGAGAAAGAAAAATGGTTTCTTGACTCTGAAAAACAAAACAAAAGAAAAAACTTCTATTAGTACAGCTCATACAATTAATCCCTGTTCTGCTCAATATGGCGACTCATGAACACATTAGCTCTCTAATGACAGTCCTAGGATTTTTCTCTCTTGTCAAAATGTCATGATCTCCAAAGTTATTGGAAACCTTCATTCAGTAGTCCTTTTCATGAATTCCCGTAAAGAAGCACGTTTTGGCTGTAGCTGATTAAAAACTACTTTTTTTGGGAAGAATCAAAGTAAAACAGTAAGTCAGCCATGGTTAAAAACACAATAGACAAAGAAATTTGGTTATTTCTGTGGCATACAACAATTTAACTAATAATCATAATTATTTCTGGTAACATATACTAAGACATACCAGAATTTTAGGAATTTTATACAGTTTTGAAACACATATTAATACACACACACACATACATATATATATTCCAAAGAAAGGATATATCATTTCATATTTGACAATGCTTTCCTGTATAATTTTAACATAGTAAATAAGACTAATATGGTCCTCTTAGACTTCCAGGGCCGCTAAAGTTAATTTTAATATAACTTTCTAAAGAATTCCATCTAATTTTAATCACTTTGCTCATTGGATAAAATTTCCATAAATCTTTTATAACCTTTTACAATTTTCAACTAAAAAGTAGATGAATGCTTGATGAATAACAGGGAATTCTTGAATACCCTGTTATTCCAGCGCAGGTGCCCAGATGCATCAGTGTGGTTTTAACATTAATGTTTCATTTATAGAAAAACACTGAAATATTTTTATTCCTAAAAATCAGCTCTTACAATCTCACTTGTCCAACTCTTTTGCAATAGTTCCTGGGCCTAAAAGGATTGGATAGTTTTAATTTCTGACCCTGTTTCTCACAAACTGATTTATTTTGATTGTAGTCTTCTTCCCATTCTGAAGATGAGGCTTTGACTGGAACCAATGTTCAAGATTTAACAGGAGTTGATTTCTTTTTCAGATCCAGGAAAGAAAGCTCTGACTTAACAGCACAAGGACATTAAAAGCAATAAAAAAATTACACGGACGTAAAAAACCTAATTCTTTTCTATCTCAGTTTTTTGAAGCAATTAAAAAACCAATAGGAATTATCTTGATAAAATGTAAAATATGTTTCTTATACCAGTTACCAAAAAAGCAAAGAAATACCTTCTGCAATGTGATGGTTTCTCTTTATGGCTAGCCTCTTTAGGCTTGCCATAAGTCAAACCTAATGAACAATTTAGACATAAAGTGAAAGTCAAATGATGAACATTTTAGCCTTACCACGAAAAGTCAAGACTATAGAATCAAGTTATAATTAAGGAAAATACAGCTTCCCTAGACCTTCAAGATAGTTTAGTGTCAGACCACAATAGCAGTTAGAATCAGAGGAATAAAATTATAGGAGGTGAGAAAAAAATTGAATGACTTGGGCCTTTTCAAGTGGAGAAAAAATAAAAGGTCAAAGCAGAAAGATACATTAGAGATGCACTTCTGAAAGGTAAATCAGAGAAGTTTTCAGAAAGAGATTATAGAATCAAAATGAAAATCTTTTGTAATTTTATTAAGAATAATAAAAATTTTAAGTAAACTTTGTTTTAACATAGGGGAAGAATCTTAGAAAGACTCTTGTAAATAATTCCTCTTAAATTATACCCAAATTAATCACATACAAAATTTCTTTTACAAATTCTTTTTTCACCAACTTTATTATTATGTACACAGGCCATCTACAACATGCTTGGACCTTCTAATTTGGCACATTTTATATGAAGAATTATATGTTAACTAGAATTCTTACTTTTAGTAACTTTAAATTTTAGTGAAAAATCTAAGAAGCAAGAAATCCTGAACTGTCTGTGAGATACTGGCATTTTATAGATGAAAGTACTTCACAAATTTTTAGAAACATGCTTTCTCATATCATAATCCATTCTTAATTGGAAATGACCAAGACATTCAATGAGCCTCTATTACTGAATTTAAAATAATTTTTGAGATTTTAAATTACCCAAAAACTTTACCTACAAGCATTTATACCATTTATATGTACTCAATTTATTCATTTTTATCAGTTTATTTAGATTACTTCTGAAAACTGAGATATTAGAAAAAGCTAGTCACCATTTCAAGTTATTTCCTTGTTAACCATTTTTTCTAGTCTCTACTTCTCAGCTATGTATCAGATTTTTACCAATTTATCAGATATTATCAGATATTTACCAAATTTTAACTTAAAGTTAAGCATGTGGGTACACTCATGAAAACTTAGAATATTTCATTAAACCAACATTATTAGTTATATTTATTTTTAAAAAGTTACACATATTGGCCAGGAGTGGTGGCTCACACCTGTAATCCCAGCACTTTGGGAGGCCGAGGCAGGTGGATCACAAGGTCAGGAGTTCGAGACCAGCCTGACAACATGGTGAAAACCCATCTCTACTAAAAATAAGAAAATTAGCTGGGTGTGGTGGCTCACACCTGTAATCCCGGCTACTCAGGAAGCTGAGGCAGGAGAATTGCTTGAACCCAGGAGGCAGAGTTTGCAATGAGCCAAGATCATGCCATTGCATGCCAGCCTGGGCAACAGAGGAAGATTCTGTCTCAAAAAATTAAATAAATAAATAAAGTACATATATAATGATCTCATTTTGTTCTTAGCTGAATTTACAGTCTTATAAACTTTTGCTGAACCTCGACACTTTAAAATATCTGGGAGAGGTAAATGTAAAATAATCAGTTAAGCCAGACAAAAACATGCTGACAAATTCTGAAGACATTTCTATTTGTATTTTACCATTAATATTGAAGTCAGCTTGTTCATTAAAGATTTACTTAAGTCAGGTAAACCTGAAAAATGCTTAGACTTGTTTAGTTAATGTATGAGTGCTCTTTTATTTATGAACCCATTTGGTACCCTGTAAACACAACACATAACATGGACATGCACACACATATACCAAGATCCAGTAGCTTTCAGCTCAGAATTCCAGCCATGAGATAACAGTTAAACTCACTGGTTTAGAAACATGTTAATATGGCTGACCTTTGCCCTGATTGGTCTTCCAGTTAAGGTTGTGAACTAAAATTTTGAGTAAAGCAGTTTTCATGGCAGTTCAATTTTTAAAAGCTAAAATTTTCCAGACTCCCAAGAACGCTGGAGCCAGATAACACCACAGAAGACCATCACGTTCTTATCGGGCCAACCCTGCCTAAAAGAGCAACATAAAAGCCTGGATACATGAAATTCCATCCTGATTTTCCTTTCAACTGGAAAATGAATCCAATTGAAAGACAGTGCTACAATTCATAAACCTTTCAAGGTCAGACAAAAAAGGGCCCATCCAGAGTAGTGTGGTCATAGACTTTCCCTTACTGCATTGGTCTACAACTATATTCAGATCAACCATGAAAAATGCATGCTAGCAGGCTGCACTTTTGAGATTGAATCCCAACCCCCATGACTACATCGACATACACACAATCACCAAAACATAATGCAACTCTGCAGCAACCAACAAGCCCCAAGAGTATCCAAACTGAAACAGTTGAAGGGCTTCCTCTTTCCATCAGCTAGTCTTGTTCAATGTACAACAGAAATTCCTTCAAGATCTCTCAAATTGAGAGGAGCCAATCCCACTGTCTGAACTCACAAATGATACTCACTTGTCTACATACCCACAAACAATTACTAACAAGCCCCAATAATGTGCAGACTGAAGCATTTAGAGTGCTTCCTTCATCAGATGGGCTTATTCAACCTGCAGATGAAAATTCCTCCAGAATTTCCCAAATTGAAAAGAGTAATTCTGACTGTCTGATATTCACAAAAGACAATCACCTATCCAGAGGTAAGCGTCACATTTCAAAGGATGTTCTTCCAAAGCACTCAAGAACACAGTTGCGGCTGGCAGTGGCAGGGCCAAATAGAGAGAGACTCAAATCCACCTCAGGCCAAAAATGGGCTGGCAGCTGCTTCGGAGGGCTTCCAAGATTGCCCTGACCCATGGGGTAGCCAAGCCATGATCAATGCATTCCTGGTCAGGGTACCAAAATCTATGGGCTTGGTCCTGTTGTTTACCTCACAGACAGCCAATCACTGAGACAATGAGCACTGTCAGAAAAAAAGGCTTTTAAGTTGGGTGACACCAGTGAGAGAAATGGAAGCCAAATCACAAATCTGTCTTTCCCAACTGACTAAAATTGAAGGTTTATATAGTGGAGAAGGAATATATGTGGAAGAAAACAGAAATTTGGGAAGACAAATGCAGAAATCATGAGATGAGGGGTCTGGCATCTAATTGTCTGGGTGTGGAGTTTCAGTTTCTTGCCTAAGGAAGGAACTCATGTAAGACAAATGTAAATTTCAAGTTTTAAGATCAGGGAGCGTCAGTTTCTATGTTTATTCATAACACCATAAATATTAGTTCTATGGGACAATTGGGCCAGTTTCCGAAGGATCAAGGTTGCAAAACTAAAGGAATGCTCTAAAGCAAGATTTAATAAACTACTGCCGGCAAGCAAAATCCCATCTGCCATGTGTTTTTGCGTAGTTCATGAGCTAAGAATAGTTTTCATGTTTTTAAATTGTTGGGAAAAATCAAAAGAAGAACACTATGTTGTAACACACAAAATTATATGAAATTTATATCTCAGTGTCCATAAATAAAGTTTTATTAAAACACAGCTACACACATTTATTTACATATTATCTAGGGTTGTTTTATGCTGTGATGATAGAGTTGAGTAGTTTCGACAGAGACTGTATGGCCTGCAAAACCTGAAATACATGCTATCTGACCATTTTCAAGAATAGATTGCAACTCCTGCTTTCAGGCAAGCTAACTCTGATAGGGAGGCAGAATCATCAGTTTAGACTCAACTCTGTGTGTGTGTGTGTGCGCGCGCACATAAGTGTAAGTAAGTGTAATGAGGCTAGCCAGTGAGAATACCTGAGGACACTATAGTTCTTTAGGGATGTTTTAAACATCTCTAAACATTATGCAAAACAGATTAGGGTCTTGGTATTCTAAGATTCTAATGCAAGTTTTTTCATTATCACTGTGGTGTGTTTTTATGTGCCATATACTAAGAAGCCCAGTGATTGCTAAACCTTACTAGGCTAAAAAAATTTTTTGGCATAAAAAAAGTTGGACATCTGGTTGCCTTTCATAATAATAATTGTTAACATTTAATAAGCAATCACTATGTTAATACTTTCCTCATAAAGACTCTGTGAAGTAATTTTACTGATGAAAGCATAGAGAAGTTGGGAATTTAAGCATGTAATTTGTAAATGACTGAGCCAGGATTCAAACTCAAGCTGTCTAAATGTGTGTCCGCCAATGTTAATGGTCTATTTCTTGTTGTATAGTGATATCGCTGAATGGGATATGCAGATGTGTCTTCCTTAATGACTACATCTAGAGCTAGTTCTCTTTCCTTAAATGTCTGAACATGAGACTGGCCTCCTGGGCCAGACATTTGTCCCAACTCCCCACCCCTAAAGTTTTTTTTAATTCCAGCTTGGTCATGTATGGAGAGCAGTGGTTGTCAAGGACTGCACATGAGTGCATACCAACTTTACTCATAATTATTATATACAGATTTTCCACAATGCTCTTGTGAACAGAAGTAAAAATCTCATTAGGTTTACAGCCAAGAATAAGCCAAAAATTTTTAAAGGGCACTTAAAATCTAAATTATTTGCTATTTTTGCTACCTTAAGGAAATAACAACACCCTTTATATTTTGTTGTATTACATGTATTATATAGTCAAAGAAAGAACACTTTGCTTTAGCAATCTAGAGAGAAAATTATGAAAATACAGATAGTATGAGAGCGCTTTGAGAAAGCATAAAATTTACAAAGTAAGGATTTTGTATTTACGTGACCCAAAAAGCAAAGTGAGAAGGAAGAGCTCAGCATCTCAGAGGAAACAATAGACTCCACACAAGTTTAGACTTGTAAACATTTTTTTTACAAAAACTGTGCCCTCAGAGGGCACAGTGAATGATGCTGTTTTTCCCTGCCTGAATGTAAAACCTATTGAGAGACAGAGAGAGGGGAGTCAGGGACAGACCATTTTTATGAAGGTGATATTGAAAAATATACTCTTTGTGTGGGCAGTATTTCCTAATAATGATTCCTAAAATTATATGAATATACACACCCAGTTACAGTCACTACTGAACAAACACAGACCTTCTCAGGTCTCCCTGTAAAATTAACAGCATGGATTAGTGAGGGCAGAACCTCTACTTTTTGGTAGTGAGAGGTGACAACGTGCTGGTAGCCCTCACTTGCTCTCAGGGCCTCCTTGACCTCTGAGTCTGCTCAAGCCACGCTTGAGGAACCCTTCAGCCTGCCACTGCACTGTGGGAGCCCCTCTCTGGGCTGGCCCAGGCCAGAGTCAGCTCCCTCTGCTTGTTGGGAGATATGGAGGGAGAGGCGTCGGTGGGAACTGGGGCTGTGGGAGGTGCTCACAGGCCAGTGCAAGTTCCCACGAGCACGGGCTCTGCAGGCCGCACACTCAGAGTGGCCGGCCAGCTCTGCTGGCCCAGGGCAGTGAGGGGCTTAGCACCTGGGCCAGCACCTGCGGAGGGTGCGCCCAGTCCCCTGGCACTGCTGGCCCACCCACCCTGTGCTAGAATTCTCAGTGGGCCTCTGCCACCTCCCTGTGGGACAGGGCTTGCGACCTGCAGCCGGCCATGCTGGAGCCCCCCCTCCGTGGTGGGCTCCTGCATGGCAGGAACCTCCCCAATGGTCGCAGCTCCCTGCTCTGCCGTGCTCGGTCCCATCTACCGCCCAAGGGCTGAGGAGTGCAGGCGCATGGCTCAGGATTGGCTGGCAGCTCTGCCTGTGGAGAGCTATGTGGAGCCAGCTGGGCTCCTGAGCTGGGTGGGGACTTGGAGAACCTTTATGTCTAGCTAAAGGATTGTAACTGTACCAATCAGCACTCTGTGTCTAGCTCAAGGTTTGTAAATGCACCAATCGGCACCCTGTGTCTAACTCAAGGTTTGTAAATGCACCAGTCAGTGCTCTGTGTCTAGTTAATCTGCTGAGGACTTGGGGAACTTTTATGTTTATCTAGAGGATTGTAATTGCACAAATCAGCACTCTGTGTCTAGCTCAGGGATTGTAAATACACCAATCAGCACCCTGTCAAAACGGACCAATCAGCTCTCTGTAAAATGGACTAATCAGCAGGATTTGGGTGGGGCCAGATAAGGGAATAAAAGCAGGCTGCGGAGTCAGCAGCAGCAACATGCTCGTGACCCCTTTCACACTGTGAAAGCTTTGTTCTTTTGCTCTTTGCAATAAATCTTGCTGCTGCTCACTCTTTGGGTCTGCAATACCTTTATGAAATGTAGCACTCCCCACAAAGGTCTGCATCTTCACTCTTGAGGCCGGGGAGACCATGAACCCCCCAGGAGGAGTGAACAACTCCCGAGGGGAGGAATGAACAACTCCAGTCGTGCTGCCTTAGAAGCTGTAATACCAGGAAGGTCTGCAGCTTCACTCCTGAAGCCAGCGAGACCATGAACCCACCAGAAGGAAGAATCTCCAAACACGTCCAAATATCAGAAGGAAGAAACTCCATACACACCATCTTTAAGAACTACAACACTCACCGTGAGGGTCCACGGCTTCATTCTTGAAGTCAATGAGTCCAAGAACCCACCAGTTCCGGATACAGTGGTCTCTTGGCTATCTGAGGGAATCCTGCAGGGAGAAATGTTGCAGGGAGCGGGAAGGATTTTCTTTCCCTAATTCATGAATTACATAACTCATTTCACCTCCTTCTGTGTGAGAGACATAATTGGTGGGACAAGATGCTAAGAATTAAAAAGAATCTCTGACAATGAGCAAATAAAGAGTTGATAGTCCCCTTCCTCCCCTATTTTCAACAGTGCTTATTGGAATATAGAGTTCTTAAAGAAAAGAAAAAAGAAAAAAAAAAGACTGCTGCTATGTGTTTTTTGGAGGTTGTAGTTGAGTTAGATATTTGAAATAATGAAAAGAAATTCACTATCATAAAGTAAAAGAAAATAAAAATGAGGAAAAATATATATGTTCCAAAAGCTCCAAAGAAAGTCTGTTCTTCATATAAAAGAAAAAGAGATGATTTGGTGGCTTCAGGCTTTGTTATAACAGGGCACATCTCTGTGGTCTTACTCCATCAAGGACAAGAGTTATGTCTGTCTTTGATACACCATTTGCACTTAGTTGGAAACTGAAGAATACTCACTGGATTAATGAGTGTATCCTGGAACTGTGGATATACTGTTCTAAGGCTTTGAATCAGCAAAAATCATAATACATGTCAAATTAACTAAAATGTAACTGTGCTCAGTGGAATGAAAAGACACCTAGACTTATATTTCTATTACTTTTATTTACTAAGTATTCTTAAGGTCCTTTCCACATTCAAGGTTCCACATTAGGCATTGAAAGGGATATCATTATGACCAAGACATAGTGCTCTGTTCCTCACTAAGAGACTGAGTTATAGGGATTTAAGAAAAGAATATAAGGATCAACTACTTATAAGGAGGAAATGACCGAGAAAATTATACAAAAGAAGACAGAGATTCAAAACTAGTAAAAAAAAAGAAGAGGGCATCTACTTACATTTTATTTTATCTATCTTTTCACATGGGGTTAGAATAAAAATGGGTAAAAATATCTTTTTTCAAAAAGAGTTATTTTTGCTATTTGTAAAATTGTCTATCAAAATGAATTAAAGTAGTTCAAAAAGTTCTAATTTAAAGGCAAATACCACAGTGTTATAGTGAATAGAACGCAACTCATATACATTCTTCAAAGTATGAATAAATCATGCTGCTTAACTATATCTGTACTCCTATTTTCGAGTGTGTGTTGTCAAACAAAATTTCCTTCAAAAGCATTACTCAGTTAAGAGTATATTATCGAGGCACAGCGGACACCAGGACTCCAAGATGGCGTCAGTCGTACCAATGAAGGACAAGAAACTTCTAGAGGTCAAACTGGGGGAGTTGCCAAGCTGGATCTTGATGCGGGACTTCAGCCCTAGTGGCATTCTCGGAGCATTTCAAAGAGGTTACTACCAGTACTACAACAAGTACATTAACGTGAGGAAGGGGAGCATCTCGGGGATTACCGTGGTGCTGGCATGCTACGTGCTCTTCAACTACTGCTTTTCCTACAAGCATCTCAAGCATGAGCGGCTCCGCAAATACTACTGAAGAGGACATGCTCTGCACCACCCCCCGACCCCGTGACCTTGGCCTGAGCCCTTCCGTGAGGAACACAATCTCGATCGTTGCTGAATCCTTTCATGTCCTAATGGGAATTAACCTCCAAATAAAAGATGACTCGTAAAAAAAAAAAAGAGTATATTATCTTTTATCAGTGATCTAATACTAGATAGACAACTACCATTAAAATAACTTCTGTACAGTCATTTGATTTAAGAAAATAAGTCCTCAGATTCACATGAATATTGTGAATATCGACCATTATTGATGACTCTGATAGTCATGAATGTTCTAAATAATACCAAATCTAAAGGATATTTTTATAGTATTCATGTTCTTGTGCCTCAACAGCATTTAACATTGTAGGCTGTTCCTGTCTTACTGAAAAACTGTTTTTCCTTGATATTTTGACACCATACTCTCTTGTGCCTCTTTCTACCAGACTACTCATGGTGCCTTCATTGCCTTCTTATCTCCTTCCACCTTGTCTTTCCCCATTAGTGTTTTTCAACTTTTAGTGTTTTTCAACTTTAGTCCTAGGCCTGTTCTATTATCACCAATGGGTTCTCTCCCTAGAAAAACTTACCTATACTCATGACTTCAGTGACCCTCTGGACCTTTGATATCTCTCCTGAGTTCATATGTAGTCACCTCTTGATATCCATGGGTATTTGGTTCCAAGATCCCTGTGGATACAAAAATCCAAGGATGTTCAACTATCTCATATAAAATGGTGCACTATTTGCAAATAGCCTACTCATACACTTTAAATTATCTGTAGATTTCTTATAACAGCCATTCTGACCTGTTTGGCACCAAGGACTGGTTTTGTGGAAGACAGTTTTTCCACAGACGGAAATGAGGGGGTGGTTTTAGGATGATTCAAGTGCATTACATTTATTGTGCACTTTATTTCTGTTATTATTACATTGTAATATATAATTACATAATCATATAATCATATAACTCACCATAATCTGGTATCAGTGGGAGCCCTGAGCTTGTTTTCCTGCAACTAGATGGTCCCATCTGCGGGTGACGGGAGACAGTGACAGATCATTAGGCATTAGATTCTCAGAAGGAGTGTGCAACCTAGATCCCTCACATTAGCAATTCACAATAGGGTTTGCACTGCTATGAGAATCTAATGCCGCTGTTGCTCTGAAGGGAGGCGGAGTTCAGGCAGTAATCTGAGTGGTGGAGAGAAGCTGTAAACAACAGATGACGCTGCACTCACTAGCCTGCTGCTCACCTCCTGCTGTGCATCCTGGTACAGTCTGTGGCCTGGGGTTGGGGCTTCTTGTCTTATGATATCAAATACAATGCCACAATGCCTACACATCAATTCACTTGCATGGATTCAACATAGTAATTGGCGGTCAAGAATTCAAGTTTCGCTTTGGTAAGTATGTGGAATGCTTTTGCCCCCAGTACTACATTTTTGATCCACAGTGGTTGAATCCATGAATGCAAAACTCATGGATGCAGACAACCAACTGTATATATAATCACCTGCATAATTGAAATATCATTTGTAAATTCTAAACTCATCTGAAACCCAACATGTCAAAATTAAATGCATAATATTCTACTAACCTGTTTTTCTTCTAGTTGTTTCTGTCTCAGTGAATGGACTGTCCATCCATATGGGTTCACAAATAAAAAACCTAGAAGTCATACATGCTAGTTCCTCTGCATTATTTGTGATATAAAATCAATAAAAAGGCCTTGTTCTCCCCCAAAGAGCACAAAATTAAAAGTAGCTATTTTAAAAGTTAACAAAAATAAGGATAAAACATAGGATATTACTGGAGAAATGACTGTATACTGAAAGTTGGTGAGAATAACATACAAGTTTTTCCTGCATTATTATTCAATCATTTTATACCCATTTGTAACAAAGGATACACAGAATCAAACATATATATGTGGCTCTCTGAAAGAGAAATATCTCCCCAATTGCATTTAGGGTTTCTCTGAAAAAGTGGCATAGTACTTACCAGGATGTGCCTTTAAAAACAGACATTGTTTCTCTCAATGCCAATGGATAGGTCTGCTTTGAATCATCACTTATTATCAAAAATGCATTTGGACATTAGTGTTTAGAATGCTCTTCTAACTTAAGCTTGTTCCCCAAATAGGGTGGGTGTACTAGCTCTGGGAACAAATTAAAAGGTTTTAGCTTGTTTGTGTTCTTTTCCAGAGAACAGGCTTCTGAAAAAGATACATTTTCAATTCTTTGTAAACTACGAGATAATGCACCTGGAGTAACTATTCTGGTACTTTTAGAATTAGCTGGGCAAGCCTTGTTAGTGCCTTAAGAGATTTTTAATTATATAGTTTATTGCAGTAATTGCTTTATTTTATAGAGCACTTACTTCCTATAAGTGCACTTTGTGTATGTGGCAACTGTTGTTCCTTTAATTATAAGGTTAAGTATCATATAATTACAGGGTAAATACACAGTTATTTCTGACTTGTGTGCCAAAGTGTTTAGGTAACTTAGTATTTGTACAAAGGAACCAAACGGTGCTTAGGAATCTACCCTTTGATTCCCATATAAAATAATCTTCAGCACAAAATTCTGCCATGTGGTGTATTATTTTTCCTTTTGAATCACTCCCAAGTGCCAGACCAAAGTACACTTTTATGAAATAAGTTACATTACGATGGGAACTGACATCATTGGCTTTTTAAAATACATACTTCAGGAAAACTTACTTCCATAATTATCAAGAAAAACATTTTTAATGGTGCATTTTATTCAGTGTTACCCAATTTCAAGTTTTATATTTTGTCGTTGCTGTCAACTCTTAGCTTAAATCTAATACATGTATATGAAAAGCAGAATAAAACGAAGCCATAATTTAGAGTATATTCAAATACTAGTGAGTTCCCAGATGAAAATAATAAAATTGCAAACAATATTCACATTTCTTTCAGCTTCTGTAACTATTACCATAATTATTCAATATTTTTTGTGATTTTTATATGTAGAAAAAATTTTAACTTTGCATTAACTTCTGTAATTATTCTAGAATTTAAAGGTTCTTTAAAAGTGATATGTTTTATACTTTAATATTTTCTCATTAATCACTCCTAATAACAAAATAGATGCAATACATTAATCAATTCATTCTATAGACATTTATTTGGTGCTTATTATATTCTAGGCACAGAATATACTGTATTCAATGTGCTCAATATTTAGTACAAAAAGTAAACAGATAAACCAATAATTCTAACTAATGTTAAAAGTTCCCCAGTATTGCTATACAGAAGGTAGAAATGTTGTGCAGGTGAAAGAGTTGTCAACTATAAAGAGGGCAGATGAAGGAGGGCACAGGATGGAGAATAATTAGATCTTCAAAGGTGAAAATATGTCCTCCACACAGGCAAGATAGATTTCCAAAGGTAATGTGTACTTGCCCACATTTCAGAAATTACCACAGTGACCACTATCTGTTTAAGCTAAATAGAAAAAAATAATAATTCCATTTTGTAGCAGGTCAAATAGTCACATAATTTTATTAAGCCAAAGATTCTAATAGTTTAGATCCTGATAGTTGATTATTCATAAATGATAAGAATATTAAATGGCAAAGAGAACTGAAAGTAAGATGTTCTGTTGATCAAAGACTATGATCCTAGTAGAAGTGAAATGAATTGTTCAGTGATCTTGCCATAGAACAGGGACCACAAAGGGCTAACCATAGCACATTACTCTTCAGCATGTATATGAATTCACTGCTTCTAAATAAAAGAGAAGAGCCACCTCTATGGCTAAGCTAGGACACACACTGCAACAGTCTAGGTTCACTGATGATTTGATGTTGAGGAAAGAGTTGCACCGTATTATGAAAGCATTATAATAACTGTTCTACAGTTTAATGCATTGCCTAATATTTATTTTTTTATTCTTTTGCTTCTCAGACTAATTGCTACCTTTTCAGGTTCATACTAAATTTGAGACACTGAGGCCAACTTGTAATTCATTCAGAAATCTGGCCTCTTGGACTACTCCTCGATAGTCATTATTGTTATTTTTTTAAGTCATTCTCTGAAGAACAAGATCCTCCAGTGTAGATTAGTATAGGAGTAAATCTATTGAAACAAGATGGTCAGAAGAAATACTTTAAGGACTTTTTGAATCACATCCCAACATGTGGTATGTAGGAAGAGTTACCAGAAAACAAATGTTGTGGGATGCTCATTCTGATGCTAAGCATTTATATCAAGAGAAAACATGGCAAGTGAAAGCTACTGTACAAAAGATCATGTGAGTATACACTAGAGGGACTTTGTCTTTGCCCAATATTGAGAAAACATTTTTGAATCATATTTTCCCAGAAAATATTATTTCAGGTACAACTAAGCATATCTTCTAGCACAAAAACTGTAAGTTACGAAATTGTCTCATGTCTTAACATTGTAAACATCAATTACTTCTAAAAACAATTATACTTTTATTTAAATTACCACAAGGAGCACTTTTTCTTATACAGACCACAAAACCATAGTGTAAAATGAGTTGAGAAATGGTTAAGAATAAAAAATTAACTTGTCAATAAAAGAAAAAGACATATGAGCTTGTACTTATCAACATTTCAAAACTAAGCAAGATACATTTATGCATATATCAGCTTAAGATTCATTTCATGCTCGGTTTACTGGGGAAATGAAATATTACAAAAGGAAGAAAAAGCCAGATAACTCAGTAATTTCTTCAGTAAACATGTTAATTGGAAAGCAGAGTGGTTTTTTTTCATGACTTTCTGTGTAATAGGACTCTATGTTAAAACTAAGGTAGAGTCTCTGCAGATCTGATATATCAAACGGTAACTTCTGTACTTTTATTCAAAAATTTATTTTAAATAAAGTTTATTTTCTATGAAATCTCTTAAACAATTGTGTAAGATGTAGGTTATGACTTGGATCTAACAAGTTTACCTTAGTAAAACTACTACACATTCTCTAAAATTTCTTTTAATTTTAAAACTTTGTTTATAATCTTCAGTCTCTTAAGAAAGCATTAAAAAATACAGACCATAAATACAACATACATAAGGAACTAGCACATAGTATTATGAGTCTATTTCTTAGTAGCATTTTCTTAATTCCGTTTCAAATAAAAACTACCTTTTATGTCATTTGAATAATATTTTAATAACCAATGCTAAAATATATACACATACACTTGCACACACACTATTAGAAAACACCTTGTTCAAAAATAAACCGGTTAAGGATGGTTCACAAATCTTTATGCTTTCCGTTTGTCTGAGTGGCTACTATAGATGGCATAATTACAATAGCCTACATTTTATCACTGACCAGGAATTATATTTGGCTATAACCTCGCCTTTAAACAGATATAAAATAATGTCCATTGTATTTTTCTAACTGTCAATTGTATATTCCCACAATGTTCCTGGTTTCCAACTGTGCTAGTGACAACAATATTTAATTTTAAGAACAATGGTTAACCACATGTTTTGCATGATGAAATCTAAGCATCTGATACAATGTTTTCCCAATATGTTTACACATATGAATTCTATGTCCTTAAACACTGTGTTTGGTTCCTGACATAAAGGAGTTTGAAGATCAGAGATTTTGGGAGGGGGGCGGAACTGTCAACACTCTCTAGATGTGTTTCTTATGTTTTCAGTGTTACCAACATTAGCTCCTCATAATAACATCGATGTGAAGAATAGTCCTGAAATATATACCCTAGTCGTGTATTTATTTTTCATATTCACATTATTCCATAACAAATCTCATGATAACTTATTTTCATAGTACATAAACAAGAAGTTTTTTCTTGGAAAATTAAATTAAAAACACAAACACTTGGAATTGGGCAAACATAAAAGTTACAGGTTTTTTTCCTCCTAAAGCAAAGTAACTCAGGACAGGACAACACAAAGGTTTCATTTTGCTTCTCCCAAATGTTTAAATCCTAATTATGACATGGAGGAGACCATATTAAGAGCTTGTTTGCCTTGAAAACCTTTCTTTAATTTGGTAACCTCTTCTTTAACACAAAACTTGTATAACCAGCCCAGGACCATTTGTATAACTATACCAGTCAAGAAAATACAGCAAACAGATGGGGCTGAAGCAACCCAGAGGAACATCAATCAACCTAACACATGTCATGTTGATGATAAATACTGAACTCTGGAAATCTTTAGTCCACAAACCCAGAGGGCTTCCTGTATTTTATTTGGTCATTGTGGTTGCACTGGCATTTTCATCTGAATTACCTAGGCGAACATGAACTTAGCCTCAATAATTTTGTATGAAGCTCACAACAGGAAAAATCCTCATTTCATAGATACATTCCCATAGGTACATACATATTCCTTAAAGAATTTGCAAACTTTCCTACTGTGACAACTCAACTGGATGCATGCATTTCTCTACTTTATGGCAGTAAATGTAGAAAAGAGATTATACAAGCAGCGCCCAATATAAATAGCTTTCTTTCTCCCCCTATTCCTTGTGTAGACATAATTCTTGTTCTCAATACTCTCCCAAACAACAAATGGAATTTTTCTGAAACACCAGGACTTCTTGTGTAGTAAACTTGGTGAGAAACTTTAGCAGCTTTAGAATACATGAAGCTACATTTGCTGTGCAGGAAATTCCTCTTTTAAATATTTGCTAAACTCTTAGTAGAGCTATTTGGCACAGGGTGGCAATGGCCATGAAGTAAAAGATGGTCTCTGACATCAAATAACTCACTCTAGTGGATGAAATAGAAACTAATGTATCACCAGCACCTATGACAATGGCTGCCTTATTTTCTCCTTTCATTATGTATTTAGAATAAGTTAACACATAGTTTGACAAGGTTAAGATACAAATACATATGTGGCAAAGGCACAGAGATGTGAAAGAGTAACCCTATTTCAGTGATGATGTAAGTTAGGCAGGAGATGTGGAATACCTTGCATATGGTATATAGTTATTAAGTGTCAAAACTAATATATGTAATGTCTGTTTCTAGAACTTCATATTTTTGTAACTTTATTATGCTGTATAGTCTAGTCAAAGGGGGATAAGGGTCTATAGGCAGGACTTAATACAGCAGAATTGTCCAGATCAATGTCCTTGGGTCTGCTAGCCCCCTGTGGTTGCTATCTTGTGAGGTTTACTTGTTTAATTATTGAGCAGACTTGACTCAGGCCTGTGCGTCCGTGTCTTCTTATTGCATCTGTGGTGTGGTATTTGCAACATACCTCTTCACAATAGTGGGTGTCATAGGCCTAATGGTTTTGTCCCCTCAAAAATTTATGTGTTGGAAACTTGATCCCCAAAGCAACAGTATTAGGAGTCAGGCTGTAGGGAGGCCTGGAGCGCTCATAAATGAGTTAATGCTGTTATCCCATGGGCTTGTAGGACTGGATTGACTCTCCTTTTTCAATTCTGCCATGTGAGGACACATTTGTCCTTTCTTGTCCTTTCACCTTCCCCCCGTGTGAGAAGGCAGAAAGAAGGCTCACATGAGTTGCCAGCACTTTTATCTTGGACTTTCCAGCCTCCAGAACTGTGACAGAATAATTTTTTCTTCTTTGTAGATTGCCCTTTCTCAGGTATTTTGTTTAGCAGCACAAATGGACTAAACAATGAGACAAGACTCTTCTCATCTTTTGCACATTTTGAACACCCATACACCTGGATAAGTTCTTTGTGGGGGAAAAAGAGGACAAGAAGGAAGAAAAGAGCGAATCTCAAGAAACTTTGTTGGCTCGGTGATCTGCTTTTTACTGAGATTTCCTGGTCTATATTCAATCCCTGAAAACAATAATTATGTAATTGTTTAGGTGGGTGTTTCATTAGCTTTCATTATCATAATATTTAACTGTAGCCCAGTGAATTGTGTGTTTGAAATATGTTTTAAATGAATACAAACTGCAACAAAAAACACAAAAGAAGAGTTTCAATACACTTTTTATTTTGGAATAATTTTACATTCTGTTGCAAATACAGAAATGAGTTTCCATAAACACTTCATCCAGCTTTCTAATGTTAACATTATGTGTGACCATGGTATGCTTATCCAAACAAAGAAACTAATTTTGTTCAGGACTTTAAACACTTTACTTAAAGTCATAAAAGTTGCATGGATAACTGAGAATATGTTTTGTATCCTTCTTCAGAAGACTTAATATTATAATTATGCCTTTTTTTCATAATTAACACACAAGTTTAATATAATCTTTATAAAATGCCAGTAAAATTTTCTCTACACTTGATGGATTTTTTTTTTTTGTATTTTAGAACAGTAAAATAATAAGAAAGTTTATCCTCATAAGTATTCAAATGTTACTTATTTAAGATAACTTGGTGTTGCTGTAATAGTGTAGAGGCAAAATAAATGCATCAGGAAAGAAACTTCAGAAATAGATATCAGTAAATACAAAAATATGTGTTGCTATTCAAATCTGTAGAAAAGAACAAACTATTTTATAACATTTTTGATAAAAATGACCAAATATTATTTTGATTTTGAAAACCATAAATCGAAAAAATTTCTAAAATAGTAAAATTGTCAAACAGAATGTGAGTACTAAAATATGCATACTTATAAAATTTTGTGGTGAGAAAAGATGTTAAAATGTTATAACAAAGGAAGAAATCATGCATTTAAATACTAATTTGATTACATATATTTTAATATATTTCCATATGAAACAAAGAAAAATTATATTCTGAACATATTAAAATTTAATATTAAAAAATTATAAATTCAAAATAGATTAAAAATCCAAACATAAAGTTAATATCATTAAACATATGATCAAGACAAATAAATGAGCTATGCAGAAGATATAAAATAGCTAATAACATATTAATAAACATAATGATTCAGAAAGACATTCAGTTTTCAAGAAGATATCATGTATTGTTCAGCAATTACAAATGAGTACACCCCGTGTTGTCTTGGAACAAGGAGATTGACTTGGAACAAGTCAATTCATTAGAATTCATAAAACCATTCTCTGAATTAATAGATAGATGATAGATAGATAGATAGATAGATAGATAGTTACACATACATATATAAAACCTTGAAAATTCTGCAATTCCCTTTTTTAATAACCTATTCCAAAAAAACAACAAAACTGAAATATCAGAGTGAATATTTAAACAAATATAGTTATTGTTGAATCACTTAATAAATAAATAAAGTGTTATCTAAAGTTCCTTCAGTAGAGAGTGATTGAGACAATTGTGTTTTGTTTACACTTTGAAATCTTAGAGATTAATAAAAAAGATTTTGAAAAAAATGTATTTATTGATTTGAGAAATGTTTACAATAAAATGTTAAGTAGGAAAGCATACTGTAAAACATGACTTTAAAACATGAGTAAACAGTCTGAAAATATATACATCAATATGCAAATTTAATATAATGACTCATTTTCTTGGTGTTGCTTATTGAAATTATTCTTTGTGTATGTCTATTTCCTATGCATTTCAAATCTTAAAAGTAAAATAGATAAAGAATTGTCACTATGCTAATCAAGTAAATTAAGAAGACGAGCAAAAGCCACTCAAGTTTTCTTTGTACTAAAATTTGCTACCAGTGGCTACTGAGCAATCATTTCCCAAAGCAGTGTTATGAAAGCGTTCTACAAATTTACAGGAAATAAAAATGTGTTCCATGATTAACATCATTGAGTTAAGCTAAAAAGTCAGATAAGGCCTTAAGGTCACATGGAGATTTTAATGGAGCATATGTTTGATTCAATAGAAATGTTATAGACAAAACATTTGCATCAATGAACTACACATGAATTAAAGATAAGTGAATCAAAAGCCTTAATGTACTGATTTGGAGTCACAAAATCTGTATAATTGTTAAATGTTTCATTAATTTACCAAATGGTTCCTACTTCATGTCTATTTCTATTTGCAAATTAGAGATAGTACAATATATAATCAGTCTGTGTATCATACAAAATATTTAGCTAATACTTAGAGATCTTTTGAAGAAAGTAAAATGTATTTCAATAGAAAGCATATTTAACAAGAGGTTTATTACTGCAGATAATTTTTGAAATGGTATTAAATTTTGAATGCAACCATTCTTATAATATTCATAGTAGTACACAAAATATAGCATTATGTAATTACAATGTTTCAACATGTAATTTCATTTGGAATTCACACTAACTCTGTGAAATAGATAAGTAAAATCTCTATACACCTAGTGGCAGAAAATTGAAGCCCAAGGACACTAAAGTATGAGATATATTTCTCTGCTGGTCAGAAAAATAGTGGTCAGTTATTAGTGTCTGTCTTTAAAGAGCTAGAGACGTATCTTCACAATGAAATAGCCAGACATATGAAGAAATAATATTATTTAATATGAGCATCAATTGAGAGAACTAAAGAAATCTAGCTTGCAGGAGAGACATTGCTGTATATGGATGAGTACTGGGTTCAAATGTTACCATAACATTTGAATAACAGGGAATCTCAGACATATTTTGGTTGTGTTTTGAATCAAAAGAAAACTAGGTTTACAGCTTGACTCTGCCACTTTGTAAATATGATAGCTGAGGAGTCTTGGGTTCTTCATCTTTAAAATGAGTATATTGATGCTTACCTCCATCTTAGTGGGTAAAATGTGGATTTGTTTCTGAATCTGAGAAAGAATTACAGAAGGTCCCTCATTTAGATGAGAGAATGTGTTGGAAACAGTATCAGCCAATTTGCAAAAATCAGACTCACCAGCCATAGTGTGGGGATAATTTTTTAAAAATAATTTCAGTCATTGGGACAATGCCTTCTATGTACTAAATGCTCCAACATATAGTTAATATTAACATCATTTTGTTGCCTTTGATGTCCTATGAAGCCACCACATCCCTGATTGTTGAGTTAGATTTTCATAAATTGGTTGTTACTTCAATGCCTGTTTCTTAAGTAAAGAGTCAAACCGGCTAGGAGCGGTGGCTCACACCTGTAAACTCAGCACTTTGGGAGGCCAAGGCGCACAGATCACCTGAGGTCAGGAGTTAGAGATCAACCTGACCAATATGGTGAAATCCCGTCTCTACTAAAACTACAAAAATTAGCCCGGCGTAGTGGTGTGCACCTGTAATCCCAGCTACTCGGAAGACTGAGGCAGGAGAATAGCTTGAACCAGGGAGGCGGAGGTTGCAGTGAGCTAAGATCATGCCATTGCACTCTACTCCATCCTGGCTGACAGAGCAAGACTGTCTCAAAAAAAAAGAAAAGAAAAAAAAAAAAAAAAGAGTGAAACACGTGAGTTCTTAAGTGGTTGATCATCTTCTGGATGCCTGAGTTTGAGAACAACTATTAAGTGCTCCAGGTAACTTAAAATGTTCACCTTCATTTCCAACTATTCCATACTCTATTTCTCAATATGTTTTGAGAAACATCTTTTCTTCCTTTTTGAGTTGGATATTTCTTATTGTACTCGTCAGATATAAGCATTCTAAATGCTTAAGGCTGAGATATAATTTGGTCATGGAACTGTAGTCTTTGGAAATTCTAACAACTGGTTAAACTCTGTAGAGTTTAATGGCAACTCTAGTTCCACAAAATTTAATTCTAGGCATCAATAAGACTCCAGCTCTGCATGAATAAAGTCAAAATCTTTGGAAGCACTAGAAGACTACTAACCTAGTCGTAGCACTCACAGCCTCTAGAATGAATTATTTACATGATCCCAACAACATAAATATTGAGGAAATGTCTGCTATTAATACTTACTAAACTGGCCACCGTAGTACACTGTGAACACAATGCCCCTTGAAAAATTTGGGGGCAACAGAGTTTGAACATCTGTTTCAGGATTCTCTTGCTTGAGGTTTGATGTCCTCTCAATCCAGTCTGTCACAGATGGACATTTGGGTTGATTCCAAGTCTTTGCTATTGTGAATAGTGCCGCAATAAACATACGTGTGCATGTGACTTTATAGCAGCATGATTTATAATCCTTTGGGTATATACCCAGTAGTGGGATGGCTGGGTCGTATGGTACATCTAGTTCTAGATCCTTGAGGAATTGCCATACTGTTTTCCATAATGGTTGAACTAGTTTACAATCCCACCAACAGTGTAAAAGTGTTCCTATTTCTCCACATCCTCTCCAACACCTGTTGTTTCCTGACTTTTTAATGATTGCTGTTCTAACTGGTGTGAGATGGTATCTCATTGTGATGTCCTCTCACATAAATCCTCAAGAGCTTTGAATACCTGTTGGGAAGTGTCTGACTGGTAGAAATCCTACTGAGAGTAGCTTTCTAAGCATCAGTTTGTACAGGTTAGGTCAACATTGCATTGATTTTAGATCTTTGGCATTGTGGAAAGGAGAGGCAGTCCAGTTTAATATTTAAAATGTTAAAATGAACAATATTAGGGAAGGAAGGGAATAAACTGGAATAAAAGAATGAGAAATATGGCAGACACCAAATGCAGTGAGTATGGTGAAGTTCTCAAATCCTGAAGTGTTTTAGTTAAAAAGGCTAGAGTCGGCCGGGCGCGGTGGCTCAAGCCTGTAATCCCAGCACTTTGGGAGGCCAAGACGGGCGGATCACGAGGTCAGGAGATCGAGACCATCCTGGCTAACACTGTGAAACCCCGTCTCTACTAAAAAAAATACAAAAAACTAGCCGGGCGAGGTGGCGGGCGCCTGTAGTCCCAGCTACTCGGGAGGCTGAGGCAGGAGAATGGCGTAAACCCGGGAGGCGGAGCTTGCAGTGAGCCGAGATCGCGCCACTGCACTCCAGCCTGGGCGACAGAGCGAGACTCCATCTCAACCAAAAAAAAAAAGGGTAGAGTCCAGTAGGTTTGCGGAATAGGTTCCTTGGGTTTGCGGGTAGGAATAAAAGACTCACATAGGGTAGAACTGCTAGTGGATACATAAGCCAAACTGCACATATGACACATTCCTTCTCGGTTCTAGAATTTTGTTTGTTATAGTGTCCAAAAAATATAAAAAATAATTAGAAAAGACATGCAAAGAGAGAAAAACAGGTGACAAAAATTATTCAAAGTATTTCTGTTTTAAAAGTAGATATAGTCATTCTTCAATTTGTATATCAATTCATTCTTTGGAATGCAAAGTATTTTCCCCTAGAAAGACTGTTTTAAATTATGTTCACATTCTACAACAGACACCAAATATCTATAACCCAAAATACAACTGTAGAATCCTGTTGAAAGTATCATTTTATATCACTATGTAAAAGGCTCTTGATAAGATTTACCTCGATTCTTGATAAAATAAAAATATACATTTATCAAGCCATGAATTGAAGATAGTTCCTTTAAAAGATAAAGGTTATTTATCTGAATTCAATAGGAAAATAAGCATTAAGATGAAATTTGGCATTCTCACTTAATATTGAAACTAGTCGAGGATACCTGATATTGGTATTCTGGAAGTTTTAGACATTGCAATCAGAATAAGAATAAATTATAAATATAAACATTTAATATGCAGAGACAAATTTTATTTGTATATAATTTCAGGAATATCCTAGAGAATGAATTGAAAAATTTTCAGAAATACTAACTTCTTAAAAGTAGATTAAAAACAAACATACAAAATCCATTTTCCTAAACAATGGAAAGAATCACTTGGAAAACATAATAGATGTATATTACATTTGCAATAGCAACACAAATGTAAAATAATTGACACTAAATACAAATTGAGAATCTATATAAAACCTGTAAAATTTGATTGAGTACAATTAACGGATATAAAATTTTGCTTTATGAATATGAATTATCTCAATTAATTCATGTAAGTTTATGTAATTTTAATAAAAATTTTGAATAGATTTTTAAGTGGTAGGATGACAATTAGGCAAGTAATTCCAAATTATATTTGGAATAATTAACAATAAAAAATAACCTATAAATTTGTATGAATAAATGATGAGATAAGACATTCAATCAGAGACATTGCAGACAATTCAATGCAGAAAGTCAGTTCGTTAAAAATGATGCTGAAACATAAGGACATTCATATAGAAAGAATGAACTTCAATGTATACCTCACATTGTATGTAAAATTTAGCCTAAAATAGATCAAAATGTGAAAATATATAAAATTTGAAGGGAAAAACAGAGGAGAACATTTTTGTGACTTTAAGTCAGGAAAATTCTTCTTAAATATGACAACAGAAGCATAATCTATAAATGAAAAAATTGATAAAATGCACTTTATTAAAATCTTGTGTTCTGCAAAGAATATTGTTAAGAGAGTTAAAAAACAGTATTTTCTCCCAAGACTGGAAGAAAATATTTTCAAATCACCTATCAGGCAGGGAAATTGTACCTCAGATGTTAAAACAAAACAAAACAAAACAAAACTCTCAAAACACAAAAATAAGAAAGTAACCATATATGTAAAACTGGCTAGAAGATTGGAACAGATTCTTCCCCAAAGAATATATACGAATAGCAAATGAGCACAGAAAAAGAAACAACACCATTAATCATTCGAGAAACACAAATTAAACAAAGGACAGCAGAAGGAAGTTTTTTGAAATGGAATTGTTCTCTTCCTGGCTGTGGTGGTGGCTTCCAGATACGTATGTCTGTATCTCACAGAACTGTACAACAAAAACTTAAATTTATTTTACGTGTTTTAAAGTTTTAATGACAATAAATAACTTAAAAATTAAATTCCATCCAAAATATTGCAGCACAGAAATAAACGCATTATTTGAAGAAGCTAACCTCTGGAAACAAACCTAATTATCCATCAGAATTGAATATATAATAAAGAGAAATTTTCAAATAAGTGGGAAAATACCGATGAATGGTTGAATGAATGATGTCGAGACAATCGGCTAACAATGTGGGGAAAGTATCTCATACCAAAAGTAAAAATGAATTCCATCTAAGCTCGATTTTTAGGTCAAAAATAATTCTAGGAGAATATTTTAAATTGTTAAGAAAGATAATTACTTTCTAAGCATGACACTACAGGTGTAACTCATATAGTAAAATAAATTTGAATAAACATAGACAGAGAAATGATAAGCAGGGAAAACATGTATCAGCATTTAGACAGCATTAGTTTTCATTGCCAGCATAGAATTTGTTACCCTTCTTTTGGGAAACAATACCTCTTTTTCATTCAAAAAGTATCCCTACCCAACTGCTAGCCTTAATGTTTTAGGACATGCAGACATCATTACCTCTTTCCCCACAATTCCAAGGTGGGGCAAATCTGGCAAATTGGGAGTAATTCCCCAAAATGAATCTGGATTATAGGGGGAAAAAATGAATTATTTCTCCTAGAATAAGTAAGCTGGTAGAATATAAACCTAAGGCTACTGTTACCATAAAACCTCATGAGACCACATAGAGAGAGAATGTCAACTAGAGATGGAAAAACAGTGTCTGGGTTATGTCATTTGATGCCTGGATACACATGTATTTGATATACACTCTGGAATTATCAGTTGTATGGACCAATATATCCCTTGTCTTACTAAAGGCTATTTTGAGTTATATTTCATTTTATTTGCAACTGAAAAATAATCACTAACATACTCAGATATCAAAGATAAAGGATGAATAACCATTTTAAAAAGGTTTACAAATGAATTAGAAAATAACAGACACCTTAAGAGAAAACGGGCAAAAGATATATTGAAGTGTTATTCAATCAAGTACAAATAGTCAATCTTGTAAAATAATACAAAAATAAATGAAAATTCTCTAATCTGTGATTTTTTGAATTGTTTTGCTTTGGGCCTTCAATATTAACAAGAATGAAAAAGACTTTTTAAGTGCAGACATGGAGAGTGTTTAGGAACATAGCATCCTTATACTATGTTGGAGGATATGCACCCTTCCTTGAGTATAATTTCTCAACATGTATTAAAATCGAACATGTCCACAGAATTTACCCAAAGGAAATAAGTGTTTATGTATATAAAAATGTATATACAAATATGATTGCCACAGACAGCATAATAATAAAATATTTGAAGTACTTTTTTTGGTAGCATATTGTAAGTTCTAATAGGTAGAAGAAAATGAATATAACACCTATTTATATGTATGTTTTAGGAACAACATACTTGGCCTATCCAATATTATTTGCCTCCTTCTCTCTCCTAAAAGTCAAATATCATTTGGCATGCTAAAACTCTCACTAATGGCTTCGTTTTTGCATCTTAAGTGTATCAAAAGATAGTAAGATATTTAACTTTTACACAATAAACATCAAAATTCTGCCCTTTGCACATTATTATATTACTGCAAAAGACATGTCTACAATTTTTAAAAAGAATTTGTGCTCTTTGCTGAAGGCATTTGGAGTTAGGCTGATTGTAGTTGACACAGCCTTGTACAGTCCAGTCAATCCTCATTCACAGCAGTTACCTTCTGTGAAGTCATCAGGAACACTGACTTAGTGAATACTGAACCACTGTCCCTAGGGGAAACACAGGGTTAGGTTCCTGCAAGCCTCTGGTCACAACACTTTCATTAAGCAATCATTATGTAGCTCTGTTTTATGTGTGTTTCTGAGGAAGAGCATCTCATTAATATATATTAGTAATTCATTGACATTGAACTTCTGACCAATAGCACAAAACTCGTGCTACAGCAAAACTTACATAACACATATATTTTCTTCATAAGGCACATTATAGGATTGCATTTAGGAACAATAAACAGCACTTCAGCACTATGCTTGGGTACATTTTAAACTGTGAAATCACCAAGAAAAAGCACAAAACTGGGAAAAACAGGACATTCAATGGACTACAGAAAGGATACTTGTTTACAGTGTGAGAGCTGATACAAGAAGGCCAAGCATGGCGTTATTTGACCTTAGCTGGGAATGTGCACATTGGGGAGCTAAAATTTGTTCCTGCTCTGAGCTTGTGTACAAATGATCCCTATATTATCTATGCAATGATTTGGCCTGACAAATTTACACAAGTCAGTGAAATCTCAAATATGGAATCCATGAATAATGTGGACAACTGTATATTTAATTTAAATGTTTTTGATGACACAGAAGGAATAATAGGTAACTTCTACATTTCACCATCTACTTAAAAACTGTGGTTACACAAATGGAGGCATGGTATTAACTAAACAAATCCAGACTCTGCAGGGACATGGGTACCTGCATACTAAGATTGTAAGTGAGTACATTTAGAGTGGGCATAAGCAAATTCACATTTGGAATAAACAAATTAGTATATCTACAATATAGTTACAACAGGGCAAAAAGACCATCTGGACACACTTAAAGTCACTAGCTTTTATCACAGTTTCTATTTCAAAGCAGAAATAATGTTTATCATCGATTTAAAACAAGACCTGGATTTGATTTTCTCTTCTTTGATTTACAAACAGAGTGATGATGGGTAAACATATAACTTGTGCCTGATTGAGTATCTGTAAAATCTGAAATCATAGTAAATAATGAAAGATATAATGATATAATGTATAGGACAGGTAGTTTTAAACTATTACACAAGTAAAAGATACTATCATTATTAATCAAGTAGTGAACTATTTGTACAAGTATGCCCATTTTATTGTGCTTCATTTCTTTTATGTTTTGCAAATCCTTCATTTTTTACAAATTGAAGGTTCGTGGCGAGCTTGAGTCTAGAAGTCTATTGGCACCATTTTTTCAACACCATGTGCTCACTTCATTTCTCTCTGTCACATTTTGGTAATTCTTGCAATATTTCAAACTTTGTCATTATTACTGTGTCTGTTACAGGGATCTATGATCTTTGATGTTATTATTGTAATTATTTTGGGGCACCACAAACTGTGCCCATATAAGACAGCACACTTAATCAATCCATGCTGTGTGTGTTCTATTGCTACACCCACTGGCCATTCCCCCATCTCTCTTTCTCTTTTCAGCCTTCCCTGTTCCTTGAGACAAAATAATACTAAAGTTAGGCCAGTTAATAACCTTGTAATGACTTCTAAGTATTCAAGTAAAAGGAAGAATTTTACATCTCTTTAAATCAAAGTCTAGAAATAATTAAGCTTAGTGATGAAGGCATGTTAAAAGCAAAAATGGACAAAAAGCTAGGCCTCTTGTGCCAAACAGTTAGCTAAGTTGTGAATGCAAAAGGAAAGTTCTTGGAGGAAATTAAAAGTGCCAATTCTGTGAACATATAAATGATAAGAAAGTAAAACAGCCTTACTGTTGATACAGAGAATGTTTTAGTGTTCTGAATGTATCAAACCAGCCACAACATCCTTTTAAGCCAAGGCCTAATTCAGAACAAACACTCTAATACTCTTCAGTTCTATGAAGGATGAGAGAGGTGAGAAAACTGCAGAAGAAATGTTGGAAGCTAGTAGAGGCTGGTTCATGACGTTTAAGGAACGAAGCCATTAACATAACATAACACAACATAACATAACATAAAGTAGAAAGTGCTGATACAGCAGCTGCAGCAAGTTATCCAAACGATCTTGCTAAGATAATTTATGAAGGCGACTACACTACACAAATTTTCAGAGTGGATAAAACATCCTTTTATTGGAAAAAGATGTCACCTAGGACTTTGGCAGCTAGAAAGGGTAAGTCAATGTCTGACTTCAATGCTTCAAAGGACAGACTGACTCTCTTGTTAGGGACTAATATAGCTGGTGACTTTCAGTTGAAGCCAATGTTCATTTGCCATTTCTCAAATTCTAAGATCTTTAATAATTATGCTAAATCTACTCTACCTGTGCTCTATAAAGGAATTAATAAAGCCTGGACAACAATACAACTGTGTACAGTATTGGTTTACTGCATATTTTAAGCATACTCTTCAGACCTATTTCTCAGGAAAAACAAGATTCCTTTCAAAATATTACTGTTCCTTAAATTACTGTTCCTTTCAAAATATTACTGCACCTGGTCACCCAGGAGCTCTGATGGAGATGTGCATGGAGATTAATGTTCTTTTCTTGCTTACTAACACAGCATCCAATCTGAAGCCCATGAATTAAGAAGTAATTTTTACTTCCAAATTTTACTATTTAAGAAATACATTTTGTAAGTCTAAGGCTGTCATAGATACTGATTCCTCTGATGGATCTGGGCAAAGTCAACTGAAAACCTTCCAGGAAAAAAATTCACTTTTCTTCTTTTTTTCTTTTTTGGGAGGGCACAGATGGAATCTCCCTCTGTCACCTAGGCTGGGGCACAGCGGCACAATCTCAGCTCCCTGCAACTTCTGCCCTCTGGGTTGAAGCAATTCTCCTGCCTCAGCCTGCCAAGTAGCTGGGACTACAGGTGTGCACTGCCATATCTGGATAATTTTTTTGTATTTTTAGTAGAGATGGGATTTCACTATGTTGGTCAGACTGGGCTTGAACTCCTGGCTTCAAGTGGTCCACCCGCCTCAACCTCTCGAAGTGCTAGGCTTATAGATGTGAGCCACCACACTTGGCCACACTTTTCTAAAAGTTGTTAAGAACATTTATGATTCATGAAGGGAGGTCAAAATATCAACATTAACAGGAGTTTGGAAGAAGTTGATTTTAACCCTTATGGATGAGTTTAACCCTTATGAATGACTTTGAGGGATTCAAGACGTCAGTGGAGGAAGTTACTGAAGATGTGGTGAAATCAGGAAGAGAACTCTTATAGAATTAGAAGTGAGGCCTAAGGATGTGTGACTGGATTATTTCAATCCCATGTGAAACTTTCAGTGGAAAAGCAGTTACTTCTTATGGAGGGGCAAAGAAAGTGGTTTCTTGAAATGGAATCTACTCCTGGTGAAGACTCTGTGAACGTTTTTGAAATGACAGGAAAGAATTTAGGATGTTCCCATAAATTTCATTTATAAAGCAGTGGCAGAGTTTGCAAAGATTGACTCCAATTTTGAAAGTTTTGCTGTGGGTAAAATGCTATCAAATAACATCGCATGCTACAGAAAAAACTTTTGTGAAAGGAAAGAGTCAATCAATGTGGCCAGATTTACTGTTCTCTTATTTGAAGAAATTGCCACAGCCACCTCAACCTTCAGCAAGCAGCACCCTCGTCAGTCAGCCACCAACATGGAGACAAGATCTTCTGCCAGCAAAAGGATTACTACTCACTGAAAGTTCAGATTGTTAGCATTTTTTTTTTTTAGCAATAAAGTACTTTTAAATTAAAGTGTGTACCTTGCTTCTTATAGACATAATCCTATTGCATATTTTTAGACTACAATATAAGTAGTATATTATATGCATCTCCTGAGGCATAACTTGGAGACATTGCAGATTTGGTTCCAAACAACCACACAAAAGCAAATATTACAGTAAAGCAGGTCACATAAATGTATTGTTTTCTCAGTGCATGAAGATGTTATGTTTGCACTATACTGTGGTTCATTAAGTGTGTCCTTCATAATAGGACGCACTTATACAAAAAAGTTTACTTTTTTTTTTACTAAAATTAAAAGTTTTCTGTTGATTCTATATTTTTATTTGCTAAATATGGCAAACATAGTTAGGCACAATAAAAAAAATTTCTTTTAGTGAGAATGCTAGATCTGTAGGGCCATTCACTGTTTTTTGATTCTTCAGGTTTTAATCACAGAACTGTGGGGATTAAGAGCCTCTATCTTCTAGGATTGCTGTGAGAATTAGACGAGATTATGAATATAAAACACTAAGCATAGTATTTGGTCCAGGGTGAGATTTCAGGAATGAAAACTAATTACTAGTGCACTAAATACTAAAGTTATTGAACCTTAAAATAAATACTTCGAGTAAAGGAATAATAGATCAATGTAAACTAATGGTTTCCTGAAAATGTGTGAAATGATTGGATTTTCAAGATGGCTGGTTTAGGAAATGAGAGAAGCAAAGAAAACTTTTTCATTTGATCCAGCTGTGGTGTAGGGAGCCATGGCAAATTTGTAGACTAATCTCTGGATCTGGAAGAGTCAAAGAGGAGACATTTTGACAGGTTTTCTGGGATAAAACCATAAATAAGTTTGCAAGGGGAGTGAAAAGGCAGATAATAAAGCACAGTGAAAGGCAGGCAGAAGAATGTGGATTTAATGTGGTACATAAGAGGAAGCCCTCTTCAATTTTTGACCAAGGAAGTGAAATGGTCAAATTGGTCCCTTATAAAAATTAATCTGTCAAAAGTATGCAAGATGGATTGGAAGGGAGAAAAATTTATCAGAGAGAGTAGTTATGATATTATAGTGATCTAGCTATGAAGCAATAGGACCTAGATTAGTTGGTGGCATTATGGGGGTGGAGGAACATGCAAATCAGGAAGATGTGTGCAAGGGAGAAATGCCGGAAACTGAGGAGGTGAAGTAAAGTCAAAGCATCAAGTATTCTTGAATATACAAATAGAAACATAAGAATGATGGTAAAAGTTAAGAAAATTGATAATACTGGAAAATAGGACTCATTGTAGGCACTCTCCAGAACAGAAACAGAGGTAACGTTTTTGGAATTACATAATTTTTCTTCAAGTTTCAACTAATGTTAGATGCTTAGCTCCTTCATTTTGTGTAACAATTATTTGTAATTCAAATAAATCCTAGCAGGAGACTGTCACCTGATAGGGCTAGAAAATCAGGTACTGATTAAGAAAACAACCTGAAAAAATCCCTGTAAGCCATTCCCTATGTTTACAGAATTATAGTTTAATAAAACACACTCAAATATAAGTAGACATCAATATATTCAGCAATTTTTTTTGGTATTTTGAAAGACTTTTCCTGGATTTATAATGCATTATTGTGTGCATTAATTATAAATATTCTATATCAATATAAAAATGTCAGAAAATAGCATTCTAGAATATAATATTTCAAATATACTACCTTTTAAGCCTTTTGCTTTGTTGTGTTTTACACTTGATCTTCATTTTTTACACATTACCAAATATTCCATATTAAATTACATAATTATATATGAAAATAATTTTTACATTTTTCATGCTCAAATGTCATTATTTATAATTTCCATGTCACTTTCCTTAACAATTTTAATTTCCTTCACACTTTTATTAATAAGAAAAATATTTTTGGGGCATCCATCATCTAAAACAATGAATTTGAGAAAAGAAAGTTAGGGAGAGTGATACTAGGGGTAGTAAGAAAAAAATCATCAGGAGAGTGGCTGAAGAGCAGAGAAAAAAAGCCCAAAACCAACAACTATTGTTTTCAAGGGTGTACCTGTTTTGAGTTAATGATGACCTTTCTTACTATGTAGCATATTTTTCTAGCAGATTTTTGATATGTACGACATATTTTTTGTATTGTTACATGCACTTTATTAATCTAATTTTGAAGAAATTGATTTTTATGGGTAGTAAAAATATTAATGTCCACACTTTCAGATCAGGCAAAGCAATGAACATTAATAAAAATTGTCTACATTCTTATAACTAGTAGGCAGCCTAAATAAATCTAGATCTTCCAACTTTTCCCACTCTAATAATCTTTGGCAGAAAAAAGAAAATAATCAATAAACTTTGGTCAACTCTTGGGAAAGAGGAAGCAGAAGTGTTACTGCTATTTCCTTTGGCTCTATTAAAAAGCTGTTTGCAGATGCAACATTCCGGCTCCCAAAAGTCCCTAGAATGGTTGTATTGCTGTTCTCCATTCCAACCCCATCAGGAATTACAGTATTCCTCTTCCCCAAGGAGTTTCATTCTGACATCCAAGAAATAACCACAGCTAGGCTGCTTTTCAGCCTCTCACAGACATTTTCTGTGTTTTGACTAAATGTTAAAGAAAAAATTGAAAGCAAAGAAAATAATTTATTCAGTATACATAAATCATACTAGTTTAAAGAGGAAAATTATAAATATACCACACTCAATATGTCAAAGATCAAGATCAACAGAACTACTTTGAAAATGTAAATTTATTTAACAATCAGTTGCTTTATATGTTTCATCTAAGCTTATAAATAAGTTGCCTCATATTATATATTCTTCAGAGATTAAAGACACCAGCTGGTGAAAACTCCCTCTATGTTCTGTTGTAGTGTATGCATTCTTTCCTCCTTGCCTTTATCCTTCTCCTCTTCCCCCTCTTCTTCCTCTTTCTCCTCCCTCTTCTTCTTCTCCTGTTTCTCCTCCTCCTCCTGTCCCTATCAACATTTTATGACAATGATATAATCTGTGGATTGGTATATTTTAGCTATGCTGGCTAATTACTGGTTATTTTCTAGTTTATAAATATATTAATATGTTTGATAAGTTTGGGCACTATGATTTCAACTATCAGGAACGTAATCATCTTGTTTCAGTTTGCTTACATGAATGAAAGAAACACCTTGGATTTATTTCGTGCCCTACTTTTTACACAACACCAACTCACTAAATTTTGAAGGTTGAGGGATTGGAGAGAGGAAGAAACATACATTGTTTTGAGTAGAGTATTCTGTTTTTGCATTAATGATGACCTCTGTTGCTTGTGAAGCACATTTTTTCTGGCAGATCTTTAGATTCTCTCTCTGACAGACTGCTGTATAACATGTTTAATGAACATGATATAGTATGTAGTAAGTATTCCTGACAGTTCTGAATAAATATTCATCACACTAAAAAAGACAATGACCTACTCTATTCCCTTCATCATTAGAGGAACCAGTATACTTAATTCATTGCCCTGTGATTACAACGAACATCCAGGATCCTTTGGAAGAAATGTATGACTTATATTTTCATTTACTCCCTCTAAGATAAATTTCTTTTATACCTTCAAGTGATCAACACTATTTAAGAATATGCTTATATAAAGTTAAATAATCAAATAAGTAAGAAAGCCAGACAGTCAAACATATGTTTCAGACGTCTTTTCTGTGATGTAGATCATACATCTGGATGAATGGTTCTCTATTTAGATTTTTATTTGGAATGCTTAAAATCATCAGGGCTTCTCTTTAAAGTCTTTCAAAATACAACATAAACATAGCCAAAAATGTAAGATTTAGTCCAAAAATCTTTTGGTAACCTTGACCTACTTACCATTCACTAAATTTAAAGACAAAATTGAGATAAATTGTACTGTGTATTATTTCAAACAAATAAAAACAAAAAAAGTAAAAGAATTTAAATTAATCAATATTTTTATGAGATATAATCTTGATGAAATTAACATAAAGGACACAAGAAAATAAAAATAAGGCTATAAAGCAAACTATTAGTAACAATTTTGGAAATGCTGACTTTTTATTCCATTAGAAATTATAGTTTGCCTGTAGACTCAGGGTGAACATATCACTTCCTTTTCAGTTAAAATAATAATTTTGACAAAGAGAAAAGCTAAATAGTCTTTTAAGACAGAAATACTATACTTTAAAACACGATAAAAGATATATAGTTCAAATTAAAACTAAATAACATCTTATTAATTTAATTTTGAAACATAGGTATAAATAATTCTCCTACCCATGATAAAAAAGTTTTTGACCTTCACCTCCAACTTGACAATGGATATACAACTTTGTTGAAACTTTGAATGAATTGAATCTGTTAAAATTAACCTCCCTCCAAAAAAAAGTGTTCTGAATAGAAATCCAGCCACAACGGTATTGAATTTCTCCAGGGTCAACATTAGAGCTGGCTACCATTCAGAGAATATTTAGCTTCAGCTAATTGGAAGAGTCAGGTCTATTAAATTCCAGGTCAATCTTCAGAAGCAGAGAAAAATGATTATAGAATAGTAATAACAATAGCTAATATTTATTTAAAGTTTTCAGGTTGCCAAGTATTACTTTGTATAATTTTTCATTCATTACCTCAAGAAATCCTCACAACTCAAAGAAGAAAATAACATTAGTTTTCGTATCTTATATATGGAAAACTGAGACACAAAGAAGTTATGTAACCTGTCCAGTGAGAGCCAAATTGCGGCCCCAAACAATTTGATCTCAGAACCTACAACTTTTTTCACTACGCTACTCCATATCTGGGTAGATGACTTAGGGTAAGTGTAAAGCTTAAGGTTGCAAAATTGTTGTATATCAGCATATACAATAGGTATTTGACAGAATTCATTCATTCATTCATTCATTCATTCATTTATGTGTTCTTTCCTCACATTAGTTGAATTTATTGGATTCCTATAAGCTGGTTCCCACATAAAATTAATTTCAT
Source organism: Trachypithecus francoisi (assembly GCF_009764315.1). NCBI lineage: Eukaryota > Metazoa > Chordata > Mammalia > Primates > Cercopithecidae > Trachypithecus > Trachypithecus francoisi. The sequence continues at coordinate 31,571,385 of NW_022681472.1, forward strand.
ATTGAAAAGCTAAGCACAACCCCATTGCAAGGAGCCAACAGACTTAACCATGGGTATTGAAAACAGGTTTTTTCCCTCATGAGGGTTTGTTTCTTAACCTGAAAATTAAGGATTCTTTAGTTCATTCTACTAAAAGCTTTCAAATATACTTTGAATTTACAATATATCAGATAAGGAGACAAATATGGGCCCTGCCTCAAGGAACATACAGTGTGGTTGAAGAGACAGATATTTATTTACTTTTTTTACTTTTTATTTTTATTTATTTATTTATTTTTATTATACTTCAAGTTCTAAGGTACATGTGCATAACGTGCAGGTTTGTTACATATTTATACTTGTGCCATGTTGGTGTGCTGCACCCATCAACTCGTCAGCACCCATCAATTCATCATTTATATCATGTATAACTCCCCAATGCAATCCCTCCCGCCTCCCCCCTCCCCATAATAGGCCCCAGTGTGTGATGTTCCCCTTCTCGAGTCCAAGTGATCTCATTGTTCAGTTCCCACCTATGAGTGAGAATATGCGGTGTTTGGTTTGAAGAGACAGATATTTAACCAAGCATTTGAAATAACGTATTACTAAGGGATACTTCCGTGGGAAGCTATGGAGGCAAATGTGAGTGTTGGGTAAGGCATGGATGTGGGGACTGGACCTGGAAATGTGGCTTCTGGGTTGCTTAATTCTAGGTGTCTTGGTTTGCATCAGAGGCTCTTAGATAGCATCACCTGCCTGCAGCCATATGCGATGATTTGAGCTGTTCTTGAAAGTATTGAATGAAAAACTGCGAGTAAAGGAAAATGCTTCGTAAGTGGTAACATACTATACAAATATAAAATACTATATTGTTGTCATGATTGTTGTTCAATTACTATTAACAAATGGTGTAAACAGATCCATTGTTTGCTTGGAAGATGGAACAACATCTTTTTAACCCTGAAGAGGAATGGAAGTTAGCAAAACAGACACTGTAGATTAGTAACATATTGTCAACTTTTAAAATTGCACAATAAAACAATCCTCATTGACCAGTCATAATTACTATATGTACTTATTTGTGGTTAGTTTATTATCATAATTTTCCTATTTTGAGGAATCTCGGGTTGCGTTGGCAGGCATTGATTGGTCCTATTTTGCTTTCAAAATATATTTTTATATCTGCACAAGGATATTATACAACTTGTATGTTTTATCCCATATGTAGAAATGTCAGGGAATTTTGAGAGATGTGTTTAAAATGTCAAACATCTTAGAAAATATACCTCTGATATGTTTTAATACTTTTGCCCTTGGAGTCTATCCAATTAGTATTTGCTGCTCTTCTTTATCTACATTAGAGTTTTAAAATAATATTTTTTAAACGCATGAAAAAGAGTGTTACTTGAAAACAATCTCCAAATGTTTCAATGTGTTACTTCATGCAGAAATAAGGATAAGGAAAACTCTGATAAAATTGTTTTCATCTGTGGACATTTTCCAAATTCAACTTTTGGTAAGTATTAATATCAACAGCAGGAAAGACTGGTAATACTTAGTAGGGGTAATTTTTCAAAGTACTGGTTGGAGTTTGAAGCCACACTATTCCTATTGACCTTAATAAAAATCATATTTCTAAAATATAAGCAAATGATTTGAGTCTGTAAAATGTGCAGATTCGAGTCTGTAAAATGAGAGTTAATACTGATATTTAATTAATGATAGATTAACTACAAACTTTATTATAAACATGCCACTTAAGTGCAATGATCAGAAAATGAGCAAAAACTGCATCTAAAATTAAAGAATCAATTCATTTTTACATAAACATTTCCTCTACTTTGGGAATCTTTGCCTTTCTAATTATTCTTAAGTCCATGAAATCACTCAATGGTTTATGCCAGCATCATTGATACCTACAATGATGCCTGGAACATAGATGGCTATCAATATAATTTTGATTTAATTAAATAATTGAATAATTGTGCTTTCCCCTTCTCTTTTTCTCTTCAACTAAAAATTCTATCATGTCAGTGTACAGGAAAACAAATAATGAATGAAACAAAAAAATTGACTAAATAGTGATGTCTCCACCTCCTAGAGTGAGATTTTCCTATTGATTTGTGTGCTGTTTCTGTAATGGAAAGGGCAGCTCTTCCAGACTTCTTTAACTTTGTGCATTTGGGGTTATTTTTTCAACTCTCTTTCCTCCCATCCCCCAAAATGGTTTCTATCACTTTGCCTTGCTTCAGAATTCATATGTACTTTCAATGGCTTTGCTCCAAAAGTTCGGAAAGTAATTTTTTATTTGTCAATTAACCACTAACACAAGGTAATGGTATTTATATTGGTAATTCTAAAAACAATTTTCTCTGCTTGACCTACATCAAGCATGCAGAGAAAAATAATGTCTGCCTGATAATGTAGTCACTAATAAAGTAGGTAGAAGAGAAGGGAACCTACTGTTTTTGAGTACCTACTATGTGCTACATACAATCTTGACAATTATTTATAGATATAGGTATTACCTGAATTTTAAAGATGTGGAAATGGAGACTTTTAGAAGTGAAGACACTGTTTGACCCCCTTCTATCTTTTAGGAATATAGTAACTTGTGTAAGCTTTCAAAAGTAAGATCTTTAAAGTCTAAGTTCTTTCTTCCTATATTATAGTAATTAATAGTATACACAAGAACATGTGTTTCTCAAACACAATGCAAAGAAAAAATTAAAAATTAAAAAACATATCTTGAAAAAGATGAAAAGCATAAGACATTAAGAAAAGGACTATATGTATCTATAAGCACACACTATATATATGCATAAACATATACACCATATATACACACATATAAATACTGTGTACACATGTATATGTGTGTGTCACTTACATTTACATATAATTTACAATGTGATGACTTTGTGTGATTTTAACGACTCTATATTACTCATCCAAAAAATTACATTTTGGTTTTATCAAAGTTTCTTCCTCTTCATATTAAGCATATACAATGGTATTTAGTAAATCATAGACTTCTTTTTTTTAATCTTCTAAAGACTATTGATTTGTCCTTAATATTTTAAATAAAGATTGTTCCTATTTTTAATTTTTTTACTGATATATCATATTTGTACATTTGGGGTACATATGACAATTTGTTACATGCATAGAAGTGTAGTGATCAAACCAGGGTATTTAGAATATCCATCACATCAAACACTGATAATATGTATATGTTGGGAACCTTTCCAAAACTCTCTTCTAGGTATTGTTGTTATCTATAGTCATCCTACTCTGCTACTAAACTTCTTCCATCTAACGATCTGAGTAATCCATAAACCTCTAATCAATCCTATCTTCCTATTATATTCTTGTTTGAGGGGGCATTAGAATCAAACTTTTATTATTATATGATGGCATCATCCACTAGGTAATAGACGAAAAAAAAATCTGTTACATGATTTGATAGTGGTGACGGAAGTTTCATGGTTTTGCAGAGATAGCACAGATTCTAAAGTTACACAGGACCAGTGCCCACTTACTGGGCTTATGACCATTAGCGAAGTCTTACTAAATCCAAATATCCTCAGCTGTGAAATGGGCAAATTTATGTGAGCTTTAGAAATAACAAAGTGCCTTGCAGAATGCCTCAATAAACACTTTGGTAATGAACAAACAAATCCACTGACCATTTTTAGTTGAACCCCGTGATAGACCCTTGTCTAACATCTTCATAGAGTATCAGAGCTTCCTATTTTCCTCATTATTTGTGTGGGATAAGCTATGTTATCTCAGACAAAACTAGAATAATCTGAACTAAAATATACTAGGACAAACTATTCAAATGACAACTTGCTCTGTTAACCACAATTGCCGTATTCCCCCTACAACTCGGTTTGGCTAAATTCCTAAAGAGATCCACAATATCTTGACAAAAATTAATAATTAAGAGAAATTGGTATGAGCAGAAAATGAATAAAGCAATTATCTGGCAACATTTCTCATTTGAAAGCTCATTTTAAATGGCTTCAAATAAAAGATATGTATTTATATGGTTATATGCATTGGCTATTATTGTTTTAATGGCATTCTTCTTATTAGCTATATATTTAGTAGCTATTTTTGTGGTTATAATTATTTTTTGAAACTTTCTGGTCCTCATATGTTTCTTCAATAAAATACAGACACAAATACCACATGTGTTTCAAGCCTTGAACTAGAACTGGAAATCTTTTGAGATATTTCAGCTGTAATATCTACGAGTAAGTAAATTTGCAAACAATAAATGAGTGTGAGTCTCTAAACCTCTGCTTGAATAAAATGTAATGAATTATTTTATTTCCTTTTAGAATATTATTCACATTGTACTTTTCACTTTTTGCTAAGGATGAGGTGATATTTCTGAGATGCTGGGGCTCGGTGCTACTCAGGTGCTATCATCGTATCTTCAGTTGTGCTGCTTCTCGGGTCCCTTTTCACTGGCTGCGTCTTGGACAGACAGATCAGGATTTTATAATGCACTCCATTAGAATGTTCCTCCCGAGTTTATTAGGAATAAATGTTTTTCAGTTTGCTAGTTCTTACCTTTTTGCTCATTTTGTAGGGAATGTTTTTATACATTGACGAAACACCTTTTCTTTAAGCAATCTTCCGCTCTCACGAATTCTTTATTCTATATTGGGGAAATTAAAATTGCTGCACATGTAATATCTTTTCTATACTGATTGAAAACTGCGCTCAGTGTCTCTTAGTTTCTATTTCTAGTTTGTGATCAGATAAGAATCTGTCTGTGTTATGCCCATTTCACTCTGGTAGGGTAATCTGATCTTCTGAAGCTTTTGTATTAAAATGACAAAACGTGGCTCACTGTAGATTTTCTTATTTATCATTTTTTCTTTTTTTTTGTTTACATAAATTCATCATTCTTAAAGAAGATATTACATATGATGTTTTGGTGCTTACAAAGCTTTCTTGTGGCTATACGCATGATGAAATAAAAATAAAGTTTCATTTGCATTAAGGTTTATAAGTTATTGTTATCATGGCTCAAATTGTGATTTAATGAAGGGCCTAGACCTAATGTTTAATGCTATTCTCATTAGCTAGAAGAATAAAATGTTTCCTCTCCATAAAATATTTAGTGTAGGAAACATGTAAAAAAGAAATATGTTTGCAGATACAATTAGAATGAAGGGTAAAATGTGTCAGATTTGGAGCAAAAGTGAAGGTGGGAATAGCAGTGTCATTTTAGGGCCTAATGTTAAAAGTTACTCTGCCTTGTATAATTCAATTCAAGGAGACAATGACCTACATGTTTAAGGAGGCTCTGGAATGTATGGTGAGAAATATATGCCCAGAAGAAAGAGAATGATAATTCTGATATGAGTTAATTGTGAGAGATGTCTTTCTAAGGGATGAGAGAAAAAAGGCCTCTCAGTTATGAGCGAAAAGAATCCTTCAGTTTAAACACATCACTAAGTTTGTAAATATGATACATATTTAATAACTGTCTTGTCCTTTTTGCCTGCTGAAGATATGTTTACTTGCTTTGTGTTATGTAAAAACACATATTAAGAAAAAAATTGTTAAAAAACATTAATTTTAATTACTCTTATTTGACAAAAATTTTAAGCTCCTGACTTTAAGTTTTATATGTCTCACAGCAAAATGAAGTCAACTTGCAGAAATTATTTTGAAAACAACAGAAATTTAGTTTTCCATTTAAAAATGTTTTCTAAAAACTTTTAAAGAGGACATACATTCTGTTCATTTAAAACATTCATAAGTTGTGATGGTATTTCCTTTTTACTTAAAAGCTCAGATATTTTATAGGCCTGAGAAGCAATTTCTAGGTGAGGAGTAATCATTGGCCTAATAAAGGTAGATTGCTGTAAGCCTCTCTTCTCCCATTTCCCTTCTTTGTGACCTTTATGCATCCACACTTTACATGCTCTTCCTACCCCCTACCATAAAATTGTCCAGCCATTTCTCACCCTCATTTGTATGATTTTCCTTAATGGCCAAATGTGTCATGCTATTCCACATGGTCCCTTCATTCAGCTGAATCTGCTTGAAATTTTGCTCTTGATTTCCTTTGTTGTTTTATACCATCTTTCCCCTCCTTTTGTTTCTTGAATTCCTAAAATATTTTTTAGTATCTAACAAGTTAACCTAAATAAATAGCTCACATTTTTAAATGCCAAATCAACATGCTTTCTTTTCTATATTTGAGTCAATGTGAATTTTACTAGGTTTTTTTTAATGAAACAAAATTACAAATTAAATCCAAGTCTTTAAAGAGTATTAAAACATACCTGCCAAACACCTACACCCACACACATACCCCACACATACTGTCTTGTTCTACAAGTACTTTGCGTCACAGAAATTTTTAAAAACTGGTTTCTAATGTGATAACTAAAAATTTTGAATTTCTTTTTTTTTTTTTTTTTTTTTTTTTTTGAGACGGAGTCTTGCTCTGTCACCCAGGCTGGAGTGCGGTAGCAGGATCTCAGCTCACTGCAAGCTCCGCCTCCCGGGTTCACGCCATTCTCCTGCCTCAGCCTCCTGAGTAGCTGGGACTACAGGCGCCCGCCACCTCGCCCAGCTAGTTTGTTGTATTTTTAGTAGAGACGGGGTTTCACCATGTTAGCCAGGATGGTCTCGATCTCCTGACCTTGTGATCCGCCCATCTCGGCCTCCCAAAGTGCTGGGATTGCAGGCTTGAGCCACCGCGCCCGGCCTTGAATTTCTTGATCTTAATTTCTTAGTGCAAGCCAAATGCTTTAGACTAAACCCATAACCATAAAACTGTATTAGTAGAAATACAAGCTTCTTTTAAATATGTGGTATTTTAAAAGCTGGAACACTAGTTAACTTGTTATATGATAATTAGGATATATATATATATGTATGTCGTTTTACTTTATGATGCTTACTTAACACCATTTTGATTATTAGCAAGAGAAATATTCAGTGTTATGCTATCGCTACCTCAAGCATTGATTAAACTCTCTGCTATTCATGAAGGCTGACAGGGATTCAAAGGAGGAATCCTTTGAATGTAAAACTTGAAGGTACAGCAAAATAGTGACATTTCACTCTATAAAACTGCCAATATTTTAATCCTGCATGTAAATCATTTTCATCCATTCAATTCTATATCTTAATCTGTATATCGAGTAAAATACTCAGTTGTATTAACTTTAATAAATAACAGTGTGATATTAATCACCATCTATTTCAAGGTTCTTGTGAGTAAGTAAGCTTTTGTTGTTGTTATTGCTGTTGTTGTTTTTCATACGCTCCCCAATGTCCTTACCATCCTGTGAATAGATTGTTAAGGTATATTTTTCATTTTCCTGCAGTGAACAACCTACCTTTCATTATTTTGTTATTTAGAATCTTTACTTTCTCAGCTTAAATGATGTCTTTGTCAATGATAACATTGTATTCATTTAGAGTGATGATTGATATGGTAATAGATACAGTGTGATTGAAAGCAACTTTGTCAATAAGAAGGCCAAATACTCAAACTGTGTATTGGTCTGAATTTGCTCATTATTGGAGACCTTTCATAGTCATATTGACTTGCTGTCCAAATGTTGTTACTTACCTGATCCTTCCATTGTTTAAATGGTATAGACATTGGTATTGAACATAACATCTCCCAATATTGGTCTTAAAACACACATGGCTCAATTATGCAATGTCAAAGTATGTTATAAACATGTGTATAACAGAGATTTTGAGTTTAAATAAGATATTTTAAAGTTTATGAAAAAAATCAGAAAAACTTACAAGTACTATATCATTGTACTCTTAGTCCACTATATTTTAAATTTTAAAACATTGCTTTTGTCTGCTTTTATTAGCAAAAATATATGTAAAAATATTTGAATAACAAATATTTCATTATTACTCAAGTATTTGATACTGTTACATTTGTCTTGGAACAGTTATTACAAAATAGTTTGCTACAAATTCCATGACGTTTTAACCTATACAGACAGAAACATATTCAAAACTACAAAATTGCCGCTGAAGAGATTCAGTGCAAGGATCATCATTATGAAAGACTGTTTGATCCACTCAGGAAGACTCGTTTTCTCTTTCCTCTGGGTGCCCCACACAGCTGCCAGAATGGGGATCATCTTTTTTCCCCATAGGTCTATGTGCAGGCTGAGATCATCCTTTCTTGTCCACGTTTTATGTCCCAGTACTTCCAAATGTGCCTGGCACTTAGTAGATGACATAAACATGTTTGTTGAGTCTAAGAATATGAGGGATTCAGGGATCCAAAACTAAAGATGAATGGATTACTATTGCTCTCATACAGCACTTAATATAGAAAAAGACCTTTCTGAATTATCTAAGAACAAGTGCAACCCAAATATGATGCACATACATGCTTCCTGATCATCATGCTATAGAAACAGATGATAACATAAAAATGTATTTTTCTGTCTACCCACAGATAAAATCATCCATGCTGTCAAATATTAGGATTACTTTTATTTCTCAAAAAAAGTCAACCTACTTTAGTTTATGACCAAATATTCTCTTCTTATTGCATTGCACACTTTTTACTTCTATGTTTATCAATAGATTAATCATTTAGTTTTCCAAGGAATAATGTCTAAATTGTCCAAGAACATCACTTTTCTTTTTGTCTGAGTTGCTTGAGTGTCAGGGTCATTTAAATAATCCTTGTCCATAGCTTCCCATGTCTATCAATACTTCAATTGCAATGCCTTTTTTTATCCTGTCCTTGTTTTCCACATTTGTTGCTGTCTCTCTAATACAGGCCCCGATAACTAGTGTAACTGTCTTACTAACTAGACATTGGGCCCCTGTGTCTCCCCTCATCTTCTACTCCCATTTCGCCGTGCAGCCTGCTTGCGATCATGTTACTCAAAGCCTTCCATTTGCTTACAAGGTGAAATTCAAACTCACTATACTAGCATTCATGTAATCCCTTGTTTTGATCCCAACCTATAATTTTAACTTTATCTCCCCATGTCTACTCTACATGAACTCAATCTACACACTGTATCCAGCACACGTTGCTCTTTTCTATCCCTAAGCTTATGCTCGGTTACATGCCCTTGTCTGACTGCATTTCTCCATTTTCACAATGTTAAGCCCTGCCTATCTTTCAGATACTAATTCTTTCACAAACCTCTCCTAACTCCCCAAAATAAAAGCAATTATTCGGGTTCTCTTTCATGTGAAGGGTAGCACGATAAACCTCCTTATTGCCCTTACTGATTATGACCCAAAATAGAAATGTCACATTAATTCTTAGGTACTGTGTATCATCCAGCAGTCTGGCAGGCTTCACGGGTGTGTGAAGTGTACAGTCACATGGGGCTGTATTCTTGGAAGGGAGCCAGGTTTGGATTCATGCTCTGTTGTCTCCATCTTCAAATTATTACATTTTGAACAAGGGTTCTTAAAATTTCCTTTTGCACTGGGCCTCACAAATTATATAGCTAGTCCTGTCTAGCAGTGTATTTTGCACAAAGTACTTACTCAATAAATATCTGTTAAACAAAGTGTTGACAATTTCTGAGCTCATTTCCCTCCTCCAATGAAACAAAACCAGGTAAAAACCTGAGGTATAACTCAGTTGATGCCTTTCTTTTTTATAATCATGCAATGGAGCTTGATAAAGCGATAATTAAGTGAAATATTCTGGATACATTAGGATTTATCCCAGTGTGATGTCATGAATTTTAAAAAAGTTGGCAACACTTCTTAAAGGTTGAATTAGGTTTTATATGCTTAGTTACAGAATAATTATCATCCTAACATTTAGTAAAATGATGACTTGGGATATATATATTTCACCCTGAAATGGGTAAATATACCTTACGTATTTTACCTCAACCTAGTATGTTTGCAATGATTGAATTAGTTAGAAAAAATGAGCAATATATTCATCGGATAGTATGATGCACTATCCAATCAGTCCAGTTGTATTAGCTAATTCATATGACATTTCCTGAGGCTGGCAAAATAGTTGGAAGCATACATGTATAATTATTATTTAGAAAATGGCAATAGATTGGGGTTGTATAGAATTTGATAATGACAGAGAAGGTTAATACAACCTTTAGATCCTGTCCTACGTGGCATATCATGTGCAGGATTTTAAATATGTCTGGCAAGAATTTTCTTCTCTGAGTGATATCGAGGAAGGTTGATCTAGAAATATTTCCAGACTATTTAGTCTTTTTTATTCTCTACGGATTTTGCCTTGAGTGCATACTCAAGGCTAAATTCTCCCTGTCCAAGATTTACAATAGAAAGAATCCTTCAAGGACACTCTGTACTCTCTCTGTGTGTACTGAATGCCTCAACTCTGAATAATATGCCTAGGGTCGCATGCACAGATGAGAAATTTAAACACCAATGTGCACGTAGCTATATCTTTCTCTTCTTGTTTTAGGAGTTATATATTTATATTTTATAATCCAATTTTCTTTATTCTATGTCTTACTATGGAAGTGGCAATAAAAAATATAATAAGTAAAGGTGACTTTTATTTAGCTGCCATGCTAGTTAATTCCCTAGCCGCAGAACACATGACTTAGAGAAATGTTGTATGTTTTATGGACAGTTTTTTGTTTACTAAATATTAGGTAAATATGCATGATTCAAAAATATTAGTAGGTACATGGTGAGTCTTAAATTCTTTAAGATTTAAAACTTCTGTATGCCGGAAAGCTTCAAATTAACTGATGTTAAATTCCATTCTATTCATAATATCTGGAATTTCCAAGTATGCAATGAAACAATGATTATCATTAAACAGCAATATTTCCAATCAATACTAGTACAAAAAATGTTGGAGTTTAAGATGTGTTTAGAAAAAATATTTCTGAGACTATTAGCCAATTATTTTTAGCTCCTTCCTCATAGTGAAGCATGGAAACTTATTTGGAAAAAGTCCATAATTTTTAGATGAATGATATATAACAATGGTTTTAAATTCTTGACATAAATATCAAAAACAACTCTAAATCAAGACTTTAGCATTTCAGTGTTTCGGTGTTATTTATACAAGTTATTCTACTTGGCCTGAAACTGCATCATGAATAAATGTGAAAAAGAGACCTATGTAGAAGTAAACAGCACACTGTGTGGCAAATACTAAACAAAATACAAACCCTAAACCAGAGTACAGATTCTATGATAATTTTCAATACGTTGAACATATGGGACATTCATAGACATTTTCTGGAAGTCTAGTGAATGAGAAAGATTACGTTCTAATCGTAGAAAGATTATGCTCTAATAATTTCCATAAAAAATCTGGTGAATTAAAACTTAATAGCATTTTAAACAGAATATATATTTGAAAAGGGCCAAGTCAAAAGTAGATTATATTTTAAAACATATGAATATTCAAGAGTTGTAGGTGGAGAAAGAAGGAGGAAATGATTAAGATATTTAGGGGCAAATAACATAAAGTAACATAATCTTGCTTTCATTTTGGATCTAACCCTAAGCCAAAGATGTGACAGGATGTGATTGGCTTTTATATTTAAGATCTCTTAATTAAGCATTTGTATTTTTAATAGTTTATGGATAGAAGAGACTTTGAATTTTCCAGCTGAAAAGGGTAGGGTTATTTGGAGAAGGGTAGGGTGAGGAGATGACCTCTAAGAAAACTGTCACAGTCAAGATCACTGGCCAAAAATATTTACTGATTAAAACAAACAAACAAACAAACAAAACAAAAACTTCTCTAAGGGTTAATTAATCAGTTTATGTTACATTTTCAGCTAGCATTTTAAAAGAACTATCACACTGGAAACTAAGTAATCCAGCTCCACCTGTATGCTAATAATGTTTGCTAATATCTCTCTTCTTGATGGCACACGACTTGAGCAATTCTCTGACCGTATCTCATCTATTTAGTGCTGCCCGATGTATAATGGCATGTAGATATAAATACTAATGGAGAAAGTGCACTGCCTTAGGGAACACCCATCATGACAAGTAACTAATTGCTTTATGTACATTAGTACCAAGTGAAGCGTTTTACATCTTCTGAAAGGCACCAGCACCCTCTACTTTCTAATTTACCAGAATGTCATGTCCCCTCCCGAAACACAGGATTACAAGACTTTTTTGAAGCATCTCACTAACTCCTCTCAATTCACTATTCCCTGCAAGCTGGGTTAGGAATTATTCTAAGTCAGAGATTGTATAACAATTCACACGAAATCACTCATGGTTGTGTAATTTTATTTCACTTAATGCCTAAGTTTTTGTTACACACACACACACACACACGTGTGTGTGTATGTGTGTATTCCAACTGTAGACTCTTGATTTCTGATGAACAAAGATCACTTGGATTTAATTTATATGGAATTAAAAGTGTTACAGTATTGCTCACTTATTGTATAAGAAATTGCTAGTCATGTAAGAGGAAAATAAAGGAAACACACACACACCTTCTTCTGAAAACGAAACTGAAAAATACATTTTGGAAAAAACAAGCCTCAACCATTAATGATATTTCTAACATGGCATGGAGTGTTATACTTCAATATATGTGTCTTTAATCTGTGTACCTGGTGATGATGGACCATTATTACAGAGTTAACATACATGATGTGAAATGCAGAATTGCTTAGTTTGATGAATTGAAGTTTCCTGTCTTGAAACCCAAAGATTTCAATGGAACAGTTTGCTGTTGCAATCACCAAAGGGGTTCTAATGATAATTATCTAAAATTAATGAATGCAATTTCAAACAGAGGGAGGCAAGTTAGAGCAAATCTTTCCAATCTTTCCTTCTACTGTTATTCTTATACCCTCATCATATATTTTTACTGCTTTCATATTCGAAAGTAATCCTGCTTATAAACATAAACTGTATTTGAGTGACACAATAAGCTATTTGTTCTAACATCTCAGCACTGCATTTTCTAATTTTGTGGTATTTCTTTTTCATGATGAAAAGTATCAGAAACTCTCCTTGCACACAGCACAAATGTTTTCTTCCCATAATGAAGAAAAGTGCCACGTTGTGCATCAGAGAAGAAAACACAGGTACGTAAGGGAGAATATAAAGAAGCAATTATGTGTATTACTGAAGAACCCTCATTTTATATTGAAAGATGTATATATTACTTTAAATGATAGGCATTGCCCATCTGGTTTTGGGTGCCTGTGGGAAGATTGGAGGGAATTTATGACACAGACGAAAGAAGCAATACTGAAATAGGGAGGAGCGATCGCACAGTGGGCCAATCTGGCAGAGGCTGCCACAGTAGGTCTGGGGTAGCCAAACATGGGTTTCGATCTCAGTTCCCCACTATGACCATGGATGAGTTTAACCTTCCCACAACTCAATTACATTATTTATACCATTGTATTCATACCATTGGTCATTAAAGTATGTTTCTTATGGGGCTATAACAAGAATGATATGAAATAATGTAACCAGTAATTATATGAAAGATGTTAGGCATAGTGCAAGTAAAGCCTTAAAAAACAGCTAATTTTCTTTTTGTAGTAATCATTGATTATAGTAAAAACAGGCTTTCTTTACACATTCTGGTTTGCGTATCTGATTTGTTTAACTGACTATCAGGTTAATCACTACAAAAGCCAGCATTATCTATGTTAAGAAGCAGCCCTTATTTATACTGAAAATGATTTTTTGAATTCAAGATATTAAAAAAAGGATTATTTGAGCTAAATTAAATTCTCCATATAAAAATAAGAATTAACATAAGTATTGATATATATAAAGTGAATTACAAGTCATTTACAAATATTATCAAGTGCAGTTTTTGCTTATTCTTCTGTATTAATCATCATTCAGTATTATTTTCCTTCTTGTAAATGTTGAACACTGACATTTTCCTGTTTAATTATTTTAGGCAAGTTTCAAATTTGTTCCACTTATTCATAGATGTGTATTATGAAAATGTGTTGGAATATATAATAAAGAAAGATCTGACTAGGAAATCCCTGCAGAAGTTCTCTGGATTATAAGCCTTGGCAAAATAGGTGAGAAACGTGGAATGCTAAAAAGAGAGAGAAAAAAGCTTAAAGAAGTGCCCAAAACAAATGCTCCAGGGCATGTTTGTGTGGTCCCAAATCTTAATTTCTATGATAACATAGTAACATCATGTCTATAAATGTTGATATATTAAATTCTAATAATCAATTAATTATTTTTATTACGTATCTGATGCCAGTGTTTAGACTTTCCTAATTCCAAATTGAGTATTGGTCTCTATATGGTCACCCAAACAAAGGCAACTAAGACCACAAATTCAGATGTTGCTACTGTTGGAATACTTGACTAGGAGTTTCTGGTAAAGGACCAGGGGAAATCAATTTACACAAGTCAATTTTTAAGGATGCTGAAAAAATGTAGAGCTAAGAGATACATGCAACAGAGAAGGAAAGCAATGGCAAGGATAGCAAGGGGATTGTCTCAGATATTACAGAAAACAAAGAAGTTTTTTTTATAGGGTGTTATTTTATGGTGCAGAAGCAACGCTGCAAGACACAAAATGACAAAATGTGAGATAGTTCATGAAAGTGTCTCTTTTATTTCTATGTGCAATGTAAGGTTACTTAGACTCACTGTGATCCAGAGTAACTAGTACCAATCTGAGGTCTTGTTTGTGGCTTTTGGACGATTGTGAGATTGCACACTTGGCATAAACATCACGCGTATTTCAGTGGGGCTTGGAAGCAAGGGAAGAACCAATAGATTCTGAAATGACTTCTTGGTGGGTAGCCACTATCAGCCTGGAAGGCTAGAAGTTAATATCATTTACAAGACTACCATGTGCTCCTCAAAAGCTACCAGAAATAATTACTTTGTGAGCAAGCTGGAGAAAGAATCAGTGAATTGTACTAATAAATTCCCAGTTAACACTGATCCTTTGTTTTGAAAATGGTTCAAAAAAGGGATGATCTTTTAACTTGATTGTAGAGCAAATTTAAGCTTCTAAGCTAATTCTCTAAAATAATTTTGATTATTTTTCATTCACAAAATAATTCTAATTTTATCATATTTAACATCAAATATATTTTAAGAATACATCAGCCAGACGCGGTGGCTCACGCCTGTAATCCCAGCACTTTGAGTGGCCGAGGCAGGTGGATCATGAGGTCAGAAAGTCGAGACCATCCTGGCTAACACAGTGAAACCCAGTCTCTACTAAAAATACAAAAACATAGCCGGGCATGGTGGTGGGTGCCTGTAATCCCAGCTACTCAGGAGGCTGAGGCAGGAGAATGGTGTGAATCCGTGAAGTGGAGCTTGCAGTGAGTTGAGATCGTTCCACTGCACTCCAGCCTGGGCGACAGAGTGAGATACTGTCTCAAAAAAAAAAAAAAAAAAAAGTCAAAATGTGACAAATCTGATCTAGCTACAAAAAATAATAGTCACTTTTGTTATTGTGAATAATGAAGCTTGGCATTGATTAAGTAGCATATCTATTTTTCTACAAATATGAGATCTGTTTATTGTCCCAAGAAGTTTAATATTCTATACTTAGTCTTCAAAGGGATAGGAAAAGTGTACAATTATAATATTCCGAGAAAATATATAGGTGCATACATGTGTATACATGTATATGCCTATATGTATTATTTAGATAGATAAGACTTCTTACTGAGAAAATGCCTGTGTTTTGCGTACTTATATATATGTGAGTTGCTGTAACACTGCTTTATGTTTTGCTACAATTAAACCTTTCTTTTTGGCACATCTTACACAGAAAAGAAAAACGTTTATTTCACCTTCTTCTTTAGGCATTATGTAACATGAGTCGCCCACATATTATACCCTCTTGGAAATCCTGATACTAGGAATTTAACCCATCACATGGTAAGTTAATAATCTTCTGTTACCAACAGTCACTCTTTCCCAATTTCACCACTAACTTTAAAGGTCTTTCTCCCAGTTCCCCAGGGTAAATGCTTCATATTCATTTTCACGTTCCCTGGTGCTTTATTTTATTTTTTTTGGTCTGTTATGTTTCTTAAGTCTCCCTTTCCATCTTAATAATCAACACTTTATTCCAGGCATCCAGGGTGTCTCATCTGCATAATTTTACTAGAGATCTAGTCACTTCCTTGCCTCCAGTGTTCCTCCACTGTCCTTAATTCCCTGTATCCTCTAAAATAATTTTCCTCCAGTCCTTCTTTTTCCAAAAAGTCACTTGCTTACTTTTCATTATTCTAAATCTGGCTATCTTACCCTTTCAGTGTTTCACTGTCAATTGCATTTCTAGCTAACTGTTTTTGCTCTTTAGAATTTCTGCTCTTGTCAAGTTAAATATGCATGTCTTTCCTGTAGTTGACTGTTTAATGTTCCAGCCTTAACGTCAGTCTTTGTTTCCCACAGTTCTCCTGTATCTCTAACCCTAAGTTCCTTTCCTAACTTTTCAATAATGTAGAATAGTGTGCTCACGGAATAAGAGAGGATGGAGTCACTGAAACCAATTTACACATAATCTGAAATTCTGCTCTGCTAATAATAAATATTTTCAAGTGGAGGAAAACAGATTAAAAAATCACTTGAAGAGTGTATTAGATGAGGTTTCCTGGGAAACAGACTGAGACAGAGATTCTCTTACAGGAAGTCTTTTGAGATGTGCCC
Source organism: Trachypithecus francoisi (assembly GCF_009764315.1). Taxonomy (NCBI): domain Eukaryota; kingdom Metazoa; phylum Chordata; class Mammalia; order Primates; family Cercopithecidae; genus Trachypithecus; species Trachypithecus francoisi. Next base: position 31,588,014 of record NW_022681472.1, read on the forward strand.
TTGGAATTAACACCTGTAGGGGAATAAAAGGAGAACGATTGGGCAGAGGGAAGTGTTGAAGATTCAGCCAAGGGAATCTCTTCAACTGAGGATAATTCCCAAAGAACCAACCACTCAGCTGAGGACTAGTAGGTCCAACACTCCCAGTAGCTGAGGAATGAATGTCCCAGGGCTAAAGAGGGTATCTGGGTGGCATACCATAGCCTCCACTCACAGACTAAGACAATAATTACATACAATTCTGTAATTATAGATGCAAAACATGGAATCACAGAGACAAATTTATCTCTGCTTAGTAGGATTATAAGTAATATTTACATATTATCATTTATAATTTCTAATATTTTCTATATTGGTTACAAAAATAATGAAGTTTTAATCAGATACAAGAAAAAATAAAAAGCTGTTCCTTCTGGCAAAAAAAAAAAAAAAGTTCATCAGAGTTTACAAACTCAGTGTCTGTCCCCAGCTTCATCAAGGTCCTCCCACATGTCCCCATTCCAAGTTTCAGGGTCCCACTCTTTTCTAGTCAATGCCTTCACTTTAATAGTGGACACCTGGCGAGACTGTGCAGGCATCTTTTGTTGCAGGTCAGCCACGCACATGATAAGAGCTTGTGTCTATTTTTCCACAATTTCAGCACTTTCTCTGCAGGAGATAAAACTCTCTCTCAGGGCAATCTTAGCATATTTGAAGTTCAATATCTGCCTCTGAAGTTAGGAGGCCGAATCCCTGAGTTCATCATTTTCTTTCATCACTTTGTCCACTGAACTTAGGAGCAACCTACCAGCTTCATTATGTTCCTTGGTTTTCCACATATGGTCAAAGGCATTATGTATAGAGTTACTCAACTCCTTGCCTCTCACGAGCAGTGAATCAGGAGTGTCAAATGCATTTATTCTGCATAACTCTTTAAACAGTTCACACCAAGGACTATCAGTGTTCTCCATACTATTAGAAGTAGTGTCCTTAGCATTTTGGGGTTTAATCATAGTAAGCAGCCAACTCCAGAAACCCCCAAAATAACAAAAGAACTCCATCCTTAATATTCTGTTCCTCTAGAACCACTCCTGGTACCAAAATTTGTATTAGTCAGGGTTCTCTAGGGGTACAGAACTAAAAGGATATATATGTGTGAAAAATATATATGTGTGTGTGTGTATATATATATATATAAAGGGGAATTTATTAAGTATTAACTTACATGATTACAAGGTCCCACAATAGTCTGTCTGTAAGCTTGAGGAGCAAGAAGAGCCAGTCCGAGTCCCAAAACTGAAGAACTTGGAGTCTCAGGTTCGAGGGCAGGAAGTATCCAGCATGGGATAAAGATATAGGTTGGGAGACTGGGCTAGTGTCTCCTTTTCACGTTTTTCTGCCTGGTTTATATTCACTGGCAACTGATTAGATTGTGCCCACCAAACTAAGGGTGGCTCTGCCTTTCTCAGCCCACTGACTCAAATGTTAATCTCTTTTGGCAACACCCTCAAAGACTCACCCAGGATCAATACTTTGTATCCTTTAATCCAATCAAGTCGACACTCAGTATTAACCACCGCAACAAGTTACATTAAAAAAGTACCTTTGAGGTATTTCCTTTAATTTTCTTCATTTTTATAATTTATATTAATTAATCAACTAATTATAAGAACTAATTTTATAATTTATATTAATTAATCAATTAATTTTCTTCATAAGTACTTTTTTGCCTGCCAAATTTTATCAATATTCATTTATTATTATAACTAGTCAGCTATCTTACATATATATTTTGCTGTCCACCTTGATAATAAACTTGATGGTAGGTGCCTCGTCTCCATGGCCTTTTTGGATTCTCTTTTATCATGATTTTAAAATACAGATATATTTAAATATAAATATATGTGTGTATATATATATATATACACACACACACTTAAACAAATACATATGTGCATGCATTTAAATATACTAAATGTTTATTTACATATATGCAAGAATGTATCTATCTATCCTATTTGCAGCCACAAACATGGAATTCTGTACAAAGTAGATAGCTATGTTGTTGAGCAACTGGAGGAAAGGAAATTCAACCAAAGATTAGGGCCTTTTTTTTGGTTGGAGGGGGAGAGAGTCTCCTTCTGTCACCTAGGCTGGAATGCAGTGGTGCAATACCGACTCACTGCAGCCTCCGCCTCCCAGGTTCAAGCGATTGTCTCGCCTCAGCCTCCCAGTAGCTGGGACTATAGGTACGTGCCACCACGCCCGTCTAATTTTTTGTAATTTTTAGCAGAGGCAGGGTTTTAGCGTGTTAGTCAGGGTGGTCTCTATTTCCTGACTTCGTGATCCGCCCGCCTCGGCCTCCCAACGTTCTGGGATTACAGACGTGAGCCACTGCGCCCCGCGATTAGAACTCATTTTAATCAACAGCTGCAAGTTACTGGCAGACTCTGGTTCAGAGGCAACATTGTATTTGAAGCTAAAGTTTTCAGGCAATATTTATGTAATTCCCTCATTTCCTGGTGGTGGTTATGTGCAAAGTAATAGTTAAAGAAATTCCTAAGTGTCCACAATTAAAAGGTAATTTCGGACATTCTTGGAAATGGACTGTCAACGTTACCATAGAAGTTTTATTTCTTATTTCGGGATTTTAGCTTACCCCATTCTATATTTGTTACAAACATAGAATGACAAGTGTAGTCAAAACGCTTCTGAAAGGCTGAAATGGACCTGATGTTTTATGAGTTTCATGGAGAGAGTTTTCTGCCACTTTTAAGAGTAGCAGTTGCTCCATAAAGTAATAGTCAGTATAAGAAATTATTACAAGAATATTTTTAAATTAAGCACAATACTGGAAACTCTAATAACCTTTTCCCCCAACTTAACTGTAGAGGAAAGAAGACAGAAATATCTTTTTTTTTCTTTCTTTTTTTTTAGGTATCACGAAGAGTGATACCTAAAAAAAATGAGTGAGAATCAACTAAACATAGCTGTTAGGCTCATTTAATGTAGCAATATCTAAGACATTACTCAGAAATAGCTACAAGTTCCAAGATTATTTTGAGCTTGAAGTTCTTTTTTTTTTGAATAAAAATTAGAACTTTATTGTAGAACAAAAATACAATTTTGATAGAGAGATGTATCCTATTCTTGATTAAAAGATTCACTCTACTAAAAATTTTGATTCTTTGTATCCATCTTTAAATCAGTCTGATTCCAATACTCAGGAGAAAATATAACATGAAATATTCAAAATCTTAAAGAATAACAAAATATATAATTTTAAAGATAAAAATAGAGAAGCAATGAAAAGAATTTCCATGTATTTGAATGAAGTATTCAGTATTGTAAAAAAAATTACTTTCCCTGATTATTGTAAAACTTAAAAGTAATTCCACTGAAAGTCCCCAGACTTGAATAAATGAAAATTATGATATTCATTTATAAGAAGACTTGATAAAATCAAAATGGCTAATAAAAATAGCACCTTAGTTTTTAACCAGGTAACATAAAAGATTATATAGAAAAGTATAAATGTATAAAAATACAAAAGACTGTACTACTGGATTTTAAAACTTACTGTTACGCACATTTATTTAAAATTGGATGACATTTAGAAATTACTAGATAGGACAAGTGAACAGAATAGAGTCAGGGGAAAAAAATCTAAATAAATTCCAAGGTGGACCAACTATTTAAAATGGAAACATTAAGCCATAAAAGTACTAGAAGAAAACTTGCAAAATCTTTTCTATTTTGATTATATGTATATATACTTTGAAATTGAGTTGTTTCTAAATAAGCTACAGAATTAAAAAGCTATTTGTAATACCTTGATAGATTTAATAATATTTAATATAGACATTTCTACATGGCTGAAAATATTTATGAATCCACTTGAAAAGCAATACACACATAAGAAGTGTTACTTTAAAAAATTATAATAGGCTTAGAAATGAAAAAAAAGGAAATGCACCCAGTTGAAAAATTACATGAAGATAAAGAAATGCATATACATTTTAAGGAATAACAAGTAACTCATACATACTTACAGAAGTATATGCAAATTAAAAATACAGTGAGTTTTTTTAATTTTTTGTTTATTTATTTATTTTATTTTATTTTATTTTATTTCCTATTTTAATGGTTACTCCCTTTTATTTTTATTTACTTATTTTTTATATTTTTTATTATACTTTAAGTTCTAGGGTACATGTGCATAACGTGCAGGTTTGTTACATATGTATACTTATGCCATGTTGGTGTGCTGCACCCATCAACTCGTTAGCACCCATCAAGTCATCATTTATATCATGTATAACTCCCCAATGCAATCCTTCCCTCCTCTCCCCTCCCCATGATAGGCCCCAGTGAGTGATGTTCCCCTTCCCAAGTCCAAGTGATCTCATTGTTCAGTTCCCACCTATGAGTGAGAACATGTGGTGTTTGGTTTCCTCTTCTTGTGATAGTTTGCTAAGAATGATGGTTTCCAGCTGCATCCATGTCCCTACAAAGGACGCAAACTCATCCTTTTTCATGGCTGCATAGTATTCCATGGTGTATATGTGCCACATTTTCTTAATCCAGTCTGTCACAGATGGACATTTGGGTTGATTCCAAGTCTTTGCTATTGTGAATAGTGCCGCAATAAACATACGTGTGCATGTGTCTTTGTAGTAGAATAATTTATAATCCTTTGGGTATATACCCAGTAGTGGGATGGCTGGGTCATATGGTACATCTAGTTCTAGATCCTTGAGGAATTGCCATACTGTTTTCCATAATGGTTGAACTAGTTTACAATCCCACCAACAGTGTAAAAGTGTTCCTACTTCTCCACGTCCTTTCCAACACCTGTGGTTTCCTGACTTCTTAATGATCGCCATTCTAACTGGTGTGAGATGGTATCTCATTGTGGTTTTGATTTGCATTTCTCTGATGGCGAGTGATGATGAGCATTTTTTCATGTGTCTGTTGGCTGTATGAATGTCTTCTTTTGAGAAATGTCTGTTCATATCCTTTGCCCACTTTTTGATGGGGTTGTTTGTTTTTTTTCTTGTATATTTGTTTGAGTTCTTTGTAGATTCTAGATATTAGCCCTTTGTCAGATGAGTAGGTTGCAAAAATTTTCTCCCATTCTGTAGGTTGCCTGTTCACTCTGATGGTAGTTTCTTTTGCTGTGCAAAAGCTCTTTAGTTTAATTAGATCCCATTTGTCGATTTTGGCTTTTGCTGCTGTTGCTTTTGGTGTTTTAGACATGAAGTCCTTGCCCATGCCTATGTCCTGAATGGTACTACCTAGATTTTCTTCTAGGGTTTTTATGGTATTAGGTCTAACATTTAAGTCTCTAATCCATCTTGAATTAATTTTCATATAAGGGGTAAGGAAAGGATCCAGTTTCGGCTTTCTACTTATGGCTAGCCAATTTTCCCAGCACCATTTATTAAATAGGGAATCCTTTCCCCATTTCTTGTTTCTCTCAGGTTTGTCAAAGATCAGATGGCTGTAGATGTGTGGTATTATTTCTGAGGACTCTGTTCTGTTCCATTGGTCTATATCTCTGTTGTGGTACCAGTACCATGCTGTTTTGGTTACTGTAGCCTTGTAGTATAGTTTGAAGTCAGGTAGCCTGACGTCTCCAGCTTTGTTATTTTGACTTAGGATTGTCTTGGCAATGTGGGCTCTTTTTTGGTTCCATATGAACTTTAAAGCCGTTTTTTCCAATTCTGTGAAGAAAGTCATTGGTAGCTTGATAGGGATGGCATTGAATCTATAAATAACCTTGGGCAGTATGGCCATTTTCACGATATTGATTCTTCCTATCCATGAGCATGGTATGTTCTTCCATTTGTTTGTGTCCTCTTTGATTTCACTGAGCAGTGGTTTGTAGTTCTCCTTGAAGAGGTCCTTTACATCCCTTGTAAGCTGGATTCCTAGGTATTTGATTCTCTTTGAAGCAATTGTGAATGGAAGTTTATTCCTGATTTGGCTCTCTGCTTGTGTGTTACTGGTGTATAAGAATGCTTGTGATTTTTGCACATTAATTTTGTATCCTGAGACTTTGCTGAAGTTGCTTATCAGCTTAAGGAGATTTTGGGCTGAGATAATGGGTTTTTCTAAATATACAATCATGTCATCTGCAAACAGGGACAGTTTGACTTCTTCTTTTCCTAACTGGATACCCTGGATTTCTTTCTCTTGCCTGATTGCCCTAGCCAGAACTTCCAACACTATGTTGAATAGGAGTGGTGAGAGAGGGCATCCCTGTCTTGTGCCAGTTTTCAAAGGGAATTTTTCCAGTTTTTGCCCATTCAGTATGATATTAGCTGTGGGTTTGTCATAAATAGCTCTTATTATTTTGAGGTACGTTCCATTAAAACCGAATTTATTGAGCGTTTTTAGCATAAAGGGCTGTTGAATTTTGTCAAAAGCCTTTTCTACATCTATTGAGATAATCATGTGGTTCTTGTCTTTGGTTCTGTTTATATGCTGGATTATGTTTATTGATTTGTGAATGTTGAACCAGCCTTGCATCCCAGGGATGAAGCCCACTTGATCATGGTGGATAAGCTTTTTGATGTGCTGCTGGATCCGGTTTGCCAGTATTTTATTGAGAATTTTTGCATCGATGTTCATCAGGGATATGGGTCTAAAATTCTCTTTTTTTCTTGTGTCTCTGCCAGGCTTTGGTATCAGGATGATGTTGGCCTCATAAAATGAGTTAGGGAGGATTCCCTCTTTTTCTATTGATTGGAATAGTTTCAGAAGGAATGGTACCAACTCCTCCTTGTACCTCTGGTAGAATTCAGCTGTGAATCCATCTGGTCCTGGACTTTTTTTGGTGGGTAGGCTATTAATTGTTGCCTCAATTTCAGAGCCTGCTATTGGTCTATTCAGGGATTCAAGTTCTTCCTGGTTTAGTCTGGGAAGAGTGTAAGTGTCCAGGAAATTATCCATTTCTTCTAGATTTTCTAGTTGATTTGCGTAGAGGCATTTATAGTATTCTCTGATGGTTGTTTGTATTTCTGTGGGTCTTTTTACATAATCCCATACTTCTTGCAGGCTTTGTTCATTTCTTTTTCTTCTTTTTTCATTTGGTTTCTCTTCTCGCTTCATTTCATTCACTTGATCCTCAATCGCTGATACTCTTTCTTCCAGTTGATCGAGTCGGTTACTGAAGCTTGTGCATTTGTCACGTATTTCTCGTGTCATGGTTTTCATGTCTGTCATTTCATTTATGATCTTCTCTGCATTAATTAGTCTAGCTGTCAATTCTTCCACTTTTTTTTCAAGATTTTTAGTTTCTTTGCGCTGGGTACGTAATTCCTCCTTTAGCTCTGAGAGGTTTGATGGACTGAAGCCTTCTTCTCTCATCTCGTCAAAGTCATTCTCTGACCAGCTTTGATCCATTGCTGGCGATGGGCTGCGCTCCTTTGCAGGGGGAGATGCGCTCTTATTTTCTGAATTTCCAGCTTTTCTGCCCTGCTTCTTCCCCATCTTTGTGGTTTTATCTGTCTCTGGACTTTGATGATGGTGACGTACTGATGGGGTTTTGGTATAGGTGTCCTTCCTGTTTGATAGTTTTCCGTCTGACAGTCAGAAGGACTGTCTGTTGGTCTGTTGGAGATTGCTTGAGGTCCACTCCAGACCCTGTTTGCCTGGGTATCAGCAGCAGAGGTTGCCGAAGATAGAATATTGCTGAACAGCGAGTGTACGTGTCTGATTCTTCCTTTGGAAGTTTCCTCTCAGGGGTGACTCCACCCTGTGAGGTGTGGGGTGTCAGACTGCCCCTAGTGGGGGATGTCTCCCAGCTAGGCTACTCAGGGGTCAGGGACCCACCTGAGCAGGCAGTCTGTCCATTCTCAGATCTCAACCTCTGCATTGGGAGATCCGCGGCTCTCCCCAAAGCTGTCAGACAGAGTCGTTCGCGTCTGCACCGGCCCCCGCTGCTTCCCCTATTGGACTTCAGCTGTGTGCTGTCCCCAGAGATGGAGTCTACAGAGACAGGAAGGCTTCCTTGAGCTGCTGTGAGCTCCACCCAGTTCCAGCTTCCCAGCGGCTTTGTTTACCTACTTAAGCCTCAGCAATGGTGGGCGCCCCTCCCCCAGCCTCGCTGCTGCCTTGCGGATAGATCCCGGCAGACTGCTGTGTTAGCAGTGAGGGAGGCTCCGTGGGCGTGGGCCCCTCCCGGCCAGTTGTGGGATATATTCTCCTGGTGTGCCTGTTTCCTTAAAGCGCAGTATTGGGGTGGGAGTTACCCGATTTTCCAGGTGTTGTGTGTCTCAGTTCCCATGGCTAGGAAAACGGATTTCCTTCCCCCTTGCACTTCCAGGTGAGGCGATGCCTCGCCCTGCTTCAGCTCTCGCTGGTCAGGCTGCAGCAGCTGACCAGCACCGATTGTCCGGCACTCCCTAGTGAGATGACCCCAGTACCTCAGTTGAAAATGCAGAAATCACCGGTCTTCTGTGTCGCTCGCGCTGTGAGTTGGAGACTGGAGCTGTTCCTATTCAGCCATCTTGCTCCGCCTCCCAAGCTTGAAGTTCTTATGTTCCAGACAACTAAAAAGTCATCCACTTAACAGAAGACAGTCCCAACAGACTCATGCTGATCACTGAAGATTTACCAAAACTCAGCAGAGTTACTTGGTGTGCATGTTTCAGAAGAAACATGATTTCAAAATATATCTAGGTGTTCTAAGAGTGAGTTCACAGGGTTAGTGAGCTGGCAAAATAATTTTTGAAGCTGTAGCAATAATAAAGCTAATGTGATTGAGAATTTCATTTAAATACTTGATTAAATTTATAATTTCATGTTTAGCAATGCCCTAATATATTGTACATATTAAGTTAAAGAGGATTTATTAATGAAAACATAGGTTTCCTGGTACTTTTATCCTGCCCAGTAAAAAAAAAAAAAAAATTAGTATCTCTCACACCAAACTACAGATGCTTGTTTTAAAATGTAATTCATTATCCACTTATTTCCTTTAGTCTTCAAGTAAATCACTTTCTTTCACTTCTTGTGTTATTATTTTCTAACTATGTTGTCTCTTTTAACCCAGGAGTTCATTATCCTAGAAAACTTGATGTGATCTTATATTCTGCTTCTTCATTCAGTTGACAAAGTCTGTAGATTCCACCTGTTTTCTGACCTCAGGAATCTAAGTTTTGTGTCTCCTTCTTCTCCTCTTTCCTTTCCCATTGCCCTAGTCTAGTCCATGGTGCAGTGAGCTCCAAAGTATCTTTCTTTACACTAGTCTCTAGTCTGTTCTCTGCTCTGTCACTAGTTGACCTCCCTATCTTCCATAAACTTGATTTTTTAAAACTTGTGTTGCTTTCTGATTGACTAAAGAATAAAACATGAATTATCTCAGAAAGGCAAAAATAAGCCTTTAAGCATTTCCAATCTGGCTCTCCTTCCTTTTCCAGACTCACCCCTTATCACTTCTAAGGATATCCTTAGATATCCTCTAACTTTCCTTGACCAAGAAGGTAGATTTGGAAAGAATGCTCATGGGGCCATGTGGAAAGATGAGGGTGCCTGTTTAGTTAACCAGAAACTACAAAACTTTCTGGCCATGAAAGTGATGTCAGATATGTAGCCACATCATCTTCTGTTCCCCAGTTAACCTACATTCCCAATGTTCTAGACTTCTCACAATTTTTCAAACTATTTGAAATATTTTGAACTCAAGGATTACCACATCAACCAAGTCAAATAAATTTAATTGGATATCAGGCATTATTTTTGAACTGAGATATTTTCATCTTATTTGCTACTTAATTGGCTTTGGTTTCTTAATGCAAATCATTTATATGAACATGCATAAAAATAGTAGGAATAAAGGGTGATGTCTACGAAGCAGATACTTTATAACCTGATTTAATCACCAAAATAATTCTATAAGGCAAATATCATTATCTTCATTTTAGAAAATGAGAAACCAAGGTTAAGAAAATTTACATCATTTACTCAAAGACACAAATTTAGTAAGTGACCAAATCTGGATTGGAGCCCAGATCTGTCAGTCTACCAAATTTGTGTGCTTTTTAGGTCAGAAACTTGCCTCCAGGTTTCTAACTGAATGTCTGTAGCACTTTAATTTGTGCAACCATATAATATTTAAACTAATGGATGTGATGAAAAAGGAACAGAAACAATAGTCTAGTCTTTTGACAACAATTAAAGCATACACAAAGCAATTCAAAATCCTTCCTACCCAATAACTAAGCTTTCAAGATTAGTGTACGTGGCTCACCATTTACTAGTATTTGAAACCATTTTTGATAATATAAATTGGTTTTAATTATCTCTTTTTGTCCAAAATTAAAGATTATATACTGCTGACTATGGAAATTGAGGCTATGTCCTTTCCGTTTTCTCAGCTGACTCAAATGAAACCAGATAATTCCCTCTGTTTAATTCCCTTTGACCCAATTCACAGTCACCCCTAAATGGATTCCAGAAATACCAGCTCCGCAGCTTGCAGAGTTTTCTTAAAGCAAGCCTAATGGATCAAACTGTGTCATTCTATCTAGCATCAATTTATTCATCAAACAATAAATTCACATTTTGTATAGGCTTAACACAGTGCTTAAGATAAAGCCAAAGAGCCTTGAACTCAAAGACCTACCTACATACACACACACATACCACATACAGACGTACATATATGATGCTCATAGAAATATAGATACATATGCAAACATATACACATATAAGCACATATGCATATGTAAATATATGTATATACTATATAGTTTCTTTAATAACATAAAGTATCAAATTATAGCTGTAGGATTATTATAGATTAATATATTTATGAAAATTCAGAAGAGGGAAAGGCAAATGTGGCCCATACTATTAGCAGTTCAATTAACAGTTACCATTTTTGGGTATATACTAAGCTCTTTACGTAAATTATCTCATTTAATCCTTCTACTAGTCATCTATTGCATATAGCAAATTTTACCCAAAATCAGCAGCTTAAAACAGCAAACATTTATCATTTTACAGTTTCTGTGCATCAGGAACCTAGGTACAGCTTAGTTGGGTGCCATTGGCTCCATTTGTCCCATAAGACTGTGTTCAGATTGTGAGTTGGTCCATGCAGCTGTCCTATCAAGGCTCAAGCAGGACTGAAGAGCACACTTCCAAGCTTATTTGGTTGTTGCCATGCCTCAGGGGATTTTCTTCCAAGTTCACTCATGAGTCTGTCCACAACACACATGATGTGGAAGCTGATTTTCTCCAGAGTGAATAATCCAAGGGAGAACTAAAGAGAACACCCAAAATGGAAGCCACAGTTACTTGTATCTTAATCTCAAGGTGGCATCCATTCAATTCTGCCATACTCTATTCATTAGAAGGTAGTCTAAAAGTTCAGACCATTATGAAGAGGATAACACTACACAAGGGTGTAGATATCAGAAAGCCAAGAATTACTGGAATCCATCTTAGATGCTGTCTACCATAATATGAAAAATTTAATAGTCTTATGAGGTAAGCACTCTTATAGGTAGATAAGAAAACGGAGGTACAGGTTGGTTACATAACTTTCCCAATGTTATATGGCTGATAAATGAGCAAGCTAGGATTCTAACTCAGAAAAGTCTAGAAAGAAATTAAAACTCAAACAGAGAAGTGAATTCTAGGAAAGAAATGGAGTTATAAGTACAACCCGGAGACACAAGTGTGGAATTGTATATAATATGAATAATGTAGAGCCAATGATGAAGAAGCTGGTAGGTGATCTAGCTGGAAAAAACATGGGCTAATGTTAGTGAGTTTTTACTAAAACTGAATTTGGATATGGATAAGTGAGAAGTCTGCAATTATTTACAACAGGAAAATAATATGGTCAAAGTCTGATTTTATAAAGATTTGTCTAGAATTTTGCAAGACAGCTTGGAGTGTCATCATACAAAAGATATGGAGACCTGTTTCAATGGGTGCATATACTGCCATGAGAATCTGGTCAAAGTGAAAGTCAGTGAAAAGAACAGGCAACATCTATAAGAAACAATCCCCAAGCATTGTTCATCAGCTGGATAAGAAATTTAAAACTGTCAGAAATTACTCCAAGGTTTGGAGAAAAGGATATTGTAACAGAGGAAGTGTGATTACAATTTCAACAGGCAGAGTTTTTGTCTGATTTCTTTACTGTTGCTTTTCAGAGCCCAGAATATGTCATTATAAGTCCTCATTGAATGAATAAATAACTAAAGCTGTCACTTATTAGATTTACACCCCAATTAACTCAAACAATAAAAAACAAATGTAAGAAAGTTTAATATTGTAATGTTTCATGCCATTAAAATCTAGTTGGATTTCATGGGAACTGGAGAACATCAAGAACCAGGGCACTGCTCACTTGGGTGTGCTTGTACACTAACTTATCTCTTGCTCACTCTCTCTCTCTCTCTGTCTCTCTCTCTCCTCACCCCGCCCCAAGGTGTCTTAAGCTGTTTTTATAGGCACATCTACACCAGTCTCTGCTGTGTATTGGCAGGATTTCCAAATGTTTTCCCACAATTTCAGCTTGCATTTAGCTTTGATTTGCATGTATGAAAACCTTAACTTAGACTTTATAGGCCACAAGTTTTACTACAAAATACTGGTAAACCCTTCTTGTGTTCAAATAAGAGTGAAGAAAGTAACAACTTCTGTCTGGCTCAAGCTTGGGTCAGATGTCTCCCCTATCTAATTAGCTTTGACAATGTGTAGGTGGGTAGAAGATTATGAAGTCTATTTCTCTCAAAGCAGGTAGAGAAATATTATTCGGGAAGATAGCAGAAGTAAGGTGGCAATTTTATGGTCATGTGTAGTACAGGATACATTATTTCTAATTCTTGACAATAGATAGCCCTTGATGAGTTCAAAATATCAGATGAATGAACTCAGGCTCAGATGGGTAATTTACCTAATCTTAAACAGCTCATAAGTGGTTGCAGACAAGATCCCAGATCCTCTGCTTTCTGCCTCTAAAACTACTATCTTGCCCTTTTCACTTCCCACGGCACGATACCACTAAGAAAAATAAGGAAGTTAAAATCAGACTGGCTGTTTGTTTAATTGGGAGTCATGCAGGCCAGGCTGTAATAGGCCAGGTGCCAGTAATTGTGGACAACTAATAACCCTGACTTTTATCACCACTCTGACCCTATATCATCCTCACCCCATGCCTTACATAGAATGAGGCTCCAGGATTGGAGAGGTCTGTCTTAACACTTTTCTTGCGATTAAACACTCTGGAAGTTGAACGGTTTATTTCTAGCTTTTATCAACAGAGCTGGTTTTCAAAATGTCATTTGCCATTTGTGGAGGCCACAGTTATCAAACTTTGATAGCAGAATTTTGGCAAAGAAAAATTGAAAGAAATTGTAGTTATATAATACTAGCGACAAATATAGGTTGAAGTGGTTAGTTAATTGTTTACTTGCTTTGTTGTAGGGAGTAGGTAACCTGTTCCTGTTACAAAAAAAAATCAAAAAGTCAGTAGAAAGAAGGCAATTATAAACAGGTGAGATAAAGTTAACACAGTGAGGCAAATGAGAAAGTGGGAATTGGAATAAAATAATTGCTAAGAAAGCAGGTAAAGACATGTATCTCTTCCTATGTGACAAGAGGAAGAGATATGGCTGAATAAGAAAATCTCTCTAGATACTGCATTCTGAATAAATGAGGAAACAATGTATTTTGCTGTGAATAAGGAATAAAAATAAATTAGTATTTGAGAAATGTAGAGGTTAGAAATAGAATTTATCCATAAGATTCTCTCAGCTATGTTTAAGTGAAATTACATTGACATGGATACTCAAACAATATTAATTTATACATTTGTAAAATTATTGAAGAGTACTTAAGAGCAGGAAGTAATGTTCCATTATCTTTATATGATTCACACATTTTGCCACAGTACTATACTCATAGTAGATGCTTAATAAAAGTTTGCTGAGTGAATAAACCAACTATTGAAAAAAGGAACAATACTTGCATTCTCTATTTTATTTAACAGGTTCCATGGTTGTATTTGGAAAATATAAATATTATGAACTTAATTGAGCAATTTTTTAATAGTGTAAGAAAATCTGTTTAGGCATTTGTGAATCAAATATTTATAACTGCAATTCCATACAATCAGAAATGTTTACACCTTATGATATATTACAAGGATTGGAAGAATGATTTTGCCAGGAAATGTTGTTGAGAAAAATTCTCAAATTTATTTTCATAAAAAGGGAGAAAATTATTGATAAACACATCTACATTTGTAGATTGGTGATTTTTCAGAGGTTATTTGGGGTCATAATTGTAAATCTCATTACCGTGCTTGAAGGAGGTCTCTTTCATTATTACGGTGCGCAGGTCCATATCCCTGAAGCTAATTGCAAGGTAGAGCTGCAGAGTTCTAATTGTTTGCCATCAAAATAGCTGTGTAAGCTTGATTAACAGTGTTCAGCAACATTCATAATAGTCCAAGCCTGGCCCTGCATAAAATAGAAACTGGGAAAAAATCAATAAGATTTAATAAGATCAGGAACAATCACTTACAATAGTACATCAATCACACAAAGTAATAGGTGCAGGATTTGATAGGGTCCTGAACTGCCTGAGAGATTCATAACCAGTACTCATTAATGATTTGTTCATTTGCATTTTATCAATCCAGCTACAGCTGACAAGCAGAAGGAGTGGGAAAGAAATATGTTGACTTAAACTCATCAGCTTTGCAATTAAAAGAAATAACATATAATAGCAAATGTCTTGTCACATGAAAATCTGATGTTATTACAAAGATGTGTGCAATCATTGGCTCTTCAGACTGAGCTGCTGTTAGTCTTGCAGAGTAGCTAGCATAGCAGTGTCCCTGTGGTCACCAGGAAGCCTCAAAAGGTTAGACAGAATGTACATGTGAATATAAATTTCCTCTCCATCTCTCATAGAGCTCAATTGCATAATAATATTTAATGCAAAATGTGCATATTTCCTTGTTTTTGTCTCTTAGAAATAAATGAAGCTCCTGGCTTTGCCTTAGGCAAAACCTCGATCAAATGCTGAAACAATCATAATGAGATTACTTTCTGGTGATTATTGATTATCATTATATTCTCTTTTAGTTGATGCTATGACTTTATAAAGTAATCATGTGGTATTTACTATCTTTATTAAAACACATTTTGGGAAGAAAGATAAATGGATACAATAAAATTGTGTAAACAAATTTCTAATTCTAAATACATGGTAGTTAGTAATATGAAAAAAATAATTCTCCTATAAACATCAGAGGCATAATGAAAAGTCTGAGCTATTTCTAAGAAATTCATGTGGATTCCTGCTTAGAAAATTTCATATGGGCTTTCTGTGGAGGGAATTATGTGAATGGTGGGATGCAGAGCACATTGTCAGAAACCAGCAGTGGGACCATCCAAAATGTGGATTAATTAGTTTCTGTCTGTAACTTCAGTAAATAATGTGCTCTTTCAGAGAAAAACATTATGATTCAGGTCTTTGTAGAGGATATTTAAATAGCTGATTTCTATACAGGATGTTTTAATTCAATCAAAGTACAGGTAAAATCCCATTATGATAGACTCCATGGGGCCTCTAAATTGTTTTGTTGTGGTAGAATTTGGTTAAAATGAATAAATACATTTATCACATTCTCAGTGTGTAGTACATACTAGAGAGACAGACTTGATGCCCAGTCTCTTTTCTATTGAATTAACACATGAAAAGAAATGCTTTGAATAGGCAGCAGGAACCAGGCACAAAATATTATGCTACACACCTTTCAGGCTTTTCCTAAATTCTGGATCACTTTCAAAATGGTTTTGGTATTAAGATAAAGTTTTTATTTTTTCCTTTCTTTGTTAAAAATAGCGTTGATTAGGCAGATCAGATTTTCGGAATCTAAAAGAGTGAAGAAAATAAAAAGTGGCTATTATTTGTTCTCTTGACAAAAATAACTGTAAATAACTCAATTGTGTGTTGCTTAATTTGCTTTTCCTACACAGCAAACTACACAGAATCAAGTGCTTCAATTATATAGGTTGACTCTTCTAAGGCCATTAAACAAGGAGAGCATTAGTAAATCTACTAAGAATCAATTTATAGAATACCAATTTGCCTAAAAGCAAATTGATAAATGTCCAATTTACCGAAAGATCAATTCACAATAACTTTTGACATTCAGTGATTTTTATGTGTGTGAATTGGTTGGTTTCAAGTAGAATTATCGGTCATATGGAAATTATTCCTACTAGTTTTGCTGGAGTATGCAAATGATTTTATTATTCTGAACATTCTTACCTTTCATTTACTGAAGAAACATTTTTAGCACTGGCACAGTAACAGGCCTAGGAGGCAGAGATAGTATTAAAAGATGTATTCAAAAAGTTTACATTGTAGAAGAAACAGACAGAAATCACACATATCTTTTAAATATTCTAATAAAAACCTTAATAATGTGCTCTCAGGAGTCAGGAGAAGGTTTGATGAATTGTGGGTAGGTACATTGTCCACCTAATTTATCATCTCCAAACTATATACTCTTGAGAGTAGAAAGTGTGCTATTAATAGTTACATTGAAACAATAGGAGTAAACAAGGACAAGCAAAACAGATTATATGTTCACTTTAGATATTGGAGAAGAGGATAAAGTATGGGTTGTTGAGGGAACTGTTGATATTTGAGTTGAGATGTTAGAAATAAAAAGAATTTCTCAACTTCAGGTAAATAAAATCCATTTCATGGACAAATAAACATGAGTGAGGGTACAGAGTCAGCAAATTGTCTTGTGTGTCTGTTGAATAGTGAAAGACATTGAAAAATGAAGCTGTGACTTATGGAAGATTTTGAATATACATATCATTGTGTAGAATAGAAGTATTTAGGAGGAAATAGCAAAAGAGGAAAAAAGTATATGACATTATTCAACTAGTTAATGTGTTGTTACTAGAAACAAAGAGGCTTAGATTGGCATCCCAGCTCCTGCACATTACCAACTGTTTGACATTGTTAAGTTGTTTCATCTCATAGTTTCATTTTTCTCATTATATATAATTCATATAAATCACCTATTATGGTGTTTGTCACATAGTAACTGCTCACTGCTCATTATTATTTTTAATTTAAAAAAACTAAATGTTGTAATATAACTGAAATTACTTCAAATCCTAGTATTTGATTACAGTAAAATGACAATTTATCTGAAACTTAAAATTTTCATTTTAATGTGAGTATATACATAAACAACTCTTCAATCTATCATATAGTATTCCGATGATATACTTTGGATGAGATCTCTATTTTATAAAAACATAAAAGAAACACTCTAGTAGGAACTTTGAGAATGGATCATGGAGGAGAGATCAAAGACAAGATAATTATTTAAGAATCTTGTGGCAGATATTTATTTTGATGGCACTCAATCAACTAAGCTCTCTGAAATTTATGCCTTTGTGTGTTCTCCCTCATTGATTCTGAGATTGATCATGTGACTAGACATTTAGCTTTGACCAATGGGACATGAGAAAGCATAATGAAAATGAAACCTCAGTAAGCATTTGCACAGTAAGGCTTGTCTTGTTGGAATACTCCTTTTGAAGCCCAGTTAAGAAGCCTTGTGAAAGACATAAAAAGGCTATATGAAGAGAGAAACAGTGATTCCCAGACTGACTTCACTTGCTCTATACAACCCAGGTAAGACACCAGATATATAAGAAGGCTTCAAGTACCGTTCAACCCTCACAGATACCATGTAAAACACAGACAAGCTTTCCCAATCAAGCCCAGAATCATGAAAAAATAAATATTTATTATCTTAATCCATTAGTTTTTAAGATGGTTTTTATACAGCAACAGAAATTGGAACGAGGAAGTTGAGTTCTATCAAAACAAAATAGTAAAATACATGGCATTTGATTTTTGTACCAGGTAACAGGTGAAGAGCCGAGGAGCATAGATAAAATAACTATTGTTTAGCAGTAATAGGGCTAGAGTAAAAAGTACCCAAACTATGTAGTAGAGAATAATTAGTGACATCGTCACCTGCAGAAACATGAAAGTATTAATAGGTCTGGCTGAGATTTACAAAAAGAATATTGAAAATGTCAACTAGGTGCTTTTAGTCTTCCTATTATAAAATATAAAAGGGCGAGGAGCTAAAGAAATAGTAGTTTAGAGTTAAAGCAAAATTTAAAGGAAATACGGAGAGGACACGACTTGCTGTGTTAAAAAGCAATTTTTTTCTTATGCCCAGAGTTTCCTGGAAAACTGCTCACAAAGTTAGAAGTTAACTCAGGTAATGATCAAGTTCTGGGTGCTGCCAGTAACACATGACCTCACAGTAAACATCAAGCCTAGGAGGATACTGAAGGGCACTTTTTGAGATCCAGAAAGGCTTAAAGATGTGCCTCAGAGGAAGATAAAGAAGCTTCTAAAAATCCTAAAGATATCGGTCACAGTACTCTCAATCACAAAGTTTTAAGACGATTGTACTGATGAAACTACTACCAGTTTGGACTAAAAGTTCTGACACAGTTAAAAAAGAAAATCCTCTCCTGTGAGAAGGAAAAATACTAAGGAAGCTACTCAACCTAAAATATGCTCCATTTCTTATTGAAAAAGAAAGAAGAAAGAAAGAAAGAAAGAAAGAAAGAAAGAAAGAAAGAAAGAAAGAAAGAAAGAAAGAAACGAAAGGAAAGAAAGGAAAGAAAGAAAGGAAAGAAAGGAAAGAAAGAAAGAAAGAAAGGAAAGAAGGAAAGAAAGAAAGAAAGAAAGAAGAAAGAAAGAAAGAGAGAAAGAAAGAAACTCAGAGGGTAAATCCAAGGGCTAAAAAGACTGAATCAAAGCTGTGAAGGGAGCAAAACTGAGCCCAAAGCAGGGAGCCAGCAATATGTGCTTACCAAAATTTCAGAATTGCTAAGGACCAGTGACTGCTATTTGACTCCCACTCTCTCCCTTTCTGAGTGGTAGTGTCTACTGTGGCTTTCCTATCCCTAAATTATCAATGTATTTTAGCCATATTGAAGAATGCAATTTATCTCTAGTTTACAATTTTTTAGATTGAAAGGAACCACACTAAAGGATTCTCAGCCATACCTGGACCCAATTTAGATGACAAAATCCTTTTCTTTGAGCAAAAGCCTGGTGTCAAAATTAGATGAGATGTTGCATATTTTGGTAGGAGAGGAGGAGATTATATTTTGTATGTGGGAGGAAAATAAATCCCTAGGGGCAATAGAACACATTGTGGTACACTTTTACTTTTGTGTGCCCTCCTCTATAACAAACAATGCCTCCTGTTAGTCATGAACTTATACATCCTCTCTTCTATTGATTCTGAGCTTGACCACGTGACCAAAGAGACAATAGAAAGTGTGATGTAAATGATACCTTGATAAGTGCTTCCCACTGAACTTTGTTTTCTTGAAATGCTCCTTCTTGGCACCCAAACACCAAGCTGCATGAAAGTCCATGCTAATTCTAGTGATGTAGGGAGACCACATGTAGAAAAATATATGCTTATCTGGGTTCTAGCTGTTTCATCAATTCAAGCTGAAGTGCCAAGCAAGTAGAAAGGACATTATGTACATTCTTGCCCCAACAATACCAGCTGGAGAAGAGATAAGCCATCTCCACCACACCTGTCCCTAATTGTTTCATTTGACAATTATCTAATCATTGTTTTAAAACATTAGAATTTGAGTTGATACATTTTATAGAAAACATATAACAGTAACAAAACCATTTCAATTTTTAAATTAGATATGTTGAAAGAGTTACATTACAAAAAAAGTAATATGATATGTTGGATTATTACTTGTGGGAATGCTAAGGAAGAAGGTAACAATGAGGACCACAAGCTGCTTGATTTGGAATGAAGGAATTGCTGTGGTTTTAACTGAGAAACGAACACAAAGGAAAAAAAATGGGTTTTAAAAGTTAAGGTGGGGGATACTTTGGTTTTACAAATAAATTTTGAATGACTCTTTATTCATTTCAAGTGCTTTAAAATAATTCTTTATTCTCAAATCCATGTCACAACTGGCATGTGAAAGCCACCTATGAAAAACATTTATTTAATTACTTTAAATTTTTTATATTTTCTGCTTGTGTTCAATGGGTTTTGTCCAAGGCTCTGCATGGTAGGCAGGATAATGCCTCATAACAACGATGTTCGTGCCCTGATTTTTGGAACCCATAACAGTGTCACATTATATGGCAAAAAGATTTTGCAGATATAACTAAGTTTATGAACCTTAAAATAGAGAGATTATCCTGTATGATCTGCATGGGCCCAACCTAATCATATAAATCCTTAAAAGCCAAGGACTTTTTGGCCGGCGCGGTGGCTCACGCCTATAATCCCAGCACTTTGGGAGGCTGAGGCGGGTGCATCACCTGAGGTCAGCAGTCGGAGACCAGCCTGACCAACACTTAGTAGAAACCCCGTCTCTACTACAAATACAAACACTAGCTGGGTGTCGTGGCGCATTCCTGTAATCCCAGCTCCTCGGGAAGCTGAGGCAGGAGAATCGCTTGAACTCGGGAGGCGGAGGTTGCGGTGAGCCGAGATTGCGTCATTGCACTCCAGCCTGGGCAACAAGAGCAAAACTGTGTCAAAAAAAAAAAAAAAAAAAAGCCAAGGACTTTTCTTTTGTTGGGGTCACAGAAATGTGGAGGAAGAGAAAGAAAAATACATGCAGTGGAAGTGGGAGTAAGAGAGATTCCAAGTATCAAAAATGTTAGATGCCCTTTTGCTGGTTCTGAGATGTAGACAGAATATGTAAGGACTGGAAAAAGGCTTCTGAGAAGGTAAGGACAACCCTTTCCTGAAAGTCATTGAGAAAACATCGACCTCAGTCCTACAAATGCAAGAAACTGAAGTCTAACAACAACCTGCCTAAACTGTGAAGAAGATTCTTTACAAGCTTTAGAAATAAAAGATACACTTTGTTTTTCATCTTGTGAGACCCAGAATAGAGAAACTAGCTGAACCACCATGTGCCCCGTCCTCTAACCCATGCAAATAGTGAGTTAATAATGGGGCTTGTGTTAAACCACTACATTTTGTGGGAATTTTTAATAGCAGCAATAGAAACCCCGTGTGCTCTGTTCTGCAGTTTCTGTTATCTGCTTCTGGCTTATTTTGCACACCATTTATACATCACTTCAGAACTTGTTGGCCTTATCTGTCTTTCATTTCGTCCACTAATGTAGTGACCAGTTCTGCAAAGGCTCTGATAAACAGAATTATCTTGACATTCTGCAGATGTAATGCTGTCATACTGGTTCACAATATTGATAATGTTATTTCAATTGGACCAGGTGAGCAAGGATTGGGAAGTATGCTTGATGCCTTATCCAACCATGTTCCTTTGAGAGAACAGAAGATTAAGCCTCAAAAAAAGACAAGTGAATATTTTAGGCATTTAAGGGTATGAGGCATCATATGACATCCCTTTCCCCTTTTTAAACAATTTCTTGTATAACTCACAGGCAAAGCATTTGGTGGAATTATCTGCATTTAGAAGGCCATTCATACCTCACTTAAAGCTACTGACCTAACCTATCTCTTTGCTGACTATTTCAAATAGAGCCCAAGATAAAGTGCAGTCTTCCCTGCATATGGGTTATGCAATCAAGCCAAACCAATAGTGTTTTCACAAACTCTGTCAGATAGTGATGTTCTGTGGCAAGCCCCAAAGTAGAGCTGAAGTATAAATTGAGTTACAGAGTAAGGATATGACCTTCTACAATAAAGACAAAATATCTCCAATAGCTCTAGCCACTACATCTTTCTCACTAATCCTTCCACATTATCTCTTTGCAGTAATTGCTTTTGGCTAATATCTGAACTGACCCTGCAATAGTTTGGCCTTGTACTTCCCCCTCACTCATAAAAATTGAGGCTCCATAGAATAGAATAGTAGCCAGACATAATGGATGGCATGAGAAATCTGAATGATGCAACCTGAACTATGAGACAATTAATGTCTATTAGGTAACTTAGTAAATTTTACATTGCTATAAAGGAATACCTGAATATTCCTGGGTAATTTATAAAGAAAAGAGGTTTATTTGGCTCACAGTTCTTTAGGCTTTACAAGAACATACTAATTCTCCAGTAACTAACCCCAAAGTAAAGGAAATCTATAAATTGCTTGAAAAGTAATTCAAAATAATAATCTTAAGGAAGCTCAGTGAGATACAAGGTAATTCAGATAGAATTCAACAAAATGAGAAAACAACTCAGGATCTGAATGAGAAATTCAGCAAAGATAGAGATTATCATAAACAACTAAACATAAATCATGAAGCTAAATGATTTAATAAATGAAATAAAAAATGTACTAAAGATCTTTAACACCAGAATAGATCAAGCAGATGATAGAATCTATAAACCTGAAGATATGTCTTTTGCAATTACCCAATCAGAGAAAAAGAAGAAAAAATAATGAAGAAAAGCAAAGACAGCTGCAAGACCTATGGGACACCATTAAGTGAACAAACATTTGCAACATAAATATTACAGAAGGAGAAGAGACAATGAAAAGACAGAAAGCTTATTTCATGAAATAAAAAAAATAGCTGAAAAGTTCCCAAGTCTTGAGATATTAATATCCAGATCCATGAAGCTCAAAAGTTCATAAACTGATTCAACCCAAAGAGGTCCTCCATAAGGCACATTATAATCAAAGTGTCAAAAATAAAAGGCAGAGAGAATTTTAAAAGCAGCAAAAGAAAAGTATGAAGTCACATGTAAGGGAATCAGACTATCAGCAGATTTCTCATTAGAAACCTTGTAAGCCAGGAAGGAATGGGATGACATATTCAAAGTGCTGAAAAGGGGAAAGAAAAAGCCACCCAAGAATACTATATCAAGTAAGGATGTCCTTCATGTCCTTCAGAAATGAGGAAAAAAGTCTTTTCTGAAGAAGCAAAATCTGAGAGAACTTATCACCACTAGATCAGCCTTTCAAGAAATACTTAAGAGAGTTCTTAAAGCAAAAATAGAAGAATGCTAATTACTAACATGTAAGTGTAAAACACACTGGTAAAGGTAAATATATAGTCAAACTCAGAATATTCCAATATTACAATGGTGATCTATAAAAGCATTTATGTATTTAATGTGAAGGTTAAAAGTCAAAACAGCTGAAAATAATTATAGCCACATTAAGTTGTTAACAAATACACAATATAAAACAATTTAAATCGTGTCATCAAAAATATAAATTATGGGAAAGAGTAAAAGTGTAGAGTTTTTGTACATGATGAAAGTTAAGTTGTTATCAGCATAAAATAGTTTATTATAACTACACAGTGTTTCATGTAAGCCTCATGATAACCATAAAGCAAATTAAACTCGTAGCAGAAACATAAGTAAAGGAAAAGGAAACAAAACTTTGCACTACAGAAAATCAACAAACCACAAAGGTAATCATTAAGAGAGAAATAAAAGAACAAAAGATCTACAAAATTACCAGAAAGCAATGAACAAAATGACAATAGTAAGTGTTAACCTATCCATAATTACTCTGAATGTAAACAGATTAAATTCTCCATTCAAAAGACATAAACTGGCTCTATGAATAATTTAGAAAAACCCATGTTTATGATGCTATATGTATACATATATGTATATGCAGCATATAATTGGTTAGAAAAACCCAACTGTATGCTGCCACAAGAGACCTACTTTAGCTTTAAGGACACATAAAGGTTGAAAGTGAAAGGATAGAAGAAGACATTCCATAAAAATAATAACCAAAAGAGAGCAACGGTGGCTATACCTATAACAGATTAAATAGACTTCAAGTCAAAAACTACCCCAAGAAACAAAAGAAGGTTATTATTTAATAATAAAGAGCTCAATTCATCAAGGAGACATAACCATCCTAAATATATATGCATCCAATATCAGAGCAACTGATATAGTTTGGATATTTGTTCTTGCCCAAATCTTATGTTGAAATGTGATTCTCAATGTGGGAGGTGTATAGATCACGGGAGCAGTTCCCTCATGAATGGCTTGGTCTGTCCCCTTGGTGAAAATTGAGCTCTCACTCTGAGTTCACGTGAGATTTGGTTGTTTAAAAGTATGTGGCATCTCCTTGGCAACTCTCTCTCTCTCTCTTGCTATTGCTTTCACCAGTTGATGTGCCTGTTTTTACTTCACCTTCTGTCATGAGTAAAAGCTCTCTGTGGTCTCTCCAGAAGCCAGTGATGGTGCTATGCTTCCTGTGCAGTCTGCAGAGCCATGAGCCACTTAACCTTTTTATAAATTACCTAGTCTCAGGTATTTATTTATAGCAATTCAAGAACAGCCTACTACAGAAAATTGTTAACAGAAGTGGGGTATTGCTATAAAGATATCCGAAAATGTGGAAGTGATTTTGGAACTGGGTAACAGGCAGAGGTTGAAGAGTTTGGAGAGCATAGAAGAAGACAGGAAGATGAGAGAAAATTTGCAACTTCTTAGAGACTTCTTAAATGGTTGTGACCAAAAATGAACAGTGAAGCCCAGGCTGCTAAGGTCACAGATGCAAATAAGGAACATATTTGGGAATTGGAGCAAAGGTCACGCTTGTTATGCGTTAGCAAAGAACTTGGCTGCAGTCTATCTATTCCCTAGGGATCTGTGGAAGTTGGAGCTAAAAAATAATGATTTAATGTGTTTGGTGAAAATAATTTCTAAGCAGCAATGCTTTCAAGATGTGATCTGGCTGCTTCTAATAGCCTATGCTCAGATGTGGCAGCAAAGGCATGACTTAAAGTTGGAACTTATATTTAAAAGGGAAGCAGAGCATACAAGTTTGGAAAATATGAAGCCTGGCCAAGTGGCAGAGAAAGAAAAAGCTTTTCCAGGAGAGGAATTCAAGTGGTCTGTGGAGCAATGATCTGCTAAAGATATTTTCATAACTAAAAGGGATTCAAGTGCTAATATCCAAGAAAATGGGGGAAACTATTTGAAGGCATCTCAGAGACCTTCACACCAGTCCCCCTCATCACAGGCCCAGAGTCCAAGGAAGAAGAATTGTTTGTGGGCCAAGCCTAGGGCACCACTGCCCTGTGCAGCCTCAGGACACTGCTGTCTTCTTACAAGATGGCTCAGCTGTAGCTTCAGCTGGGGTTCAAAGTAGGCAAGGTTCAGCTTGAGCTGCAATTTTGGAGAATGAGAGCTGTAAGGCTTGTCAGCTTCAATATGGTGTTAAGCCTGCCATCACACAGAGTGTAAGAGTGAATCAAGCTTGGTACACTCCACCAAGATTTTGGAGGATATATGGAAAAGCCTGATGGTCAGTGCAGACTCATGGTTCTGCAGGTCATACAGAAAGTGTAGTGCCAGCATCAGCTTCTGGGGGACCTGATAGTCAGGCTTTTTCATATATCCTCTGAAATCTTGGTGGAGTGGTGGTGCTGCTGGGGTGATGTCCTCAAGGAGAACTCTACTAGGGCAGTGTAAAGGGAAAACATGGGGTTTGAGCCCCCAAAAAGCATAGGCACTGGGGCACTGCCTAGTGGAGCTCAGAGAAGGGGGACACCATCTTCAGACCCCAGAATGGTAAATCCACTGGGCAGCTTATAACTTCAGCCTAGGAAAAGCTACAGGCATGAGAGCAGTGCTGGGGGCTGAACCCTGCAAAGCCCCTGAGTTGGAGTTGCCCACAGCTTTGGGAGCCCACCCCTTGTACCAGTGCACCCAGGATATACATAGCATGGAGTCAAAGGAAATTATTTTGGAGCTTTAAGATTTAATAACTGCCCCTGCTGGGTTGCAGTTTGCATGGGGCCTGTAGCCCCTTTCCTTTGGCCAATTTCTCCCTTTTGGTATAGGAATGTTTACCCAACTCTATACTTGCATCATATCTTGGAAGTAAATCACTTGCCTTTGATTTTACAAGCTCATAGGTGGAAAGGACTCACCTTGTCTCAGATGAGACTTTGGACTTTTGAGTTAATGTGGAAAGAGTTAAGACTTTGGCTGATAGGGTTTGGCTCTGTGTCCCCACCCAAATCTCATCTCTAATTGTAATCCCCACATGTCAACGGAGGAACCTAGTGGGAGGTGACTGGATCATGGGGGCAGTTTCCCTCATGCTATTCTCATGATAGTGAATGAGTTCTCATGAGATCTAATGGTTTAAATGTGTTTGGAAGTTCCCCCCTCACTTTACGTCTCTCCTACCATCATGTAAAAAGGTTTTTGCTTTCCCTTCACCTTCCACCATGATTATGTTTTCTGAGGCCTCCTCAGCCATATGGAACTGTGAGTCAATTAAACCTCCTTTCCTTATAAATTGCCCAGGCTCAGGTAGTTGTTTGTAGCAGTGTGAAAATGGACTAATAAAATGTGGGACTATTGTAAAGGCGTGATTGTATTTTGTAATGTGAGAAGGACATGAGATTTGAGGGAGTGGGCAGGGACAGAATGATATAGTTTGGATATTTTTATCTACCCAAATCTCATGTTGAAATGTAATCCCCAATTTTGGAGGTGGGCCCTGGTAAGAGATGTTTGGATCACAAGAGTGGATGCCTCATTAATACCTTGGACCATCCCTTGGGTGATAAGTGGGCTCTCACTCTGAGTTCATGCAAGATCTGGTCATTTAAAAGTGTGTGTGTGGCACCGTAAGACCCACTCTCCCTCTTTCATGCTTCTGCTTTCACCATGTGATGAGTCTGTTTTGCTTTGCTTTCTGCCATGAGTTAAAGCTCCCTGAGGTCCCCCAGAAGCTGATGCTGGCAGGGCACCACACTTCTAACACAAGCCTGCAGAACCATGAGTCAATTAAACCTCTTTATAAATTACTTAGTCTCAGATACTTCTTTATAGCAATCAGCATCTAAATAAGGAAAGAATGTATTAATGGCCATAAAGGGAGAAATAGGTGGCAACACAATAATTGTAGGCTATTTATACATTGATTTCAACAATAGACAGGACAACTAGACAGAAAACAGGGAAATAGTGGAGTTGAACTGCACTTCAGACAAAATAGACTTAACATACATATGTAGAACTTTCCATCCAACAGCAGCAGAATGCACATTCTTTTCTATGCACAGGTCTATTTGAAGCACACTCCAGAACAGACCACATGTTATGCCACAGAACAAGTCTTAATACATTTAGGAAGATTTAAATAATATCAGGTATTGTTTCTGAACACAGTGTTATAAAATTAGAAATCAAAAACGGCATACATTTTGGAAAATTCACAAATATATGGAAATTAAAGAAGATGCTGCTGAATAACCATGGGTCAAAAAGGAAATCAAAAGGAAAATCTAAATATATTTTGAAACAAAGGACAGCAGTTGAAACACAACATACAAAACTTATGACATGAACCAAAAACAGTTCTCAAAGGAAAGTTTATAGCAATAAAAACCTACATTATAAAGGAAAACAGATTTCGAATAGCCTACATTATACCTCAGTGAGCTAGAAGAAACTCAACTCAAAGTTAGTAGAAGAAGGGATAAAGATTAGTAAAGACATAAATCATATAGAAAATAAAAATCCGTAGACAAAATTAGTAAATCGAAGAGTTTGTTTTTTGAAAAAAAATGACAAACTCAGCTAAAATAACTAAGAAAAAAGAGAAAAGGCACAATAATATAAAATGAGAAGTGAAAATGGGGGATTACAATAAATACTTCAGAAATTTAAAAGATCATGAAGAATATTATGAACAATTATATGCCAACAAATTTGATAACCTAGAGGAAATTGATAAGTTTCTAGAAAAATAGAGCCTACCAATTTTGAATCAGGGAAAAGTAGAAAGTCTGAACAGAGTAACAACAAAGACATTGAAATTGTAATTAAAAACCTCTCAACAAAGAAAAGCTAAGGACCAGATGAATTTATGGCTGAATTCTACCAAACTTTCAAAGAATAATTAATACCAATACTTCTTAAATTCTTTCAAAAAAGTAGAGATATAGGAAATACTTTTTAACACACTTTATGAGACCAGCATCACCTTGATACCTAAGCCAGACAAAGACATCATAAGTAAACTACAAGACAATACCTCTGATAAACATTGATGCAAAATTGTTCAATAAAATATTGGCAAACAGCATCCAACAACATACCAAAAAGATCATGATCAAGTGGGATTTATCCATGGCATATAAGCCTTGTTTAACAGATGGAACTGAATCAATGCAATTGCATCATCTCAGCTGATGAAAGATAATAACCACATGATCATCTCACTGAATGCAGACAAAGCATTCAACAAAGATCAACATTCTTTCTTGATAAAAACTCTCAACAGTATAGAATGCAAATTGTTCAACATAATAATGGTTGTGGCTATTTATGAAAAACCCACAACTAGCATCACCATCCAATGAAGAGAGGCTGAAGGCTGTTTCTCTAAGGTCTGGTATAAGGCAAGGACATCCACTCTTGCCACTTCTATTCAACATAGTACTGGAAGTATTATTAAGAGCTATCAGACAAACAAAATGTATCCAAATCAGAAAGGAACAAATGTAATTATCCTTATTTGTTGATGACTTGATCTTACCAGTAGAAAACTGCAAAGACTTCAACAAAAAAACTGTTAGAGAACTGTTAGAAATAAAGTTAGTAAAGTTGCAGAATACAAAATCAAGACACAATTATTTGTGGCATTTCTATACACAAATAAACAACGTAACCAGTAGCATTCTTCATTGCAATAGAAAAAAAAATTCTAAAATTTATATGGTGTAACAAAAGTCTCCAAAAAGCCAAGGCAATTCTGAGAAAAAGATACAAGTTGAAGGCATCACATCACACTTTCTGATTTAAAATTATATTACTATACTTTCTGACTTAAAACTATATTACAAAGGTAGAGTGGTATTGATATGAAAACAGCCACATAGACGAGCAAAACAGAATAGAGAGTCCACAAATGAATCCTAACATATATGGTCAATCAATTTTTGACACGACATCAAGAGGACACAATGGGGGAAAGGATAGTCTCTTCAATAAATGTTTCTGGCAACACTATGTTGCCACATGCTAAAAAATAAAATAGATCTTTATGGTATACCATACACAAAAATCAACTCAAAATGGATAAAATACATGAACAGAAGACCTGAACTCACAAATCTCCTAGAAAAAAAAAAATAGGGGAAAAGCGTTTTGACATTGGCCTTGGCAAGAATTTTGTAGATATCACCCCAAAATATCAGGCTACAAAAGCAAAATAAATAAATGAGATCGCATCAAACTAAAAAGTTTCTCACAGCAAAGGGAACAATTAACAAAACAAAAAAGCAAACTACATATTGAGAAAAATATTTACAAACTATGTATCTGATAAGGGGTTCATATCAAAAATTTATATAGAACTCATACAACTCAATAGCAAGAGAATATTTAACCTGATTTTAAAATGTCCATAGACAAAAATAGACATGTCTCCAAGGATGACATAAACATGGCCAACAGTGGATGAAAAGGTGCTGAGATCACTGATCACCAGAAAACTGCAAATCAAAATGACTTTGATACATTACTTCACACCCCTTAAAATAGCTATTATAAAAATGACAAGCAATAACAAATGTTGGCAAGGGTGTGGAAAAAAGGGAAACCTATACACTCTTGGTAGAAATGGGAGATTTATACAGTCATTATGGAAGACAATATGAACATTCCTAAAGAAATTAAAAATAGAACTACCATATGACTAAACAATCTCTCTTCTGGCTATATAACCAAAGGACATTAAAATCAGCACCTTGTAAAGATATCTGCACTTACATATTTATGGTAGGATTATTCACAATAGGCAAGATATGGAAACAACCTAAGTATCTGTCAGTGGACAAATGGATAAAGAAACTATTGTATATATGATGAAATATTATCCAATCTTTAAAAAGCAGGAGATTCTGCTATTTGCCACAACACGAATGGATCTGGAAGACATTATGCTAAATGAAATAAACAAGATAGAGAAAGAAAAATATTGCATCATCTCACTTTTATTTGGAATCTAAAATTTTAGAATGTCTAATATATAGTGATAGAGAAAACAGCAGTTAGCAGGAGGAAAATAGAGAGATGAAAGTCAAAAGATACAAAGTAGCAGATACATAGGAGGAACAAGTCTAAAGATCTAATATATAGGTTATTGCAAAAGTAATTGCAGTTTTGCCATTACTTTTAATACATGAGGCCTATAGTTAATAACAGTGTATTGTATCCAGAATTTTTGCTGAAGAGAAAAAATACTTTTTACTGCATATATTAGCATCCTACTATAAGAAAAAAAAACTTTCCGTTCTTGACATACATGTTTTTAAATATATCAGTTTGGCCCTCATGGATTCCTGTTTGCAAATGTAAAATAATAACCCATTGTTTTATTCAATGGGTTATAATTTATTATAACATTATGTAACTTAATGCTCATTTTATACCAGATTTTGTGAGTAGTAACACTTTAGGTTGACTTCTGTGTTTTATTGGCATGTCTCATAATTCTTTTAGCACTTTTTAAATTTTTGGCACAAGATGTTCCAGTCTCATGTTGTACTTTCACTAACAAAGAACTTCTCCCCACAAAATGGCTATTTCTCATTTCTCCCAGGATAAATGGTTCTTTTTGATGAAGAATAAGATTGAGGGGCTAAGATCTGGGTCTAGGTGAGCTCATGGCTATTAGTATCTCAGTGCTCCCAGGGCCGGCCCACTCAGTGGAAAGATACCCTCCCCCTGCCCACACACACACCTATATTGATTTCTCTGTCTCTGTATTTCTTATTTCTCTCTCCTCTAACCCCTCCTGATATACACTTATCTTTCTCTCTCTAACTACATATCTAATTGTCTATGTTGAAAACCGTGAGTTCACACTGCTATCTCCAATCCCAATTTGGCAACACAGGGCAAGGTTTACACTAGTTTTCTCGCTTTCCGCGAATGGAACTCTCTCATATAACAGTGAGAAAACTTGCTACTATTATCATCAATACATATATTTATAATATACATCCTGTGTGTATCAAATCTTCCCTGGCCACCTTTGTCTCTCCCCCGTGGCATGGATGCCCTCTAGGTCTCCTTTAATTTTAGTTGAACAAGTCTCTTGGTGTCCTCTAGTTTTAGTAATCATAGACTTCCAGAGGAACAATGTCTTATCCTAAGAACCCTCAATTTAGGCCAATTGTCAGTACCTCTCACTTCCACCCCAAAAGTGGAAATCAATTTCAGAAAGAGCATACAGGAAGAGCATCCATGATCTCATTTAGAGACACTCATTAGAGCCAATGAAAGAGTAAGAATAGAAACATATAATACAAATTCAGTCCATATAAGTAGTAGAGTAGTATTGCAGAATTGCTACCAGGTTACTAAAACTAAAGCTTTAGCTTTAGTAACCTGGTATGACAGCATTATTATAGATTTATAATATTATATATATGATTTATATATTATATATTTATAATTTATTTAAATTTATAATATAGATTTATATATTACATATTATATAATATATATAATAACATATATATTTATATATGTTTATGGGTATATAATGCTTATATATAGGTGTATCTATGTTTACATATAAACATTTCTCTGTATATAATCGTGTGTATATGTATGTATATGTACACATAAACAATTATATAGAGATATATATACACATACACACAATTATATGTATGTGTGTGTGTATATATATACACAGACACAATTATATACAGAGAGAAAGAATTACACATGTGTAATTATTATGGAAGTAGCTCCTGATTGTAGGAAATTAACTCCATTCCAATGTGCCTTCCAGTTATTAATGTACACTCACCATGCAGCAATTTTTCCTCTCATTTTGTCTCTCTTCCACTTTCGGCTTCTAAGAATTGCAATCAATCTTCATATTCTAGAATGTATACCCAAATTCTCTAAAACTTCAGAAAAAAGATTCATACATTTTTCACTTTAGAGGGATCCTAGTTCTCCCAAATTAAAATTTGCACAGTATAAGTTATTCAGATTTTTACATATACATATATTAAAATTCATATTGTTGGGTGAGCAGTTCTATGAGTTTTGATAAATGCATATACTCGTGTAACCATCACCACAATCAATATACAGTACAGTTTCATTATCCTCTCCAAAAGTTCTTCATACTGTTTATATTTAAACCCTGCCTTCACTCTTAACCTGTAGTGACCCATAACCTGCTCTCCATTATTGCTATGTTGCCATTTCTATAATTTCATAGAAGTTGAACTGAGAATATGCAGCTTTTGAGTCTGGCTTCTTTCTCTCATCCTAATGAATTTGCTATTAACTGATGTTGTTCTGTGTTCCTATAGTCAGTTTCTTTTATTGTCAAGTAATACTTTCTTGTATGAACATTCTCCATTTTGGTTTTTCATTCCTCACTTGAGAGATATTTGTATTGTTTCCAGTTTTAGGCTATTACAAATAAAGTTTATATGCACCTTCATAGACAGGTTTTCCTGTTACTATACGTTTTATTTTTCTTGGATAAATAAATAGAAGTGGAATAACCAGGTCATATACTAAGTGGATGCTTAAATTTACAAAAAAAAAAAAACAAAAAACAAAAAACAAAAAACTGTCAAACAGTTTTCCATAGTTATCATACTATTTTGCATTTTCACCTGCAATGTATGACAGTTCAAGTTCTTCCACATCCTTGTCAGCACTTGCAACTGTCAGTTCTAAATTTTAATTAATAGCCATTCTATTAGGTAAATTATTCTCAATTCATTTTGCATTTCTCTAATGACTAACAATATTGTGCATAAAGTAACATAATTTCATGCAGAGCAGAAGTTTTCCATGGTAATTATTCTTACCTGGCAATTTGATTGGGGCCTGAAAATTTCAGTCTCTTCACAGTAATTACGTGGAGTTCTGCAATGAATTCCTGGCAATTCTGATTTTACCTTTCTCCAAACCTCAAAAACTGTACCTTCCAATTATCTCATTAAAAATAATTGACCCCTGAAGTAAGAAAGGAGCAAACAAGGGATAAATAAGCTTGGAGGTAGAATAATGAGAGTTGTAAAAGTTAAACTATCATGGCTTTTATGTATTCACTCAAATAAAACGTTGGGTCATCTATTCAAAGTGAAGCATAAAGGGGTTTACAACAGACTAATTTTATTTTAAGTAAATCCCTATCAATTCTACACCTTTTCCTAAAAATGGGAGAAAGTATAAGGTATTATCAGACAGAACTAATTCACAAGAATTATATTTCCTCAGTACAGTGGCACAGCAGGTGAACCAGGGTAGCCTGCAAGCCCAACCATTAATGGTAAAAGCAAGCCAGTTTCAGTTCAGTTTCCAAGTGGGATTTGCTAATTCAGTATGCCAAGGCTTTGGCATTGGTACTGATGTAACATGGAACCTGCTGCCTATATGTGAGGAAAACACTGTTGATATTTTCCCTAGGTAATATGGCATAACTATTGAGACAGAGATTTTGATGGACAAGAATAATCTCAGCAACCGTCATGACTTTCTAGAAAAACAATGTATTTGTGACAAAAGTTGTTTCCAAAGTCCAGAAGAACTTTATTCTATGATTATATCTCTATATCCGGAAAAAATTGTAAAAAAGAGTATACTTAACACTAAATAATTTTCAGAAATGTATACAGGTTTGTTGATAATGCAAATGTAAAGGATTGGGAGGACTGACAGTTTTGAAATAGAGAATAGTTCTCACTTGAGCTCAGAGTAAGCAGTATATAGGTATTGGCTTTTTAAGTTAGTTTTAGTAATAGAGATTATTTTTTCATTGCAATGTCTGGTTTACTCTTCAAACAATTTCACCATCCTCATCAGAACTCATAGCCACAATAGGTTAGTTTCTTAGAACAATTTTTGAAGACTTGTTCATTTCTTCTTCTTGCCCTCTGCCATTTTTTTCCAAACTGCTACCTAATATAACTGGTAATCAGTTAACACATTCATCTTGTGTTTTGTTAGAAGGTAAATATTGCTAACATTTCATAATTCTAGCTGACTATTTAGTAATATTGTACTTTATTCTAAACTGATGTGCCAAGTCCCCACCCCAAATAAATAAACAAAAAATATAGTAAGATTTTATAACAAGCAACTGTAGGTCAGAAAAAAAGAAAATGAATTATACAAGAGGAAGGTGGAGTCCTAAAGAAAGCAGAAATCTAGGGGTATCATTTCTTTCTGTCAATAATCCTATAGGAATAGGGCCTTGGCCAATGGTTACTTTCTGTTTACAAAGGGAATGCAGGTTGCATAAATTGCAAGTGAGAGCTATGTATCTATTAGCTAAAATATCTTTTTTTTTTTTTTTTTTTGAGACGGAGTCTCGCTCTGTGGCCCGGACTGGAGTGCAGTGGCCAGATCTCAGCTCACTGCAAGCTCCGCCTCCCGGGTTTACGCCATTCTCCTGCCTCAGCCTCCCAAGTAGCTGGGACTACAGGCGCCCGCCACCTCGCCCGGCTAGTTTTTTTGTATTTTTTTAGTAGAGACGGGGTTTCACCGTGTTAGCCAGGATGGTCTCGATCTCCTGACCTCGTGATCCGCCCGTCTCGGCCTCCCAAAGTGCTGGGATTACAGGCTTGAGCCACCGCGCCCGGCCTAAAATATCTTTTTAAAGTTATCTCCACTATTGTTTCTTAATGCTAAGGTGTAGGTTTAAATGCATATAACATTAATAATGTGCAACTGTTCCTCAGGATGTGAACCTCAAAAGAAGGAGAAACATACCAGAAAGGAACGCGGCATTTCTTGATTTAGTAAGTACATCTTGCTTATGAAACATAAGCCCACTATTATGTTTATTTGCTCTTGATTTCAAGCTCTCTATCACACTGACAGTCTAGTTTAATACCTCATACATTTTTTAAAATTACTTAATAACATACTGCCATTATTTTATCATGTGTACCATGACAGAGGGTTTAATGTTTACAAAGATTGCGTAAACCTGTTCAGCCATATCTCTTCATAGAAGGTTGTAACATGTTAATTTTACATACAATTTACATAATGTATAAATGATATACCTCCTTCTTTCTTATCTCAACAGTAACATGATTAGAATTGATTAAAGTGCTATACTTGTCTTGTAAGTGGTACTTTTCATTTATGCCAGCTTTATTATAAGTAGAATTATTTCTTAACCAGCAGCCCAAATATCAGTTTGTCAAAAACTTCTTCCAGAGAACAGTAAGTATCAAATGTATTTTCAAAATATTTAAAAATATATAGCCAAAGAAGCTAATGGCAAAGTGATGCTTTTCCTGTTAAATTTAATAGGGGATGCTGACCCTCAATGGTAGGAGACTACCTCCTCTGATGTATTATGCAATTACATTGATGGATGGTTAATTGAGTCACTGTGGCAGACCATATGTTTACTCATGACCTGAATGTCATTGGTCAGGTTATGGCTTCACATCTCTGGCCTTTTAACTATTCTGTTTTGAAGAATACCTGTTTTAAATTTAAACTTCTGGTTTAAAATACCCATAGTCAAATAAATTATTAATTCCACCATCAGGAATTTGTACACAATTGCCTTTGTCACCAAGAGGACTTAGATTGTGTTTGTTACATGATTTGAAACCACTAATAAATGTACCAGAACTGTGGTGTAAGTGATGCAATTGTCGCAGTTTATGTGTTCTCTGAAATTAATAGAAATCTCATTTGAACATTCATAAATATATATGCAGATACTTAATATTTAGTTTTCTGTTTTTTTGATAGAGAATACTAAGGAACATTTATCAAGGGCTGCCCTTACGAAAATCATATAGTCAATAAACATTATATTTTGTGTTCTCAATTTCCCACTGTCCTTCCCATGTCCAATATGGCTTATCTGTTCCCCAGGGTGAAAGTGGTAATACATTAGTTAATATTCTCTGATACTTGTTACATTGGACAGGGGCATTTTTTAGTTACCCTAAATACCAAGAACTAAGCAGCCATCTATTTATAAGGTCAGCATAGGTAATTGAAGGGAATGGTCTCTTGTGGCTTTTAAGAAAGGTGTATAGTAAAGAGGAATGACTAAAAGCGTAGACCTGGGTTGGAATCTTCACTCTGTCACCAATCAATTTGAGCGTGCTTTATAACATTCCCAACTAGTTTGCTTAAATACACAATTGAGATAATAATAGCTATATCATAAAGTGTTGTGATGATTCACTAAAATCTCTATATTTTTGCTCCAAGTGCAGTTCAGAGCAGACATTTCACATAAAGCCTTCAGCAACCAAAAAAAAAATAAAAATAAAAATAATAATAACTATCATTCATTGAGCACTTGGTTTTATGAACAAATTGGCCTACATGCATTGTCCCAATTATTTTTGACACAATGATATCACATACAATTATGCCCATTTTACAAGTAATGAAACTGAAGGTCCTAGAAGTCTATTAGCTTGTTCTAGATCATAAGGGGAATAAGTGAAAGAATACAACTTAAATCCATGCTGTGTGACTACAACTCTGATACATAAATATTCATGACAACTTTTCCTAACTTGATAATAAATTAACTGTTGTATCTTTTCCTGTATATTCAAGGATTTAGAGCCAGCTCAATGTCCACCAATAAAGAAAAATAATGATAGTTTGTCTGGAATTGGTGGGTTCTTGGTCTCGCTGACTTCAAGAATGAAGCCCTGGACTCTCGCCGTGTTACAGTTCTTAAAGATGGTGTGTACACAGTTTGTTCCTCCTGATGTTCCGACGTGTTCAGAGTTTCTTCCTTCTTGGGGTTCGTGGCCTCGCTCTCTTCAGGAGTGAAGCTGCAGACCTTCCCAGTTAGTGTTATAGTTCTTAAGGCGGTGCCTCTGGAATTGTTTGTTCCTCCCCTCTGGAGTTGTTCATTCTGCCTGGTGGGTTCGGGATCTCGCTGGCCACAGGAGTAAAGCTGCAGCCCTTCGTGGTGTCTTACAACTCATAAAGGTAGTGTGGACCCAAAGAGTGAGCAGCAGCAAGATTTATTGCAATGAGCAAAGAACAAAGTTTTCAGAGTGTGGAAGGGGACCCCAGGGGGTTGCCCCTGATTAGCTAGGGCAGCCTGCTTTTATTCCCTTATCTGGCCCCACCCACATCCTGCTGATTGGTCTATTTTACAGAGAGCTGATTGATCCATTTTGACAAAGTGCTGATTGGTGCGTTTACAATCCCTGAGCTAGACACAGAGTGCTGATTTGTGCATTTACAATCCTCTAGATAGACAAAAGTTCTCCAAGTCCTCACCAGATTAACTAGACACAGAGCACTGATTGGTGCATTTATAAACCTTGAGCTAGACACAGGGTGCTGATTGGTGTATTTACAATCCCTTAGCTAGACATAAAGGTTCTCCACTTCCCTACTAAACTCAGGAGCCCAGCTGGCCTCACCTGGTGGAACCCGCACTGGGGCTGCAGGCAGAGCTGCCCGCCAGTCCTGCACCGTGGGACCGCCCTCCTCAGGCTTTGGGCAGTCAATGGGACTCGGCGCCACGGCGCAGGCAGCAGCTCTCCTAGGGGAAGCTCTGGCCGCGCAGGAGCACATGGCTGTGGGGGCTGGGGAGGAGGCTCTGGCATGGCGGGCTGCAGGTCCCCAGCCCTGCCCAGCAGGAGGCAGCTGAGGCCCTGGGAGAATTTGAGCGCAGAGCAGGTGAGCAGGCACTGCTGGGGAACCCGGCGCACCCTCTGCAGCTGCTGGCCTGGGTGCTAAGCCCCTCACTGCCCAGGGCCTGCGGTCCCGGAGGGCGGCTGGGAGTCAGGGGCTTGCAGAGCCAACACCCAACCCGGAGCGCTGCTGTCAGCCCTGGTTCCGGCCCATGCCTCTCCTTCCACACCTCCCGGTAAGCAGAGGGAGCCGGCTCTGGCCTCGGCCAGTTCAGAGAGGGACTCCCACAGTGCCTTGGAGGGCTGAAGGGCTCCTCAAGCTCTGCCAGAGTGGACGCCCAGGCCAAGGAGGCGAGAGCGAGGGCTGCTAGCATGTTGTCACCTCTCAATAGGAATACTGATGTGAGTTAAAATTCTTTATCAGAGTGCTTCTACAAACTTCTTGAGTCACCTTTCAGTGCCATTTGATTGTGGGTTATGATTATGGTCTTCTATGAGTGACAATTTTGAAAAGGAAGAGAGGGCTCCAATTAGCTTCTGCCCTTTGCATCGTGCTGTATGAATACTAATAATTTCCCATATCAATTCACTCGTTTTTTATTTTAAGAAAAATCTTAGATTTTTTTAAATCAATATTTTCAGACAGCACTTTATTACGTGTGATATATCTTGCGTCTGTATTGAAACAACAACTCTATTTCTCATGGAATAACTAATTACATTTGCATCACATAGTAGCAGAATTCAAAGATGGCCCCCAAAACATCTGCCGTCTTGTCTGTGCACCCTTCATAATCCTTTGGGCTTTGAAAATGGTGGACATCTTGTCTGGGGTGAGTCTGGCCTAATCAGCAGAGCCCTGGAAAAGAACTGGGCGCTTCCTAATGTCAGAAATTCAGGGCATGAGAGGAATTCCATACAAGAGAGTTTCTCTACTGCTAGCTTTGAAGGAAGAGGGGAACACGAGACAAGAAATGCAGGCAGCCTTTAGGAATGGAGTGGCTCCCCAGCTAATAACCAGCAAGAAAACAAGTGCTTCAGAACTACATCCACCAATAATCTCAATGCACTTGAAGGTCATCTTTTCTTAGTGCCTCCAGATGAGAACTCAGTTTGGCTGACACCTTGATTTTAGCCTTAGAATGAGTGAATTATGATCAGGACCAGAAATCCTAGGCTTGTCACATTGTGCCTGGACTCATTAATAAAAAGGTATATTGTTTTAGGCTAACAAATTTGTGGCAATTTGTCATATAACAGTAGAAAACTAATACACATCATTTGTAATATAGCTTATTTAAAAGCAAGAGTTATTCTTAGGAGCTAATGAGAAAAAAATCTGTGTGCTTCTGATATTAAATATGCATAGGTCTTATAGCATACAAGTGCCACGCATCTTTATAGTACAATCATGATTACAAGTATGGTAAGTAGTTTAGTAAAATACTTTCTTGAACTGTGGTTATTTTAAACTAACCATTTGGATTTTGATAGTCACAATAAACATTTCTACTTGTATATAAAAATGACATGAAATACCTTCTATACTTGTACATGCTGTTTTGCATATTTTTCTCTAAACCAATACTTTTTAAAGCTATTTCAGTTCCCCAAATGTTTTAAGGTAAATACTATTACTTTTTTATGTCATTGTGGTAGGACATGTTTCTGTGTAATCCTACTTTATCCATGACATGTCTTTGATGATTCATCCAGTTGACAAGTAACTGTCTGCTTTTAAGCTATTTAGTTTGCATTAACATTGAGATGAAATGAGACTTGAACAAGCTGTACCATTGAAACAAAATAACATACAATCATTGTGTTGTTAAAAAAAAATAAAGCTTTGTAACAGACAAAAAATAGCTAATGGAGTAGGATCTTTGATTCAATCATTGAGTTTCTTACAAAATGTTCAGAATTAGCTTAAATATCCTTTGTCCAATGACTTTAACCTATAATTAAAAACAGAAGCCTC
Source organism: Trachypithecus francoisi (assembly GCF_009764315.1). Lineage (NCBI taxonomy): Eukaryota > Metazoa > Chordata > Mammalia > Primates > Cercopithecidae > Trachypithecus > Trachypithecus francoisi. The sequence goes on from NW_022681472.1 coordinate 31,627,624, forward strand.
ATCTTTGTTATATAATGTTTTACAGCTATATTAAAAGATGTTATGATTTTATATATATATAATAAAATTGTCAACAATAGTTGAGTCCTGTAATTGTGAACTAAATTCAAGAAAGCTGCCTTGAAGATGAGAGCAGTGTCTTCATTTTGATTAGCTTACCTTTTCAAGTGTTCTGCTAGAAACCTCTATCACACAAACAGAAGCAATAACTTTATTGTCATCACTATAGCAATTGCAGAAAAATTTATTTCAGAACAGTTGGCTACCAGAAATTTTTTTCAGGATGGAAACAAGAATAGATGATATACAACGGTTTAATTCATTTTACAAAAATTGTCCTGTGATCTAAACTAATGCACTTTCTTTTACAATGGCAATATAGTCCAGTTGCTTTGTGAATTTTTATTTAAACAAGAGATCAAACACATATCCGTGTATGTGTTTAAGTTAATTTTAATTTTCTTTATGAATTACTGTTAGCATCTCTTGTATTTTTGAAAACAGCTTACAAAACTTTGTAAGAAATAGTTTTGCATTGATCATTCAAAATTTTAGCATGTCATTATACTACTTTTTCTGTGAATTATATTTAAATAGAAAACATTTCATCAAATATCAATATACATGAAAAATTGAAAATAAATTAACACTCTCTTGTATGCTTTTTACCAGAATAATCACAAATTTAAAGCTGATTTATTTAATATTTTGTGCTCTCTTAAATTCTGATGCAAGAAAATGCTCTTGTTCTTCATATTTTTTTTTTGTTTGTTTGTTTCTCTAAATTTTATCATGAACTTGCATGGTTCAAAGTTGATGACAATCTGCATTTAAAATGATATGAGCAGCGGGCCCTGTTAGTGCCGCCTCTGTCTCCTGCTTCCCCACTGAGCACCTCCTGAATGTGCTGCTGACTCAGTTGTGCTGCTTTCAGCCTTCCTGTGAGGGGAGGTCCCAGTGCACAGATGTTTTTCAAGTTCCTCAGTTTGTACTGAAATGAGGCAGGGATTCATCAGGGCAGGAAGCAGGCCTCCCGGAAGAGAGGAGGCCTCCAAATCTATGGAGTCCCCACAGTGTGCTCAAGCCCAGGCAGATTTCTGTGATTAAAATCAATTATTAATCGGTTAAAAAAAAAAAAATGATATGATCATATAGTAGGGCTGCCTAGACAATTTTTAACCTTTATATCTTTGCTGGAGACAGAGTTCTGAGAACTTCGTTTATAATGGCCTTTTAAACATGCTTTTCTCAACTGATAGGACTTACTTTTTAAGTATCCTTCTCCTACTTTAACTGAAAAAAGACCATGACAAGAATTCAGGATTTCCTGGAATGCATTCTTATGCATGGACTATGCGCATTTATAAGGTAGCATGGCTACCTTTAGGCTTCCCATAAAGTCTTCTACTGATGACCAAGGAGATGAGTCCTCTGGAAAACGTAGGGAGATTGGGTGCTTTATTAGACAAATCATGATCTGAATCTGAGCTTTTATAATCTTTGTGTGAATTCTACTCTTGGTAAGACTGAGAATCAAATCTTATAAATGTGTAAGATTACACATAAAAGAACAATAAAAGATAAAGTTAATACAAGGCTTGTAGTAAACCACTAAATAATTAAAATACTTCATAGTTTATTTTTTGAAAAGCTCTTGGTGCTTTAAAATCTAAAGTGATTTTCCTTGTTCATTATTTTCCTTTACTGTAGAATCAGTTGAATGAAACATTTAGAACATACATATTTATATTATAGGTGTAAGTTCAATATTATGTGGAACTGCTGAGAAAGACTAATTAGATATTTGTTAACAATACATTTTAAAAACGTTTCCCCAAAGAGTCTGATTCAGTCAAAAGTATTTCTTATAAATACTTTTTCAATAAAGTTATCATATCTATGCTATGTATAATTGCCATCAATATTCTTTGGATCAAATGAGCTATAATGTAAATTGTTGACCTAACGACATATAGAACTATTAAAAATATTTTAGACCAGGGCCGGGAGTGGTGGCTCAAGCCTGTAATCCCAGCACTTTGGGAGGCCGAGACGGGCGGATCACAAGGTCAGGAGATCAAGACCATCCTGGCTAACATGGTGAAACCTCGTGTCTACTAAAAAATACAAAAAACTAGCCGGGCGAGGTGGTGGGCGCCTGTAGTCCCAGCTACTTGGGAGGCTGAGGCAGGAGAATGGCGTGAACCCAGGAGGCGGAGCTTGCAGTGAGCTGAGATCGCCACTGCACTCCAGCCTGGGCAACAGAGCGAGACTCCGTCTCAAAAAAAAAAAAAAAAAAAAAAAAATTTAGACCTTGAATTTATTTTTTATTTAAAGAATCTTACTCTACTAATTAGTAAGAATACTGTGATGATATTAGCCTTTTGATAATCATATTATTTATATTACCACATGAAAATGGTTTCCTATCATGACAATAAAATGTAGTGTATATATAAAAAAGCCTCAACTTTTAAACGTGTGAACATGATAACAAACATATTTATCTCAAAATTCAGACATTTGTTCACTAAAAATATATTTTTTATTTTAAATTGATTTAACATAAATTGTTTTGTTTAAAAGATAACAAAATTTTGGAGGCTGCCAGTAGATGGCATTCTGGTTTCTGAGGAAATGTTTATTTAGGGATTGGCTCTTTTCTTTGGGAAAAGACAAAACAAACAAAGAAACTTGTGACAATAGGATTCTTATTGAAAAGATTATTATTAGAGCTTCCTGAAAAATCTGTAGCCATTCCAAAAACAGGTAAGTCTCAAACCATGTTTCCTTTATTTAGTTTACCAAACTTAGTTTGTTAACACTTGAAGTTGTGATCTGGAAGCTCTCATGCAATTTTATTGAATAAAAATATAATGCTGTGGTGATTTTTAAATAAACTAGAGAAATAGTGTGTTGGCTTCATTCAAAACAGTATAATCATAATCAACTTATGCTCAGAACCATTTTATAGCCTACTGGCACAAATTTATGCATATTAGTATCACTTAGTCATGGATGAACATGTGATCCAATTTTCCTTCAAATTAACTTATTCCAAATAATACACATAATCTAATATAGCTTCCTGCATATAACAGATAATTGTTAGGTATTTTTTAAATTAATGAATTAATTAAAAAGTGCACCTCTCTGGGCGCACCAAGCCTGTAATCCCAGCACTTTGGGAGTCTGAGGCAGGCCAATCAAGAGGTCAGGCGTTTGAGACCAGCCTGGTCAGGGAAACCCCCTCTCTACTAAAAATACAAAAATTAGCCGGGTGTGGTGGGACGTGCCTGTAATCCCAGCTACTCAGGAGGCTGAGGCAGGAGAATTGTCTGAACCCGGGACGCGGAGGTTACAGTGAGCTGAGATCCAACCGCTGCACTCCAGCCTGGGTGACAGAGCGAGCCTCTGTCTCAGAAGGAAAAAAAAAAAAAAAAAGTACACCTATAATTCCTTAAGATACTATTATTTCTGGATTTATTTGTAAAAGTACATCAAGTGAAGGTCCTCAAGAATTGTGTTATAAGAACCTCAAATGTCCAATGTGGAGAATAGTCCTCTACTATTTGCCAAGAAGTCTTTCATTAATTCTTAGGTTACTTAAGAGGTCATTCAATGTATGCTAAATATATAGCTCCTCTCTATAACATTATCCTGAATAACTACATGTTTATTTTAATCCTGGGGTAGGAGAGGCATTAAAACCTCATAATCACTAAAAACCAAACCAAACCAAAACAAAATAAAACAAAACAAAAAACAAGAACTGCAGTAACTGTTTCTAACATTCTTACAAATACCCAAGAAACCAAACATATTTAAAGCCATTCAGATTACCTTTTAACAAATATGACAAAAGAATTTTTAAAAAATTAAACAAATTAGAAGTGCAATAAAGATCCACGTGGGGGATCATTTAGAGAGCAACCAATTTCCAAATGCTGTTTTCATTACTTTCAATTTACCAACAAATAACTAACATAAAAATTATAAGTTTTCTTTTTATTAAAGCAGTCCTCCTTAGGAATGTAGAATAGAGTACTTCGATAGTTTATATGTACTGGGTAATTAAAAATGAATTAAAGTATATTTTTTCAAAAATCTACATTTTGTATTAATTCTGACCATATTTCCTTCATTGATCTAATAGGATAAATTTCTATTGAAATAAGGCACAAATAATATTCCATGTGAGAAGGAATATTTAATCTCATTTAATACTTTAGAATTTCTGGCTATGGTTTCCAAAACTATTGATTTTTCAGTTACTATTAGATTCTTCCACTACAGAAAGTTGAGAAGCATGGACATTTCTGGCTATGTGCACAATTCAAAATGGCAGGTACCTTACTATTATAAACAAGAAACTATATAGAACATGATTATTTTTATCTACATAGTGTCATCAAGTTTAGCTATTCTTGATGGCCTTGCTTAAAAGCCATCTTCTTCAAAAATCCCTCTCTGATATCCTCAATCAGCAATTGCATTTCTCACTTCTCACTTCTCAGCGTTTTATACTGATTTTTGATATAGTTCTATTTCTTAAAATTTTTTGCATTTTGTTCATATATGTTTTCTGTATTCCCTATGCAATAAGTTCTTTGGAGGAAAGTCCATTATTGTATCTCCCACAAGGGCTGCTATACTGTGTTTTATGTACTGGGCACTGAACAATCATTTTCAAGTTTACAATAAAGATTAGTGTAATAAGCACAATAAAATGCTTTTTGAATTAAGACTATGAAATCAACAAATATGAATAAGATGAATAAAAGAATGGATAAATCAATGGTTATAATAGCTTATAAAGGAATAACAAAAATTATGCTTATTTTTTGGGGAATGACAAATTGAGGCTAGTGTTTTGTATTTTGGAAATTAGTTAGTGGGATTTTTTCCACTGGATTTTATTTTATTCTAGATGAAAGTTAAAACTGTGAATGCCCATTTAGAATTACTAGGAGCATATAAACAATATTAGTTCTAATTTTTTTACAACTTTTTAAGTGGACAATACTGTATTATTAATTGTAGGCACTATGTTGTTCAGGGAATCTCTAGAACTTATTCATCTTGCATAAGCAAAACTTTACACCCCTAGAGCAACAATTCCCCTTCATGTAAGTGCTCTTAAAACACACACACACACACACACCCCACCCACAGAGGACCACAAGGAAACTTTTGGAGGTGATAGATATTTTCACTACCCTGACTATGGTGACAACATTATGGGTGTATGTATATGACCAAACTTAGCAGATTATTTACATTAATATGGAAAAACTTTATATATCAATTATACATCAACAAAGCTGTTTAAAAAACTACAAGTTTAATGTATACAATTTGATGAGTTTTGACATATACGTATACTCATGAAAGTGTCTATTACCTTGGTTGTGATAACAATTTCATGTAATTTAATTTTTTTATTTTGGTAAAATACACATAACATAAATTTACCATCTTAATAATGTTTAGGTGTACAGTTTAGTGGTATTAAATACATTCATAATGTATTCATATTTTTATTTGCATTTTCCCAATAATTAAGAATGTTCAGTATGTTTTAATGTGCTTGCTGACTATATTTACATATTCCCTGAAAAAAAAAAAAAACTATGTCCTTGTCCATTTTTAATTATGTTTTTAGTTTGTTTTTTATTGTTGTTGTTATTGAGTTTTAGGCATTTCCTACAAATTCTGGACGTTAATCTTTTATCAGATTTATGATTTGCAATATTTTCTCCCAATCTGTGGGTTTCCTGTTTACTGTTGATAGTTTCTTAATACCCACATTTAAAAATTTTCCAAAGTCTGATTTGTTTATTTTTTCTTTTATTGCCTGTGTCTTAGGTGTCATATTCAAGAAATCATTGCCAAACCCGATGTCATAAAGTTTTCTTCTAAGAGTTGTATTGTTTCAGGTCTAACAATAGGTCTTCAATCCTTTGAGTTCCTTTTTGCATATGATGTTGGGTAACTTGTAATTTTGTATGTGGCCATTTACAAATTGTTGAAAATATTGTTCCTTTCTCATGGAATGGTCTGGCACTCTTTTCCAAATAATTTGACCATATATGCCAACATTTATTTCTAGGCTTTTCTTACTCCTTTTATTATGCTATAACAAAATATTTGAGAACGGGTAATTTACAAACAATGTAAATTTTTATCTCACAGTCCTGGAGCCTGGAAGTCCAATATCAAGGCACAGGTGGGTTCAGTGTCTGGTGAAGGCCCAGTCTCTCTGCTTCCAAGATGGCGCCTTATTGCCGTATCTTTACAGGGTGGAAGACAGAAGAGCAAGAGGGGAAAATTCTTTTTGAAGCCTCTTTTATAATAGAATTAATTTATTCATGAGAACAGAGTCGTCTTGTCTTAAGCACTTCCCAAAAGGCCCCTCCTCTTAATACCACCACAGGGGAAGATTAAGTTTGAACATAAATTTTGGAGAGGACACATATTCAAACCATACTATTACTCCCCTGGCCCCCACAAATTCATGTTCTTCTCACATTAAAAATGCATTTATTCCATCCCAATAACCCCAAAAGTCTTAACTTATCTAGCATCAACTTTACAACCTAAGTCCAAAGTTTCATCTAAATATCATTTAAAACAGATATGGGTGAGCCTCAAGGCATGAGTCATCCAGAGGTAAATTTCTCTCCAGCTGTCAGCCTGTGAAATCAAACAAGTTATGTGCTTCAAAAATACAATTATGGAACAGGCAGAGGATAGACATTCTTATTCCAAACTGGAGCAATAGGAAAGTAGAAAGGGATAACAGGTCCCAGGTAAGTTTAAAACTCAACGAGGCAAATAATGTTAAATCATGAGGACTGAGAATAATGCTGTCTCCTTGTTACACCCTCTGAATACATTGAGAAGGGGATTGGATCCCTAAATCTCTGTGAAACCCCACTTTCACAGCTTTGTTGGCTGCAACTCTCATGCATTGAAGTTACATGCTTTGGCTTTCCCAGGTTAAAGTTGCACACTAGTGGGATTACTCTTCTGGGGTCTTGGGAGTGGCCATGACCCCGTAACTCTATTAGGCAGTACTTTTATGGGGCTCTTTTCAGTGGCCCAAATGCTACACCTCTACTGAGAATTGCTCCAGTGACAACTGTGGGTGTTATTCCATACCCCATTTCTCCACTAGGCATTATCCTAGTGGGGATGCTGTGACAGCCCCACCCCATGGCAGTCTCTGCCTGGGCTACAGTGATCACCAAGGCATTCTTTAAATCTAGGTAGAGGAAGGCATGCTTCCACAGCTCTTGCACTCGGTCCACATGCATAGTTAGCACTATGTGAATGCCATCAAGAATTACTGCTTGTGCTCTCTAGAGAAGTTGGCTGAGCTGCAACTAGGCACTCAAGCTAGGATGGCCAAGGAGTGCTTCACTGGAATGTGAGAAGTAAAGACAAGGTGGCACTGACAGAAAGGTCTCAATGGCACCCTGTACCACTCCCTTGAAACTGTTCTGCCCTTAGTACTATTGGACTGTGATGAGCATAGCAGCCTCAAATATCTCCAAAATGCTTTCAGAATTATCCTCTCATTATCTTGATCAGTTGCATCTGGCTTCCTTGTATCCAGACTAATCTTTTTTTCACATAGTCACTTAGCTGTACCCTTGGTTTTCTCTTCTAAACTTGCTTTTAAAAAATTCTTATGTAGTTAGACTGATAATTTTCCAAATCTTTATGTTCTATTTCTCTTCTTATTATAAATTGTATATTTAATTTATTTATTTTTTTCTCATCTTTTACTATAAGCAGTTAAGATAAGTCATGCAGCATTCTGGACACTTTGCTTAGAGATTTCTCCTGCCAAATACCCTAGTTCGTCACTCTTAAATCCTGCCTTCCACAAAGCATTAGAACACAGACATAATTCAGCCAAGTTCTTTACCACTTTGTGACAAGAATGGACTTCTTTCCAGTTTTCAATGAGATTTTCCTCAGTTTGATCTAACACCTCATCAGAATAGCATTTATTTTATTTTATTTAAATTTCAATAGAAATGGTGTTTGGTTCCATGACTAAGTTCTTTAGTGTTGATTTCTGAGATTTTGGTGCACTTCTCACCTGAGCAGTGTACACTGTACCCAATGTGTAGTCTTTTATCTCTTACCCCTCCACACACCTCCCCACAAGTCCCCAAAGTCCATTGTATCTTTCTTTTGCATTTGCGTCCTTATAGCTTAGTTCCCACTTGTAAGTAAGAACTTATGTTTTTGATTTTCCATTCCTGAGTTACTTCACTTAGAATAATAGTCTTCAACTCCATCCAGGTTGCTGCAAATGCCATTATTTTGTTCCTTTTTATGGCTGAATGGTATTCCATGGTATATATGTTTACCACGTTTTCTAAATCCACTTCTTGGTTTATGGACATTTAGGCTGATTCCATATTTTTGCGATTGCAAATTGTGCTGTTATAAACATGAGTGTGCAAATGTCTTTTTTCATATAATTACTTCTGTTCCTCTGGGTAGATAGCCAAGAGTGGGATTGTTGGATCAAATAGTAGTTCTACTTTTATTAAATAGTTCTTTAAGGAATCTCCACACTGTTTTTCATAGTGGTTGTACTAGTTTACATTCCCAGCAGCAGTGTAAAAGTGTTCCCTTTTCACCACATTCGTACCACCATCTGTTATTTTTTGATTTTTAAATTATGGATATTCTTGCTGGAGTAAGGTGGTATTTCATTGTGGTTTTGATTTGCATTTCCCTGATAATTCATCATATTGAGCATTTAAAAAATATGTTTGTTGACTACTTGCATATCTTCTTTTGAGAATCACCTATTTATGTCCTTTGCCCACTTTTTGATGGGATTATTTGCTCTTTTTCTGCTGATGTTTTTGAGTTCTTTGTAGATTCTGGATATTGGTCCTTTGTCAGATGCATAGTTTGTGAACATTTTGGCCCACTCTGTAGGTTGTCTGTTTACTTTGCTGGTTATTTATTTTGCTCTGCAGAAGCTTTTTAATTTAATTAGGTCACATCTATTAATCTTTGTTTTTGTTTCAGTTGCTTTTGGTTATTGATCATGAAGCCTTTGCCTAAGCAAATGTCTAGAAGACTTTTTCCAATGTTATCTTCTAGAATTTTTATGGTTTCACGTCTTAGATCTAAGTCCTTCATCCATCTTGAGTTGATTTTTGGTAAGAGATGAGAATCCAGCTTCATTCTTCTACATGTAGCTAGCCAATTATCCAAGCACCATTTGTTAAATAGGGTGCCCTTTCCTCACTTTCCGTTTTTGTTTGCTTTGTCAAAGATGAGTTGGGTATAAATATTTGGCTTTATTTCTGGGTTCTCTATTCTGTTCCATTGGTCTGTCTGCGTATTTTTATACTAGTACCATGCTATTTTGGTAACTATTGCCTTGTAGTACACTTTGGAGTCGGGTAATGTGATGCCTCCAGATTATTTTTTCTGCTTAGTCTTGTTTTGTCTTTGTAGGCTCTTTTTTGGATCCATATGAATTTCAGAATTGTTTTTTCTAGTTCAGTGAAGAATGATGATGGTATTTTGATGGGAATTGCACTGAATCTTTAGATTTCTTTTGGCAATAAGATCCTTTTCACAATGTTGATTCTACCTGTCCATGAGCATGGATGTGTTTTCATTTGTGTTGTTTATGATTTATTTTAGCAGTGTTTTGTAATTTTCCTTGTAGAGATATTTTACCTCCTTGGTTAGGTATTGTATTAGTCAGTTTTCACGCTGCTATAAAGACTACTACCTGAGACTGTGTAACTATAAAGGAAAGAAGTTTAATTGACTCACAGTTCCATAGGTTTAACAGGAAGCATTGCTAGGAGGCCTCAGGAAACTTACAATTGTGGCGGAAGGTGAAGGAGAATCAGGCACCTTCTTCCATGTATGTATATAGCTTTGAGGGTTCCTTTTGGAGTTAATTTCCAGTTTAATTTTACTATAGTGTGAGAGAGTATTTGATATAATTTTGATTTATCTTGTGTGATTGCTCTGGCTAGGACTTCCAGTACTATGTTGAGTGGCAGTGGTGGAAGTGGTCATCCTTGTCCTGTTCCATTCGCAGAGAAAATGCTTTCAACTGTTGTCCATTCAACATAATGTTGGTTGTGAGTTTGTGATAGATGGCTTTTATTACTTTGAGTTATGTCCCTTCTATACTGATTTTTCTGAGGGTTTTAATCATAAAGGGATTCTGGATTTTGCCAAATGATTTTTATGCATCTATTGGGATGATCACATGATTTTTTGTTTTTAATTCTGTTTATGTGATATATCACAATTATTGACTCATGTATATTAAACTATCCCTGCGTTCCTGATATGAAACCCACTTGGTCATGGTGTATTATCTTTTTTATATGCTGTTGGATTTGGTTCACTAGTATTTTGTTGAGGATTTTTACATCTATGTTCACTAGAAATATTGGTCTGTAGTTTTCTTTTTCTGTTATGTCCTGTCTTGGTTTTGGTATTAGGGTGATAATGGCTACATAGAATAATTTAAGGGAGATTCCCTCTTTTTATATCTTTTGGAATAGATTCAGTAAGATTGGTACCAAATCTTCTTTGAATTCCTGATAGAATTAAGCTGTGAATCTGAAACCATCTGGTCCTGGACTCTTTTGTTGTTGTTGGCATTTTTTATTTAATTACTATTTCAAGCTTGCTACTTGCTATTGGCCTGTTCAGTTTCTGTTTATTTCTGATTTATTCTAGGAGGGTTGCATATATACAGGAATGTGTCCATCTGCTCTAGACTTTCTAGTTTGTGCACATAAGGGAGTTCATAGGAACCTTGAATGATTGTATTTCTGTGGTATTGGTTGTAATATCTCCTGTTCTGTTTCTAATTGAGCTTATTCATCTCTTCTCTCTTCTTTTTTTTGTTAATATATCTAATGGTCTGTCAATTTTACTTATATTTTCAAAGAACCAACTTTTAATTTTATTTATATTTTGTATTTATTTCCTTCAATTTCATTTAGTACTGCTTTAATCTTTGTTATTTCTTTTCTGTTGCTGGGTTTGGGTTTGGTTGGTTCTTGTTTTTCTAGTTTCTTGAAGTGTGACCTTAAATTGTCTATTTGTTCTTTTTCAGAATTTTTGATGTAGGCATTTAATGCTTTGCAGTTTTCTTATAGCATTGCTTTTGCTGTATCCCAGAGGTTTTGTAAGTTGTGTCACTAATATTGTTCAGTTCAAAGAATTTTTAAATTTCCATCTTGATTTCATTGTTGACCCAATGATAACTCAGAAGCATGTTATTTAATTTCCATGTATTTATGTAGTTTTGAGGGTTCTAATTTCCACTTTAATTATACTGTGGTGTGAGAGGGTACTTGATATAATTTCGATTTCTTAAATTTATTGAGATTTGTTTTGTGGCCTGTCATATTGTCTATCTTAGAGAACGTTCCATGTACTTATAAAAATAATGTATATTCTGCTGTTGTTGGGTTGCATGCTCTGTAAATATCTAAGTCCATTTGTTCTAAGGAGTAAAGTCCATTGTTTCTTTGTTCTCTTTCTGTCATGATGGTCTGTCTAGTGCTGTCAATGAAGTATTGAAGCCTTCCATTATTATTGTGTTGCCTTGTATCTTATTTCATAGGCCTAGTAGTAATTGTTTTATAAATCTGGGATCTCCAGTGTTAGGTGCGTATATATTTATAATTGTATTTTCCTGTTGGACTAGTCTTTTTATCATTATATAATGTCCCTATTTGACTTTTTTTAACTGTTGTTGCTTTAAAGTCTGTTTTATCTGATATAACAATAGCTACTCCTTCTTGCTTTTGATTTCCATTGGCACAGAATATCATTATCTACCCCTTTACCTAACATTTATGTGAGTCCCTACATGTTTGGTGAGTCTTTTGAAGACAGCAACTACTTGATTGTTGTTTTTTTTTTCCCATTCTGCCATTCTGTATCTTTTAAGTGGAGCATTTAGGCCATTTACATTCAACATTAGTATTGAGATGTAAGGTACTGTTTTATTCATTATGTTAGTTGTTGCCTGAATACTTTGTGATTTTTTATTGTGTTTTACAGGTCCTGCTTGTCTAAAAATGACTATCTCTCATTCACTTACGAAGTTTAGTTTTGCTGCATACATGATTCTTGGCTAATGATTATTTCATTTGAGGAGGCTTAAAGATAAGACCCCAATCCCTTCTGGCTTGTAGTAGTCTGCTGTTCATATAGGTTTTCTTTATAGGTTACCTGATGTTTTTCCTTACATCTCAATATTCTTTTCATCGTCTTGACTTTAGATATCCTGATGACTGTGTGCCTCGGTGATGATCTTTTAGCGATTAATTTCCCAGGTGTTCTTTGAGCTTCTTGTATTTGGATGTCTAGGTCTCTAGCAAGGCCAGGGATATTTTTCTCAATTATTCCCTCAAATAAGATTTCCAAACCTTTATATTTCTCTTCTTCCTCAGGAACACCAATTATTCTTAGGTTTGGCCATTTATCATAATTCCAAATTTTGGGGAGGCTTTGTCCAGTTATTTAAATTCTCTTTTCTTTGCCTTTGTCTATTTGGGTTAATTCAAAAGGCTTGTCTTCGAGCTCTGAAGTTCTTTTATCCACTTTTTCTAATCTATTGTTGACACTATCCAGTGCATTTTGTATTTCTCTAGGTGTGTCTTTAATTTCAGAATTTGTGATTGTTTTTTCATTTGACATCTATTTCTCTGGAGAAGTTTTCATCCATATTATCTTTTTTTTAAATTTCTTTAAGTTAGTTTTCACTTTTCTCTGGTATTTCATTGAGTAAGTTAATAACTAACCTTCTGAATTCTTTATCTGGCAATTCAGAGATTTCTTTTTGGTTCAATCCATTGCCAGGAAGCTAGTGTGGTCTTTTGGGGGTGTTATATAACCTTGTTTTGTCGTATTATCAGAATTACTTTTCTGATTCCTTCTTATTTGGGTAGACTATTTCAGTGGAAAAATCTGGAACTCAAGGGCTGCTGTTCAAATTATTTTGTCCCTTGGGGTGATCCCTTGATGTGGTGCTCTCCCCTTTCCCCTAGCACTGAGAGCCAACTGCAGTGATTTTTATTGCTATTCTGGGTCTAGCCACCCAGCAAGGCTACTGGGCTCTGTACTGGTGTGGGGGAATGCCTGCAAAGAGTCCTGTAATATGATACATCTTCAGGTCTCCCAGTCCTGGATACCAGCACCTCTTCTGGTGGAGGTGGCAGTAGACTCTGTGAGAGTCCTTGGTTGTAGATTTGTTTAGTGTACTGGCTTTCTTGAATGCTGGTTATCCTGGCAGTGGAGTTGTCATATGGACAGACTCAGGATCTCTGGTTAGCCAAGAATTAGCTATTGTTTTCTTGCTGGGACCAGGGTTATTCTGTCATGAATTGCTGTAATGTCCTGAGTTGGATGACCTCTAGCTAGCGGGTGGTGTTTTCAAGAGAGCACCAGCTACAGTAGTAGAAAGGGGATATCAGCCACCCTAAGTTGACCAGGGTAAGTATTCAGGTTTCTCAGATGATGGGCAGGGCCATAAAGCTCCCAAGAGATTATGTCTTTTGTGATTGGCTACCAGGGTGGGTAGCAAAAAACCATTAGGTTGGGTGAGAATTAGGTAGGTCTGAGCTCAGACTTTCCTTGCGTGGGGCTTGCTGTGGCCACTGTGGGTAATGGGGGTGGTTTTCAGGCCAAGAGGGTTATGTTCCAGAGGGGATTATGGCTGCCCCGTCACCAGGGAAGTGGGAGAAAGCCGGTAGTGATAGGCCTCATCCAACTCTCATGCAGTTGGTGAAGCTGGTCTCACTCCCACTGTGCCCTGTTATCTCCAGGTGTGCCGAATTTATCTCCAGGCAGCCTACACGTGGGTCTCAGACCTTGAACCAGGCAATAAACTTCCCCACTGAGAAAGCAAGCACAGCCATCAGACGTTGCCCGTTCCTGTCTACCCACACTGTTGGCTGCAGCTCCTGCGCTCTTTTCTGTAGCAGTTTCTGTTCACCCCCCCCAGATTCTTCTCATGAGAGTTTGCCCCCAGTTGAAATTATTACAAAGTTCATTTGGAAGGTTCTTTCACCCTGTGACCCATCTCAAATTCCACTAGATGCCTTATCCAAGGGGCCCTGTAAAATATAGTCAGGGATGACTTCTCTGGGCTCAAGCTGGAGAATGGGAGTGCTTACAAAGCTCTTCTCGTTGCTGCTTCTCCTTTTATATTTCTCATTAAATCTTTTAAAATCTAGGTAAGTTTAAATCCTTCTTCCATAATCTGGATTTTCAGGTTCTTCAGTAGGTATGTGTGTTCAGAGGTAGGTTTCCCCCCTTACATCTTGGGAATTCACAGTTTTTCATCTGTTTTTTGGAGTTTTTTTGTTTTTGTTTTTGTTTTCGTTTTGAGATGGAATCTGGCTTTGTTGCCCAGGCTGGAGTGCAGTGGCACGATCTCAGCTCACTGCAAGCTCCACCTCCCAGGTTAATGCCAATCTCCTGCCTCAACCTCCCTAGTAGCTGGGACTACAGGTGCCCGCCACCATGCCCGGCTGATTTGCTTTTTGTATTTTTAGTAGAGACGGGGTTTCACTGTGTTAGCCAGGGTGGTCTAGGTCTCCTGACCTTATGATCCACCTGCCTCAGCCTCCCAAAGTCCTGGGATTTTAGGCATGAGCCACCGCACCCAGCCTGTTTTGTGGAATTTTTCTGTGGTGTACCACTTCTTTCAAAGGATCTATGAATCCTTTAGGTTTTCCTGATACATTCCTGCAGTGGTTCTTAGAGCAAAAGTTCATGGTGTGAGTCTCCACATGCTGTTCTGTCTGTCAAAGTGGGAGCTGCACATTAGTCCTGTCTCCTATCCACTATCTTCCCCAGGTCTCCCAGAATGGCTTTTACTAAGCATATTTCTACAAACATTCTGTTCACATCCATTTAGATAATGTCCAAGGATGAATACGGCTCTCCTGTTTGGAGCCCTCATCATAATTACCCTTAATTATTCATTCATGACAGTACAACCTTTTTCCAGCATTCATGTCAAAATTCTACCCATTACCCAGTTCCAAAGCAGCTTCCACATTTGCCAGTATTTCTTATAGCAACACTCCCACTTATTTCTTGGCTTGTCTTTATCTATGTGTGATGCTATAACAAAACACCTCTTGGAGAAAGAAGAAAGGTGAACTCTCTGAAGCCTCTTTTATAAGGGCTTCAGTTCATTCAAAGGGTGAGGTTCTCAACTTACTGACTGCCACAAAAGAAACTACCACTTTACACCACCACAATAAGGATTATGTTTCAACATAGATTTTGGAAGGGACATACGTTCAAACCATAACAGAGCTCTTTGTTTTATTCTATTGGTCTATGCATCTGCCTGTATGCCAGTACCATACTGTTTTGATTATTGTAGCTTTGTAACAAGTTTGGAAATCAGAAAATATGTGTCCTTCATCTTTGTCCTTATTAAAAATTGTTTTGGCTATTTGGGGTCCCTTGAGATTCCTTATAAACTTTAAGAAGGGTTTTTCTATCTCTGCAAAAATTATCATTGGGATTGCACTGATTCCACAGATTGCTTTGAATAGTATGGCCATATAAACAATATTAAGTCTTCCAATCCATGAACATGAAATGTGTTCCCATTTTTTTGTCTTAATTTTATTTGCAGTAATGTTTTGTAGTTTTCATTGATGTCTTTCCCTTTCTTGGTAAATTCCTAAGTGTTTTCTTTATTTTGAATGCTATTTCAAATGAAATTGTTTTCTTAATTTCATTTTCAAATTGTTCATTGTTAGTATGTAGAACTGCAACTAATTTTTGTGCATTGGTTTTGTGTCCTGATTCTTTGCTGAATTCAATTATTATCACTGATAGTATTTTTGTGGAATTTTAGGGTTTTCTCTATATAAGATCATATCACCTGTGAATAGAGATAGTGACAACACTTTCTTTTCAAGTTAGATCCCTTTGTGTTTTTTCACTTATCTAATTGTCCTGGCTAGAACTTCTGGTGCTGTGTTGAGCAGAAGTGGTGAAAGAAGGCATCCAGATCTTAGATCTTTTTCCTGATCTTAGAGGAATTTTTCACTGTGTTAAGTACAGATTATTTCTAACACAAAAAATTAAAACCCAAAATGCTCCAAAATATGAACATTTTTGAGTGCCAGCATGACACTCAAAGAAAATGCTCACTGGAGCATTTCAGATCCTAGGTTTTAGGATTAGGGATAATCAACCTAAGTATAATGAAAATATCCTCGAATCCTAAGCACCTCTTTTTCCAAGAATCTCAAATAAGGGATACTCCATCTGTATGTTTGCTGGGAATTTTTCATATATGGCTTTTATTATGCTGAGGTAGTATCCTTCCCTTCCAATTTTGTTGAATGTTTTTATCATTAAAAGGTCTTAAATTTAGTCAAATGCTTTTTCTTCATCAATTGAGATAATCTTGTTTTTTTCTTTGTTCTTATAATGTGGTATATGACATTGATTTTCAGATGATGACCGATCTTTCTATTTCAGAAATAAATCCCACTTGGTCATGGTGTATAATTTTTTTAATATGCTGCTGAATTCAGCTTGCTAGTACCTTGTTGATAAGATATATTGGTCTGCAGTTTTCTTTTCTCATGGTGTCTTTCTCCGGTTTTGGTATCTGAGTAATGCTGTCCTCATACAATGAGGAAGTGTTCTTTCCTCTTAAAACTTGGGAAAAGTTAGTGAATTATTGATATTAGTTCTTCTATAAATGTTTGGTAGAATTTACTCGTGAAGCCATAAGGTCCGGGGCCTTTATTTGTTTTGAGATATTTGGTTTACAATTCAATATCCTTATTAGTTATAGGTCTATTCAGGTTTTCCATTTCCCTGTGATTTGGTCTTGGTGGGTTTTGTCTTTCTATGAATTTTTCCATTTCATCTTGGTTATCCAATTTGTTTGCACAGAATTGTTCACAGTTCCTTTTTCTAATACTTTTATAATACTTTTTGTTTCTGTAAAATTGATAGTAATGTTGCCACGCTCACCTGTGATTTTAGTGAATCTTCTTTTTTCTTACTATATCTAAATATTTGTTCAGCTTCAATAATTTTCATTGTCCTGTCTTTAAGTTTGCTAGTTCTTTTGTCTGACTTCTGCTCAAATTTACCTTTAAATTCCTCTAGAATTTTTTTTTTTTTTTTGTAATTTCAGCTGTTGCACTTTTCAGCTCAAGATTTTTGTTTGTTTCTTTTTAGGTTTTGTATCTCTTTACTGATATTTCATTAATATATTATTTTTTGGGTTTTCCACATCTTCCTTTAGCTACTGAGCATCTTTAAGAGAGTTCTTTTAAAGACTTTATCTATTAAATTGGGCATTGGTCTTATGAACAGTTTCTGTTGATTTTATATTTATTTGAATGGGCCATCCTTTCTTATTTTTTGTATACCTTGTGATTTTTTTTTGCTGAAAACTGGACTTTTGAATCTAATAATGTAGTAACTCTGGAAATCAGATTCTCATCCTTTCCTAGGTTTTGGGGTGTGAATGTATGTGTATGTGTGTGTGTGTGTGTGTGTGTGTGTGTGTGTGTATGTGTGTGTTTATTACTCTTACTCTTCTTTAGTTTTAAAACTTTAGTTTATATCTGTGTCAGGGTTCAGCCTGAGGTATGAACTTAAGGTCTTTTCTGGTCTTTTCTGAGCCTGTGCCTTTCCTTGAGCATGCACAGTTACTTTCTAATTTTCTCTGTATATGCAATGGTTCTTGAATGTCTAGTTTTAAAAGCTGGCTCCCAACAGAGGAAAAAGGGAATAATAAAGGTGAAATAAAGGCCCCCCAAATTCACTTCAGCCCAAAGAGCAGGACTCATAAAAAAGGGGATAGTTGCAGCAACAACAAATGCCTACTTATTTGTTTGCACCTCTGTGATCAGAACAATCAGTTATCAGAATATAAATCCTCCATACTGGCGGTAAGGTCTTTTTGCCCATCCTGGCTCCACAAACTGCAGGTTGCTCCAGGAACATGTGCACAGCTGCTTGCCATGAGACTAGAGGCAGGGGATGGGTAGCTGCTACTGGGTATAAGAGCTGAAATTGTCTAAAAGTAATCCTAATTTACTGTCCAACATTTCTGCTAGAAGTTGCAAGCCTTCAGTAAACTTCAGAGTTCCCAAATAATTATATCAGACGGATTTTAATCTGAAGAACAACTGTTGTCTAGGTGGGGGACTGATTCTTAGTGCTTCCTATTCTGTCATCTTCCCAAATTCCCTATTTGTGTGTGTGCATGGGTGTGTGTATGGGTGTGTGTAAATAATTGAAGAAAACAATATTGCTTCCTGGGATCTAACCCTAGAATTTTTATATTGATTTTTTTTTCACTTAGTTCCCTTTCATCAGTATTATCTTAAATCACTCTCTATGTGGTTAAAATATTTAGTCAGTATAGCGAGCCACTGGTGGAAATGTATAGTAGACTAAGTCTAGCTGTTGGTTATGATCTTACAGAATCTGCTTTTCAACAGAAAATTAGTTAAGAAGATTTTTCAGTGCTGTCATACAACTGTAACAATATTTAGTAAAAGTGTTTATAATTTGTGATTTAACAAGTTACTTATACACTTTGAAAAATGTGTTTAAATCATGACATGGTTTCTGATCATATATTTCTTGAAACGGACATTTCCTCATAAAAAAGAGATTTATATGAGTTTTAATCAACTAAGTATTTAATTTTGGTTCTCAAACTTTATATTTTAGCTTCAAAAATTCTTTCTTGACAATATTTTGAATTTTTCCCCAATGTAGATTAGAATCACCCATCTTGTTACTTTCTGTTACCACATCCCTTTCACCATGTATGTGGTAGATTGCTTACAAAAATGGTCCAATAGTCTGTCCTTGACTATGCTTACTTACTTTGCAACATAAATGGTTATGGAGTGGAGGATAATTTCCCACTACCATAATCTTGATTATTTTTCTTGACTTTTTTTAGTTTCTTTAGCAAATATAATTTGTGACAAATGTGTGAGCCAGTTCCCAGCCTAAGACTCTACAACCTTGAGACCTTCTAATTGCTCTTCCGAAATTTTCTCTCCCCTCTAAGACAGCACCTGCACTCCTGGGCAGTGAAGAATCAGCAGCAAACAGAAAGTAAAACCTGGAAGACTTGGAAACTCCCTGAATTTTGAATGTATTCCCTGATTTATGGAAAACAAACAAACAAACAAACAAAACAGAGAATAAGGTCCAAGCCCTCTATAGAAAAAAGGGCCAAAGATATAAACAGATAACTTGTGGAAAAAAAATATATATGTATATATATCTTTAAGGCTATGAAAATGTTCAACTTCACTTATAATTAAGAAAATGCAGATTAAAGCTAAACTCAGATTTCATTTTTCACTTATATTGTTGAACATTTTAAAACGTAGTGACACTTTCTCTTGGTGAAACTGCAGAGAAAAAGGCACTCATTTATTGCTAAAGGAATGCAAACTGGTAGAGCCACTTTAGAGGGAAACTGTATATATTTGAAAAAACTAAGCATCTATCTTTTGGCAAAATAATTCTACTTCACATAGTTTATCTTGAAGGTATACCTCTAAAAATATGAAATGCATATGCCCAGATTATTCACTGCAGCAATGTTTGTAGCTTCAAAATAGTAAAAACAAAGAAAATGCTCATGATTAAACTGTGGTATACCCATGCAATAAAGTTCTATTAATCTAAAAATAAAAGAGAACATATTTATAAAGACAGACAGAGTACTTTCCCAAATATACTGTTAATTGAAGACAGAAAAATATAAAATTATCTCTATAATATGCTAGTGTTTTATAAAAAATTATGAGGAGGCTGAGTCCTATTAACATTATAAAGTCTCTATAATTAAAACACACGGGATGGGCGTGGTGGCTCACGCCTGTAATCTCAGCACTTTGGGAGGTCGAGGCGGGTGGATCACGAGGTCAGGAGATAGAGACCATCTTGGCTAACACGGTGAAACCCCGTGTCTACTGAAAAGATACAGACAAATTAGCCGGGTGTGGTGGCGGGCACCCGTAGTTCCAGCTACTTGGGAAGCTGAGGCAGGAGAATGTCGTAAACCCAGGAAGCAAAGCTTGCAGCGAGCCGAGATCGTGTCACTGCACTCCAGCCTGGGTGAGAGGGAGACTCCGACTCTGAAAACAAACAAACAAACAAACAAACAAAAACCACGGTATTTGTGCATGACTAGACAAACGTATCAGTGGAATGAAATAGAAAATCCAGAAATAAACCAACTTCACCTGAAAATTTATAAATAATATCACCTCAAAGATAGAATTTTTAATAAGTTGTGCTGGGTTATATATTCTACTCACTTATATAAACAACTAAAAAGAAAACGCAAGGCAAGATATGCAGAAATAATAGAAAGTAATTCCCTACAATAAGTGGTAGGAATATGGTTGAAAAGATAGAGAAATGGGAATTAAGTAAAATGATAAGGGACATAACACTTCTTGGAGCATACATGTTAATACAATTTAGAACCATGTCAATGTTTCACATAATTAAAACATAAAAAAACAAAATAAAAAATGCAAGACGAGGAAGAGAAACCCCAAAGTGAATTTCAAGTGAACAACAACCACACTATAAATATGAGATGGGAGTGATGCTCTCGAAGAACTAACTTAAGCAACTGTAGGACAGAGTCCTTTGACTATATCACTGAAGACTAAATGCAGAAAATCTTATAAATAATCAATGTGCTCTAGTTAGTAGTTATTTGTCACAGTAATATGGGTTAGCAATTCTCATTTTGTGTCAATTCTGGGACTGAGCAATTAGATAAAGAATAGTAAGAAGCAGGTTTTTCTCTATTGGAAATAAGGGAATAATAAGGAAATAGAGAAGGTGAAAAGAAACCCTGTTTTGTTGAAGATATAAGCACAAACTCATAATTTTTAACCAATATATACAAATAGAGAAATAAACATACTTGAAGCATATTTGAAACCTTTACCCAAGTGTATCACAAGTGATGATTTTATGGTTTACATGCACATTTACAGTATTTGTGATAATGCTCTACTAGAATCTCACCATGCAAGAAAATGAACTAGTTTCATAAAAGATGGGCAATTACTTACTCTTGAGTAAGACGATACTTACTGGATTCAAAGCATCACATGAAGCCAGGGTTTCTCAGATGTGTTCTTTAGAACTTTGCCACACAAAGTGCGATACATGGATTAGCAACATTGTTTTCACTTTGAGCAGGTGAGTTAGGTACAATAATTGGCTCTATCCCAGACCTCTTAAGTCACAATCTCCATTCTAACAAGATCTCCAGGCAGTTATTGTGCACATTAAAGATCATGAGACATTGTTCCAGTAGCAAAGAAGATCAAAATCCGCAGAAATGCTTCTTTGTAGTCTTAAAGAATATTGATCACCTCTTTTTTAGACTAAACAGGAGTAATGATGTGGAAGTTGTGTGTGAGCAGGGGAGGGATTTTATATGTTTAGCCATATGTATTCATTTAAAAGCGGTTTGAATCCATCACATTTCAATAAGTCAACAGCATCTTCATAGCAGCCATGGTGATTTTCTGAAATATTAATACTGCCAAGAAACAAAACAAAAACTTGCTTTGCTTCTTAAAAATTGGCAAATACAGAAGATCACAATCCTCTGTTCTCCTGTCTACATGAACCAGCTAAATTATAAACTCAGATTTGGAAACTATGGTAAAATGTTTTTTAAAACGTATTATATTAAAATAATCTATCATGAATCTTCTTTAAAAAATAAATGTTTTTATTTATGTTATCATCTTTTCCTTTTGTTTTGTTTTTTCTTTTGCTAAGAAGAAATACATATATTTGGGCAGACAGCACAAACCAACTTAAGGATTTTTGACAGAAAATAGAGAGCTCCTGTGGTCTATTGACATTGGTGGTAAAGGTTAGGTCGGAGTGTAGCTGTTGATTACTAAACTAGAGCACCATTATTCTCATTATCTCTCTGAAGGTATGGTTCCATATTGACCAGCTGGTGATGAGCCTGAGCAGGATTAAATTAGTTATTTCATTTATAACTGATGCTGAAAGCCCCTGATACAAACTTCTTGTTGCTATCTTGTTAGAGCAGTAACCAATTAGTTGAGCCTCTAGAGATGGCTATAGCTCACTCCTTTAAACATGGATTGATGAAACAAAACTCTTTGTAGATTTGAAGAGTCAGTATTTCAGTATAGAAATGAATAAATTTCATCACAAGAAGGGCATTATTATAGAAAGTATTACTACTTTTTAATTCATACACATATTTCTATTTGGTAAGAATATGACTGGAATGTAACTTTTAAAGAAACCAAAATGAATTGTTGCTTCTTACTCTCCTTTTCTATTCCTATTAAAGTCACTGTCATTAGTTTGCTAATTCAAGATTGTATAATATTTCTTACATTTTAATTTCTACTTTAAAATACATGCCCCTGTACTTTTGAATCTAGAATTCAGTTTGGTTTCTTTTGGATCTCCAGGCGTATATTCTTGAATGTTCTGTAAGTAAAAAGGAAGCATGCATCTTCAGTTCTGTCATTCAACATTCATAGATTTACATGGGCATACAGGATTATGAGAGAGATTATTCAAGGCCTCCTCTAGATTGCTATTTGTGTTTAACCTATACAAAATTTCATTAGAGTCTTGGATAGTGGAAAAAAGAATTTCAAATGAAATATTTAAGAAAATACTCTCATGCTTAAGAAAAAGAAAGTTAGTATAGGTGTACTTTTATAATTCTCCACCGCGCCCTGCCAATATTTTAAACGCCAAATTTTTCAAGTTAGTAGCAATTGTGTTGTGGCTCACATAGATTTAAATTATTATTAGGTCTTGATTCTGCATCACATCTCAGTAGTCTTGTATTTTGGTTGTGGGTATTTGTTTCCTGGGTCCACTTGAGGTAAGACAAAGTACTAGGACCCACAGTAGATGATATACGCATTTCCTATAGGTGAAGCACTATAGGCCCTGAGATTTCTGCTTTATACCTGAGGATTTTTTTTGTACTTATTAAACATTAAACTTAGAGACAATTGTGCTGTCACCTAGGACTTCTTCCTCATAAGAACAAAGAATCATGCCATAGAGACACAGATATAGAGGTAGATATAAGGAGAGTAGAACAAGTAAGCATTCCTAATTTCAAAGACAAAAAAAAAAAAAGAGGGCATAGTTTCTTAGAATAACAGGAGCAAATGACATAGAAAACAAACAAACAAAAAATGTCATTTGATTTAATCAGTTCTGCATCTAAGCCCCGCCTCTGAATTTGTATGCTATGCTACTTTGAATGTTACCTTCCCTTTTGATCCTCAGATTCATTGTCAGTACAATGTAGATATTATCAGATGTAGTATTCAAAATTTTAACCATCAATTTAGAACAGTTTGAACAGATGGACACTGAGGACCTTAGCTCCTCAAGCCACTCCTTGACCCTGGGATGGGCAAGTGTCAATCCTTTAGTTGTTGTATCAAAAGGAGATATGTGTATCCTGGGATGGTACTGGGGTGTCAGAAGCTATGGGGAAATAGATTGTGGAGAAATGTTTTGAACAATAGGTATTTGCTAACCAGTAGGAGTTTTAAAAAATATTTAAACTGGTGCATAAGAGTTTAATGCCACTTCAGTCGTGATGATTACATGATAATAAGTATATAAAATAGTTCATTGAGTAGATAAATAAATGTGGTTATTATTATTAAGAATATAAGGTCAAATACAATGAACAGCAGAGAAAAAAATGAAGAAAGTTCATATTTAGTAGATAATTCCAGAATAAATCTTTGAAACCTTATCACTTAGACCTTATTAGAGTTTCTTTAATTTACTCAGAAGTAAAAACAAATCAGTGTTAATATTTAAAGATAGTCAAGAACTGTAAAGGGTTTGAGGTTTTATCCCACCTGAGAGCTAATAAGATAATCTGCTACAGTTTTTGAGAGCTAGAAAGAAGACGAGATCCTGGGTCAAAGAAGAAAGTTACTGTTTTTCATCATCCAGCAAGCAGCATGAGCATCAACGTGTTTGTGAATTCCTTTTGTCCTGAGGTCACATGAGGTGGCACTGATGGGCCCAGATTAAGTCCTGTATGTTTTGTCATTTGCAGGTATCTTATAAAATGAAGACTTTTTAGATAGACTTTTTTTTGAGTTTTGCAATGTGTACTTAAGACATATTCATGTGTTTTCATGGCTCCATAGGTCATTACCTTTTTATCACTAATACACTTCCAAACCTTCTTCCAAAGTGGATGTATCATTTTTTATTTTCACTAGCATTAAATGAGTTTTTGGTATTGTCAGTTTTTGCGAATTTTAGCAATTCTAATTATTGTAGGAATTTTTATGGAATTGTTTATTATCTTAATGTTTATGGAATCTGTAGTGGTGAATCCTCTTTCATTTCTGATACTGATAATTTGTGTCTTCTCTCTTTTGCTAGTCGGGCTTGAGGTTTACCAATTTTACTGATCTTTTCAAAAAACTAGTTCTTCACTCTGTTAGTTTTTTCTGTTTTTTTTGTGTGATTTAAGTATCATTGATTTGTGCTGTAATTTTTATTATTTATTTTCTGCTTGTTTAAGCTTACCTTGCTCTTCTTTCTTTAGATTCTGAAGGTGAAAACTTAGGTTACTGATATTTAGATCTCTCTTCTCTTCTAATATATACACTTAGCAGTATAAATTCCCATCAAAGTACTGCTATTGCTGCATATCACGTGTTTTGACATGTCACTTTTTCTTTTTCAATTAGGTTGAAATATTTTAAAATTTGCCTTGAGACTTATTCTGTGATCCATGTTATTTAGAAGTGTTTTATTTAATATCCAAATATTTGTGGATTTTCTAGCCATGTTTCTTTACTTGATTTATAGTGTAATTATAATCTGAGAACATAATTTATATACTTTATCTTCTTTTAAATGTAAGTGTATTTTGTGGGCCAGAATATGGTCTCTTTTGATGAATGTTTCATGTAAACTTGAGAAGATTGTGCATTCTTCCATTATTGAATGATGCTATATTTGTCAGGGTTCTTTAGAGGGACTGAACTAGCAAGAGATAGATAGATGGATGGATGGATAGATAGATAGAGATATAGATAGATAGATAGATAGATAGATAGATAGATAGATAGATAAAGGAGAGTTTATTAAATATTAACTCACACGATCACAAGGTCCCACAGTAGGCTGTCTGTAAGCTGAGGAGCAAGGAGAGCCAGTCTGAGTTTCAAAACTGTAGAACTTGGAGTCCAGTGTTAGAGGGCAGGAAGCATCCAGCATAGGAGAAAGATGTAGGCTGGGAGGCTAGGTCAATCATGTCTTTTCACATTTTTCTTGTTGCTTTTTATATTCTAGCCGTGCTGGCAGCTGATTAGATGGTGCCCACCCAGATTAAGGGTGGGTCTGCCTTTCCCAGCCCACTGACTCAAATGTTAATCTCCTTTGGCAACACCCTCACAGACACACCCAGGATCAATACTTTGCATCTTTCAATCCAATCAAGTTGACATTCACTATTAGGCAACCCCTTGTCAACTTGAACCCATACACATCTTCTGAGATCATACATAATCTTCAAATAAAGACAATAATAAAAGTCATAATTACACCTAACATAATAAAACTATCCTTTCTACAACTGTAAATGTACCAATCCTCAACCCAAATACT
This sequence comes from Trachypithecus francoisi, assembly GCF_009764315.1. NCBI lineage: Eukaryota > Metazoa > Chordata > Mammalia > Primates > Cercopithecidae > Trachypithecus > Trachypithecus francoisi. The sequence goes on from NW_022681472.1 coordinate 31,653,379, forward strand.
ATTACATAAAGTTAATAATGCTTAAATGCTTATGTGAAGTCAATAAATCTTATGTCACAAGACAAAGGAAAAAGGAAATAAAATGAGGATAATTTCATAGTACAAGTGTATACATGCACAAACATGTTGTTAACAAAAGAAGGAGAAAATACTCATGACAATTACAGTCTTCATTTCTGCAGCTGATCACGTGGTCATAGCTGGTATTGATGACTACCTTCCTCTACTACCCATTCTGTGTTCCCTTTAGCAGGTGGTGTTCTTTTCCTGGTGGAGTGACCCAAACCTTCATTCCTGAAGGGTGCGGGCAATTTGTAGACCTGCCTGGACTGGACTGTTGTAGTTTCCCACTGACCTTAGTCACAAGGCATGGTAATTAGAGATGCCCTAATGGAGCTCCTTTATTCGATGCGTACTCTTCCTTACCTGCTCCTTGTGGTGTAGTAGACTGATTTCATCTTGATAGTCCAGGTCAGTCACACCAGCCAACACTGTAACTCCCTTCTTAGCCTGTTCACTTAAAGGTAGGAGGAGCCCAAAGTGTCCAGGTGGCAGTCTTAACCTCCAGTTTAATGCAATCATCGTTATGTCTCCTTGTGGCAGTGTTCCTCCCTCTGGAACTAAGACCTCTAGGTCAGCAGAACGTAATGTGGGAATTGGAAGCAAAATTTTGCTAGTGAAACACTCGGGAGAATGGTGAGTTGTGCCACTCCCACTGATGCATTATATATATGCCTCTTCCACTATTTATTTGATGTGAGTTTTTGACCTGTATAATTTTACTTCTGCCTGGAGAACTTCTTTTAATATTTTTGCAAGGATAGTGTGGATAAATTTGCTTACTTTCTGATTGCCATGAAATGTCTGTTTTTTCCTCACTTTGTTGAATGATTTTGCTGGAGATAGAATTCTAGGTTGTTTTTTGTTTGTTTGTTTACAATGTAAATATTTGATTCCACTCTCATGGTTGCATGGTTTCTGGCCAGGGGGTCACTGTAATTCTTATCTTTTTTCCTCTATAGTTTGGATGTTTTTCGCTCTCTGGCTTCTTTCAATATTTTTTCTTTGTCTTTGGTTTTCTACCATTTAAATATGATATGTCTAGATGTAATATTTTTTATACTTACCCTGCTAGGTATTCTCTGAGCTTCCTAGTTTTGTCCTTGTATACCTTCTGTTAATTTTGTTAAGTTCTCTAGCATTATTACTTTAAATATTTCTTCTGTTCTTGTTTCTTCTTCAGATTACATGTATGTTACACTTTTAAAAAATGTTCTGTATATTCTGCTCTGTTTTATTTATTATTTTTTCTCCTTATTGCATTTCAGTTTGTGAAGTTACTGACCTGTATTTAAGCTCCCTGATTTTCTTTGTTTGTGGTCAGCCTACAGATGAACCTATCAAAAGCATCTTTCATTTTTGTTATAATGTTTACATTTTAAACATTTCTTACTGATTATGCCTTTAAATTTCCATCCTCTATTTTCATTACCAAGCTATTCATATGTGTGTTCTATATTTTCCTCTAGAGACTTTAATATATTAATGATAATTATTTTAGTTATTTAAAACTGTCTGACAGTTCCATCATCTGGGTCATATCTTAGTCTTGTTATGATGTTGTTTTGTCTCCTTAGATATTTTTTGTTTGCTTGTCTTTTCACCTGCTGTGAAGTTTTTGTTCTAACTTGGACATTTATATTGGATATTAGGAACTGAGTTAAGTAGGCACTTAATGTAAGAATTTATCTTACTGAAATTAGGAGTTTCACTGTGTTAATAGTTTACTATAGCCATAGGTGCCAAAGATTTTAATTTCTCTAGTTATCTTTTTGTGTGTCTCCTCTTACCTTCTGTAAATCCTCCTCCGCAGAGTTTGAATTTTGCAGTTGTTTTAGCTGCAATTCACTGTTATACCAGATCCCTTTTTATGTGGTGGTCATACATGGAGAAGCAGAAGTGACCTATAATCTTCTAAATTGCAGTCATTTAATCATCTTGTACCTCTGAGCTGTGACCTATACAAGCGTTTCTCCATTGCTATAGCCTTTTTATCCCTTTTATATTAGGCAGGAAGCAAGAAAGAGGTGGAGTTGAAGGAATATCATTCCTTCAGGTAATAGAAGTTTCTGGAAAAGGCTTTGTTTTCTAGATGTAGGCATTCATTATGGAGAATGCCGTTGGCATATTTTGCAATGATTACTCTCTCTTCTGTCTGCCACAACCGTAACTGGATCTCTCTTAGATGTTATAGCGATCCTCTTGTTCCCAAATGGTACGATTCCTGAATGACAAAACTCTTTAAAAAATGTGCCCCCTTACCACGATGGCAGCTCCAGGGTGTTTCCAACTTTTACGTTAATCTATGTTCAGTTACAGCAATCCATCAAAATTACCACTTAAGCGCTTCTAGCAGTTTACATTTCCAGTGGGTGGCATCTGCTCTAGGTAAGTATATCTTGGCTGTAACTGTGAATTTGCCTGTCTCTACATCAAGTGGCAGTTTACCCTGCAATCTCAGTTCTCTGATGGGTGCTAGAAAAGTTATTGATTTTCAGTAAGTTCAGTTTTTTGTCTTTGTAAGCACAGAGTGACAATTTCTAAGCTCTTTACATGTCAGAATTAAAACAGAAGCAAATCATTTTATTTTTCAATTATTAGTAAAACATTTGCCACAGTTTACCAATTATGGTAGTATATGATATACTGATGGCTAGGGGAAGTGGGAAAATTAGTATAATCATCATCATGGTCATTATCATTTTCAAAACGTTGCAAAGGAAAGAAATCATAATATGACTCTTTTCTAAATTGTCATGAATGATGAGATGGGGAAAATAACTTAGAATAGCTCTATTTGTATTGTATCCTCTTTTCTTAAATAAGAATTCTTCACCTTCTATAAGGCTGATAAAATAAATGTCAATCAGAACCTGCATAAAAATAGTTTTCCAGCTAAAGGAATTTTATGAAATAAAAAGCATATGTATATTTTCTATGAATAATGAAATGTAATTGTAACTTAAACGTCTACTTTTGTAGAAAAACAGAAGTGAGAGGGACTACTGAATCTCAAGAGAGAAATGTGGGTTTGGCATGTTGGTTTTAATAATTTATGAGGAATAAGTTATTCCAGTCCAGTTTGATCCACTTTTCTTCAAAACTTGACACACATTTTTGATCTTCTCATCTTTCCTTCTCACCATCTGAATTTTTGGCTGTAATAATTTTTCTATTGTTATCGTCTCTAATCACCTTTTATCAGCCCTTCTCATGTATGCCTTCTTTCTTCTGCTGTACTTGGTGTTCATGTATTTATTTGAAGGTTATCTGTCTTAGCCTATTTTGTGTTACCATAAAAGAATACTAGAGACTGAGTAATTTATAAAGGAAAAAGGCTTATTTAGCTCATGATTTTGCAGGCTAATAAGTTTAATTGCATGCCCCTGGCTTCTGGAAAGGGTCTTTATACTACATGACAACTTGGTGGAGAAGGTCAAAGGGGAAGCAGATACATGCAAACAAGGAGATTCCTGAGAAGAGTCCTGGCTTTATTACAACCCACGCTCTCAGGAACTGACCCATCCCCGTGAGAACTAATCCAGTCTCACGATAATGAGAAACCACTATTTCAAGAATAGCTCAAAGACATTCATAAGGGATTTGTCCCTATAACGAAACACTTCCCACTGGGCCCTACCTCGCAACACCACCGTATGGGGATCAATTTCAACATGAGTTTTATGGGGTAAAATAAGCCATATCCTTACCATAGTAGTGTCCAATTTTCTTCTTAAACTTTTAAAAGAGTAGAAACTCAGTATCTCACCTGGTATACTTTATAATCTAAGGATGGAAGACACCATTACACAAAAATTCTTTGAGATCTCAGAAATAATCAGTGTCTCAGCATTGAATATGCAATTAAAAAAACAAGGCAAATATCTCACAGTGTACAAAAATAGTTATACACCATGAACAAGGTAGATTTGTTCCAAGTATGCAAGGCTAGTTCAATAGTCAACAGTGAATCAATGTATTCCTACACATCAAAGACTCAAGAAGGGAAATCATATGATTATATTAGCTGATACTGATAGAGCGTTACAGTCCAACAGACATCCGTAATGAAAAAGTCTCAGAAACCTAGGAATAAAGGAAACTTAAAAACTTTGATAAAGAACATCTGCAAAAAACCTACAGCTAACATCATAATTAATGATGCAAAATTGAACACCTTACACTAAATTGACAACAATGCAGGGAAGTCCGCTCTCACCACTAAGTTGGACCCAAAGTCCTAGTTAGAGAAATAAGACAAGAAAAGGAAATAAAGGTATTCATATTGTAAAACAAGACGTAAAATATCTTTAGTTACAGATGACATAATTGTCTATGAAGGAAATCCCAGTCCACCAATAAAAAAAACTGGAACACATTAGCATGTATGTCAAGGTTGCAGGACACGAGATTAATGTACAAAGGCCAATTACTTTCCTACTACCCTTAATTAACAATTGGACTTGCTTACTTTTAAGAAACATTTATGATGGCACCAAAATTGAAATAATTAGGTATAAATCTAACAAAATGCATGCAGGCTCTATATGTGGGAAATTATAAAAATCTGAAGAAATAAAATAAAGAATATCTGAATAAAAGCTGTCATATTCTGTGTTTATAGATTAGAAGACTCAATAATGTTAAGATATCAGTTCTTCACAATTTAATCTATAGTCTTAATGCTATTCCAATAAAAATTTCTGCAATTTTGTAGATATTAACAAACAGACTAAAACTTACATGAAAAGGCAAAACATGTAAAATAGCTAACACCTAACTGATGAAGAAAATACATTACTCAATTTTGAGACTTACAAGTAGCTATAACAATCAATAAAATGTGGTGTTGGCAAATGAATAAACAGATAGATCAGCTGAACAAAATAGAGAGCCCAGAAATGGATCCACACAAAAAGTCAACTGATGTTTGACAAAGAAGCAAAAGAAATTCAATAGAGGAAAGAGAGCCTCTTACTTCATTTCGAAAATAAAGATAGCATTTTAAATAAATGGTGCTAGAGCAATCAGATGTCCACACAAAAAAATAAGCTAGACAAGATAAAGATCATACACCTTTTACAAAAATTAACTCAAAAGGAATCATAGACAAAACTGTAAAAAAAAAAAAAAAGCTATAAAACTTCTAGAAGAAAATATAGGAAAACATATAAGTAACCTTAGCCTTAAAACGAGTGTTTACATATAATACCAATAGTGTGATTCATGAAAGAAAAAATTGATAAATTGGAGTATATTAAAATGATCAGTTTCTGCTCTGTAAAAGACTCTAAGAAAATAAAAAGATGGACCATGGGCCGGAAGAAGATATTCGCAAATCACAATCTGAATATACAAAGCACATTTGAAACTCAACAATACAAAAATTAAAATGAACAAAACATCCAGAAAGATGCCTTGACAAAAAATATATACAAATGGAAGAGAGGTGTATACAATGATTCTCAACATAATTTTTTTTGGAGAACAAAGTTAAAACAATAGTGAATTACCACTTTATGCCTATTAAAATGACTAAACTCCCCCAAACATTGACAATATCAATTACTGCTGAGGATGCAGAATAACAGGAACTCTCATTCATTATTAGTGGAAATAAAAAATCCTTCAACCACATTAGAAGACAGTTTAGCAATTTCTTCCAAAGCTAAACATAATCTTTTCACGGGATACAGCAATCACACAGGTATTTATCCAACTGATCTGCAAATTTGTGCCCACAAAAAAATCATTCTTGCAAATATTTACAGCAGCTTTATTTAAAATTTTCAAAATTGGAAGCATCTGAGATGCTATTTAATAGCTAAGTGAATAACCAAATTGTGGTACATCTGTACAATAAAATGTTTTCAAAACCAAAAGGAAATGAGTTATTAAGTCATGAAAAAATAATAATGGATCTTATAATAAATACTTATTTCTAAGTGAAAGAGTTCTGCCTGGGATGTTGCAGTGTACAAGGATTCAAATTCTCCACGTCTTTGGAAAAATTTTTTCTTTCCCATTAAAAAAAGTATTATAATGACCATCTTAGTAATTTTGAAGTAGTATCTGATTGGGGTTTGAATTTGCATTTCTTTAATGACTCAGGATGTTGAACATCTTTTCGTGGGTTTATTGACCATTTGTGTGTCTTCCCTAGAAAAACATCAAATCAATTCTGTCCATTTTTTAATTGAGTTAGTTGTTTTTGTTTTCGTTTTGCCATGAGAAGTTTTTATACATTCTGGATACTAGAATGCTATCAAATATGTGATTTGCAAATACTTTCTACCATTCTATGAATTGCCTTTCTCACTTTCTTGATAATGTTCTTTAATGCATAAAGTTTTAATTTTGATAACACCAAATATATATATTCATATATATATATTTGGTTGTTCGTGCCTTCATATCTAGGTTTCATATCCAAAGCTCCTTTGCCAAATCCAAAGTCATTAAGACTTACCTTTATATTTTCTTCTAAGAGTTTTGTGGTTTTAGCTCTATATTTAGTACATCTTTATAATTAATTTTTATATCTGCTGTAAGGTAGCAGTTCAACTTTATTTTGCATGTAATATCTAGTTTTTCCAATACTATTTTTTAAGAAAAATCTTTTTTTTTTTATTGAATAGTCTTGGTACCCTTGTGAAAATCAGGTTGCCAAAGACATATGTGTTTATTTCTGGACTCTCAAGTCTATTTCATTGGTGTATATGTTCATCATTCTTTTGATCACAGTAGTTTTTTAGTAAGTTTTGAGATTGGGGACTGTGGGTTTCTCAAATTTGTTCCTCCTCTGGCTTCTATGTTGTATCTCTTTATAGAATATCCTTCTTTGTCCTGGCAGGCAGTTAAACTCCTTGCATAACAATGGGAGATTTTCAGCTATTGTAAGATGGATCTAGGTTATCTTTAGTCTAGAGATAGTTTTATTTGACTACTGAAGCCTGACCTATCTTGGTCTCTATTGAAAACATATATATACACACACACATATATACACACCATATATATACATATATATACTGTATATATACACATATGTATGTATATATACATATATACAGTATGCATACATATATGTATGTATATACATACATATATATACACAAACATATGTGTGTGTGTGTGTGTGTGTGTGTGTGTGTGTGTGTATACTGTAAGTTCCCTTTCTCTGGCTGACAAGAACTTGTGTTATTCCCAGATCTTTCTCAGCGCTCTGGAATTGTTTTGCTTATAGATCTCCATTAGATGTTTTTTCATATAGTTGTTCTTTGCCAGCCTCAGGATGCGTGACAGATTGGTATTCAGAAAAAGATACGATGATATTCTTTCTCTGTTTTGCTCCCTCCTCTCTGGTATTCTACCCTATAAATTGTAGAAACTTTTGCCTCTCAAAACTCTTAAGCTTTGTTTCCTCAACTAAGATTTTAAACTCTGCTTTGTTCCACCCTCCTTGCCTATGGTTGAGAAATCACCTCCAGTCAGAAAATAAGCATTAATGTCTATTCTATGGGTCTACTGTTTTCATTAATAATGTCTAGTGTTATTTCTTAGACTAAAATTTATTTTCTGTACACTTCCACCTTTTGTTTGTATAAGTCTCCCATAAAATTGGCTTGATTTGTTGCTTTGCATACTCTGCAAAACTCTGAGTTCTGCGTGACTATTCCCAGTAAGAAAACTGTTAAATGGGCCACAGTATCCACTCTTCTCTCCTCCATTATTTTTCTGAAGGAAAGCAAGAATGCTTTTTTTGCTTTACTGTTAAGGAACTTTACAGGGTATTTATTTTCAATGAAGTAGTTACACTGTTTAATAATTTTTTAGCCTAAACCCAGAAGCTGAACCAGTTTCCTTTCTTATTGATTCAATGTTATAAAAGCCAGAAAGTGAAAATGCTTATTTTTTCAGACACTCTTACAGCTGTATGTTGTCTTCCATAGACAATGAAATGTAAGCAAAAGTCATACAGTGGCTCTTACGGGGAAATTTATAAAAGTAGTAAAATACACCTGGGCCTTTCAACCTTTGCTTCTTGATTTGTTTTGTTTTGTTTTCTTTGTTTATTTTTTGGATATGGGCTTAATACCTGAAGCGTGACAGTTATTTTACAACTGCGAAGTAGCAAGCATTAACATAATGGCTACATGCCACCAGTGATGGTGCAGACAGATAGTGAAGTGGGATCCTCAAACCTGGGTCACTCAGCAGCTGCGTTTTGAAGGGCTGCCCTCATTTGAGCTTCTGTTAAAGTAAGATAAATAAATAATTATTTCAGCCACTATTATTTACATTTTCTTTTGCTTTCAGTAAAATGAATTTGTATCTGATTCAAATATATTCTCTATCTTACAATTTCCGATCGACATATATTGTATTACAGACAATTCTATTGGAATGTTTACTCTAAAAATATAAAATTGCCCAAACTGTTGCTCCTAGGAAAGGATAAGATGACTAATTCCCTTTCATAGGAGACGTTCTGAACTAAAGAATGGATAACCTCATTTGTCACAGAGCCTTTAATAAGCCCAAATATTGAACTCTTTAGGGTATTCCTAATAGAATATATCTTTCTGAATCATTATTAAATAATACCTATCATAAATATTTTTTAATCCTTTAGTTGAATATTTGCTTCCTATCCCCCTAGAGTCTTAAATATCTGAAATGGATTTGGTACCACCTTACTCTTTTACTTATCTACATTTCTAACTTTTTATAATTTAAGTTAGCAAAATTGGGAAGAAGATTTTTTCCTAAATTTTGTTCAGTATGAAGAACTGTAAAAGGAATTGTTATCACCCATTACTAAGAGACTCTGGGAGCCTGGCTCTCTGATCATACCATCTTCCATTTGAATCAAGGCTGGTATTTACTAGCTGTGTGAGCTAGGTAAGTGACTAAATTTCACAAAATCTCCATTTTCCTTCAAAATGTGAATAAAATATAAGGTTGTGAGATGTAAATGAAACCATATTTGTTTATGTTAGTGTCTGAGACATACTAGATCTTAATATGTGCTTGCTATTGTTACTTTTAGTGTCAATTATTATTCAGCAACTCAGATTGTAGCATACTCTGTTAGTTCAAATTACGTTCTTAATTTGTATTAGCCATCACAGTCAGTCTGGACAAAATTACATTATCCCACGGAACTTTTGTCATTACACACATGTAGAATTTGTTTAGCACAATATGAAATGAATACCATCATGCAACACTTAAAGACAAAGATATGCTCTGAAATGCATTGTTAGTCAGTTTTGTCTTGTGGGAACATCAGAGTGTACTTACACAAACCTAACTGGTAGAGCCTACTACACACCTAGGCTACAAACCTATACAGCATGTTACTGTACTGAATACTGTAGGCAACTGTAACACAATGTTAAATATTTGTGTATCTAAATATATCTAAAAATAGAAATGGTACAGTAAGTATAGAAAGTAAAAGCTAAAAAAGGGTATACCTGTATAGAGCACTTACCATGAATGGAGCTTGCAGGACTGGAAGTTGCTTGAGTGGTGAGTGAATGTGAAGATGAAGGACATCATTGTACACCATCATAGGCTTTATAAAGACTGTACATTAGTCTACAGTACATTTATTTAAAAAGTTATTCCTTCAATTATAAATTAACCTTAGCTTACTGTAACTTTTTTACTTTATAAACTTTTTTCATTTTTTAAGCTTCTTTACTCTTTGGCAATAACCCAACTTAAAACACAAACATATTGCAAAGCCATACAAAAATAATTTCTGTCTCTATATCCTTATTCTATTAGTCTTTTTCTCTTTTTATTTTTAATTTTTACTTTTTATACCGTTTTATTAAAAATTAATACACAAACACACATATTATCTTAGGCCTACTCAGGGTCAGGATTATCAATATCACTGTCGTTCACATCCATATCTTGTCCTACTGGAAAGTCTTCAGGGGCCGTAACACACATAGTATTGTCATTTGCTACAACAACAATGCCTTCCTCTGGAATACCTCCTGGAGGACCTGCATGAGGCTGTTTTGCAGTTAACATCTTTTTAATAAGTAGAAGGAGTACACTCTAAAATAATAATAAAAAGTAGAACATAGTAAATTAATAGACCAGTAACATAGTTGTTTATTATCATTATTAAGTATTATGTACGTACATGATTGTATGTGCTATATTTTTTATGACTAGAAGCACCAGTTTGTTTGCACTAACTTCACCACAAACATGTAAGTAATGCCTTGTACTATGATGTTAGATGGGTATAACGTCACCAGGCAATAGGAAATTTCTGGATTCATTATAATTTTATGAGACCACCTTTGTCCATGTGGTCCATCTTTGACTGAAATGTCATTATGTGGCACCTGGCTTTACTAATATCCAATTAATCCCATCATTGTAAATGATATGATCAAAATAACATGTACATCACTGGATACCAATGTATCTGTAGAATTTGGACCATATAGACAACCTCTACTAATCTGACTTTGTACTTTGTACATGATTCCATAAACTTGCTAAGAATTGAGTTTCATAAACTGAAACAGAACTTAAAAGCAGGATATGTGAGTAGCTTGCTAGGTAATCCTATGATAAGTCCATCATGCAAAAATTCAAAGGTAGATGCATTAATGTTAAGAAGAGGCTTAAACCTTGTACACTTAAAGGTTTTATGTGATGCGACGTATTAGTTTGCTAGAGCTGCCATAACAGTATCACGAACTAGGTGCTTAAATGCAGAAATTTATTTTATCAGAATTTTGGAGGCTAGAAGTCTAAGATCGAGATGTCAACAGGGCTGATTTCTTCTCATGACTTTCTCCTGGACTTGTAGATGACTGTCTTTCGTTTGCGTCAGATGAACTTTCCTCTGCACAGTCTGTGTCCTAATCTCCTCTGCTTATAAGGACACCAGTCATACTGGATAAGGGCCCACTGTAATGACTTCATTTTAACTTAATTACCTCTGTAAAGACCCATCTCCAAACACTGTCACATTGTGAGCTACTGAGTATTAGGATATCAGCAAATTAATTTTAAGGGGACATAATATAGCCCATAAAATGTGAGTAGATTATATTGTGAAACAGTGGCTATAGAATGAAGCATTCCTTAACATTACACATTCAGAGCTTTGTCCAACAGTAATTTTTAAATTATATACTAATTCAAATGACTTTCTTGCTGTAAAAATATTAAGGCGGTGGCGCTATACTAATTGATGGATTTCCTTTGAAAGTATCTAATAGCTTATTTTAAAAATCATTTGAAGAGTTTAATTTTTAAATTAATGCTTTAATGCTTTGAGAATATTCTATTCTCTCTGCATGGTCAGCAAACCAAAATATGGCTTAGATGGTTAGAAACACCTATTTGAAACTTATGCAAAGCATCAACATTTAGTGTGTTTACAGAACTTAATAGATTTATCAATTACACTTTTGGACATCAAGGGTTAACACTTTAAAAACTAAGTCCCTAATAATAAGCCAGCTGTTATATATTTTGCTTAATTATGTTTTCTCTTTTCATTGTATTTCTGAAAATGTGATTTTGGTAAATTCCTACTTACTGTAATTATTATCATGTGAGTATTAGTAGTACAATTATTCTTTTAACTTATAATAATTGATTGTATGCCAGTTCATTTATACACAGCATATGAGAAATCATTGAAAGCATAATATTTATTTTCTTTGTTTAATATGCCATAGTGTTTCAACAATTGTGATGTTGGGGGAAAAAAAGAGTAATGTTTGATGGGGCACACGGAACTATTCCCCAGAGGCTCACGAAGAATAGCATGTGATAACTTCCCGGGAAGCATTTGAATAGTGGTGAGATCTTCTTTGATTGCTACACAGTTGTAATACAAATTAGGTAAAAATATAAAATTGTGTAGAAGTATTCTAGAGTCATTGTATCTATTTTCCCTAGTATGTATTTTTCCTGAAAGTTACTTCCCTTTAGTGGATATTTATTATGCATAATTATGAATATATATTTATTGAATAAGAATGTTTGTCATTACAAGTTTTCACAGTAGCTGGTTATAGAACACAGCATGCAGGTTAGCTCCCTCCTTTGTTTTTATTTCCACTGGTTTATGTTTTCAATAGGTGAATTAGAAAACCTCAGAAAATTGGTTACTGAAAATTGAAATGGGAATGGTAGGATCTATTCTGAAACCTGTCTTTTGGTGTTTACCTCAATGTGTGCTTCTGTGTTTTTGCTTGATTTACATTTAGCAATATCTAAGTGCAAATAGTAATCATACACCAAAGTAAATGGGACTATATGCAATTGCTTCCTCCGTTTCTTCAATTGCAATTGCAATCCCATAGATTCCAATCTTGACAGGTAGCATAATTAGAAAATTCTCTTTGTCTTATTAAATGTGACTCTTCTCAATAGAATTCACTTCATTGCCAGCAAAGAACAGAAAATATACTTCAAATCTAAAATGGAAAATCAAGGGGGACTGTTTTATTTTTATCTGTCTTTGTGCAAGCGACATTATTATCAAAGGATATTGTAATGCTGAAAATGTACTTTGGGGATTTAAATCATGCATTAGCCTGAAAAGCAAAAAGTGCTGTAGGGCCCATGCAATATATTTTCTCATTAATCTGATTGAAAGATTATCCTTCCTATAGCTATGAAAAGTCTAATACTCGTATATCCATCTTCTCTGCTAGTAAAATTCAGCTTTGTGCAAAGTCATTGTCTCTTGTGTCAGGGGTTCAACACTTTTTTTTTCTCTCAGCGTAAGCCCGTCTGTATTAAAATAAATTCAGAACAGGCCGCCATTTCACGCACACATTTTGATTATTTCATAAGCTGCTGTGGAAATGGAAGTATCAGCAAGTCATGCAGTTTCCTGGTAATGTAATGCTGTCATTACCTCAGTGGTCATGTGAAAAGTTTAGCTGTACCATCTTTGACAAATGTTCAGTGAGTCAAAACAGTGCATTTAAATGAAATGCAGATATGAATGAGCCATTATTGCAATCACAACTCTGGCTTCTAAATTATCTTATACGAATATATACACTCTCTCTGTAGCCTGACATTTGTAATATATAACCAGCTCTGCATTTCCTCTTCCTTCACCCACCCTGCCTCTTCGCATCATCCTCCAGATTCAGGATGAAGGAAGGTATTGTGAGCAGAGGCTGCATGCAGTAATTGAAGACACTCTTGATGCTTTCATGCAATCAGAGTGGCACATTATTTGTGATGAAAATTAAGTAAAGAAACAAAGCAGACATATAGGTTGCCTTGCTATGGTCAATGCCTTTACAAAAGATTAGCAAATCTATGTGAGTAAGCCTCATTAAAAGCAAACTCCAACCACTTACATGCTTTTCCGCATAAGAGACTCTCTAAAATTTTTGTATACCCTTAGTAGTAACTTGCAGCACTTTGTGATTTTGATGAAACTATGCCACATGTCTTAAACTGAATGATTTCTATTCACCGCACTTCGAGTGCTGATACCAAGAACAGTATAGATGGCTCCAGCCATAACTGTCACACAGATAATATTTTTTTATGCCTCAAGACACTAAGATGGTTCTGTAGATAACCAAAAGAAATAAGCTGCCACCATCACTAATCTGCAGCTTTGAAACACTATAGTTTTTGCATGGTTAAGAGGAGGTAAAATCACCTACCAGTATAATAGAGAATACATTTTAAAAGTGAACAGGAGCTGGAAGAATTAAGGCTTTCATATTTATTTGTAATCCATATACACCATGGATCAAATCGTCCATATCCTATTTTATGTGTTTATGTATGACAATTGGAAATGCAAAATGAGCTGGGGCCTTTACATTTCCCCAGGACATTTTTGCTAATGTAGTGAAATGAAAATCTAAGGAGTATTTGGCTTTAGTGTTCCCTTCAGAGGTTAACTTTGGGGATCTTAAGTGTGTTCTTATGGCTGGATTTGTAATGTATGTAGCAGATTAGAGTGCATTATGATATTCAGATGCAACACCAGAGCAATATAAAAAAATTGCTGTCTATATTTTTCTCACCCAACAAATATTGCTTGAGGGCTTTTTACATGGATAAAATTGAATTTTGCATCCCTCTTGCATAATGTGACTTATCAACTACTTTCTGTATGTGTGAGCCTGGGGTTTGTTGAGCAAAAATCATAAGCAAACTTTGATGAACATCTTTTATAAAGCTAGGATACTAGATCCATAGAAAGAACATAATTAGTTTTATGTCCAAGACTATATTTTGAGGTGAAATATATCATTTCCTGTCACAATGGAATGCATCATTCCAGGCAAGAAAAATAATAATGCTTGATACTTGTTCATAAGGAAAATAAATAAATATAAAATCAAAACAAAATTTTAAATACTAAATTTATTCATACATAATTTAAATAATTGTTTTTCATATTCAGTTTGGAAATATCTAATCAGAAATCTTTTCATTTCAGAACATAGTCTGACATTCAAGACACAGGGAAACAGAAAGAAAAAATCATGATAAACCAAATATAATATAATGGACCCTACAATGAAGTCATTTTCAGATTATTTGTTTTAAGAATGTGACAGTTTTCTGGGGAAAAGAAAAGTTTGACTTGAAAATGTAGAACAAAATACAGAATTTTTTTAATCGAACATAAGAACTATCAATACTAATCTGCTAATTTGTGCCCCAAAATGCAATCATATTGTTGGGACAAAAACACAATGCATTCAGGAAGCTATTAAACGCACAGCAGTATTTGAAATCGAACCACAGTGACTTGTTGTTATGGCATGCTGACATTATTGGTTCTTGTATGTAGTTACATAATGATCTCTGAAGCCAGCTTTAAAAACTGTTCTGTTCTATAAAACCAGTTAACAGATGTCAAAATCTGATGACAGAGTCAACTTTCTAAAACCCTTACCTTAAACCTATGTTTAAGAAATTCTTTTCCAATTAAAAAAATAAAATAAATTGTTATAATTTGTTTCCTCTATAAAGGGTCTCTGGCATAGTAGACTCTTTTGTCTTCTATTTCCAATTTATTATGAATGTCATCAGCCAATGATCTTTGACCCACATGTACCACTGAAATTATGTCAGTGCTTGAGGAAAAAAAACACATTATCATTATTTGATATAATTTTTTCTAACTGCATTACTAATGTAACATACACTTTATATTCTGTGTAAAAATTCATATTTTGCTAGAGAAAGTCTACATTAAAATATACAAAAGACAATATAATGCGAAATCATTTTATCCATAGCACTTTCATACATTTTATGGTTATATATTGTAACAGTAGAATCTGCTGTGATTTCAGCTCATAATATCAAAGAATACAACAATGATGGCATCCAGTAGTGTTGTGAACAATTGTTTTGGATAATTATTTTCTGACCCAAAGTAAAAAGTTTCTCAAATTAGACAGCCATGAACGTAAAAATAAAATGGAATTATATTGAAATCAATTAAACATTCTCTTCTCCTTTCAAACTTCTAAATGAAACAACTCAAAAGTAGTACACAAAAAAGAAAATCATTTTCAGTGTTTTTGCATATTTCTCAAATAAATAAGATGGCATTTAGAAAATGGAATTGCTATAGAAAAACTGCTTTTTGTTCTGTGAAAGCCCTTGCTTTTGTAATTGTAAATGAAGCTGTTTCGTCTGGTTTATATGCTGCTTTTCCCACTGTTGCAGCTTAGGGCAATACAAATGATTAGTTGCCTGATTCTGGATTCATATAGGCTCAACTATGAGAACTAGACTAGGGCATTTAAATGACTGAACTGATGTGAGACCATAAACCATTCCAGACCATTTATACAAATGGAACTGGCCAGGCATTTTATCAAATCTCCCATTACAGGGAATAGCCCTGTATTAGCTCCATGCATTTTTTTTTTTTTACCTCTCCCAAAATATTGGGGTGCACTTTATGTTAGTTTTTATTTTTAAAAAGTTTTGGCACCAATACCCCCCCCACAATGATATTTTCGGATCACACTCTCAAGTAATCAAAACATCATGTTTCATTCAGCCACTTCAGTGTAGATGTCTCCATAAGAAATGTTTCCCTCAAAAGAAACCATCATTTCCTATAAATTAAGTTCCTGCGGAGTTTCCCTGGAACACAAAAGTGTGGATTTCTACTGTGCTCAAAAGATAGAATTTGCATATAAAAAATCAATCATTCTATTTTAGGTTGAACATCAAAATTATCTCCCTGTGCCTTCGTAGTTGTAATTTAACATTCCTAAAGAGTTTGAATGTCAATGAATACTCTCCAAACCCTCATTTCTGCCTTTCACCAGAAGGTCTGAGATGTCAGTTTGAAAAATTGCAGGAACTCTATGAAGTTTTGTTAAAAAAAAAATCACATAATTTAAACAGCCTACTAAATTAGCACAATTGAAATTTAGACTTTAATACCATGGTTTGTGAACTTGAGCTTCTGCCTCTCTGTGTTTAGTAGAATAGTAACTGAGCAATTATATATATGAAAAGGATTAGAAGGAAATAACACTGAATTTTATAAGCCACCCAGACAGATCAGTCACTTCACTAATAATAACAATAATAAACACTATTTAAAACATGAATCGCAATGAACAACCAAACAGCAATAACAAATTGAAAGAACCACTTTTATGAAAGTCTGTAAGAAAAATTAAGAACTAAGTTTTCTTTTATTAACAGATAATGAATAGTTTTCATTTTTATGCCAAAATTTCCCAGATAATTGTTCTAATAATTGTTTCACTTTTACTATGAGGATCAGCCCTAACAATATTGTGCTATGTCACAATTTCAAGTTTGTTGTGAAAAAAAATCAATACTTGAAGAAATTAGGCCAATATTTTCTCCATCACCAAAGCTGGATTGCAAGTGAAATCTTCATATTCATCTCTATTCTTTACTTTCTCAAGAAAAATGACCCAATTTGTGTTTTAATTCTATACTTTTATTTGTGCCTCTGACCCCTGTTACTGTTTCCATGACATAATTTCTTGAATTGATATTAACTCATTCCTATACTTTGAAAATCACTTGCTGTGCCTGGCATTTTACAAGGTAGATAGCAAGTAGTCATAGTCTTCAAATAGTTCAAAATCTGGTGAAAGAGAAAGACTTGCTCGGCATGATGACTCATGCTAGTATTTTCAGCACTATAGGAGGCTGGGTTGGTAGGTTCACTTGAGTCCAGGAGTTTGAGACTAGCCTGGGCAACATAGCAAGATCCTATTTTTACAAAATCAAAAACTTGTTTGGGTATGGTGGTGCACACCTGTAGTTCCAGCTACTGGGGAAGCTGAGGTTGGAGAATCACTTGACACTAGGATGTCAAGGCTGCAGTGAGCAATGATTGTGCCACTGCACACTCCAGCCTGGTCTATAGTGTGAGGCTCTGTCTCGAAAATTAAAAAAAAAAAAAAAAAAAAGGAAAAGAAAAGGAGGAATGGACTTGTAGACTGACATAGAGTTGGCCCTTCATATCCATGAGTTCTGCATCTGTGGGTTCAACCATCTGAGGATCAAAAATATTCAGATAAAAGTGTCTGTACTGAATATGTACAGACTTTTTTGGCCATTATTCCATAAACACAGTATAGCAACTATTTGCGTAGTATTTACATTTTATTAGGTATTGTAAGTAATCTAGAGATGATTTAAAGTATGCAGGTAGATGTGTGTAGGTTATACGGAAAAACAACATCATTTTATATCACAGATTTGAGCATATGTGGCTTTGGATATTTGCAAGGACTCCTGGAACCGATACTGAGGGATGACTGTATTCATCTCATGGATAGAAAATAGTAAGGCACAGAATCAAGTAGAGAAGGGATGATTTTGATTATATTGATGGTGGTTTCTTGGAATGGAAAGGAAATGGTAAGAAAAGACCATCTAAAGGAGAAAATATGACAGCAGAATTTGGAAAAATAAGTTTATGTTTGCCAAGGAAATGATGGTCTTAAGGGAATCCCATGCAGAACAAACAGTATATGCAACATCATGAAGGATGGGTCTGCGGTTTACTAGGAGAACATAAAGAATGGGAAGGAATAGATTAAGTACAACTCAAAATGAGCAAAGATCATGTCATAAAGGGATGTTTTGTCATGGTAAGGATCTTAATTTTTATTATTTAGGCACCTAGTATGGAGGATTGTCACGAAAATGTTTAGCATGGGATATGGATGCAAACATTAAGAATATCTGGCCTAGTTTCAGATAAGGAATATATGCGAGGGATTTAGAAATGTTGAGGAGACGGTACCCATGGGGTCCAGCTTGAGTAAGGAAAATCAGAAAATTACTCCTTGAAATTTTCCTATGCACACTGAAGAAAGCTAGACGCTTCTCCTTTGTGTGTTCATAGCACCACCTACTTACCATTACAATAGAAATCATCACATTTTGGTATTGGTGTACCTGCCTATAACTTGTCATCGTCCCCAGCCCCAACCCATTCACTAGAGAGTAAACTCATTGAATGTAAGGTTTGTGTTTTTTCTCTCTATACTCACAAACTCCAATGTGGTGCATAGTGGGGTTCGATGAGTGCTTAAATAAATTATTAGGAATTTTATTGGAAAGTAATAAATCACTGTATAACATGATGCCTGTATGTCTTCTGGCTATTGCTACAACCTGGAATCAGCTGCATTTAGGTGTCTACTGAACTTGTGAAAATTATATGAGTAATAAAATTGTTATATTTTTCTCAAGTTAAGTGTCATATATGAAAGTGTGTAAACTTTATTTTTCACGTAAGAAATGTCTAAAAGTTGAGTTATAAAAGAGGAAGGCAACGAAAACTGATCGAGCACTCTATTTTGTTTGTTTCTTTTTTTTTGTTTTTTAGCTATGTGGCCTTGCTATGTCACCCAGTCTAGAACACAGTGGCTGTTCACAGGCGTGATCATACAGCTCCTGTCCTTAGTCTCCTGAGTAGCTGGGTCTACAGGCACACACCACTGCACCTAAGGTAAAGTTGATTGAATACTCTTCAATCTTCAAAATGCTGCAAAGCAGGTATTAAGATTTACAGGAGTTATTTGGTGGTGTCATTATGGGGTTATGACCAGAAGCCCAAGAATGCTTGACTCACCTCCCCCTTCCATTGGAGTTCCTAGTAGTGTCATAGGAAATTTTAAAATATTTTTTAAAAATTGCAAACCAGGAATGAAATAATGTCTTTCGTAAGAATCACATACATTTTTGAAAATGTAAGCGGAGCTCAAATAAAAGTCAAGCTAATGCATGTGGTCTAGGCCCCTGTCCTAAATAGAGCTACATACTTTGACTTGAATAGAAACCTTTGGATCTATTGTGAGCTTACAATCAGGGGAAGATGACCAGATCCCAGGAAAGTCCTTGTTCATTAAAACTGGTGTTTAAATACACCCAGGAACCAGCAGAGAGAAAGTTGCCTTTAGAACCCTTTCTTTACTAGTTGATTCCACTACTGCATTTAGAATAGAAGAGACTCATACTGGGGTCTAAGGTAGAAATCTATAAAAGGAGGCATGGGATTATTTTCATTTAACACAGTGTCTCTAACCAGAGATATCTTTGGCTCAATCTAATTTACATTCTGGCTAATATAAGCCCCCAATTTTTTCCCTATAGAGTAGATATTATTCCTACTATTTTATGCATGGCTACAGTGATGTTTAAATAAATTGAATGGCTTGTTCACGGGTACAGAGGTAGAGAAGCTGGAATTTGTACCACATTTTTCAGATTTTAAACCTATACTCTGGCTGAAATCCCAGGGGAGACCCTGACTGATTCCTGATGGTGCATGAGATACACTCAGTTGAGACCTGTTGAAACACTTAACTGTCCAGAACTGTCATCAAAAAAGATAACTGCTGTATAAACTACTAAATTTTGGGTAGTTTTATATACATCAATAGATAGCTGTGATACAGACATTCTCTGAGTGTTATCTTATTTAATATTGTATACTTTAATGAAACATGTGTTCTTACCGTTTAAGAAGTTAGAGGGAAGGGAGCTCACTTAACTTATTGTTGAAATCCATTCTAGACTCACAGTTGATCTGAGATCATTTGAAGTGGTCTGCAGAACATCCTAGATAATCAAAGGCTATGTAAACAAAGTATAATGCCAATTTTAAAACATTGAATCGACCAGGTGGGGTGGCTCATGCCTGTAATCCCATTAGTCTAGGAGGCCAAGGCAGGCAGATCACCTGAGGTCAGGAGTTCGAGACCAGCCTTCCTACTGATATTTGACTCTACCAGTTTTTCTCTGAATTTTAATGAAGACTGAGTAAACTTGAGAACTCTAAATAAAATCTGGGTGAAACAGCTAATTTTAAAAAGCAGTTGGAGGGATTTAAAACCCTGAAACCCTAGAAAGTTTCTCCTGCTTTCAACATGGTGAAACCCTGTCTCTACTAAAAGTACAAAAATTAGCCGGGCGTGATGGCAGGTGCCTGTAATCCCAGCTACTCAGGAGACTGAGGCAGGAGAATCACTTGAATCTGGGAAGCGGGGGTTGCAGTGAGCCGAGATTGCACCACTGCACTCCAATCTGGGGACAAGAGCGAGACTTTGTCTCAAAAAAAAAAAAAAAAAAAGTGGATTGAGATCATACTACATACTTTGCCAGAGAATTAAGACTTGGCAAACAATGAAGAATACTCTACTGACCCAAATTTTAACAAATATGTAAACTAACAGTTGTGTGTCATTTATTTTAAAAAAGCAGTGTTTCCAAGTTAGGACCCTATCAAAAATGGGATAAAAATATTCTTGAATATTTTGATTCTCAAAATGTAAACTAAGATATGATAGTTTGGCTTTCCCACAGCCTGCCAACAGACCTCTCTTCTTTTTCCCAGCTACCTTTAAAATAATGTATTTGAACTCAAACATGTAAATGCTATATGAATTTAGCTCTTTCCACAATGCTATTACAAAATGAAAGTTAATAGAAAATACAAGTGTTGAGATTTATCTGGGTGATTATTATTGTCATCAGCATATCCTTGTGGAATATAACATTTTTATCCTAATTATTGAAGGAGACTGTATGGGATAGTCCTTTCCAACATAAAATGAAATAAAGAAGATTCAAATGCCTTGATTAATCAAACACTTACATGTTGGTCAATGGAAGTCATACTTTTGAGTGTGAATTATGCAGAAAGTTAACATTATTAAAAGGGAGCAATAACCGTGCTGATGAATAATTCATTAGCATTCTTTCACCTTCCTTTAAAATAAGCTATTACTTGCATTGTGGGAAAGCAGATAATAGATTATAATTGATCCCTTTTTTCAGGAACTAGAAATGATCTTATATTTAAAATCCTTGTTTTAATTATCTAGCGTGATATTTTCATAACCAATATTATAACGTCAGGAGGTTCAGAAGATCCTGTGGAAGGGATATTTTGACATATTTAGTCTAAATAGGAAGATTGTAATGAGGAATTCCCACTTACTCTTGAGCTCAGCATTTAGATAATTGAATAATAAACCACAATCAATGAGGACCTTTAAAGATTGTCACTCTATGTTCAGATAGGACTTAGAAAAAGAAAAAACAACAACAACAAAAAACATAGCTTGTAACCATTTTTGGCTCAATCCCATTTGGTATGCAGAATGTAAATGAGATTTGTTATCAGGCAGGAAACCTGAAACTGATTTAACCTAGAGATTAATCTTCATCATAAGGATGTATTTACATTTCTTGCCCAGCACAGTAGGTTAGCATAAAGTAAGATCTGCCTTTAATTTTTTTAAATGGCCAAGCCCAATTGATACACAGTACATATTTCTCATTTTAACTATTTTGTTTATTTCATAGATTTTTTTATTTTCTCGTGGTCATGTTAAGTCTTGCTGGATAGAAAATATGCTGAAAATAGAAGCCAAACCACAGTAAAATGACTCTGCCTAACCCTAAGTGTTCTAGCCATTTCCTTTTGTATCTTATAATAAGATATGACAACTCAATTTAAAGAAAATACACAATAGTTGCTGACTACAGTGAAAAGTTTATATTAAAATAATGTGTTGCTGTGGGGAGGTGGATAATTGAGCATACAGTAGGTAATTTCTGGCAGGGCTCCTGAAATAAGCAAAAGTAATATCTGTTAACAAAGGATAAATGCAGATAATGTTACTGTAGTCAGTAATTAGGATTGTACAGATCCCTGTTTAAATGCTGATGCAAGAGAAAATTAAGAAGACTGCATTTAGTCATTAAAGTTGAGCTGATCCAAATTCTCTCAATAAGACCTGACCTTTCATTGGGCCCACTTCCTACTGATATTTGACTCTACCAGTTTTTCTCTGAATTTTAATGAAGACTGAGTAAACTTGAGAACTCTAAATAAAATCTGGGTGAAACAGCTAATTTTAAAAAGCAGTTGGAGGGATTTAAAACCCTGAAACCCTAGAAAGTTTCTCCTGCTTTCAAACAGAAACTTGGTCTATTTCTGTCTCCTTCAGCCTCTTGTTTAATTCCAGGAGATAGACCTTTAGCTCTTTGACAGTCATTGCATTGACCAAGTGTCAACTTCTGGAAGAATATAATTCTTATAAAATTCTAATTGACTACTCTTTTCTTTCCTTCAAGAGAATTTAAGAAATTAATCTAAAACACGATCTTCTAAGCTACCCTGTTCACCAAAACAGCAGTAACTTGAATGATCATGTTAGTGCTATTAACAGATAATAAGAAAGCAGGATTTTTCCTCTAGCAATGCTACAAAGTGATGATATTTGTGTCCTGAATGCTGACTTACAAGCAAAAATCTAAAAGGCAAATTTATTCCCCAAATTATAGGCCAAAGAACTCCTCTCCTTTTTCCATTCTGTTTCTAGAGATGACTCTGAGGTGCTAGCCATGGTAAGTCTTCATCCATTATAGTTTTGGCGTTTGAAAATAATTATAGGAATCCAGACATGATTAACATAGATGACCACACTCCCCTGTGAAAGAAAAGAACTGTGGGGACTTTGGGGTTATTATCACTTATTGTGTCTGAACAGTTTTTCCCACAATGCTTATTTGCTACTTGTTCCATTGAGGATGGTTTTGTGAGCATAAGTAGGGTGGATTAAAGTAGGGAGAGAATAGAGTTAAAGAAACAATTAGAAAGGTATTTCAAAATGTATTGGGGTGAAAATCTCCATTATCATTTATCAGTGTTCCTTTAGTTGGGACCTGGAGACAAATCCCTCTAATCAAGCGTTATAAGTGACAGACACTTGAATCTCTATCATCTTCTCCATAGGCTTGATTCATTCCATTCTCACTAAATCCCTTTTATGCGCTAGATCAAATGTGTTATCAACTCTTGCTCTGTTTCCTGAGGTCATCTGGGATGAGTATTGACTGCTTTCTTCCTTTGCTAGTCTATGTTTACTTCTGGTTACCATCTTCAGAATTTTCCAATAAGGTTAATTACTATGGCACTACCTTTTTTTCACTTGAGCAGTTGGCCTCCTTGACCCCTATACTAAATTAAATATCATCTCTCCATTTTATAGTTCCATAGAACCTTATATTTACTCCGTCATTCTTATATTTAATCATTCAACAAATGTGTGTCTAGTGGTTGCTGTGTGCTAGGTACAACAGTTAACAAAAAAGGAGAAAATTCCAGGCTTCATAGAGCTTACATCCTTACATGTTATTTAATGTCCTCTCATCTCCACTAAAATGAAAGCTCTTTGAGAGTAAGAATCATAACTATCTTCTTCACCAGGAATTTGCAGAATACCTGAAATACTGAAGAACCACAGTGAATATTTATTTAATTATTAAATAAACAAACATAAGTTGCAACTTTACAGAAACATAGGTGCTTTATCTGCTCATGAAAAAAGTCTATCTATATAAAATTAATAGTAAACATATCTATAAAAATAACATAATGGAACTTTTAGACTGGAGCACAGTAGTACAGAGGCATTAGCATTATGACAACATCACTACTTAAAAATTATTTTCTAGAAAAGCCTTTAGATTTATTTCATACTCTGTCTTTTCAATAGGTATCAAGGTATTGTTTAAACATTTCCTAACACATAGTTTAAGTATATATAATACAAAAAAATACATTATGAATGATTGTTACACTGACACGAAGGACCCCATCAGCAAAATATGTGACATAAGACTAAGCACAGATAATTTTTTAACTTGTTGTATGTGTATACATCTTGTTATATGTGTATATATTTATGCACACACAAATATATATACACATATATAGTGTCTACATAAACATATGTATATATTTTCCAATTTTTCTTAAATGCTTTGAATAAAATAAAAGAATATTGAGCTCAAACATTCCTGTTGTTAATAGAGTATTTAAATATGTCTGAGTTCTTTTTTGGGAAACAAATGGATAAGTTATTTCTATTTATTTATTTTTCTTCTACTTTTATTTTAGATTCTGGGAGTATATGTGCAGGTTTGTGACATGGGTAAATTGTGTGTCACTGAGGCTTAGTGTACAAATGATCTCATCACCAATGTAGTGAGCATAGTAACCAATAGATAGCTTTGTAGCCTATGCCTAGCTCCTGCTGCGCCCCCGACCCCACCAAACTGTCCACAGTGTCTATTGTTCCCATCTTTGTGTCCATGTATATTCAATGCTTAGCCCCTACTTATAAGTGAGAACATGCAATATTTGGTGTTCTGTTCCTGCAGTAGTTCACTTAAGATAATGGTCTCCAGCTATGTCCATGTTGCGGCAAAGGACATAATTTTATTCTTATTTATGGCTCTGTATTATTCCAAAATGTATATGTACCATATTTTCTTTATATAGTCCACCATTGATGGACATTTTGGTTGATTCCATGTCTTTGCTATTGTGAATAGCACTGCAATGAACATATGCGTGCATGTGTCTTTTTGGTAAAATGATTTATTTTCCTTTGGGTATATGCCCAATAATGGGATTGCTGGATCAAATAGTAGTTTTCTTTTCAGTTATTTGAGAAATCTCCACACTGCTTTCTGTAGTGGCTGAATTAATTTACACCACCAGCAGTGTATAAGTGTTCCCTTTTCTCTGCAACTTCATCAGAATCTACTGTTCTTTGACTTTTTAATAATAGCTATTCTGATTGAGGTGAGATGATATTTCATTGTGGTTTTGATTTGCATTTCTCTAATGATTAGTAATGATGAACATTTTTAAATATATAAGTGTCTGTTCATGTCTTTTGCCCATTTTAATGGAGGCTTTTTTTGTTTGCTGATATGTTTAAGTTCCTTATAGATTCTGTATATTAGACCATTGTCAGAGGCACAGTTTGTTAATATTTTTTTCTTATTCTGCAAGTTTGTCTGTTTATTCTGTTGATGGTTTCTTTTGCTGTTCAGAGTTCTTTAGTTCAATTAGGTTCCATTTGTCAATTTTTGCTTTTGTCTCAATTGCCTTTGGGGACTTAGTCATAACTTCTTTGCCAAGGCCAATGTCTGGAATGGTATTTTCTAGGTTTTCTTCTAGGGTTGTTATTGCTTTAGGTCTTATTAAATCTTTAATCAATCGTGAGTTAATTTTGATGGTGAAATGAAGAGATCCAGTTTCAATCTCCTGCATATGGCTAGCCAGTTATCACAGTACCATTTTATTGAATAAAGGGCTCTTTCCTCATTGCTTATTATTGCTGACTGTGTCAAAGATCAGCTGGTTGTAGGTGTGTGGTTTCATTTCTGGGTTCTCTATCCTGTGCCATTTGTCTATGTGTTTGTTTTTGTACTAAAACCATGCTGATTTGTTTACTGTAAGCATGTAGTATAGTTTGAAGTCAGGTAGTATATGCCTCTGACTTTGATCTTTTTACTTAGAATTGCTTTAGGTATTCAGTTTCTTTTTGGGTGCTGTATGAATTTAAGAGTAGTTTTTTCTAATTCTGTGAAAAATGATGTTGATAATTGGATAAAAATAGCATTGAATCTCTAAATTTGACAAGTGGACTTTGACATAAGAAAACAGTCTCTCCAGGAAGCATTGTGTGGTTATATGCATATTATATTTCTAAATACAATCTTTGTTAAGGAAAAGGCAAAAGTAGCCTATCTGAACAATATAAAATAGGGAGGGATTAAAAATGAATTTTTTAAAAAGCAAACACTTGGAGTGGCATATGGAATCTGTTGTGTGTGGTTGGCAGAAGTACAAAATGTATTATATACAGAGTTGTAATCTCTGAGTGTAAGTTTAATTATCAACACATTTTTCCATCTTCATAAGGTCCTAATCTCTACTTATTATTAATTTGTACAACATGGTGTTCAATATTTGATGGCGAAATAGAG
Source organism: Trachypithecus francoisi (assembly GCF_009764315.1). Classification (NCBI taxonomy): domain Eukaryota; kingdom Metazoa; phylum Chordata; class Mammalia; order Primates; family Cercopithecidae; genus Trachypithecus; species Trachypithecus francoisi. The sequence goes on from NW_022681472.1 coordinate 31,679,803, forward strand.
GTAAGATATATTGCTTATAAAAATGAGTCTGTAACTGCTTCTGTCTTTCAAGATATACTAAATATTACACAATCATATATCTACTCTGACTTTCATGTATTTGGCTGGCAGTGAGTTTGGAAGAATTTCTGGTTGTGGATAAAACAAAACTTCTCAGTCATTTTGCAGTTGTATTCATTATACAACAAAACTGGAAGGGGAAAAAAATGGATGCCATACACCAAGGGCCATGTAAGGAACTATAAAGTGGTGACAAAAGAGCTGGAAGTATAAAATATGCTGAGAGCAGAAGTCAAGAACACCAAGGAATTAAAAACATTGTGTATGTGGTAGAATTATATTTTGAAGTCCAATGAATTAGTCTTCCCCTTTACTTCTTCTTATGTGACACATCTTTATATAATCCAAATCACTCTTACTCCAGAAACAGATTAGCCAGGGGTGGTGGCAGGCACCTGTAGTCCCAGCTACTTGGGAGGCTGAGGCAGAAGAATGGCGTGAACCAGGGAGGCGGAGCTTGCAGTGAGCCGAGATTGCTCCACTGCACTCCAACCTGGAGACAGAGTGAGACACGCTGTCTCAAAAAATAAATAAATAAAATAAAAATAAAGTAATAATAAAAAAGAAGAGTCAACATGTAGCTTATTATTTTAAAATAAACATTTAATGGCATCAAAGTCAGAGATACACTGACAATATTAACATAAAATTTTTTGAAAAGTTAATAACTAATTCCTTGTCCTAAAGATTGAAAGAGAAAAAGATGAGCTGCAAAAAAAAAGCAAAATAAAAAAGATGGGCTCCTTTACTTCCTCTTAGATAAATATCAGCTGATGTGGAGAAGAAAACATGGTTGGGTAGGTGGAGAACACCCTCAAAAACGTACAGATTTTGCAGGATGCTGAAGAAGTTTAGCACCTTGTCTTCCTGAGAAAAAAAAAAGTCTAGAATGAGAAGAAGAGAATCCCAGAAAACCAAAAGGTGGAGGGAACGTTTGCTTTGATTTCAATATTATAGTCCTGAAATGAGACTAAGCCTTGGGGAGAAGCGTCATTTTCTGTACATTGCTGGGCCAGTAGATTTAAAATGGCTCTGTTTTCTAGAAAAATGGGTCAGATTCTCTCTGCATGCTCCAAGAAAGTTGTGAAAGTTCTTTCACAGTGAGACAAAGGATTCTTTAAAAGAAGGTGCTGCACATAGATTGCCTAGTGTGAAATCAGAAAATAATCCAATTTAATTTTGCAGGTGACCTTAGAAAGGAAAATGACTGTTTTAGCACTAAGCTGGGCAGTGTGTTTCAGCAAAGGCCAAGGAAGTTTGGTGCTGATGTTTGGAGATCAGTGGATATGAAGGCAGAGCAACCAATTCCAGCATGGTTGGAGAACAGTAATGAATAACTTCACACTCCTTCCTCATTGACATATATACCCCTTCAGATACAGTCCTAAATGGAAGAAAAAAGAATAGAAATTATGAATTGAGTTTACAATGGAAATGACTAGAAAATACTGGAAGTGACTAAATTTGCCTAGAAATAATCACATTACCTTTGATGACATCAGGTGGATCAGACTTAAGAAAGAAAAGAAATGGTTTTTCAAAAAAAATAAGCTTACATATACTTAAATTGTACATAAAACATGTACAATTCCCTCTTCTGGAAATTGCTAGCAACTGAGTATAAGACTGGTAGTGAGAAAATTTCCCAGGAAAAACCAGGGTCCTCATTTGAAAATTCAGAGTGGTAAACTAAACAAAAGCTAAAGTTCCTCTCAGTGCAAATCAGGAAAAAAAAAAAAAAAAAAAAGAAACAGAAGAAAGGGAATGAAGATTCACAGTTAAAAGACAGCATGACCAAATGCAAGGAAGGATTAAAGTAAATGGCTATAAACAAGAAAAGAACTATAAGGCGGTAGAAAAGGACTTGTGAGGAGGGGATTAGGAAAATGTCTAGTCAAGTTACAAGGAAGACAGATCCTGACACTGAAACCCATTAGATTCAAGATCATAGATCCATAAGTCCTCTAATACCTATAGACCAAAATGTGGTTGGCAGACTAGTGCCATCATCATATCAGCATCACCAGGAAGCTTGTTGGAAGTGCCAAACCTCAGGGCCTACCCTAGGTCAACTGAATCAGACTGTGAATTTTAACAAGAACCCTATGTGAGTCTTACAAACATTTAAGTTTGAGAAAGAAGCTGTAACTAATCCACAGAAGAATTGGTGAGAAAACATGAGTTTAAGTTCTATGTGAACGGGAATTTTGCCTATTTTGTGGCTCTATCGATAGCATCTATAGTACTGCCTGACACATGGTGAGTACATAATAAATATTTGTTGAAAAAACTATCCATCTTAATTCCACCTTTATTATAAAAAATAAATAAATAAATAAAAGTACCTTCCTAGTTGATAGTTTAGTTTTTGAATATGAAAGGCAGCCTTAATCATTCCCCCAATCAATAATGTAAAATAATGTAAAACAAAATAAATGCCAAACTTTTAAGAGTTTCCTTATGTATTTCAAATGCATCAACACTTTGACTCTCTCCCTGTTCCTCCTTATCATAATGAAAAGGGATTCAAAACTCCACAATTTTCAAATTTATTGTTGGTAGGCAAGAAAGTATTGCTTACAGAATTAACACATTCCATATTGTAGTCTGTATTTCCCTTGATCCATACATAAATGGATCATTCATTCATATATTTATTCAGGACACATTTCTTCTATATTCCATGAATTGTACTCAGTCTTCTGGAGAAAAATGCGAAACATATACAATCACTATGCTTAAATAGTTTAAATCCAGTGGGAAAATAAACATTTAAACTACTAACCACACATATTAAACAGAAGAAAATGAATTATGTGAAGTAGAATTTATATACAAAATAATGAGAGAAGGTGTCAAGCACACACAAGAAATGGCCAAAAATTAAGCCTGACTCATTAAACAGCTAAAAATATAATGTGTCACTTTTAGATTTAGCTTATTACTTCCCTCGACAATGAAGGGAAGGAGAGCCAAAGGGGCCAGTTTCCCATGGTCCATTTTCCACACATCAAAATGGACAGTATCAAAACAAATGGGGCATGATTGGGTGCAACATTTGTTGTGGGATATCCTGTTCCTGAGGAACCAGGTTTTGACTGCTCTAAGTTGTTTTATAATTTGCAATACTATGGTGAGGGGACAGGAAGAAAGCCCCACACCCCATCAGAACTCTAAGGTGCTGTGAAACTTACTCCCAGAAGCCACCTAGGGGAGATGGAGAAGGGAGTGGGAGCTGGCCTCACAGCAGCCCTTCACTGGCCCCCCATCCTCTCGGGTTCCAGGAGGACTGAAAGACATTCTGGCAACACTCACATTAGCTTGGCTTCAAGTCCAAGTGTTTGTCTGTAGGGCCTATGTGGACATGTGCAAAGCTGCAAGGTCACCATGGTGGAGCTATTGCCCTACAGAGTTCAGAAATAGGAGTGATAAATTCTTGATATTGGAAAGGATTCACTGTAGAGCCCTGAGGTAAAGAGGTTTTGTTTGTGGCATCAGTGTTTCCACTCTCAAAAGCAGCATTATAAAACTGGGAATAGACATGAGAAGTAAGTAGAGGTGAAAAGCATCCCACGCCCCACTTTTTAAAGCAGCTTTGCTGAGAATGAGCCCCATGCAGTTGGTGTGTGCATAGATGCACTACCTGAATAACTAGAAGAGCTGATGGACCATACCCCTGCACCACGCAGGAAAGTCTCTATCTGTTTAGGCAGAGCATGCATGTTAAAATAATCCTGAGATAAATAAAGTTAGTAAGGGAATAAAGATATGGACATTGAAAATGAGAAAATAACAAAAGGAAAATAAAAATGTTATCAAATAGCAATATGTGGAACTCGTTATTCTAAGAGATGGTAACATAGAGACTGTGCAAGAAGAATCTCGTAATGTTTAAATATATTAGGTATAGGTTAATGTATTCTATTGGATCTTCTTGATGCTGTTACCTTACAGCACCATAGTTGCATGTTCATCTTCAGCCATCATTATGGTATTTTCTCCCAGAGGGGCCATCCACAACCCTGCTGCCATAGCCTACTGTCTCAGTGTCTGGTGCTATCCAGGAGGGCTGAACTCACTCTGTCCTTTGGATCAAAGGCCAAATCAGTCACAAACTATAAGAGGTAGGCTTCCCCCATCCCATCACTCCCAGGCTAGATAAAACATGTGGCGTATAACATCTAGTTTACAGAACAACTGCCGCAAGGACCAGAAAATACAACTCTGAGGTTCAGGGCAACTCTGAGGTTCCTTGATAGGCAAGGTTTGTTAAGTGGAAAACCAGAACCGTGAGAAAATAAGTTTCCTCCTTTTCTATTCTTCCATAGAGTTATCTGTAGAATGTTTTATCCATAGAGCCCATCTAAAGAGTCATGCGTAGCCAAACAGACGCACGTGCTGAGCGATGGGCTTATTTGTGTGATTTGTGTAAAGCAGGGGGCAGTGCTGTAACATATGACTATGCATTGCTTCACATCCTTCTCTGTCTACTCCCCTTTTCCTTCAATCTCACTGCCTTGGGATTGCACCTTCCATATAAACTGTCAGCACTAACTCTTGCTTCAGTTTTCTGTTCTCTAGAGAAAAAGGGCTAAGACAGAAATATCTGTGGACAAAAGCAAAAATATTTATGCACAAAAGCAAAAAAAAAAAAAAAAAAAAAGATGGGTTCAGAGCTCTTCCTAACCTTTGATAATTATGTGACATTTCCCTGGAAGAAAAAAAAAATACTATCAAAATCTCTCCCCGTGCCTTGTACATAGCAGATACTTAGGAAATATTGGTTGGATAAAGCACACAATCAGAGTTTAATAGAACAAAGGCCATAATAAGTCTCTTCTTATCGGTCCTCTCTAAGAAGAAGCCTTCTTTCTCAGTAATATGGCCAGAGTTAAAGGAGATTTCACTGTATGAATGGAGAGAGATGTCAGATGTAAAAGTTATTATTTAAAAAACCAACAAATAAGAAACCTCAGTTGTGGTATTTAATAACAAGCAGGACAGTTTTAATTATACATATAATTTCTTTAGATTATCACTCATTACCTTTTGGTCTTCTTTCATCTGCCCCCAACTGAGGACTTTGTCCAAACACCCAAGCCTAACTCTCACCATCATTGTCTCTGACTTTTCTTCTCTCTCTTGCCATCCTTTCTGCATTCTCACAGTGATCTTAGCCACTTACATGACATTGAGTATAATTTGTACCCAAATAACTCTCATTGTACTATATCCATCAATGACCTCTCCTCATTTATTTTGTATATTTTCTTTAACTTTTAAAATATTTTACTTAGAATGATTCACTGACTCTTCCCATTTTCCCAAAAACTGAACTCTTCAGTACACTAGCCAGTTCTTTTTCGTGCCTAATTTGTGACAATGATGTTTTCTCCCTAAATATGCCTATGCTCATTGAACAAAGGTAGTTACCAGATATTGACTGAACTTATCAATTATTTTATTTTGAAAATTCCACATGGGAAAACCTGTTCCCCATCCTCAGTTCCTGGACACCGACACTGGCCTTTTAGTTACTGATTACAAGCCTATTAATCAGGTGTCATAACCAAGCCCTTTTATTGCTTTTACTTAGTTAATTTCACTCATTAAATTCTCTAAAATGCTACTCATCTCATCTGAATTCACAATTTAGAGAGCAAAGCTTTTATTTACTCAAATTACCACTAAAAACCTATCAACTCGTTGAAGGAAGAGAATGTAGAAATAGAAATATCTCCAACATGCCTGAAAACATTACAAAATGAAAATGGAATAAAGTGCAGGGGAAAGCGATAGGTGCCAGTATGCTAATATGAAAGCAAAATCCTGGGAGAGAAGACACAGATTGATTTGTTTCAAAAAGCTGAAAGCCTGTAATCTTCTCTACCACGTCTATTTATGTTTCAAAGAATAATTACAATAAATGCCTAGCAATGTCTTTTCCCAAACAGACTCCTATTTGTCACTAATCCTTCTTTTGAATTTGTTCCTGAGAGTTCTGTGAACATTCCTTGACATCGAAAGAAAACCCAGTGAAGATATCCTTAGCGCACTGTTTTTTTAATATATATAGAACCAGTAGACTTAAAAATATATATATCAGTCAGTATACAATATCGAGAACAATCACTACAGCAGTTACCCAGACTTCAGGCTTTAGATTCTATCTGAATTCCAAATTGGTTGAATAACACAGGGCAATTACTTTACTTTACTTCATTGTCATTCAGTTTGATCATAGGGATAATAATATTATAATCTTCATGTAACATCCATTACTTTCAATGGCAAAAACCGCAATTACTTTTGCACCAATCTAATAGCACCCAGCTAATTGATTTATTTCTAATGATTCGATGAGATAATACATATAAATTGTTTAGATGAGTGACTGGAACGATTACTCACTAAAAAGAAGCTTTTCATTACAAAGTCCTTATTCTCTACCAGGAACTATTTTGTGTCAGTTGAAGGACTGTGACTTACACATTTTGTTGTTATTAGTGTTGTATTGCTGTAAGAATTCAATAAATGTTGAATAAGTGAGCTGAAATTTTCAGATACCAATGACTAAGAAATGATTCTGAAATTTTCCATTTGATTCACTACTCATAATATAGAGAAATTAGGTGGAAAAGAGGCTTATAGTTATATTGCTTGTTCTGCTAGCAGTTCATTTAATTTGAGAAAATTATTAATCATTTTGAAACATCTAAATAAATGAGCACAAATGAGCATGTGGTTGAATAATTGTAATTCCTCCCTAATATTTATTAAACACTGATTTTCAAGCCAGGCATTACATTAGACATTAGTGAGGCAAAGATAAACCAGATAAGATTTCTACCTTCATGAAACTTACAGTCTTCATGTTATAAGTCAGGTAAAAGAAAGCTGCCAAGCTGGAGAAAATGGATGTTGTGCCATTAAATAAATGAGGAAAAGGGACAATGTAAGGCATTTGTCTTCAGAATGCCTCATCATTCATTACATGTAGAAAAGTTTTTTTTTGATGTATAAAATGACATTCACTAATTCATAATAAATGTGACATGTTAGAATGTCTAAATATTAAAAAGTTTCATCTCTCATTTTTATATTAATAAAAAAGAGAAAACAGAAAGACTTAGGATTCCCCAAAGACCTTACATGCCCATCATTTTGCAAGCAGAGAAACTGACCGCCTGAGTTACTAAACAAGTCAGGCAGAGTTTAAACACCTCTCCCAATACCTTCTTCCCTCTAAGGACTTCAGTTGGTCACTATGTCAGCCAGTAACTGCCACTGCTTCAAACACTTTTCCTCCTTTATTGAGAGCTCACCCACAGAGACCCGGGCAGGCAAAGGCAGAGTTCACCTTTGCTTTCATCCTTGGCTGTGTCACGTACCTGTGCAAGTGGAATCCCCAGTTAGAGTGATCCCTGAGGCCAAGGAGTTCTATTACACAGCAGCAAGAATTGGTCAGCTATTTGCTCCTGGGAAAATCCTACTGCTGTGACTAATAAGTATTTCAAAAGAAATAAATGAGCATGTCATTCATTCTATGATTACAGGATGAGTTGCAAGGGAGTTGCTGGCCAGCAGGCCCTTTACGTAACCCTCAGTTACAGAGTTCTTTCCCTAAATAGTACAAATTGTCCCAAGACGAGATTAAATCCTTCTTCAACCACTATCATGGCAAATCTGGTGGAGGATCACAGCATACAGTTAGACAAAGGGAATCTTTGTTACATTTAGTGGGAAAGAACGGTAGTATTTGTGCCACTCATGTCAACAGAAAGCGTAGTTATATTTTATTATATTATAATTATGTAAGCTATAATTATAATTAAAATTTCATGGGCAATACATGCAATGATCATTCTTCCCAGAATATTAACTACATACATGCAAGAAGGCATATTGTATCAGGTTCTCTCCGAATTGGGATGTGCAATCATTACTTACCACCACCAGCATTGCTATTACTGCAAAAGAAAACAGAATATAAAAATTTATGACCATAGCATTAATGATTTTTTCTCACCAATATCTGGGACTTTCTATATCCTAGCTCTTCCCTAAACTCTAGATTGTCTATGACATCATCTGTGGAAATTTCCCTGAAAATGACCCCATTCTTTGAACTTTCTTAGCGTGTATTTTTTGTTTTGCTTTGGTTTTGTGACAGAGTTTCACTCTGTCTCCCAGGTTAGAGTGCAGTGGCACGATCTCAGCTCACTGCAACCTCTGCCTCCTAAGATCAAGTGATCTTCCCGCCTTAGCCTCCGGAATAACTGGGACTACAGGCCTGCACCACCATGCCCTGCTAATTTTTGTATTTTTTGTAGAGATGAGGTTTCTCCCTGTTGCCCAGGCTGGTCTCCAACTCCTGGGCTCAAGCAATCCTCCCTCTTTGGCCTGCCAAAGTTCTGGGATTACAGGTCTGAGTCACTGTGCCCAGCCAGTATGTTTTTTGTGCATCACTTATGATATATATCACATTCACCTTGGACTCTAGATATTTACAAACTTATTTAACTTTATATAATGAATAAAATTTTCTTGAAGGTTAGACTGATGTTTAATTTACCCCAGTATAAATGACTTCTTTATGTTAGGTATTCAATTGATACACTTTTGATGAATGAAGAAAAGGGGAAGTTTAAGGACAAACAACCAGTGTATTGTTTTCACTCTATTAGTCAGTTGTATTTTAAAATAAGCCCCACATTTTTAATATAATTAACATATTATTATTGTCTATATATGTTCTACCAGCTTTTCTTTAGTGGAGCAGGACTGCCTAAGTATTGTGTCAGAAATAACATACAGAAGCCAGCAACAAGTAGCACGGTGTTGTCTTCAGAGTTTTTATAGACCCACCTCTTATTGGTTCATTGGGCCTCATCTTGATGTTTCCATCTTTGGTTTCTTCATTCTCATTTGTTGTACTCCAGTTCTCAAAATTTTGAGTAGAATTATCTAGTCTTGTCATGGTCTCTCTTTTTACTGATGATTCTGTGTGCTTATTTATTTACCTTTCAACTTTCAGTTCCTTTGCTTGTGACATAGCCATAGCTCTAGACAAGAGATAGTCTTTCAAACAGCCCTAACTCTGGGGGTGGAGGCTTGATAAAATGTCCATGTCAATATCTTTTCTGCCAATGGAAAGGAATTCAACATACATATAAAAAGTTTGATTTACGTTATTGTACCAAATATGTAAAATATCTGTATATTTATGTCTACTTTATATACTTCCTACTTTCAAAAATACATTTAAAATAAGAGAACATTAGCATACACAGACAAGCAATTCAGTTTTATGCTAAACATTTATGCTAGTGCAGTTATTCAGACTGATCCTTAAGATTAGTTTTGACTCCCAAGGTAAAAAGGAAAATATGATGTTTCACATAATTATCTGATTGAAAAAAACACAATTTTTTCCATTTAGACAAACATTTTTTCTATTTCTAAATTCAAATAGGATTATAAATCTTCATGTGAGAGACACTGATAAAAACATATTTAATAATGATTTTATAGAAGACAAAAAATTTTCATTAATGCATTTATGACTGTAGAAGTCAATGATATTATGCCAGTGCCTAACTGAATGAAGACAACTGGTAATGAGCTAAAAATTATAGACATTTCTGGTGCTCAAATTCATACGGGTATAGATGGAAAATCTGTAAAAACCCAGGACTAAGGCCGGGCGCGGTGGCTCAAGGCTGTAATCCCAGCACTTTGGGAGGCCGAGACGGGCGGATCACGAGGTCAGGAGATCGAGACCATCCTGGCTAACACGGTGAAACCCCGTCTCTACTAAAAAATACAAAAAAATGAGCCGGGCGAGATGGCGGGCGCCTGTAGCCCCAGCTACTCGGGAGGCTGAGGCAGGAGAATGGCGTAAACCCGGGAGGCGGAGCTTGCAGTGAACTGAGATCCGGCCACTGCACTCCAGCCTGGGTGACAGAGCGAGACTCCGTCTCCAAAAAAAAAAAAAAAAAAAAACCCAGGACGAGTATGTCGGGTAAATAAAATTTCTCATTGCAAAATTGTATCAATCCAACATTCTTTACCCAGAAAAAAATATTATTCACATGAGAGAGTGAAATGAAAACATTTTTAGATAAATAAAAGTTGAGCTAAGTTTCCTGTACTACAACATACGCTAAAAGGAGGTCTTCAGGCTAGAGAGAAATGTCAGCAAATGTAAAGTCAGATCTACAGAAAAGAATAAAAAGCATCAAGAACAGTAACTATGTGCAAATATTTAAAACTTTCTCTTATTTTAATTCTTTGAAAAAATTTTTGATCATTTAAAATAAATATATTGTGGAGTTTATAATTTATGTATTCATAAATTATGTGAGAAAAGTAAAAAAAGGCTAGGGTTAGGTCTAATTATTGTCTAAAGTTTTTATACTTTATATATAGGATAAATATTAATTCTAGTTAGAGCCTGACATATTATGGCTGATAAGCCAGATGGAGATAAAAAGAAATACTAAAATATGTAATTAATACACAAAAATAAAAAAAAGAAAAAAGATGAAAAAGAACAATTAAAAGATGGGACAAAGAACAAATATGTAGCAAGATGGCAGACCTAAATCAAGTCATATCAATAATTACATTAAAAATGGAGTAAACACTGTCAATAAAAGACAGATACTGTCAGACGAGGTATGAAAGGATAATTACATATATTTGATCCACTTACAAAAATACAGATAGGTTAAAAGGAAAATGAAGGTAAAAAAGCATATCATGCAAATACAGGCAATATAAGAAAGCTGGTGTGGCTATATCAATATTAGACAAATTAGACTTCAGGATGAGAAATATTACCAGAAAAAGAGAATGACTATTTATACAGTGAAAGGGCAACTGAGTAGAAGATATAAAAATTGTAAATGTTAAAACATATGGAGAAAAAATGGGCAGATCTAAAAAGTAAAGTTAGATAAATTGTTAATCATAGCTGAATGTTTTAACACCCACTTTTATTATTGATAGAATTAGACAAAATCAGTAAAAATGTAGAATATTTGAACAGCATGATCAACCAAAGTAACTTAAGATTTATAAGATATTAACCCTAAAACTACAGTATTTATATTATTTTCAAGCTCATATGAAATCTTTTTTAAGTTAATTAATATTCTGGGCATAAAATAAGTTTTTAATACTTTTAAAAATTAAATTTTATAGATCCTTTTCACTATAATGAAATTAAATTATAAATCAATAAAAATAAGACACTAAGAAGCCTGAAATATTTCAAAATTAAAAGCATTTTCTAAGTAACATATGGTCCATAAATAAAAATATATATATATTTCAAGTGAATTTTTAGTTTAAAGAAAAAACACGCTGAAATTTGGAGGACACATGCCATAGAGGAAAATTGATAACTTTAAATGTCTATATTACAAAGAACAACAACTTGAAATCAATAACATATACAACAATAAGAGGACATCTTAAAAATAATAATTATTATTATGCTATGGCAAGGAAACAAACACAAATTCACACTCTTTGATTTTGTTTACGTGAAGTTTAAGGCTATGAAAACCTTAAAAAAATGTGAAATAACTGTTGCCTATACGAGATGGAGATGCCTGGAATAGGGCATGAGGGAAGTTCCAACAGTAATGAAAATATTCTATATGTTGGTTAAGATTTTTGCTATTTGGGTGTGTACATTTGTAAAAGCTCATTGAATTATATCCTTAAAGTTGGGGCACTTAACTGTGAACTTTATAAAAATGAAGAAGAAGGGACTGGTAAGATGCAAACAAATCTTGAATTTCAAAAGAAACCTAATCACACTCTTACAATTGCCATATCACATTTCCACTTGAATTCCAAAGCTTCCAATAATCAAACAGTATTAGCTGGCTTTGAATTTAAAGTCTTCATTCTTTGGCTAATTTCAGTGATTGTGTGATGTCTAAAGGAGAAAGTTTTTTTATGAAGTTATTGATGCACTTAGGGCATAGCTCTCAAAAACTATTTTTCTCATGTTTATTTTCTAGTAGAGTTTTTAACCGTAGACTAGCTTCATTTCAACACCTGTCAGTAGCTTATTTTAAAGAGTTCAGCATTATGACAGGCTCACCATGCTCCCAAATAACGGCAAAACTGATGTGCAGGAGATGGTTATATAATTTTGCCCATTTGAACACTGGACAATGTCAGCTGAAAACAATTATTTGAATTTTGACCTAGATGATATTGAGCAGTAATTGAAGAGCAATTTCCATTGTTTTTTGAAACCCCTTTAAGATTTCAATAATGTCATATATCGGCCATAGGAAGATGCTATATTCCTGACTTCCATGACATATACAAATAAATGTAAAAAAAAAATTTTAAATAATAAATTGGTATTCCAAGTGGTGTGAAATAATAAATAAATGAAAGAAATGTAAATAAATTACATTTCCAGATGAAAAAGTTGATTTAGTTTTAAAAATGTGGTATATGCATATAACTGTACATAGAAAATATATATTATGTATTAATATGTAGTATATATTATAACAGCATATATATACACACATATACAGTATATATGTGTGTGTGTGTATATATATATATATGCTAAAAACTAAATCCAAATCCAATATATTTCATTTTAAATATGCTGTATAAAACTAAATACAGTGTATAAAACTAAATACAGTGTATTTAAAACTCAATCAACTTTTTCATCTGGAAAATATAATTTATTTTTATTTTGTACTCATTGGAATACAAATTTATTCTGTCAACATACTCAAAGACATATTTTAATCATTCTTATGTGTTTCTTTTTTTTCTGTCATGAGTTGATTACAACATTTACCTACTGAATAAGAAAACTATGACTTGAGGCTTCAATATTCAATATTCAATATTCAATGAAAACAACAATAAAACAACAAAAGGAGTGCTGCCTGAATGATGTTAGTCTCTCTCTTATTATTATTATTATCACTATTATACTTTAAGTTCTGGGGTACATGTGCACAACATGCAGGTTTGTTACATAGGTATACATGGACCATGTTGGAATGACGAGTTGATGGGTAGTCTCTCTTTTTTTAACTGCTACTGAGGCAATCGTGAAAAATAAACTAGTGTTCAAATAAGGCCAGGGACCTATATGATGGTCTTGCTTTTAGTGTAGATTACAATACTTTTAACAACATATTTTTTCCTTCTCACACAGTGCAATAACAATCTCTATATATTATAAAGTGTACATCATGTGTTTACATCTTAGAGTGTTTCGCATTTTCCAAGTAAAGTAGTCATGTTGGGCTTGACCCTCCTGCCATTACTCTAGCAGTGTTCTCCAAAATCCCTAATGATTTCAATAGGAGTTATAGAATCTGTCCCTGTAAAGAGTGTTTCCACCTTTGTGTTGAGCTCAGGAAGAAGTTAATTATGAAGCAAAATAAGATATGAGCCAAAAAGCAGACTAGTGGTGGGTCCTCCCCTAACCAAAGTGGCATTTATTTTAACATTGTTTTGATCCATAAACCAAACTTTCTTTTTTATATAGCAGAAGTAGACATAGACTGAACAGCTTATAAATGATTAAACTGAAATACATGAAATCTTCAGGCCAGTCCGAAGCATTTAAGCACTGACAAATCTGAATGAGTAGAAAAGAAAAAAATCTGCATGTTTGGTATCGAGTAAGATATACTGGTAACATCCCAACTTCAGCCTCTATATTATTTTTCCATCATCAAAACTTGACTATATTTTATATAGGTTTCTTCCTTGGCCAAAAGTTTTTTGCAAAAAATGGTGTCACTCAGTTATTCACTTATTCTCCATATATATGTTTTAGTTTCTTTCACATGCCAGGAACTATTCTACATGCTATAAAGACAGTGAAGAATAAGACAGTAAAAGTCTCTTTCCTCATGGGACTCTTATTCTGGGAGAAGAGATTGGCCAAGAAATAGCAAATATGTAACATAAATTTAGAGTGAAATCTTTCATAAGGTGGTATTTGTGGAGAGACGTGAAGGAAATGCATAAGAAAGCAAGAGATCTGAAGGTAGAGCATTCTAGGAAGAGAAAGTAAGTGCAAATATCTTGAGACAAAATATACTTGGTTTATTAGAGGAGCAGTGAATAAATTAAGAATGGCCAGAGTGAGGTGAATAAGGAAGAGAGTGGGAGAAGATGTGTTCAGAATGGAGGTACTGAATAGATCATGAATGGGTTTGTAGCTTATAGTGAAGACTATGAAGTCAATTTTCAATGAGATGGGAGGAGATTGGAAGATGTGAAGTAGAGTAAGATGGTTTGATTATTCTGTCTGCTATATAGAGAAGTGACTTTAAGGGGTAAGAGTGGAAACAGGAATACCAATTAAAAGTTCTGTCAGTGTAGAAAATGAAAAATGAGTCTAGCTATTTTAAGCTTGAAGAAATTTGATGGAGGGAATTAGGAGCTTACATATTCTATGGAATGATTAAAGGAGTAAGCTATAGCCTGACTTCTGCCATACAGGAATCAGAAAGCTAGAGTCAAGATGTTGTTGGTTATCATTCGCGATGCCACAACTGCCTTTCCATACTCAGGAAATTAGAGACAGGTCCCTATGACACTGCTGCAGAAGAAAACTCATTTTCCATAAATTTGCTAGTGTTAAAGGAAAAATAAAGCCAAAGACTCAGGAAGATATCTGAGTTCAGAAAGATTCTGTCTTTACAATTTCGAGCCAGCATATCTAACTGAAAAAGAAAAATCACATTTAAGAACTCTTACTGCAATGAGTCTGGAAAATGTGGTTTTTAATTTTCAGTCCTTCCAGAAAAGGAAAGCACTCTAGAATAAAGGCAGGATGAAGATGAAACAAGCTTGCATCTATTATACTATGCATCCATTATGCTATCTAGGAGGGAGAAGATGGTGGTTTGAACTAAATTGGGTGCAGTGGACATGGTGAGCAGTAGACATGGTCAGAATCTTGATAAATTTAAAGGGAGAGCTAAAAGAGCGTAGTGAAAAACTTACTAAATGTGGAATATAAGGAAAACAGTAGAGTCAGGGTTTATTCCTCCTTTTTGGTCTTATTAACTGGATGAATGGTAGTCATTTCCTGAACTGGGGATGATGGGATGAGGATGAAAATCAGTTTCTGCCTTGGCCACTTTAAGTTTGAAATGCGGGTAATTAGATATAAGATGGTTGAATAAATCTGGGTAACAGGAAAGAAATATATTTGCGTGGCATGTGCATATGAATGGCATTTAAAACCATGCCAAGGTGAAACTACTTTGAAAGTGAGGGTGAAAAAAGAAGGAAATTAAGAATAAACCCTGTAGCACTCCAACGCTGAGACAGCAGAAAGAGAAGTAGACCTGGGAAAGGAAACTTGAGTATAGGCAGCCACTGGGGAAGGGTAAGCCCAAGAGAATGCAGTGTCCAGGAGTCAAGTGAAGATATCTTTTTAAGAAGGAGGGAATGATCACCTGTGTTAAATGCTTAGAATCAAGGAAAGTGAAAATTGAGAAGTGGCAGAATCTCCATTTTAGCCATGAATTCAGCTAGTGGAGAAGGCAAGAGTTGAATCCCGGAATCAATTGGAAAATTGGAATTTTATATAAAGCAGACTAAATTTTAGTCATGGAATATGACCATAGATTCAGAATTTAGGGACCAGAAAATGGGATTCATGGCATAGAGATGAAAGAAATGCCATGTAAATATTCTCCACATGGCTTAGTTGACTTCTCTATAAATCTGTTTCAGAGGTATCAGCCTTTACAACAATAGTAAGATACAGTATCACATGTAATTTCATGAAGGCTGTGAATATATTCATTTAGTCGTGTATTAAATATTTATTGAAAATTTACTAGGTGCCAGGCACTAAAAAAAACTTAGAAATTATATATGAAGATTACTGGATAACACAATACTGGTATTTTGGAAGATAAAGATATATAATTGTGTACTATAATTGTGAAAAATTGCTTATATATTCTGCTTTGAAGATATAGTTCCAAATAAACTTGATTAATTAAAAATAATAACTATCAGTATAACATATTGTTTGTAATAGAATCCCACTTTATCCCCATGATGTCTCATAACATTAAGATTTTATTATCAGTAATTTATGGATAAAGATACACAGTTTGAAGACATTTTAAAATTTGCCCAAGGCTATATAGCTACTAAATAATAGAGCAAGTATTAGATACTAGGTCTTCTGACTCCAAACCCAACCCAATTAATCTTTCATCCTTGTCTAATCTGGCTACAATATTTGGGGTGTAGAGGGTAAAAGTTAAGGAGAGAAATATTTGGAAATATATTGTTCTCATATAGTGTTGTTTAAATTTATTTACTTGAAATTAGTGTCTTCAGCCTTTCTCGTGTTGTTGAAAAATGACTGTCATGTAAAAGTGTGGTAATGGAAGGTTTTTGAAAAAGAGAGAAAAATGCTGACCAACATCCAATGAGGAAGGGGACTAAAGACTGTTCATTAGACTGAAGATTGTTAGTGCTTTGGAGAATATTCATTGTTGTTGTAGCTGCCTTTCTAAAATGGGAGGTTTTATGTCCACTGTGATGCTAAGTAATTGTGCTTTTCATGTGTTAGGTAGCACCAATGCTTAGAAGCTGAATGAAATGAAACTCACATAGCTGTTATTATCGTAGGATTTTTACCCTAAATACATTGATTGCTGCTTTAGAAAAGATTCTTGGTACTCAGTAAGACTATGAGTTTGTGACGTCTACAAAAATAAAACTGACACAAAATGTTGACAGTGAAAGTTGAGTGGACAGTCTCCATTCTGGAAACTCAGCATACAAGTGTTTTCTCCAGTTTTTGATATAATGTGTTTTCTCCAGTTTTCTCCAGTTTTTGATATAATGTTGACAATGAAAGTTGAGTGGACAGTCTCCATTCTGGAAACTCAACATACAAGTGTTTTCTATGTTTTTGATATTAACTCGCAAAGCCCAGTGAGCTGAGGCTAAGCCCAATCAACTGCAGTGATGTTTGATATAGTATTAACTTATGTGGGTGACTACACAGTCACATTTACTTGTACATGATCAATTGTTGAGATTAGAAGAAATAGTGGTGATTTATATTATAGTATATTTGGTGCAGTTGACAACTGTTTATGAAACACATTGTATGGCATTTGTCATTTTGTAGTCACTTTGATGAAAATATAAAAGAATGAAACTTTTAATCTATTTTAAAGTTATCTTTGCCATTCATGAAATCAGAACTATTTTGCTTATAGTTTGAAATCTTTTATCTTGCACAGTTTAGATTTTTAAGCATTTGTGCTTCTCAAATAATTTTGAACTGTGTTCATTCACTGATGTATTTAACAAATGATTATGGTGCTGGAGTACCTATTATGTGCCATATATTACATTGGGTGCTATGGATAAAGTAATAAAGACATATAAGGTCCTATAAACTAAAATCTGCATTCCAGTAGGCATACATTGGAATTTTTTGAGATGTAGAATTTTTAAGGATACACAGTATCTTTCTAAATCCCAGAATTACGTATATTACCAGACAATGAGAAGAGATATACACCACACTATTGTTTAAATCATCATGATTCCAAGCTATGCTTTGATGACCATAAAAAATTAAGTGTGGGACAGAATTAGCTCATTGAAAAATGTCTTCCTATCTCCCCCTGCTTAATATCCACACACTATGGCCCTACAGTAGTCCCAGCCATTGCCTATCAGTACAACCAGGCAAACTGATAATCAAGCAGCCCATTTCCTGACATTTCAACTGACGGCCAGTTCATATACCAGGATTTCATTCTAGTCACTATTATAGTCACTGTATTTCTGAAGGCCAGCCCATATTAAGTTATGGAACTAATTGGAATTGCATCAATAAGACAAAGAGTATTATTTTCAGGACCTTCTACATGCTTATTATTGTCATAAAAATCTGTTCATTAAAGAAAATTTGGAAAATAAAGTGCAACAGTAGATAGACACAACATATTGCTAGTCCCATCATCCAAACACAACCACTGCTCACATTGTGATGTATTATTTTGACTTTTTCCTACATATAAGCTTGATTTATTTATTCTTTAAATCTCTATCTTTTCTTTTTTATTCATAATACTATGTGAGATCCTCTCAATCAGTGTTCATGGTTACAATTTCCTACTTAGCAATTTTCAGAGATGTTCATCAGGTTGGTCAACATATAGATGAAGAAGGAAGTGGTTACAGATATGAGACAGAGAGAGCGAATATTCCTTCCTTCCTTCCTTCCTTCCTTCCTTCCTTCCTTCCTTCCTCCTTTCTTTTTGAGATGAAGTTTTTCTGTTGTTGCCCAGGCTGGAGTGCAATGGCGTGATTTCAGCACACTGCAACCTCCACCTTCTCGGTTCAAGTGATTCTCCTGCCTCAGCCTTCTACTACTGGGATTACAGGGGCTCACCACCATGCCCGGCTAATTTTTTTTTAAGCAGAGACGGGGTTTTCATCATGTTGGTGAGGCTGATCTCAAACTCCTGACCTCAGGTGATCCATCCACCTCAGCCTCCCACAGTGCTGGGATTACAGGTGTGAGCCACCACGCTCAGTCAAGAGAGTGATCATTCTTAGTGTCACATTTGATGCTATATAAACACTTGTTATCTGCCCTTCAACCCTGGGGCTCTTGTAAGCTCAATTCATAATAAATAAAGTCAATATTTTTTTAAAGAAAAAATTCTAACTAGAAAGTTTCTATGAGTTCTCTTTTAAAATTAAACTTTTATTTTAAGTTCAGGGGTACATGTGCTAGTTATATAGGTAAACTTTGGTCATAGGGTTTTCTTGTATGGATTGTCACCCTGGTATTATGTCTAGTACCCATTAGTTATTTTTATTGATCCCCTTCCTCCTACCACCCTCCACCCTACGATAGACCCCCGTGTGTGTTGCTTCCCTCTATGTGTCCATGTGTTTTCATTATTTAGTTCCCATTTATAAGTGAGAACATGCATTATCGGGTTTTCTGTTACTGTGTTAGTTTGCTAAGGATAATGGCATCCAGCTCTTATTACTGCTTTTCCACAGTAAGTCAGAATGCTCCTTCTGTGTCACTCTTGGCTATATGTGTACCTGTGCATTACTTAACATTCTTGTAGATAACAGACTATTCTATCTGTTTTAATCACGAATGTATGATTAAAACATAATAGAGTGTTTACAAAGTTACTGGAAGAATTAAAGGAACAGATATTAGGCTGAGCTGCCAAAATCAACTCCCCAAATCACACCACAGATCTAGCAAAGAGACGGCTGCCACTGACAACCTCTAAACCATACTACTTTCCTGTGACCAGGATTTCATTAGAAACTCTTTCTCACCAACTCTTTTACCAGCAAAATGGATACCCTACATTTAGAACCTCCCCTCATGTAGCTAACTTATAAATAAAAGGCTTGCATGAGTGTGTCTGATTGAGAAATGTTAAGTTCTTATGTCAGTATCCTAGTATCAAAGAAGGTTGAGAAATGGAGACTTTTCTCCAGTTATTTTGACGCATTTTTATTCCCCTTGGAAAAACAGGATTCACAATGTGAGGAACTAAAAAGGTGTAGAACGTGCTTCGACAATTTCAATTGCGGATATTCACAATGGTCTGTTTCTGTAATTGAACATAAGCAGTGAGGAGATAGAAAGATAAGAAAAATGCATGTAGTCTCTACATTCACCTAAGTGTCACTTAAGTGTCAAAGTATTGCTAGTTCTTAAAGTCACCAAGTCCTTTCTCCCATGGCACATATGTGCTGCATAAGTACCTGTGTTAGAATTGGGTCTTTTGTCAATTGCCGTACTGTTCCTGGCATCGTCACAGTGTTCCATTCGTCAAACCTATTAGCAATTCCCCTCTAACAGGTCAAACTCCGTATTTTTAGTGTTCATTTGTTTTAGCTTTTTTCAGAGACCCTTTTTCATGTATTCAACAAATATTTGTTGAGTCTTTAACAAGTACCAGACCATGTACTAGCTGCTGGTGACAGCAGTGAATAAAAGCTTGTCCCCTTAAGGAACATACATTCTAGCACTTGGCAAATAATAAAAAAGTCAAATGTATATCTCAGGTGGTGATTAACATAATGAAAAAGGGACCCAGTTAAGGGTGGTTACAATGCTATTTTACATAGTTTCATTGTAGGATTTTTCTTCCTGGTAATTTAAAGAGAGTCCTGAACAAAGTAAGGGAGTAAGCCATGCACATGCTAAAGGAAGAAGCATAACAGGCCTCAAAACTGAAAATGGAGCATGTATTTACTGAGTTGGGTAAGATTAGAAGAATCAAGATGGAGGGGAATGCTGTGAAATATTTTACATGATTTGTACAGAAGAGCTACTAAAATCGAAGTGGAGATGCCATGTCAAGCAGATATTGGATATGCGAATTTGGAGTTAAAGTTTTGTTATATGTAATTCTCATCTGTAATTAGATGAGATTATCCAAAACAACTGGACCCTACAACTGGACATCCCATTATTTAAGGAAGGAGAATGTAGAAAAGGAAACTGCTAGTAAGATGGAGGAAATAAGACTGAGTGGTGCAGATGCGCTGTCCCATATACTTTAGTTCATCTGAAGCTTCAGGTTCAGAGTGTATCCAACTGGTAACAACTTCCCAGGTATGTGCCACACAATTTCTCAGAAGGTTCCGGTGGGTACCAGTGTCTCATGAGGAGAATCTTGCTGGTTCATACAACTTCTGGTGACTTTTGTCACTTTCCAATTTCACTTTCTCCACTTCCATAACTGTGCCTCTGTTTGCCTACAAATAAACTACCTGTACCCAGGTCCTGCCTCCTGATCTACTTTGTGAGGAACCTAAGCCAAGATAATTGATAATCTTGACTAGATCTACTTTGTGAGGAACCCAAGCCAAGATAATTGATAATATTGACTACAGCTGTTTTTTGTGAGTGATGGGGAAAATGATAAATATAAGGGGTTCAAAGATAGGAAGTACAGGCATGTATATTGACAATTGCTTCAAATGTTTTTTATCTGAAGTGGAAAAGAGCAACAGAAGGGGGAGGTTGAGGCAATTATTTTTCTATTTGTTGATGGAATATATTGAGACAAGTTTTATGATGATGAGAGCTATCTGGCAGCTAGAGAGTAGTAGATATGAATATGGTAGTATATGAAATTTCTTTTTTGAAACATGTCTTCTGCAGAGAGTAAAGAACGGGGAAAATATATTCAGAGAAAGAGGCCAAGGTGTTAAATAGTTTTCTAGGAGAGTAAGAGAGTGAATGACTCTTGTACTACGTAGACTTTAAAGCCACTTGAAATTAGTAGTCATAGATTTGCTGTGAAACTTGTCAGGATGCTCATTTACCTTTCTTGACAAAGATCAGTTCTCTTTGAACAGGTGTTAAGTGGGTAGAAACTCGGATTTTAGAAACTTTGCATGTTTTCTAGGTACATGGAAAGCTATGGAGTTGTATACATGTCAGTGATTGTAAAGTTGAATAATAGATCCAGGTGAGAAAAGGAACAAATGATAAGATAAATCAATTAATTGTGGGATTTAATGTGATCAAATAACAGTTAAGAGTACAATATTAGAAGACAATTATTTGAAAATACAGGGGATGGTGCTCATAGAACAGGATCCTTGAAAGTGCGATTCTACTGGGGAAGAGATAAAAGAGGTTGCTCTTACCAGTATCATACAGAGCTGGGACCTCTCTTCTTCCCTGACATTTAGGATCAAAATCTTGTATATTTTAATGTCACCTGACTCCTACTGGGGCTACCTACCACAGTCAATCAGACCTGTTTTCATTCATCTTCACTCCAAAAGTGAACATGATTCACATTCTTTTCTTCAGGATATCCTCAAATATCATTAAATCCTATTAGGACAGTCGATGTAAATGGATATTTCCAGTGTTTCATTTCTTCCTCCTTTGATACCCAACTCTTGTACAGCAGGGAGCACTATAACTGTTAGAATCTAAACCAAATTGATATTAAGTGGCAATTTGCCTATCATGTAATGTGTGTTCACTAAATATTTATTAACTGTTGGCTCTTGACCCACATGACATAATCAAATGAAACCAGAGACAATATAAATTCTTCAGATTTTCATGAGTGGAACGAATTTGTTCCTTCACATGCACTAGAAGGGAGAGAAAAGAAAGAATAATATGCTGGCATTGTCATTCCATTATCAAAGCTGGAGTTGAAGATGATTTCTGCAACTAGCTACCATTTTCTTCTTGGGGACAGAGGACAATGCACAGAAGGCAATGATAGCAGCAATCCTTTTTAAGGATAATTTCTTTTTATTTATTTATTTATTTATTTATTTATTTTTTTATTACACTTTAAGTTCTAGGGTACATGTGCATGACGTTTATATCATGTATAACTCCCCAATGCAATCCCTCCCTCCTCCCCCCTCCCCATGATAGGCCGCAGTGTGTGATGTTCCCCTTCCCGAGTCCAAGTGATCTCATTGTTCAGTTCCCACCTATGAGTGAGAACATGCGGTGTTTGGTTTTCTGTTCTTGTGATAGTTTGCTAAGAATGATGGTTTCCAGCTGCATCCATGTCCCTACAAAGGACGCAAACTCATCCTTTTTGATGGCTGCATAGTATTCCATGGTGTATATGTGCCACATTTTCTTTTTTTTTTTTTTTTTTTTTTGAGACGGAGTCTCGCTCTGCCGCCCAGGCTGGAGTGCAGTGGCCGGATCTCAGCTCACTGCAAGCTCCGCCTCCCGGGTTCACGCCATTCTCCTGCCTCAGCCTCCCGAGTAGCTGGGACTACAGGCGCCCGCCAGGTCGCCCGGCTAGTTTTTTTTTGTATTTTTAGTAGAGACGGGGTTTCACCATGTTAGCCAGGATGGTCTTGATCTTCTGACCTCGTGATCCGCCCGTCTCGGCCTCCCAAAGTGCTGGGATTACAGGCTTGAGCCACCGCGCCCGGCTGTGCCACATTTTCTTAATCCAGTCTGTCACAGATGGACATTTGGTTGATTCCAAGTCTTTGCTATTGTGAATAGTGCCGCCATAAACATACGTGTGCATGTGTCTTTGTAGTAGAGTATTTATAATCCTTTGGGTATATACCCAGTAGTGGATGGCTGGGTCATATGGTACATCTAGTTCTAGATCCTTGAGGAATCGCCATACTGTTTTCCATAATGGTTGAACTAGTTTACAATCCCACCAACAGTGTAAAAGTGTTCCTATTTCTCCACATCCTCTCCAACACCTGTTGTTTCCTGACTTCTTAATGATTGCCATTCTAACTGGTGTGAGATGGTATCTCATTGTGGTTTTGATTTGCATTTCTCTGATGGCGAGTGATGATGAGCATTTTTTCATGTGTCTGTTGGCTGTATGGATGTCTTCTTTTGAGAAATGTCTGTTCATATCCTTTGCCCACTTTTTGATGGGGTTGTTTGTTTTTTTCTTGTATATTTGTTTGAGTTCTTGTAGATTCTGGATATTAGCCCTTTGTCAGATGAGTAGGTTGCAAAAATTTTCTCCCATTCTGTAGTTTGCCTGTTCACTCTGATGGTAGTTTCTTTTGCTGTGCAAAAGCTCTTTAGTTTAATTAGATCCCATGTGTCAATTTTTGCTTTTGCTGCCGTTGCTTTTGGTGTTTTAGACATGAACTCCTTGCCCATGCCTATGTCCTGAATGGTACTACCTAGATTTTCTTCTAGGGTTTTTATGGTATTAGGTCTAACATTTAAGTCTCTAATCCATCTTGAATTATTTTCGTATAAGGGGTAAGAAAGGATCCAGTTTCAGCTTTCTACTTATGGCTAGCCAATTTTCCCAGCACCAATTATTAAATAGGGAATCCTTTCCCCATTTCTTGTTTGTCTCAGGTTTGTCAAAGATCAGATGGCTGTAGATGTGTGGTATTATTTCTGAGGACTCTGTTCTGTTCCATTGGTCTATATCTCTGTTTTGGTACCAGTACAATGCTGTTTTGGTTACTGTAGCCTTGTAGTAGAGTTTGAAGTCAGGTAGCGTGACGCCTCCAGCTTTGTCCTTTTGACTTAGGATTGTCTTGGCAATGCGGGCTCTTTTTTGGTTCCATATGAACTTTAAAGCCGTTTTTTCCAATTCTGTGAAGAAAGTCATTGGTAGATTAATGGAGATGGCATTGAATCTATAAATAACCTTGGGCAGTATGGCCATTTTCACGATATTGATTCTTCCTATCCATGAGCATGGTATGTTCTTCCATTTGTTTGTGTCCTCTTTGATTTCACTGAGCAGTGGTTTGTAGTTCTCCTTGAAGAGGTCCTTTACATCCCTTGTAAGCTGGATTCCTAGGTATTTTATCCCTTTGAAGCAATTGTGAATGGAAGTTCGTTCCTGATTTGGCTCTCTGCTTGTGTGTTACTGTATAAAGAATGCTTGTGATTTTTGCACATTAATTTTGTATCCTGAGACTTTGCTGAAGTTGCTTATCAGCTTAAGGAGATTTTGGGCTGAGACAATGGGGTTTTCTAAATATACAATCATGTCATCTGCAAACAGGGACACTTTGACTTCTTCTTTTCCTAACTGGATACCCTTGATTCTTTCTCTTGCCTGATTGCCCTAGCCAGAACTTCCAACACTATGTTGAATAGGGTGGTGAGAGAGGGCATCCCTGTCTTGTGCCAGTTTTCAAAGGGAATTTTTCCAGTTTTTGCCCATTCAGTATGATATTAGCAGTGGGTTTGTCATAAATAGCTCTTATTATTTTGAGGTACGTTCCATCAATACCGAATTTATTGAGCGTTTTTAGCATAAAGGGCTGTTGAATTTTGTCAAAAGCCTTTTCTGCATCTATTGAGATAATCATGTGGTTCTTGTCTTTGGTGCTGTTTATATGCTGGATTACGTTTATTGATTTGTGAATGTTGAACCAGCCTTGCATCCCAGGGATGAAGCCCACTTGATCATGGTGGATAAGCTTTTTGATGTGCTGCTGAATCCGGTTTGCCAGTATTTTATTGAGGATTTTTGCATCGATGTTCATCAGGGATATTGGTCTAAAATTCTCTTTTTTTGTTGTGTCTCTGCCAGGCTTTGGTATCAGGATGATGTTGGCCTCATAAAAAGTTAGGGAGGATTCCCTCTTTTTCTATTGATTGAAATAGTTTCAGAAGGAATGGTACCAGCTCCTCCTTGTACCTCTGGTAGAATTCAGCTGTGAATCCATCTGGTCCTGGACTTTTTTTGATGGGTAGGCTATTAATTGTTGCCTCAATTTCAGAGCCTGCTATTGGTCTATTCAGGGATTCAACTTCTTCCTGGTTTAGTCTTGGAAGAGTGTAAGTGTCCAGGAAATTATCCATTTCTTCTAGATTTTCTAGTTGATTTGCGTAGAGGCATTTATAGTATTCTCTGATGGTTGTTTGTATTTCTGTGGGGTCAGTGGTGATATCCCCTTTATCATTTTTTATTGCGTCTATTTGATTCCTCTCTCTTTTCTTCTTTATTAGTCTAGCTAGCGGTCTGTCAATTTTGTTGATCTTTTCAAAAACCAACTCCTGGATTCATTGATTTTTGGGAGGGTTTTTTGTGTCTCTATCTCCTTCAGTTCTGCTCTGATCTTAGTTATTTCTTGCCTTCTGCTAGCTTTTGAATGTGTTTGCTCTTGCCTCTCTAGTTCTTTTAATTGTGATGTTAGAGTGTCCATTTTAGATCTCTCCTGCTTTCTCTTGTGGGCATTTAGTGCTATAAATTTCCCTCTACACACTGTTTTAAATGTGTCCCAGAGATTCTGGTATGTTGTATCTTTGTTCTCATTGGTTTCAAAGAACATCTTTATTTCTGCTTTCATTTCGTTATGTACCCAGTAGTCATTCAGGAACAGGTTGTTCAGTTTCCATGTAGTTGAGCGGTTTTGACTGAGTTTCTTAGTCCTGAGTTCTAGTTTGATTGCACTGTGGTTTGAGAGACAGTTTGTTATAATTTCTGTTCTTGTACATTTGCTGAGGAGTAATTTACTTCCAATTATGTGGTCAATTTTGGAATAAGTGCGATGTGGTGCTGAGAAGAATGTATATTCTGTTGATTTGGGGTGGAGAGTTCTATAGATGTCTATTAGGTCCGCTTGGTGCAGAGCTGAGTTCAATTCCTGGATATCCTTGTTAACTTTCTGTCTCGTTGATCTGTCTAATGTTGACAGTGGAGTGTTGAAGTCTCCCATTATTATTGCATGGGAGTCTAAATCTCTTTGTAACTCTCTAAGGACTTGCTTTATGAATCTGAGTGCTCCTATATTGGGTGCATATATATTTAGGATAGTTAGCTCTTCCTGTTGAATTGATCCCTTTACCATTATGTAATGGCCTCTCTGTCTCTTTTGACCTTTGATGGTTTAAAGTCTGTTTTATCCGAGACTAGGATTGCAACCCCTGCTTTTTTTGTTCTCCATTTGCTTGGTAGATCTTCCTCCATCCCTTTATTTTGAGCCTATGTATGTCTCTGCATGTGAGATGGGTCTCCTGAATACAGCAGACTGATGGGTCTTGACGCTTGATCCAGTTGCCAGTCTGTGTCTTTTAATTGGAGGATTTAGTCCATTGACATTTAAGGTTAATATTGTTATGTGTGAACTTGATCCTGCCATTATGATATTAACTGGTTATTTTGCTCGTTAGTTGATGCAGTTTCTTCCTAGCCTCGATGATCTTTACATTTTGGCATGTTTTTGCAATGGCTGGTACTGGTTGTTCTTTCCATGTTTAGGGCTTCCTTCAGGGTCTCTTGTAAGGCAGGCCTGGTGGTGACAAAATCTCTAAGCATTTGCTTATCTGTAAAGGATTTTATTTCTCCTTCACTGATGAAGCTTAGTTTGGCTGGATATGAAATTCTGGGTTGAAAATTCTTTTCTTTAAGAACGTTGAATATTGGCCCCCACTCTCTTCTGGCTTGTAGAGTTTCTGCCGAGAGGTCTGCTGTTATTCTGATGGGCTACCCTTTGTGGGTAACCCGACCTTTCTCTCTGGCTGCCCTTAAGATTTTTTCCTTCATTTCAACTTTGGTGAATCTGGCAATTATGTGTCTTGGAGTTGCTCTTCTGGAGGAGTATCTTTGTGGCGTTCTCTGTATTTCCTGAATTTGAATGTTGGCCTGCCCTACTAGGTTGGGGAAGTTCTCCTGGATGATATCCTGAAGAGTGTTTTCCAACTTGGTTCCATTTTCCCCCTCACTTTCAGGCACCCCCATCAGACGTAGATTTGGTCTTTTTACAAAATCCCATACTTCTTGCAGGCTTTGTTCATTTCTTTTTCTTCTTTTTTCTTTTGGTTTCTCTTCTCGCTTCATTTCCTTCATTTGATCCTCAATCGCTGATACTCTTTCTTCCAGTTGATCGAGTCGGTTACTTAAGCTTGTGCATTTTTCACGTATTTCTCATGTCATGGTTTTCATCTCTGTCATTTCATTTATGATCTTCTCTGCATTAATTAGTCTAGCTGTCAATTCTTCCACTTTTTTTTCAGATTTTTAGTTTCTTTGTGCTGGGTACGTAATTCCTCCTTTAGCTCTGAGAGGTTTGATGGACTGAAGCCTTCTTCTCTCATCTCGTCAAAGTCATTCTCTGACCAGCTTTGATCCGTTGCTGGCGATGGGCTGCGCTCCTTTGCAGGGGAAGATGCGCTCTATTTTTTGAATTTCCAGCTTTTCTGCCCTGCTTCTCCCCCATCTTTGTGGTTTTATCTGTCTCTGGTCTTTGATGATGGTGACGTACTGATGGGGTTGTGGTATAGGTGTCCTTCCTGTTTGATAGTTTTCCATCTGACAGTCAGAAGGACTGTCTGTTGGTCTGTTGGAGATTTCTTGAGGTCCACTCCAGACCCTGTTTGCCTGGGTATCAGCAGCAGAGGTTGCGGAAGATAGAATATTGCTGAACAGCGAGTGTACCTGTCTGATTCTTTCTTTGGAAGTTTCCTCTCAGGGGTGACTCCACCCTGTGAGGTGTGGGGTGTCAGACTGCCCCTAGTGGGGGATGTCTCCCAGCTAGGCTACTCAGGGGTCAGGGACCCACCTGAGCCGGCAGTCTGTCCGTTCTCAGATCTCAACCTCCTCGTTAGGAGATCCACAGCTCTCCCCAAAGCTGTCAGACAGAGTCGTTCGCGTCTGCACCGGCCCCTGCTCTTTCCCCTATTGGACTGCAGCTGTGCGCTGTCCGCAGAGGTAGTGTCTACAGAGACAGGCACCTTCCTTGAGCTGCTGTGAGCTCCACCCAGTTCGAGCTTCCCAGCGGCTTTGTTTACCTACTTAAGCCTCAGCAATGGCGGGCGCCCCTCCCCCAGCCTTGCTGCTGCCTTGCGGATACATCGCCGCAGCCTGCTGTGTTAGCAGTGAGGGAGGCTCCGTGGGCATGGGACCCTCCCGGCCAGGTGTGGGATATATTCTCCTGGTTTGCCTGTTTCCTTAAAGCGCAGTATTGGGGTGGGAGTTACTCGATTTTCCAGGTGTTGTGTGTCTCAGTTCCCCTGGCTAGGAAAAGGGATTCCCTTCCCCCTTGCGCTTCCAGGTGAGGCGATGCCTCGCCCTGCTTCAGCTCACGCTGGTCAGGCTGCAGCAGCTGACCAGCACCAATTGTCTGGCACTCCCTAGAGAGATGACCCCAGTACCTCAGTTGAAAATGCAGAAATCACCGGTCTTCTGTGTCGCTCGCGCTGGGAGTTGGAGACTGGAGCTGTTCCTATTCAGCCATCTTGCTCCGCCCCCCTTTAAGGATAATTTCAATCCTTTTTGGTGTAGCTCCAAGATGTTAAAAAAAATTAAAGTCACTAATAAAACCAATTAAGGTATTTGAGAAACTGTGACCAAAAAAATCTAATAACTTTATTTTATTTTGCATTTGCCATTTCCTTTGGCTATTCTTCAAAAGCATCCAAATTAATGGGAATATTCCAGTTATTTATTGCTGGTACAATTTTCTTTAGTCTGGTGATAAAGGAGACGATAGCAAGAAAAGCATTTTTCATTGGTCAGAATAGAATAAGAGAAACCTTTGTATTTATGGGGATACTAATGCAAATTTCCTGAAGAAAATGAGGTTTTTATTATCTTAACATTTTGTATAACTTATATATATGTATACATATACACGTATGTATAACATAGGCATACACATACATATATGTATGTATACATACATATACATATATGTGTTATACATACCTATACAAACAAATATTTATAGTCTCTTAAGAACAGACATGACTATTAAGCACAAATTGTTCTTTGATGGTAGAAATAAAATTCAATATAAATAAGCTTTGTAGTGCAGAATGAGATTTTCTATTACCAACAATTAGACAGGAAGTTTTCAAGCAGCATATGAATAGCTCTCATGCAGAGGCCACTACTTGGAATTCTTGATGAAGGAAATAAATGGTAACAAATCAAGTAGGCTAGATATATTTAAATGCATGTAAAGACTTTCTTATTTAAAACCAGATTTCTGAAGCTTTGAAATCCATGAATAACACAGAAAAAGCAAAAGCAATAATATTAGTATAAGTTATATGAAAATATGAAATGTACATTAACCTGAAATATAGTCTTCCAGTTAACTAGGAGTCATTCTGTATGAGCACAAACTCTCAGATCTTTCTTATAAGAAATTCTAATACTTCCAATATTTGAGGAGGGTGGGTAGCTAATTCAAAAGTGTATTATTATAAAGATCTTTATGTGATAATATTTCTATGATTTCTTATAATGTAAAGGGAAACGAACAGTTATGGGAAATTTGGTGACATATATGAAGATGAACAACAGTTGATGGAAAGATCTAAAATATTTTATCCTTTGCTTAGCTCCTGATCTCCCACAAGGAAATGAGACCATTAGACCTAATTGTCACCAAGTGGCACAGAAGAGCCCAAGCTATGATTTCAGTGAAACTGGGCACAAGATTAAAAAAATTATCTACCATTTTCTTTAATATATGCATAAATCTAGAGCTAATCTTTTTCACTTTCTCAAAAAGCTATATATGCACATGTCATTCCTCATCAAGCAGTATGCTTCTTAAGAAAAAGGATATTTTCTTCATAATTTAACTTATCCTACAGAACCTAGCACTATGTTTTCGTGCAAATGGGTTTTCAGCAAATGTTGTTAGAATTGGATTAGATTAAATATTGTCAAATAAAAGACTAAAATCTAAAATAATAATGAATGCAAAGAGATTTCAATCATTAACTAATAAGTCTCAAGTGATCTCCAACTAAGTAGAAGAGAGTAATTTATAACTGACACTGAAATAAAAATTAAGATGGAAATGGTTTTGGATTATTTTTAGCAAAGAAATTAGAAAGTTAAGGATATAAATTTTTAGAGAACTTTACTCACAAATTGGAAGCTAATGAAAATAGTTAGTGATGAAATGGAGGGTGAGTAAACAGTCTAAACCAGAAACATTTGGGGAGCAGTGCCAGTTTAAAATAGATAATTAAATATTGTTTTATGGAAGGAGAATAAGATGACCAAAAACTTGGGGAAGACAGTATGTTTGTATTCTTGTATTAAGAATGCTACCCACTGAAATGGTTAGAAGATTATACTAAATGGAAAATCAATATAATAATATATCACAGGAAGTTAGGATATAGTCTATCTAAGGAAATTTAGATAAGAGAATTGTAAACATATTGTAATTTGGGGTTCCACCTATTTTTTCCACTTACACTTCTAAGCACATCTTAAAAAAATTAGCTACAAAACATTACAGTGAATTTTTCAGTTAAAACAACTGCTCATTATGGCAAATTATCTTCTACTCACCTAAATTCTAGGCATATGCTGTTCACTCGGAATATAGGACTTTCTGTATTTCTCAGAAGTGAGAAATTCTGATTTATGTAGAAATATTTATTTATATAGTGTTTTCTTATGCTCCGACTTCATTCGTTTAATCCTTATAATAACCTTATACTAGAAATACAGTTATTATTATTATCTCCCTTTACCAAAGAGGGAACATGATGCATACAGAAGGTAATAACTTGGCCACAGTCGCATGAACAGTAAGTGGTGGCTCCAGGTTCCCGGGACAGGCAGATTAGTTCAGGAAGAAGAGCCACCCACTTGCAATGCTCTGTTGCTCAGTCACAAGTAGAGTAATATGATTTATGTATGACCTCTGTCTGTAAAGCAACAACTTTATATTTTTAATGAACACCATTGGAACTCATACCTCAGAATGAATGTTCTTTCGAAAAGCACTCAATTCATATACTGTACATTTAGTTCAATGAAGCTGACATTTACCACATTATTTGTGAAACGTATTTCTCACCATTAGAACAAGTTTCAAATTCCAACAATAAAATCAGTAAAATATCATGTTTTACTTAACAAGCACATACATCTTATCTGTCAATTTAAAAATTTATGTTAAATAATACATTTTAAAATTTAATAGTTATTTAAAATCTCTTCCTTTCTACCTTTTAAGCCATCAAATATTTTCTAATGAGGTTCCCATCATTGGAATCAAGGCATGATTAGCTTGAATATTTTTTGACATGATCCTAAATCAAATTAATTCTCTAATACTGAAAATTTTTTGCCATAAGTGATATTTCTTAAAAAAATTTCAAGGGTGGTATGCACAATACTGTCTGTAAAGGGACAAGTACCATGCCCATCACAAACTAAAACAAACAAAAAAGGTTATTCCTCAGTGGCCACCAGTTTCATTGCTTCTTTCTTTTAGAAGCTGCTTTCAGTCATCCTTTCTGTTTTCTCTGCCTCTTATTCTGAGAGACTGAAAGATGATTGAAGAGCTTAAGCTTCAGGTCCTGTCTGAATTTTCTATTGCTGCTGTAACAAATTACCAAACATTTAATGACTTATAACAACACACATTCATTTTATGTTCAAAATCAAAGTATAGTCCCAAAATCAAGGCAGCACCAAATTCCTTCTGGAGATCATAGAAGACAGTGTTTCTTCGCCTTTTCCAGTTTCTAGAAAGGTCTTCTACATTCCTTGGCTTATGGCCCCTTCCTCTATCTTCGGTGAGCATCATTCCAACCTCTGCTTCCATTATCAGATTTTCTTTTTCTGACTCTGATTCTCCTGTATTCTTCTTTGTCTTAGAAAAACTCTTGTGATTACCTTAAGCCCACCTGAATAATCCAAGATGATCTCCCCATGTCAAGATCTTTTACTTAATCACAGCTGGAAAGTTTCTTTTGACATGTAAAATAACATATTCACTGATTTGAGGATTAGGAGGAAGAAACCTATGGAGGCCATTATTCTGTCTACAAGAAGGCCAGATAGCCTGAGTTATAAGCCTGGTTCTACTATTCATTTACTGCTTATTTTTTTAAGCAAATTATTTAGCCTTCCATAATGCAAATCTTCTCATCCATGTAATAAGACTCATAATAGTATATAGTAAGATTCCAGTGAGGATTAGGTAAGATTGTACTTGTATATAATCTTAATGCCTGTCAAATAGTGATGTAGCTTGGCTATGTATCCACCCTAATCTCATCTTGAATTGTAATTCCCATAATCTCCATGTATATGGGAGGGACACAGTGGGAGGTAATTTATCATTGGGGCGTTCATCCTCAAGCTGGTCTCATGAGAGTGAGTGAGTTTTCGCCAGATCTGATGGTTTTATAAAGGGCATCTTTTGCTTTGCTCAGCACTTGTTGCTGCCCCCATGTGAAGAAGGACTTGTTTGCTTCCCCTTCCAGCATGACTGTAAGTTTCCTGAGGCCTCCCAAGCCCTGCAAAACTGTGCATCAATTAAACCTCTGTCCTTTATAAATTACCCAGTCTCAGTTATGTCTGTATTAGCAGCATGAGAATGAATGAATACAAAGAGTATTAAGTCTTAGCTATTATTATTTTAATAATAAGATGCAATAATAATACACAATCAGTCTTAGCTCTTATTATTTTATTAATCTCATCTGATACAAATGCACATTAACCAACCTTATAGAAATAAATGCATAAATGCATAAATCTAGAATGTCCACATGTTAATTCACCATAAGGGATACAATCTTGGGATTAATAGTACTGCTATTTAGATAAACCAACAAAGAAGGCAAATTATAATCCGAAGTTGGCTTAATGAGTCCAAGTCAAAGAATAGCAGAGATAAATCAATGTATGTCCATGATTCAGGGTTTCTTTCAACTAAATCCTTGTTATTGAAAGTGGACAAGCTATTTCAGCATCACCTGGCTGCTTATTATGCAGAGTGCCAAACCCCACTCTGCATACGCTATTATGCAGAGTGCCAAGCCCCACTTCTCATGTGAAGAAACTTCACATGAGAATCTGAATTATTCTGTGATTCCTCAGGTGATTTGCATGCATATTTAAGTTTGAGAATTACTACCTTTGACAGAACTTAAAAGAATGCAAGTGCTTTGCCCAGGTGTACAAGTTTGCCTTCAGTGACAAATTTCTTTCTCTGCTTTTGTAACTGAAACACCATCATCATCTGTTCATTGATACATACAAGGCATATATCAATGCCTTGTAAAAAGAATGTTTCTAGACACTGTACCTTTGAAGTGAAATGGCATGAATAGGCACTGATTGCCATGTGTGATTCGAAGTTTAACTCTCATTGCACATTCTTAAGTCCTTTAACGTTAAGCTGGTGAAGAAAAGAGAAGGCTTTACTTACAAAGGTCTAGAAATAATTACAAAGACGGACATCCAGAAATCATGTATCCATGTCATTTCTTAGTAGCTTCACTAAATTCTGTTATTAATTGAATATTTCAAAACAAACCCTATAAGAATACTTAGACAATGAAAATAAATTAATACCATTAGTTATAATAAAGTTAAATATCAAATTTTCTATGGGAAATAAAAAGAAGCCATATGGAATATATTTTTTTTCAGATGGAACAATGATCATTGGAGTATGCTTTTTGACATGAGACCAAATATCCAAGTATAAATTTAGCTTCTTTAATGGAA
This sequence comes from Trachypithecus francoisi, assembly GCF_009764315.1. Lineage (NCBI taxonomy): Eukaryota > Metazoa > Chordata > Mammalia > Primates > Cercopithecidae > Trachypithecus > Trachypithecus francoisi. The sequence continues at coordinate 31,713,870 of NW_022681472.1, forward strand.
ATGTGCCCACTAATGTACTTAAAAATTAAGTATATTGCCATTCGATGATTGTATTCAAAGGGGTAGAGTCAAAGACTCTAGAGAATTCCTAGAGATGCTAAGACATTGATAATAATTCAGTGAATTAAAATATTTGAACATCATTTCAGCAGATACTTATTGAATAACTATTCTGGAAGGTCTTCTGCTACTCGCACTTGGTCAAATGCACGCTTCCCTAAAGAACCATCACCAGGTGAGCCTGTTCAGATGACAAAATTAAGTTTTTAACAAATGAGAGCACTACCTTGACAGAGTCTTCCTGGCCTCCTGAAAGAGGAATAGCAAAGTTAGGATATTTATGGGTTTCAGACTCCTATTTATGGAAGGTTTTTCAATGCAATGGTGGTAGGGGAAGGGATGACTAGAATTGAAAAAAGGACTATCATATAATAGCTTATATTAGTGAGAAGGTTTTGAGGTGATGGTTTACAGAGCCTTGAAGACTTTTCACATGATTCTATTACCCATTGGAAAGCCTAACCGTCTGATGTTCATTTAAATGGTTTTTCCAGGAAGCTTCTAAATGAACAATATAGTTACTTGCAACCTGGGCAAGAGGTTCCTGGAATAGTAAACTTGGGTTGATGAAGGCAGTGGAATAGTAAAGTGACATTGGTGAAGACAGCCTAATGGTAGAGTTATGTTAATATAGAGAATAAGTAGAGTTATGTTAATATAGAGAATAAGTTGCATGTGGCAGATGGTTTTATCTTTCATTTTAGTGATTCAAGGATGCATAGGATGTAGTCACTATTCTAAGAGTATACAATAGATTGTGGACGTTTATTAAGTACTAAAATGGATTTGTATTGATTATAAAATAGATGGCTATTGAGAAAAAGTAGAGAGGAATATAAACAAGAAAATAAGTCAACAAATTCCACTGATTTGACAGAGCATTCCTTGTATTTTGATGTTTGTAGTTTGTATTTGCATGTGTTCAGTTTATGCATATATAATATATGCATATGATAAAATATACATATTTTATCATCAAAACTTGGGGCCATGTTATCGATTAACTTTGTAGCCAGTTATTTTGCTTAATTCAAAAGTCTATGAATATTTTCTGATGTTATTCAATATTATTGGCAAACTTCTCTCAGATATATTTTATTTTTTGCCAAAATGATTTGAGTAGTTATCATTGTAATTAGGTTTTGCACTTAATTCAGGATTCCAGTCATGAAGGAATAGAAGACTACAGGAAGGAGTGAATAGACTCTCAAACATATTAGAAATAAAATTTAAATTTAAAAAAATTGAAAAGCTACAGAGAGAGATTTGATTTGTAAGGTTCTAAGTTTTGTTTATTGACATGAGCAGTGTAGAATCCAGGCTCTAGGAAAGGAATCAGTTGGCAGGTTGGTGGATTTCTCCCAAAGGAATGGAGTACCTTCCAAATAGGAACCCAGGGACTGCAGTATATTTCAAAGTTATATCTCCCCCAATCATGTTTTAGTTCACGTAGTAAACCTTTGAAAACTGTCATGGATTACCTGAAATTCTGAAGAAACTGAATCTCCCTTTCTCTCCCTTGTCTATCACTCCCACTTTCATTATGTTTTCCTCTAGACTAAGGCTTTGGATACCCAGGGGACACTATTGTTGTTTTTCTGTCTGTGGGCATAAAATAGAAAACCAAGAACAGATAATATACTGAATCGTAAGAATTGGTTAATCTCATCTTATGAAAGATAATTTGATTATCATTAAACTGATAGTCTTTTATAAGGAGAGAACTGAACACTGGTAGAAAAAAAGAATAAATAGAAAAATAAATAAATAACGGTAGGTTAGGCAAATGTACTCACATATAACCAGAACACAATTCAAAATATTCCAAGAATGTGAGTATAATTTTTGATGAGACATTAAAATGGTTTCATTCAGATGTCTTGAACCACAGTTTGGATTTAAAAAAAAAGAATATTTCAAAATACTTTTAGAACAGGAATAGTAAAATAAAAGTCAATAGAAATTATTAAGAAGGAATATAATTATGATGTGAGACTGATAATACAGTAGTCTTCCCTCATCTGCAGTTTCAGTTTTTGCAGTTAACTATGGTCAGAATATTAAATGGAACATTTCAGAAATAAGTAATTCATAAGTTTTAAATTGCACAGCATTCTGAGTAGCGTGATGAAATCTTGTACTGTCCCAATCTGTTCTAGCTAGGACACGAATCAGCCCTTTGTCCAGTGTATCCATACATCACCTGACTGTTAGTCACTTAGCAGCCCTCTCTGCTTCAGAGGGAAAAAATATAGTATATGTAGAGTTTGGTACAATTTGCAGTTCCAGGCATCCACTGGACATCTTGGAACGTATTCCCTGTGGATAAAGGGGGACTGCACCCAGCTAGCTACTCGGGAGGCTGAGGCAGGAGAATGACGTGAACCTGGGAGGCAAAGCTTACAGTGAGCCGAGACCGGGCCACTGCACTCCAGCCTGGGTGACAGAGCGAGACTCCGTCTAAAAAAAAAAAAGAGGGGACTACAGTACCAGCATCCTGCCAATCTGATAAATTAATAAAAATAAACTACAATAAATTTAGCAAATAAAAAGAAGATGAGGAGTACTAATCTGGTGAAAGAAAGGTATATAATGAACAAGAATAAAGCCAAGAACACAGAAAAATGTATTACTGCTTAATCATACATAACTGTGATAAAACCTCAAGTGAATAGAAAAAACAAATACATTAAAAGAGATGGTTGTGGTAATTAGTATAATATGAATTATAATCAGTGATCAGAATTATGATTTCTAGTAGAAGATGGAAATAAAGGGAATGACTTAGAATATTCTGTGAACAGTAGAAAATGAAAACAACTAAGAATTAAGTGAACAGTCTAAACGAAGCACAAGGAAGCTTTATTATAATGAGAAAGAATTGAAATTGATTTAAGGAAGTAGAAGGTAAAGTACTAATATACGAGCAAAGTGTTATATAAAATCATCTACCGTATGCATTCTGACATTTTTAGTTTTAAAAAAGCAAAACAATATTCTTTGGAAATATAGCCACAGAATATGAATAGAATATGAAACATGAAAAACAAATATCTAGAATAATAAAATCTTTTCCTGCCACCATTTAAAAATATATATATTTTTGCAGTGCAAATCACAAAAGTTCTTGCTGTATTTCTTTGCTTATTAAAATTCATTTTAGAAATAAACTCCTAAAATGTGCCTGGAACATACGTTTAAAAAAGCATTGAGATTTAGACTTTTAGAAAAGTAAATGAGTTGAATTTTATTTTATGATTGATTAATAAAATTGGTTTAGGGCAATTGTTTTCTAATGGTTCAAGGCAAGTTGAAGTGTATCTTATTCAAGAAACACTTTCATATTAAACATTTGGATGTTGACTTTAGGTATTATCTTCACAGATCAGTAAAAGGTAACAGAGTTCTCTCTAAAATGTGCTCAATTTAAATCAAACTAATATTCTTGGTTTCCCAAAGTAACACAACTTTTATTTGACACTTCTATAAAAATTATACTCTCTAATTGTTGCATTTAATTTTGTGCTCCAAATCATACCAAAGCACTATGAAATAGTAATTGTTCCCAATAAAAAACCCCAAGCTACAGAGGGGCCAGAAATACTCACTTGTATGTAATAATTTATCAGTTATCTTAATCCTTAGGCAGGCTGCAGAATAAGTTAAAGAAATAACCAAAAATTATAAGAATTAAATATATTGTATATTATGTTTATAGTTTTTATTATACTTTGAGAAAAATATGAATGTATCTTAAAATGTAAATGTTTGGACATTTATTGACATATTTGTCTCCAAAATGTAAAAATCAGTTTTGCAAAAGTATAAAAGAGCAGATATTTTCTTTTTGTAAGAATATAATTTTAAATTGCAAGCTTGTATGTGAAGAATAAAACAAAAATCACACTAAATATATCCATCCCAAAGGAGAGTAAATCAATTCATTTAAATATAACTCTAACCTAAGACTCTACGACTTTAAAAGTAACTATATGTTGTATTCTTTGATACTATTACACCTAAATGATAAGAATTTTAAAATATGTAAATGTGAATATTAATATTTATGTTTATTTTTAGAAGTAATTATCTTAAGTCAGAACACATAAACTCCTCTGTCTTCCTTGGCAATGCCCATGAAAGGGCCGTTTATCTTCTAGATTTCATCCTGTCTGTTTTCAGACCCCTTGACAAGCCTAACATCATTAAAAGAGATTGAATGTATTCATTCACTGTCAGTCAGAACACTATGGCAAACCTCAGTATAACTAGAAAAAAACTAATGTGATTAAAACAGGAGACAAGGAGGAAATTCAAGATACCCCCAGATTGTTATGAGAGAAATTAGCATAAATACTTGGAAATAACTGGAAAAAAATAAGCAGAACTGGAGGAATCTGAGAGACACTGGTGTTAAGATGAGAAAAGAGACAGGAGTGAGAAGAGACAACTAATAGATCTTGGTTTTCAGCATATATCTAGCTAAACAGAAAAACATTGCACTCCTGGGGGCTGAATTAATTAAACTTTTATGTTATTTTATTTTTCTCCTTAATTAGTTTGCTAGTTACACATATTTTATTTTTCAGTGATTATGAAAAGAATTACAATTTAAATCTTTGATTTATCAATCTCTATATTAGTATGATATTTTTACAACTTCCAAAATAATGCATCATAGAACATTCTAATTCTACTTAGCCCTATTTGATTTTTGTGTTGTTGAGTGTTTTTATTTTGTATAAAATTTAAACTTAACAAACTATTATTTTCATTATGTGTTTTATTCAGTATTTATTTATTGATCGACATCTTTATACTTTTCATTTCTTTTCTTGTCTTCAAGTTTCCATGTTGTATTATTTTTCTTCTGATTAAATAACTTCCTTTACTTTTTTCCCTAGTGCAGATCCCCTGGAAATCAATTCTTAATTTAAATATGTGTGTAATGTCTTTAATTTTCCATAATTTTTGGAAAATATTTTTAGATATATAAGTCTAAGCTAACAGTTATTTTCTTTCAGTATGTTGAAGGTTTCCATTGTCTCCTAGCTTCCTTTTTTGTTGTTAGTCAGGAGACAGTTTTATTCTTGATTATTTGAAAGTACTATAAATTTTCTAGTCTGTTTTTTGTTGGTCTTTACAAGTTTTATTATAATGTGCTTTTATGGTTTTTGTTGTATTTGTCAAGTTTGGGTTTCCGACGCTTTACTCACTGCATGGCTGTTTCTTTCATCAGTTTTGGAAAATTCTCCACCAAACACTGATTCTGTCCCACTCTCCTCATCTAGTACTCCAATGGGATGTATTCGATTTTTTCACTGTGTTGAATTATTAGTCAATTACTATTGCCGTTTGGGTATTTTCTCTAACCCATCTTGCAGTTCACTGATTCTAATTGTTTCTATGTCCAGTATGCAGTTAGATCCAACCACTAACTTGTACATTTAGATATGTATTTTTCTCTTTAAAAATTTTAATTTTTATAATTTTATATTCTCTGTACACATTCTTTTTGTCTTTTAAACTTTTGAACATATTTTAAACATTTATTTTAAAGGCCATGCCCGATAACTCCATTAGGTAGAGCCTTTACGGATCTGTTTCCATCACCTACATTTTCTTTCCTCCTCCTCTCTCTCTCTCTCTCTGTGTGTGTGTGTGTGTGTGTGTGTGTGTGTATTTTGTTCAAGTCCTACATATTTGTATGCCTAAGTTTTTTTTATTGACTTTTGGTTCTGGTGTAAAAAATATTATTGAAAACGTATAAGGCTCTGGATCATCTTATCTTCTAGAAATAATATACTTTTTATTTCGTCAGACAGTTGGTTCGAGGCCATATTCTCTAACTCTAATTATGGATAGAGATGACTCAAAGTTGTGTTTTTTACTTGTTAGGACAAGTCTATTCACCGTTTACAGACCCCAGACTCCAATTTTTGTTTATTCTACCCCCATGAGATTGCTAAATATAACCTCAATTCCTCAATCTCTTTACCACAACTTTCACTTTTTATCTGAGAGGTAAAATTAATGAAACATACTGAGTTTAACTCGCTAGACCTTTTTTCCCCTATATTGTGACCCCTCAAATTATCAATTCACTGATATATTTTACAATTGTGCATCTTTACTCGATGTACAGCTGGATAGTTAGTTGAAGATCACTATGTCTACTATTTCCAGAAGTAAATCACTTTGCTCATGCATTGTGGAAACTCCTGGCAACAGATTATTAAAAACCTGAATTCATTGTCTTAAGACTTCCTACTCTGTTTTTTCTACGATGCATAATGTCATTGTGGAAAAAGCAGTTCAGCAACTCCTCAGGATTACCACAATAAATGGTAGGCTGTGAAATTCAGAAAATGAGGAGACAGCTACATTTTATGCATGAAGTTTTTCTAAAAACCGACATAAAAATTATTAATATATTCAGTACTCAGAGAGGAGTTTCTAGACATAACCCCTAAGCTTAGTACTTAAATCAGATGACAGTGTCTCACAGGACAACACTAGTTACAAATATAACTTCCATTCTAACTATGTATTTCAATATATATACACAGAAGCTGCAGATCTTTTGCAAAAGAAATATTGAATGTTTTACTTTTCAGCATCATTATTTTCTGAAAACGAGTCAGATTCCTGAGCCATATACTAGAATAGATTTATATTCTCAAAGGCATATATACAAACTTCAAACTATATTTAAAGAAAGAAATATCACAAGACTGTGCCCCTACACTAAAGGCATGGGACCTCTAATATTTTCCTGAGGTTTTTTTTTCTGTATTTTCTATAACTCACTTAGAATTTTTTGTTGTTGTTGTTCTTTTCTCCTGTACTTTATTTTATTCCCACTTTAGTACTGACACCATTGTTTATATTTCTTTTGTAACATGCCCACTCTGCAGACAGTAAGCTGGCAAACAAATAGATTAAATCTTTATAACATTTTATAACACTGTGAAGTTATAAAAATGTCCTTTATCAAGAAGGTTGGTAATAAACATTTGTTAATGAAATAGATGAATGTGTGGGTTGAATTTACTTATTCACCCACACATTCATCCATTATGATGGATGAATGGATGAATGTGAAGGAATTCTTTCTTCTAATTTTAGTAAAAGTGTGAATACATGACTTAAAAAGTAAGCATTTAATGCTTTTAAAAAAATCATTTCCTAGTCCTTCGATCTTTACTTCTGTTCCTGTACAGAGAAACCTTCCAGTTTTTACAGCTTGTTGCTCTCTTACTACACCATGTAGTAAGTATTCTCTTGCCTGAGATCTATGGTACAAGTCTGGCTTTTCCATCCACTATTTGGACAAATGATGTGCTAATGACCTAGGCTGTTGGCAAAGTGGGTATGACTGCTGGTAAGAGTATCAATTTGTCTTCATGGAGGAAAATTTGGCAATATCTGTTAAAATACCCACATACATGTACATAGATTTACGTTTACGAAGGTTTGCGACAACACAATATGAAATAGCAAAAATGAAGCCACATAGGAATGTTGAAAAAATTTTGGTATAACAACATTTTGTAACATTAAGCAAAATTCAGTGTCCTGACATGAGGGTATCTTCAAAATATACTGTTAACTAAAAAATCTAAAAGCAGAAAGTTATCTATAGTTATCATGTGTATAAATTATGCAAATCCATACAGATAAATTGTGCATGAATGTACACTGTCAAAAATTTTGAAAATTGAACATAAAAATGTTAACTGTGGCTGCTTTTGGGAAGAGTAGTAGGGTAGGAGTTTTGTATGTAGAGGCCTTTCCTTTAAGTTAATATATGCCTGCAATATCTGAATGTTTCCCAAGGATTGTAGATTGTTTTCATAACACAAAATAGATGGAGCCTTTTTAGAAACTAAGCTTCAGTTTAAGTGCCACAAATATAATAGAAAGAAGACTTTTTAATATTGGTGATGAATTTAGGGAGGGTTTGGGAGTTCCCAAATATCTTCAACTAGTCACAACAGTGTTTCTCCCACATGGACACAGGGAGGGGAACAACACACCAGGGCCTGTTGAGGGGAGGAGGGTGAGGGGAGGTAACTTAGACGACAGGTCAATAGGTGCAGCAAACCACCATGGCACACGTATACCTATGTAATGAACCTGCATATTCTGCACATGTATCTCGGAACTTAAAGCAAATTTTTTTTTAAGTGTTGAAAAAAAAAAAGTGTTTCTCAAATTTCAGCAAGAAAGGCTTATGACTCAAGGAAAGAAAATTAATACAGTTTTCCAGACAATTTCTGCAATAGGAAAGATTACTCAGAATTATCTAGGCAATAACCCTATTTTTCCACTTCCTCAGGCCGTGGGAAGTAGGATAGGCTGAAATTTAAGTGTCTCTAACACAGTCATAAATGTTCTGCAACTGACATTCCATGCTTAATAGGAACTCTTTCTGCCGAAGTAATTACTTATCTCCGGATGATAGAATCATCTGTTCTTTGGAATACCATTACTGGTGTTATTACATCTCTTAAGAAACTTTTGTTTTATGAAATCAAAATAGGCCTGGCACGGTGGTTCACACCTCTAATCCCAGCACTTTGGAAGGCCAAGGCAGGAGGCAGGAGGATCACTTGATTCCGGGAGTTTGAGACCAGCCTGAGCAAGATGGTGAAACTGCATCTGTACATTTTTTTTTTTTAAATTATCCAGGTATGGTAGTGTGTTCCTGTAGCCTCAGCTACTCAGGAGGCTGAGGTGGGAAGATTGCTTGAGTGCTGGAGTTTGAGGATACAGTGAACAGTGACTGCACCATTGCATTCTATCCCAGAAAAGTGAGATCCTCATCTCTAAAACAAATAATAATAACAAAAATAAATCAAATCAAATTAAAATAGACAAAAGGTAATCAATCTATTAATCAGTCAATGTTACAAAATGGAAACTATAAGAACCAAATAAGTGGTCACGGTTTCTGGAATTTTTTTGAATAAAGCAGATAACTTCCTTCATTATGAAAGGAGGAGTATAAGAGTTAATCTGGGTGCTTTAATGTAAATTAAGTAATCCACTTAGTATGTCTGTTTTCTTTAACTTTTTACATTCATAAATTTGTCTACCATTAAAGTCTTTGTGTTAGTGATTGCATTTTTTAAATTTTCACAATTATTTGTTGCAATCATTTATAAATTGAAAATATTCAACTTTACAACTGCATTTTAAAGCATAGATACGACTTGTTTTGCTGGAAATATAAAGTCAACCTTTCCCCCCTACATTCTCCCTGGCAATAAGTTAAAATAATTTTGTATTCACACATTAAATGAGTATGTAACAAGTATCTATGTACAATGTGTAAATTACATAAAATAAATATGTATCAAACATCTATACGTTGGGCAATCTGCTAGATGTTGAAAGGGATGCCAAGGGACAAACAGGAATGCACACCATGAAAAATGATGTAAAAGAGGCTGTGAAAATTCAACTATTAGCATCATGGAGCTTTTTTTTTTTTTTTCTTTCGAGATGGAGTCTCGCGCTGTCGCCCCAGCAGTCAGAGTGCAGTGGCGCTATTTCAGCTCACTGTAACCTTCACCTTCCGGGTTCACGTGATTCTCTTGCCTCAGCTTCCTGAGTAACTGGGATTACAGGCGCGCGCCACGAGGCCTGGCTAATTTTTCTATTTTTAGTAGAGACGGGGTTTCACCATGGTGGCCATGTTGGTCTGGAATGCCTGACCTCGTGATCTGCCCGCTTCGGCCTCCCAAAGTGCTGGGATTACAAACGTGAGCCCCTGCGCCCGGCTCATGGAGATTTTTTTTCTTACCAATTCTACGTATCCTTCCAATTAATTTTACTTTTTGATGAACTTGAAACTACTAGTAAAAAGAAGGCTGGGTAAACATTTCTTCCTTAAGAGCAGCTGTTATCAGGAGTAGATTAAGAGGGAAATGTGCCAATGCATTAATCCAAAAATCTGGCGAACAAGAGGAAGTGTGCCTTGCCCTTCATATCGCATTATAATAATATTTAATAATGAAGGCACCCTTATTACATGTGTTTCAGACACATTTTAAGTAGTTGATTAATTTCAACTCTTTTAACTAAGCTATGCAGAATAACTCTAAGTAAGCATTATCATTCCCTTTTCCAGATGAGAAAATTGAGGCACAGAAAGGTAGATAATTTGCTGCAAAGGTACAGAGAACAGGATTCATATCTATATTCATATTCAGTCTAGCTTGAGTCCAGGATCTTAATCCTTACATAACACTCTAAATGATGTTATTTTTAAAAAAGAGTAAAATAGTTTGTTGTGCTTTTCTTTTCCTTCTACCATTTGAAGAAATCACTTTATCAATCTTAATCCTAAATGGTAAGCTCTCAACATTAGCACTTTAGTGCTTTTGAATTATTACATGTGATTCTTGTAGTGTATGACATGAAAACATATTAGCTGATTGATAAAATATCATTACCATTTGACTTCTTACACTGAAAATTGGAAATAAGTTGATAATTGTTAACACTCATTTCTCATTGGGTGACTCAGAGCCACAAAGAAACTTGGAAATTTGCACGTCCTTGTAGAAAAACTGTTCTCACTAATATTTTAACTTGGCTCAGTGAAGTGAGCCAAGTGAAGAAACCTTGGCTGTATAATGAGACTGCACACAAAACTCAAGGTTATTTAACTTTAAATCAAGTCAGAAAATCTCCATCCAAGAGGTAGTGAAACCAGGTAGAACATTCAGACCTGCTTCTCAGATCGCTGAACTATGTCTTAGGAGAGCAGAGTCCAGGGTCTGGGATGTTTGACTCTGTGCCTCTACTGAAACTGCACTATGGAAAGATTTGCCCCTCACTTCATCTCAATTCTCACACTTACCTCCATGTCTCCATTTGTCAATATCAATGTTAATATCTTTCTCATTCAGAATTTTTCAAAATGTGGCTGACAATATATGAAAGATTTGTTATAGATTATGAGATTCGATATGTACCCTTCTACACCAGAATCTTCTACCAATTACTAGTGTCATCCATGTATGTAACATCGTCCTTAAAGTAAGTTAGTGAATAAGACTGCCATTAGGCCTGTGTAGTTGCTGGTAAGAAATCAAATCAAATAAGTCAATACATAATGTTGTTCTAAATATTTTTTGCCTATCTTGGGAAAAATGAGGTATTGTTACAAAATTGTTCAAGGATTAGAGAACTTTTGTTAAACCCAAGTATTTTCTAAATATCTCAGAAAAAGATTATTCATGAAGTCAGTGTATGTGCACAACTTAGGATATTACTATATACTTTCAGCAAATATTACTTAAGGACGCACTGTCAAATGACTGTTATCATTAGTTGGAGAGGTCTAGGGGATTAGCTATTTGACTTAGAAAAAATGTGAAATTTATACTTTCTAAGTTATGGCACAAAAGCACATCAAACCAAAACAAGTACATTAGAGTATTCAAGAATCATATTCTAATGGTTTCCCTTTTAGTTTTCTTTAAATAAAAATTTCATGACAGTAGAAAGAACTCTGGTGAATGCAAAGATGAAGACTATTATTTGCCCTCTTCTTACAGTGTCTCACCAAGGTATTTAGAAAGCCTGGTGAGTCTGTTATCCAAACACTTTGTAGTCCCAACTCAGCGGGCTTTCACCCCCTCTGTGCCAGGTTGCCCTGCCTCTCCTGTGGCTACACTGTTTTTCGACTGTCATTTTTATTGAAAAATAAAAGCTAAATTGGAGTTTTAGAATACCTTCCATTTAACTCCTTTAATAAAACGGGAAAGATAAAAGCAACGTACTCACAAGAGAAGTGTTTTTGAAAGCTATGCCTTGGATATCAGAGATGCAGAAATAAAAGGCTGCTTCAAAAATAGAGCCCACTGGCCTAGCGCTGGCCCTCTGCAGCTCTTCTCCTGTGCTAGACCGGCTTTTAGCTTTAATTTTTTATTCAAGAAGTTAAATGGGAGACGTGAAATAGTTTGGATCAAATATCTCAACAAATGGAAAATGGGCAGCAGATGATTCTTTTAAATGCATTATTCTTATGCACCTGGGCCAGACAACTTCGTCAGGCAATTTTGTACATGCCTGATAGAAAAGATAATATTATTCATATTTTTGTACACAGAGAATTCTTTTTTCCACTAATCCCATGGGAAGAATAGCATTTCTCAAAGCGTGTCCCACTTAAAATAAGCATCAACACAATAAATGCTCTGAGAAGTCCCATGATAAAGAGAAACAAAATAAACAAAACTGTGTAATTTTGTATTTGCCTAATCCATTCGTCTGTGAATTCCTTTAAAACTTTATATGTGTTAATACCCCAATGTTCTTATCTAGAGATAGTATGATCTTGAGCCTCAGTCACACTAGTAACATAGTTACAAAATATTTTCAAAAGGAGGAATCCCCTTAGCTGTGTAATTGCAGCTCTATTTAATGCATTTATGCTGATTATTGAATTAAGACTTACCATAGATCAAACATTTGAGGTAATACTAGTATCTAATTGCAAATTGGCTGAGAGAGATTCGTGTTTAAGATAGCATGATTCAAAGGTTAATTGGCAGTAATTGTCAATAATTAAACTGACAAATGTAACTAAAGAGAATATGGGAGAGGAAGCAGTAGGATTTGGCAAGGAAAAAGATTGATACAGTCCTTAAAGTTTGAAGAAACATTTGATTTTCCTATGAAATAGGTCATTTAGCTCTACACTGTTCAATAACCCCCATGCTGTATTCCATTGTTCCTATAATGTTCAGCTAATGCTTTAATGAAGGTGACTCTAAAATACCCCTATTTGTCTTTTGCCCTCTTAATTAAAGCAAAAGACACAACTTGGGATTGTAATATTCCCTTCTGGCTCTTACACATCTTTAAATATAATTTTTTTTTCCAAAAAAGAACACTTTCAGTCATTTCACATTATTCTAACCAATTAAAGAGAAATGAGAAAATGGAAGTTATAATGATGTTAAGTATATCTCCCAGGATAAGTCAGTGTTGATGAAGAATGACCTGTGAAGAGACAACTACTCTCCACTACTGCCAGATTCTGAGGGGTGTGCTAAAAGCTTTCTAGTGGCCTTCAATCAGAACTGCCTCATTATTGTGAGCATGGTATTATTTTAAATTAGCTTTTTATATTTAATTAAATAACACCTAGTCTAAAAAGTACCTCTTATTTTCCATGCCAGCATTTTGTATGACTACCTTTAAAATAAGTTTCATAGAATAGGCAAAGAATAAACAGAAAGCAATTACTTTTTCTACATAGAGAAAAAGGAAGGAATGGGGGTAAATTTGGCAGCCTGTCTTTTGATCCTATGAAACAATCTCTTTTATCAAAAGCACCATTATACTTAATGATTACATAATTTTCCCTAGGCTCCAACAAAAAAGCAAAGAAGAATATTTCAACAATGCTAAGATGTAAATAGCATTACTATTGTCTTATGATCTTCAATAGCATATAACTGATCTGACCCAAATTGTGATCTTTACCAAATCATTTTGCCCATTGAAGGATTCACTTACTTTCTTGCTTTAATATTCTTCAGTGTGTTCCCTGGTCAGAGACAAAAGGATAATTTCAAAGGCATTGAAGACCATATTGTCTTTCAAGTGTTCATAGAAAAGTTTCCTTGGTAGCAATAACATTGCCTTTGAAAATGCAAAGGAGGTGAGTATAAAATCATGGAAATTCTAATCTAGAGTAGCTTAATTTGATACAATGTTTTAAAATGTGAAGTAATATCACGATGGCTTTTAGTTTTTATTTTTTAAAAGAGGGTATTTTATGTTATTGTTTTAATTAATTTTTTTTTTTGAGACAGAGTCTCGCTTTGTTGCCCAGGCTGGAGTACAATGCCGTGATCTTGTCTCAGTTCAACCTCCACGTCTCAGGTACAAGCAATTCTCATGCCTCGGCCTCCCGAGTAGCTGGGATTACAGACATGCACTGCCATGACCAGCTAATTTTTTATTTTAGTAGAGATGGGGTTTCACCATGTTGGCCAGGCTGGTCTTGAACTCCTGACCTGAGGTGATCCACCCATCTCGGTCTCCCAAAGGGCTGAGATTACAGGCGTGAGCCACCACCCCTGGCCAAAAGAGGGAATTTTAGTCCAGATGTGATGGCACTTCTATTTTAAGGATTTGCTAAAATAAAATTCATTCATTACATAAAATAAAGCTTTAAAGTTTCATGTATTAGATCACAACTTGGTTAAGGTGGTGCCTTTTCTGAGTTACTGACATTTTTATTATTTCTAAACTAAAGCACTCTAAATACAATGATCGTTTTTTTCTGTCTTCACTGAATATGTACTATATGCTCCAAACCTATCTTACTATTTGAATAGGCAAGTACATATTTGCATTTATACAAAGTGTATGTAAATCGTTATTCTGAAAATATTTTCTCCCTGAAAAGCCACAGGAAAAATGTGTGTGAGCTTATTGTAGGTTGATGATGCAGAGATATTTTTCTCTGGTAGCTAAACATGTTTGGTGAGAATCAAATTCTTCAGCAAAGAACACACATTAGAATTAGGCAATATTTACTTTGGCATATGTCCATGATAAATGACACTAGGCGTAACTGGTGTCTAAAAGTCTCACTGATTAAAAATATTCTGCCAGTTTTCTGATGATATAAGGAGGAAACAAATGTAAAAGTTTTAGTTTTTTAAATTTTCTATAATTTGTGTTTTCTAAAATATGATAAACTCCCAGACTTCCAAATGTTAAAAAGACTGATGTGCATTCCTAATAATTACCATATTATTTTTTATTTTTACATATTAATTCTTTTTTTGACACAGTAATTTATGGGGTACATAGTGATGTTGTGATATATGTAATATGTAGTGATCAGACCAGGGTAACTAGCATACCTATCATCTCAAACATTTATCTTTTCTTGTGTTAGGAGCATTCAGTATCCCCTTTCTAGCCATTTGAAAGTATATGATATATCATTGTCAGCTATAGGCATCCTACAATGCTTCAGAACACTAGAACTCTTACCTACCTGTAATTTTGTATCCTTTAACAATTCTCTCATTACCCTCTCCCTAGAAACTAGAGGCTCTAGAATCTTCTGTTCTACTTTTTACTTCTATGAGATCACTTTTTTATTTTTTACCTTCCACATATGAATGAAAACATGCTATGTTTAAACTTTCTATTCCTGGTTTATTTCACTTAGCATAATGTCCCCCAGTACTATCCATTGAATGATGAGACTTCATTAAATTTTGTTTGAATAGCATTTCATTGTATATATATAGAGAGAGAGCACACATTATCTGTTCACCTGTTGTTGAACACCTAGGTTGACTCCATATCTTAGCTATTGTGAATGCTGCTTTGATAAAAATGAGGATGCTGATGTCTCTTCTATATACTGTTTTTCTTTCCTTTGGATAAATTCCCAGTAGTGGGATTGAAGGATCACATGGTAGTTCTATCTACGGTTTTTATTTTTATTTTTTGTAACGTCCATACTATTCTCATAGTGGCTGTAATACTGTACTAGTTTACCTTCTCTCCAATAGTGTCTAAGAGTTCTTTTTTCTCTGCATGCTCACCAGCATGTATTATTTTTTTGTTTTTTTGATAATAGCCATCCTAAATAGGGTGAGATGATACTTCATTGTAGTTTTGATTTGCACCTCTCTTATGATAAGTGATGTAAAGCATTTTAAGAATATATTTGTTGGTCATTTTTATGTTTTCTATTGAGAAATGTTCACATTATTTGCCATTTTTAGTTGGATTTTTTAAGCTGTTAATCTTTTTGAGTTCCTTCTACATTAATCTCCAGTTAGGAGACGAACGTACAGTTCATTGGGTAGGTGAAGTGTTTGAAAATATTTCTCCCTTTCTGTATCCTGTCTTTTCTCTCTGTTGATTGTTTTCTTTGCTATGAAGAAGATTTTTAGTTTAATATCATTCCATTTGTTCATTTTTGCTTCAGTTGCCTATGCTTTTGAGGTGTTATTCCTGAAATCTTTTCCCAGACCAGTGTCTTGAAGCATTTCTCCCATTTTTTCTTCTAGTAGTTTTATAGTTTTAGATCTTACATTTAGGTCTTTTATCCATTTTGTGTTAATTTTTGTACAGGGTGAGAAGTAGGGGTCTTGTTTCATTCTTTTGCAGATGAACATCTAGTTTTCCCAGCGCCATTTATTAAAGAGACTATCCTTTCTCCAGTGTATGTTCTTGGAGTCTCTGACAAACATCAATTGGCTGTTGGCTGTAGATACATGGATTAATTTCTGTAGACATGTGGATTAATTTCATGGATATATTCTGTTCTATTGTTCTATGTTTCTGTTTTTATGCCACTACCATGCTGTTTTGGTTACCATAGTATTGTAGTATATTTTGAAGTCTAGTAGTGTAATGCCTTTACCTTTGTTCTTTTTAGTCAGAACTGCTTTGGCTATTCAGGGTCTCTTATTGTTTCATGCAAATTTTAGATTTTCTTTTTATTTCTGTGAAGGGTGTCACTGACATTTTGGTAAGGATTGCACTGAATCTGTACATTGCTTTGGCTAGCATAATCATGTTAATTATATCAAATCTTCAGATTCATAAGCACAAAATATTTTTCCACTTGTTTCTACCCTCTTAATTTTCTTTCATCAGAGTTTTGTGGTTTTTCTTGTGAAAGTCTTTTATCTCCTTGGAGAAATGTATTCTTAGGTATGTTATTTGTTTGTAGCTGTTGTGAATGGAATTGCCTTCTTGATTTCTTTTTCAACTAGTTTTTTGTTTAAATTAAAATTTTTATTTTGAGATAATTTTAGATTTACATGTGGTTTTAAGAAGTAATTCAGAGAGTTTTCATGTACTCTTTACTCAGTTTCCTCCAATAGTAACATCTTGTAAAATTACAGTACAGTATTTCAACCAGGATATTGAAATTGACAGTCAGGATATAGAATATTTTAATCACCTCAGAATTCCCCCATATTGCTCTTTTATACCTATACCTACTTTTCTCCTACTGACACCCTTCCTTTTTTTCTTTTTCTTTTTTTTTTTTTTATTATACTTTAAGTTCTAGGGTACATGTGCACAATGTGCAGGTTTGTTACGTATGTATACATGTGCCATGCTGGTGTGCTGCACTCATTAACTCGTCATTTACATTAAGTATATCTCCTAATGCTATTCCTCTCCCATCCCTCCTCCCCACAACAGGCCCCGGTGTGTGATGTTCCCCTTCCTGTGTCCAAGTGATCTCATTGTTCAATTCCAACACCCTTCCTTAACCTCTGACAACTACCCATCTGTTCTCCATTTTATAATTTTGTCATTTGAATAGTATTATATAAATAAAATCATAAAATATTTGATCTTTTGAAATGGAATTTTCACTTATAAACCTCTAGAAATGTTGCCAGGTTATAGTTAAATCCTTTTTATTGCTAAGTAATATTCCATGTTATGAATACCACAGTTTTTTTTGTTTGTTTTTTGAGATGGAGTCTCGCTCTGTCACCCAGGCTGGAGTACAGTGGGGAGATCTCAGCCCGCTGAAAGCTCCACCTCCCGAGTTCACACCCTTCTCCTGCTTCAACCTCCCAAGTAGCTGAGACTACAGGCACCTGCCACCATGCCTGGCTAATTTGTTGTATTTTTGATATAGATAGGTTTTCACCGGGTTAGCCAAGATGGTCTTGATCTCCTGACCTCGTGATCTGCACGACTCGGCCTCCCACAGTTCTGGGATTATAGGCTTGAGCCACCGTGCCTGGCTGAATACCACAGATTTTTAAACATTTACCTGATGATCTTTGTTACTCCTTTTTTTGCTGTTACCAATAAAGCCATTGTACACATATTATTTTAGGCTTTTGTGTAAACCTATGGTGTTTTTCCCCCTCTGAAATAAAAGCCCAGGAATGAAATTGCTGAGTTGTATGGTAATGATATATTTAATTTGTTTGTTTTTAATAAACTGCCAAACTCATTTTTGGAGTGGCTGTATCGTTTTACATCCTCACCAGGAACATAAGTGATATAGTTTCTCTGCATCCTTGCCAGCATTTAGTGTTACGCTTTTTAAAATTTTAGCCATTGTAATAGGTGTGTACTGATATGTTATTATGATTTTCATTTTCATTACCTCAGTGGTTAATGAAGTCAAATATCTTTTCGTGTGCTTATTTTTCATTTGTATATCATCTTTTTGAAATATCTTTTATCTTTAGCCCACATCTTCCAGTACATAAAACAATGTTATTCCATTTTAGTGTTGTATTTTTTTTTGTTTGTTTTACTGTTGTTTTTAAAGTTCTTTATATTATTTAGACACTAGTACTTTGTCAGATATGTGGCTTGCAAATGTTTTTCCCAGTATGAAATGTGTCTTTTTATTCTCTAAACAGGATCATTCACAGAGCCAAAGATTTTAATTTTGATGGCAGCCATCAAAAATATCATTTTTGTCCTTTATTGATTATACTTTTGGTGTCAACTTTAAAAGCTATTTTGTTAGCCCTAAACCCTAAATATTTTCTATTTTTTTCTAAAAGTTTTATGTCTTTACATTTTGCATTTAGATCCATGATACATTTTTGTTGTTGTTGTTAATTTTTTGTATAAGGTATGAAAGTTAAATGAAAGTTTTGTTGTGGTGGTTGTTGTTGAGTCTTCCAATACATATATAAGATATGTTTCAATTACTCTGCCACTTTGGTGTTGGCATCCATTGATAACATTTTTTTCACTTAGTTTGAGATCTTACTAGGTCTTGGCATGACTAATTATTTCTTATTAAACCTGAACCTTCAAGCATTGTGTTAAGATATTCTGGATTTTATTTAAACTTCTGTTTTAGATGGATTCCTCTGACATTTCACTAACAGGGAAATAAGAGGGTATCATTATACAACTGCAAGGTTAGATAGCAGTACAAATTCTTTCATAGCCTCCTTTGATACTCAAGGGGATGGGTTAATATTACCGCAGAATGGGTGTGGAAGTTCATGATTCTCGCTAGAATTTTCCTGATTATCTGTGTTCAAGGCTATGCAACTCAAAGCTTGGCAATACTTTGTAATTGTGTTCCACACATCTGTTGATATTGCTTAAAAGCACCCATAGAGTTTCTCGTGTGTGAAAGGGAGAAAGAGGAGTGAAGTAAGACACTGCTTCCTCAGACAGCCTTTACTAGTTCATCCAGAATAGCTCAGCTTTTACCTCTTTTCTGTTCTGGGTTTCAACGTAGAATTTTATTTGAAGAAAAAATTCTGCCAATTAAAAAATGTTTGAAAATATCTTAAATTTTAACTTTTCTCAAATGAAATTCTACAAGGGAATTAAGTTATGTAAGATATTATTTTAGTGACTGTTTTTTCAGTTCTCCCCAGAATGGTACATAGCTAGTAGCACTATAGATGCATAGATTAGTTTATTAACTACATAAACTAAATATCTTAGAATGTTGGAAATTAATTCTATTGTAGAAGTGAGGTGAGAAAGCTTGCAACTATCATATGTTGTCAAGAGTTTGTGATGGCATATTCCAAATAACTAAGACTTTAGAAAAAGTATTAGCACTATTTCAAAAACAATTATACCAATTAACTTGAGAAAAGAAATTTATTTTTGTTGTAAAGGAGAAAACACAAGTAGCTATTGAGCATTTAATCAAAATATGCTCTACCAATTACAAAGAAACAACAAACAGTTCTAACTATGCCAAATATCTACTTAAAATGTAAATACAAAGAATAAAGATAATATTGAGTTTGTTGATTGTATTAGTCTGTTCTCATGCTGCTGATAAAGATATACTCAAGACTAGAAAATTTACAAAAGAAAGAGATTTAATGGGCTTAAATTTCCATGTGGCTGGAGGGGCCTCACAATCATGGCAGACGGTAACGAGGAGGAAGTCACACCTTACAGGGATGATAGCAGGAAAAGCTTGTGCAGGGAAACTCCCCCTCATAAAACCATCAGATCTCATGAAACTCATTCACTATCATGTGAACAGCACAGGAAAAACTTGGCCCCATGATTCAGTTACCTCCCACCAGGTCCCTCCTATAACACATGGGAATTCAAGATGAGATTTGGATGGGGACACAGCCAAACCATATCATGGATGTTATGCAAAATTCATGAAAATATTGTTGGTCAAAACCTGAAAACCTTAATAATCAAACTCATAGAGTACCCTTTTTTCTCTGTGCTCACAGATGAAAAGGATCTAACTTTTCATCCTGTCCTAGATCTTTGTTTATTCTACACGAGCACTGTGGCTATGCCACTCAAGTTTGTTCCCACTGGGAGGCAAGAGAGTATTCCTAATGTGCTGTGGTACAAGATTTGGTACCATAACTACTGTGATTCAGAAGACAGAAAATGCACTCCTCCTTCCATTTTATCACAGGATGGCAGATAACACAATGAAATCAACTAATAGGGCCTATGTGTTAACAGTGAAATGAGCCATTCAGAATCGACCTGCCCAGCCTGAAACCATGGCTTTTCCATCCCTCTTATCGTCAAAAATCATGGATGAACATTGAGACACAAAGAAGCAAAACACATTAAGTGCAGTGAAAATGTCTGCTTCAATGGGCCTGTCAACATTGCCTGAATGATGAAACACAGATATTTACACAGAGGACTCACTAGCACTATTAACAAGTTCTGAGGACTACTCAATCTCTGAGTTTCAGTACTGACAACAACATCACATTTTAACAACATTTTCTACAAGTCAAAGGTGCTGCCGTAAGAGTCTCAGGCTAGTTAAGGGTTACGAAGATGAATATATCATAATAAAGATAATTTGACATACCACCAAAAAAGTTTAATTTTAAATGTTTAAAAAATTTTCCTGCTTTCTCTCAGAGGACAAAGAGCCACTTTACTTTATTTCAGAAATGATTTTTTTTTTTTCTTTTAAGCATCAAGAACCAGCTAAGACAAACTATACAGGAAATTATAAAAATCAATCTAGGGCCATATTTTTCATTGTAACCAGATCAGTATAGGACATAAGAATCCTCTTCACTAAAAAAAATATAAAGAAGTTTATGTATATAATCTGGGTTATCAAAGACCAGCAGACACTAAATGTTTTGCTCCATATCTTAATTTGATCTCAAAGACATATTAAAACAAAAATAATTCTTTGAGGGCCCCAGCAACAATAGCAGAGAAGAGACCTGGCGATTCTATAGCTACTAGAACATCATAGAGAATAGCAACAAAATAGAGGATTCTCTTGTGATATAAATGGGCCTAAGATAGGCTATAACCCAAACTATGTTTCTTTTTTCTCTTTTGGGCTGTTTAGTGTTTGGTCTCAATTAGTTACCCTGATGACTCCATTGAATGTGGCAAAATGTAAAGGTTTCAGTTGCAATAAAACTATGAATCAGAAGCACTTCAACCTCTACCTGCTTACTGAAGCCATAAACAAGATCAGCACTAATTCTGCTCAGATCCCTGCTTTCCCAGCTTTCCATTTTCTGGAAAGACCCATATTCTTTGTATCCATACTCTATGAGTTGTTGGAAGATTCTTTAACATTTCAAAATAGATTTTTAGATTTTTTTTTAAGCTGTGTTCTGGTCTATTGAATAAATATACATATTTAAAATGCATTTTGAATACTATAGTTTTACACTATGGGTAAAATCACAGAAAAATGAAAATGTATGTTGTTTGCTGAGATCTTGGTCTTTTCCCTATGCCCCTCAAATGGTGATGAAAAGGTAAAAACAGATTTAGTATTCTAGTTCTATTCTGATAAAATATTTCAATTTTTTTGAGTTACTGCTTTGAGAGACACATTCATAACAAGGTTATTATTGCAATTCTATCTGGAATGTCAATAATACTCTATAGAAACCTATAGAATATATAAATCGGTAGCACAAGAAGCATTGTTGACAATACAGGATAAATTTTCATGTCCGTATGAAATTCAGCAAGACCTCTTCTGAAAATGGTGAGAGGGAGGGAAATTGAAAGGAATAAATTATTGGGCTAATTTATACTATCAATTATTATGCCAGTGTTTGGAGAAAGAGTTTAAAATGAACCGAACACTGTAAGTGTTACAGCTAATGAATCATTAGCTGTAAGATTTTTAAAGGTAGCATTTTGCTAATAATACTAGTAAAAAATTAAATCTATATTAACAGATAAACTGAAATCAAACATATATTGTATTCAGCAAACAAATCATCATCAGAGGCATATAGGGATCCTACATTCAGAGTGAGAAAATTTCCTGCTTGGAGTCTACTAAAGCAAAATAGAGTTAGAAAATAAAATTAAGTAATTGGGCTGTGCTTAGGCTATGGGGAAGAAATAAATACAAAGCTAATTGGACAGAAGAGTAGCAAGAAATCAGAGAAACCAGATTTCCTTGTTGCTAGGGGTGCTTTGCTTCAATAAATTAGAAAGGTGCAAATTACACTCCAAATTGAAATTCAATCTACTACCATAAATAGAAAAAATATATCTACCTTTGCATTTTAATCCATGGAACATTTAGATCTCTGACAAAAGGACCACCTGATGTCAGAACTCTTTCAAATAAAATCCTTTCAAAAGCATATACCTTTCGATGAAATGAAAATGTGATGGAGATGGAGTCTTAATGATGTCTGTTTTAAAACTGCTGTTTAAAAGAATGTTCTAAGAAGGTGAAACTTGTCCAAGGACTTGGGAAAGATTTAAGGTGGCAGTCAGAATCTATTAAAGGCTAATTACTAAAGAGTAGGTAGCACGTTGATCACAAATACGTGGAAAAAATTATAAAACACTGGTACATAATTATATCAGCAGTGATCCTACACCCCAAACCAAAATTTCTTAATATTTTTGTTATGATTCAGAAAATTTTCCAACATCTAGAAACTGTCCCCACTCTTAAAACCACGGGCTTTGGCTAACTGGCTAAGATTACTTTGGGCTTTAGTATTCTGTGATTTGAAGATGTATATCAAGAACAGTAAAGCTTAATGAAAGAACCAAAGAACCAGTAGTTCTAATTTAAGGCCTAAGGTGAACTGGGGCAATGTGTTTGCTTTTTATTTGCTTAACGTGTTATTAAATTTCCATTTTCTTCTAGGTCTATAATTTAGTGAGAAGTTTAAAAGCATAAATATTTTTTAAAAATCTCATGACATTATGTTCAAAATCATTGTCAATTTCTATGCAAATAAAAATGAAATATTTTACCTCAATTGACTGAAAAACATTGGGAAGATAGTTAAATGCCAAGTGTTAGTGGAGACAACATAAAGAATTAGAGACCCTCTTATATTACTGATGGAAGTATAGACTGGTAGAGTCATCCTGGGATCACACTGGAACCAATCAGACAAATTAAGCATTATTCCATTCTATAAGCATATCATACCCTCTCAGGGTAATCATATCCCAAAGAAATGTGATGCTAGCCCAGATCATGTACTACCATGTTCATTAAAATATTATTTATAGTGGTAGAAATTGGAAGCAATTACTGTGACCATCACTATATAAAAAGGTGAAAAGGCAATAATACATACTGTTGACTAAAGCAATGTAGACTACATACAACATAGAGATATCTAAAACTATGCATTGTCATGAAAAAAAAAAACAGACTGTCACATTACATGAAACCCTTTAGATGAATCAAAAGTATTTGCAAAAAATAAGAACAGAAAACTATTTTCTTAGATTACAACACAAAACATGTACACTAAAACTCAGTAGAATGATGTTATGGCAATAGGCAAAGGAGATTATGATTATAAAAGAATATAAATAGCAATAATAATAATAAATAAAATGAAACAAGAATGACACTGTGCCATGATCTGAGGAACACAATAATCAACCTTCTAGATATCTGAGGTCTAGAAGAAATAAAGAAAATTTAACAAATATTTTATTCGAAATAAAATAAATTAATAGTCAAAATTATGCCTTAAAAACAAAAATTTCTACAGGATTAATGCATGCTGATTACTGTATAGCCTCTATGTATCAGGCATATGCTATCCATTTTTAATGCATCATCCCTTTTCCTCTTCACAGTAATTCCATAAAATAGACATTCTTATCCTCAATTTACATTTGGCATAACTGAGTCCTAAAAGGCTCATTTTTGCCCAAAGACGTACAGCTTTTTTTGTGTTAGAAGCAAGAGTCAAACCCAGATGTGTTAACACTGAAGCTCATCTCTTTAATCTCTATAAAATGTACAGTCAAGCTTCTCAAAAGAGTAGCCCACATTTGCTATGTCTTATAAGAGGGTAAGACTTGTCCAAGGACTTGGAGAAGACTTCAGGTAGCAGCTAGAATCTATTATGGGACAGTTACTAAGGAGTAGGTAACTTGTTGATCAGAGAGAAGTGAAAAAAATTACACAACACTGGTTCATAACTATATCAGCAGTGTTACTACACCCCAAACCAAAATTTCTTTGGTTTGGAATATTTGTATTCCCTGTGCCACCCCCTCCCCCATTTTTCAAATTAATTTCATTCCCATGATCCCTAGACAAGTGCCCTCCGTAACTTTCCACATGATCTCATCATTACCAAATCCACTAACACTAACCTGTTGCATTGGATAATGATCAGCCTCTTGACCCCTTTCACTTTCGTCCACTACCCTCATCTAGTTCTCCTTGTTTCTTCAGAATACCCTGACTCCTTTGTCCAACTTGTTAAATGTTGATATTCCCCAAGACTTTAATCTCAGAATCTTTAGGGGCTGGTAGTCTCTCCACATGTTCACCATGTGATAATCTCAGGCAATCATAGTTCATATACTGATGACTTCTAAATCCATTTCAAATCCACCAAACTATTGAAAGCAGACAATATGTTTTTCTTTTTGTCTACCTTCTCTGATCAATCACTGGACAAGTCTTGCATATTTTAGTTTTTCAATACTTTTCTAATTCATACACTTGTTTAAACCTATTAACACAACCTTGATTGAGACTTTCATTATTTCTTGACTACACTATCATAGTAGCTACTTATCTAATCTCCTTTTCTCTAATTTTGTCCTTAACCTGATTAACCTGAAGTCATACTAATCCAGCTAAACTACCAATGGGAAGCACCTCTTCCAAACTCTTCAGTCATTTTTGAATTCCCTACAGGATTATCTTAATTTCCTTCACAGACCAAAAAATGCTCCTGTGACATGGTTCTTACACTGCTCTTGTGCATCCCATTTTATTATCTTGGGATGCTGAACTAATAATTCCTTGTACCAGGTTGTTTAGTTCACTATTTTGTAACATGCTCTGCCTAGCAAATTCTTCCTATCTTTCTTTTCCTATTTTATACTTTTTTACTTTTAAAGTACCATCTTCTCCATAAAGCCATGTGTTAATACCTACGACCTATTATATCTTCTTGGGGGATCTTGGGCAAATAGTATCTAATAATACTTTTATCATATTACTAACATAGAAACATGTATTCTATATAGAACTTTTCTCCCACAAAAGAGTTCAGCATTGTACTAAAATTCATTTAACTACATTAACTTTAACATAGACTTGAGTGTATTGTGAGCATAAATTGTCATTTTAAAGATATGGTTTCCTTTCTGCAGAGTCTATAAAATAAAATTTTGCATTTTGATTTGAATTACATGTAACATTTTGGGGGAGGTAAAATTGAAAGCAGAATATAGCTAAAATCCACAGGATCTTAACAGTTCTATAATTAAAACTAAAAATTCCAATACTACTTTCCCAGAAACTGATAGAAAAAATAGACCAAAAAAAGAGTAAGTATATAGTCAACTTGAAAAACACTATCAACCAACATACATACTTGATATTTGTAGAATCATCTGCAAAAAACCATAACTTCTTTTAGGTACACATGAAAAATTCACAAACATAGACCATATGTTATCTTATAAAATGGGTCTCAATCAATCTGAAGAAAATTAAAGCATACATAGTATATTCTCTGACCACAACAGAATTAGAAATTGATAATAGAAATATACCTGGAAAATTCTTAAATGTTTGAAAATTAAACTACACACTTATAAGTAAGTTATCATTTAAAGAAGAAGTCATTACAGAAATTAGAAAACATTTTGAACTGAACTCTAATTACAACTCATGAGGTCAAAACCTGTGGGATGGGCCAGGCATGGTGGTTCACGCCTGTAATCACAGCACTTTGGGAGGCAGAGGCAGGAGGATCACGAAGTCAGGAGATCGAGAACATCCTGGCTAACATGGTGAAACCCCTTCTCTACTAAAAAAATACAAACAGAAATTAGCCGGGCATGATGGCGGGCGCCTGTAGTCCCAGCTATTCGGGAGGCTGAGGCAGGAGAATGGCGTGAACCCGGGAGGCGGAGCTTGCAGTGAGCCGAGATCGCACCACTGTGCTCCAGCCTGGGCGACAGAGCGAGACTCCATCTCAAAAAACAAAATAAAACAAAACAAAAATAACCTGTGGCATGTTGAGGAAGTAGTGTTGAGAGAGAGAGAGCTTATATTAAAAAGAAAAGACAGATAACATCAATGTTTTCAAGTATTCACTTGAATAAACTAGAAAAATAACAAATTAAAACCAAAGCAAAGAAGGAAGAATTTAACTGAAAAAATAATTAAATGATCAATTTTTATGTTTATAAAAATGTTTAATTATCTCTTATCAAATATATTTAATACTGTATAAAGAATAATACATTATAACGAAGTACATTAATTTCAGAGATGAAAGGTCGGTTTAACATTCAGGAATCAATCATGAATTTCACTACAATAATATAATAAGGAAAACATAATCATTTCAAAACATGCAGAAAAATAACAAAATTCAAAACCCATTATTGATTAGAAAAACTGTTAGTAAACATGAATAGAATGAAACTTTCAGTTTAGTAAAGGACATGTTAATTGTGAAAATCTGCATAATTTTTCCCTAAATTTCCAGATTAGCCAAGGATGTTCCCTCTCACTACTTTTATTCACTATTGTTCTGCACTAGTCGAATAATAGGAAAGTAATAAGGACTTACCGATTGGAATGAAGAAATAAAACATTTTATTTAACAATGACGTGATGATTTAGACAGAAAAAAACCTGAGGAATCAACAAAAAATTACCAAACTGATAAGTGAGTTTAGCAAGGTAAACAGTTCACAAGATTAATATAAAAGGTCAATTGCACTTCTATGTACTAGCAATCAACCATGGGAAATAAAATTTTAAAATGCCACTTTCAAAGGCAAAAGATTTATAATTAGAAGTAAATTTAACAAAATATGTATGTAACATATAAACTACAAATGACTAGGAGAAAGTAAAGCAGAGTTAAATAAATGGAGAAGTATACCATGTTGTTGTTTTAAAGGATATATTAAGATGTTTATTTCTCCCCAAATCTATTTATAGAGTCAAAACAATTCCAGTTAAAATTCCAGCATGTTTGTTTGTACTAATTGATGTTAATTCTGAAATTTATATGAAAATGTGGCCGGGCGCGGTGGCTCAAGCCTGTAATCCCAGCACTTTGGGAGGCCGAGACGGGCGGATCACGAGGTCAGGAGATTGAGACCATCCTGGCTAACACGGTGAAACCACGTCTCTACTAAAAAAAAAATACAAAAAGCTAGCCGGGCGAGGTGGCGGGCGCCTATAGTCCCAGCTACTTGGGAGGCTGAGGCAGGACAATGGTGTAAACCCGGGAGGCGGAGCTTGCAGTGAGCTGAGATCCAGCCACTGCACTCCAGCCTGGGCGACAGAGCGAGACTCCGTCTCAAAAAAAAGAAAGAAAATGCATGAAAGAATACCCAACATGATTTAAAACAAACAAAAACAGAGAACTTCTACATGGCTTTAAGACTTACTATAATGCTATATTAGTCAAGGGACTGAGTAAGAATCAATGGAATAGAATAGTGTGTCTTCAAAAACACACTGACATATGCTTGGAAAATCAGTTTTTCATAAGGATACTAAGGCAATTTAATGGAGAAAATAAAATATTCCCCCCCCCCAAAAAAAAAGTTAAATAATTAAATATCCACATAGAAACAAAACAACCTCAAAAATACCACATACCACACATAAAAATTCACCCAAAATGTATTATAGACACAAAAGTGAAACTAAAGCTACAGAATTTCTAGAAGAAAACATAGGGGAAAATCTGAATAACCTTAATCTAAGGAAATGTTTCATGGAAAGGACACATAGATGATTAGTGACAAAAGAAAAATATATTTTGGAATGTATAAAATGTAAAGTCTGCTTTACACGAGAGACTGCTATGTAAGTAAAAAGATAAGTCAAATATTGACATAAAATATTTGCAGTATATATCTGACAAGAGCATTTACATTAGAATATAAAACAAACTTTAAAAATCAGATGAAAAAGTTAAAATATGGACAAAAGATTTGAATACACATGTTACAAAATATGCTAAAAGCTAATAAGCATATTAAAAGATGTTCTGCATTATCGCAGAGAAATGCAAATTAAAATCACAAGGAGATACAAACATGCAATCCCTACAAGACTGGCAATATCATGTGTTTGTGAGCATACAGAGCAATTGGGATTCTTGTGTAATGCTTTTAAAAACATGAAATAGTAAATCCATTTTGGAACACTGTTCAGCAGTTTCTTACAAAGTCAAATGTCCACTTACCATAACAATTCCATTTCTATATATTTACCTAAGAGAAATAAAAACATGTCAACAACAAAGCTTGTACAAAATTTTTAGAGCAGTTTTATTCATCACAGTCCTAAACTGGAATCAATTCAAATATTCATCAACAGGTGAATGGATAAGCAAAGTTTCATACATTCCTAAAATGAAATATTAGTCAGCAATTAAGCCCTCTGATACACAAAACGGCAAGGATGCATTTAAAAAAAAATGAGGTCAGATACAGAAGAGTACCTTCTGTGGTATTCCATTCATTTGAAATTCTAGAATAAGTAAACTCATCTTCAGGGAAGTAGATATCCCTGGGTGGGATTCACTGGGAAGAAGCAAGAGGGAATTTGAGGACAGGTGTTGGAATATGTTTTATATCTTGATTGTTTTTTGGTATATATATATTTGTCAAAACTCATCAAACTGCACATTTACAGTCAGCATAATATGCTTTATGTAAATTATACCTCAGTAGTGTTGATTTTCAAAGTTACTGAAACTGTACAGTGTAAAATGGTAACACATTATTTACAACAATCTGATAATCGGGAATAATTCGGAAACAATTGAATTGTGATTTAATAAGTGTCAGTCACAAATACTTTCTGAGAATTTAAGTAAAACACTTTGAACTATAATTTTAAGTGTTTAAAAGGTGGAAATTGAACTAATATTTACCAGCTATATGTTATTCAGTGAATTATTTCATCTGTTCCTGACTTTGAGAATGCAAAATGAGAGACTGAGAGATGGTAAGAAAACTAACCAAGGTACACATCTTCTGCAATGGCAGATCTAGCAGTAAATCCGAGTCTATCTGACTTCACAAATTGATTATTCATGTAATTCCATGCTGAGTTCCTTTGTGGAAACATAACATCTTTATGAATATCTCCTATGTTGCGAGGTGATATTTTGAGTTCCCAGAAATTCCATGAGACATTGGGCAGTGGGAACTGTTTTAGAAATATTTAACATAAAGCTTTCCTCTACTTTTCTTCAGAGATTTTTCTCTGTTTGCCCAGAATTTGTGACTTATCCTAAATGTCAACGTTAAACCTCACTAATTTGGATCAAGGAGATAACAGTTGGGATAAATGAGTGAAAAGTCCAAATTATAAGATACTCTTGAAGAAATGTAGCTTCATCACTTTTAGATAGAGGGTGTAACTTGAACTGTCCTAATCCAGTCACCTAACAGAAGTTCTGTAGTAGAACAGATTAGAATGACTTCCAATTAACATACCAAAGCATTCTAAAATCCTATTGATTGAAGATTGTATTGCAGATTCCTTTCATGTGAAAAACACTAAATTGTTTAAAATTTAGTTTGTATCCCTAATATAAATGTTTTCATTTTATATCTGATTCTTTTAGACATCTTTTTTGGAAAATGAGAAGAATAAAATTTCTAAAAAGTCACTTTGGAATTTTCCACAAATATTAAATTAGTAAATCCAGAATTAGAGAGGGTTAGCTTCAGGAAAAAAAAAAAAATTCAAAGGTAGTTATTAAAATGTCTAAAATCTAGACTGATGGTAAAAGGCTGATATCAAAGTTAGCCTCTCTGAGTTGAAAGAGAATTCATATGTATGACAAGTTCCAAAGATTCCTCTTGCAAGAGAAAATATTTGCAGTAGGGGACAGAGGAAAGCCTCTTTTATATTAATTTCTTGAGCTGCTTGGAGCCAGAACCATCCCCTCTGCTGTTCTCTGTCACTTTTGGAGGTCTTTGAGTCAAGCCCAAGCTGTCTGCCTGTCCCAACAGTGGTGTTTTCTCTTCAAAGAACCGTTGCCACAGCCTCGCAGTTCTGTGCAGGAATTGAAAAGCCTTTGAAATCGGTGCAGCCTCACTGCACAGCTAGTAATAAGCATTAGAGAAAAACATGCAGCTCATTTGTTTAAAAGTTCATTCGCTTCAGTGTGATTTAGACAGATGTGAGGTGGGTTTTGCGTAGTGCTGCTCAGCCTGATGGCAAAGTAGAGCTAGGTCTCCTTTCAAAGACTTCCTCAGTCCCTGCCCATTGCTGAGTTTCTGCAACAATGGGGCTTTGAAAGGGGAAAAAAAGGAAGAAGAAAAAGAAAGAAAGAAAGAGAAAAAGAGAAAGAGATGACACCAGTGGGAGAGGCTGACAGCTCAGTCCAAACTCAAACAGCCCTTCTAGTGTCCAGGACAGAGGTGCACGTCTGAAGGTGGGGATGAGGTCTGGGTTCAGAACAGCCCAAAGAATTAATTTAAAAGAATTTCCCCACCCATTTTCTGTAAAGGCAGCAGCAAGCAGCTCTGGTAAAATAGTTCCCAGATCACAGGGCAGTTAGCCATGTAGATTCTGCTGTATTCCCAAAGAATACTATTTCCCGGAAATAAATCTGAAAAACAGTTATTTTCTACCAGGCTCAAAATAACAAATAAAACCCATCCATATTTTTCATTGAATAGAGGATCTGAACAATCAACACATATTACTAACAACATTTTATTTCCTCTAGAAACAATGCTCTTTTGGAAAGAAGCGTGTGTTTATTAGTCGTGATGCCTGTAGAGTAAGTCGTTTTGAGATGTGCAGCATTCGGTGCAATCAAGATATGTTTTTGCTAACCTGCACAGACATATTGATAGCATTGAGGTATGATGCTAATTCCACAAGCAAATGGATCTATTGTTATGATCTTGCTGAAAGCTTAGAAATTGCTTTTATATTTAAAACCTTATTTTGAGAGCTGTCGCTACAGATAATACAAATCCAGTTAAAGTGTGCCAGAGATTTTTGAAGTAAATCTGAGCAAGTACAAATGAAAAAATATAATGTATATAATATGAATATGATGTATTTAAAAACGCATTTCTAAGTTAGCCTTTTATATTACACCAAATGTGTGTACATAATTAGAACAACCATATAATTTTATAGCTTGTAAACTAAAAGAAAGCTTCAAAGAAATGAGAAAGCTTATTAGAAATGGGGATATGGGAAGACAATAATTTAATTAGAACTGAAATTGCCACATGCCTATTATTAAACAGTTGTGTGATAATTTGAGTGTGGCTAAATCCAGTGAAAATTTAGTCATCCACTGGAATGCTTTGTGAATGAATAGAATTTAGCATATCTTGAAGATCCAATAAAGCAATCTGCGAATTAGATCTGTGGAATGAAAAGGCTGTGAGTGAAGCTTAGGGGAGAGCCGACTTGGAGTTGAATAAGGGCATTTGAATCCTGTCTTCATTACCTACTAGTTAAATAACCTTGAGCAATAAGCAACTGGGCTTCAGGATAGATTGCTCAGAAAGCAGACTCTGAGATACATTCTAGCATTCAGGATATTTATGAAGGTATGCCCTTGTAACCAACACTTGTAGAAAAGAGAGGAAAGAGACAGGAGTGGGCGGAGGAAGAAGTCAAGTTGCAATGCCTGTCTTACTAAAGCCCCAGATGAAAACCACAGAGTTCTGGAGCTCAAGTGGCTCTTTAGGGATAGCCACCTTTATATTCTAGCATCTATCAGTCATTGGATGAGGAGCACTGAGAGAAGGGGTTTAACCTTGGGAAAGGAGCTCTCATCAACTGAGAAAGTTCCTGAGGAACTCATACCTGAAGGCCATCTGCCAATAGTACTCCCAACAGTGGGGATGTGAGTGGTACATGTTAATGTCTACCAGAGTAACAGTTCTCAGCCACAGTTAGCTTTCTATAAAATGAGTATAACAATACCTACAACTCATAGGTTTGTCCTGTTGGACAGTGCCTAATAAATGGTTGCAATTATTATACATTTCAAAATGGACATCATTATTTGAAGGACAGACTAGAAAATCACCCTACAATTGATTACATAAAATAACATTACAGTGATATTTTAGTTACTAAAAAAGAATATGTAACTACTAAATGTTCATTACTGTTCTCTTTATTATTTATAAATATTGCAAAAAGTTCTAAATAGTAGGTGAATAGCATCTCAGGACATTTAAAGAGTGCAGCTAATTCTCAGCTCTTAGTGGCTCAAATATGCAGCCTGGTGCATAATCTGTTGTAGTATTGTTTGATATATTTAAAGTAACTGCTTTGATACTGTTGAATATGACATCATAGACAGTGGCTATTGTGCCTGGACTGCTGTCCCTTAACTTTCATTAAATCAAATATGCAATGCCACTGATCTTTTCTGAAGCACTCTAATACTTCATGGTGTCTTCTTGTACCCGAGACCAAGTGTTAATGCATTATTTTTTCTATTCATAGTTTAGCAATGCAGGGATATTTGCTGTTTAGCTGTAAGTAGCTGACTCGTTTTTTAATGGTACTGTCATTTCACAGATAGGCTCTGTTTGCACTATTTGAGTGTTAGATACGATGCTATAAAAAGAAACTATATGTACTGTATACTTTATTTTTTTCTTTTTGTTGCATCTAAATATTAAGACAAAGTTTATTAAGACAATAATGCCAATAGAAAATGCATTGCCAATGTGTTTCTTCAATGTTTCAGCAGCATAGTATTTTAAAGTCTGTGGGAGTCTGAAATCCTTATGTCTCACATGTGATTTTGAGCAATTATCACCTAGTTAGAAATATAAACCTACAAACAAAAAAAATCATGTCACAAAAATTCTTTCCTTTGCAGATTCAGAGCAAAAGAATGTTATCCTAACACAGGTATGCTCTAGGAGAGATTGCAAAAGTAAAAAGAACTCAGAAAAAAAAAAAAAAAAAGATTTGAAAAAATATATTGACTGATAAATGAAAAGTCATCTTGCATATTCTATTTTCTTAATCAATGATGAATTTCAGTGTGTTACTTTCAGAGAAAAGCAAAATTATCACTGATATGTGTGATAATATATTTGTGGTCAACTTTGTCACAAAATTTTTCATGCAGAATAAATGGTTGACAATGATGAGTTGTCTTACTGCCTTGTAGCTTCACGTGAAAATAGATACTTGCAGTATTTTGTAAAATGTCAAAAGTTAATCATTCTTTTGCCTTAATCATAGATGTTTAGATTTATTTTACTCTTAGTATTTTAAGTTGCCTTATATTATCTTGACTAACAATCTTATGACTGAGTCAGAATAAAACTCTTTTGATCTAGGTTATTGTTCAATTATATCTACCTCACAATGTTCAAAACAACTATCGTGATGAAGATGGACCTGTCTTGAATGTCAAAATTCTATAACACAGAATATTTGGGAGTGGGGAGGTGGACATGATTTATCACCAGTCTGAGATAATAGATGGAAAGATAGGCCGAGACGGGCGGATCACGAGGTCAGGAGATCGAGACCATCCTGGCTAATACGGTGAAACCCCGTCTCTACTAAAAAATACAAAAAAAACTAGCCGGGCGACGAGGCGGGCGCCTGTAGTCCCAGCTACTCGGGAGGCTGAGGCAGGAGAATGGCGTAAACCCGGGAGGCGGAGCTTGCAGTGAGCTGAGATCCGGCCACTGCACTCCAGTCCGGTCGACAGAGCGAGACTCCGCCTCAAAAAAAAAAAAAAAAAAAAAAAAAAAAAAAAGTATCCTGAGAAAACACACATTGAAAGCAAAGTTGCCTAAAAGGAGCCAGTACAGTGAAAGCATGGCGAGGTGCATGGAAACCAGCAGTTTGTTCCCACAAACTCATATGGGGTATCTTCTTTGGGGCAGGCTCTACCCCACATAATACATGTGCATTTGATGGATGGTAAAATTATAGCATTAGAAAAATAGACGCAAGATTTTTGTTTGTTTGTTTGTTTTTTTGAGACGGAGTCTGGCTCTACTGCCCAGGCTGGAGTGCAATGGTGTGATCTTGGCTCACTGCAACCTCTGTTGCTTGAACCTCTTCTGGGTTCAAGCAATTCTTCTGCTTCAGCCTCCCAAGTAGCTGGTATTACAGGCACCTGCCATCATGCCTGGATAATTTTTGTATTTTTGTAGAGACAGGGTTTCACCATGTTAGCTAGGCTGGTCTTGAACTCCTGACCTTTGGTGATCCGCCCTCCTCAGCCTCACAGAGTGGTGGTCATCGCGCCCAGTCAGATGCAGGAATTTTATCAAGGCAAGGATCTCATCCTCTCTTTAGGATTCTAGACAAGAGACAGAGAAAATTTAGTGATGTTTCTAAGGTAACAAAGTTACTTAATGGATTCCGAACCAAAATTCCAATCTCTTGACATCAGTTTGGTATTCATTTTCTTCACCATTCTAGATTCTATTATTATGGATATTTCTAAAAATTATATGCAGTATTTTCCAACATTAGCTTTATGTAGGACGTGATGGAAGAATCTTTCCTGGAGCATGCTCATATTAACTTGCTCAGATCCTAAGTCAAGACGGGATTTAAAAAATAAGGAGAGGGACTTTGTATTACAAGATGTTTGATAATATTACAAAAATCACAAAAATAAAAATGTAAGAGTAGGATTAGAAAGACATATCAATGGATCCGTTTTAAAAAAGGTTTTATTAGTAAGGTATGATGATGCCAACAGATCAGCAGATGACTGGCATTGAAAAGACAGTTTGTAATTCACAGTTTCCAAGAGAAAGGGAGATGTCATGCCGGGCGGGGCCACATGAGAAGGCACTGTAATCAGTCAGGAGACAGGAGTAAGGAAGAATGTGGGTGGAAGCCTTTATTGTGGTTTCCAGAGGAAGGAATGGATGAGGCAGGATAAGCAGGCATAAGATTGGCCGGTTTGAGTAATTTCAATGGGCTCTGCGGTGTAGGAATTTTCTCTAGTTTTCTGGTACTGGCACCTGGAGTGATCAGGGAAGGGAAATAGTAGCCCAGAGTGTGAGCAAATAGAGGAGGTGATGGGGTTGGGTGAGCTCTGGATTGTTTGGTTTGTATGGGAAAGGCACACTTCTGTGTGCCTATTTTTAAATAGTAAAAAAAAGTCATTTACTATTCCAGGAATTGGCTAGGCCTGGGACAAACAATCCCTTCAGAGTCAGCAAGTCCCCAGATGTCAAAACATCGGAAATGGTTAATACAAGAACAAAACAGAATGTCTAAACACAGAATCAAAAATACCAAGCATTTACTATAAGATTAAGAGAGCTTTAAAATTAGCATGAACAGGGCTGTGAAAATGTAGGATTTACATGTAAACTTTACAAGTTGTAATATTTACATGTATCAAAATGTAATAATAATAAATAGAATTTTATTAACAGAGATTAATGAGGATAAATGTGTGCCAACTGTTTTAAGAGGGGCTTTCTCGCAGGGTATATCTACTTTGAGGTGCTTTCATGGAACCAATTCTGACATCTTAAATGGCCAGGAAAATGGTCCAAGAATGTGAAATCAGATTAATATGAAAATACTCTTTCAAAGGTCTTCTTGTCAAAATTTTAGAGACTATCACATTTTCTTCTAGATTAATGTGATATCATATTTATTTTATGGAAGGTAGTCTTTCATAAACTAATCCATTACTTAATAGAAGCAATAATGTTAATATAAATAACATGAAGACATTCTCCATTGCATAAGCTTACATCAGACCAGAATACCCACTGACAGTTACCATTGTAATATTCATAAATGTTATAATAAGCACCCTATTATTTACACTGTTAACCTAACACAAGTGTGCTCTAAGAAGGACTGCAAAAAGTAAAAGGAGCTCGGCAAATTATATCCCGCCTGTTTACCAAAAACATCACCTCTAGCTTTACCAATATCAGAGGCACTGCCTGCCCAGTGACATATGTTCAACGATCGCGGTGCCCTGACTGTGCAAAGGTAGGAAAATCACTTGTTCCCTAAATAGTGACTTGGGTGAATGGTCACACGAGGGTTCAGCTGTCTCTTAAGAAAGGTAGTCTTTCATAAAATAAATATGACATCACAATAATCTAGAAGAAAATGTAATGGTCTCTAAAATTTCGACAAGAAGACCTTTGAAAGATTTTGGTGGAGATATAGTTCATTTCCAAATAGTCTAGGATCAAGAGATGATTTACCCTGATCACTCCATTAATTCAATATCACTTTTTTCTTTCACTGACAATTGCGTAGTCTAGATTGCCTAAGTTCTGGTAATAACAACACTGTTACAGGTCCAATTTGTGGAGATTTTCACATACTATTCTCTCAAGGTGTCCAGTTGTGATATAACATTCCCACACCCTTGAATTTATTCCCTGGACATTAATGAGCTCTGTAATCCTGGCAGAAATTGCAATATCTGACTAGATCCATGGGAGTTCTAGTTTGGAAAAGGTCTCAGCCACTTTGTAATAGGTCATCATTTGCATACCATGAAGAGTATTTTCATATTAATCTGGTTGCACATTCTTGGGCCATTTTCCTGGGCATTTTAAGCTGTCAGAATTGGTTCCATGAAAACACCTCGAAGTTTTCACTCCTGTGATATACCCTGCAAGAAAGCCCCTATTACAACAATTGGCACAAATTTATCCCCATTAATCTGTGTTAATAAAATTTTTCCATGTAAATACTTTCATCAGCTGTACACACTTTGGATGAAATGAAAGGAATAAAATATTTTAACATTTACTTTTTGAGTAATAAACAGTACATTTCTTTTCAGAATATTGTTTCTTAATTTGGTAATAAACTTCTGAAATGCATCTTGTATTTAGAAATCTTCTTGAATATTTCACTTCAGAAACTCTGAAACACTTCAGAAAAATTCTGAAACACCATTAATTAATAAATTAGCTCTCAAAATAAACTGTGATTTTGAATTTTTAGTGCCTTTTTCTATTCCACATAATGATTCTTGTTAAGTCGCAAATGGTATTTAACAGCTGTTTTATGCAATTCGATATCTTAATAGCAATTAAGGCAGATTACAACCTAAATAGAATCAGTTCAAGGTATTAAATTAGGGGCAACCCTGTGCTTCAGAATCAAGTAGATGAGGAAGTTCCTGGCTGCCTGACAAGACTCCATATGCTACTAAATATGCAAAGCTAGATTGGGAGATTTTGTGTTTTGGATCTGTAGGCGGTGGCAATTCAGGAATATTTAGCACTAATGAAGAGCATCAGATCAGTTCAAGTTAATTAGCATTTATCCTTCCTCCTTCACTGAGTCCTTCTATCATGCTTCATTCAACATTAA
Source organism: Trachypithecus francoisi (assembly GCF_009764315.1). NCBI lineage: Eukaryota > Metazoa > Chordata > Mammalia > Primates > Cercopithecidae > Trachypithecus > Trachypithecus francoisi. The sequence goes on from NW_022681472.1 coordinate 31,751,728, forward strand.
ATCTAAGCATGTACTATTAGGAATAAAAGTGGGGCCTGAATTACCTATCCTTGGGAAAAACTGGCAGCTGAACAACAGCTTTCCACATTCATTTGTCAACATTATCAATGTATTCACTTTATAGAGGCACCATTTTTTTCTGTTTAAAAATATTTCCTTATTTTAAACATAACATTTATATGTAATAATATTTAATTCATAGAACAAAACATTAATGCCTCAAAATACCAACCAATAAAATAAGGCCTGGTCTTTTATTTTTGCACTTTTCTTCCTCAACTAACATTTTAATATATTATGAATATAAAGCAGCATTTTTAATATCACAGTTCATATAATTATTTACATTGTTATTTAAATGTCTTATTTTTATAGATTGGAAGTATCATTTGTGGTATGAAACATATTAGCGTTTTCTGAAAGGAGAAAATAATTTCCATTTGAGTGGTGTGAGTTAGAAACTATAATGTTTGTGTACTTAAATTTGTTTCTATTTCCAAACCCCTCCATTTATTTCTATTTAAATAAACAAAGTTTTTTCAATAGAATATTTTTTGCTTTAGGTCATATGTAATATTCCCCTTTCTGGGTCTCCCTGTACTTTTATATATACAAGAAGCTCAAATCCCTAGAAACTCATCTAAGGTAGAGTCATAATAAGTAGATCATTTGATTCATTAATTGTTTAATTCATTTGTTCTTTAAATATTTCTGGGTACCTTCTATTTACCATTCAATGTAAGAAATAATCTCCCTTGAAGCATGTAAATCCAACCAAACTATTATCTTTACCAACAATTTTATAATATATTTTTCACTTTTATTCTGTTTTCGGGCTTCCTTTTTCCACTCCTTTGCTTAGTAGATGTGTGACTTCGGACAAGTGAATCAATTTAGTGAGCCCTCACTTTTCTTACAGAATTTGGAGGATGTATGAAATATGCATGAGAAAGTGCTTTTAAATTTAAAAACTAAACATGAAGACTATTATTATTATGGGATTGTTTTACCTGATAAAAGGTGTCTGGATTACTGTTATCACAGCTGTCACCATGATATGCCCAACCAAAGCATCTGTGTATTAAAGAAAAAAAAAAAAAAAAAAGCCTGGTAATTGTTAAGAGAGAGGGAGAGAAAGGACAGTGGGAGAGTACGAAAGTGTGGTGTGGTAGCGTTACGTTTTGTCAATCCATTAATATGCTTATCTGCTTGGTTTGACATTCTTTTTATTTTAAAAAGGTCTATTTATTCGCGACCAGAAGATGTCATTAAAATCCCTTTTTATTGTTGAGGTGGGTAGGTTGAAGTGATCTGTTCTAACCTACTTTAAAATATGTGCTATTGTCTAGGCCAGAGAATTTTCCCTTCATTATCACCTCATAAAACAACTATGAGAGGAGACTACACTTCTTACTCTAATGCAGTTGTAATGAAGTGAAAGTTTTCTGGTTTGCTTTTGGATTCTTCCTCACAGAATTTTGCAACCCAAGCCAGCACACACCTTGGCTTATGTTTTAGTTCATTTTTCTTTCCCCAAAATTAAAGTTTAGAGACTAGAGAGATCAAATGAAAACATAGAATTCTTAAACAATGTGTGGTTAGTCATATACTGCGAAATTACTGAATTTCACAAAAAGAAAAATCCCTGTTAAGTTGTAAGAAATCTTCGTAACAATAAGAACTTTTATCAGGTTAAATATAAACATTTCAGAGGATACTAGTAGAAGCTATTTTGCCATCAAAGTGTGCCAGATTCTTGAAATCAGAGAAACTAATTGTAGTCTCAGAAATATGTTTAAATTGATGAACTCCTTCTAAGGAACTAGAAACTATTGACAAGTAAGATTGAATATTTGTGTTGTGATGTCTACATCTATCTTATTCTGTTATACTAATTGAAAATCATTACTAGTTTAAACTCCGCTAGAGAATTCTCATTGACAATAGTAAAATTTTTGTTGGTTTTATTCTGGAATCTTACTAAAACACCTTAATCTACAAAGTTATGTGAGTCAGTCATAATCTCTGTTAAGTGTTTAGAAAGAAAAGGAAGCAACGCCTTAAAGCACCTCTTTTATGCCCTAGCAATTTCTGCAGCACAGATTTTACGAACATACCCCATTCACTGCCCTCAGATAAATTCTACTTTCTTGATAACTATCACATTATAAGCTGCAGAAATATTTCTTTAAAAAACACACAACCACAAACTCATGTAGCATGAAACTGTGATTTCTACAGATATTTCACAGAACAACTTGCACAATATTAAAGATATATATAATGTGTGTGTGTGTGTGTGTATATATATATATTTCCAATTTGTGAAAGTTAAAGAGATGGTTGGTTGCACACAATTATGAAAGTTTATCCTTTATTTTGTTATTTGCATTTTAGTATTTAGGTATTATTTTAGGAGACAAATGGAAAAAGGAAATAGAAGAGTAGCCAGAAAAGCTAAAATATTTTAATGTCACATTTTCATGCTTTGTCTAAGACATGTTTCTAGGTTCATTTTCTTTTTGACTTCCCGAGTAAATGCCACTTCATCTTTGATGATCCCTTATCAGTTCAATGTGAATTTCCAGTGTGTATCTATTTCCCTAACTTTTAAAAATACATTAAATATCTATTATGCTTTAATAACAAATATGATGTTTATTGAATTAAGGCGATTTAAAACTTTTGTAAAGATTTCCAAGGATTATATATACTTGAAAATATTGTCATATAAGAAAAAATATATTGTATTTGTGTCAAATTCAATATAAAATTATATAATATCTGTGAGCACTAGACAATCTACCTAAATATTGTAGGAAAATGGAACTGTCCAAGGCAAAGAACCTGGTCATGCACTCAGACGTATTCAATTGTGTTTGAAGGGCTAGCAGTGCAGTCTACTGGAGATCTAAAATATATAAAATATATTTCTAAATATATGGAATAGTCATTTCATTGTAAAAATAGATGAATATTGACCATTTTGGGAGTTCAAACTAATGTCTTCACTTGGAAACTAAAAATCTCATGTAAAATAAATCTTCATTAGGTAAAAGAAAGTCCAGAGAGAGAGTAATTTTGAGTATGTTTCAATTTGTGCTAAAACTTAAGAGAGGTCTGAGAGAAAAGAAGAGCTCGGTTTACAACAGTGTACTTAAGAAAGATGAAGACACAAAGCAGCCCTGAGTTATGGACCAAGGTTTTGTGGAAGTCATTTAGCCACTTCAGCATGGGAGTTGGAGGAAACAGTACAGCAAAATCATGAGCTAATTCCTATATTTATTTTTACTTTTATGGGATGATTAATTGCTTTGATTAATAAAATTTTATTAATTTATTCATTCATTCAGTAAATATTTACTAATTTTCTACTCTATACTAGGAAAAAAGAAAGGTCCTAGAGATAAACTTGGAAACAAAGTGCTTAAATTTTTTCATATTATGCGATAACTCAAAAAAATAAAAGATCAGAGTTAATGTGAAAAATACTATAATGAAGCCAGGGTAAGATACTAAAAGAGTACGAAGAAAGGGCATATAACTAAAGTGGGGCATTGAAAAGTTTCCTAGAAAAAGAGATATCTGAGAGAAGGGTTAGAATGTTTAAAAAGACGGAGCAAGAGTGTGCTAGTCAATATCTAACTTTAATGTTCAAAATGGAGAACAATAAGAAATGGTCCCAGAAAAATTCAATAATATGCATAATTTACATGGTTTTGGAAATCATGTTCACAACATTTGGATTTATCTTAAGAGCAACAAGCAAAACACCAAATTAATCCAAAGAAATTGCATTGTGGCAAACAGACTGAAAGAAAGCAAAACTAAAACAGAAAACTGGCTGAAAGTCGGCTGTGATAACCCAGCTGCTCAAGTATGATGGCTCACGGACTTTCATTAACAGTAGGAATAAATATAAAGGAATGGATGTAAAGGTCAGTGTTTAATCAAATGGGTTTGGTTACTATATTGCTGATGATTGTAAGGTAGCTTAAAGAGTCAAAAATATATAAAGCCGGGCATCTGCTTGAAGAAATTGTGATATTTATCCTATGATAGACCAAGGATGGACTGCAATTCTTCACCCTCAAAGTGATGTTCTGTAAGTTGTGTTTGTTCTGGGATATCCCTATGCTGACTCTGTCATTCAACCAAATTCTGCATTAGTTTTGCTCCACTATCTTACACTGTTCTCTATGGGGACCTATGTGAGAACATTTATGTCTTAGTACTGAGATGAAAATCTTTCTTTCTTTCTTTCTCTCTCTCTCTCTCTCTCTTTTCCTCTCTTTCGCTCTCTTTTCCTCTCCTTGCTCTTATTATTCCCCTTTGTTGGACAATACATTTTAAATTTCTCTCTTTCTCTATCTCCCATGGATTGCTAGTAAGCTCAAAATACTACCACTAGCAAAAACCTAGCAGGGAGAACATATTAATCTTAGTCATGATTTTGGTTTAATTTCCTATCCTAATTCTCTCTTTGCCTCAAATTTCTTTCCTATTTGTTTTTCCTGTTTTATTATTTTGGAATGAGGGAGATAATAAACAAAGTGGAAATATCACTACTAATAAATAGATATTACTGTGCTTTAGAATTAGTTTTATATTCTAAAGTAAACTGTTATCTTGAATGAGATACAGATAAAGTAGGAAAAATACAAAACTTAAAGTCAAAAGATGTCAGTATTACCTTGAAAATTTGTGAATCATTTATCCTTTGTGAGGGGATAAATAATAACAACAGGAATTATGATATGGTTGAGATGAGGTGATAAGTTGCAGTGTGGCTTGGCACATACATGGTAGACTTTCAGCAAATATTTGTTGAACCTCACTCCACGATGTCTAGATTAAGATAATTGTAGGAAGTCCTTAAGATTCTCTATTGGAATCGTTATTTGGTGGCCCTGTCCTCCTCCTACTTAGATTATAATCTACACCTCTATTTCACTCTCTAAATTAGTTACAGCCCTGAGAAAAAGTACAAAGCTTATGAACCCCAATAAAATGACTCTTTTAATCTTCTAACTAGTGCATACATTCAGGGCCTCTGATAAGTATGCATTCCATACCCATCTTGAATTTGACCAGACATGACCTACTTACTCAGTCTCAGTCTTCATTCCAAATTCCTTGGATGAAGAAACCATTTCCTTTAACTCTGGCTAAAAGACAAATGATCTGATTGGGAGATAAAGAGAAATAAGACAAAACAAAAAAGATCTAACCTAAAGGAATTTGTAATAAATATGCATCCTAACAATTGCTAGAGAAGTTACTGTTTTCAGATTATTATCATACTCTGTCTTTTACTAATATCGCTTAAGTCAATTTTTACTTGTAGGACTAAGATATAAACCTTGGAGGTGCTTTTTCAAGGTAGCTGACCACAAACTATCTGAAGAAGTTGTGCCCAGAGTGGTTTGGAGAGCTGCAGCTACTGCTGCTGAAGCATTGAGAAAATTATTTGGACCCCTATATTAGAAGTGATCCTTCATCCATCTTCCTGTCAGACACTGCTATGACCTCCGCCATACCTTCTATCCCTATTTTACGAGGTCACTCCTGGAAGCCCATACCTCCCCTTTTCCTCCTCTTAGTATTGCATTAATATTTCCCTCTCTTAATATGTTTTCTATACTTCAGTCTTCTCAGCCTTTGGAGAATTTCTTGATCCTCTGGAAGTTCCAGTTTGTGATCAATTAACTTTTTCATATGCTTTAGTCCATTCTGGCTGCTATAACATAGTACCGGACTGGATAATTTATAATGAAATGTATTGGCTTCCAGTTCTGGAGACTGGGAAGTCTGACATCAAGGTACGAGCACCTCACGGCGACCTTCATTTCATGGTGGAAAGGAGAAGGGCAAGAAAAAGCAAGAGGGAACCAAACTTGCCCTTTTATAACAGCACCAACACTACCCATGAAGGTGGAACCCTCATGGCCTAATCACCTCTTCAAGGTTCTTTTAATACTGCCTGGCAACTAAATTTAAACATGAGTTTTGTGGGGAACAAACATTCAAATAATAGCATCATAGTTTTTTATTTGCCAACTCCTTTCTTTAACTGAAAGTAGGTATTTCCTAAAATCGCTGCTTCCCTGTAAGTCTTTTCAAAGGGAAGCTACTTTTCCTGTCAGCAACCTGACATTTCCTAGCAGGAAGTTGAAGTGTGTCTGATCCCTAGAGTTCCTTTAAAGATATAGATTCTTCCTGTAAAACCTCTTTTGAGGCTCCTGTCTTCAAGATGGAACATTCCCTCTCCATTCTTATTGCTGGTCATTCATTTAAATCTCACTGTCATTTATTTAAATCTCGAACTCTTGACTCAAAATCTTCATAGTATCTCAGATCTTGCAGCTTTCCTGCCAATGTTCTGGCTACTCACTTGATTTCAGCTACTTTTCACACACACACACACACACACAAATAGAATGACAGCTAAAAAATTGGTATGAATAATTACATGGCATTCATAAGTCGTAAGTGCTAGATATGAGCCTCTGTAAAAACATAAAACTGAACTTGATCAACCCTTAACTTATTGTGTCATGCTGGATTGGAGTGTTGCAAAGCTCTCCCAATTTAGATAGATATACAAGTAGTTCCACCTCTCACGACTCCTGAGCAACAAATGTCCTCTTGCTTTCACTTTCACACTGCCCCATCTTTCACTCACCCTCCAGAGAGTATAACTCCACCCTTGCTTAGATATTCATTATACAACAAGAGCAGCATTTATTATCCTCTTGCAATTTCACAGTAGGTGAGCCATTTCCTTGTTGATACTGGAACATGCCCGCACAAGAACCTTATTTTCAGGAACTTTCACCTGCTCAGTGTGCCACTCACAGACACTGGAGAGCCAACTTTTTGGAAAAACAACCTATATATAACAAGAATTATAAATATTTCTTTTCTACCTAGCTTTTGGAGATGATTTGTCAAGAAATACATGTTAGAGTTAATGAAGATGAGCATTTTACAACTACTGTCAAGGGTTACTGATCCCACAGCAGTTTCTTTAGTTCTAATTGTTATGACCATTTAACATGTTGATGATGACTCCTGGATTTATATTTTTTCTACCTCAATTGCTGTCTCCTCAATTGCTACATGAAGGCTTCAAAACATATATGAAGGACACAGCTTACACACTGATCTGTATTTCTTCATCCCAATGACTGTTTCCTCCATTCCACTTCCATTTCTCACAGAAAGTTTTAGGTTCATCTAATTTCTAAAATCTCTGATGCTAAAACTCCACTCTCCAATTAAAACATCTTTCCTTCCTGCTTTGTAAGTGCTCCTTCCATAAGAATATTTTATCTCAATGCAAGAATCCATTGACCCCTACCACATTCTTCTCCAAATTTCTCAATGCACTTCATTATTTTTTCTCCTACTGAAGTTGTAATGAATTTCATTATAATTACTCCTTTGTTAATATCTTCAGCTCTCTCATTCTATTTCCCTTGATGAAATATACATAGTGTTTATTTCTTTAGATGAAAATTGGGAAATATTTTATTTAATCTCTCTCATAGACAAGCCCTTCTTACCTACTTAACCAAATAGAAACAGAAGTTTGGTAGGTTATGATTTTAAAAACTAGAGAATGGCTGCAGCATTTGCTTCCTGTTTCTCTTCATCCATTCATTTACCTTAGTGTCTCCCCTGTTGAACTTGCAAGTTCTGTTTCTCCAATTTACAATGTGTCAGGCTAAAGGTATTTTTATTTGTTTTGTTTTGTTTTTTTTTGTTTGTTTGTTTTTTTGTCATTGTTTATTGTTCCTGTCTGGCTTTAGCATCTGCCCCTATTGAATATATTATCCCTTCTTTTTTCATCAAGCACTTCTAAGAGCAGTTTTGATAAGAGTTCAGGCTATTCTACTTTTTGGTAAGATTAACATAAATATTTGCATTCAAGACATTCTTTCCATTTACTTCTTCTTATGGGATGATGCTAAATGCTGCATTGCACTCCTACAACACCTACATATTTTGTTTTGTTTTATAAGGAATTTCTGATACTTTTCTGAGTTGGCTTTTTAGAATTCAGGTATTACTGAATAAAACATTTTGATCTGAACATAAGCTTCTATAATTTCTACTACCCACAAATATTTGAAAACTTATTATTGAATTGAATCTTAAGTATCTTACCCATTTCTTTTGCTTTTGTTTTATTGTGATATTGAATGTATTTACTCTCTTCATTAACACAGGTTAAGGAAATTTCTCCTCCTTGCCTCACAGTTTTCACATTCCCCTTGGTTGTCTGTCGTATTTTGATGTCTTCACTCAACGTTGGATAGACTCAACTGCACATTATCTATTTATTTTGATTTGTGAGTTGGAAGTATTTCTGGGGGAAAAAGAATTTAAGATGGTAACACTCAAAATCTGTGCTAACAAATCCTAGTTGAATACTAAAAATGATTCCACAGTCTTTGCCTCAATTCTAATTTACATATCAACTGTTCCAAACATCTTGCCTCAAGCCTTCAAACATATACTATATTCTGTATCTCTAACCAGATACTATAATCTCCTACTATATTGAAAATTTAGATGAGAGTCAACCTCAACTCTTTTCCCTTATTACTAAATACTCCTTGTATATAATCACCATTGTATACATCAGAGAAAGACAAATCATTTATTTCTAAGGCAAGGCCTTCTATTTGTGATGATTGATGTCATACTAGCCTCTCAATACTTCTTTAATAGTTATTTCCTCTGACTTTCATGTGTATTTATTCTATGAAACTTTTTTCCATAAGTCTTTAAATACTTTGACTTTTCCTTATGTTAGCACTTCTTGGGCCATGATTTCTCCTGGATCTATTCCATATTCCAATCTTCTCAATTCCTGTTAGCACTGGGTGACGTGGTTGAACCTCTTCTTTCCCTGACTACTCTGCCCTGCCTTCTACCAACCTGGACTCACTTGTCTTCCTAAATATATGATCTTTTTCCTCAAACTACCTCCCATTCTTGCCTCCAATATTGTCTCTTTTAAAACATTTCACTTTGGTTTGTAATTTCAGACATTTGTCAATGTTTCAACTGTCATTTCCATGCAAAAGTTTATGAAAAATGTGTCTCTAAGTATATCTTCTTTCCTAATACTATGATCTATGTTTTCGCTGTATTCTGGAGTGCTTCTCATAAGTCATCAGAAGAACTTTCAAATTCAGTGTTTTTCTTTCAAACTTTCCTCCTCCTGGTTTCCAAGTCTCAGGCAAGAAGACTGCCATCCTCTTTCTTTACACAATTACTTGAAACCATCAGTTATGCCTTCTCAATATCTTTGCATTCACTCTCAGTTTTTCAATAGCATAGATTAGCTCTCCATTGTCACTTGTACATAATAGTTTACACGTTCCTCACCTATAAACCTTAAGTGATAGGCTAAAAATGAATAAAACAAGACTGAAACAAAATAGAAGGAAAAAATCATTTAAATGAAAGTCCCTTTTGTTCCTTTGTTTCAATCAGATATATTTTATTTTATTCATAAACTTCAAATTATCACCCTTATCATTTCAGAAAAAGTTGAAAACAACCTAATTCTGAAAAAAGTGACTCTAATTATTACTCCATATAAAACACCAGTCAGTTAGCTAAGTATAATTATAATTACAATTTTTTTAATAGCAAACGACGGAAAGTATTCTGATTAAAAATATTCCATCATTTATCTTTTGCACAAGCTCATTCCTAAAACTCCATTTTCTCTACATAAGTTGACAAAGAAAAAAAGTGTGCCCTAGCTCTTGCTCTCTCATTGCTCTCTCTTCCCTTTCATTTGGAAGAAAACATATTATTTTGGGTAAATTGCACTTATACTAAGAGGAGAAAGATTGAAGTTTTGAGAGCAGATAGATGGGATGTTTTGCAGAGACAACAAGATAGAGAAAAAGAATCTTTAAACCTCTAAACCCTCAACTTTCACATCTGTGTCCCACTACAATCCTGTGTCTGAGTGTACCTCAAAATGTGGAACTTTTAGAGGCAGAGAAGTTGCTGTAGTTCATCTGCTCAAGAGGGCTAAGAACTCTGAAACTGAGAGGTAGAAGTGAGGGTAGAAGTAGAATAAAGAGACAGAGAGAGAGCAAAGTAATCATCTCACACTGAAATGTCACGCACATGTCCCAACATAAGTACAAAGCGAAGAGCCAATATAAGTGAAGAGCCTCAGTTGTGACACTGAGCACTGAATCTTTCCTGAGAGATCACGTGCCAGATGAACAGACAAGTATGAAATGCAGTAAAGATCCACAGACCAAGTCTCTTTGTTTGATCAACATTGAAAAAAAAAAAAAAAAAAAAAAAACCTAGCTACGAGAATGTTTGTAAACAAAGGGATTCCATTACTATTTCTTCCTCAAAGCTTATTTACCAACGATAGAAAGCATCCAATCCACAGAATTGCTCCAAAATATTAGTTGAATGGTCATCTTTTAATACAAATTTGCTGTAGTTTCCAACACCTAGTGATGACGTGATGTGTCAGGTTCCACTATTGATAGAGGGCGTTACAGAAAGTCAATCCAAGTAATTTCTGTGTCTCTCAGCTGATAGCTCTGTTTGCATATCTCTCTCTCTCCCTTGAGACGGAATGCTTTGAAAGCAGAGATTATACTTATTTATTCTTGTATGTAACCTATTGTGTCTGGCACAATATCTTCTATAATAAATGTGCTCATACAAAATTATTAAATCTAAATATTTGATATTTTCAAAATTAAAAAGGTAAGTTTTTTCATAGTAATTGATGCAGAAATGAATTTCAAAATACAAAAATTTTAAACACTGCAAAATATCTTCAAAGTCAGTTTCTATGCCATTGTTTATTTTCATGGATGCGTTAGTGAATTTTACTTGTAACTTTCTTGCTGTAGTATCAGAACACAGATAATGATATTGCTCTTCTTTGGTATTACCAAAAAATCATTTTAAAAGTATAAATTATTGAATTCATAAAACAAGCCTCTTCAGACTATCATTCTTAATTATTTTGTTTATAAAATATTAGCCATTGATAGGTATAAATAATCTACTAAGCATACATTGAATAAGTATAGGTGAAGCTCTAGTAGCTTTAAGTATTTAATTTAGGCTAACACTTTGTCTACAGAACTAAAATTAACTTTTTTTTTTTTTTTTTTGAGATAGTGTCTTCTGTGTTGCCCAGGCTGGAGTGCAGTGGCAAGATCTCAGCTCACTGCAGCCTCCACCTCCTGGGTTCAAGCAATTCTCCTGCCCTAGCCTCCTGAGTAGCTGGGATTATAGGTGCATACCACCACACCCGGCTAATTTTTGTATTTTTAGTATAGATGGGGTTTCACCATGTTGGCCAGGCTGGTCACGAACTGCTGGCCTCAAGTGGCCTTAAGTGATCCTGTCACCTTGGCCTCCTAAAGTGCTGGGATTACAAGTGTGAACCACCATGCCTGCCCAACCAGCTTTTCAAAACTCTAGAGATTCCAATTTTCCCAAATCTTACATTATCATTTAAATTACTGTATTTTTCTTGTAGATATTTTTATTTTGTCTTCATTTGCTATTGGATTCATTTATTCAACAAATATTTACTGATTGTATTTATACACACATATGCATGTGTATATATATACATATATATGTGTGTTTGTGTATATGCATATACGTGTGTGTGTGTGTATGTAACATAACTGGGTTTATAACACGGAAAATACACAATCTTTGCCCTTACAGTTTAGATTGGAGCCAGACAAACAAACCATTGGAATATGCTGTGTCAGCTGCTTCATTGGAGGATGCAAGATATACAGAGGAAGCAGATGCCCCTGCCAGGCTGCCCAAGGCCTGGAATATTTAATGGGGACATTCACAGTTGAACTGAGACTCTTGTAATATGTGAGATTTTGTCAAGATTAATCCAGATGGGGTATTACAAGGAAGTGCTCTCCAGGTGGAGTTCTATATAAAGCTTCCTAGCCAAGGGGTGAGGGAAAAAAATAAGGCTAAAATGTGACTCTGTGTCCATTTTCAAGGCCATCTTCCCTGGAGCACAGCTGATTCAAACCAAATAGAGAGGCCCCTTTTTCTAATTGATTTGTTCAGAGTAAATATCTTGTAGTCCATCTGTCTGGGGATAGGTGGGTGGTGGGCAGGAATTTTAAGGATCATATATACAAGGCAATCTACATGGCATCAGAAGACATGGACAACTCCTTGCAAAAAAAAAAAAAATATATATATATATATATATATATGGACAGGGAGGCAGCAGAGACTGTGGTATTCAGAGTCAAAAAAGTGGCAAAGAAGGGAAGAGGAATACATGATTTGAAATACATCGAAGAGGTTAAGGAATTTGGGAATTTTAAAATATCCATTGAATTTGGCAACAGGGTAATTATTGATGAACCTAATTAGCATGAACATGTTCAGTGGAGTGGTAAGGGGTAAACCTGGTTGGAGGAGATAGTGTGGTGGTAGCAATGAGGCAGGAAATGTGGTAAAAAAAAAAAAAAAAAAAAAAAAAAGCTGCAAGGGGCAGGTTTGGTGAATATTATGTTACACATGGTTATCAAATACTCAATTCAAGATATAGAAAATTTTCAGCTCTACAGAAGACTTCATTTTGTCTACTCCTAGTCAAAACCTCCCATCCCAAGAACACAACCACTGTACTCACTTCTGTTACTATAAATTGCATTTGCCCTTTCTTTAACTTCACACGCATGTGTATGGCCTCTTTCTCTCAAATGTTGATGGCAAGATTCATCCATCCAAAATGTGTTCTTTTCCATTCCATCATACGAATATATTCAATAGTTTTTAGCCACTAGTTTCTTAGTCACTATTGATAAATAATTCTTAGTTATTACATTTATTACTCATTCTTGGTTATTACAGTCAGTGCTGCCATTAATTCTTATAGCCTATATTTTGGGAGCTATGTACCCATTTCTTTGGGGTATACATCTAAGAATGAAATTGTTAGGCCATAAAGTGGGAATACATTTATCTTTAATAGAGAAATACCAAAGCTTTCTAAAATGATTGTACTCATTTACACTTCCACCAGCAACCTATGAGAGTTGTTATGTATCTTTGCCAACATTTGTGTTTTCCTTCTTCTTCATTTTAGCCAGGCTGGTTGTGAATTTCTCTATTTCATTGTTGTTTCATTGAGTTTTCATTCGTATCTTTCTGAAAGCTAATTATGTTAGTGTTCTTTTGGGAAATGCACATTGAAATCTTCTGACCATTTTTCTATTTGGTTTTCTGTCTTTTTATTATTTAATTTCTTGGTGTCCAGTATATATTCTGAATATGTACTTTTTCAAAATTTAAAATACAAAGTACAAAAAATATATTTTGTCATATCATGACTTGCCTTTCCTAGGTCTTAATGGGGTGTTTTGATAAAAAGGGAAATTTTTAATTTTAACTTTAACAAAGTGAAACTAATTAATATTCTTGTGTCCTGTTTACTGTGTCTTTTTTTTTTTCAGCTCAAAGTTATGAAAGCATTTTTCTGTCTTGTTAAAAAACAAAAAACCTTATACTTTTGCTTTTTATTTAAAAATCTACAATCTTTCTGTGATTAATTTTGTATATGGTATGATGTATGGGTCAAGTTCTACCCCTCATCCATAGAGACATCCAGGAGAAACAGCATCATTTATAAGAAACAAATCCTTGGAAAACTGTTTTGCAGCTGTTTTTGTTGTAACATAGGTGACAAATTATGGGTAGGTCTATTTCAACATTGCCTATGCTGATTTCCTTGTCTATTTGTCTATTCTTGTACTAATACTATACTGTAACTTTAAACGTTATAGTAACTCTCTAAGTCAGATAATATATGTCCTCCTCTGTTGTTTTTTTCAATATTACATTAGTTATGGTTGGCCTTTTGCATTTCTGCATAAATATCGGAATTACAATCTTGAATAAACTGTTGCACATAAAACTTGAATAAACTGTTGAGATCCTTTTCATGTGCAGAGAATTTTAAGACAGCTTGTGTAGAACAGTAGTGAATTTTCCTATACATCAAACTGAGTTATTTATCCAATTTATTTCTGTGTAATTACTACATAATTTTATGTAAAGAAAATCTTATAATCGCATTGTTTTCTATTTATTTCTTATTTTTTGTTCCATCATGTATCCTTTATGGAGTTATTGTCAACTAATAATGTATTTTTATTAAATGTTTCTTGTTTATCAATTTAATACGTATTCACTTACAATATCTAACCAGATATAACTAAGAGATTTTTCAAATAAATGACTGTAGAATTCTGTCAGGTGTCTTCTGTACATCTATTGAGATGTGAATGATCTTCTTTTTGTTTTTCTCATTAGTGAGGCAAATTACATCAGTTGATTTTCTAATGTTAAACCAACTTTGATTTTGTGGTATAAATTCGACTTTTTCATGACATATTGCCCTGTTTCTATATAATGACAGATTCTATTTTTCATAGTTTTTTTTTTTTTTTTTTTTTGAGATGGAGTCTCACTCTATGGCCCAGGCTGGAGTGCAGTGGCTGGATCTCAGCTCACTGCAAGCTCCGCCTCCCGGGTTTATGCCATTCTCCTGCCTCAGCCTCCCAAGTAGCTGGGACTACAGGTGCCCGCCACCTCACCCGGCTAGTTTTTTTATTTTTTATTTTTGTATTTTTTAGTAGAGACAGGGTTTCACTGTGTTAGCCAGGATGGTCTCGATCTCCTGACCTCGTGATCCGCCCGTCTTGGCCTCCCAAAGTGCTGGGATTACAGGCTTGAGCCACCGCGTCTGGCCTATTTTTCATAGTTTCTTTAAGAATTTATATCTATACATGACATCTAGACATGAAACAGATTGGCCTTTAATACTCCTATTTGACACTTTATGTGAGGTTTCAGTTCTTATCACTGGCCACATAAGAAGAATTGAAGACTGTGTGAAATTGACGTTTCTTCTTCTTTAAATTTTTTGAAGAGTTCACTATTAAAATCATCAGGGCCTGGATTTCCCTCTACGGGAAACATTCTAAAACCAGGTTCATTTTTCTGTCATTGGTGTAGGATTCCTCAACTTTTCAATTCTTCTTGTATCAATCTTTTTATTTCACTTTTTTCCATTGCCAGTTGGTTTGCCATTTAATATTCTTTTGCAGTTACTTTTTGACTTACAGCATGTATGTTGCAGCATGTATCAAAACTTCATTCATTTTTCATTCCCAAATAATATTCCATTGCATGGATACACTCGATTTTATCTATTCATTGCTCAATTGACATTTGACTTGTTTGCACTTTTTCTTTACCTTCGCCTTGAAGAATATATTTACTGGGTGTGGAAACTGGAGGTTGACAGTTTTGTTTCTTTTGTTAAGGACTCTAAATATGCCATTCCACTATTTTCTTATTTTCATTATTTCAGTTGGGAAATCAGTCGTCAATATTTCTGGTGTAGTGTTGACGGCATTTCTGAAGTTCCTGTTGAGGATCTGGAATGTTTTTCAGTGTGGAGCTTGAACTCTAACCACTGCCACTCTAGTGCCTCACAACTATTGAAATCTTTGCTTGTCACTTTGGGATCCCACCTTCTGCTTTCTGTTAGGTGTTTCTCTGCTTTTAACTTCTGACTGTGCAGGTTAAGGGTAAGCCAGCATTTTGAGGGGAATTTTTGCTTTTCTCTGGTTTTCTCCTCTGTAAGATTTCCCACCTCAAATATCAGTTGCTTTAGCAGCCCCTAGTTTTAAACTCTTTTGACTCTTCACAGAGAGTCTGCCTCTTTTTTGAAAAAACTCTACTCTCCTATAGCAAGAAATGATGAATCACCCCTGATGAAAAGCAAGTGCTAATGCAGAGCTCAAGTCTGCATGCCCTGTTACCTGTAAAATTATAGCTCCTGAAATCCTCCTTGCATTGCTTCTTCTGTAATGTTTCTAAGTAGTTTTGTTTTGTATTTTGTTTCTCTTTTGTAGTAGTATCTGAGGAAAAATTAATCTGATACAAATAGCACTTACAAACTTGGAACTGAAAGTTAATCTACACTTTCTAAGAGTTTGGTTCTAAAGCAAAGTTATATGGAGATAAGTCTAGAGAGAACACTGAATTGGGAAGTGTATAAAAGTGGAAGATATGTCGTCATACTTATATAATAAAGGAGTCAGTGAAAAATGAAAGACTGAGGATTCAGGAGTGGAGAGCTCAAATGAATAAATTAGCACTGTGTGAGAGGAGTTGCTTCTCATAGAACAATTTCTGAGATTGATGCCAGTGCTAATAGGTGAACAAATGGAAGAGCAGAAAATTGAGGTAGTTCATACCTTATAATCTCTATTTTCTGTGCTAAATAACAATAAAGGCTGTTGTTCTGAATAAGAAGAGAGGGGTGGTAGAAGAAACAAGTCTTGGAATAGTAATGAAGCTTTACATGCTGGGATGATGTAGTGGAAGCTGGTCAGAGACATTTGGTTGGATTGCTGAGTTTTACTGAAGGGCAAGACAAACATCATGCCATAAGTTAAAATATTATAGCTCAGCTTTAAAAGCTCTTGTAGCTCTTTGGCCACAAGAACATGACCATAACTGTCCTTTTCCCTGTTGTCTCATCTTGTAGTTAGGCTATGGTCATATGAAAATCTACCCTGAGAACTTCGAATCATATTAGTTATATTTTATTTTATTTTATTTGAGACAGGGTCTTCCTCTGCCACTGTGGCCAGAGTACAATGGCACAGTCAGAGTTCACCGCAGCCTTGAACTGTTGGACTCAACCAGTCCTCCCTATTCAGCCTCCCCAAACTCTAGGATTACAGTGAGCCACTGCACCAGCCCCAATTCTAATTCTTGAGAGTCACTACTGGAATTTCTGAGTTAGGTACAGATTATAGCTAGATAATGTAGATGGTAGTGAAAGTGATGCTAGGGTCCCACTTGGCATTTTAATTTCACAACATTGGTTCCTTGTAAATAATGTGTGCTTTATTTAGTCTTAATATGTCATCTTTAAAGGAAGAATGTTACACGTTAACCAACTAATCTATTATAATGCCTCTTTTCTCCTACCTACTCTACTTCACCAGGACCCAGACAGTTCTTATCCAAGGCCTTCAAGATTATGTCAGAAGTAGAGGATTAAGCGTGATTTTTAAAAAGTGTGCTTTTAATGATTATGAATGCAATGGTTTTATTTTGCTTATCAAGATAAACTTTATAAATATTAAGAATCAAAACATCCTGATGGCAAGGTCCAATTTTCATTATATTTTATTTACTAAAAATAGTATATGCTGAACCAATACTAATTCACTGTGATTTTTTTTTTCTTTTCACACAGTGTATTAATCATAGACCCCACTGCATAGCAAACTGTCTCCAAATCTAGTGGCCTAAGGCAGCAATCATCTGCTATCATTCACATGTCTGCAGGTCAGCTATGGGGTTCAGCTACTATGGATTGTGTCCAGCTGGGCAGCTTTGCTCTGCACCTCCTCGGACTGACAGGCTAGCCAGTGCATATTCTTCTTATGGCAATGGCAGTGGTGCAAGACAGCAAGCAGAAACTTGTGAGACCTCCGATGGCGCAGGCCATAATTGGCATACTGTCACTTGTGCTTATTAATCATTTCCTAAAGCAAGTCACATATCTAAGCTCAAAGCTCAGGGAAAGGGACATACCACCACACCCATCATGAGGCCATGGCAAAAGAGTTGATGAATGGAGGGATGAAAACTGGGGCCAATCATGCAATGTACTTGTCCTCCTCTCCCAATTTCTCATGCAGGGCTCAGGATCCTTCCTAGAAGTTACTCTTTCTTTGCGTAGAGAAAACCAAAGTGCAGAGACTTGTTTTATTGTCGTCATTTTTTTTTCTTTTCTTTTTTTTCAAGCATAAGGATCATCTGGAGCATAAAGGGCTTCTCTAACACAGAGTGGTATTTATGTTCCAGACTACCCTTGAGCTAAGCTTATTTATTTTCATACCTGGAACTAAAGTGAGAAACAATATAGCAGAATGATGAAAGAGAATAAGCTTTACAATTAGAAAGACCTGGATTACAGTCCCAGCTCCAGGATGTTTGAACTGTCAACTGTGCCGCTTGGCCTTCATAAGTTTGTCTTCCTCATTGTTGAATAAGAATATCAATAGTGCTTACTTCTTTTTACCTCTGTGGGGATCTTGAATTAAATAAAATAACAGACACATGGCTGGTATAGAGTCAATGATCAAGAATGATAGTTATAATTATTTCCACAGAGTCAGTCTCAGAAAATAGAGGACTGGTGTACATAGGTAATAAATTACTCTTGTGATGAGAGTGAGAATGCCTTCAAAGAGGTAATGATATTTGAGACGATGTTTGAAGGATTTTGTTGGTCAATGAAATTATTAAAGGGCAGTTTAAGAATTAATTATTATTAGATTACATACATAAGAATGATAAAATTTTTAAAGTAATGAGACTTACGAAATTCTAAAATTTTTAGGAATTTCTCCATGTCCTATACTCCTGCTCATGAAGTGTAGTATTTATCATCTTATCACTCACCGATGCCTATGTGACATCTGCATTTTCAGTTTCCTTTATGTAAACTAAAGCTGAGTGGGGCATGAGTCATGGGTCCTTTGAAACCAGTAAAGCTGTTAAAGCATTGGTTTGGTTACTAGAGACTGAAATGGAAGTGTAAATAGCATTCATTAAATTAAACTGCAAAGTCATTTTCTTCAAATGCTATTACTCTATAGGTTTATAGAAAATTATATATTCCATATAGATAAACACACTATTTTTTTCCCACTGAAAACACAGTGATTTAAGTTCAAAACCATGAAAATGTTAAGTTACAATCAAAGGCTACTTTCAACTTTGCCATTTAGAGGCTTACTTATTGTTCATAACTCTTATAATTGAATCCTTATTATATTATCCTGCTGCACAGCGTGATTTCCTGTTATTTGTCTAATGTTTTTTAAAGAACAGTAATTTAATAACTATAGTGATATTCATCCGCAGCTTCTAACAAATGTGCTATTTCATGAGGCCTGTTTGTAAAACACTGTTGGAGTCAATGTATATTCCAGGCTGGCCATTAAGTGACCTTGAAAACAATGTAAAGCAGAAAAATAACCAAAATATAATTTTGGGGAAAAGTTTGAAGTATTTACATTTCTATTTCAGATTCTGCAATAAAATTGTTGAGAATAAATAAATGTTTAACTTACTTAGTAGTAAATTGGTAAGAAGAAGAGAAAGAGAATATCTTGTATATACCATTTCTTTAATTTTATGTATACCCAAATATAAAGCTTTCTGATGATAGCTAAGTAGATATCAGAATACTAAAATGATACAATACATACAAATTTTTATGTATCCTTTTTTATGCTGGAAAGCAAAACTTCAGGCTTAGGGAGTGTTTTGTGTACCTTCCCAATAATAACTTGAATAAGCCTCACAATTAAGACACTTAACTTTTATACTTATTCCACCTTATTTAATTATGAAAACAAGTACTCTGTGGTCAAAAACTAGGAAAAAAAAACCTTGTTTAATAATCAAAATGTAACATTAAAACTATAAAGGAAAGAGGCAGTTATGCTAGCTACACCATGCTGGAATAATAGGAATGGGTCTTCCTAGGAATTAAAGTAAACATAGTTTCTCTAAAATCATAGTTTTGGTATATTTTATGCTCACTTTAAAATGCCACTTTCCTTATCCATTACTTGAGGCAGGAAATATACTTTTATTTTTCCAAGCACATCAAATCAGTCCTTTATTATCATGTAGTAATTTTGAAAATGTAAGCAAAAAAAGCAATAGAAACTTTATTCAAATGGATTATCTATCCTAAAGCCAAGGAAAAATTATTTTCTAAAACTCTACCATAATTTTTATCTCACAGGATTAGAACCAAAGCATTCCTTTATTAGAATATTTCATATTAGAATTCTCTTATAATTCTACTTGATTGAATCTTATTTTTTAATGAGTTTCAGAAAAGAATTCTTGACATTTAGCTGCCCAAGTTGGATATTTTTTTAAGTTTGCAATTTGTGCATATTGTCTTTCAGTTTGTGAGTCATTTTATTTTGTGGATTTCCAATGTGACAGCTACAATTTCAGACCTTTGGAATATATTATCTTTTTAAATATGTGATAGCTAAAGCCTTTAAGTTGTTCTGTTAGCTTTTTAAAAACCTATTAATATATGCAAAAAATTGAAAGTTACATTATTCTGTCACATGAGTGTATGTAACTAAATAGTGAGGGGATACTTATATAGATTATTGCTATAAACACAAACAACACCCAGATATGCTGCCAACAGTTCTCACATCTTAATGAACACTTGTTCAGTGAGCACCTCTGAGGTGACTCCAGCATTAGCTGGAGTTGTGGTTTCTGAGGCCTTCACTTGCTGGTAGTGACCAACAGCAGAACCAAAATCAATCTCTGTCAGGCTTGTAATTGAGCACTTCCCTAATTTATGAGACAGTTTTCCCATTAACAACAAAATCTTGAGAATTAAATAAAAACAGACCTTCACAAGTGCTGCTGCATAGGTGAGTGTGGAATAAATGTTGATAAATGCACATGCCGGGTGGGAGCCTGACTTTGAAAAATTCTGTGTCAGATTTTAGGTCACATTCTGACAACAATTAGGAACACTGAAATAAATAGTTGGCAATCCTTCTTTGTTATGACAGGGCACGTAAAAACCATCTTTACCAAGAAAAAGCCTATTTTGTGAATATGAAATGCAGTGCCCAGCCATCTTGCTGTGACTGAGAATCTGTAGGCACATCTATTATAAACCAGAGTAGAATCCTTTTGAAGATTTAAAAAGTTTGGTTAAGCTGTTTTCACCTCATTATTTGTAAAATTCCTGTGCCACTGCAATTCCATGCTTCCTATAGAACCCACAAAATGGTTTAAAAAAAAACTTAAATGTCAAGTTAAAGTTTATTTTTAATATGAAGTATCCAACCATAATATTTTGTGAAATATTCGGACAAAATTTAAGTGACTCAAGAGGGCTGGCTGAAATTCTAAGTCTTTAAAGTTTATTCTAATTTGATGTAGTTTATAAACTTCAAATTCACATGTTGAGAGCTTAATCTTTAGTTAATTTCTTTGCTTTTCAGATGGTATGAATCTGTATGTTTATACTGATCTAAAGAGTATAATTGATAACAGGAAATAGTGATATTTCATCAGCCGGATACAAAACTACCAGTCCATTTGGTCAGAAATTTGAACAAGTCCTGTCAAAAGCTGCTATTGATTATTTGAACTGAGTTTGTCAAATCATTGAAAAACTAATCAGTAGCCTCACATCCCATACAGTCATTACATTAGTCAACTTACCCAGGATTTCTCTGAAAAAATAAAATGAAAGTAAAATAAAACAAAAAGCAACTGTTAAAAATACATTTTAAAAAACTAAAAGTTGAAGTATTGGAAATTGGAATGTAATATACACAATCTGTAAAATTAGAACCAGTAATTAATATGTATATAGAGTTCCATATATAGTCAAACATGCATGCAACATATTGTACTCTTTTAGATGGTCTGGATTACAGTAACCTCCCTCCAAATAAGTGGATTAAAAAAGTGTGTTTTCCCTTCATATAACAGTCCATATGGGTATCCTGGTTGGTGAAGTTGTAAGCTTAGGAAGCATGGCTCTTCTCTACTTGATGATTCATAACCTTCAAGTACCTTCCATTCTGTGACTCCACTACCCACCAGGGCCATGTTTTCTAACCTAGAAATCAAAGAGAGCATGGAAGTATTCTCACATCTTAAAAGCCATCACCTGGAAGTGGCACCTAGTCCCCTCTCTTACATTTTATTGACTAGCTGGCAGTCACATGGGTACAGCTAACCACAGTCTAGCTGTGAGATCTTCTAGAAAGAGGTGAACATAGATTTGATCTGCTGCACTTATATAATGTGTAACAATCCTCATTTAAATGTCAACTTTACCTACTTGAACTAAATATTTAGCAACCTTCTGTAACTGGAATGCAGCAGTCATTAAGCAAAGAGGTGCTCAGAGCATCTAATATAGATATTGTAAAGTACAGTAATTAAAGTACCTGAATATCATGAATTATAGAGACATTAATTAGAGAGGTATTAATTAATTTTTGCTTCTTGTTTAGTCTTGACATATGTTACTTGATTTCTGAGTCTACCATAAATTAAAAGAAGCAAATGAGAATGAGAAAAAGAATAGATGTTGCCATAATCTTACACTGAAAATAGCCTCCTATACAAGTAAGGTTATAAGACAGGTAAATAAAGACATAGTCAATCAATCAGAATAATTCTAAGCTACTTAGCATATGGTGAAATCTTCTACCCATCTTTGAAAATATATTTCCAGTATAATGTTCTCTGTAAAGCCTTCCTTGATTCTTTGTTAGAATTATCACTCTCTCTTCTCAGCTTTAGATCTCTCAATATTTTTTACTTACCTTGACTATGACGTTTACAATATTTTTTCTTTTCAAGTTTTTATAGACTGGGGATACTTTTTTTTTTAATTTTAATTTTTAATCTTTCTCCAATCTGTGCTTAGCACAATGCATTCCATAAAAATATGTAAAATGGATGAATCAAACCACATTCCAAAAATATCAGATAAAATCCAGTATTAAAGCAGGAAAACATACAAGTGCTGATATTCAAGATATTATCATACTGAAAGTGTTAAAACTTGCTTATTACATTTTGTTTATAATGAAACATATAATCCAATTTAGAAATGAATTTTCAGATTGCGTTTGTTTTCCTTAGAGAAGTAAATTTTGATTTACCATAAAAGCTCATCTACCTACATATATAAAATTTATTATATATGGTAATTATATATAAATTTAAATGCATATTTAATGCTATAGAATCAATTTATTATACTATTATTAAATATTAAAATAGGAATAATTATAATGCCAGTGTGGCTATTATATGAATTTCATTTTTCCATAACTGAACTAGAACTTGTATAGCATACATCTAGACATGGACAATTGAAATACTATGAGTTAACTTTTCTACAAATTTCACTTGGAGCCTTTAGCACCATCTATCACTTTCTAGGAATGGTAAAAAAATATATACATAATCAAGCATATAAATTTTCATATGTTCTAGAATTCATATTGAATTCTAAGATGCTAGGACACAAAACCACAGTGAAATATTTAGTTATAGGTTATTACTGTTTGAAGTCTCAAATATACATCTATGAACTGAGTGAGTCATCTATGGCTAGGAAGCCTAACTAACTCTAAATTTACTGTTGCTGGTTTAGAGACAAGACAACTTTATATTTTTTAAGTGTACAAAAATACAAACCATATTTTTATTAGTCAATTGTTTAAAATCCTTTTTTATATCTTAAATTTTGCTAAGTGAACAAAATTGTCCTATATGAGGTACATTTATTTATTTACATATTATGCTATCATATTTAGAAAGAATTTTCTATTATGAACATTTCAGTAAAACATCATCTTGATGGTAGTTTTTCTATTTCAAGAAATATTGTTTCTGTCAAATCTCTATCTGTTAGGTGGATAAACATATTTCCTTAGTCTTTGGAAGCTGAAAGTCATCACACTTTTTCATAGATAAAAACATAATAATATATGCTATTCATAAAGTGTTTAGGATATTAAAACCACTTCTGTTGATACCACAATTGAACTATGTGTCGAATTAGTTACTAAGTCAAAGATCCCATAAGAATAGAAAATATCATTTATTTTCCTGAAAATGTCAAAAGTATGGCAAGGATAGAGACTTCAGTTTTATTAACTTTTAAGAGCAGGAATATGTGGAACTTGGATGACACAAAGCCAGGGTTTTTCTTTTTTTTTTCCTTTTTTTCTTTTTTTTCCTTTAAATAAATTAAAACTGCTAAGATATATACTCCCTGAAAAATGGAGTTTATAATGGAAATAGAAACTGACCCTTAACTATAGCAGCACTACCGGATGCTGTTATAATAAGCTCCCCTAGATGCCATAGTGTAAATGTATTAGCTGTACTAAGAGACCCACTCCTGCTATAATTATGTTAGGAACCAATAAGACAGCTCAGAAATCAATATGCTAAGACAGATAGAGTAAAGGACCATGGCCAGCCCACTGGGAATAGATTAGTCTGGCAGGTCCCTAGCTGAGCCATGAAGAAGGGGATATCTTTGCTGTTGTAGAAAGCCATTAATTGTAAATTTTCCTGAACAAGGAACTTGAAGGGAAAGCTTAAACTGCGTTGTTCATACCACTCAAAGAAAACTACAACTCTTATTGATCAAGAGTTAAGCTTTTTATTTTTATTTCAAACTCCAATGGTGCAAAAACCTAAACGTTTAGAGGGATTTTTGAAGCTTTTTCCACAGCGCAACTAAAATTCTTCTATGGTTATTAATTTGTTTGAATATTTTTAAAACTTCTAGATCAATTAAATCATATCTAGGCAATGGACCTCCACACTAACAATTATATTGGTGTGATATCAATTATCTAATCAATATTCATGTGTCATAAAATATAAGAAAAAGGATATAATTTTTGCAGTCTTTTCCCAAGTTGGCAATCACCTAACTGTTAAATATTACCAAGTTTAGTTTAATAATAACTAAATATTACTAAGTTTAATAATAACTAAATTTAATAAATAAATGATAAGGAAGAAGGACCGCTGCAATATACTTCAACTATTTCTAATTGAATTTCTTCACATTATTAACGACATCTAATTTGCTTAATAGACAAAAGTAGTAAGATTTAATAGT
Organism: Trachypithecus francoisi; assembly: GCF_009764315.1. NCBI lineage: Eukaryota > Metazoa > Chordata > Mammalia > Primates > Cercopithecidae > Trachypithecus > Trachypithecus francoisi. The sequence goes on from NW_022681472.1 coordinate 31,776,557, forward strand.
TTTGCTAAGAAAGAAAAAGAGAAGAAGGAAAGGAAAGAGAAGGAGAGAAAGAGAAATGAAGTCATGAAGGAAGAAAAAAAGAAATGAGAAGAAAACAAAAGACCGACCTTTTGTGGTTACAGTTTGGCACATCTGCTCATGCCCAATCAAGCTTTCAAACACAGAATAGTAAACAAAAGCAGCCATCAAGCAAGGACAAAGTCAGAGACATAAGTGGTTTGAATGAGTGTGCAATTTCTGCCCATATGACCATCCTGACACAATTGCTCTAATTTTCTTTCCAGAAATGACTGATAAAAGATTTAGGTAATTGCTATGGAGACAGACTTCCTTCCATCACTAGGTATCTTGAATAATACAGCCTCAGGGTCATAAGATGGAGTGTCAGTTTCTGCAGAGTCCTAAATTAATACTTGTCCCTGCTTTGGCTACACTTCCTGTACATCTAATGAAGTGAATGTAATTTATTTTGACAATGTATTGAAAATCACTTGATCAAATGACTATTCTGTAATGTACACAAAAGGTAATATAGACTTGCAAACTATAAACTCCAAAATAACATAAATATATATCAATTTATCAAAGCACATTTTTTCATAAAAACTGCATATGTGGTCAGAATAAATATGAAACAAAATAGATACTAAAAGCATAATAATGTTAATGTGAATTTTTTTTTTTTTTTCTCTGATGCCTGAGATTGACCTATCTCCATTCAGCACATGACCTTGTCCCCTCTAATCACACTTAATTTGTCTGGTTGATCTTTGCATTTCTAAGTATTAAGCAGTCTGCAGAAAGAAAAGCCGAGAGCCATGAATAAGCTATTGCTTACAAGGAAATTCTGAAAATATTATAGACCAGCCTTGCCAGAAATTTTGCCTTCACTCACGAACAGTCAATTTACAGGGGAATCTTAAACACGTCCACTAAAACTTCACAGCGTGAGACAGACTATGATTTTGCTGCCTCCTGAATGTTATGACATTTCCAATAGTTAATGAAATCAGCTGTGGGCTAATGAAAACTCCCTCTACTGATACCATAAATGATTAGAAGATTACATAATTTGTTCAAAGATTACACATGCAAGACTAATTTGAAAGGCAGTTTTTTTTTTTTTTTTTTTTTAAATCAACAGGATAACTGACTTAGGTCTTGTGATAAGGTTTTTATGTTCTTTCGTAGTAGAAAATGGTATCTCAGATTTCAAAATATTCAAATACTTGAATTACTATATAGTCAACTGTACCAAAAGCAATTGCATAATTTTCTTTCTTTAGAAAACTAGCAGAACACCTTGGAAGCTGACAGAGGGAGTGTAATTGGAATATTTGATTTGCACTAAAAATAAATGCGCTTGGCACCATTTTGGCAAGAGAGCCACAGCAAGGCAAGTGTCTGTACAGTGGCACTGTGAAAGTACAATGTAGTGTTTAAATACAGCCAGGCAGAAGCCAGTGGATAATGCTCAGTAATGGGTTAATCAATACTTATTATGGTTTTATTGGTTCACTAAAGAGAGAACAGAACCTAGTGAGCACAGAGTCGAAAAAATCACTGCATCTGATCTAGATAACATCTACTCTCCCTAAGGGATTTCCCTATTCAAGAATCCAATTTAACATGCCTGATTGACAAGGATTGGATCCTAGGGAATCACATAACTCTTTTTAGGACCCAATAAAATCCTAATGGATTTGTCTGACTGGCCGGGAGACTTCTAGTTTTACTAAACTGGGTGGTTTGTTGCAATTAGCCTTGATTCCACTCGCAGTTGAAAAACTAGGCTATTAGGTGTCATCCCCTCTTTATAAATGCTGGAGTCATGCTGGGATGTGCCCGCTGGAAGGAGATACTGTGCTGTGTAAAAGAAGACCCTTATGATAAATTGTAAACATTTGAAAGCTTCTGAAAAATGGTAATCAAAACAGGATTCAAATGAAAAAGGTGGAAAGTCCAACTAAATTGCAACTTTAAAATCCATTTATTGGTCAGTTAGCCTTTACAATTTATTTCTCATTCAGGTAACTGTAGTAGAAAGGAATCTCTCTCTTTGAAAGAAGCTTTGAAATATACACCTTTTGCGATCTGAGATTCTCCTTTAATAGCTGAAGTGTGAAAAAAATCATCCTGCAACAATAAAAGTCTTGTATATGGTTGTCCCTGTCCCAGTTCTTTTTTTCTGGAGATAGTGTTTTTACTAAGCAGCTAACTTGTTCAAGTACACTGGTTTTTGATGGTGTCTTGGTGCTGTTAAGAAGTCAGAAAACAGTTTGTATGATTATTTGAAGTCAGGGCTGAAATTCAGTTGAAGGAGAACTTTTAAATAATATAGATCATATTTTGAAGCAAACATTCCTTTAATATAAAAATCACTGGTGGAACCCATATCCCAAGTAGAATTGTGTCTGCTCTTTCATAAGTCATAAATGACATTTTAAATGTGTTTAAATTGAATGGACTTCTTAATCAGAAAGATATTCACTTATGAAATGTCTTCGAATAGACATCATGATTTACTCTTTTCCCTTTAGACTTGGAAGGGTCTTAGTAATATTCAGAGAGCTCACGGGAGCTCACATTACCAGCACCCCAGACTATAATTTCCAACACCAAAATCTCCAGCTAAAAGGCTATGCTAATTGAGTCCAAAAAATATGCTTCCCCTAAGAGATGTATGACTGTGATAATAAATATTTGAAATACAAGATGAACACATGAATTTTATGTTTAAACATATAAAATTATGTAAACATGGATGTAGCATACTTTCATATCTAACTCTATATAATAAACTTTTAAATAATGCCATTCTAGCTCAGTGCCTGTTAAGAAGACAAAAAATAAATGCTGTGTATGATAATTATAGAGGAAAGCTGAAAGAAATACAAAAAACAGGAAAGGGGAAGGTAGACGAAGAACAAAAAAGCAATGGGATAGAAGGAAATTAATAAAATATTACCATGCTTTTTAAGTAAAATCGTAAGTAATTTAAATTTATTTAGTTTATTTTACTATATATTTTAAAATAAAGACACTTTTATTGTGTAATAAGTGTTAATTTGGTTAGAAATTAAAAATTGATATGTGGTTTTGCATAATGGTGTAAAAATTACCTTTTAAAAAGTGTAATCACCAGATAGCCTGCAAAGGGTTAGAGTTCTAGTGTAGGAGATAGATCAAATTGGTCCTCTGTCTTTCTTTCCTAGATTTATGTAGGGTTCAAGATTATGCTGTAAGTATGGTGTTCAAGTTTTCTGTGGTAAGTTCCAAGTAATCCTATAAATCTAAAAATGAAAGATTTTTATCTGATTCGAATGTATTTACTTTACCCTAGCATACACTGAAGTGCTCCCAGGGCCTGAGGAACAAATTTAAACATATCAAAAGAAGTTAATTTGAGTCAGAATATTTAAGAAATACTATCGAAATTCAAGAGAGGATGGTTCAGGACATGATTAAAATGTCTCTCATTAGGATCTTTCACATTTGTTTATAATTATGGCCCCTGTTACTGTATGACTTTAAATGATTTATTGTTATTGATTAAAAAATTAGTAAGAATTCTTTTATTTTAGATAATATCAATTTATTGTCCATATATGACTTGTTAATTCTTATTATTTAAGTTTTGTTTGCTGCTAATGTTACCTAGGGCACAACTAGCAGTATTTAATTGATACATTACTGTAATGTAATTTTCAACCTCCATATACAATTGTAATTATTAAAGGCAATTCAATTCAAGGGATTCTTACTCAAAAACATTAACATAGCTATTTACAAAAAAAATGAAAATGATGATTTCCGTTTTTTTGGTTTTTGTTTTTTTTTTTTTTGAGACGGAGTCTCACTCTGTTGCCAGGCTGGAGTGCAGTGGTGTGATCTCGGTTCACTGCAACCTCCGACTCCCGGGCTCAAAAGATTCTCCTGCCTCAGTCTCTCGAGTAGCTGGGACTACAGGCACACAGCACCATACTCAGCTAATTGTTTGTATTTTTAGCAGAGATGGAGTTTCACCATGCTGGCCAGGATGGTCTCAATATCTTGACCTCGTGATCCTCCTGCCTCAGCCTCCCAAAGAGCTGGGATTACAGATGTGAGCCACCACGCCTAGCCAATGATTCCAGTTTTAAAAAATGGTCTCAGTCATGTATTTGCTTACCTTTTCTCATGAAACTCAACTGTGATGTCAGGAAAGAAATGGTTAAATATATAAACCCAGAAAAGCAAATAAAAATTAGACATAAATGAGAAAATAAGAAATTACACAAAATTCTGAAACAAGGAAAATAGGTGAAAGCATGTCAATAGATGAAAGAGAGGTGTGGAAAATTGTATTTTCCAAAAGTGACCACAGCAGTATTTCCAACTCCACACGCTACTGAAGAACCTTGCTATTCCCTCATGAAACAGTAGAATCTGTTTTTCTTCCCTTGAAATTGGGTGGACCTGTTTCACTGTATGGATGTGTATAATATGGCCAAAAAGATGATATGTGACTCCTGAGAGATGTTGTGAAGGGTGATATGGCCTTTGCCTGGCTCTCTTCTTGGAATGCTCATCCACAGAATCCAGACCTAATGTTGTGAGGAAACCCAAGCCACCTAGAGACATCCTGTGGAGTAGATATTCCAGCCACCAGCCCCATTAAGGTCTCAACTGACAGCCAGTATCAACTGGGGGATATATAAATGCAAATGTCTGCATATGATTCTATTCCTAACTGTTGTCCAGCTGATGACAAATGGAGCAGAGGTGACCTATCCCTGTAAAACCTTCAGCAAGTTGTGATATCATGATCAAAATTAACATTACTTCTCTTTTAAGTCACCAAGCGTTGGGGTCGTTTTTAGGTAGCAATAGGTAACTAATTTTGTTAATTGGGTAGTGTGCTATTATAACAAATGAAAACATGTGGTTTTGGGGTCAGCTAGCAGGTGGAAGCTGTAAGAGCTTTGAGGAAGGTATTAAGCAAAAACCATGGGACCATGAAGAAGATTATTAGCGAATTGTTGATGGCCCTCTAGAAGGCTGTTGGTGATGTCTTAAAGATAGTGATGAAAATATTACTGAAACCTGGAGAAAAGGAGACACTTGTTACATGGTGGCAAAAAATGTAACCACACCTTGTCTGTGGTAATGTGGAAGATAGAAAATATACCTAATGAACTGGATGACATAGCTAAGGAGAGTTCTAGGTAGAATACTTATATTGTCACCTTGTTTCTTCCTACTGACTTTGATAAAATGAGACGGGCAAAGAAACAGGTTAACTAAAATGTTTTCATTTAAGTGAGATTGAAAGGAGCAATAAAGCAGCCAGGTCTTACTGAGTTCAAAAATAAAAATGCTTCATATTATTAGTTTATCTGAGGTTCTCAAATGACAAAGAACTTCTGAGTAAATTTCAAATCCAAGGTGGGAAATAAAATTATTCTTAATACTTCAGAAGACTTAAGGATTGCCTGAGCAATTCACTTAATAGCTAAAGACTTCTTAAAGTCTAACAGATCTTCTCTATTAAACAGTAGGGCTAAAAATTTTAAGGGTGAGAAGGCTTATAAGAAGCCAAATGAGGCTTATATGAGAAGGCTTATAAGAAGCCAAATGAGGAGGGTTTACCTCAAAAAGATTGTTGGGTATAACTTGGCTAGATAAACAACAAGATTCATGGAAAACCCACTGTGTTTTTAAAAGGAATTGTGTGGTTGGAAACATCACCAGCTTGGACAAAGAGAGACAGTGATATTACAAAATCAAAAGTAATTTTTAGATCCTTGAATCACTGTTAACATAAAGCAAGTTGATAAAACTATTCAACTGCAAAACAATAGCCACTGTTTATGGAAAAGAAAGGATGACTCTGAGAGTACTGCCCAGAGCCTAAAAGTCACAGTGAAACTATGGAGAATCATTCCCAGGCAGTGGTGCTGAGCTCTAATCAATGAGCTCAAATATGTGCCTGAATGGATCCCAGAATAATTATGAAACTTTGAATATTGTGTGCCTCCTACTTTCTCCTTTTTTGAATAGCAGTATGTACAGCGGTTATCCTATGGCCCACCCATCACTGTTTGTTGACTATATCAAAATCAAAGAAAATGTCCCTTTTAATTCACTGGCCTATAGATTGAGAACTATACTTAACAAGTTTTACCAAGGGAAACACACATGAGAAAATTTATTCACACCTAGACCTGGACAAAATCCTGGTCCTCGAGCATAAAACTGATGCTATAATGGATGAGATTTTGGATTTCCTTGGGGGAAAAGGTGTGATTGTATCAATATTTTGCATGTGATGATGAAGTGAATTGTGCTTGCAGTAAGGATAATAATATATGGAAATTTATAGCAGCAATTACTGCAACATTTCTTTTCCTACACACTCTTCTAGAGTCTTGCCATTACTCCACTAAAAAAGTTTACAAAATACAAAAGAAAAGAAGGTTTTTCCTCCTTCCTTTGAATTTGTGAAGGACTTTGTAGCTACTTGCATAAATAGAATGCAGCAGAAGTGACTGTGCATGACCTCTAAGGCTGAATCATAAAAGGTAATATGACCTCCATCTGGCTCTCTTGGATAATTACCCTTGAAATCCAGCCACCACATACTGAGGAATGTGTCAGGCCATATGGAGAAGATGTGGTATTTTTGCCAATAGCTTCATATAGGGTCTTAAATACCAGAAATGTGAGAAAATGAAATTTCAGATTATTTCAGCCCCCAGCCTTCAAACTGCTGCAGCTAGTACTAAGAGAATTAAGAATGAGTTATCACTACCGAGCCCCACCGAAATAGGAGTTTAGCAAGCAGAGTATTAATAATTATTGTTGCTTTAAGCCACTGGGTGGTTTGTTACACACACTAATAACAGAACAAGAATAAGGGAAGGCAGCACAGCAAATACAGGAAAATGGGATGGAAGAATAGATTGAAGTAGGGAGAAATTAATTGAAAGTCTATCTGGAGCAATGGTTATCAAAGTGTGGATCCATAGCGTGCAACCGGCTGAGAACTCATTAAAAGACAAATTCCTAGACCATGCCCAGACATACTGAGGCAAACACTCTCGAGTACATATGGCTACTTTGTATTGGCCACGCCAGATAACCTTCCAGATAATTCTAATTCAAACTAAAGTTTGAGAACCAGGGGTCTAGAAACTGCCTGAGAGTTCCCTCTGCAGTTACTGGAAGATGATTCATTAAAATCCCACTAACACTCATCTGAATGTACTGTCTAGAAAGAACTAAGTCTGCTAGTATGTGAGTTAGTGTCACAGAGTAAAATCATTTTCATTCCTGCTCGTCGATATGCTTCTATTATATGCAGACTTTCCAGGAAGCCTTCTTCCATTTCCATTTCAGAGGAGATACTTACAGCGAATAGCCATCCTACATACACCGTAATAAAGGAAACCCACACTAGTTGCCCAGAGAAATCAATTAAAACTTGAATTCTGTAAATATGAATGGTCAGTGAAGGATAATAATTTCCCTCGATAAAAGAAAATGTAAAAAAGAGCAACTTACCCCAGAGAAATGGAGATAATTCAGGAAAAGAAGAGAACTTATTAAAAACCTGGTATAGTCTCAAAGAGATTGAAGAATATAGCACACCTACAAAAGCAAGAATAAGATGCCTCAAATAGAAAAATTAGAAGACACTAAGTGTATTTTTGAAATTTATGAAAAACAAATATCTAAAATTTCAAAATAATGGGTTAACTATAAAATTAATAATATATGGCCAAATGTGGGTAAAAACAGCAGAACTGTTAAAAAAAAAAAAACAGAAAATATAAGCACATAAATTCTCAAGAATGGGTGTCTAATATTTAATGTATAGAAATTCAAAAAGAATAAAACATAAAATAGAAATAAAAAAATGAAAAAGTTTAAAGACTGTATCAGCTTCATCTGAAAGAGAAAGAGACAGTCCAAATTTTTAAAAAAGGTGTTGTATTCCCAAACTTCTTTGGGCAGGAACAAGACTGAGAACACTTCTCAGCTAAAACAATCCATTTATTATGGGAAAGGTAGGACTCAGAGAGCTGAATCAAGTCTTCAGAAAACACAGCCAGAAGCTAAGTATTTTCCTTCTCAGGAAGCAGATTTGTGTTTTAATCAAGAATATGATATGTCTCTCCCTGAATTTCAGTTTCTATTGGCAACTGAATTCTACATGTCTCCTGTTCTTTCTCCTTTTAAAGAAAAATGTCCATTGTGATTATTTGACGCCTGTTTCACCATAATGTGTTGGAAATGTAGGGGGCAGGAAACTTGTCTACTTACTTCACAGGTCAACAGAGAGAAAAATCTCTGTTGCACCATCTGTACCTAGACCTGGTTTAGGTGATGGTAAACTAAACCTCAGGTCAGTATCATACTGTGCTAATGTATTTAGGATCTTGGGAGCAGGCAGGATTTTGTACATGAAAAGAGTGTAAATAGTTTGTGGTCAGAGTTTGGACTATAGTACATTAAAGTTCATTGTAAGTCTTTTGCTCTTTTGGATCATCTCTAATTAAAAAAAGGTCTGTGTTTCCTTGCCTTTAATCTGGGAAAGCTCTGTGACTACTTGACCTATAGAATATATTAGAACTGAAGCTTTGCCAGTTTCCAGGCCTTGACCTTGAAAGGCTTGCAGTTTCTACTTTATGCTTCTTGGATCACATGCTTGGAGGAGGCAGCTGCCACTCTGTGGGAAATCAAAGCAATCCCATGGACAGGCCCATGTGGAGACAATCAGAAGTCTCTGGCCAACAGCCCCCACTGGGCTAACAGGTGACAACTAATACAAATTGCCAGCTATGAAGGAGGCCACTTTAGAAGTGGATCCTCAGCCCCAGCTAAGCCACTTCAAGTGATGCTGTATACATCAGAAATTAACCATCCGTGCTAAACCCTGCCAAAATGCAGATTTGTACACAAACAAATGATAGCAGTTTTTTAAGTCACTAATTTTTAGCATGATGTTTTATGCATCAGTAAGTAACCAGAACAAAATATTTGGTACTAATTCATTATGCAGTAATTTGGTACTGTAATTTGTTATACAATAATAATAGGTACAATATATACTTGTGAAACTTCAGAATAAAACATTAAAATATATCTTATGGTTATATATACTTACATGTAATAAGAAAGTGAAAAGTCAAGAAATTTACAGAGAAATAAGATCAAATTGACATTAGACTTTTCTTCAGCAGATGATAGAACACATTAGAGCAATGCCTTTTGAATTGTGAAGGAATAATTTTGAATTGAGAAGATAATTCTTTTTTAAAAGTATATATACAGGAGTGTGTGTGTGTAATATATATATCTGCATATATATACATACACATACATATGCATATATATACACATACATATACACATACAGATATACATATGATGTATATGTATGTGTTCTCAACAGAAACTAAATGGTTATAATACATGATATATAATCAATTAAGTTCTCATTTTGCTTCATTAAAAATTTATTGCTTTCTTTTTGGTGTTTTATTAATACAACAGGTTATGAATTTTTCAGAGCTTCCTGGTATGTTTTATAGTATTTTCCTTACAGATCTCAGTGTTCTGTAATGATAATAAATGAAATTTTATTTTACAAAATCAACTAGGGATGAAGTGAGTACGGTAGTTAGAATTGGGAAAGGATTACAATTCCCTCAAACTCTAACTATTATTTTCCCTATTTGCCAAGTTTTTTATTGTTCAGAAAATAACACGAAGGACAGCATCCCTATCAATGTTGGAGAGAGCTCATTTCTGAGCTTTCCCTTTGGTTAAGCCAAAGCACAGCTGCCTAAAATACATCTAATTACGGCAGTAATTAAAGTTCTTACCTTACCTGTGTAGTCAAGGACAGAAGGACTTCTAATGGGAACAAATCTAGATATAAAGGCTTGCTGTCAATTAGCCCTGATGGTTTGAAAAAATAATGAAGGAGAATGAGGGTTGAATTACAGCTCCGTACAAAACAAATAGAGTAATTCAGCCCCTCTTTCTTTTCTTGGATCCAATGCAAGAGTTTGGGAGAAGAAAGACAATAAGATTATCTAGGTAATATGATCTTAAGAATATCAGTGGATAATGGTGTCCTCCGTCAACTTTGTCCTAGTGCTTACCTCTAACAAAAGATGCAACTGCTACAAATATAAGCCCTTCAATTTGGAAACAGCAAAACTGTTCAGGCTCTTGTCACAGATTCTGTCAATAGAATGAAGACCGAAAAAGGGAGAAAAGAAATGTGATTTGGCTGTTGGCAGTGTTTTCTGCTCCATCCTCTCTGAGCAAAACTGTCTTTCCTGATGAGCCTTTCAAAAGCTGACAATATATTTAGAATATGTTTTTCCTTGGTTAAAAAAAAATTGTTTTTCTGTTTTGATAAGGAAATAAGTATAATAAATTGTGAAAGAGCTAAATTTATGTAATGGGAATTGTTAAGGTATTCTTTAAAAAATGAAAGTCTTGGAAAATCTGTTTCATCCATAGTATATCTTGACTGTATTGCGTATTAATCTTAAAAACACAGATACTGTATGTATTATTTGAAATGTTGTTGTTTCTGTGCCCTTCCAAATTTGCCACTTGATGCAGAAGGTAATCTACACACCTGTCTTCTTATAGATTATAAAGTCTTTGAGATAATATTATGGACAAATCCCAGAGACTCTATGACCAGTAAAATGTAAATGTTCAATCTGTATTTTGATCTTGTGTCTAATGTGAACTTGAATTTTGCATTAATTATGCTAAATACCTATTCTATTAATTATAATGAATATCAAGCATTTCATTAAGAATAATTATGTATGCTTTATGCATTTCATATTTAAGATTTTTTTCCTCAAATTATATTTTAGGTGCAGAAGATACATATACAATTTTGTTATGTGGGTAAATTGTGTGTTGCTGAGGTTTGGTGTATGAATGATTCCATCACCCAGGTGGTGGGTATAGTACCTCATAGATAGTTTTTCAACTGTCACCCCACTCCTACTCTCTCCCTTCTAGTAGCCTCATGCCCAGTATCTATTGCTCTCATCTTTATGTTCATGTATACTCAATGCTTAACTCCCACTTATAAATGAGAACATGCAGTATTTGGTTTTCTGTTCCTTATGCTTTATTTATGTGTTGTTCTTTTCCTATTTTCTCACTTATCCATACAGAGGGACATGCATTTATTGTGATGGTTAGTTTCACCAATTTGGCTAGGCTATAGTATGCAGTTACTTAATCAAACACTAATCTAGGTTTTGCTGTGAAGATATTTTGTACGCGTGGTTATAATTTACAATCAGTTGACTTTAAGTAAAGGAGATTGTCCTTGACAATTTGAGTGGGACTTCATCCAATCCTTAAGAACAAATATTTGGGTTTTCCAGAGAGGAAGAAATTTTGCCTCAACACTGCAGCATTAGCTCCTGCTCTCTGAATTTACTATAGAACTCAGCCTTGGCAGTTTCCACAATATCATGAGTTGACTTTTTAAGATAAATCTATAAATATACAAGGAAGACTTTGAAAAGTTCATAGAAAAAATAGAATTAAAAGATAAAATTGGAAACACAAAATTTATTTCTCAGAATCAAGGTCAAGACTTTTGTATTTTATTTTTTTGGAAACGAAGTCCTGCTCTGTCACCCAGGCTGGAGTGCAATAGTGCAACGGTGCCATCTTGGCTCAGTGCAACATTCGCCTCCCAGGTTCAAGGAATTGTCCTTGGCTTCCCAAGTAGCTGGGATTACAGGTGCCCTCCACCACTCCCAGCTAATTTTTCTATTTTTAGTAGAGATGGGGTTTCAGCATGTTGGTCAGACTGGCCGGGTGTGGTGGCTCATGCCTGTACTCTCAGCACTTCGGGAGGCTGAGGTGGGTGGATCACCTGAGTCAGGAGTTCAAGACGTTTTTATAAGCAATGGTACCAGCCATTTAGTCTACCCATAAAGTACTAAGGGACCTGGGAATTTAGCCATGACAATGTAGTCTTTTTAAAATTATTAACTAGAGAAAAATGGGTTCTCTTTAATATCTTAAATATTTTTTAAGATTAGGAGACAAAAAGAAGTTAGAGAAAAATAAAGACTGTAAGGTGCATGCTAATGATTCCTCATAAAAACTCTCACAAAATTGCCCCTACTTGAGGAGGGAAATGAGTAGGAGTATTGTCGAGGTGAAAAAGGTCTCTCTTTCATGCTAAAGCTTGGCTAACTTTCTTAAAACACTCTCGTAATAAGTAGATGTTATCATTCTTTGGCTCTCCAGAAAGTCAACCACCAAAATGTCTTGAGCATCCCCACAAAATGTTGCCATGACCTCTGCTCTTCCCAGGTCTGCTTTTGCTTTGACTGGATCAATTCCACATCATGGTAGCCACTGCTTTGATTGTGTTTTGTCTTCCGGATCATACTGATTAAGACATGTTTCATCTGTGGTTACAATTTATTTGATAAAACACTTCAGAATCTTGATCCCAATTGTGTAAAATTTCCAATGAAATCTCTGATCTTGTCTGCAGCTGATCTGGGCCCAACACTTTGGCATGCATTTATTGAGTGGAAAGTTTACTTTAATTTTTCAGTCAAAGTTTTGTTAGCTGAAGTAACTGTGACGTCTTTGGCATTGACTATTGTGTCGCTGTTAATTGTTGGTCCTCTTTAATTAGGTCATGAACAAGATGAATTTTTTTCTCACAAATTGATGTGGATGGTCTGCCATGACAGGCTTCATCTTCAATATTGTCTCGTTCCTTCTGTTTCTTCTGAAAGCAAGTTACCTGTTTGTAAACTGTTGATTTCTTTGGTGCATTGTCCCCATAAACTTTTCGTAAAGGATCAATGATTTCATCATTTTTCCACCTCAACTTCAGCACAAATTTAAAGGTTTACCATATTCTTGTGTCAATTTTAACAGAATTTAGGTTACTCTGATGGGAGCTCTTTTCAAATTAATCTTATATTTCTTAACACCTCCAACTAGATTCTCTTCTGTACAGATATGTTATAATAAATTAGTATGAGTTTATATTTGGGCAAAAAATGTTGAAATTCATGATAGCTTTTTGATAATATACATTTTCCATGAACTTCTGAAGGACCGTTGTGTGTGTTTGTGGTGTGGTGTGGTGTGTGTGTGTGTGTGTGCATGCTTTCCTGAAGAATGCTGACTAACATATAAATTTAAGACATATGGAATATATATGAAATTTTATGATTTCAGGGAATATCATGAGTTTTTGTCTCTATGTTTGTCATTTATTGCTTTATGTTTTAAAACCACATATTTGGAGTCAGTAATAGAAATGCAAATATGTACTTTGAAACTATCTATAAAAGTATTTTAAAAGATCGATATATGAAAAGCTCATAAATTATACATTTTACCATATCAGTTAGGGGAATGATTTCAATTTCTTTCACAGTACCATTAAACATTGAGTTGAGTTTACTTAGGCAATGCTTTTTAAAACAGATAATCTTTATTGGTTTACAACTTAAAGAAATGAAAGGTATTAACAGTTTTAAAAAGTATTCAAGCTGTTTTTTTTTCTATTTCTCAAATTAATATTGACCAGTAAACTGGAATAAACACATACAGTATCAGTATATCTAAGTACATAGATTTTCCAACCATAATTTTCAACTTGCATGAAAGAATATTAGGGCTTTACGTATTATCAATATATTATCTAATTTAGAAAGAGGATGCCAATTATCATGGATTGCAAGAGACAAGGTAGATCTTCATATTGTATAAATTTTGAAGCTGAATCCAGCATCAGATGGAAATGATTAGGATGTCTGGTGTGGTGATGGTTTGGCAGCTTGGGTAGGGTCAGGTAATAGTACTTGTTTAAGATATTTGGCAGAACTGAGCAAACCTATTCTATAGTAATTAATCATTAAAACCATTGTATACTTTTCCTAAATAATCTATATATGTTGAATTCTTATCCAAATAGAAGCATTTCAAAATAAGCAAATACTATCATTTATGCAGAAAATAACTCTACATTAAAAGAGGAGAAGAAACATATTTTATAAATTCTAAGACCTTAGAATAGGTCCTTCTATTGCTAATGTAGGTTTAGGCCCAACTCACTTCTCTAGTAACTTTAAAACATAATTACACTAAACATCAACATTGCCCTTGCATTAAAAAATCTTTAAATTCAAGACACATTATTTTGTGTTTATATATCGCCTTGTAATTTGTTGGTTATTTACATATCCACAATGCCTACAAACTAAAACATACTTTGAGGTAAATGTCTATCCCAGTTCCCTGCAGTTCGTGGTATTGAACACATTAGACTAAAAAAACTTCATATTAGGAAGATATAGATTGTAAGATCATGGAAAATACATATGTATAGTTGGAATATATATGTGTGTGTGTGTATACATAGATTTTCCAGTTATAATTTTACTATATATGTTGAAATTATATATATTATATTATATATTACATATATATTTATAATACATACATTTGTCCACCATATATATAGATTATGTTTTTGAATCTCCAGGTTGGTTACTATTGTCTTCAAAAATGTCTACCAAACATTATGTATATTAGATATATGGTAGAAAATTTTTGTCTACTATATATTGCAATATATATTTATATATTATGTTATAAAACATAATGTATATTACGGTACATATTATTACCATATATATTATCAAATTTATAATAGTAACCAACCTAAAGATTCAAAAACAAATGGAGCTTCCCAGTTAATACTTTTGATGGCATTGTGGGACAGTAAGTCTCCAGCAGAATACATGAAACAATGATTGTATTGTTATCATTTTAATTTCTGTTGTTTTAATTTTCTTAGAGAAAGTTAATTAAGAAATACAATGGGTGAGACATCTTACAAGTTTTCCTGAAATGCCAATATAATCATGTCATTTCTACTAGTACAAAATGTTCTGATAGTTTTCTATTACACACTGGCTCAGGTTTAAACTTTTCTGATCATGTTTAAGGCTTCCCAGAGTATGCCCAACTCTATCCATATATTTCCTCATAATTCATGATATTATTTTCCCTTTGTGTTAAACAAGTTTATCACCTTGCTTATTTCTTGGAATTTTTCACTTTTCTTCTACTTATAAAACCTTTATTCTCTCTTCTCCTGACACTTATGTCTCTCCATATGCTCTTTGCTCTTCAAAGCCCACCTTAAAATTTTGCCTAAACATAGCACTCAGTCAGCAAATAATTGTTAATTGTTTACATGAAAGAATAAAACTACACAAAAAATGACTCAGACTACAAACTATACACTAGTGAGTTATGAATAGTGGAGGTGTTCACTGCATTGAGAAAATGATAAAATGTGGCATAAAACCTGTAACAAGTATTAGCTATACTATGTAATCTTTGTTGGCAAAATTTCATATCTAATAAAATAATAAAACCCATAATGGTCTAATAATTTTAAAAATAGTGAAAGCTATAATACTATAACAAAATTAAAAATAAAGAATGTCTACATTTAGCCAAGAATTTTCCCTTGATAGCTTCAATTATTCCACATTTTATTGTCTAATTCCTGTCCATGATACAGACCCATTACCAAATGAGCTTGCTCAGGAAAGATATTGTACCTTATTCTTCACTGGATCCCAAGCAGCAACATTGGGTCTAACGATGTTAGACACTCAACAGATATTTGTGAAATAAATAAATTATTACATTTTGTTTTCTATGCATTACAATGTTTTCAAATGTGACATATTTATTTTTTTTTTACTTTTTTCTATTCCTCAATTATGTATTTACTTCCCTATTTACCAACTCACAAATTGGAATTTTTCTTTGATTTTTTTCCCAAGTTTGGATGATGTTGGTTGTCCTTGCCCTGCTATTTCCATTCTTTATGCTGTTTGTGCTTTCGATCTTACTATTTTCCTAAATGATAAAGCATTCACAGCTTTATTTAACTTGTTCAAATCTTAACTTCCTTCAAGGCCCCAATCATTCCTTTGAGAACTTTATTGATTATACTAAACACCAATCTTACTTTATATATTTTTTAAAAATCTTAAACTCAAGACACAATATTTTTCTTTAGAAATTGCTTATTTTTTTGGCAATTTTACACATCATTTCCTACCAAACGAAACATTATGTCCTCCATCATTATATTATTTATTTTATTATCTACAGTGCCTACAAAACATATAGAGCAAATATTCATTACATTGTCCTTGAATAAATCTAAAAAAGACTTTGGCCAATAAAAATTACTACATCCTAATTATTAGAAAATGGTGTACCATGACCTGTGCTTGGTGACTGTAAATACTGGCAGAAAGTATGACATATAGTGAGCATTTTTTTTCGCAATAATAATGAGCAAAATGGGTTTAAGATTAGAAACAAACAAACAAAATCATGTGACTAATTTGAAAATATTAACTAGAATTAAATACCCTTAATTGCTTAAAGAAACCTGAAAAGATTGTTAAAGTAAATATGAAGCCTACATATTTTTTAATAAAATGTATGAAAAATAAAAGGACTGGTTATTATATTGAGGAGTATTTAACATGGAGGTTTTAAAATGTTTTGATCTCAAACCCTCTGCACATTGTGAAAAATTATGGAGCACTTCAATGAATTTTTGTTTTTGTGAATTATATTTACTGATGGACACTCTATTAAAAATAAAAGCATGCATTTAAAGGTATTTATTTCTTAATTTATTTTAAAATAACCATAATAAGCTCATTTTATATTATTATAAATGATATACTTTGTTTTTAAAAGTAGCTATATTCTCATTTAAAAAATTTTAATTACATGTTTATTTTTTAGATTTTTAAATTTCTTTAATACCTGGCTTAGTAGAAGACAGCTGGATTCTCATATCTGTTCAACACTCAATCTGCTGTGATATCATCACCCATTGCACAGGACCTGATAAACTCACTGTGTATTTGCTGGAAAACTAGTGAAGAAAAGGTAAATCATCTCTAGTGTTATTATGAAAATTTTTTATAGGTGGAAAAAAAATCAAGAAAACAATCTCATTTACCGTAGCCACAATAAATAAGTAAATAAACAATATACCTGGGAATTAATCAGCAGCATGATAGACCTCTACAAGAAAAGCTATAAAACACTGATAAGAGAAATTGAAGAGGATACCAAAATATAGAAAGACATACTATGTTTAGAGATTGGAAAAAATAGTATTGTTAAAATGACCCAAAGCAATCTTGCAATTAAATATTAGTGATATTCTTTACAGAAATAGAAAAAAAAAAATTATAGGATTTTTATGAAACCATATAAGACCCTGATTAGCCAAAGTAATTTTGAGCAAAAATATCAGAGCTGGGGCATCACACTACTTGGCTTCAAAATATACTGCAAAGCTGTAGAAACCAAAACCGTATGGTACTGGAATAAAAACAAACTAAAATGCAGTATATATATATATACAATGAAATATTATTCATTCATAACAAAGAATGAAATGATTTTATTAATGGAAACACAGATGAATCTGGAGGACATTATATTAAGTGAAATAAGCCAGGACCAGAAAGACGAATACCACATATTCTCATATATACATGAAAGCTGTACTGGAATAAAAACAAACTAAAATGCAGTATATATATATACAATGAAATATTATTCATTCATAACAAAGAATGAAATGATTTTATTAATGGAAACACAGATGAATCTGGAGGACATTATATTAAGTGAAATAAGCCAGGACCAGAAAGACGAATACCACATATTCTCATATATACATGAAAGCTAAAAACGTTGGTCTCATAGAAGTAGAGAGTCTTTGGGAGGCCGAGGCGGGCGGATTACAAAGTCAGGAGATCGAGACCATGGTGAAACCCCGTCTCTACTACAAATACAAAAAAAAAAATTAGCCGGGCGCGGTGGCGGGCGCCTGTAGTCCCAGCTACTCAGGAGGCTGAGGCAGGAGAATGGCGTGAACCCGGGAGGCGGAGCTTGCAGTGAGCCGAGATCGCGCCACTGCACTCCAGCCTGGGCGACAGAGCAAGACTCTGCCTCAAAAAAAAAAAAAAAAAAAAAAAAAAAAAAAAGAAGTAGAGAGTAACATGGTGGTTACTAGAAGGCAAGAGGGATAGAAAGGGGAGAAAAATAAAGAAAAGTTGCTTAATGAATATAAAATTAGAACTAGACAGTAGAAATAATTTCTAGGGTTCTATAGTCCCATAGAGTGAATATAGTTAACAACAATTTATTGGATATTTTAAAATAGCTGGAAGAAAGAATTCTGACTGTTCCCGACAGAAAGAAATTATAAATGTTTGAGATGAGGGATGTGGTAATTAATCTGACTTGATCATTATGCGTTGTGTACCTGTATGAAAATAGCACACTGTACCTCATGAATATGTGCAGTTATTATGTCAGTTCATAATAAAAAAAGTCAAGGTCCTAGACAACTTCCTACATTTTAACATTAAAATTCATTTCTAATAAAAATATAATTATGCTGATAAAATGAAATTTATTAGACCACACTTTGAGAACCACTGCCTGCAACTTCTCTTTCCCATTTGATTGTAAATCCTTTCAGCAAATGCCAAAAATAGCTAGTCATATTTACCAAATTAGGGACTGCCTCCGTCTCTGGACCAGACCATACATTAATATATTTTTTAATTGAAGGGTGAAAAACTAAAGGCAGGTTTTATCCTGCCTTTCTTTTTGTTATTCAGATAATGTAACAAAGCCCAAATAGTAACTGCAGTGCTTCTAGCCAACTACATGTAAATGTGATCATTTAATTTTCCAAAAGTTTTTGAGCCATACAGCTGTCACTACTAATGAAAGGAGTAGGAATCCTAGTGTTACCCAGTCCCTGCCACTCCACCTCTGAAGGCCAAAATGGGACGCCATTTCAAGGGGCACTGAACACTGAACACTTGCAGATTTTTTTTTTTTTTAGTAGATACTGCAATAATGGTGAGATTCAGCAAAACTTTTAAGACTTTGAGGAGCAATAGTTTCCTATTCTGTTATAGGAGAACAAATAGCAAGGAAGCATGCTTTCAAAACCAAAAGAGAAACATTTTCAGGTAAAACATCTGCAGACACACTGTGTTTTTCTTTCTTCTCTGAGATGCTTAGCCTTTCTTATGGAAGGAGCACAGACATCTTAAAATTTGCTTAAAAACCATAACCACAGTATATTATTACCATTTAACCTTATGAGAAGAAATAATCATTACAGAGCAGCATCCCAAGTGTTTCTCATAATCTTTAGACAACTAATTTCAATTTTAATTTTTGACAGTTTTGACTCATGTTTTAACTTTCTTCCAGTGTAGCTCTTTTGTTTCGAACAAATAGTCTATAAATATGTTTAAAGAAAAAATAGAGTGTATAGTAGAACCTCCTAGAATCTAGGAACCTGCTATTCCTTTTCTGTCTCACAGGCAACATGAAATCTCCCTTATGGCATCTTGGCTTCCCTCTATGCTGCCCCCTATGATACTGATTTACCATGATCACTTTTTGTCTCATGACTCTTCCTATAGGTATACACATCCATGCACAACTTTAACATATGAAAGAGTTTCCAATGTATTTTAATACTTTAAGGATATGATTTCTGTATATTCTGATTTTTATTTTTTTGTTGTTGAGAAAACCGAACTCAAGCTTATTTTTGCTCTTTTTAAAATAATATATTTTTTGTCAGTAAATGGTTTTAAAATGTTCTCTCTATAATCGCTTTTTTTTTTTTTGCAATTTTGCTCTTATTTTCTTTGTATTTATTTTGCATGGGATCCACAGTGATTCTTAAATCTGAAGCTGGATGTATTTCATCAGTGTCAGAAAATTCTCAGCAGCATTATCTTTTCAAACATTGATCCTGCCTATTTGCTTTACTCTTTCCTTCTGAAACTCCTGTTACATCTGTGCATGGTCTTCTCAACATACTATTTATATCTTTCCTGCTCTTTTTAAAAGCATTTTTCATCCTTTTCTTTTTCCATGCTTCTTCCAGATACTTTTTTCTGCTCTATACATTATGTGATTCTGTCTGCATCTGTGTCTAATGTAATGTTAAACACATTCATAATTATAAATTTGTTTACTGATTATTTTAATTCCTGAATTTTCATCTGTCTTATTTCTGTACATTTTAGTTGTCAGTCAAAATTCTCAATCTTGTCTTGAAATCCTTAATTATATCAAGCTCAGCCATTTCAAATTCTGTGTCTCATTATTTCATTTACTGCAATAGCTTAGACTGTATTTCTATTTCTATTGTTTTCCTTGGTTCTAAATCATGTAGTCTTATTATATACCTTGTTACTTTGACAGAGTGCCAAGGTTTATAATATCGTAGAAATAATTTGAGGCCTGGAATGATTATACTTTCCTTCAGAGAGAATATACTTTTGTACTTGCGGATGGCTACAGGCACTTGGAATTTCATATCACATAATCCAATTCCAAGGAGATGAGCAGAAACTGTGCTTTAGTCCCTGAAATGACTAAACTATTTCTGATTAACCCTTACTCCTATCTTGTAGACCATTATGACCTAACATAAAGCCTGAGGGCCTTGGATTCCAGTTTCTGTCCTCAGGCTCCATAAGGTTGTCAAAGCTTTGTTCAGCTTCTCAACCCTTCAGCCACCTCTTCAGTAATCAGAAAAATCCCCTAAGTAAAAAATCTCCTAAGTAAAAGCATTCTAAAATGATGGGCTCACCTCTGTAGGTTTCTTTCCTCTCCAGCTCTTTTATATCTTGACCCCATATTTCCTTATTAGCTTCTTAACTTTCCAGTGTCTTCAAACAGCTTTATTTTTCTAGCTGTTCTAGGTGTTTTCAATGTCAGTATTGTTCTGAATTTCCTACTGTACTATTACTAGAAGTGGTCCCTCCCAAAGGACATTTTTTAACTAGGCTAATTAACAAATAAATAAAATGATAAATAACAGATCAGGTGCAATAAAAATGAAAGCTAAAAATAGAAGTAAAAATCATTGCAAATCCACTGCTTATTAAAGTGCATAATATTTTTTAGCTATTCAATAAATCATTGTTGCTATTTAATAAGGATTTTTCTAGAAGGGATGTTAACATTGATAATAAATGATTTTTAGAATATAATTAAAGCCAGGGTCTGTCAATAATTATGTTTTTAAGAAATACTACTACAAGAAAGAAATTTTAATTTCCATTATTCCACAAAGATTTTATGAAGTGAGTCAAGGTCAAATTTTCTTTTGATATAAGCAACCAATGTAATTAAATACTTGACCCTTAAACAATATGAATTTGAACTATGTTGGTCGATTTACATGTGGATTTTCCTCTGCTTCTGCCACCCCAAAAGAATAAGACTAACCCTTCCTCTTCCTCCTTTTCCTCAGCCTACTCAACATTAAGATGGCAAAGATGAAGACCTTTATGATGATCTGCTTCCACTTAATGTACAGTAAATATATTTTATCTTCCTTCTGATTTTATTAATAACATTTTCTTTTCTCTAGCTTCCTTTATTATAAGAATACACGGGGGGGCCGAGCAAGATGGCCGAATAGGAACAGTTCCAGTCTCCAACTCCCAGCGCGAGCGACACAGAAGACCGGTGATTTCTGCATTTTCAACTGAGGTACTGGGGTCATCTCACTAGGGAGTGCCGGACAATTGGTGCTGGTCAGCTGCTGCAGCCTGACCAGCGAGAGCTGAAGCAGGGTGAGGCATTGCCTCACCTGGGAAGTGCAAAGGGGAAGGGAATCCCTTTTCCTAGCCAGGGGAACTGAGACACACAACACCTGGAAAATCGGGTAACACCCACCCCAATACTGCGCTTTAAGCAAATGGGCACACCAGGAGAATATATCCCACACCTGGCTGGGAGAATCCCATGCCCACGGAGCCTCCCTCATTGCTAAGACAGCAGTCTGCAATCTAACCACAAGGCAGCAGTGAGGCTGGGGGAGGGGCGCCCGCCATTGCTGAGGCTTAAGTAGGTAAACAAAGCCGCTGGGAAGCTCGAACTGGGTGGAGCTCACAGCAGCTCAAGGAAACCTGCCTGTCTCTGTAGACTCCACCTCTGGGGACAGGGCAAAGATAAATAACAACAAAAAAGCAGCAGAACCTCTGCTGACGCAAACGACTCTGTCTGACAGCTTTGAAGAGAGCAGTGGATCTCCCAACATGGAGGTTGAGATCTGAGAAGGGACAGACTGCCTGCCCAAGTCGGTCCCTGACCCCTGAGTAGCCTAACTGGGAGACATCCCCGACTAGGGACAGTCTGACACCCCACACCTCACAGGGTGGAGTGCACCCCTGAGAGGAAGCTTCCAAAGTAAGAATCAGACAGATACACTCGCTGCTCAGCAATATTCTATCTTCTGCAAACTCTGCTGCTGATACCCAGGCTAACAGGGTCTGGAGTGGACCTCAAGCAAACTCCAACAGACCTACAGCTGAGGGTCCTGACTGTCAGAAGGAAAACTATCAACAGGAAGGACACCCATACTGAAACCCCATCAGTACGTCACCATCATCAAAGACCAGAGGCAGATAAAACCACAAAGATGGGGAAAAAGCAGGGCAGAAAAGCTGGAAATTCAAAAAATAAGAGCGCATCTCCCCCTGCAAAGGAGCGCAGCCCATCACCAGCAACGGATCAAAGCTGGTCAGAGAATGACTTTGACGAGATGAGAGAAGAAGGCTTCAGTCCATCAAACTTCTGAGAGCTAAAGGAGAAATTACGTACCCAGCGCAAAGAAACTAAAAATCTTGAAAAAAGAGTGGAAGAATTGACAGCTAGACTAATTAATGCAGAGAAGGTCATAAATGAAATGACAGAGATGAAAATCATGACACGAGAAATACGTGACAAATACACAAGCTTCAGTAACCGACTCGATCAACTGGAAGAAAGAATATCAGCGATTGAGGATCAAATGAATGAAATGAAGTGAGAAGAGAAACCAAAAGAAAAAAGAAGAAAAAGAAATGAACAAAGCCTGCAAGAAGTATGGGATCATGTAAAAAGACCAAATCTACGTCTGATTGGGGTGCCTGAAAGTGAGGGGGAAAATGGAACCAAGTTGGAAAGCACTCTTCAGGATATCATCCAGGAGAACTTCCCCAACCTAGTATGGAAGGCCAACATTCAAATTCAGGAAATACAGAGAACACCACAAAGATACTCCTCGAGAAGAGCAACTCCAAGACACATAATTGCCAGATTCACCAAAGTTGAAATGAAGGAAAAAATCTTAAGGGCAGCCAGAGAGAAAGGTCGGGTTACCCACAAAGGGAAGCCCATCAGACTAACAGCAGACCTCTCGGCAGAAACTCTACAAGCCAGAAGAGAGTGGGGGCCAATATTCAACGTTCTTAAAGAAAAGAATTTTCAACCCAGATTTCATATCCAGCCAAACTAAGTTTCATAAGTGAAGGAGAAATAAAATCCTTTACAGATAAGCAAATGCTTAGAGATTTTGTCACCACCAGGCCTGCCTTACAAGAGACCCTGAAGGAAGCCCTAAACATGGAAAGGAACAACCAGTACCAGCCATTGCAAAAACATGCCAAAATGTAAAGACCATCGAGGCTAGGAAGAAACTGCATCAACTAACGAGCAAAATAACCAGTTAATATCATAATGGCAGGATCAAGTTCATACATAACAATATTAACCTTAAATGTAAATGGACTAAATGCTCCAATTAAAAGACACAGACTGGAAAACTGGATAAAGAGTCAAGACCCATCAGTCTGCTGTATTCAGGAGACCCATCTCACATGCAGAGATATACATAGGTTCAAAATAAAGGGATGGAGGAAGATCTACCAAGCAAATGGAGAACAAAAAAAAGCAGGGGTTGCAATCCTAGTCTCGGATAAAACAGACTTTAAACCATCAATGATCAAAAGAGACAAAGAAGGCCATTATATAATGGTAAAGGGATCAATTCAAAAGGAAGAGCTAACTATCCTAAATATATATGCACCCAATACAGGAGCACCTAAATTCATAAAGCAAGTCCTTAGAGACTTACAAAGTGACTTAGACTCCCATACAATAATAATGGGAGACTTCAACACTCCACTGTCAACATTAGACAGATCAACGAGACAGAAAGTTAACAAGGATATCCAGGAATTGAACTCATCTCTGCACCAAGCAGACCTAATAGACATCTATAGAACTCTCCACCCCAAATCAACAGAATATACATTCTTCTCAGCACCACATCACACTTATTCCAAAATTGACCACATAATTGGAAGTAAAGCACTCCTCAGCAAATGTAAAAGAACAGAAATTATAACAAACTGTCTCTCAGACCACAGTGCAATCAAACTAGAACTCAGGACTAAGAAACTCAATCAAAACCGCTCAACTACATGGAAACTGAACAACCTGCTCCTGAATGACTACTGGGTACATAACGAAATGAAGGCAGAAATAAAGATGTTCTTTGAAACCAATGAGAACAAAGATACAACATACCAGAATCTCTGGGACACATTTAAAGCAGTGTCTAGAGGGAAATTTATAGTACTAAATACCCACAATTGAAAGCAGGAAAGATCTAAAATTGACACTCTAACATCACAATTAAAAGAACTAGAGAGGCAAGAGCAAACACATTCAAAAGCTAGCAGAAGGCAAGAAATAACTAAGATCAGAGCAGAACTCAAGGAGATAGAGACACAAAAATCCCTCCAAAAAATCAATGAATCCAGGAGTTGGTTTTTTGAAAAGATCAACAAAATTGACAGACCGCTAGCAAGACTAATAAAGAAGAAAAGAGAGAGGAATCAAATAGATGCAATAAAAAATGATAAAGGGGATATCACCACCGACCCCACAGAAATACAAACTACCATCAGAGCATACTATAAACACCTCTACGCAAATCAACTAGAAAATCTAGAAGAAATGGATAATTTCCTGGACACTTACACTCTTCCGAGACTAAACCAGGAAGAAGTTGAATCCCTGAATAGACCAATAGCAGGCTCTGAAATTGAGGCAATAATTAATAGCCTACCCACCAAAAGAAGTCCAGGACCAGATGGATTCACAGCTGAATTCTACCAGAGGTACAAAGAGGAGCTGGTACCATTCCTTCTGAAACTATTCCAATCAATAGAAAAAGAGGGACTCCTCCCTAACTCTTTTTATGAGGCCAACATCATCCTGATACCAAAGCCTGGCAGAGACACAACAAAAAAAGAGAATTTTAGACCAATATCCCTGATGAACATCGATGCAAAAATCCTCAATAAAATACTGGCAAACCGGATTCAGCAGCACATCAAAAAGCTTATCCACCATGATCAAGTGGGCTTCATCCCTGAGATGCAAGGCTGGTTCAACATTCGCAAATCAATAAACGTAATCCAGCATATAAACAGAACCAAAGACAAGAACCACATGATTATCTCAATAGATGCAGAAAAGGCTTTTGACAAAATTCAGCAGCTCTTCATGGTAAAAATGCTCAATAAATTCGGTATTGATGGAACGTACCTCAAAATAATAAGAGCTATTTATGACAAACCCACTGCTAATATCATACTGAATGGGCAAAAACTGGAAAAATTCCCTTTGAAAACTGGCACAAGACAGGGATGCCCTCTCTCACCACTCCTATTCAACATAGTGTTGGAAGTTCTGGCTAGGGCAGTCAGGCAAGTGAAAGAAATCAAGGGTATTCCGTTAGGAAAAGAAGAAGTCAAATTGTCCCTGTTTGCAGATGACATGATTGTATATTTAGAAAACCCCGTTGTCTCAGCCCAAAATCTCCTTAAGCTGATAAGCAACTTCAGCAAAGTCTCAGGATACAAAATTAATGTGCAAAAATCACAAGCATTCTTATACACCAGTAACAGACAAACAGAGAGCCAAATCATGAATGAACTTCCATTCACAATTGCTTCAAAGAGAATAAAATACCTAGGAATCCCACTTACAAGTGATGTAAAGGACCTCTTCAAGGAGAACTACAAACCACTGCTCAGTGAAATCAAAGAGGACACAAACAAATGGAAGAACATACCATGCTCATGGATAGGAAGAATCAATATCATGAAAATGGCCATACTGCCCAAGGTTATTTATAGATTCAATGTCATCCCCATCAAGCTACCAATGAGTTTCTTCACAGAATTGGAAAAAACGGCTTTAAAGTTCATATGGAACCAATAAAGAGCCCGCATTGCCAAGACAATCCTAAATCAAAAGAACAAAGCTGGAGGCATCACGCTACCTGACTTCAAACTATACTACAAGGTTACAGTAACCAAAACAGCATGGTACTGGTACCAAAACAGAGATATAGACCAATGGAACAGAACAGAGTCCTCAGAAATAATACCACACATCTACAGCCATCTGATCTTTGACAGTTGAGAGAAACAATAAATGGGGAAAGGATTCCCTATTTAATAAATGGTGCTGGGAAATTTGGCTAGCCATAAGTAGAAAGCTGAAACTGGATCCTTTCCTTACTCCTTATACGAAGATTAATTCAAGATGGATTAGAGACTTAAATGTTAGACCTAATACCATAAAAACCCTAGAAGAAAACCTAGGTAGTACCATTCAGGACATAGGCATGGGCAAGGACTTCATGTCTAAAACACCAAAATCAACGGCAACAAAAGCCAAAATTGACAAATGGGATCTAATTAAACTAAAGAGCTTCTGCACAGCAAAAGAAACTACCATCAGAGTGAACAGGCAGCCTACAGAATGGGAGAAAATTTTTGCAATCTACTCATCTGACCAAGGGCTAATATCCAGAATCTACAAAGAACTCAAACAAATATACAAGAAAAAAACAAACAACCCCATCAAAAAGTGGGCAAAGGATATGAACAGACATTTCTCAAAAGAAGACATTCATACAGCCAACAGACACATGAAAAATGCTCATCATCACTGGCCATCAGAGAAATGCAAATCAAACAACAATGAGATACCATCTCACACCAGTTAGAATGGCAATCATTAAAAAGTCAGGAAACAACAGGTGTTGGAGAGGATGTGGAGAAATAGGAACACTTTTACACTGTTGGTGGGATTGTAAACTAGTTCAACCATTATGGAAAACAGTATGGCAATTCCTCAAGGATCTAGAACTAGATGTACCATATGACCCAGCCATCCCACTACTGGGTATATACCCAAAGGATTATAAATTATTCTACTATAAAGACACATGCACACGTATGTTTATTGTGGCACTATTCACAATAGCAAAGACTTGGAATCAACCCAAATGTCCATCTGTGACAGACTGGATTAAGAAAATGTGGCACATATACACCATGGAATACTATGCAGCCATAAAAAAGGATGAGTTTGTGTCGTTTGTAGGGACATGGATGCTACTGGAAACCATCATTCTTAGCAAACTGTCATAAGAAGCGAAAACCAAACACCGCATGTTCTCACTCATAGGTGGGAACTGAACAATGAGATCACTTGGACTCGATAAGGGGAACATCACACACTGGGGCCTATCATGGGGAAGGGGGAGGGGGGAGGGATTGCATTTTGAGTTATACCTGATATAAATGATGAATTGATGGGTGCTGACGAGTTGATGGGTGCAGCACACCAACATGGCACAGGTATACATATGTAACAAAGCTGCACGTTATGCACATGTACCCTAGAACTTAAAGTATAATAAAAAAAAAATACACACAAAAAAAGAATACACTATAAAATTCATATAACATACAAAATGTGTTTACTGTTTCAGTTGCAAGTAAGACTTCTGATCAACATTAAACTGTTAATAATTAAGTTTTTGAAGAGTTGAAAATTTTTGGAGAGTCAAAGTTATACATGGATTTTTGACAGCATGGGGTGTTGGCATTCCTAACCCCCATATTGTTCAAGGCTCATGTATGTAAACATTGTAAGTCAAATGGGAAAAATGATCAATGAGTAATTGAAATTGGACTGATCCTTGAAAGAACTTAAAGACGAAATAATGGAAATGACTAAAGTATATTATATGTTATTATAAGTGGTCTTTCTTTTGAAGTATTGGCTGATTGACTAACTCCCTGTAGAGACTTTAAAAGATGACCTGTAAGCCAAATCATCTCTATTTCATAGTTGGCAAATTTCCTAGGATTATATCCAACAATAGGGATCTTCAGTGCATAAACAACTCACCCTATTGGTATGTTATGAAGTGTATGTCAAAGGAAGTCAATATTTTCTGGAACTATTTTAAGGAAGAAAGTATGTACATAAAAAGAGGCTAATTTATCTTGGCATTCTAAAAATTAAAAATAGAATACTTGTAACAAATTTCTGTGATGGCTATCTTTGAAAACAACACTAAAGATTGGAGTTTAATAAAAAGTGTGTTTGACTATTTTCCTAAAAGTTTTACATCAGAGAAACATCTTAAAGCATCTTGATGTCATAAAGACCCCATTAAAATCCAAAGCTATATTTAATAGTTCCGGCATATTTTTAGACTCAAAGTAGGATAGGATAGTTTCAAATCTAAAGTAAATTCAATAGAACTTTCTAATTTGATTTTTCCTTTTTTTTTTTTTTTTTGAGACGAAGTCTCACTCTTGTCCCCCAGCCTGGAGTGTAATGGCGCGATCTGCAACCTCCACCTCCCAGGTTCAAGCAATTCTCCTGCCTCAGTCTCCCGAGTAGCTGGGATTACAGGCACCTGCCACCACACCTGGCTAATTGTTGCATTTTTAGTAGAGTCGGGGTTTCACCATGTTGGCCAGGCTGGTGTCGAACTCCTGACCTTACGTGATCCACCCACCTTGACCGCCTAAAGTGCTGGAATTACAGGCGTAAACTACTGCACCCAGCCCATTTTGAATTTTTAAGAGTAGATCTTGAGATGTTTGGCATCTGCTTAAGATGAAAACTGGAAAGATTATCACTCCCTTCCATACAAAAAAACTAATGGCAAAGAATGTAAGTTCAGAGCCTTTCTTAAGATCCTCAGAGAGCTGAGGTTAAAAGGTAACTAACTAACCCCAAACCTTAAGAAATACAGATGTATTAAAGGAAAGACATAACGTGACCACTTGTTCACCAGTGACAGATGATGCTGGACACCATAAAATTGAGTAACATTTTACCTAATTTTTTTAACACATTGCTAAAGTGGCTAGCATAAAAATATAGAAGCCCTAGTAGCTGCAGACACAAGAAATATTCACACTCACTCAGAGCTCTTCTCTAAATACATCACTAGATACTCACAAGAAAGAACAAGGACAGGACAAGAGTTCTGAGAAATTGTTCCTTGTTATACGGGATTGGGGAAGGGAGCATCAGTCACTACAACAAAAGCAAAAATCTCTGCCCAAATCCATCTTCTCTATCTCTCTAACAAAGCAAAAGCCTTCAACCACCTGGAAAGAGCAGACAACTTTGTTGCCCTTTGGACACTATGAAGACCAGCTGAAGCTAAGGGAAGGAAAAAGGAAAAAAAAAAATATATATATTTTATATTTATATATAAATATAATATATAATATATAATATATAAAAATATAAATATATATATATTTTACTCTTGCAGTAGAGCATACATTTACCCTGAAACCAGACCATTAGAAGTCTACTACTATAGTGAGCAGGATAGCACAAATGAGAATGCCCTATACCCGACACCCAGGGAAACAATGGATGCCTCAGACTGCCACAAACTGAAAATAGAAGAGCAGAGAACATTCTCTTCCCACTCTCACCGCCAGGCAAGCAAGCACTGAATGACATGTAACAGCAGGTTATCTGAGAGCAGGGAGAGATAGTCTCTGAGGCATGTCCACAAAAGGAAGACCTAGAGCTGAAAGTGGAGTAGTTAATAAAAATAATCCTCTGGCAAACTAGCCCCCATTCTAAACATAAAATAAGACAGAGAAATTGAACACTTGTGATGCACTGAATGTAACCATAGCAACAACAACAGCAAAAAAAAAAAAACATACCCAATAGGAATAGCTAAATCAATATCAGAGACTTTAAAACAAGGGATATCATCAGGGATAAAGGAAAACATTATGTAATAGCAAAAGGTTAACTTTCCAAGAAGATATAACAATCTTAAATGTATATGCACCTATCAAGAGAGCTTCTAAATACAAGATGCAAAATCTGATAGAACTGTAAAAAGAAATAGACAACTCTACAATTATAGTCAGACACTTGTATATTTTTCACTCAGTAAATGATAGTACAAGTGGTCAGAAACTCACCAAGGCTATGGAAAAGCTGAATACCACTATCAACCAAATTGACCTAATTAACATTTGGCCAGGTGCAGTGCTCATGCCTGTAATCCCAGCACTTTGGGATGCCAAGGCAGGCAGATCATCTGAAGTCAGGAATTCGAGACCAGTCTGGCCAACATGGTGAAACCCCGTCTCTGCTAAAAGTTCAAAAATTAGCTGGGCGTGGTGGCGTGCACCTGTAATCCCAGCTACTCAGGTGGCTGAGGCAGGAGAATCACTTGAACCCAGGAGGCGGAGGTTGCAGTGAGCCAAGATCGTGCCACTGCATTCCAGCTTGGGCAACAGTGCAAGACTCCAAAAAAAAAGAAAAAAAAATATAGAGCACTCCACTTAACAAAAACAGGATAGACATTTATTTCAAGTGCACATGGAACATTCACTAAGAAAGAGAATATTCTGGGGATAAAGTAAACTTTAACAAAATTAAAATAATTAAAATCATACAAACAAAAAAATCACACTGCAGAATTTATATAAAAAATCAATAACAGAAATATGTATACATTTAAAATCACCAAATATTTGCATTATGAGTTGAATTGTATCGTCTAAAAATTCATGTGTTGAAGCCTCAACCACCAATACTTCAAAATGTGACTATATTTGGAGATAGAGTCTTTATGGGGGGAATGAAGTTAAAATGAGGTCATTAGGGTGGGTCCTAATTCAATCTGATTGATTTCCTTACGAGAAGAGAAAATTAAGAGAGACAGAGACACCAGGCATGCATATGCAGAAAAGATCATGCAGAAACACAGAAAGAAGCCAGTCATCCGCAAACAAAGGGGAGAAGCCACAGAAGAAACTAAACCTGCTGACACCTTTATCTTGACTTGTAACCTCCAGAACTATAAGAAATAAACTTCTGTTTTTTAAGTCACCCAATCTGTTATGAAAGCCCTAGCAAACTAATAATATTTGTAAATTAGGCAACAAATTTCTAAATAGCCCATTGGTCTAAAAGAATATATTAAGGGAAATTAGAAAATATATTAAATAAAAATGAGAGCACAGTATAAAAAAAATAGTAGGATGCAGTTAAGGGAAATATACTGTTTAAACAGAAATGATGAAATATGTCACATGAATAAGAGAAACTGCAATATTAAGAAGCCAGGAAAAAAAAAAAAAAAAAGGAGCAAGTTAAACCCAAAGCAAGGAGAAGGAAGGAAATAAAGACAAAAGTAGAAATCGGTATAATTAACAACAGAAAAACAATTTAAAAATTAGTGAAACCACAACCTGGTTCATTGTAAAGATCAGAAAACATGATACATTCTTAACCAGCCTGACAAAGGAAAAACTGAATGAAAATATATTACAGATATAACAAATAAAGGAGGAGGCATCACTATAGATCTTATGGGCATTTAATAGATAATCAAGGAATAGTACGAACAGTGCTAGGCCCATAAATCCAACATCTTAGATAAAATGCGTAAACTTCTTGAAAGATGGAAACTGCATTGTAACTATTTTTTTCATTATAACTATTTTAAAAAGTGAATTGAGTTAAAAACATTTTAACATAAAAAATTCCAGGTAACAGGGCTTTACCTAGAGAAGAGCTTCAAGTGGCTGATTGCAGGCACCTGGTACTTGCTTTCTCCACAGAGAAGAGCCAAAATAGCAAGTAAATAATCACATTTCAAATAGATCATCTAAGAGAGAAAATTGGAATCCAACAGAGAAGTGACAGACAACACCTAAGGCAGGGAAGGAGAGGAAAGTGAGGCACCCTGCTCTGCCAGGATCACCTGGGAGTTTGGAGACTCAGTGAAGGAAAATGGTAAGTAAGAGTATCCCGGAAGCCTACATGACTACTGCAGATTTCTTCAACCCTAGCCACAGGAGAGCCCCTAGACCATCACAGCCCAAGACTAACAAAGGAAGCTGCCTGGAGACTAAAAGACAGCATTGTTCCAGAAAGGTCCCACATACCCCTAATCCTAAGCAGCCACAGCAGGTGTCATATTGAGATCCCAGCCCCCACCGTACTGCATCCTGCTTAGTGGCCCAGCAGCTCCTGCATCTTCATATCCATGCAGTCCCACTGACACTCCCCATGTCCAGTCACCACCAAAGGTAGCTGTTGCTGCCAGGGCTGAAGTACAAATCACTGGCAATTACTCCACTGCCTACAATGAAGCAGTCATGCATTTTCACATGCCCCAAGGACAAACTCCCCTGCCTACAGACACAACTGCTGTGGGCTGCCATCACCGGGCCAAAACGTGAGTGAATTGCATGCTACCCAGGCACTTACGTATGACTGTTGCTGCTAAAAGCAGCCCGACCCTCCTCAGTGGCAGGGCTGAAAAACAGCTGTTGCTGCCTCTACCAGAACATTCCACTGGAGGCCTGGGAGATCATCCTCTCCCTGCCCGCCACAGCCAGCACCTGCATCTACCATCAGGAAGCCAGAGGAAAGGTCTACCCAGCCCAACATTGACCCCAGTCAGGGCCCAAGCATGGCATCTGGGGGCTTGGGAACTGCCCAGTTGAGTCCGCCATAAATTTACCTTGGCACTGCTCCTGGGGGACTGAATTTGGGCCTTCCCAACTTGCCACTACCACCACATCTGGTACACACCCTCATGTGTCACCGGTGGGCCGGGATACTGGCCTACTCAACCTATTACAGCTACCGCAAACACCAGCATGGACCACTTGAGAGCCAGAGGCTTTTCCTGCCATTGCTGCTGCCATTGCTCATGCTATGCTTGCTTCCCATTGGCCTGAAAATGTGCCCACCCAGCAGGTACACCACTGTTAGTATTGGCACCTGAGCAAGCTGCCTGGAAGACCAAGAATAAGCCCACCTAGAACCAATAACACTGGTGCCAGCACACGCCACCCTGGGGACAGGCATGCTTAGCCTACCACTGCTACCACTGGGACCCAAAGATACAGTCTATGTAGATGTAGTTCCTGTCTCCGTCAAAACTTTACCACAGCCTTCACTACAACAACACCCTACACCACCAAGAAAACCAAAGACAACACTGACACTGTTTAGAGCTGAAGAAATAATGCAGAGATTAAATTACTTCATGTACCCTGAATCAAAGCCAAAGCACTCTTTCAAACCAATAGCATAGATATATCTTCAGGAAAAAAGTTCTCCTCCACTATAACAAATAAAAAAAAAAATGGAAGAAGCAACTGTTACACCAGATGCACAATATCAACATGACATAAGAAATGTAAAAAAACAAGACAATATGATACCTCTAAAGGAACACAATAATTCTCCAGCAACAGATTCTAATGAAAAAGAGATTTATAAGGTTCCAGGAAAGAAACTTAAAATAATGATATTACAGAAGCTTGAAAAAAGAATATAAATAAATCAGAACAATTTAGGATATAAATGAGACATTTATCAAAGAGATAGAAACCCCCCCAAAAATTTTGTAACTAAAGAATTTATTAAATGAAATACAAAATACATTTAAAAGTTCCAACAATAGACTAGATCATGCAGGAAAAATAAATTCAGGAATTGAAGACAGGTCTTTTGAAATAATCCAGCCAAACAAACATAAAGAAAAAATAATTTAAAAAATAAAGGGTCTACACAACATATGGAACATCATAAAATTACCAAATTTTCAAATTTTTTGGTGTTCCAGAGTGTGAAGACAAAAAAAAAAAAAAAAAAAAAAAAAACGATTTAAAAGCTCCTACTTAACAAAATAAATAGGTAGAAACTTCCAAAGTCTAACAAAAGATTTAGGCATCCACATACAGGAAGCTTAGAAATTTCTAAGCAGATACATTCAGAAAGGTCTTCTACACGGCACATTATAGTTGAATGATCAAAAGTCAAAAACAAATACAGCATTCTATAGATAGCAAAATAAAAGTAACTAGTCACTTATGAGAGAACCCGCGTGATACCAAGAGTGGACTTCTCAGCAAAAGCCTTATAGTCTAGTAGAAAAATAGGATCATATATTCAAAACGCTGAAAGAAACAAACTACCATAAAGAATAATATACCAAATAATGTAATCTTTTATAAATGAACAAGAAATGAAGTTTTTACCAGACAAGCAAAAGTGGAAAAAAATTATCACCAGTAGGCCAGCCCTACTAAAAGTCCTTAAGGGAGTCCTACACCTGGAAGCAAAAGGATGATAGCTACAATTATGAAAATACATCAATGTATAAAGTCCACTAGTAAAGCAAACACACAGATAAGGGAGAGAAAGGAATCAAATGTTACCAGTACTGGAAACCACTGAACCACAATGATAAATAATAAGGGAGAGAAAAAGGAACAGAAAATATACAAAACAACCAGAAGTCAATTAAAATAATGATATTAATTATTTTAATATCAGAAATCAATTCCTATTAAAATAATAGGAATAAGCTCTCACATATCAATGAGAATCTTAAAAGTTACAGATTAATCTTTCTACTTGAAAGATACAGAGCGGCTGAATGGATAAGAAAACTTGACCTAATTATATGATGCCTACAAGAAACTAACCTCACCTGTAAAGACACATGCAGACTGAAAGTAAAGGGATGTAAAAAGATACTCCATACAAACAAAAACCAAAAGCGAGTCGAAGTAGCTACACTTTTCTTAGATAAAACAAACTGTAAGTCAAAAACTACAAAAAGAGGCAAAGAAGGTCTTCATTTAATAATAAATGGATCAATTCAGCAAGAGGATGTAACCATTCTAAATATATGTGCTCCCAACACTGGAGCTCACCCAAATATATAAAGCTAACAATATTAAATGTTAAAGGAGAGATAGACTTCAATACGATGATAGTTGAAGATGTCAACCCTTCAGTCTCAGCATTAGACAGATCATCTAAAATTAACAAAGAAATATTGGATTTAAATTGGACATTGGACCAAGTGGACCTAAGAGATATTTACAGAATATTTCATTTAACAGCTACAGAATACACATTTTTCTCCCAAAGTGCTGGGATTACAGGTGTGAGCCACAGCGCCCGGCCTAGAATACACATTTTTCTAATTAGTACTTAAGAATTCTCCAGGATAGACCATAGGTTAGGACACAAAACAATTATCAACAAATTGAAAAGAAATCAAAATCATATCAAGTATTTTCCCAGACCATAATAGAATAAAACTGAAAACGAATAACAAGAGGAACTTGGGAAACTGTACATAATCATGGATATTAAATAGCATAGTACCAAATGACCACTGAGTCAAGCTAGAAATTAAGCTGGAAATAAAAAAGTTCCTGGAAAAAACTGAATATCTAAACAAAACATAAAACCCATGGGATACAACACAGTCATTGCTAAAAGAAAAGCAACTAATGCTTACATCAAAAAAGTAGAAATATTTCAAATAGCAATATAACAATGCACCTCAAGAAACCAGAGAAGCAAGAACAGATCAATCCAAAAATTAGTAGAAAGTAAGAAATAACAAATATCAGAGAATTAAATGAAATAGAATATATATATATATATATCAACAAAATAAAAAGTAGCTTTTTTTTGGAAAATAAATTCAATAAACTTCTAGCTAGAATAACAAAGAAAAAAAGAGAGTAGACACAAATAAACATAATCAGAAATGAAAAAGGAAACATTTCAAAGGTTGCAGAGAAACACAAAAGGCCGGCCAGGCGTGGTGGCTCACGCCTGTAATCCCAGGACTTTGTGAGGCTCAGGCGAGTGGATCACGAGGTGAGGAAATAGAGACTATCTTGGCTAACACGGTGAAAACCCATCTCTACTAAAAGTACAAAAAAATTAGCCAGGCGTGGTGGCATGCTCCTGTAGTCTCAGCTACTTGGGAGGCTGAGGCAGGAGAATCGCTTGAACCCAGGAGGCAGAGGTTGCAGTGAGCCGAGATTGTGCCACTGTACTCACCCTGGGTGACAGAATGACACTCTTCCCCTCCACCCCCCAAAAAAAGAAATGCCGTCAGAGATTACTCAAACAACTATACAGTAACAAACTGGAAAACCTACTGGAAATAAATTCCTAGACAAATACCACCTACCAAGACTGAATCAGGAAGAAATAGAAAACCTAAACAGACCAATAACAAGTAATTATACTGAATCAGTAATAAAACATTATCCACAAAGAAAAGTTCGGGACTAGATGGCTTTCATATAACTAAGAACAAATTCTCCTCAAAATAGTCCAAAAAACTCAACAGGACACCATTCTCACTAGCTCATTCTATGAGACCAACATACTTTGACAGCAATAGTAGCTAAAAACACAAGAAAGAAAGAAAACAGGCCAAAACACCTGATGAACACAGATGCAATAATTCTCAACAATACACTAACAAACTTTAATACAACAGCATATAAAAAAGTTGATACATCATGATCAGGTTGGATTCCTCCTAGGAATGCAAGGGTGGTTCAA
Organism: Trachypithecus francoisi; assembly: GCF_009764315.1. Classification (NCBI taxonomy): domain Eukaryota; kingdom Metazoa; phylum Chordata; class Mammalia; order Primates; family Cercopithecidae; genus Trachypithecus; species Trachypithecus francoisi. The sequence goes on from NW_022681472.1 coordinate 31,813,286, forward strand.
CATATACAAATCAATAAATGTGACACATCATATCAACGGTATGAAAGACAAAAACTGTATGATCATTTCAATAAATGTAGAAAAAGCATTTTATAAAATTCAAAATTTATTTAAGATTAAAAACTCTCAACAAACTAGGCATTGAAGGAACATATCTCAGTGTAATAAAGGCCATATATGACAAATCCACAGTTAACATAATACTGAATGGGGAAAAGCTGAAATCCTTCTCTCTAATAACTGAAATAGGACAAGGATTTCTACTTTCATCAATCCTATTCAACATAGGAATCCTCTGGAGGTCTTACCTAGAGCAATCAGCCAAGAGAAGGAAATAAAAGGCATCTAAATTCAAAAAGAGGAAGTAAAGTTATCTCTCTTTGCAGATGATATGATCTTATACCTAGGAGAACATAAAGACTCCACCAAAATGCTCTTAGATCTGATAAATAAATTCAGTAAATTTACAGGATAAAAGAAAACATGAAAATTAGTAGTGTTTATTTATGCACACCCATAGTGAACTAGCTGAGAAAGAAATAAGAAGGCTAACTCATTTATAATAGATTAAAAAATATTTATTGCTAGGAATAAATTTGGCCACCCAGGTGAAAGAACTCTACGAAACAACTATAAAACACTGATTAAAAAAATTAAAGAGGAAACAAACAAATAAAAAGACATCCCATAATCACAGACTGAAAGAATTAATATTAATTGACTATACTACTCAAAGTGATCTACAGAGTCAATGCAAATATTATCAAAATGCCAACACCTCTTTTCACAGAAATAGAATAAACAATCCTAAAATTTGGATGGAATCAAAAAAGAGTCCAAACAGCCCAAGCAATCCTGAGCAAAAAGAACAAACTTGGAGGCATCAGACTCCCTGTCTTCAAAATATAGTACAAGGCTATAGTAAACAAAACATCATGGTATTGGTATGAAAGCAATCATATAGACCAATGGAACAGAAAAGAGAACCCAGAAATAAATCCACGTATTTACTGCCAACTTATTTTTGACAAAGGTGTCGAGAACATACTTTGGGGAAGTAATACCTTCTTCAATAAATAATGCTGGGAAAACTGGATATCCATATGCAGAAGAATGAAACCAGACTCCTATATCTTACCATATACAACAATCACCTGAAGATGGATCAAAGACTTAAATGCAAGACCTGAAACTATAAAAGAAGAAAACGGTATAAACACTCCAAGACATTGGTCTAGGCAAACATTTTATGGTTAAGACACCTCAAAAGTACAGGGAGCAAAAACAAAAATGGAGAAATGGGATTGTATTAAGCTAGAAAATTGAACAGCAAAAATGACAATCAACAAGGTGAAGAGACAACCTCTTTAATGCAAGAAAATAATTGCAAACTATTCATCTGACAAGGAACTAATATCCAGAATATACAAGTAACTCAGACATCTCAATAGTAATAGTAATAATCCCATTAAAAAGTGGTGAAAAAACATAAATATACATTCCTCAAAAGAAGACATATAAGAGGCCAACAGATATATAAAAAATGTTCAATATAACTAATTATCAGAGAAATCCAAATCAAAACCATAATGAAATATCATCTGACTCCAGTTACAACAGCTATTATTAAAAAGGAAAAGTATCAGATAGCTGGTGAGGATACAGAGAAAAGCGTCTCTCATACACTATTGGTGGGCGTGTAAATTAGTTCTGCCGCTATGGAAAACAGTATGGATAATTCTCAAAACATAAAAATAGAATTACTATATGGTCTAGCAATCCTACTACTGGGTATTTATTCAGAGGAAAAGGAATTAGTATACCAAAGAAATGCCTACATACCTCTCTTTATTGCAGGATTATTCACAATAGAGAAGAGATGGAATCAACCCAAGTTCATCAATAGACAAATGGATAAAGAAAACGTGGTATGTATACACATAGTGGAATATTATTCAGCCATAAAAGGAATGACATTATGTCCTTTGCAGCAACAGGGATGGAACTGATGGTCATTGTGTTAAGTGAAATAAGCCAGGCACAGAAAGACTAATACTATAGGGTCTCACTCATGTGTGGAAGCTTAAATAGTTGTTCTCATGGAGGTAGAAAGTAGACTGATACATACCAGAAGCTAGGAAAGGTATGTGGATTAGTGAGGAGAGTGTCTATGAAGAGTGGGTGGTAAAGAGTTAATGAGTACAAACATACATTACAGAGAAAATAAATTGTAATGTTTGATAGCAGAGTAGAGTGAGTATAGTCAACAACAATAAATTGTGTATTTCAAAATAGCTATGAGAGAGGACTTGGAATGTTCCCAAATATAGAAATAATAAATAGTCAAGGTGATGGACAACCCAAATACTGTGACTTCATTGTTACACAGTCTATAAATAAACAATGTCACATGTACCCCATAAGTATGTACAAATATTATGCATCAGTAAAAAAGCAAAAAATACAGAGAGATGGCTTCCCCTTGCAAATGAGATAAGGCAAGAAGTAAAAAACATATTCATAGTAAAAAAGATGAAACATAACTGTCTGTATCTTCAAACATTATTTGGAATATAGAAATTCCTAAAAATCCATTAAAAAGCTACTAACACTAATGCAGAGTGTTTAGTAAAGTTGCAGGACACAAGAGCAATATTTAGAAGATACCATTTTCCCCTCAACACAGTTAATTAAATATTTTTATAATTAATATATACTATTTTCCCCTCAGCACAGTTAATGAAGTATTTTTATAATTAATATTATATAAAAAAAAGAACTTTTGTTGTTCTTCAAAACATTTTATTCCTCTCCTAAGCCTCTTCCATAAGTAACTGTCACCATAGCTTAAAGTATCTCAGATTTAATCTATTGGCAAGTCCATGGTTCTGTCTTCAAAACTTTCTGTCATTTTCCCTCCATTTCCACTGTTACCATTCTACTCGAAGTCACCATTAACTCTTTTCTTGTATTACATATGATTTCTTCTAATTTATCTCTCTCCTATTTTCCTTCTTACTCCCCCCAAAAATCCTTTTCCACTTAGTAACCAAAATTCTTATTTTTAAATCTTAAACAAGATCATATTACTCCTCTGCTTAATTTTTTTCAAAAGCTTCAAAATGCTCTAAAAATAAAATCTAAGCTTATCTTGGCCTGTGTCATAAAGCAGCACTTATCAAAATGTGCTCTGCAGACCCATGGGGATCTTCGAGACACTTTCAGGGGATCTGCAATGTCAAAACTATTTTATTAATAATACTAAGATGTTATTTGCCTTTTTACTTGTTCTTATTTTCACTGAGAGAGCAAAAGTAATGGTGTGTAAAACTCAGTGCCTGACAGTTTCCTAATTTGTAATGACTTTTCTGATAAGACAGGAGATACCATTAATGTTGTTTTTAAAATATTATATAAAGAAATGTGTCAACATTTGAGGGATCTGCAAAACTCAGTCAACCATCATTTTCCAAATAACCAGTGCATAATATTATAGCATAATTCATAGGTAAAGACGCATTTAAAATTTTAGATAAACCAATGGATTTTAATGAGACAGAATAAGAAAAGTTTATTAGGATACTTTCAGATTCCACACTACAACTAACCTTTAAGAAACTACAACTTGGTTTTGGTGTCATGCCAAAAAAGAATATCCACAATTATCTAAAAGACTATTAAAATATTACTCTCTTTTCCAACTACTTATCTGTGTGATTTCTTTCACATATGGCAACCACACAATATATGACAATAGATTGAATGTAGAAATAGATGTGCAAATTCTATTTAAAACGATATTTAAAAGATTTGAAAATATATAAACAATGCTATTCTTCTCTGAAATGTTGTTTTGGCTTGGAAAACATAGATTTTTTCAATAAAAATATTATTTATGTTAATATGTTATGGGCTTACTATTGTTACTCCCCAAATAAATTAACAGAGATATTTTTAAAATTCAGAGTTTTCATATATAATACAATGAGTGTTTATAGATATGACTGACATACACAAAATATTTGGAGTATTTATTTTTTTGAAGAGTAAATGAGTTCTGAATTCAAGTAGTCTGAGGACTACTCTCATGGTGAAATTCGTCAGCATTACTGAGCACTGTGTATCATCTTTCATGATCTTGCTTCTATAGGCAAAATATATAAGGAATATATATTTAGTACATAAAATGCTTGAGTGGTCTTAGTGTACTGTTTCTGATTTTAATCCCTAAATTTAGGAAAGAAAAAATATTTAAATATAAGAAGTGTGTTTTTTAAAATGAAAACCATGACACTTGCTGCTATGTAGAGATATAACATATTTTTTCCATAAATTTTATTAAAAATTGATTAAAGTAATTTGTCTTCTCCTAGAGGGATAAGATAATAAGGATTCAAACACACACAAACTCACATGTTCATGCAAATCCATTCAGTTTGTCTCTTGTACAATTTTTTTTTATAATCTAGTTGAATCTGATTGTAATAAAAATGAACGAAACACCTACAATTTTACATAGTTGGAAGATAGATCATTAGATTTTTCATTACTAGCCATAAGAGATCTGAGTCCATTCCAATACACTGATTAAAACTGAAAGGTCCATCCCAGCATGATTGTAGATTCCATTAAACTCTTCCCCTATATCCGGCTACTCACAAGACTGCATGATCTGCCTCCTAAATGTCTTTCCAACCTTTTCTCTCTCTGCCCTATCCATTATTTATTAGAATAAAGCTCTCTTTCTATCTCTTTCTTATAGAACCAAACTCTTCCTGTAAATTACACTGGTTCAACTGTTTCCTACTTCAGAAATTTTGACCTTCCTATTTATTCTGCATAGAATAGCTTCACTTAGCACTAGAGATTACTTTCCCCTTCTCATTCTTCATTCCTAAATTAAAATATTATTTCTGTAAAGGCATCATCCTTGACAAGTGTGTCTGTAAGGATGTCAACCTTCCCACCTGAATCCATCAGTCTCTATCTTGTTACTCTACTCTTTTCTAAATTTATACTACTTCATACCACTTTGAAAACTCCTGGTTTGTTTGTTCACTGGCTATTGTCTTGTTCCTACCCTACAATGTATATTCTCATGAAGGAGAAACTCTGTGGGTCCTTATTGCTACACATGTCTCATTAAATAGTCATAGAATAGATTAATCAGTAAATTAATGAGTCAAGATTGAATTTGTAAATAGAATATTTAAGTTATAAGAGCAAATCATCTATTAATTAAGTTTACCTTGTTGAAGTCACTTGAGCCTCCAGACTTTCCACTACAAACATGAATAAGATTGCCATGATCATTAAATTAGATCATTGGACATTGTAAAGCATTTATTGAGGCAAACTACTATTATTGAAATTAGGTGAAATATAACTATATGTGTGAGTATGTGTCTGTGTGTATAAAATAGTATGTGTTTCTATTCTGTTATCTGCAATTAATAGTATTGTATTATCTGGAATTCATGAAATGTGAGGAATTTGTAGAAGACTAATAATAAAAATTCATCATAAATTCAGAAGTCATGACTTTTCCACAAGAGCAAAAATAATAAATCGCTATAAAATAATTCATTAATATTAAACAATTTATTTTAAAAAGTAACTTTCCGGTAGCCATTGTTATGCTTTTCATTATTTTGCCTTATAAAAAGTAACCATTCTGCATTTTAATCTTCTTTTTGACACTAAAATAAACATTTTTTTACCTACTCCAGAGCTCACAATCAATGAGACAATAATTACTGTATATTCATAGAAAAAGAGTCTTGAGCAATATTAAAATGTTCACTATCCACTATAATAGTGATAGAGAAAATGAAAATTTCTGATTAAGATATCAACTGAAAGAAAAAGACCTCAAAAAAAACTTTTATTGTTTACTTGGCTTTCTGTAATGCAAAAAAAAAAAAAAAAAAAACACAAAATAAATAATATTGGCTTAATTTAACTGTTACCAGAAGAGTCCTAGGACTGAATTTCTTTCATAGTCAGGAAAACAATGTGAAATTCTTATTTCAGTGCTCAAATGAGAAAGGAGAAAGGCTCATAGGATTTCAAAAATTCAAAAGAAGTTTCACAGTCATTATTTGTGATGGATTCCTACCTGGGATTTAATGGTCTCCAAGAGATCTCAACTCATCTTTGAAATACCTTAGTAGAACAAATGACCAAAGAAAGGAGACTTACCCACAGTAAGCCAAATAAAATGTTGATTCTTTCCATTTAGTTAGACTGTAGTAACTAATAGTTACATTTCAGATCAAAAGGTCTCATTTAGTACTATGCAGTACTTTGTTACATTTAAAAGAAAAGTAAGTAAATAATGTATTTTCTAAAATTCCTCTTGGAGGTACCATTTCTGAGACTATTGATAGGCCAGGTCAATATGTGAAGTGGATTGAACAAGCTCCTATTCCATCTCTGAGTTCCAAAAATTCATTTAATATTGCATCCTCAAATAGAGGACATAACAAGTATGAAACTGGAAAGAATAGATACTACACTTGATCTTAGCCAAAAGGCTGAGGAACAATCATATATCATCTCCTAATAAATGTATTACTTCTTCATAGATAGTAAATAAAGGATGTTTCAAAATACTGAGTTAATACATTAGGCATCATAATAAATACTTCTAAGAAATCAATTGAAAACAAATGATCTAATCCAATTCTCTCTTTCTGCAAATAAAGTATGAAAAGCCTAGTGTGCAAATAACTAGTCCAAGGTTACTCATTTTCTTATGACCAAGTGTGTAACTACAAATAGTGTAATGCTAATCTGGTATATAGTTATGTTCATTAAAGAGAAGCATTTCCCATATTGCTATCCTTGACTTGAGAAAGATATAGTTCAAATCCTGCTTCTTCCTAACCACAAGTAGTCATCCACCTTTAAGTGGATGACTTTTTTGCATTTTATGGAAGAAGACTATATTTTTCAGAATAAAAACAAGGTATGTAAGTTGACAAAAATATGGGCAAATCAATGATATTCATGGGGTTAATGTGTGAAATTCAGATGAATATTTCAAAATGTTCAAATATTCTCTATAGAAAGAGCTATAGTATTTAATTATTAAATCCAAATTTTATTCATACTTTTAAAATCATCATTGTCTTTATATCAGTGAATTACTCTTAAATATTTTAATCAGGCACTTCAAATTACTCTAAATAGCTTCCATTTATTAGAAAAATTGGTAGCTTTTTGAAGGTCATACTAAACATTTTCAAAAATAGTTTATAAATTAGAAAGATGTAACTTGAAAGTCATATATATTTGAATGTGAATCTAAATTATACCACTAATTAATACTAAATTCTTGTTCAAATTACTTGGCTTTATTTTTCTCATTTGTTAAGATGGGTACACTAGCACCTGGCTACTAGGGGTACTGAAAAGATTTCTTATAACTCTTTAATATTTTCTTCACCATTGGTGAGCACTTTGTGCACATAAAACCTTTCTCAGCTATTTGGCCTTGAAAAATATTTGTTGAGCAAATAAAATAAATAAATACATGAAAATAAATATGCAAGAAAATAATAGCACATGTAAATTGAGTACCTAAAATATAATGGGACCTCAATTAGTGGCAAACATAGTTGCCATTGCAATTTATAATATAAAAAATAGATATTATTAACCACTAGGACCACTCTTCAATATGATTCATCTAGATTCTCAATAGAAAAATTGAACAACTCAATAGAAAACATTTAATAGAGTTTATCCCCATCAAATATCTGATTGGGATACTAGCAGTTTTTTAAATGTAATAAAACATGTTCCATGTCTGTATCATTTCTAAGGCACATATTTACTGGTGTGCTAGTTCAGGATCTTTAAAATGAAAAAGCACTGATTTGTAGTTTTTGTCTTATTCTGTGACATAAATAGCCTTTATTACATCCTGGTTTCTCAGCTTCTCAATACCACATGTGGAACAAATTTTATATATATTTTTTAATAAATGAAAGCGATAAGGAGGATGTGCTTAGTTCTATTTAGCAGGATGAAAATAGTTTCAAAATACAAATTCTAAATTCTTTTTATTTGCTAAGTGATAGAGGCAACCCGCTCACCCTCTCTGCTTTCTTAGCATCCTTAGATATAAAATCAGGTAGTTATATTGACCTACACACACATACACAAATGCTAATTTGTGACAATGGAACAAACACGTTATTTCAACTGGTTGAAGGTAATATTATATATTACCAATCCATAATATTATGATTTTTTACAGTAATACTTGTTGAGACCCTGATATGCACTAGTTACTAAGGTTCAAAGATGAAGATAATCAAATCTTATCACATAAGCCATTACTTTCTGATTTCTATTGATGTTCCAAGCTCTTTTTCTCTGCTTTTACATCATATAATTTTTAGCCCTTTTATAATTCTGCATTCTCTACTTTAAACATGGTCTAGTTATTCTCTGTAGGTCTTAATACGTACTGTCTCGAAATAAATGTAATGCTCTAGATAAAATTTCACTAGAGTAGCCTAAACGGGACCAGATAACTACCTGCTTTGTTCTTGGTGAATGATGTTCAAAATTCTAGTTCTGAAGAGATGTCAGCAAGAGAGGAGACTAGCAAGCTACAGGACCTCCTTCTGCCACAGGGATGCAGAGTTAGCAATAATATACAGACCAAAATATCTCTGTGAGAACTCTAGAGAGCAGTTGAGAATCACCCAGGTCATTGTAAAATAAAGAAGGAATTCAAGTAAAAGGGTAAAATACATATATACATACGTGTACATATATATGTGTGTGTGTGTGTGTATGTGTGTGTGTGTATATATATATTATATATATATATTAGCCTTTGGCACATGTATTTATGACCCTCCCTTTATGAAGATAGAGTGGAACAATGGCAAGAAAACCCTCATATTTAGGCTTCTCTCTTGGAATGGAAACAAAAGAGTGGCCCAGTTCCAACATTCCCGACCATCTGGGAACTGCCAAAACAACTGACTTCTATCTTAACTAACTTGGAGTGTTCATGGGTCCAGCATCAGATTCTGAAAGCCACTAAAAACAGAGGTAAGAATAAAGAACATTAGACCTATAGCTCCAAAGGCACAGGCTAGGGGAAGCAAGATAATAAAAAGGGTTTGAGAAGTCCTAGAAACTTGCTCTGCTGATTGGTAAAATTCTTCCTCTTTAGAAAATGTGATGGTTAATACTGAGTGCCAATTTGATTGGATTGAAAGATACAAAGTATTGATCCTGGATGTGTCAGTGAGGATGTTGCCAAAGGAGATTAACATTTGAGTTAATGGGCTGGGAAAGGCAGACCCACCCTTAATCTGGGTGGGCACAATCTAATCAGCTGCTGGAGTGGCTAGAATATAAGCAGGCAACAAAATGTGCAAAGAGAAACTGACCTAGCCTCCCAGCCTACATCTTTCTCTTGTGCTGGATGCCTCCTGCCCTCGAACATTGGACTCCAAATTCTTCAGTTTTGGAACTTGGACTGGCTCTACTTGTTCCTCAGCCTGTAGGTGGCCTATTGTGGGACTTTGTGATCATGTGAGTTAATACTTAATAAATTCCTATATGTATGTGATGTGTGTGTGTGTGTATGTGTATATATTTTTACATATAATATATATTACATATATTTTATATATATATATATATATATTCCATTAGTTCTGTCTCTCTAGAGAACCCTCACTGATACAAGAAACTGATATATAAATAATGGAAGATATTTATTTTTCCAAATTCCAAAATCCTAGCAAAAGATTACAAAGCATAAAAGAAATAGAAAAATGTGACCCAATCAGAGGAAAAAAATAAAATGCCATAAATGAACCATAAAGAAAGGTAGATCTATGAGCTGCTTGACAAATAATTTAAAATAATTGTTCAAAGAGATGTTCAATGAGCTAAAAGAGAACACAGACAGGCAACTGTATAAAATCAGAAAAATGATGCATGAACAAAATCAGAATATCAACAAAGAGAGAAATTGTGAGATAGAACCAAACAAACTCTGGAGCTGAAGAAAATACAGTAAGTGAACTAAAAAATTCATAGAGAGGGTTAACAGCAGACTTGTTCAGGCAGAAGAAAAACACAGCAAAACTGCAAACTGTTCATTTGAAATCATTATGTCAGAGGAACAAAAGAAAAAAAAATGAAGAAAAGACAAGAGACTTAAGAGACATTATCAATTAGAATAACATATGCATTGTGAGAATCCCAGAAAGAGAAGAGAAAGAGGAAATAAGGGGTTATATGAAGAAATAATGATAATTCATGAAATTATCAGTGTATTTTGCAGCCGAAACTTTGAATGCTAGAATGAAATAGAATGACATATACAAAGTGCTAAAAGAAAAAAATATACTATCAACCAAGAATATTGTATCTGGCAAAACCATTCTTCAAAAATGGATAAATTAAGACTTCGGAATAAACAAAAGCAAAGGCAGTTTGTTATCCCTAGACCTGTTCTGCAGGAATACTAAAGGGATTTTTTTTCCAAATAAAATGAAAGTACAGTAGACATCAACACAAAGCCCTACAAAAGTATAAGATTATTTGATAAAGGTAAATACAAAGACACTTATGAGATGTATAATTACAATTTTGAAACATAGAATTAAAATGATCAAAAATATTTTTTAAAATTATAAATCTATGTTAATGGGCATATAATACATAAAGATGCAATTTGTAAAATTCATAACAAAGTAGGGGGTGAGGCTATACGGGAATAGAGTTTTTGTAAACAATTGAAGCTAAGTTGTTATCAGTTTAAAATAGGATACAATAACTTTAAGATATTTTATATAATGTCATGATAGTCACAAATAATATATTTATAAAATATACTAGAAAGGAAATTAGAAAGGAATCAAAGCATGTCACTACAAAATATCATTTAAAAGTAAAGGAAGGCAGCAAAGGAGGAAAGGAGAGACAGAAAACTGTAAGACATAAACAATGAACAAACAGGCAATAGTAAGTTCTTCCCTATTTGTAATGACTTTAAATGTAACTAGATTACATTTCTTGATCAAAAGACAGAGATTTGCTGAAAGGATTAAAAAGCAGGATCCAACTATATATTGTCTGCAAGACACTCTAAGGACAACGGAGGGTGAAAATAAAAGTATAAAAAAAATCCCATGCAAATGACAATTAAAACAGAGTGGGAGATGCTATCTTAATATTTAAAAATAGACTTTAAGTAAAAACTGTCACAAAAAACAATTATAATATTATATAATGTCAAAGGGGTCAATTCTCTAAAAAGACACAGCATTTGTAAACATTTATGCACAAAACCTTAGAACTCCTAAATATATAAAGCATACTTTGATAGAATTCGACAGAGAAATAGAAAACAGCACAATAATGGTAGGAGATTTCAAAACCTTACATTAAATAATCAAATAAAAACTAGACAGAAGATCAATAATGAAATAGAGGACTTGAATAATACTGTAGACAACTGAACCTAACAGATATATAAAGACCACTCCCCAACAACAACAGAATATACTTTCTTCTCAAATGCACATGAAGCATTCTATAGGATAAACCTCACGGTAGGACACAAAACAACTCTTACCAATTCTAGAAGATTGAAATTATGTGAAGTATCTTATCTGATCACAGTGACATGAAACTAAACATCAAAGCACAAGAAAACAGGAGCACAAGGAAAACAGCAAGAAGAAAACAGAAAAATTCACAAGTATGTAAAAATTAATCAACACCCTCTTAAACATCAATGAGTCAAAGAAATTACAAAGGAAATTAGAAAATACCTTGAGAAAATTGAAAATTAAAATAAAAGCACAACATACTAAAACTTATGAGATATAGGAAGCTTATAGCTCTAATTATTGTGGGAAACTGAGGACTGGAGAGACCAATATGGAGAACAGGAGGATTGTTTATTTTAGGTACTCACCAGCTCAGTGGATTTACATCCAAAAAGCTGAGCATTGAACAAAGAATGAGTGGGGTTTTTATAAGCAAACTTACAGAAGCAAAAAAGCAGTTAATCATACAGTGACAAGTCATGTAATCGATAGCATAACTGTGAACTTGGCATAACTTGTGGCCTTGCATAGCTAGTGACCTTGTAGCTGCCTCAAAAGAAAAACAAGAACTGCCTTAATACAGATATTTGTAAAACATAGTTATGTTTAAGAAGCCAGGGAAAGGAGTAACAGTAAAAGAATTTGTCTTTTTCTTTTTTCTCTTCAACCTTGCTCTGGAATGGGGTGGTGTCTGGAGCCCATTCCTTTGGCCTTGGCTTTCCAGACAGCGGAGAGTATTATCTTGTAACTGTCCTTGAAGTGAGCTTGCTAGGCAGAGGAAAACTTGTTCTTTTATTTTTAACCCTTGCCTTGCCTGTTACTATTCTTGGAGTGAATGAATGCATATTTATTTTTAAATTTCTGCCTCATAATTACATACATGAAAAATAAGAAAAACCTCAAATCAAAGAACTAGTTTTAGGAATCCAGAAACTAGGAAAAGAACAACAAACTAAATCTAAAATTCAGCGGAAGAAATAAAAAACAGATTACAGCAAAGATAAACAGAATAGACAATAAAAATAATAAAAAAACTAATAATTTTTTTAAAGATAGACAAAACTGAAAAATTCTTAGATTAAGGAAAAAGAGTGAAGACTCAAATACAATCAGAAATAAAAGAGTGGGTATTACTACAGATATCACAAAAATTAAAAAGAATTATAACAGAATGCAGTGAAAAATTATATGCCAACAAACTGGATAACCTAGAAGAAATGGACAAATTCCTAGAAACACACACCTGTCAAAACTAAATTATGAAGAAATAGGAAGTCTGAATAGACCAATAATACGTAAGGAGATTGGAACAGTAATCAGAAACCTCCAAATAAAAAAAAAAAATCAGAATGAGATATTTTCACTGAAGAAATTTTACTAAACTGTTAAAGAAGAATTAACCCTAATCCTCTGAAAACTCTTCCAATAAATTGAACAATAAAGAATACTTGCAAGCTCATTCTATGAGATCAGCATTACCTTAATACCAAAGCCATACAAAGACACAACAACAAAAAAGAAAACTAAAGATCAATATTTTCGATAAATATTGATGCAAAAATTCTCAACAAGACACTAGCAAATCAAATTCAACAGCACATTAAAAAGATTATACACCGGCTGGGCACGGTGGTTCATGTCTGTAATCCCAGCACTTTGGGAGGCCAAGGCGGGTGGATCACGAGGTCAGGAGATTGAGACCATCCTGGCCAACATGGTGAAACCCTGTCTCTACTAAAATACAAAAAATTAGCCTGGTGTAGTGGTATGTGCCTGTAGTCCCAGCTACTCAGGAGGCTGACACAGGGGAATTGCTTGAACCCTGGAGGCAGAGCTTGCAGTGAGCCAAGATGCCACCACTGCACTCTAGCCTGGCAACAGAGCAAGACTCCATCTCAAAAAAAAAAAAAAAAAAAAAGATTATACACCACAGCCAAAGGGGATTTATACCTTGAATTCAAGGATGTTGTCCATAATATAAAAAAATAAATCAAGATAATACACCACATTAATAAAATGAAAGTGAAAACCTACATGATCATTTCAATTAATGCAGAAAGAGCATATAACAATTAAAAACCCTTTCATTATAAAAACACTTACTTTATAGAAATAGAAGAAAATTACTTTAACCCAATGAAGGCCATTTATAAAAAGCACACAGCTACCATCATGCTCAATGGTGGAAGACTGAGAGCTTTTTCTCTAAGATCAGAAATGAGACAAAGATGCCTACTCTCAGCACTTCTGTTCAATAGTATTGGAAGTCCTAGCCAGAGCAATAAGAAAGGAAAAATATATAGTCATTCAAATTGCAAAGGAAGAAGTAAAATTTTCTCTGTTTATAGATGGTATGATCTTATATATAGAAAATTGTAAAAGTTACACACATACACTCATATACACAAAGTTGCTAGAACTAATACATGAATTTAGCAATACTGCAGAAAACAAATTGGCGGTCAAAAATTAGTTGTATTTCCATATCAAACAATAAAAAATACAGAAATAAAATTTTAAAAATAATTCTATCCATAATAGCATTAAAAATAATAAAACACGAATTAACTAAAGTAAAATATTGATACAATGAAAACCACACAAATTGCTATAAAAACTTTAGTAAGACACAAACAAATCGAAACCCTCCCATTTTCATGGAGTGGAGGACTTAATTTTGTTTAGGTGGCAATAGCACCCAAAGTAATCTACAGATTCAATACAATTTCTACTATTTTCTCAATGGCCTTTTCCTTTCAGGAATAGAAAAAATATTATCCTAAAATTTATATCTAATCTCAAGAGACACAGAATAGCCAAAAACATTTTTGAAAAATAACAAAGAAGGCTCATATTTCCTGATTTCAGACATATTACAAAGGTACTATGATAATTCATTCTATATGTCAATTTGACTGGGTCATTGTGTGCTCAGGTTATTTGGTCAAACATTATTCTTGTTATGTCTGCGAGGGTGTTTCTGGATAAGATTAACATTTGAATCAGTACACTGATGAAAGCAGATTGCCCTCCCTAATGTGGATGGGCCTCTTCCAGTCAATTGCAGACTTGAATAGAACAAAAATGCTAAGAGGAAATTCCTCCTGCTCGACTTTGGAGCTGAGACATTGGTCTTTTGTGATCTTGGAATTCAGATTGAAATATCTGCGCTTCTTGGGTCTCCAACCTGCCAGGTTTAAGAATGGAACTTATACCATTGGCCTTCCCGATTCTCAGACTTTTAGCCACAGGCTGGAACTATGCAAGACTTCTCAGCCTTCATAATCACTCAAGACAATTTCTTACAATAATTATATACACTTATATTGCTTATTGGTTCTGTTTCTCTTGAGAACTCTGACTAATATGGATTTAGTAAACAAAATAGTGTTGTACTTACGTCAAGACAGACATATAGACCGATGGAATAGAATAGAGAGTCCAAAAATGAACCCAAGCATGTATACTCAAATGATCATTAACAAGAGTGCCACGACCACTGTATGGGAAAAAAACTGTCTCTTCAAAACTTGTGTAGCAAAAACAGGATACTCATATGCAAAAATATAAAGTTGAAATCTTATACCATACATATACGGAAATTAATTCAAACTTCATTAAAGATCTGAAACTATAAAACTTCTAGAAGAAAACATAGGGGAAAAACTTAATGACACTCAACATGGCAATGATTTCTTAAATATGACACCCAAAAGCATAGGGAATGAAAGCAAAAATAGATGAGATTACCTCAAATTTTAAAACAGTCAAATGATACAATTAATAAAGGGAAAATGCAACCTATGGATGATAGAAATATCTGCAAATCATATATCTGATGAAGAACTCCTACAAGTTAACAAAATTAAAATAAACCAATTTAAAAATGATCAAATGGCTTGAACAGACAATTCTCCAAAGATTATATACAAATTGTCAACAAGCATTTGAAATGATGCTCAACATCACTAATCATCAGAGAAATGCAAGGCAAAACCACAGTAAAATACTGACACCCTTTAGAATACCTACTATCAAAAAAACAGGAAATAAAAAGTGTTGACAAGGATATGAAGAAATTAGAATCCTTGTGCACTGCTTGTGGGATTGTAAAATGGTACAACTGTCAGAGGCGTTGGAACCTGAGTGACTTTATCTTGAAAAGGGGCTGGGTAAAATAAGGCTTAGACATACAGAGCTGCATTCCCAGGAGGTCAGGCATTCTTAGAGGATGAGATAAGAGATAGGAGACCTTGCTGACCGTAGGACCATAAAGATCATAAAATAGGTTGCAGCAAGGAAACTGGCCAAAACCCACCAAAACCAAGATGGTGACAAAAGTGACCTCTGGTTGTCCTCACTGCTCTTTACATGCTAATTATAATGCATTAGCATGTTAGTAATAGGCACTCCCACAAAAGCTAAGACAGCTTACAAATGTCATAGCAATATCAGGAAGTTACCCTATATGGTCTAAAAAGGGGACAAACTCTAGACTCTAGGAATTTTCCACCCCTTTCCCCAAAAACTCATTAATAATCCACTCCTTGTTCAACATATGATCAAGAAATAAATGTAAGTATACTCAGGAGAGCAGCCAGTGCCGCTGCTCCCACTATGGAGTAGTCAATCATTCTTTCTTTGCTTTACTTCTCTAATAAACTTGCTTTCACTTGACTCTATGAACTTGCCCCCAATTTTTTCTTGTGTGAGGTCTGAGAACCCTTTCTTGGAGTCTGGATCAGGATCCCTTTCTGGTAACACAACTGTTATGAAAAACAGTATGGAGCTTCCTCAAAAAATTAAAAATGAAAGTACCATATTATCCAACAGTTCCACTTCTGGGTTATAACCAGGAGAATTGATAGCAGGATCTCAAAGAGATATTTGCACTTCCATGTTCATAGTCACACTATTCACAGTAGCAAAGAGGTAGAAGTGACCCAAATGCCCATCAATAGAGGAATGTACAAACAGAATGTCGTATACACATACAATGGAATATTACTAAGTTTTAAAACATAGGAAATCCTGTCATATGCTGCAACATTGATGAAAATTAGGGACATTACGCTAAATGAAATAGGCCAGTTGCAAGAAGACAAATACTGTATGATACTATATATGAGATATAGTTAATATAGCATAGAAACAGAAAGTAGAATAGTTGTTACCAGAGACTGGATAGGAAGGAAAAAGGGAAGTTGTTGTTCAACAGGTATAAAGTTTCAAATTTGCAAGATGAAAAAGTTCTAGAGGTCTGTTTTACAATAATGTGAATATACTTAACACTATTTAATTGTATGTATAAAATGGTTCAGATGGCAAATTTTATGTGTTTTTTTTTACCATGATAGATACAAAAATTAGATAGATAGATAGATAGATAGATAGATAGATAGATAGATAGATAGATAGATAGATAGATAGATGATAGATAGAGATAGAGATGGTAGATAGGTAGATAGTAGATAGATAAAATATATGCAAATTTCTAGCTCACCAAAGCCTGAAATTCCATATTTCAAAAGAAGCTCAGATATGCTACAGTTTTTTCTAAGCATATTCTGAATTTGGGCTTTGGGATTTTTGCAATTTTATTTTAGCTCTCTACAAAGTTACAGAGATGTACAAAGATCTTCTAATTCCATTTGGATGTTTTTGGTTACAGTGCTGCCCTGGTTCTTATTTCTGACTGTCTCAAGAGTGTTTCAAACTAAAGTGTTGTCGCCTATGATTCTAATTCTCTGCTTAATCTCTGGACTTGAACTGTAGTGACCACTTTGCATCTTTTTCATTGATGTACCAGCTGTGACATCTGAAGGTTTCCAGATTTAAAGTTCTTTCCTAGACCATAAAGAGATCCTTTGTTTTTCTCAGTTGCAGCTGTCTACTTCATAAGTAGTTGTCTTTCAAACTTATAAATGTCACATGTTCTTGGTCTACTGCTAATTCACTTCCATATTTGTAAATACATAAAATCTTTGCTGCTTGGACTAGTGACATATGGTTAAAAACACCTAATACTGCAACACCTGACATTTCTTCATGTTATTAAAACAAAAGCTAAAAAAAAAATTTAAAAAAGAGGATAGATCTATTTCTTTCTAAGATGATGTTACTTTAGTAATTAATATTCATTAGGTAATGTACTAAACAAGTGGTGAGCCTGCTTATTGCTATTATCATACAGTTCACACATTTCTATATTGTACAAAAGATTAAAAATGCCTCACTAATTCAAATATGCTATGTCTATATCAGTCCTCTGGAATACCAACTTAGTCATTATGTCAAAAATAGGGAATAAAGACAGCCTACCATACCTTATTCTTAGTGAACACGTGCTCACTGCTGCTAATTATGACCTTTCCTAGTACTCAAAAATCATCCATCCATTTCCTTCAGATATTTTACTGAGCATAAATGTCAAGATCCCTGCTCTATAGTTTTAAGACTCTGCCTAACCTTTTCGTAAACTTGGGACATTTTCCTTTCTTTACTCTCCTGGCAGCTCCCCAATTATCAATAGCTCCTCAAAGATTACTGACGTTGATCTTATCTTCAAAATTACTCAGCACCCTAAATTAGATACTTCCTAAGCCAGAAAAGTAAGTCATTTGGAGAATTTGTTATACTTTTCTCTGTTCATATTTCTTCAACTATTTGGAATTTTAGTTTCTCTTCATCGTTTTGGTTTCATCCTTCCAATATGAGGATTATCACATTTGAAAGAAAAAATGAAAACAAAATTGAGGTTAAAAAGATCTTTTCCTCTTTACCTATTTATTTTCATAGTATTTGACCTGGGGAGAGAACTTTCACAATCTGTTTCACAACGTAAGTACAAACTTTGTTTTCTTAGAGGTTGTGAAAATATTAGTGCACTTTGAGATTTAGCGTTCCTATTGCTGTTCTGAAATACACCTGCTAATGTCTTGCCATATTCTTTGATTCTCTTTCTTTGCTTTTTTCTCGTATATTTTTATTTTTAATCTGTGCTTACCAGAAAACCTTATAGAAAGCACTTTGATCTTCCTAGATAACTCTCCCTATTCTCTTTTACCAAGGTCATTCAGAATTCCATGGTCAAAACACCTTTTGAAAATTTCCTATAAAACATTTCCCCATGTAGAGTTAAAGCATGGTTTCTGTGAATATATTGAATTATTCTTGCCAAAGTCTGATATTAATGACATGAATATTAACATTTTACTACTTCATTTATTCACTTAAAATAGGTGTTGAGAATAGCACTTCAAACAGCACACATAACCACATATGATATAATTAATTTATCCATAAGTGACATCTTTGTCATTTCACAAAACAGATTCTCTATATTGGTTAATTTAAATCTATATTAGCAGTTCTCATTGTTTCTTTTTTTTAATATTCTGAGCTATAAAGTGGCTTGCAAAGGGGGAAAAAAGTCACTATTTTCTCTCAGTACCTGAAAGAGTCCCAAGTTTACAAAAAGGTTAGAACATACAGTCACTGTTTCTCTGCACTCTAACACAGAACACTTCAGGCACCAGAAGTTTGGGCTTTTTTGATACTGACCAATTCTCTGACACTAGATGGGTGTCCTACAATTCAATTCGATCCTGACACTACCTACCTGGAGTTACTGTCAGATCTCAGAAGTTAAGGGCTTAGTCTCATAAGTCTTCCCCTGCTGAAGATACTTATCACAATTTTGACTGGCTATGAATTCAGGGTTCCCATGATCCTCTCCTTATTTTCCATAATTTGCTAGAATAGTTCATGGAATTCAGGGAAACATTTCTTATGTTTACTGGTTTATAATGAAGTATACAACTCAGGAACAACGGAATAAAAGAGATGCATAGGGCAACGTATGAAGGAAGTGGGATATAGAATTTCTATGCTCTCTCGGGGCAAGACACCCTCCCAGCACCCTGATGTATTTACCATCCTGGAAGCTCATCAAATCTCATTGCTCAGGAGATTTTATAGAGCTTAATCTTCAGCCCCACCCTGCTTTCCTGGAGGTTGTTGGGTGGGGCTTAAAGTTCCAATCTTCTAATCACTTGGTCTTTTTGGGGGACTGAACCCAGCCTGAGGCTACCTAGAACTTCACCACAAGTCACCTCATTAGCATAAACTCAGGTATGGTCAAAACAGGCTCATTATAAATAACAAAAGATACTTCTATCTCTCAGGAAATTCCAAGGATTTTGGTGCCAGGAAGCCTGAAAAAAGACCAAATATATTTCTTATTATACCACAGTACTTTACTGATATTTGAATGTCCCCATGGTATCGTTGACTCTTTGCAGCTCAGTTTTATGATCTATATCTGGCCAAGTATTTATAGTAAAAGCTCCCACATGTCCATCTGCTGACAGTTTTATAATTGTCTAAGACCTAAAGCTGGTTAAATCTATCAATTCTAGAACCTAATTTCAAACATTTAAATGCAGGAGATTGAGGCCAGGGCTATGAATGACAATTTAAATAACTACCCAGATGAGTGTGAAAATAAACCATGTTTGGGAAATATTCATTTAGATCGTACGCATATAAAAATGCAGCTTTTATTCTGCCTAAATTATTTGCATCCATATATTCTCTTCCAGGCTGTCACTATTAAATTTTGGAATTTCACATGATCTGATATTACCATCCCATTCCTATCAGTTGTCTCTCAGTATCCATAGGGGATTGGTTTCAGGACACTTCTCAAATATCAAAATCCTTAAATGCTCAAGTCATTGATACAAAATGGCATAATATTTGCATATGACCTACACACGTCCTTTCATATACTATAATCTCTAGATTACTTATAATACCTAATACAATGCAAACGCTATGCAAATAATTGTTATACTATATTGGTTTTCAAAATTTAAATCATTTTTTATAGTTCTTTGTTTTTTTTTTTTTCCTTGAAAATTTTTGATTCACGGTTGATTGATCCTCCATATGTGGGACCTGCAGATATGGAGGACTCACTGTATTAACAAATCTCCTGAGAATTATATTATTATATTATATTATTCACCCATCTGTTTTGTTGTTGTTTTGTTTGATAGGCAGTTAGATAGTTGGGAAAGGATAAACACAGTCCATTAATTTGGAAGATGAAAGGGGCCAGAAAGAGAGTGAAATACTCAAGCAATTACAATTTCTAACTATTTTGTTAAAAGACTAACATCAGTATTCATAAATGTGAATAGGAAATATCTCAAAGATGAAAAAATTACTAATTAGTATAACTCTCTTTTCTTTCTCTAATAAGTCTGCTTGTGTAGCCGTTGATATATACATAAAGCATAGCCCAGCATTAAGTAGACAATAATTTGTCTTGAGCCATCCAGATGTAAGAAAATGAATTAATCCCATTTACTAGTAGATATTTCCTTTACATATTTACCTTTCTCTTGCAAAGTGTTGATTTCTGCCCCTAAATTTTGTTTTCTGCTCAAATTTCCTATTTTTGAAGTGTTTTCTTAAATCTTTCAAGCTGTATTATTTTTACTCTGATAAAAAGTAAAAATTTTTTAATATTTGGCAAAGTTGAGATTGAGTGAAGAGTTTTCATCATTGCATAGATAGCCCATAGCCCAGAGAAGCAATATAACTTCAACCCTATATATGAGTGTGTTTATACTTAAAATTCATTCAGAAAATTTCATTCCGCATTTTCTATCTCCTGTCTACATAGTGCATATGATCTTTGGGAATTCCAACAAATGAACAAGAAGTTACTACACAGAATAATAAGTTCTATGGTGAGAAAAGGCAAGGTACCTAAGCACTGAAGAATGGACCTCTAAACTGTACTAAGGGATCAAACTTCCAGCAATTGTCATCCTGAGATCAGTCACAAATTTCCCAAGGATTCCCTTTACGTAAAAAAACAGTAATTTTTTTCTCTCTTTTCTTCCCCATAAAGCTAAGGTGTAATTTTTACTGGAGATAGTCTCTTATTTGTTTGTGTCTTCTCTCCCACTTTTTCCTGTGTGCTTTCTCATGTACTCATTTCATAACCCTAACCTTGATGCCTTCCACCTTTTTTACCCCTTTAAGTTAATTTTTTATAATACCATAATTAATATTGAATAAATATAGAACTGAGCATCTCACAACAAAACATATTTAATTTTATTTATATCTCACGTGAACTTCACAATAATCTTGTGAGATTTTTGTATACTTATTGCAGAGATGGAAAAACTGAGAGAAAGAATTTAGCTGGTCTGGGGTTGCCCAGTCAGTAAACGTCAGAAGGAAAATAGCCTGAGAATGCTTTTATCCACTCTATTATGCTATACTCATATCTCACATGGAAAGTAAAAAATGGAAAAGGTACTGTAATTGTGAAGTGACTTGACACAAAACTAACCAAAATTAAAGACTGTGCATATGTTGAACATAGAGAAGATAAGATTGAGTAGCAAAGTGATGATCAACATCAAATATGTGAAAAAAAAAATAAAAACATATGGAACCTGTGGAATATGAAATAGTGGTTCCTAATGGAATTTTAGTTCAAATTGTAAGTTGAAATGTAGAAGAAAATTTTAAATGACATTTAATCTGTCCTGAGGGAAGTAAATAGCAAATCTATAGAATTTTCAGGTATTTGTGTGATTAAGCATGAATATGGATATGTAAAATAGACATGTTAGTTGTGGTGTTAAGAAACAACACCATTCACAAGAGAAAGAAACCCATATAGATAGATGCCTTTTCCACAGTACACCAATGTCAGGTAATAATAGCACAATTCAGGGACAACTTTCCTTTCTCACTTCTTCCTGCCTAGATTTACCTTCAAAACTAGAAGCCGTTATTAGAAACACATATACAAAATTTCCATTTTTTATTGATATGGAACAATAATTTTATCAGTTTTAGAAAATCTTTTGAAATAATGCAGATTTGTTAGCTTTGAGGATTATCAAAATTGGTGCTAACTTTACACCAGGGACCTTCATTTTAAAGAATAGTCATTTAAGTCTCTCTGTTTGATTATTAGAATTATATTTCTGACAATCTCACAGACTAAATCAAGATTCTTATTCATGCTGTTATATCCACTAAAGTAAGGATATTAATTCCCTCCCTGTGTCTGTGTGTTCTCATTGTTCAACTCCCACTTATGAGTGAGAACATGCAGTGGTTGGTTTTCTGTTCCTGTGTTAGTTGGCTCAGAATGATGGTTTCCAGCTTCATCTATGTTCCTGCAAAAGACATGAACTCATCCTTTGTTATGGCTGTATAGTATTCTATGGGGTATATGTGCCACATTTTCTTTATCCAGTCTATCATCAATGGGCATTTGGGTTGGTTCTAAGTCTTTGCTTTTGTGAACAGTCCTGTAATAAACATACATGTGCATGTGTCTTTATAGTAGAATGACTTATAATCCTTTGGGTATATACTCAGTAATTGGCTTGCTGGGTCAAATGGTATTTCTGGTTCTAGATCCTTGAGGAAACACCACACTGTCTTCCACAATTGTTGAATTAATTTACACTCCCATTAACAATGTGAAAGCATTCCTATTTTTCCACATCCTCTGTAGCATCTGTTGTTTCCTGACTTTTTAATGACTGCCATTCTAATTGGTGTGAGATGGTATCTCATTGTGGTTTTGATTGGCATTTTTCTAATGACCAGTGATGAGCTTTTTTCATATGCTTGTTGTCTGCATAAAAGTCTTCTTTTGAGAAGTGTCTGTTCATATCCTTAGCCCACTTTTTGATGGGTTTGTTTTTTTCTTGTAAATGTGTTTAAGTTCCTTGTAGATTCTGGATATTAGCCCTTTGTCAGATGGATAGATTGCAATAATTTTCTCTTATTCTGTAGGTTGCCTGTTCATGCTGATGATAGTTTCTTTTGCTGTGCAGAAGCTCTTTAGTTTAATTAGATCCCATTTATCAATTTTGGCTTCTGTTGACATTGCTTTTGGTGTTTTAGTCATGAAGTCTTTGACCATGCCTATGTCCTAAATGTTATTGTCTAGGTCTTCTTTTAGAGTTTTTATGGTTTTAGCTCTTACATTTAAGTCTTTAATCCACCTTGAGGTAATTTTTGTACAAGGTGTAAGGAAGGGGTCCAGTTTCAGTTTTCTGCATATGGCTAGCCGGTTTTCCCAACACCATTTATTAAGTAGGAAATCCTTTCCCCATTGCTTGTTTGTGTCAGATTTGTCAAAGATGACATGGTTGTAGATGTGTGGTGTTATTTTTAAGGCCTCTGTTCTGTTCTGTTGGTCTATATATCTGTTTTGGTATCAGTACCATGTTGTTTTGGTTACTGTAGCCTTGTAGTATAGTTTGAAGTCAGGTAGCATGATGCCTCCAGGTTTTATCTTTTTGCTTAGGATTGCCTTGGCTATATGGGCTCTTTTGGGGGTTCCATATGAAATCCAAAGTAGTTTTTTCTAATTCTGTGAAGAAAGTCAATGGTAGCTTGATGGGGATAGCATTCAATCAATACATTTTGGGCAGTATGGCCATTTTCATGATATTGATTCTTCCTATCCATGAGCATGGAATGTTTTTCCATTTGTTTGTGTCCTCTCTAATTTTCTTAAGCAGTGGTTTGTAGTTCTCCTTGAAGAAGTCCTTCACATACCTTGTAAGTTGTATTCCTATGTATTTTAGTCTTGTTGTAGTAATTGTGAATGGGAGTTCCCTCATGATTTGGCTCTCTATGATTGGTGTATAGGAATGTTTGTGACTTTTGCACATTGATTTTGTATCTTGAGACTTTGCTGAAGTTGCTTATCAGCTTAAGGAGATTTTGGGCTGAGATGATGGGGTTTTCTAAATATACAGTCATGTCATCTGCAAACAATTTGACTTCCTCTCTTCCTATTGGAATACCTTTATTGCTTTCTCTTGCCTGATTGCCCTGGCCAGAACTTCCAATACTATGTTAAATAGGAGTGGTGAGAGAGGGCATCCTTGTCTTGTGCTGGTTTTCAAAGGGAATGCTTTTAGCTTTTGCCCATTCAGTATGATATTGACCGTGTGTTTGTCATAAATAGCTCCTATTATTTTGAGATACATTCCATCAACACCAATTTTATTGAGAATTTTTAGCATAAAGAGGTGTTGAATTTTTTCAAAGGCCTATTCCGCATCTATTGAGATAATCATGTGGTTATTGTCATTGGTTCTGTTTATGTGATGGATTAAGTTTATTGATTTGTGTGTGTTCAGCCAGCCTTGCATCCCAGAGATGAAACCGACTTGATTGTGGTGGATAATCTTTTTGATGTGCTGCTGGATTCGGTTTGCCAGTATTTTTTTTTTTTTTTTTTTGAAGATTTTTGCATTGATGTTCATCACGGATATTGGCCTGAAATTTTCTTTTTTTTGTTGTGCCTCTGCCAGGTTTTGGCATCAGGATGATGCTGCCCTCATAAAATGAGTTCAGGAGGAGTCTTTCTTCTTCTATTGTTTGAAATAGTTTCAGAAGGAATGGTACCAGCTCCTCTTTGTACCTCTGGTAGAATTTAGCTGTGAATCTTTCTGGTCCTGGACTTTTTTTGGTTGGTAGGCTATTCATCACTGTCTCAACTTCAGAACTTGTTATTGGTCTATTCAGGGACTCGGTTTCTTCTGATTTAGTCTTGGGAGGGTGTATGTGTCCAGGAATGTATACATTTCTTCTAGATTTTCTAGATTATTTCCATAGAGCTGTTTATAGTATTCTCTGACGGTAGTTTGTATTTCTGTGGGATCAGTGGTGATATCCCCTTTATTTTTTTTATTGTGTCTATTTGATTCTTCTCACTTTTCTTCTTTATTATTCAGGCTAGCGGTCTATCTATTTTGTTGATCTTTTCAAAAAACCATCTCCTGAATTAATTGATTTTTTGAAGGGTTTTTTGTCTCTATCTCATTCACTTCTGCTCTGATCTTCATTATTTCTTGTCTCTGCTAACTTTTGAATTTGTTTGCTCTTGCTTCTCTAGTTCTTTAATTGTGATGTTAGGTTGTTGATTTTAGTTCTTTCCTGTTTTCTCTTGTGGGTATTTAGTGCTATAAATTTCTCGCTAAACACTGCTTTAGCTGTGTCCCAGAGATTCTGATATGTTGTATCTTTGTTGACATTGGTTTCAAAGAATTTATTTATTTCTGCCTTAATTTCGTTATGTACCCAGTAGTCATTCCAGAGCAGGCTGTTCAGTTTCCATGTAGTTTTGCAGTTTTGAGTGAGTTTCTTAATCCAGAGTTTAATTTCATTGCACTGTGGTCTGAGAGACTGTTTGTTATGGTTTCTGTTGTTCTACATTTGCTGAAAAGCTTTTTACTTCCAATTATGTGGTTAATTTTTGAATAAGTGTGATGTGGTGCTAAAAGGAATGTATATTATATTGATTTTGGGTGGAGAGTTCTGTTGATGTCTATTAGGTCTGCTTGGTCCAGAGCTGAGTTCAAGTCCTTAATATCCTTGTTAAATTTCTGTCTCATTGATCTGTATAATATTGACAGTGAGGTGTTAAAGTCTCCCACTACTATTGTGTAGGAGTCTAAGTCCCTCTGTAGGTCTCTAGGAACTTGCTTGATGAATCTGGGTGCTCTTGTATTGGCTGTATATATATTTAGGATAGTTAGCTCTTCTTGTTGCATCAATTCCTTTATCATTATATAATGCCCTTCTTTGTATACTGTGAGGGGAAAACCGCCTACTCAAGCCACAGTAATGGTGGATATTCCTCCCCCCACCAAGCTCAAGAACCCCGGGTTGACTTCAGATTGCTGTGCTGGCAGAGAGAATTTCAAGCCAGTGGATCTTAGCTTGCTGGGCTCCATGGCAGTGGGATCCACTGAGCTAGACTACTTGGCTCCCTGGCTTCAACCCCCTTTCCAGGGGAGTGGACAGTTCTGTCTCACTGGTGTTCATACTAAGGTATGAAAAAAAAAAAAAAAAAACTCCTGCAGCTAGCTCGGTGTCTGCCCATAGGGCTGCACAGTTTTGTGCTTGAAACCCAGGGCCTCGGTGGTGTAGGCACCAGAGGGAATCTCTTGGTCTGTGGGTTGCGAGGACCATGGGATGGGAAAAGCAAAGTATCTGGGCTGGAGTGCACCGTTCTTCGTGGCACATTCCCACACGGCTTCCCTTGGCTAGGGGAGGGAGTTCCCCAACCCCTTGGGCTTCCCAGGTGAGGTGATGCCCCACCCTGCTTCTGCTCATCCTCCTTCAGCTGCACCCACTCTCTAACCAGTCCCAATGAGATGAGCCAGGTACCTCAGTTGGAAATGGAGAAATCACCCACCTTCTGCGTTGATCTCACTGGGAACTGCAGACCAGAGCTGATCGTATTCGGCCATCTTGCCAGCCACCCTAATGCATGTCTTAAACGTTCTTTTAAAACAATGGAGTTTATTGATTATATAAATATGTAGCTCCCTTGCCTACTAACAAAAGTATTTCTATTAAAGCAAAAATATTCAACAGAAAAGTATGATTCTAAGGTTCATGCTAAAACCGAAAAGTCCTTTTTTTCCTGTAAGCTTATCAGTAGTTTTTTATTTATCTTAATTCTGAGGCATTTGTAGCTTCTTATATTGACCTAATAGAATACTAGTTTTTAACAGACTTTTTTACCTTTTATAATATAATAATGACTACTTAAGATTTAGCAAACTCTTGAAAATTTCCATGACGCTTCAACAGTTAATATTCAAAACATGAAATCTGGGCTTGGATTCCAATTTGTTTCTAATGCAATATTAAAGCAAAATATGTATAAAATATTAATGTTATATTGGTTCTGAATTTATTTTTTATTTCAGAATAAAGTCTAGATGATTTCACTTTGAAGGACATTTGTAAAGCACAGTTATACTTCTTGATAACTTAAACATTTTGTAATAATTAAATAGTAATTTAATGTAGCTATATTGGAAAATATCTTATATAGAATAAGGTTTTGTATTTAAAACATTATGCTATGCATGGAATAAATACAGTGTGATTTTTACCTTTGTAGAAATATTAGGAATGAAATTGAAACACTAGTGTTTCATTCAATATCAGAAATGTTTTATCTTTAAATTTTATGTTAAAAAGGCCTGCTATATTTAGCTTTTTCAATGTTTTAAAACACCACATTAATTGTATAATAACTATATAGGGATGAATTCTTACTCTAGTACTATCTTCAATGTGTAATAGCTGCATAATTTTTTAATTCAGTTGTAAGGTTTCCCTATTTCATTCTAAGAGAATGAGGAAATTCCACTGTTTATTGAAACACATCCCTTAGTATGAATTATATGATTGCATTCTTAAACTGAGTGAGGTCTTTCCTGTTTTAATTTGTGCTTATATCTAATAGAAAAAAATTTAAATTTGATTCTATAACAGAAAATGCCTAACTTTTTATCAAGTTTTGTTTGTTTGTTTGTTTCCTACTGAGCACACATGAAGACTACATTTCTTAGTATTCCTGAAGCTAGGCATAGCCATGTGCCTGAGTTCTGACTGCTGTAATATGGGTAGATGTGACCTACATCATTTTCAGGCCTGGTCCATAAAACCCTCCCATGTGTGATTTTTCATTCTCTTCATCTGTTTGTCAGTTGAATGGAGAAAATACTGAGGACTTCAGAGGATAATATAGCCACAAAATAAAAGGACCCTGAAAATCTGAATCAGTGTATGGAGTAGAGCACCTGCTGACCTACATTAAATTGTTCCATGAAGAATAAATAAACATTTATTTTGCAAAGCCACTGAAGTTGTGTGTGTATGTGTGTGTTTTAATTGCAGCAGTGAGTTTACTTGGGCTGTTGCAGATTCTAAATTCACTTCACACATAAAAAGCTGGACAGAGAAAATTAAAGATTTAAGTGTTAAAAAGGAAACAAAATTTGGAACATTCTGGAAGAGAATATGTATTTAAGACATCAAAGTTAGTTTATTTTTTTGTTTGCTTGTTTTTCTTTTTTTTTTTTTTTTTTAGAGAGGCGGGGTCTCTTTATGTTTGCCAGGCTGGTCTTGAACTCCTAGCCTCAAGCAGTCCTGCTTTGGCCTCCCAAAGTGTTGGGATTACAGTGGTGAGCCACCACATCTGGTCCAGAATAACAGTATAACATACAGAGATACACATTATAACAGTCACATGCATTTCAAATACTTATAAAATAGGACACAAAACTTGCATATAAATGCAACACAATGATAAACAAAAGCAAAAGAGGTACAAATATAAACAAATATAAAAGGGTAGTAAACAATAATGTTACCCTCGGGGATGGGGACAAATTGGGAGAAACTCACAAGTAGCTTGTCATTTCTTAATCAAGTTAGTTGAGACATTTTGCTTTATCTTATAATGAATTTTTTAAACATTTGTGACATTGTTTAAAATTCATATTTTTAAACGGGTAAATTATTTTTACTATTATATACTTTTAGTTAGTTATTCAGTAGTATTATGAGTATATTATGTACAATGCTGTATGCTAAATTCCTTAGAAACAGAGGTGAGTAAGATATACCCCTTCTTTCATGGAAGTTGCTACTCAGGAGTTTTAAAGAAAAGTCAGAACTTTGTTCTTCCGTGTTCACAGATAATGAATCTGTGCCTTGCTGCCAGTTTCCCCTCCTATACCTATGGCAGATGCACTAAGCAGTCAGAGTAATCTTCATTCTGACTTTGAATATAGGCAAGAATTTTCAACACAATACTTCAATCAGCTGTTACTACTTGGTTACAGTTGACACACAATTTTAAATGTATACTCTCCTAGCTCTGTCACACTTATAGAATCTCAAAATATGTATTTCCACACTTTTAAGTAAAAGCATTGATATGCATGGAGTACAAGGTGAGAAATAGCTTGCAAAAATTATTTCATTACTTTTCTATAACAACACTATTTTCCTACTATGTTTGGAGCTTGGTAGAATGCATTATAAGAAATGTAATTACTTTTGTGGTACAAAAAAAAACCTATCTGAGTTACAAAAAAATTAGCCGGGCGTAGTGGTGGGCACCTGTATTCCCAGCCACTGGAGAGGCTGAGGCAAGAGAATGACGTGAACCAGGGAGACAGAGCTTGCAGTGAGCCGAGATCGCACCACTGCACTCCAGCCTGGGCAACTGAGTGAGACTCTGTCTCAAAAAAAAAAAAAAAAAAACTATTTGAGAAAGGCCGTTTTTGTAATAGAAACAATCACAATATAGAAACCATCTGCATACACCATTTTATTTATGATTTAGGAGTTTGATTTCCATACATGTCTAATATATCATTTTTATAAATGACTCTTGATAAAGGAATTTTTTTTTTTTTTTTCTTTCTTGAGACAGAGTCTCAGTCTGTCTCCCAGGCTGGAGTGCAGTGGTGTGATCTTGGCTCACTGCAACCCACCTATTGGGTTCAAGCAATTCTCCTGTCTCAGCCTCCTGAGTAGGTGGGACTACAGACGCACACCACCACGCCTGGCTAATTTTTGTATTTTCAGTAGAAGCGAGGTTTCACCATGTTGGTGAGGCTGGTCTGAAATTCCTGATCTCAGGTGATCCACCTCCCTTGGCCTCCCAAAGTTCTGGGATTACAGGCGTGAGCCACCACGCCCAGCCAATAAACGAATTTTTATAAGTGCCCTTACTCATTTGACTCATATCACAAAATATAAAGCATTATATCAGAGTCTAAATGCAAACTAAAACAATAATGGAAAGTACTTAATATACTTTTAATATAAGAGAAATCATTAATATATAAGAGAAAACATTAATCAGTTATTTTATAGGTACATAGGCAGAATTTACTCTGGAGTTGGAGTTAGAGTGCTAGGGAAGAAGAATAAAGACTGGCTTTATGGTTTGGGACTAAAAAACTCCAAATGAATGGAGTATGATTCGCTAAGATAGGTAGGTGTAAGACAGAACCCAGATGTTAAGAAGTCAAATATGAATCTAATATCACTGTCAAAATAGTGCATTTGGTTGTATAGTAAAAGTATGTGCATTCTAGTTAACATCACTGAGTAGTTAGACTACCGTAGTATTTAAGAACATAGACCTTGTGAGGTAGATCAGGAGGACTTGTTTTCCAACCTCTGGTCACAAGACACTGCTGAACAAAAGAGGGGCTGACCAAAACAGGATGCTGCAAAGAAACTGGCCAAAACTCGTTAAAACCAAGATAGTGACAAAAGCAACCTCAGGTTGCCCTCCCTACTCATTATATGTTAATTTTAGCGTATTTGTATGCTAAGAGAAACTCCTACAGGGCCATGACAGTTTACAAATGCCATGACAACTCCCAGAAGTTACCTTATATGGTTTCAAGGGGGAGGAACTTTAGGTTCCAGAAACTCCCTGCCCCTCTTCCAGAAAATTCATGTATACCCCATCCGTTATTTAACATATAATCAAGGAATAGTCATATATACACACACACACACACGTATATGTATTTATATATATATTTGAATATATATATTCATATATATAGTCATCTTTATTTTGTGCTCTTTTTACACAGAATATGCAATATAGACTTGACCATGGTTATTAAAAAGTCCCAATTAATTAAAATACACACAGTCATATATATACATATATACACACACACATATATTATATATATATATATATGTAGCTAGCCAGCAATCCATGAAGGCTGCTGCTGCTACTACTCTGTTTCTGGAGCATCCATTTTCCTGTATTCTGTTGTTCTAATAAACTCACTTTCACTTTGCTTTGCTAGCTCGCTCATGAAGTCTTTCTTGGCAAAGCCAAGTACCCTCCCAAGCTGAGTCCCAACGTTGGGGTTTGCTGGCAACACCTGGAAGTACATATACAAATTTAAAAGTTTTGGAGTCTGACAGTCTTACAGGTTAAACCACCTTCCCTGATTCGCTTTGCCACCAAATCTCAATTTTCTTATTTGGAAAAATGGAATTATATCTTTCCCTCAAAGATATTTTTTGAAAAAATAATAAGGTACTTCATGTCAATAATATAACACAGTATTCAGTAAATAATATGAATTGTAGTTACTGTCCAATTTTCTCTGATTGCATGGTTGGTATCATTTAATTGGATCATCAGGAAACTGATATTCAGAGAGTGTAAGTACTGTTCATGATAATACCTAGCAGTATATGGCAGAGCTACAATAAAGCTTACTCCATATTTTCTATGGTTCATCCATCACAACACTTTGTTTCCAAAAGTGATTGTGCCTCAAGCAGATCCATAAACACCTTTGATTAAATCTCAGTGCACACCTATCATGTATTTTATTATTATTATTATTATTACTATTATTTTGAAGCATACTCTCGCTCTGTCATCCAGGCTGGAGTGTCATCGTACCATCTCTGCTTCATTGCAACCTCTACCTCCTGGTTTCAAACGATTCTCGTGCCTAAGCCTCCCAAGTATCTGGGATTACAGGCGTGTGCCACCATGCCTGGCTAATTTTTTTGTATTGTTAGTAGAAACCAAGTTTCACTATGTTTGCCAGGCTGCTCTCAAACTCCTGGCCCCAAGTGATCTGCCTGCCTTGGCTGCCAAAAATGCTGGGATTACAGGCATGTGCCACCACACCTGGCCCAATGTATTAATTTAAAATATCCAGAAACACAAAAGCAAAGTATTTCTTTTACTCATTCCTGTTCCAGATAAAGGCAATCAGAAAGGGACTAATAACAAGGATACATAGCACGAAGAACAAGTCGTAGTCCTAGTAAGAATTACAACATAAGATAAGCATAGATTTATCATGATACTCAAAATGAATGATTCATGAATTTTTTTAATATGAATGTCCTTCAGGAATGCCACATTCATCTTATTCATGCTTGGAGGAAATGTACACAATCATAAGAGATTTGAGTGTTTAATTCTAAATTCATGCCTCATGATTTGTGGGTAATTTGTGTTTAAGAATAATTTATACAATAAATTTAAATGTTTCATTCCAAGTCATCAGACTAAGGAAACAGATAAAAATAGTATCTGTTATCAAATGATCAAGAAGGGTGATGTGTGTGTTTGTATATGTGTATTTTAATTAATTGGGACTTTTTAATAACCATGGTCAAGTCTATATTGCTATATTCTGTGTAAAAAGCACAAAATAAAGATGACTTTTCAGAGAATTCAGAAAAAGCAGGATGGATTTTCAAAATGATTCAGAGAATTTCAAGGAAAGCTAGAACTAATTTGATATACATGATATATACATTCACATATGTATAGATACATGCATTTGTATTAAGTTTTCTTACATATATATATATGCATATGGTCAAAACATAAGGGCAATGAAATTTAAGAAATCTGCAAGATCGATTCAATTAACAAATAGGCCTATTAAGTAGATATTCTTTCCAATTTTTCCTATAACATACTTGGCTCTATGCAATCATAATGAATGAGGATATATATTAATCATTAACATTGATTGTCTTGTAGTCTATTTTTGTATTTTTCTTGTTTGCTATAAAAGTCTGTAGTAAATTAGGAATATATCAATTTTCTTCTGAAAATAGGGAAAATTCATGTTTTCTTATTGAGCACCCCATTCTAGCACTTGGTATTTAATTGTTGTCTTTCACAGACTTTGATTCAAAGTTAGATTGGACTGTATCGAAGTTAATAATTAAATTAACTTAAATGTGAGCTATTCCAAAGTAACATTTTGAGTCCTTTCCCACTGGAAATGAATTATTTAAACTCCAGTGAGGTATTATACCTTCTCTTAGGAGAACAAATTTGCCTTTGAAGGAGCAAGTTTCTTCATACCTGAAACAGTCATAGAATTTAGAATTTCCTTAAATATTTGTGTGTTTTTTCTGTTTACAGTTTGTCATCATATTACTTATGATGAAAATTAATCTAACTCTATAAAATAAAGAGGATGGGAATTTACAATATAGACATAAATTTAAAACTAAAAAGTAGCTACAGTTTACTACAAACCCCAGAACAAACTGCATCTGAAAATACGGTAAAAAGGAAAAGGCCTCTGATCTTGCCAGCCAACAATACCTGTTGTAACTGTTTGGTAGTTTGAACTGAGTTACATACTGCTTTAATTTGTGGAGATACCAAAGTTTACAATAGTTCATATTTTTTCAGTTAACCAGTGAATTTAAGATACACCAGTGACTCTGTCACACATGAGTACTACTTTTCTGGAGGATATGATAAGTAGATGGTAAATACATAATTCTCTTGAGTTTGAGATATTGGTTACTAATGATCTGGAGATGAAAGGCTTTGGAACCCAATTACAATTTCTTTTCCTATCCAAATCTTTTATAGATAATTTTAGATAATAAACCATAGTTTATATATATTATAGAATCATGAAGGAAATATAAAATGAACAAGATATCTTACCCAAACTGCTTATATATTTTATGAGGTTACTCATTGGTTTTGAGTGGATTTGTTATGCAGTCTTTAGGCATCCTTAAACTTACAGTCTAAAAGAGGAAATGATCTGAACATTAAAAATAAAATAAGAAGGTAGTACCCTTTTAAAGGATCTCAGCTCCGTAGCCAGGATTTTACGTCTTCCTCTTTTGACTCAATCAGACCGCAATCTCCAGTTTTTAAAATAAGCAATATAATGTGATTGGAGTAATTGCAGGAATATCATATGAAATATCTTAAAGGACGTCTGGTCAAAGGAAGTTTTTTAATGGTATTGACGCTCTCTCACTCTTTAAAACTTGATCCCTCCAGCTAATATAATTTTTTAAAGCACATGAAAATTTATAGTCAATAAAAAAATTTCAAAACCAAAACATGCTCAGTATTTCTGTTAATGGTTTCTCCTTTCCCTCAGTTTATATAATATTATCTTATTGGTAAAAATAGCTCTCAGACTTTTTCTTTTGATATAAATTTCTTTAAATGTGCCCGTTTATAGATCTTTGAATTAGGGAAAGGAGAATGATTGTCCTAATGAATGTTCTAAATCAAGAAATATTTCCGATGATAGCATATGTACTATGTTCTTATATGATGTGTGCTCTAATAAAAGATATTCCTTAAACAAGATGGTGGATAAGGCTTGATGGCACAGATTTTTGATATTTTAAAGAATCAGCATGCTCCCCATTCTATAAGAAGCAGTAAGTTTAATGGCACTTTAAAGTTGAACTAAAAAGAATTTGTGCCCAGACGTAATTTTTCAATTTTGTGTTCCAAAAATAGACTTGATATGGGTACATTTAACCAGTTAATGAATTTTTAAATTACTTTTCATTTTAAGGGCAAAATAGTATTGCCACTTAATACCAAATTACAAAGAAAAGCCTATTAATGGAGGAATTTTGACTTTATGAAAGTGGCAGTGCCCAGGAATTACATGAATGGACTTCATTCTCCATTACAGGTCTGAGTGGATGTGCACACTATGCTTCATGTATGGAAGAAGTATCTCCCTCTGCCCATCTCCAACTCAGAGTTTCCTTGAATCAAGAGAAGCATGACTTGGCTAAATGAAGGTAGTCAGTTACTAAACATACTTTGATTACACTATGTATACAGGCAACCATATATTTCATTTTCCCTGCACTTTTGGGTAAGCATTTTATTAAGAAACATTTAAAACATGTATAAAGGTAGAGATAATACTTACTCACTCCTCTTCCACCTACCTATTATTCAGCTTCCACAGCTATGAACATATGACCCAAATGAGTTTGTCTATAACTCTTACATCTCTGTCCCACAGGTTATATAGAATAAAGCTTAGGTTTACACACAATTTAATTTTTAACTATGTCAGTGCACGTTTCAAAAATAGGACTTTCTTTTTTAAAGTTTTTTTTGTTTGTTTGTTTTTGAGACAGAGTCTCACTCTATCGCCCAGACTGGAGTGCAGTGGCGAGATCTAGGCTCACTGCAAGCTCCGCCCCCCTAGTTCACGCCATTCTCCTGTCTCAACCTCCCGAGTAGCCAGGACCACAGGCGCCCACCACCACGCCCGGCTAATTTTTTGTATTTTTAGTAGAGATGGGTTTTCACCATGTTAGACAGGATGGTCTCGATCTCCTGACCTCATGATCCGCCCTCCTCAGACTCCCAAAGTGCTGGGATTACAGGTGTGAGCCACTGCGCCCAGTCTAAAAAAGTATTTTTAATTGATAAGATTGTATATAATTATCATGTGCAATATGCTGTTTTGAAAAAAAAAAACTTCAATCAATTATCATACCTTCACATCATTAATTATCTCATTAGTTTGTAAAGTTACCCGATTGTCACATAATGTTTTAAAGAGTTTGTATGAAACCATATCCAAATTCACTTTGTATATCGCAATGAGTTAATATTTCTTAAATCTCATTTAATGTATAGGTTTTCCTGCCTTTTTAATTCTTTCGTCTTGCGACTCATGTTTAAGAAACCAGAAATTTAGTTTCCCACAGTCTAGAGTTTGCTGATTGACTCCTCAAAGTGTTATTTAACATATTTCCTTCTCCACTGTATATCACATAAACTGGTGATAAGAAAAAAAGACAAAAAATCTTGATAAAGTTTAATTTTTTGGCAAATATGTTTGGTAAGTGATGTTATAGTATAATTCTAGTAGAAATGATATGGTATATTTTTGTCTTTTTTTTATCATAATCTTAGCCTAAATTCACTTATTGATTGGAGGTTTAAAAACTTTTAGGTTAAAGAGTTTATCAAATTTGATTCATTAATTAGCTGAAATACTTCATAAGGAAAACCTTTCCTTCAACTACTATTTAGTTACCTTGATGTATAAGATAACTATTCTGACTTTTTTCCATAGAAAAGTCAGGCTAAAATACTTCATTATTTACTTTTGCTTATCAATTTTTATTTAATATATCTTCCCTCTGTCATTCTTCAAAGCTAAGTTGATCATATAATTTATTGTCCAAAGCTGGAAATACTTTAAAGGGAAATTGGACATTACTAATTATTATACTGGGACAAGAAAATAATCCACACTGCCTGTTCTTGGTAAACCAGGATAGTCACCCTGTGTAAATGTGATCAACGAGGTTTTAGGTTGTGAAACTTATTTTGCTTATACACAGTCATCATAAACTCATATATTCAGAGATATTTGACACATTTCAATACTTGCAATTATTACTTGCATTGATGCTCAGATAAAAGTTGTGGCAAAGCCCGTTGGTCATGACCCTATAAATCATTAAAATCATCTGTTCTTTCTGATATGCCAAGACTTTGCAAGATTATCTTGTATATTTTATGCACCAAATATGAAATCAGCCATTTCTGTAAAAACTCTGTTTCCTCACTGTTAGAACCGGTATATAGACACCAAAATCTGGGAACCAGGTTGTTTATTGCTACTGGTTTGTTTCTGAGCCTTTTGGTGGACAGAGCTAGAAGATGTATTTTAAAACATAAAATAAAATATATTGTAAAATCTTACTTTCATATTAAATTCAAATTCAAAACTATAGGGTTTTTACTTAGCCTCTTTAATCTTGCTTTTTATCTTGTTTCCCCTAAATTAAAATTCAGTTTCTCAAGGACACTAACATAGTTATTTGCTTTATCTCAGTAGATACATGAAGTAATTTCAGAAGAATAATACTAATATTACTTCCAACAATATGATTACTGACCAGAGTTTAAATTTTGTCTGCTTTTGAGTTTCGTTTGCAGTTCTTTTTTTTTTTTTTTTTGCTCACAGTATATGAACTAGGAGCATTGAATCTTATCATTGGGTTTTAAAGTATCTAGAAATAGTTCCTCTTTGGTGGTTATGAGTTACACTATCAATTTGATATATTATTAGGTTCATTTGATTCATTTTGCTTCACATTTTTATGGATGTTTTTAAAAAGTAGTTTTAGTTATATAGAATATATATATGATTCCAAAGTCAAATCTATGAAATAGATATATTCAGAGATGCCTTGGCCAGGCGTAGTGGCTCATGTCTGTAATCCCATCACTTTGGGAAGCTGAAGCCAGTATATCACCTGAGGTCAGGAGTTTGAGACCAGCCTGGCCAATATGGTGAAACCCCATCTCTTCTGAAAATACAAAAATTTGCCGAATGTGGTGGCACGCACCTGTAATCACAGCTACTGGGGAGGCTGAGGTAGGAGAATCACTTGAACCCAGGAGACGGAGGTTGTGGTGAGCCAAGATTGCATCACTGCACTCTAGTCTGGGTAACAGAGCGAGACTCCATCTCCAAAAAGAAAAAAGAGATGTCTAGATTATATTGCTTATGCATACACACACCAAAATGCACATACATATAAACTCATGTACACACACACAATTGCCTTTTCCCACTCACATGAATGATCCTTTCTTGACTATTGTACTTCTCTTTTCCCTGCTTTTATTTGACATAAGAAAATGTGACTTTTGTGCTTTTATCCAACCTTTCTTGGAGAACAGTGACATACTTTATGCATTTTTCTCCTCTTGCTTTCTCTTTAGAACAATATACCCTGAAATGACTCCAGTCCTTCAGAGCTACTCCTCTTTTCCCCTTTGGAACTACTTAGTATTGTGAGACAGTAGTGTTCTATATTCTAGTCCGTTATGGATGGACATTAAGTGGTTTGCAGTCTTTTCCTCTTTCAAATAATACTGCAATGATAGTTATCTGCATCTCTCTGTCGTATATTTGTCTGAATAAGTTAAAAAGAGAGTTTTTGAAGTGATATTACCATATCAAAGGATAAATGACTATATAATATTACTAGATATTACCCAAAGACTTCTCCAGTGAAGTTAATTTTTTATGCCCACCAAGAATGGTGATGTCACCAAAAACTCACCCACATTTTCTATTATCAAATTTTTTAATATCTGGGAAGTGGTAAATCAATGTACTTTTAACTTATTCTTATTACGAGTGAATTTATTAATGTATTTTTAGAAATGTGAATTTGTTTTTTTGAATGTTTTAGTTTAATCAATATTATGATTATCCATATTGCTTATGGGTTTTAATAATAATTATGAAACATTTCCCTTTGATCACAGAAAAATGCACTTAGGTATTCTTCTAGAACTTTCATGCCCTCACATTTTACATTAAAGTTTCTGATGAATTGGAATATATATTTTTAATTTGTCTTATGACAGTGAATCCAACTGTCTTTTAAAATATATAACTATCCTTTCATATTATCTTCACCAATTTAAGAAGCCATATATCCATATACAATTAAGTATATTTCTAAATTTTATTTTTTCTACATTGACTTTTCAGGCTATACATACACTAATATTACACTGTTTTAGTTAGAGTGTCTTTATAATATATTATAATACCAAACAAGCCTAGTTGTCTTCCACTGCTTCTTCCCAAATCATTTATATATCAGGATTTTTCTGATTATCCTTCCTTATTTGTTATTACAGATGATCTTAATTTAAAAAATAGCTTGTCTACCTTTTGGGAAATAAAAATAACATAATTGTGTATTTATTAGAATTGTGTATGTTCTACAAAGTAACAAAAACATGATCATAGATAGGTAGAGATTAGATAGAGATTTTCTATTCAAAACATGTTAAATCTTTACATATATTCAAGTCTGTCTTTGAACCTCTCAGGAACATTTCTTCAGTTCTTTATTTACACTCCATCTATGTATCTGTCTCTAATATAAAATAGATAATATCATCCATTTTGGATTTTATTAATTTTTAAAGGTATACATGATGATTACTGATTTTGTATATTGACTTTATAAGGTACTACTTTAATAAATTATCTTATTTTTTGTAGTAATTTTCTCCATAATTTCCGCTGGGCTTTCCAGGTGTATTATCCTATCATGTGAACATAGAAACAGCATTTCCTCTTCCTTTTCTATTCTTTCTCATGATGCTGATTACTTTCTCTTTTCTAATAGCCTTGTTTAATATCTACAACACAGATGCTGGGTAGTTGGCATCTTAATCTTATTTCTGACTTTACCAGGAAAACTTCTTTTGCTCCCACATTAAGTATGATGCTGTCTTTTGGTCTATGATATGTATTTGATTATGTTAAGTACGTTTCTACGCAATCCTGTTGTACTGAGGGTTTCTAGACATAGAAGGGTGTTAATTTTCTGCATCTGTAGAAATGATCAAAAAATGTTCTTACTTCTTCTGTAAATATGATGAATAATATTAATGAATTTCTCAATATTAAACCACTTATGCATCTCTGAAATAAACCCACATGGACATTCTATAATTTTTTATAAAGGCTTTGCTTCTGATTAGCCACATTTTATTTGAGATATTTATATTGATAATCATAAATATGGTTTTATTTTGGGGGCCTTTGATTTTTGACAGATTTAAGAAATCAGTGGTATATAAAATATTTTAAATCAATTTAGAAATTTTATTACTTTTATAGTATAAATGAGTTAAAGTAGAGTTGTGTTTACTGACCTTGAAGGGTTTGTTAGATTTCATCTGTGAATCCATATAGGCCTGGTATTATTTTTGCACTTCAATTTTGTACTTCTAGTGTGGTGATTAAGCATTTCTGTGTATTCTGAGTTAAATTGTGCTCAATTTTATTCTTTCAGAAAATTTATTTTTGTAATATCTTCAAAGTAGATTCAGTATTTTATATTTTAATTTTGTATTATTTTTATTAGGTATAATTTGCATAAAATAAAATGCATTGTTTGGTAGGTTTTGACAAATGCTACAGTTTTTTTTTCTTTATTTTTTCAGTGTTCTTTAAAAAAAGTAACCTTGCAGTTGATGAGGACTGTGTCTGTGTCTTTCTTCCAGTTTCGTCTGAATACTTCTCTTTCCTTTACCTCTCAGATCCTTATCCTAGAAGTGGACTATAATTCTCACAACCTTTCCTCAGCACAGAGGTCTTGTGAAAAACAGACTATTAAAGTCAGTTCCATGGCCTCCTCCCCTAGGATATCGGCAGAACCTGTGTTGTTTTTTTCATAACCAATAAAATAGGACCAAGGTGGCAGAACTTATGTAATTATATGTACTACATGACTATGCTACCTAATGCTGTAGCACTTGTCTTACTGAGTTTTTCTTTCCTTCACTGCCTCATACACCCCCCACACAGTTTACAACTATTATCAACATGTTAGATTACCATGGTACCATTTTTTAAAATTATTTTTTCCATGTCTTTTTACTGAAGCAGAATATTCTCCAAGACTTCACATTACATTCAGTTATCATATCCTTAGCCTTCTCTGGTTTGTGAAAGTTTTTCAGATTTTCTGCGGTTTCAATAATTTTGAGGGTAATGAAGACTATTGGTCAGTTACTTTGTAGAATCTCCTTCTATTGGAACTTGTCAATGTTTTTATCATGATTAGAACAAAACATTAGGTTTTGAGACGAGGATCACAAAGGTGAAGTGACATTCTCATCACATTATATCAAGGATGCATATTGTCAACACATTACTGACTGTGGTAACTTTGATCACCTGGCCAAGGTATCACTTGCCAGGTTTCTCCACCATAAAAATGACTATTTCCCCCATTTCCATTCTCTAATATTTGAGAACAAGTCACTTATCACACCCACACTCAAGTGGGGGAAGTTAAGCCTTACCCCGCTAACGAGGGATATCCACATAAATTATTAGGAATTTTTCTCTTCAGGAGATTTGTCTTTCTCCTTCATTTACAAAATTATTTAATAATTTAACTGTCAGTGCTGACTCATGGGTATTTATTTCATACTTTGAGCCATAACCCTATACCATATTACCTATTTTGTTAGTCAAAACGTTCTGGTCACACGTATTGGGAGATTTTCCGAGTTGCCTTCTCTATCATTTTGTTTTTTAGTGCTTGCTTCCTTACTTTCCAAGTTGTCTATCATTTTATTTTCTAGTGCTTGCTCCCTTACTTTCTTGTACTACCAGATGCGCTAGGCTCATTGGTATACTCCCTGGCCCAGTCCTAGGTATAACCAGTTCTCCAAAGAACCCTAATCCTTTCTATTGGCAAATGACATTAGAAACCAAGATCCAAACACTGGACTTGCTCATTGCTAGACTGAGCGTTCTTGCTTCTATGCCCTCTCGGTGGGCAGAGCTAGGAAATATATGCATGCATATCTACTCGTGTGTATATACATATCTATAATTATTTCTGTATTTGTCCATCTGTATTCATATTAAGCTAAACAAGCATCCATACTGATATCCTTCACTGTCATCCAGTACAATGTGATTTATTGGGACTTTTTAATAAAAAGCCTCTTGCTTACCTTTACCACCTGCTCCAACAACAAGAAGCCCGACTCCCACCCTTCACCTCCATGCATGTGTGCATGTGTTTGTTCAACTCTCATTTACAGGTATAGCAGTTTTAGAATTGATAAACCATTCCCACCTAAGAAACAATTTTTGTCTTTAGTCTTACAGATCCTTTTGTCTTTAGTCTTACAGGTTTCAGTCAAAGCCATTTTCCAAAGTTACTCAAGTTAACACTCATTTTCCCAAACCCTTCAGTAATATGTGTGGTGTTAAAGTGCCAAGTTTGTGGTAATTTGTTAAACAGTGATAGAAAAATAATACCCTGTGATGCAACAATGATGTTTCAGTTGACTAGTTCTGAGATCTCACAGGTTCTAGACTATTCCATAATTATTCAAATTTCCTGCAGTTTCCTTGTTCTTCCCACACATTGGAGCTTGTGAAGGCTACCTCCTACTTCAGCTATTGCTCTAACCTGTCTACAGGGCCTCTTATTGACACTATCGGTAAATTTGTGATCTGCCAAATCTTGGTGACTTGTCTCCACTCAGTGGTATTTGGGGCTTAAGAGGTATTTTTCCACCTACATTTGCTGTTAAAGTTTTGTGGGTTTTGATTTTTTTTCTATCTTACTTGTTTCTGTGGGCTCTTAAAGAGGTACAAAAACTATATTGTCACTTCCACTACCTTTCCACATTTTAGGTTTTTTCAAAAGTATTTATTTTTGACTATTGAGTTTGCAAGGGACTTTTGTCATCATCTACAAGATGAGAAGAGGTAACTGAGGTCTTAAACAAATGCAAAGCATCACAGTTAATCATGGAGAAAGAATTAGAGCCAGGGACTCCAGAATCCTAAGACAAATACATTCAGCATACTCTTCTGCTTCTCTCATACCCTTCAGGAATGTCTTCCTATTTTTGGTGAGAGGCAGGATTTTTGCTCTCAAAATGCATCCAGTTGTTTTAGGAATAATTATCAAATATTCCAAAATGTTGAATTTTACAAGCAAAGACAAACAAATGTGGAAAATCTGAGCGTTTTATTATTCTCATGTTGTAACTTAATCATTTTTTACTACACCAATTTAATGCCTAGAACAGTATTCTCAAATGTAAAGGTGTATGGATTATTTTGAGATATTTAAAAATGTTTGATCCAGTAAGTCTGAGGTGGTACTTGAGGATCAACATTTCTAACAAACTCTCAGGTGACATTGATGTTGGTGATCCATGAACCTCACCTTGAGTGGCAAGGACCTAGAGCAATGGTCCCCAACCTTTTTGGCACTAGGGATGGGTTTTGTGGAAGACAATTTTTCCACGCACCTGGGGGACAAGGCACGGGGAGTGGTTTGGGGATAAACCAAGCACATTACATTTATAGTGTACTTTATTCTATCATTATTACATTGTAATATATAATGAAATAATTATTCAATTCACCATAACATAGAATCAGTGGGAATCCTAAGCTTGTTTTTCTGCAACTGGATGGTCCTATCTTGTATTGCTGAAAGAGAATGACAGATCATCTGGCGTTAGATTCTCCTAAGGAGCATGAAATCTAGAGCCCTCACATGCACA
Source organism: Trachypithecus francoisi (assembly GCF_009764315.1). Classification (NCBI taxonomy): domain Eukaryota; kingdom Metazoa; phylum Chordata; class Mammalia; order Primates; family Cercopithecidae; genus Trachypithecus; species Trachypithecus francoisi. The sequence continues at coordinate 31,856,681 of NW_022681472.1, forward strand.
GTTCACAATAGGATTTGCGTTCCTAGGAAAATCTAATGCTGTTGCTGATCTGACAGGAGCTGGAGCTCAGACAGTAACGAGAATGATGAGGAGTCGCTTTAAATACAGATTAAGTTTCATTCCCTGGTCCACTCCTCACCTCCTGCTGTGAGGTCTGGTTCAGGCCATGATTGGTACTGGTTCATGGTATGAGGGTTGGGGACCCCGACCTAGAAGATCCATCAATGAGTTTCAGGTAGTTGTGCATTTTCTGATGTTATGCATACATACAGAGAGAGGGAAAGAGAATGAGATAAAGAGAGATAATGTATAGTTTTCATAAAATTTAAAAGAATTTATGTACTAAAAATGTTAAGAACAGTTACCTTACAAGATAAAGTTCATATTCCTTAAGATAAATGTAAAATCCTTATAACCATTCCATTTTGTTTTTCTCCCTTTAAGAATCTCATAGTCCAGCCATGCTCAGAATTTGCCATAAAGTCCAGAATCATACGCGATTTCTGATACCTATTACTTCAAATAGAATTAGTCATATTTTATTCTCACAAGTCACCTTTTATATACTTCCTTCATTCTTTCAGCTAGCATTTACTAAAGACTTCATATATATATATATATATATATATATATACACACACACACATATATATGGTAAGTATTAAGCACATAAAAATAGGCAATAGTCTCCATTTGTGAATCTTTGAAGTAAAAAGCTATTGTAATTATTTGTTAAGGATTCTTTGCTCTAGTAGACTACTTACCCTGGAACCAAGTGTAGATTGGTTGAATAGGTGAGAAAGGAAGGAAGGAAGGAAGGAAGGAAGGAAGGAAGGAAGGAAGGAAGAAAGAAAGAAAAGAAAGAAAGGAGAGAAAGAAAGAAAGAAAGAAAGAGAAAGAAAAAGAAAGAAAGAAAGAAAGAAAGAAAGAAAGAAAGAAAAGAAGGAAGGAAGGAAGGAAAGAGAGAAAGAAGAAAGAAAAAGAAAGAAAGAAAGAAAAGAGAAGAAGGAGAAGAAGAAGAGGAGGAGGAGGAGGAGGAAAGGAAGGAAGGGGGAAGAAAGAAAGAAAGAAGGAAAGAAGGAAGGAGAAAGAAGGAAAGAAAGAGAAAGAAAGAAGAACAACAGAGAGAGGGAGGGATGGAGGAAAGGAAGAAGAAAAAGAGAAATGGAGAAAGAGAAGGAGGAAGGAAGGAAGGAAGGAAGGAAGGAAGGAAGGAAGGAAGGAAGTTGTAAAAAAGAACCAGGGTGGCAGGTGTTGAATTACAGTTGGAAAGTCTGAAGAGTTGTGCTATTTGTTAGGAAAAATACAATTTGTTGGAGTGGCATTTATCACTTTTAAGATATATAATTTAAAATAATTTTTATAAGTGAAGATTTATAATATGAGAAAGCTATATAAGAAAGTATTAATGTGTCATCAAAAGCCATCATCACATTCCATTTTTCCTTATCATATACACAAGATAATTATTAAGAAATAAAATTAACACTAATCTCTTTCCAAATTTCTGAATTAGAAGGAAGCTATCCAGTAGGATGGCAGCTACTAGGCAAGAAAACATAGGGATTTGATGTTTGAGTGGGATTGCCATGTTTTATTGATACAAATTCTCATTTGGTTTTACTAAAGGCTTCTGATCACTGGGTTTATAGGAGTGTGATATAGGGTCTACAAAGCTGGGCTTATAATTTGTAATGGGCTATTTTTATTCAGGGGAGTTGTTGCTGCTAGACATATGCCTTCATTGCTAGGGCCTTTATGCAGATGTGGGAAATGGCGGCATAGTAGGAGACACTGGAAGGAAGTTTTGCAGTTTGATCCACAAAATCGCTAACAGTGGGAAATGTCCCTGTGTTTTGATAATCTCTGTGGAATATATTCCATGGGCTGAACTAAAAATAAATAAATCCTATAGCATGTTAAACCATTGTGAGGAAGTACAGTGCGAAGTGGATTGACAAATGAGTGCAAACAATAACAACTGAAATAATTTACCAAGACCACTTACAAAATAAGTCACTAAATGCATGTACAGGCATTTGAAGTTTCATCTGGTAGAAGGGTTGTAGAGAATATTCCTTGTCCCCCTTAGTGTGTTTAACTTTCTTCTACTCATTGTATCAAGGTCTGGCCTCAGTATAGGCATGCTATTCCAGGTGAATTGAAAAGAAGTTGCATAGATACCTTGCCATTATTAATCACTGCCTCTATTGTCAAAAGCTATTTGCAGATATTTTATCTCATTCTATCTAAAAATTATTCTGATGTATTTATGGTTTGCTCTTCTTTTGTACTACAATTTGGTACATGAAAATGGTGCTCTACAAATCAGGGAGTAGTGAAAGTAATAATTTGTCCACACAAATTAGACTCTGATGTACTACTATTCTCTAATGTCTCTCATATTCGTCTTTGCATCACCAACCACTGTGGATTTTTTTCAAATGTGTAAAGAAAATTGCAGCTATTTAAAATAACCTAGAGAGGGAGAATGATAGGCAATATTCTAACTACCTTAGCCCTTTACATTTCAGCAGCCTTGTTGCCAAGGAAACCACTTGGGACTTTAGGGAAATTTGTGGATATTTAAAATGGATTGTGCCCGTACATAGATAGACACTTGTACAATTCACATTGCAGAATAAAAAGCTTCCAGCCCTGCAATATTAAGACTGGAATTTCAAGGACTGAAAATGGGAAATAACAAAATGCAAAGGTTTATTCACTTATATGCCAACACGTATGCTGTTTATAGTATTTCAGATTATTATTAGTCTAGGTTGTTAAAAAATAAGAATCTATCTAGAAGAATAAACAATGCAATATAAACCTCATAAAACTTACACTTTTATTTGCATTTGTAATTTGCTGTTTTAACATTGCATCACCATTTTGACAATTTCCAAGGTATATTGCAGTTTTTACAATCTAAGCAGAAATGCAGATAAATTCCTTGCTGGGCTCGGCTGGAAATTGACTGAATTCTATGTCAGTGCAGACATGAATCTTTACTCATAATACTGTGAGTAAAATGCAGATATTAGAAGAGAAAGAAGCTAGGCTGACATACCAAAATCCCTTGAGTGGGTTTTTCAGTTTCTGTGTGTTTGTGTCTGCCTTCTTCTTTTTATTCCTTTACAAATTTCTGCTGAAGATGGGATATTCTTAGTGAGAAAACTGACTGCAGAATAGAAAGCAGGTACACAAATGGACTTTCATATATTATTTTCACATATATTCATGGTCAATTTTTGAACTTATTCTCAGAGTCTTGCTCTCCTTAGACAGGCAGGATGACTTTTTCATACTCTCTTTACACTTCTGTCATACGGGAGATTCAGCTTCACCCCGCCAGTTCATCTTAATGAACTCGAGAGCATCCATACAAAAGGTCTGCAAAGTGCAAGTCTCTGGCCTGACAATACATATGCCTGTTTTAACAAACATTGAGCTAATGGTTGGTGACATGGGAGATCCTACCTTTGATAGTTCCAGAGTGTGAATAGTGAAAATTCATGAAGCCAGAAGTAAAAGATTGTGTAATGGTTAATTTTAATGTGCCAACTTGACTGCACCACAGGGTGCCTACATATTTAGTGAAGCATTATTCCGGTTGTGTCTGTGGGGGTGTTTCTGAGGGAGATTAGCATTTGAAGTGGTGCTCTGAGTAAAGCAGATTGCCCTCCCGATGTGGATGGGCATCATCACTCAGCTGAAAGCCTCTGTAGAACAAAAAGCAAAGTAAGGGAGCGTTTACTCACCCTATCTGATTTTCTTCAAGCTTGGACATTGGTCTTCCCTTGTCTTCAGACTCACACTTGGAGTATAACTTATATCATTAACTTTCTCAAGTTTCTACTGTCTTCAGATCTTGAGACTACTCAGCCTCTGTAATTTCATGAGGCAATGTCATATAATAAATTTCTTTACAAGCATATATATTATGTGTTTATATTTACATGTTTAATATTTATGCATATATAATACTGCATATATGTTTATATATTTTAACATTGTTTATAAAAATATATTTCCCTTTGGTTCTGTGTCTTCTGGGGAGCCCAGACTAAGACATATGTGTAACTTAATAATATACAGTTTCTATATCTTTTAATAATTCAACATTATGAGGTGTTACAATTTCAGTCAAGTTCATTCATGGACATGTGTTCTCAGCAAAAGATAAACATTTATATAAACATAACTTTTAGATACTAGCTGAAGATTCATAATGAATGCAGTGTGCTAACTTATCCTATTCTAAATGTCTTCTAAAATTATTTAAATGACAGAAAAATAAGAGATATCATGCATCAGGATCCAGAATTAATAGAAAGTATACTTTACCTAAAAATAACACGGAAGAATTTCCGTTGGATATTTTCTAGATAGGTTCAAATGAAAATTTTAAAATAACAACAACAACAACCAAAGTAAAAGCAGAAAGACACGAGAGAAATATTTGGATGCAGCAAATGAACCTGACTGCTAGAGGCAGGAGCTAGAAAAAGGGGTAATCAGAGAATATTTGCCTTGGAATCCCTTTCTCCAGTAAGAATAAGAATATTAAAAAGTAATTCATAGAAAATTCCAGAAGCATCTCCAAGTAGAAAAGACAGTGGGCATCAACAGCTGCTTTCTCCTCACTCAGCATAACTGGGCTTTTCTCTGGAACAGCAGGCCTGTGGCCAGCTATGTTGGGCACTGATACCAATTAGACTTTGAGGATAAAAGGTTAATATATGCACTTGATTTTGGACATATTGGTTATTGATAATCATCCCACCATTTGTGTGCAGGTAGAGAGGAAAAAATCATAGCACGTAGCCTATAAAGAGTACACACAGTAAGATAAGGTGAGCTCAGCCCCTCAGAATCAGAGGAAAAAACCTACTTAAAAAGTTTTTCCAAACCTGCAGAATAAAGAAGTAGATTTTAAAAAGTGCCTGCTTTGTCTTGCAGTAAAAAGAAAAGAATTGAACACCATGAAACAAGAGATGAAAGATGAGAGGATAAGACAACAGACTGAGATATAAAATGGAGCTAGCTGGGAGCCAGACAGAAGGGCAAAAGGAGCTGAACGAGATAAGGAAAAAATGAAAGGAAACTCAAGATACAATAACTAATTTTAAAACTGCTTTGAAAGCAGTAAAGAGAAGAATCCATACTGTAAAAACTGAATCAGTGATGTGAAAGCTGAACTTTTGGGCCTTTTTTTATTATTATTAAGTAATAAATTGCTCAGAGTTAGACTACATTTTCAAAAAATTAAAAACATACAATTAGCCTTAGAAAAAATGAACAAATGGGAATTATGGCAGAAACTGATACATTTTTATATAAATAAACAAATTTTTAAATAACCACTTTATTAAAACTGTAGGAAAGCACAATGTAGCTGAGAAGCCTGTAAGTAATATAGTTAAGTGAAAAAAGAGACAAAGAAAAATACATAAGATACGTAAATTTAAAAAGGCTAAAAATAAGCAAGGCAAAATAAACAGAAATATGGAAACATAAGAAAGAAATGCCTATGCTAATACTTTTTAAAAGCTTAGTGAAATACAGCGTTCTAAGAATATATAAATTAACAAAAATGATCTCCCAATGCTTAGTGGTTTAATGGAATAATAATAAAACATATTTCATAATTGATATTCCAGATTTCCCAAGGAAAGTTTTCAGATTCATTTGGTATTTTACTTTCTTCTAAATCCACAAGAAACAAAAAATTGTCTCCTAGAAATGGTTTCAGGGCATAGAAAAATAAGAAAATTTTGTTAATTTGTTTTTAGAAGATAATATAACCCATTAGCAAAAACAGGCAGAAAAACCTAAAGATAGAACTCATTTAAGAATATTCATAATGAAAAACCAGCAAAGCAAATCCAGAGTGTTATTAGTCAAGTAACAAAAATATAACCAAGTAGGGTCTAGTATAGTTAGATAATGAGGAAACAACATAAAAAACTCTATTAATATGTAGTAATATTAGAGAAACAAAGAATAAAAATGGCATCATCATCATAGGTGCTGAAAAGACATTTGATAATAATAGTTAATATTTATTCAGAATAAAAGTAGTATTTGCCAACAGAAAAACAGAGTCTCTTAATAATCCAAAAACACTGCATAAAACTCTTAGTACAGCAGTGATGTCATCTCCCTAAAATGAACTACAGATTCAGTTCAATCTCAGTTTAAATCTTAGCAGGTATGAAAGTGTGTGTGTGCATGTGTGTGTGTGTGTGTGTTATATAAATCAACAAGCTTATTATAAGATGTATATGAACAAGCCAAGAATATAGCAAGTCAATATGGAAGAACAATGTGGATTTTTCATTAATTAATAATCTACACTTAAAAAAAAAGACAGTGGAGTGTTTGCACAAATATAGATACATAGAATAAAAAAACAGAACAGAGTCCAGAAAGTAGATTAAGAGTGGTAGAAGTCAGAAAGAAGTGAGAGAGTGTTTAGAGTGTTTTAGGCCATTACAAGGAATTTGCTTTTACTCTGAATAAGATGAGAAGCCATTGGAGTACATTGAACATAATGATAAAATCATATGTATATATACATACATATATATACACACACACACATATATATATCTGAGACGGAGTCTTGCTCCATCACCACACAACAGTGCAGTGATGCTATCTCGGCAAACTGCAACCTCCACCTCCCAGGTTCAAGAGATTCTCCTGCCTCAGCCTCCCGAATAACTAGGACTACAGACACACGCCACCACCCTCAGCTAATTTTTGTATTTTTAGTAAAGACAGGGTTTCACTCTGTTGGCCAGGTGGTCTCAATCTCTTGACCTTGTGATCTGCCCACCTCAGCCTCCCAAAGTGCTGGGATTACAGGCGTGAACCACCACACCCAGCGCTTATTTATATTTTTAAATGATCACTCTGGTAGTTGTGTTAAGAACAGATAGTACCAGGGCAAAGACGAGAGCTGGGAGAACAGTAAGAAATCGACTGCAGTTATTCATTTAAGAGAGAATGATGGCGAGAAGTGGTTGGATTCTGCATATATTGCAAAAGTGAAGTAAGAAGACTGCGGCTAATGGAATGTAAGGTATAAAGGAAAGAGCAGGATTAAGAACTAGCTCTAGAGTTTTGGCTTAATAACAACTAGAAGGATGATAGTGCTATTTAGTGAGTCTGAGGCAAATTAAGAGGACTAAATTTGAGAACCAAAAGTCAAAATTTCTATTTTACATCTTCTCTGTTGAGATCTCATTAGTCCTCAGGCAGAAACCCACAAATCTGGAAGGTCAAGATGAGAGTTCAGGCGAATGAAATGATCAAGAGTATAAATTAAGAAGAGATAGAGTTTGAGGGCTGAGTCCTGATAAAAGAGACAGATTCAGGAAAGTGACACCAAACATGTGACACGGGAAGTAAACTGTAGAGTTTACTTAAAAAAACACGGTGAACAGAAGCAAAGTAAAGAAACTTTCTTAAGAAGAAGAAAGAGATCAAACTGTCAAGTCCTGCTCGGGTTAAACTATGTGAGCCCAGCAAGATGAATATTAGATCTGGCAAGTGGATATCATTGTTGACCTAGAAAAGAAAAGTTTCGGTAGCGCAATGAGGATGGAATTCTGATGAAAACATGTAAAAGAGAGAATGCGACACTTCCATTTCTAGTCATATGGTTGACTAGATTTTGCAGGAAAAAAAATATTTTCTAGAGCAGAACACATAAAAGACTGCCTAAAATATAAGAAACATCTCTTTCAAAGCACGGCTGAGCTATCAGTAAAGTAAGAGAAACAACTAAAATGAGAAACAATAAAGACTTGTCATTGCAAAAGAGTATACTCCAAAGACCCTGCTCAACTCTCAAAGCCTAAATCTGATTTTAATGACCAATAAGCATTAGGAGACAGAAGACAAATTTTTGGCCTATTCAAGTTGGAAGTCAAGATAGAGACCAAGTATAAAGCTAGGATACTTTTAGTGGATACAGTAGTAAAACATTCACTTCAAAGACAAAGAGTTGATTATTTTGGTCTTTGTCATAGCTAAGAGGGCTGATGGAGAAAGAAACTTATGAGAATTCCTAAACAAACCCCAGTGTTTATGTGACCCGAGGACCAGAATGTACATCCCCTTTGGAGCTCAAGCCAAAATTTAGTGTAATGTGGTCACAGGCTTGGAGTGTCACCAATCACCTAGCAAAAGCAAAGTCAAATTCTCACTTGAAGAGTGTATTTTAATTTACACCATCTGAGAATCTGAACAGATTAAAGGTAGCATGAGTGCACTTTCTCTTTCTCTCTCACTCTCTCACATACACACACACACACAGACAGACAGACACACACACACACACACACACACACACCACTCCTCACAGGAAATCAAGCCATCAAGAACAAAAGTCAGCAGAAACAACAACCAGCAGAAACAAGGCCCATGAAAATTGCATATTTTGTTATGATCACATTCATAATGTAAAATGAACATTTGTCAAATACTTTAAAAATAAAAGAAGGAATTGAAAAGTAAGTAAAGTACAAGATATTACCAAGAGCAACCTGGATGTTTTTTAAAAAGAACTAAGTAGAGCATCTGGAAAAAATATAATAATTGAAATTAAAAACCAAGTTTTTACATAGAAAACAAATTAGACACACTTTAGGAGATTGTGGTAGTCAGTTTTATGTGTCAACTTGGCTAGTCATCCCCAATTATTTAATCAAGGTATGTTGTTGGGAAGGTATTCTGCAGATGGGACAACAGTCTATAATCAGTTGCCATGAAGTAACAGGGATTTTTTATGTCAACTTGGCTAGTTTTATGTGTCAACTTGGCTAGTCATCCCCAGTTATTCAATCAAGTACCAATCTAGGTGTGTTGTTACCAAGGTATTTTGTAAATGTGACTGAAGTCTACAATCTGTTGCCATGAAGTAATGGAGATTTTTCTGGACAATCTGGATGCACCTGAGTAAGTCACATGAAAGATTTTAAGAGCAGATCTGAGGTTTCCTTGAAGGAAAATAAGTTCTGCTGTGGGACAGAAACTGTAGCATATGACTGGAATTTCAACCTGATCTTCCTAACAGCCTGTCCTGTGTATTTGAACTTTCCTTGCTAGCCCCAGTATCTCATAAACCAACTCTCTGCAACAAGTCTCTTAACATGTATCTCCTACTCGTTCTGTTTCTTTGGTTGTACCATGTGACTGACAGAGAGGTGATTAATGAACTGAGAAAAGATTTGAAACCTCCCGAATGTAACACAAATATGGAAATGTTGAAAGATAAGAGATATAAAGGATAGAAAGTAAAATCCAATATACATTTTTGTTATATTCAGAAGAGAACAATAAAGAGAATAGTCAAATAAAATATAGAAATAACTATTACCTGTATTTTTACCCTAATTGATAAAAGATACCATGAAGGTTAATTTTATGTGTCAGCTTGGCTGGGCTATCATGTCCAAATGTTCTCTCAAACACCAATCTAGATGTTACCATGAAGGTATTTTTTGGATGTGCTTAGTATTTAACTCAGTATACTTGGAGCAAAGCAGGTTACTGTCTGAAATGTGGGTGAGCTGCATCCAATCAATAGAAAAGCATCACAGAAGAAACTGAGGACCACTGTGGAAGTGGAATTCTGCTTCCTGACTGCCTTTGGACTGCAGCTTCAATGACAAGAGTTCCCTGGGTCTCCAGCCTGCCAGCCTGCCCTACAGAATTTAGACTTTCCATTCCCCAACATTGTGTGGGGCAATTGCTTAAAATAAATCTCTCTCTAAATCTCTCTCTCTGCATTCACACACACACACACAGAGACATACACTCGCTCTTACACATTTCACTAAATGTCTTCTCTGGAGAACCCTGACTAATATAGATATTAACATTTAGATTAAAGAAGCTAAAAATTCCGAGATAAAATGATATTCACATTTTAGTGAATCTACAAATCTCCAAAGGCAAAAAAATAACATTTCAAAAGTAGTCAGAAAAAAATTACCTACAAATGAACATTAATTAGAGTGACAGTGGAATTCTCAAGGCAAAAATGGGGGAAATAAAAAAGGGAAAATATTTAAGAAAATAAAATTAATAAATACGTTAAATGTCTTGAAAGTCTCATAAAAACAGCAGTAAACACAGTATTATATAACTTCAAAAATTTTATTTTAAGGAAAAGGTGAAATGATTATCAAAGGGGAAAAAAACAGAACAAATTCATTGAGAACAGATATTTGCTAAAAGAAAAATCTAATGGATACACTTCAGAAAAAGAAAATTGGTCCTCAAAGGAAATCTGTAAAAACATTAGAAGGAAGGGTGAGAAAAAATAAATTATAAACTCTCTGATGAGCCCAAATTATATGGCTGATTAAATGATAATGATTATGCCTAATGTGTAAGCTTAAATAATGATGATAGAATCTTGACAACCATAGCAAACAATTCAGAAGAGATTTAGTAAGAGCAAAACATTTTTTCAGAAGGAGAGTAAAGATATTGATGAAATTATATTAATTTAAATATACATGCTAAACATTCTAAGAAGAAAGTAGATGAAAGCATGTAAATTTCTAACAGGTAAGGAAAAGACAAAGAGGAAGTAAAAAAGAAAGGAGGAAGAAAGAGACGGAGGAAGAAGGAGAGGAAGTAGAAAAAGCAGAAAGCACAAGATAAGATAGATGGGGGAAATAAATCTAGACATATATAACAGTAATCACAATCCATTTAAAGGAACAAAAAGCTTCAAACGAAAAATTAGAAAGTAAATCAAACTGAACAATGTAGTGTGTATGAGAAACGTACTTTAAAAATAAAGACTCAGAAAAGAGGAAAACTAGAAGTCTGGGTATGATTAGGAGATCAAAGTACCTAGTAATTTGAATTGGGGAAGTTTAATATAAAGAAAACTAAACTTATGATAAAGCTGTAACTATACAAATGTAATGAGAACTCTAAAGGGTATTGTGTTAGTCAGGGTTCTCCAGAGAAGCAGAAAGAATAGGATATACACAGATACATAGTAACAGATTTATCATAAAGTGTTGGCTCAAGAGCCTGTGGAGGCTAGGAAGTCCCACAATCTGCTCTCAGCAAGCTGGAGAGCCAGGAAAGCCAGTGGTGCAATTTCAGTTGAATTCTGAATGTCCAAGGACTGGGGGTCAATGGTGCAAGTCCCAGTCCAAGTCTGAAGGCCCGAGAACCAGTTGTGCTGCTATCTGAGGGCAGAAGACGGACGCTCCAGCTCAAGCAGAGTGAATTCACCTTTCCGTCACATTTTTGTCTTATGTGGATCCTCAGTGGATTGACTGGTGCTCACCCACACAGCGAGGGCAGATCTTCTTTACACAGTCTACTCCTTCAAATGCTAATCTCTTCTAGAAACACCCTCCCAGACATCCCCAGTATTTATTTATTTATTTATTATTATTTTTTAAATTTTTATTTATTTTTTTTTTACCACTTACGTGGGCATCCCTTAGCCCAGTCAGGTTGACACATAAAATTAAACATCGCAGGTACCTTAGGGCAGAGGAACACCCAAGAATGGACTAACTTGGAGCATCTCAGGGCTGGATGGCAGATGTCATTGAAGAAGGTGCGGTTGCATCCTCATGGATGGTGCAGTTTTTTGTTCCTGATTCACTGGGTAAGCAGAGAAAAATCCTCCAGGTGCAGGCGAGTTGAGCTGTTAGGTTGGTATGCACCAGGAGTAAGGACATTGAGAGCCCACTATCTGGGAGTACAAAGTTTATATTAGGAGCAACACAGGAAAACAATCCTCTGAAATGTAGGCAAGCCAAGGCTAGTGAACATCAAGCTTATGATTTTCTGTTTCACTTATCCCTAAACACTAATGGAGTACAGGCAGTGAGACATTGTCAGAAGATGCAGTAGTGAGTGTGTGGCATGTCCTTACTCTCATGGGGTCAAATGTAATATTTGGTCCTCTGCAGAAGTAACAGTATATTATTATTTATGTGTATATTTATTTATTTTGGAGAGAAGGTTTCACTCTGACACCCAGACTGGAATGCTGTGGCATGATCATAGCTCACTGCAGCCTTAATCTACTCAAGTGATCCTCTCACCTCCCGCCTCCCGAGTAGCTGGGAGGTGTGCACCACCATGCCTCACTGTTCTTCATTTTGTAGTTGACACAGGATCTCACTGTGTTACAAAGGCTGGTCTCAAACTCACGACCTCAAAAGATTCTCTTGCCTGGGCTTCGCAAAGTGATAGGATCACAGGTATGAGCCACTGTGCCCAGTCAAGAACAGTACACTACACTCCAGAAATAACACTAAACCACATTAAAGACAAAGAAATAAATTATCCTTTAGCTTTGATCTTATCTAATTTAACATCACAATTTACTTTACATGGAATAAATTTTCTCCCTTTAAACACCTCTGCTTTTTTTCTGTGAATGATCTCCAACATTTTTTGTATGACTTTTGCGCAGTGAACATAACAGAACACATAATGAAAAGAACATTAACATTTTTATCTGACTCATTCTCGTAAGATTCGTCTTTTGATGTGTTTAAAGCAGGTTAACCTTCATGTCCAACCAGTCCTTGCCAATCTGCATTTGTTCTGGAGTTTGTTTCAAATTACTTTTCCCCTGTTTTATTTCTTCCTGCTTATATCTTAATTGGAGAATTCTTGTTTTCTACAATATAATTGAAATACTAAGTAAATCATTTTTTAACGACATTTGATGTCAGAGGACACTCAAATTAATATTCATGTTAGCCCAAGTTTTTCCTAAGCCATTTTTTTTGGTGTTGGCCTCCAAGTTATGTTTATGAATCATCTAAGAACTGAAGGGAACATGCTCCAGAGGTGTCCTTGTTAATCAGAATGTCAATGATATAGAATTGAGAACCTCCTTAAAATCATATACACATATATATCTTATATGCCCTTTGGCCTATGTAACCTGTCTGTGAGATATATTCTTTGCAAATATATGTGTTGTACCTGAGACTTTTGTAGAAGATCACTAGATTGATTGCTGATTATTCTATTATCTTCACAGTTTTTCACACTGAACTACTCTACTTTGCAGAATCAACTTTTCTTTCTTTTTCTAAAAATGGGAACAGCATTATCTTCTCTAATTCTCCCGTGAGTTATCAAAGGAACAGATTTTTATTATCTCCCGTCTTCTACGTAATTTTTTGATTAAAGCCTAGTGTAGATGTCTGACTTTCTCCACGTCACTGCATTTGGTTCTTATCTGGCACATTTGATTCAGAAACTTTTTTTTTTTTTTGAAACAAATCAGGTAATAAAAGGAGCAACCGGATATTGAGTACCTAAATGCTAGGTGCTAAAAAGTATACCACATGATTGCATAAATTAAATTTAATCCTCTTGGCATTGTATCAAGGTATTAATTATTCTCATTTTATAAATGAGGAAATTGGTGCACATAAAGGTTAAGAGGCATGTAACAGAATGACAATCTCATATAGTCCCTGTTTCAGTCTGTTCATTTGACTGTTACTAAATTTTTTCACACCTTTTTTTCATCACTTTTCCAAAAAATACATGAGGAATCCTTAAAATTTTTGCCATAAATCTTACGCTGATCATATGATTAATATAAGTATAATATCATATATAAACATATATAAATATATATCAAAAACCCATAATACTTTTATTCTTAAATTCAAAACACTTAAATATTCTTTAGAATCTATTTACTATTGCTTTAGACTATCTCAGGGAACAATATTGTGTTTACCTTTGAGAATGTTTGTCATACGGGTTTTCAGAATATGGTAGACATATCTTGAGTAAATGTGATTCACCAGAAGGTTCTCATCTTGTCTCCAACACTTTTTCCTCGACTGATCGGGCTGAGTCACCTGCATTATCTCTGAGACTCAGTTTTTTCATCGACCAATGAGAGAAGATTGACTTGAGAATCTGAAGCCTATTTCAACTCAAAAGTTCAGTGTTGTTTTGCACTTTCTTCACTGAGATCAGTGAGCTTTTTTTATTATAGCCATAAAAGGTGATTGAGATGGGGTTGGCCTAGTCCATCCAAACCATTGCATGTGTAGGTATATGTAGATACAGCCAGGTGGAGAAGGAACTAATAACTGACAGCAACACAGGACATTTATGTGGATCTTTGTTTTCACACAGCATGTGGGCAAGTGGAGAAGTTGTAGTTTTTATTTGATCAATCCAGAGCACAGCTATGTGTGTGCTCTCATTGGTCTACTTAAAATTCTCTTATGTTTTTGTCCAAAAATGACCTGTTCTATTTCACATATGAAAGCTTCACATTAAAAGAATATGAGGTAGCAAATATCTTTACTGAAGCGCTGTTGGCAGCTGAAATCACTGACAACTTCCTGCCTGTGATTCATAATCTATATTGGTGCCTTTGAGACAGCAGGCTATTGATTTTTCCCTGTCTATAATCCAAGACCATATACAGAGCTTGTTAGACATCTGTGGGAATATAAACTGAGTTTTGATGCAAGTTAGGAAGGTTCTCTTAGCAGTGCACTTAGTTTTTGTCTTAGAAAAATCTTTACACAACCTTAATCTTGGTGAACTTTTTAATAACAAATAATCTAATATAAACCAGATCACAGGCTTTGAAACAGAGAATAGTGTCAATGTTTTGTTGTGGTTTGTTTGTTTGTTTGTTTGTTTTGGGGGGGTGTGGTTGCTTTGTTCCCTGAGTTTAAATAAAGTTACTTTCTCCAGTAGTTAGCAAACTATCTATTAAATAATGATCAAGGCTTTTTCTCTTTGTTATACCTAAGGATACTTTTTATTTGATGAGACTAACTAGGATAGATTTCAAGTGATACAGGGAGATAACTGAAGGGCACAGATATAAATTAAACTATTACAAGTCATACGTTATTACCTATAGAAATGTTTCTGAAAAAACTGAGTAGGAGTTATCCATATCAAAAGGCTTCTTGGGTCTGCAAAATTTAACTTTTTCTAAATCATTGCCTAACTGTCTGACCAAGAAATGCAATTTTTTGGCCAGGCGCGGTGGCTCAAGCCTGTAATCCCAGCACTTTGGGAGGGCGAGACGGGTAGATCACGAGGTCAGAAGATCGAGACCATCTTGGCTAACACGGTGAAACCCCATCTCTACTAAAAACACAAAACCCTAGAAGAAAATCTAGGTAGTACCATTCAGGACATAGGCATGGGCAAGGACTTCATGTCTAAAACACCAAAAGCAACGGCAGCAAAAGCAAAAATTGACACATGGGATCTAATTAAACTAAAGAGCTTTTGCACAGCTAAAGAAACTACCATCAGAGTGAACAGGCAACCTACAGAATGGGAAAAAATTTTTGCAACCTACTCATCTGACAAAGGGCTAATATCCAGAATCTACAAAGAACTCAAACAAATATACAAGAAAAAAACAAACAACCCCATCAAAAAGTGGGCAAAGGATATGAACAGACATTTCTCAAAAGAAGACATCCATACAGCCAACAGACACATGAAAAAATGCTCATCATCACTCGCCATCAGAGAAATGCAAATCAAAACCACAATGAGATACCATCTCACACCAGTTAGAATGGCAATCATTAAGAAGTCAGGAAACAACAGGTGTTGGAGAGGATGTGGAGAAATAGGAACACTTTTACACTGTTGGTGGGATTGTAAACTAGTTCAACCATTATGGAAAACAGTATGGCGATTCCTCAAGGATCTAGAACTAGATGTACCATATGACCCAGCCATCCCACTACTGGGTATATACCCAAAGGATTATAAATTACTCTACTACAAAGACACATGCACACGTATGTTTATTGCGGCACTATTCACAATAGCAAAGACTTGGAATCAACCCAAATGTCCATCTGTGACAGACTGGATTAAGAAAATGTGGCACATATACACCATGGAATACTATGCAGCCATCAAAAAGGATGAGTTTGCATCCTTTGTAGGGACATGGATGCAGCTGGAAACCATCATTCTTAGCAAACTATCACAAGAAGAGAAAACCAAACACCGCATGTTCTCACTCATAGGTGGGAACTGAACAATGAGATCACTTGGACTCGGGAAGGGGAACATCACACACTGGGGCCTATCATGGGGAGGGGGGAGGAGGGAGGGATTGCATTGGGGAGTTATACATGATATAAACGTCATGCACATGTACCCTAGAACTTAAAGTATAATAAAAAAAAAAAAAAAAAAAAAACACAAAAAAATTAGCCGGGTGTGGTGGCGGGCACTTGTAGTCCCAGCTACTCGAGAGGCTGAGGCAGGAGAATGGCTGAACTCAGGAGGCGGAGCTTGTAGTGAGCCAAGATGGTGCCACAGCACTCCAGCCTGGGCTACAGAGCATGACTCTGTCTCAAAAAATATTGATTCTACTCATCCAGGAGCATGGGCTGTATTTACATATGTTTGTGTCATCTACGATTTCTTTCAGCAGTGTTTTCTAGTTTTCCTTCTAGAGGTCTTTCATCTCCTTGGTTAGGTATATTCTTTAGTATTTTAATTTTTTTGTAGCTATTATAAAAGGGGTTGAGTTCTTGATTTTATTCTCTGCCTGGTTGCAGTTGGTGTTTGGAAGAACTACTGATTTGTGTACATTAATGTTGTGTCCAGAAACTTTGCTGAACACTTTTATCAGTTCCAGGAACTTTCTGAAGGAGTCTTTATGGTTTTCAAGGTAAACGATCATATTGTCAGCAAACAGAGACAGTTTGACTTCCTCTTTACTGATTTGGATGCCCTTTATTTCCTTCTTTTATCCGATTGTTCTGGCTAGGACTTCAAGTAGTAAGTTGAAGATGAGTGGTGAGAGTGTGGGCATCCTTTTCTTGTTCCAATTCTCAGAGGAAATGCTTTCAGCTTTTCCCCATTCAGTATTATGTTGGCTGTGAGTTTGTCATAGATGGCTTTTATTACATTGAAGTATGTCCCTTGTATGCTGATTTTGCTGAGAGTTTTAATCATAAAGTGATGCTGGATTTTGTTGAATGCTTTTTCTGCATCCATTGAAATTATATAACTTTTGTTTTCAATTCTGTTAATGTGGTATATCACATTTATTGACTTGCTTATGTCAAACCATCCCTGCATCCCTGGTATGAAACCAATTTGATCATGGTAGACGATCTTTTTGATATGTTGTCAGATTTGGTTAGCTAGTATTTTGCTAAGGATTTTAGTATCTATGTTCATCAGGAATATTGGTCTGTAGTTTTCTTTTTTGGTTATGTCTTTTCCTGGTTTGGGTCATTAGGGTGATGCTGATTTCATAGAACAAATTAGGGAGGGTTCCCTCTTTATCTTGTGGAAGAGTGTCAAAAGGATTGGTACCAATTATTCTTTGAATGTCTGGTAGAATTCTGCTGTGTCCGTCTGATCCTGGACTTTCTTTGTTGGAAATTTTTAAATTACCGTTTCATTCTTGCCGCATGTTATTGATCTGTTCAGGGTATCTGATTATTCCTGACTTAAACTAGGAGGGTTGTAGTTTTCCAGGAATTTATCCATCTCTTCTAGGTTTTCTAGTTTATGTGCATAAAGGTGTTCATAGTAGCCTTGAATGATCTCTTGTATTTCAGTGGTGTCAGTTGTAATATCTCCTGTTTTGTTTCTTAATAAGTCTATTTGGATTTTCTCTCTTCTTTCCATGGTCAGTCTTGCTAATGGTCTATCAGTTTTATTTATCTTTTCAAAGAGCCAGCTTTTTGTTTCATTTATCCTTTGTGTTTTGTTGTTGTTGTTGTTATTGTTGTTGTTTGTTTGTTTCAATTTCATTTAGTTCTGCTCTGATCTTGGTTATTTCCTTTCTTCTGCTTGGTTTAGGATTGGTTTATTCTTGTTTCTCTACTTCCTTGAGGTGTGAACTTGGAATGTTAGTTTGTGCTCTTTCAGTCTTTTCCATGTAGGCGTTTAAGGCTATGAACTTTCCTCTTAGCACTGCCTTTGCTGTATCCCAGAGGTTTTGATAGGTTGTATAATTATTATTGTTAAGTTCGAATAATTTTTTTAATTTCCATCTTGATTTCATTTTTGACCCAATGCTCATTCAGTTCCAGGTTATTTAATTTCCATATATTTGCATGGTTTTGACAGTTCCTTTTGGAGTTCATTTCCAGTCTTATTCCACTGTGGTCTGAGAGAGTGTCTGATATAATTTCAGTTTTCTTAAATTTATTGAGCCTCGTTTATGGCCTATCATATGGTCTACCATGGAGAACATTCCATGCACTGTTGCATAGAATGTGTATTATGTGGTTGTTGCATGAAATGTTCTGTATTTATCTGTTAAGTCCATTTGTTCCAGGGTATAGTTTAAATCCATTGTTTCTTTCTTGACTTCCTGTCTTGATGGCCTGACTAGTGTTGTCAGTGGAGTATTGAAGTCCCCCACTATTACTGAGTTGCTGTCTATCTCATTTCTTAGGTCTATTGAGGTAATTGTTTTATAAATTTGGAGCTCCAGTGTTAGGTGCATATATGTCTAGGATTGTGATATTTGCTTGTTGGATAAGGCTTTTTACCATTATATAATGTCCCTCTTGCCTCTTTTAACTGCTACTGCTTTAAAGTTTGTTTTGTCTGATATAAGAATAGCTACCCTTCCTCATTTTTGGTATCCATTTTCATGAAATGCCTTTTTCTACCCTGGTACTTTAAGTTTATTTGTGTCCTTATGTGTTAGATGAGTCTCCTGAAAGCAGCAGATAGTTGGTTGGTGAATTCTTATCCACTCTGCAGTTCTGTATCTTTTAAGTGGAGCATTTAGGCAATTTACAATCAATGTTAATATTGAGATGTGAGGTACCATTACATTCATCATGCTATTTGTTGCCTATGTACCTTGTTATTTTTGTTTTTGTTTTTTAAATTGTATTTTTGTTTTATAGATCCTGTGTGATTTACACTTTAAAGAGGTTCTGTTTGATGTGTTTCCAGAATTTGTTTCAAGATTTAGAGCTCTTTTTAGCAGTTCTTGTGGTGGTGGCTTGGTAGTGGCGAATTCTCTCATCATTTGTTTATCTGAAAGAGATTATCTTTCCTTCATATATGATGGGCTACAAAATTATTGGCTGATAATTGTTTGGTTTGAGGAGGCTGAAGATTGGGCCCCAATCCCGTCTAGCTTGTAGGGTTACTGCTGAGAAATCTGCTGTCAATCTGATAGGTTTTCCTTCATAGATTACCTGGTGCTTTAGCCTCACAGCTCTTAAGGTTCTTTCCTTCATCTGAACTTTAGATAAGCTGATGACAATGTGCCTAGGCAATGATCTTTTGGCGATGAATTTCCCAGGTGTTCTTTGTGCTTCTTGTATTTGTATGTCTAGGTGTCTAGCAAGGCTGGAGAAGTTTTCCTCAATTGTTCCCCCAAATATGTTTCAAAAACTTTTAGATTTCTCTTCTTCCTCAGCAACCCCAATTATTCTTAGGTTTGGTTGTTTAACATAATCCCAGACTACTTGGAGGCTTTGTTCATATTTTCTTATTCTTCTTTCTTTGTCTTTGTTGAATTGGGTTAATTAGAAGATCTTGTCTTCAAGCTCTGAATTTCTTTCTTCTGCTTGTTCAATTCTATTGCTGAGACTTTCCAGAGAATTTTGCATTTCTGTAAATGTGTCCAATGTTTCCTGAAATTTTGTTTTTTCTTTGTGCTATCTATTTCCTTGAATATTTCTCCCTTTACTTCTTGTATTATTTCTTTGAATTTCCCTGCATTTGACTTTGTCATTCTCTGGTGCTTCCCTGATTAGCTTAATAACTAACCTCCTGAATTCTTTTTCAGGTAAATCAAGGATTTCTTCTTGGTTTGGCCCCCTAGTGAGCTAATGTGATTTTTAGGGGGTGTTGAAGAGCCTTGTGTTGTCATATTACCAGAGTTGGGTTTTCTGGTTCCTTCTTATTTGGGTAGGTTCTGTCAGAGGGAATGTTTAGGGATGAAAGTTATTGTTCAGATTCTTTGGTCCCATGAGGTATTCCTTTCATATAGTGCTCTCTCCCTTTTCCTATGGATGTGGTTTCCTGAAAGCTGAGCTGCAGTGATTGTTATCTCTCTTCTGGGTCTAGCCACCCAGCAAGTTTACCAGGCTCTGGGCTTGTACTGGGGGTTGTCTGCACAGAGTGCTGTGATGTGAACCATCTATGAGTCTCTTAGCCATGGATACCAGCACATTTACCAGGTCCTGCAGAAGCAGTCTGTTTACTTCAGAGGGTCTCTGGGTCCTCTTGGGATTCCTGTTTTGTTCTTGCAGTCGTTCTGGAGCTAAAATTCATGATATGAGCCTCTGTGCACTGTTCTGTCAGTCTGGGTTGGAGCTGCAATCTAGTCCTGCCTCTTGTCAGCCATGATGATCTATTCTAGATTCTAGAGGCTGCCCACATTCCTTGGCTTGTAGAATTTTTGAAACCAGCAAAAGCCAGTGAAGTCTTTCTCACATTGCATCACTGTGATTCTAGGATATGGTTTTTAATAAAACCTCAAAAATTAAAAATTAACAGGAGTAAGTGTATTAAACCTTCTCAAAATTAATGACTTTAATTGAATAACTTGTAATATAGATAAATTCTAAAAATCAGCAAAAAAACTCCAAAGAAGTAGTTAATACAATGTGTAAAGTTACAGGAATTAATATATAAAATATCCATGGTACTTCTCCAAATCATCAAGAAAATTACATGAAGCCCATTAAAAACTATGGTCAAACAGGTAAATTCTAAATGGACAGCTTTCTTATGAATGAAGAAGTGAACAACTTTTCTAGTAACCAGAGGAAGGAGGATGGAGCTAGGGAATACCAGTGACATTACAAATTTTAGCTATCAGGTTTGAAGAAACAAAGACAAACCTTATGAAGGGCTATTGAAAACCTGAACTAGTAAGAGCCCTCAAAATCTGGTGGTTGGAGTACAAATTGGCACAGAAATTTTGAAGAAGAGTCTTCCAGTATTTCATAAAAGTCAGTATTTTTTACATCCTAAACCTAGCTAAACCTATGCTAGGTATATATCCACAAAAATGTTCACATAAGTACGTATAAGGATGTGTTTTACGGTGACTGGATTTAGTAACAAGAATTTGGAGATCACTTGGTTGGCTAAATAAAATTTAAAATGTGCATATAATAGAATAATTTTCAGCAATCAGAGTTAATGAACTATTCTCAAATGTAGTGCTGTGGATACCTTGCAGAAACATAGTATTAAATGGGAAGTTAGATTAAAATTACTTCAAAACTCTACTTCCATACATTTAAACACTCAGCTAAACAATATAATTTACAAGGATACATACAAACCTAAATAAATGCTTGGGTAGGTGTCTATGGGGTAAAGGGGATGGGAGTAGAGATAAGGGATTAAGAAGAAATAATAAAACAGATAAAAAGTATGGCTTTGGATTAACAAAATGACAGTGTTTTACAAACTTAGAATACGGTTAATTCAAATCTACACATCTAAGTTGTAGAAAGTAAAATAAAGTAAGTGAAATGAGAGAAAAAGTTGAGAAATTTCATGATTGAAGAAAAACATATAAAGGACTTAACATAATAGACATTGAAGATAAAAAGTAGGTATGCACGGGGAAGAAACTTTAACAATTTTATTAGAAAAAATTAATAAAGACATAATCGAAATAAATTCTTCTCATTGGAAAATAAAATCATAAATAAATAAAAGAGTTGTCATATTCCAGGAAACAATGGGAAAAATAGTCTGTTATATACAGATATGTTACAAAGTAGCTCAAAAATTAGCAGCTAAAAACAAGAAAGATTTATTATCTTTCAGTTTCTGTGGCTCAGGAATCTTAGCATAACTTTCACTGGGTGCCTCTGGCCCAAGATGTCTTGTGTAGTCCAGGGGCAATTGCAGTCATCTCAAGATATGACTAGAGTTGTACAATCTACTTCTAAGCTCACCCATGTGGTTGATGGCAAGATAGACTGCTCCACAGGGCTCCCTCACAACTTGACAGCTGGTTTCCTGCTGGGTGCGTGATGCAAGAGAAAATGAGAGAGTGAGAGCACTCTAGATGAAAGCCACAATGTTTTTAAAGTCATATATGGCATGTGACATCCCATCATATCTACCATATTTATTTGTTATAAGCAAGTCAATAAATGCAGACCATACTCAAGGGGAGGAATGTCTACAAGGGCATGAATATGAAAAAGATGAAGAGGCCACATTATTAGAAGTCATTTTAGCCTGCTTACAGAGATTTTTTTTTATTCAAAAATATTATTGAGGGTTTTACATGTGCTAAACACTTTGTTACCCAAAAATATTAGAATATTTAAGTTGAATAATACTATAAGATTCTATTCAGAAAAAAAAATGGAGATATGATAACAACAAAGAGAATTACTGGCTCAAACATCACTGTGACACCAAATGAAAGAGAGCAGAATTTTCAGGGTAAAACATTAATTCCCCATAAACACATTTCACTGTCAGTCAAGACATCTTGGTTGTGAAAGTGACGAAAAGACATTCTCATAGATATACAAAAAAAAAAAAAAAATCACCTGTAATCTTTAACATACAACTTGAAGACGTATTCCAGCTAAGCAAGATGATAAAAATTATCAGTGCAGATATGTAAGAAAGTTGTGACATGTAAAGAATTGACACTCATTCCTGTCTTCTCAGAATATATCCTTGATAAATAATCCAACAAATTCAAATATTATATGGGTAACACTGTTATTATATTAGCCAACAAACAAGCAGAAAATAGATATTAAAGGGCTATAAAAACAACATTAAAATGACCACAAATTATATTGACATTGAAAGTTATTTTCATGAATTTTTATTGATACAGGAAATATTTATGATTGAATATTAGGTAAAATAACACAAAATTTACATATATATATTATAAGTTTTTCATATTTCAATGACATCTCATTAAAAATATTGCAGGAAAATATATCGAAGCATTTGGTTGTGTATCTTTACAACTTTAAATAATGAGGAGTATTTTTAATTTTTTGTTTATGGTTTTCATACTTTTCTACAGTAAGAGTTTTGTAATTAATTATAATAAATAAACTGTTATTAAAAACTAGATAAAATGATTTTAAGAAGACACCTAAGGAGAATCTATACCAAAAAAATGTAGAAATCTGTAAATATCTGTGACTCTGAAGATTAAGTTTGAGTGGGAGGCATCCTTTTTTTAAAAGAAAACTATACTGAAGCCTGATCCCCTGAACACAGGCTGTGCTAGAATCATAAATGAATGTAATTCACACACTGAGGTGGTATTTATTGTCAATAGACAATAAATTTATAGACCATGAATGTTTATAGACAATAAAAAACATAGACTATAATTGGGTAATGTTGTATCCTTGGAATCCAGCACAATGCTTGGTTAATTTTTTTGTGTTTGGTTTATATGAAAAGGATAGAAGGAAATGGAGAGAGAGGGGGAAGAAAAGATGAAAAGAAAAGAGAGAGAGAGGAAAAAAGTAAGGGAGGGAAGGACAGAAGGAGGGAAGGAAGGAGGGAGGGATAGAAAGAAAGTTTGAATCATGAAGGGCAACAGTGGCGATACTCACAAGTCAAGATGAACAACAACAACAAAAATTGTCATCAACCAGACATTATTTCTATTCAATAAGTAGTCACTGCACATATTACCAGAGCAAAATATGAGTTCTTCATTTTTCAGGTCACTTTCATTTATGCATTCTTAAAATATTTTCGAAGAGCCTATTATGTAGGGTAGGCACTGAAGTACAATGAAAAACAAGATGGATGCTATTCCTTGTCTCATGGAGTTTAACATATCATTTGGTTACTTGGACTAAAGATGCAGAGCATCAAAATATAAGCAAATCCATGGCAAAGAAGTTTATGTGATTTTCGTGTTTTGGATAGAAAGTCTTTTGAGTGAAAGAGTCTAAAGGGAAAAGATGAGAATACTTGATGCAATGAGCCAAAGAGTTAAACCACATTAATGATATTTTTGCTACAGAGGCCTCAGCTCCAGTTACCTTGTCTTTGGATGTACATTAAATTTTATATCGTATGTCTTGGTGAAGATGCCTAAGTAAGAAAGACATTACACACTACAAAGACAGTGGTATTATTTTGTTTTCTTACAGAAAGAAAGGTCTTCCAGATGGTCCTCTCTCAAATCCTGTCAATCCTGTCAAAACAGGCTATTTTCTGATAGGGAAAAATAAGACTTCCAGAGTCTAATACATGAGACATAATCATAACCAGAAAATTCTGAAATGGTTTAGCCTACAGGTCAGAAGCCAACAATAGCAAATAAAACTTAGTGATAAAAGTATCAACAAGAAGGAAAATAAAGCTAGTCATAATAAAGAAAATACGGCAAGAAAGGAAAATAAATGAAAAATAGCAGAAATCCATACCAAAAATTAAAGAGTGTACAGAAATCCATTCATTTATTCATTTAAGAAAATATACTGAGTATCTATCATATGAGAGGAACTATACTACATCAGGTATTTGTAGTAATAGTGACAATATCATAAAATAATAATAAATAAGATGATATTGGTATATCGATTAAATTAATTTGGAGAAGATATTGCCAAGTGCTTTATTATAGGTAACTTCATTTACTTTTCATTACAATTCTATAAAAATTTAAAAAACAATCTCCATTTTAGAGATGAAAAAATAGACTTTCAAGATCAAATGTCCAGACTTTTGGCCATTCTGTGTTATGTACGGTACACTTACAACTAATAAAATTGGGCATTGGGTCCATTTTATAGAATATTTAATTTTTTTTAGCCAGCATAAAAACAGGGAGACAATAGGTAATACAAAGTTTGTAGTCATACAAGTTTAATTTTAACTTTAGTTCTAGCATTTAGCAGCTATGTGAAATAAAACCAGTTGTTTAAGATATCTGAGTATATTTATTTGCCAGTAAAATACGCAAAATAAATGTGCCATATAAAGATGTTTTCCAAATTAAATGACTAACATGTTCTGTAAAATATATAGGTATGTTGGACTTCATTAGATTTAAAAACTTCTGCTCTGTGAAGACACTATTAAGAGAATGAAGAGAAAAGCCACAGACTGGGAAAAATATTTGTAAAACACATGTCTGAAAAACAACTTGTATCCATTATATATATATATTATATATATATATATATATATAAAACTTTTAATAGTCAAAAAACAACCCTATTTTAAAACAAGCAAAAGATATGACTGGCAACTCACCAAAGATGATATAGATAGAAAACAGCCACTTAAAAAAATATCCAACATCATTTATCACTAGGAGATTAAAACAACGTGAGATACCATTACACACCTATTACAATGACTAAAATTTTAAAAACTGAAAATGCCAAATTCTGGAGAAGATATAGAGAAAGGGGACCTCTAATTGTGTAACTATATTACAAATGTTTGAAATAACCTCACTGAAGAGGATGGGAGAAAAGATGCTGGCTGAAGTAACTTTGTAAATAATTGCATATAAGCACTGTACTCCAGTTGATAAAGTTGCTTCTTATGAGGGTACAATTTTCTTTCTTTATTTTTTTTTTGTTGTTGCTGTCGTTGTTGTTGTTGTTGTTGAGACAGAGTCTTGCTCTTGTCGCCCAAGCTGGAGTGCAATGGCGCTATCTTGGCTCACTGCAACCTCCACCTCTCTGGTTCAAGCTGTTCCTGCCTCAGCCTCTTAAGTAGCTGGGATTATAGGAGCCCACCACTACACCCGGCTAATTTTTGTACTTTTAGTTGAGATGGGGTTTCACTGTGCTGATCAGGCTGATCTTGAACTCCTGGCCTCAGATGATCCACCAGCCTTGGCCTCCCAAAGTGCTGGGATTATAGGCGTGAGCCACTGTGCCCAGCCATGAGGGTACACTTTTCATACTGATTTGTATGTACACTGGAATGGAACAATGAAATAAATAGAAGGTAGGCAGTGGAAGCCTGGATTCTTATCTTTGGAGTGGGAATTTACAGATAAGTAAAAACAGGAGGCTAGAATAAACTATGTGGTAATGAGTTAAGCATTGGAGACATCAATAAAAACTTACATTTAACTTGATATGGATACAGATAGTTACTTATAGAAATATTTTTAGATATTTGGGTACACATGATGTGTTAGTCTATTTTCATACTGCTATAAGGAACTCTCTGAGACTGGATAATTTAAAAAGGAAAATGGTTTAATTGACTCACAGTTCATCATGGCTTGGGAGGCCTCAGGAAAGTTACAGTCAAGGCAGAAGGTGAAGGGGAAGCAAGGCACCTTCTTCACAAAGAAGCGGGAAGGAGAAGTGCCAAGCAAAAGGGGAAGAGTCCCTTATAAAGCCGTCAGGTCTCCTGAGTACTCGCTCACTATCATGAGAACAGCATGGGGAAAACCACTCCCATGATTCAATTACCTCCACCTGGTCTCTCCCTTGACAAGTGAGAATTCTGGGAGTTATAATTCAAGGTGAGATTTGGGTAAGGACACAAAGCTTAACCATATCACATAAGTTATTATATATGCACACTTCTTTGCTTCGTCAGCTGAGAGGATCTAAAAGTGACTTCCTACTTGCAACAAGCACACATATTGCCCCAATCTAGATTTTTAAATACCGTTGTCCATTAAAACAAACCACAGTTCTCTGAAGAAATCGCTGATTTTAGAATGGGGTCATAAAATACACAAGATGAGCTTTATAGTGTCAGAATTTAAGAAAATGCTCCACACACACACACACACACACACACACACACACATTATTGGGTACATCAGAGGTGCAGAAGCCAACAGAGCAAACTCCCAGTGGCCAAAGCTGGAACAACTGGAGTAATAAAATAAGTGAAATTGCATTACATTATAACCCAAAGTATAAAATAAAGAGCCATGAGTTCATGCTGATATAAATGATTGAATGAATTAATAAATGGAGAGAAGAGAGCAATCTTCTATGCAGAGGAATTTGAAATCAATTATGAAATCAGTATGAAATCAATTACTCTACTGCATAAGGGGAAGGGCATAACTTCTCACCCCCGAAGTGTGGGCCGACCATAGGTGACTTCCTTCCAAAAGGTACAATATGGAAAGGGAAGCAGGTGAGGGAGAGAGTAACTCTGTAAGTGGAGGAATCTTACAAACATACATCAGCCAGGTTATCAAGGTCAACAACAACATCACATATAATATTGATACTATGTACTCTTGATATAATGTAATGAAAATGGCACTTCACCTCTGTGGTCTTTCTTCTAAAAATCTATAATTCCAGTCTAAACATGATAAAAACAACAGATGAATTCCAATAGGAAGGCATCCCATGATATACCTGAATGGTATACCTCAAAACTGTCAAGGTCATCAAATATAACGTCAGAGAATGTGACATCCAAGAGGATCCTCAGGAGACATGGCTGCTAAATGTAACATAGTACCTTGAATGAGACTACAGAAAAGAAAAGAGAAACTGAATAAAACTGAGACTTCAGTTAATAATAATGTATCGATTTGAGTTAAGTATAACAAATGTATTCTATTAAGAAAAATGTGAGTAATAAGGAAAAGTGTATGGAGATAGTATGGGAACTCTGCACCATCTGATACTATTTTGTAAATCAAAAACCATCATAAAGCTTATTAACATAGACTGTAAAGCAAATAAATGATTAAGAATGTATTGTTCATCTGGTATAATTTGACACATAGCAGGTACTCACCAATTTGATATCTAGTGGTTTGAATATCATATAAGGACAACAGAATATCCTGAAATGAGGATGAATATATATTCCAAAGCTAGCAAATTGTTGCCAACTCGAATTCAAGTATCGCTATCATACCTGAAGACTGTAATATTAATGGAATAGAGAGCTGTATTGTTTGATTCGCTGCTTAGTACATATTATTTTTTTCCAAATTGCTATTAATAACTCCCAAAGAAATGTTTTGTTGTTGTTATTGTTGTGGCTATTGAGTAGTTCACTCTTTGAGTTATATTCAAAGAAACCTTTCCTCGTAAAAAGAAATTAAGATGTTATTCTCAGGACTCAAATGTCCTACAATAAACTGTATAGTCATCTAGAGATAATGTCACCTTTACATATGGGTAGAGAAGTATCTATGTGTGGGAATTAGGGGTTGGAGAGAGGACTCTGAAGCATAGACTGTGTTTCAAATAGGAGAACAAAATAGGAACCATTACAGTACTTACTTTTAGCTAGTAAGTGAATGTAATATCCATTTTTTCTATATGAAGAATCCCAGATATGTCAGTGATAAACAATTTAGTTTTATCATGGAACATGATAGAAAGAGTCCACTGTATTAAAATCCTAATAGTTTAATCTTTCTTAGGGAAAATATTGAGTAGAATCACATGAAAAGTTTGGATCAAATCACATCATTCGGCTCCTCAGAGATTTATTCTCAATTCTATATAATTTCTTCAATGGGGTTGGTATCTAACACCTGATATCTACGAATGCTAGTAGAAGATTTAAATTTTTCTTTATTATTCAAGAAGTTTTAGAATATCATTTATTGTGAAAAATGCATTTTGTTTATGATGTAATTAATTTGTATAAGTATAGAAGTTCGATTATGAGAAAGTTTCATATGAGAAATACAACTGGGTGTGGCAGGGGAATAGGAAGAAAGAATACAATTTTAAAATACTCCTCTATTGAAAGCTAATTCCCTTTATAAATTATTTAAGAATCTGAAAAACGTTTAAAGTAGCAGTTCTTAGAAAATGCATCAGCTTCCCTAACAATATGAAAATAAGGTTAAATTATCATCCTGTATTTAAAATAATTAATACTAGTTGACTCTTTAACTTAGAAGCACACTTAATAATTTGTGACTAACCAAGCATTTTTTTCACAAAATTAACAGAGAATTTGTATCTGATGGACTCTGAGTATCTTTTATCTTCAAGTGGATTTCACTGGGATCTCTAGCCACTTTATAGTGTGAATAATAAGAACCAATTCTGGAATATTATCCTAAGATCATATATTTCTTTAATGGTCACTATGAAACAGTACCATTCACATCCAAGTCATAAATGTTGGCTGTTTTTGAATTTGTCTGTTTCACTGGGCAAAAATAGGAAGAGCAGAGAAATTCAGCAACACTTCTATTCTTCAGCGATTAAAAAGACATACTTTATTCTGTCTTCAGTTGATCCAAGAACATTCTATTTTTCTCATCTCTTTACTGTTAGTATGCTCAGAAAAATCATTTGGTCTTTTAAACAAACTGAAATTCACTAAGCCACAGTATTTCTCTACCAACTTTTAATCATTCGTATACATAAATGTAAATATATGTGAGAGATAGAGACAGACTAAAGAGACAGGTAGAAAGGGACTTCTGCGGAGAGACACACCGAGGCAAAGAGACACACTGAGGCAGAGAGAAGAAAAGAGAACCAGATCTTTCTCTACTGCAGTCTTGACCTGCTTTGCATATTTGTGAATGCAATGCTATTACTCATTGGCAATTTAAGTATGGGTAGCACCCTGCAACCTGCCATCTCATCCACACTAGAAACATCTGATTAATTAATTATTGATCATCCACTGCTTATCTAGGGCCATGCTGCCAATTACATGTAATACACAACACATGAACCACATAACAAGGGACCAATGATCATATTGAGGATGTAAGGCTTATTTGCAAATACTATAACAAACAGTACATTATGGTATAATGAGAGCTACATGAACCTCCTTCTATGGTCTTTTTCACTGACTCCTCTTTCTGTTGTCTGTCTGGGATGCTGTGTATCTTTGTACTTTCCCCTCACCCCCATTTCTCTTTGCCTTCAAGTGTAAATAAGCTCAATTACTAATGTCAAAAGACTTGCCTACTTTAAATCCATCCTTGAGGCTAGGGAAGGGGAGATACTGATGAGTCAGTGGTGGCTAATACTTCATTCTGCCTGGAAGCTAGTAGTAGGCAGCTCTATCTGAACAAGAAATGAATAGGGAGGATGGACCCTCAAACAAAATTAAGAGATTTTACTGAGGTTCTTGAAAGTAAATATTGAGTAGTTTTAAAAATTCAATTCTCTTTCACATAGTTTATTAGTCTTCATATGATTATTTTCTTCATAACTCATTTTTCACTGTTCTTTAAACACATAAATCTTCTACATTTTCCAAATCTCTATGCCCTCATCCAGGGAAGGACTTTGGAGTATTATTTTTCTTCTACTTGAAATTATCTTCTCATCCCAATTCTCTGATTCTCCACCCCCTACTCTCCACTTTTCTCTCTACATTGTTCCTTCTCATTCTTTGGTGTCAGATTAAAATAATTTCTGAAAATCTGTTCTATTATTTGCATCTAATGAAGTTGAAATTCATCCCATATTTTATTATGTAATAGCACTGATACTTTCCTACAATATATCCATCACTATGTTAATATGAATATATAATTTATGGCTACTGGTGGGATTATTTTAACGACTGTTACCTCCACTCTAATGTCATAAGCTTCATGAAAGCAAAAACTTTCTCCCTTTTGTTCACTGCTGTATCTTTAACTTCTAGAACAATGATTGCTACATAGGAAGTATGCACTACTTATTGTTGAAAACGTGCAAAAAATGAGTGAATAAATGAATGGGTAGTGATGCTAATTTTAATGAGAAAGTTAATATAATTTTTGCAAACTACATAATAACCTTTTACAAATGTGAGACTTTGTTATTCTCTTCATAATTATTGTTAGCTGGGTAACAATAAAGCTAACTCCAGGGCAAATCAACAAGTATTCAATAAAGTTCCAAGACTAAATAACAAGGTACATCATTGTTATTATGACTTTTGCAAACCATGGGGAAAAAATGTAACTGTTAAAACTTTAAACTGTAGGGCTTTGTGTCATTGTTTGTATTTTTTTAGTTGCTGCTTTAATGAAATAGCTCCAGGTAAAAGTAAGTTGAAGAAGAATCCTAGGAAGTAGTTAATAGAGAAATAGATGCAGAATAGAAGAAACAGCCTCTAAATCAAGGTTGAATATTGTCAGTGATAAGGGATGCTTATTACTATGCCAGGCTTCTGACAAGCAACCTTAGACCAATCTACAACCAGTAATAGCCTCTTGGCTTGGTATTTCTCTCTAGAATTCTGCTTCTTTTTCCTTCCATTTGTTTTCTCATTCTTTAATTTTTTAATATCTTTCCACACAACCATGACCCTACTACCTCCACTGTGAAACCTAGTGAGGATGACATTAATTAATACCCCTTATGTTATCCCAATACTCCACACTACCTCTTAGACTGTATCTTGTACAGTTTTCCTGGTATCCAAATCTCATTCCCATGTTGCTGGTTTCACTCTTGTTCTGTCTTGTATACTTTTAAATTGGCAGTAGTTGTATAACCATTTCATTATATTTGTGCTAAACACTACAGAGTTTGTATTATAGTAAACTCACTTATATGTTTATGCCCTCATCTTCAGATGTTACCATATGATTACTTTGTATTCTTTTACTCAAATTACTAATTGCAAGTATTTTATTGTTTTAACCATAACATATATTTTAAAACTGTGTTTTATATTTTTGATATTTATTGGTGTGAAAACTGACACTTTTACAGTTCTGTTTCAATGCATCATGATTTTTTGTGACATTGAAATAAGCATTAGAGTGTGCAAGGCACAGTAATGAGACCCAGGAGAGCTGGATTTTCAGGAGCTCCTCCCACCAGCTGCAGGGCAGAGGAGGAGCCATTTAAATCTCATGCCTCTCTACTTTATTTCACTGAAACCAGGGATTTAGGCTAAATGTTCATGAAAGCCTTCCTGCTCCAATGCGCAATGATCCCACGTGTGCTGTGCGTTCAGTAGGGAGGCTTCTATACAAGACAGAATACTTCCAGACTAAGTTGATCTGACATTTGGGTATTGTTATTTCTGCCTTGGCATAGAAGACTATATTCTCTCTTTGTAGAAACGTGGTTAATTGGACCCTGCTTTCCCAAACCTTGGTGTAAGTAGAGCTAGTGGCACATGACAGCAATTAGGCAGATGAACTTTAAAATTTTTCATTTAATTTTTTTATTGTAGAGTGTATGTACTATATATATATATAAATTATCACATCAAACTTCTAATTTTATACATACTGATATTTAAGTTGAGGCCAAATTTACTTAAGATTAAAAAGTGAGTAAATCTAAAGAAAATTATTGTGTAAATGTAGATTTTATTTAACCCAGGTGATACAGCAAAAGCTATGAAGGGTATTCGCAAAAACTTGAAGACTTGGAATCACTGGCTAAATCAATCCTAAAAGGTTTAAACAGGACCTTGACCTGTTAGCTTTTTGCAACAACCTTATACTTTTCTTCTACAGTCCTACAGTGCTGCTTTCCAAAGTTTCAGAGACAATATTTACTCTTTTGCGTGGTTTGATCTTTCACTGAGACATAGAAGAATTTGTTGATGTTTGTTTTGATGATTTGTATGTTTGATTTTATCATTATTAAAATCCTTGCTACTTTTGCTTCATTGGAGAATATAACATACATAGGCCCTTCAACATTAATGAGTTTTCTACTCTACTGAATTTTATTGTGACTTTGCCCTATCTCTAAAAATTGATCTGACAGCATAGGCAACACCACCACCACACAGGAACTGACAGTCAGTGACAGTTACTGGGAGGAAGAAGGGGCAATGGAATGTAGTATTAAATAGGAATCGTTTTCAGAAATGCATCTGCAAGGCTACAAAAGGCCTTATTGTTTTAGGAAACATAGCTTCATTAATAGACAGGGAGTTCGAAGCTGAATTCAGCAATACTTTGAAAAATTCAAGTTCTCTTCATTAAATTGTTTGTATCCAAGTTATAAAGAATTTTTTAAAGGGCCATTTCACTGCATCTCTTGGAGATAGGGTAACTGAAATTCATTATCTTCTCAGCCATATTCTCAGACCAACTTTAATCAAAGGGATTTTTATACTGGAGACATACAATTTCTATTTAATTAGATGGGCTAAGGCATATAGATGAGCTAATATTTCTAGAGGCATCTCTAAGGCTTTTTACGAGGGCCATTGTGTTTTACAGTGTCACAGAAAAAAAGGAAGTTAAATCATGATTTTTACTAGGGCTGTAGAAAAAAAAAAAAAAAAAAAAAGCAATTGCCTTGCATTGTAAACAGGATTATTCAAACTCCTGCCTTAGGCAAAAAATGTAAGGCCAACTTTTAATCAGGTTATTACATAAAAGTTCCAATATTTTCTCAGTTTTTAGAAGATGGCAACCCAGTGGGTTTGGGAGGCAAATTTAAGCATAATATCTAGATACTCAAGGAGTATTGTGAAGCAAAAGAACCAATCCTATTTCTGGCAGTGGAAGATATTTAAATTATGTCGTCTGGGTTTCTCGGTTTTTACATATGGATGTTACCTATTTAGTGTTCTCTGTTAAAGTAATCTCAGTAGCAAAGGATGTAAATAACACTAAATCAATACTGAACATATTTTAGTAAATGAAACTCTCTGCTTTCACTCTGGTTTTTATAGTATTGCTCAAACAACTTTCTGGAGTTTTTGAAAATGTCATACAAGTACTGAAATGTGAGTGATACAAGCAGAAACTTACATTACTGTTTGATGTAGATGATACCTGTTCTGAAACCTATCTTGATATTTTAATCCAGCTATTATGCTAATCAAAAATCATTTTGAATCTCTCTCTGACTTTAAAAGTTATAAGAATAAATCAAAGTAATGTTTATGTATGGGAGACCAATTGAACCTTTGCTTTAAGTTTCTTTAAATTTGCCCTAAAATATCTTAACTCCCTTTAGTTCTTCTTTTTTATATCTGACCCACATATATATATATATATATAATTGGTTTTTGATTTTTGGGAAGTAAAATGCAATATCTTTGGTAGCTACAGTAGTCTTTGTTGTATTGTCATGCTCAACTTTGTTTTACCTTTATTACAAATAAACCTTTTTTCTTTTAGTCTACTTTAACTTAAAAATGTTGGAATCTTTGCTAAGAAAAATGATTTGCTTTATCTTACTCATTTCTAAGACAAAATGTGAAGGAAAATTCAAGGTGCTGTATTAGTCAATAAATCAATTAGGATTTATTGAGCACTTAGTATGTGCCAATAACCATGCTGCAGGAAACATGTACAAAACTTTCAGCAGCCAAGCTACTTTTCAGCTTCAGATATAGCCATAAAATATAAGACAAATGGAGAATATACTAAAATTAATTAATTACTGAGAATTAGATTACTGGAGAAAAGTGGTATAAGCTTTGAAATTAAGAATATAAGAGTAAGATAAAGATAGGTGGAGGATAAATTGCATGGGGGCGGGAAAGATGCAAGGAAACTGAGGGAAAAAAGAAGAGCCAAGATTTCTACCACAGTGAGGAGAGTAGAGCTGGTTTAGGAGCATCTCAAATGCTGACAAGTCACAGATGAGTAACTGAAAACAGATGTAAACTCCAGCCTTATGCCAGAAGAACTGTGAAATTATCAAGAGGTAGTTATCACTGGATTTTGAATTTACTTCCACTTGATGGTGCTATTTTGTTATTCAAGATCAAATATTTAAAATTAACTGATTACATTTAAAAATAAACTTTCCAGAGTTAATTTTGTCATTTCACAAATAAAATAAATATTAATGCCAATTTGTTGGCAAACCCATTCGAATACTTAAAACTATGAAAACAATGTAATAAAGGAGATACCAATTTAAGCAGGACTGGATGAAATATACAATATAGATTTACTATGAGCTATCTGTTATGTCTACATGCAATTGTTCTTAAAATAAACCTATGACTTTTGCTATAGTTTGTCATAAAAATACCTTTTTCTCATATTTTTTCTTTTAAATAAAAAACATCAGTATTGTTTTCCATTTAAAAAAGCAAAGTTTTAACAACTGCTATGGATGCTAGTAGCTGACAGATTCATTCAGTTTATCATCTTAAATAGCAAATGATCCTTATTCCTGTTTAAATTTTTAATTTAGTTTGTCTTGTACCCAAAATATACATGATCATATTTGAAAGTTTAGAAAATTCAAGGAGTATAAAGGAACAGAAAATCATAACCCATCATTTATTGATTTATTTTCCAAATGTTTACCAACCCTCTACTCAGTCAGAACTGGCAGTTTAACAGTGAATCAGATACCATAGCTGACCTTAAGGCTTCCAAAGTCTAGCAGAGGAGACAAACATGTAAGTTGGCATTTCAAAACAGAATACTATGGATGCTACAGAATCACAGAAAGCCATGTAAGCTGGACAGAAGAAAGGTTTTCCCCAGAATGCAATATAAAATCTGAATCTTAGCTGTTTTTTTTTTTTTTTCTGCTTTCCATTGTCAGTTTGTAGCAAGAAGAGAGTCAAATATGTATTTTTGTTTCTTTCTTCATTTTTTTTTCACTCTTGTTGCCCAGGCTGTAGTGCAATGGTACAATCTCGGCTACCTGCAACCTCCACCTCCCAGGTTCAAGCAATTCTCCTGCCTCAGCCTCTCCAGTAGCTAGGATTACAGGCATGTGCCACCACACTCGGCTACTTTTGTAGTTTTAATAAAGATGGAGTTTCTCCATGTTGGTCAGGCTAGTCTCGAACTCCCAACCTCCGATGATCCACCCACCTTGGCCTCCCAAAGTGCTGGGATTACAGGTGTGAGCCACCATGCCTGGCCCAAATATGTGTTTTGATTGAAAGCCAAATGGGAGAAAATATTTAAAGATAGGTGATTGGAGTCCAGAGCTTGGGGTATAAAGAGAAACTCTAGTGAAGAGGTTGGTCATGAATAGTTAGAGGGAGAGTCTCTTCTTTCACTGAGACTGATAATCATTCTTTCTTTTTGTTGTAGAAGGACCATAGAAAATGATGGAGATAGATATTGAGTAGTACTCCTTGAGACAAGTAATAAAGACTTGAAGCAGTCATTGAAAAGAAGCAGGGGAGGCATTGATCAAGGATTACTATAAAATATTAGCCTCGGCAGTTGAGGGTCTAACTGAGGTTTTAATAAGGTGAATTTGCAGGCTTCCTGATCATCATCGTTTTTGTGATTCATCAGGAGCATCAGTAAAAGAAGAACATATCTGGCATTCAAAATCTGATAGCTATTATTGTTATCATAGTAGTATTGACCTATTGTTGGTTTTTATTGAGTTAACACAAAAGTACGGACAAGGCAGAAAGTAGAAAAGTGCTGTCAAGTTTATTTTTCTCAAATATAAATTGGAATCAGAGTGGAAGCATTGACTGTCTATCTTATTTTTAAGTTGTTTATCTAGAATTGTAAGAGCTATGATACTCTTTAAGGAATCTTCTCCTTTATTCATATTTCTTCATAACACCATCTCCCAAGAATGTTTCTAATGTCTTTTGGCCTCAACTCTGCATCTTCAAAATCTATCCATCAATCAAGGTTAAACTTAAATGTTATCTCCTGCCTGAAACATCTCTTATTTGAACTCTCAGTTTAGACAAAAAAATAACTTTCCTTCATGTAAAAATTCAGTATTTTGTTATATGTGTCAGTTTCATGATAGAAGATGGTATTGAAATTAGTAGTTGGCAGGCTTAATTTCCTCTATCACCTACAAACATATTTAGAATTGCGTGCAGTTCCTCCAGATTCATACGGCCCTGCACACGCCTTGTTCAGAGCAGGAGCTCCTAAATCCCTCCATAACTTAAAAAAAGTGAACTGATCAAATTGAATAATCAATTTTTTTTATTTCTAAAAATATTGGAGCCACTGGCAATGTGTCAAAGGGAAATTTGGCTTCGACCAGAGGAGTTATGTTGTAGTGGAAGATACTTTGAAATGCTGTATCAATTTCCAGCTGTTGTCACCGTGAAAAGTACAGTCATCAATTTATTGTGTAGTTTTTCTATAGTTTGCCATTTTTCAGGTTTTCAGAAAGGTTGATTATAATCTTGTGTATAGGAAGTATATTCAATGAACATTTATTAACTCATTGCATTTAAAAATGCAAGAAGATTGGTACCCTCACAGGACAAGTTAAACATCTATCCTAAGCCTATTACAAGCTTCCTCTTGGCACTGGATCTGTCAAAATGAACTGTGCTTTTTAATTCTTGTTCACATCTCTAGGAATAATCTGTAATTTCATACAAAACCTGTCAAGTTAGTTCTGATCTATTTCCAATTGATGGACTTTTTCCTTGATAGTTTCCTTGTAGTAAGTGTTTTAATTTATATCAAATTTGAACATTTGGTCCAATAAATGCATTTTAATTTTCCTAATTTGAAAGAGCTCTAAGAAAATGTTATAGCGCTTTATCAGAGAAAACACAGCCACTTAAAAGTTGATTTTAACCACAATTTACTAAAAAAATAAAATAAGATTTAAACACAACTTCATATATGCCATTAGACAAGATTTTTTTTTTTTCATTTTGTCTTTTCAATATTATCTCTGGGTTGTAATTTTACCTCAAGTATCATGAAATCTGTAGTCTTTGTGTTTCTGCTTGGTTTCCACAACTGGAGCTAATACTTCCAATGTGTTAGTCACATATACTACAATGAAATAAGCAAACTATTGAAAACAACAGGGATATTTCAAATAATCACCATGACATAATGGAAGATTTGTTTGGGTAAATTGGCACAGCATTCGCCAGTTCTGTTTATATTATTTGCCTGCTGATTTGGTTCCTGAATTTCTTATTGTTTAATATACAGCAACAAGCTCAGGAACCTGCAGACACACTCAAAATCAAGCAGGCCTCCAACTACAGAAAAGCAATTTGTTTGCATTTTCTTAATTCAAATAAAAATTTATTTTCTTCAGTTTTTCAAAGTGTATGGCATAGCATGCCCAATTTTAAAAATTTTCATTCAAATAGTGTCTCAGTAGCAATGTTGATTTTTCAAACAAGATTGCTCTGAGGAGGAAAAATAAATAAATAAATAAAGCCACAGCATTCATTTCTTTGGGACAGGCCCTGAAAACAAGCATCTTCTCCCAGACCACACCAGGTGGGTCCAGCTCCACTCTCCAGAGAAGCAGCAGCATAACCTAGTGGATAGACCCCACACCAAGGCTCGAAGAGGAAAGTTCTCAAGTCTAATCACAAGCCTACTAATCACTCACTCAGGCTGTGTTGCTAGCACAGGGCGAAAGAACGAGCCAATGTAATCAACTCCCTGAGAGAGAAGGAAAGAATGGGGCTTGGCATTAAGGAGATTATAACACTTAATAGAGCCGTTTGTGTTTTTTGTGTAATCAAATGAAAATATACATGTAATCATATTCCAAGTACTTGCTTCTAATCTCAAATAAATGATAAAATACTGTTCATTCTTACATATGAAACTTCAAACTCTGGATAAAAGGTACATATAGGTTTAAATAAATGCTTTTGTCTCAGTAGCTCATGTAAAATAGATGACCTTGAATTTTATTTTAAAGTATTTATTTAAAAACATGATATATATATATATATGTGTGTGTGTGTGTGTGTGTTATATGTAATGTATATTTATTATATAAAAGCAAAGATCCACTTCAAGTCACATGGTATATTTTCTTAAATGTAAACCTTCTCATGTTTTATGGAATTATATAAGAAATGTACTTTAAATTTATCTCTTTCTGGGGTCATAATTCTTAGTAAATAATTTAGTTTTATGTAATCTAGAGGCTTCTTTATATAAATCATTGCAAAATATTCATTTGCATTAGGCAGTCCAGAAAATATTTAAGACAAGAGAAAACAGATTTTCTGAATTTTTTGTTCATCAGGCAATATATTTAGATAGCTTATATTCACTTGTATGCCATTAAAATTATTTACAAATGCTTAATTAAAATGTAAAGACTTTTGAGACTGACAAAGAAATTGTATTCCGAATCTCAAATCCTATCTATATATTGAGTACAAAGAAAGCCATAATAGAATCACACATATTCTATATATAACCTATGACTTCAATTGAGATATATTGGACATCTTATTTCTGGATACAGAATTTAGGAGCAAAATACACTATAGTATCAGTGAACAAATACAGCAGGAATAGAAAAGGTGCCTGTAAAATTACAGCTATCACCCTTGCCATTTATATCCCTTTCTGGATGGATCTTTAGTCAGTGGTTCATAATTTCACTGGGATTAATTTGCCATCATTCTGAAGACACTTATCTTATTTTCTGGAATTCAGAAAGGGATCAGCCTCCACACAATCTATTTCACTTATCTTTCAGAACAGCAGCACATGATGAAAGGAGATTCATGTTGAATGAATATATTTGTCATTGT
Source organism: Trachypithecus francoisi (assembly GCF_009764315.1). Classification (NCBI taxonomy): domain Eukaryota; kingdom Metazoa; phylum Chordata; class Mammalia; order Primates; family Cercopithecidae; genus Trachypithecus; species Trachypithecus francoisi. The sequence goes on from NW_022681472.1 coordinate 31,896,032, forward strand.
CCATGGTTCCTAGATTATATGAATATGACCCAGACGTTTTTTTTCTGAACACAATGGGACATAGTTATGCATAAATAAATCCTATGCAATTTAAGAACTATCATTCTTACTAGTTTTCATTTTTAGTCATAATTGATATCCTTACCTTGATCATAAGTTAGTTACCTTATATGAATAATATTTTCTTAATTATGAAAGAAAAAGTGTTTTCTATAAGCATTTATATAAGCCATTAAGTGATCTATTTTAATGCATTTATTTTTGAACAGATTTCAATTGTAACTTGCCTGGTTAATAAAGCATCTAAATGTCAAAACACATTAATGTTATTTTTTTCAGCTGTAGACACACCTACAATTTAAATAGTAGAGAACCTAGGGTAACATAAATATTTCTAAATATTTCTGCCCTTCCTTTTACATACATGATCTTGGTTTCTTTGGATTTTCCTCATTTTATAGATGAGATGGAAGAGAGAAAGTAAGAGACAAGCAGACCCAATAGAACATAAATCAAAGTGCTAAACTTGCGAAATCTTGATAGATGCAACTTCTCTAGTAGTGACAATATAGAGGACACATTTCACTTTTAAACTTTTTTCCATTCGTTTTTTGACAGGAGTACACTAGTTCAGCTTTAATGAGATTCTAGTGTAAAAACTTCAGGGCTAAATAAAAGAAACAAATCAAAAGGACCGAATGATTGCCATTTAATGTGAAAGAATGAAAGTGCAAACAATCATTGTATGACATCTAGCTGGGCTAGTCACCGCAGAATGACAGGTAGAACAATTCAAAGTTACTGATCTAAAGATGGAATAACAGCTTATATGTTTGAAGTGCTCAGAAGATGAAGAAATAAAACAGACTCTGAGATAAGACATGGTTAAACCTTTTAAATTCCATGCTCTATTGTCAGTATCATTTGAATGGTTTTGTACACATTTTTTTTTCTGAAATCATATGATTTAGGGAATTAATTTTAGAGCCTATTTTATGTTTTCAAACTTTAGGGTTCAGAGATTTTTTTAAGCTAAATAATAATGTCACATATAATATGCTTGCATAATCAAAAATGTATTTTTCTGGTTTGCTACTTTATGCATTGTAAGAATTCATTGTAAGGGGCTATGTTGGTAGGTAAATTTACACCATTCAAGTTCTACTTTGATTTGACAGATCAATGACTTTAATACCTAAATATAGTTTTAATTTCATGTTTTCCTTTTACTTATTTATTTAAAAATTAAAGAAAATCACCAATGTTTTCAATAAGCCTTTTTATCAGTGAAATAACCTGTTCTAGTTACTGCTGGAAACAATAATCTGTAATTGCTGCTTTCAGTACTAATTTGGCCTGTCCCTACTTTTTCATCTCAATCTAATCTAAACCTATTTGAGCAAATAAAATGATATTTACCTCATCCTCTGTTACAAGCTTTCAAGATTACAGGCTTCAGGAAAAATCAATACAAAATACCAGCTTAGCAGCAGGTTTGTGCTCAGTAAGAATGCTAACTTTTCTTCCTAGTATTTCTCACTTTCAGCTATCCTGGCGTGAAAGAAGAACTCATACCTTTAAAACAAAGAGAGACAGAAAAAAAAAAAAAAAAAAGAAAGAAAAGAAAACACTCCCACCAGTGATGCACTTGGTGCTGGGTTAGTAGCCACTTTCAGTTTACAAGCCAAAGTGGAGTGTGTGGTCAAGCTCCCAACCTTTAACTCTTGTTTCTGCATGACACATCTTACGGAGTTCACAAAAAGGAGGTTCTCGACCTCGCAGATGATTTTTTCAGACTCAAATACCATCTTCATTTATTATTTATTTGCTTCAAGCAGTTGGGACTTGAGGTATCATCATACCTGACTGGTTGATTTAAGGAAGTGGCCACCTCTCTGTGGGGGAATCTCATGAGAATAAAATCCTATTACTTTCCAAAAAGATTACTTCATTAACTTCCCAGAATAAGCTTTTGATGAAAATATTAGAATGTTGAGTTTGTAAACAACCAAGAATTCTCAGAAGTATTGCCCTTTTTCTTTTTTTGAGGTTTCAAATAGACGCTCATTTTCCTTTTTTTTTTTTTTTGGTTTATGTCCTTTTTAAACTTAGAACTTTGTGAACACAAATAGTTGGGTCTTGTAAGCAGAAACCTTGCTAGAATTATAGCACGCCTGTGCTCTTTAATGGCCATTCTCCCTTTTCAAACTTCTCATAGAATTTGGTCTTTCTCTTCTCGTCCCCATCTATCAACTTCCTTTCATTTTTGAGAAGATTCTATTTTGAATGTTTTATGGACATAAATTAGTTTATGTCTGTTAAGGTGTCAAGATACATGATTACAATATTTTCTTTTTGTAAACAATCAAGTTATAGACAAAAAAATTGAATAATTATATCATCCTTTTCTCCCATCCTTTCCTTTAATAAAAAAAGTGCTAAAAAGGTCTGGTATTTTTTTTCCCCTAACCACCACAAGAGAACAGTAAACACTATAGAATTCTCAATAATTTTTGAACAAGGAACATGTGTAATTTTTCCATTGTTAATTGGTATTACTTTTAAGAACATCATATGGTACACAAATTAAGTAAACAACTACTTGAGGAAAGCGAATAATAAGATTAGTATTCATTTCCGTAACACAGAAAAATTCCACTGTAAACAATGTCATTATATGACTGCTCTTAATGTAATAATGCCTGGTATTAGAAAGCATACTTTTCAAGACATTGCTTATTAAAGGTTGTTATTCTAATCATAAAGATGGTTTTAAACCTTTCAGATGGTATAATTATATAATACCATCATACAGAGAAATGATGTGTGGTCTCTCTCTCAAATTGATATTTAGTAGGTTAAAAAATCATACATGCAACACTATTTTCTGATAACATATGATTTTATATCAAGGAAAATACACGAGTTCAATGATAATGTCAGGTTAAAGAATTCCCGGACCTAATTTGTTACATAGTCTCAGAAATATTCAGTACAACAAAACAATAATGCAGTAAAGCAAAATAATTTTGATTATCTTTCAGTTCTTGCCATAATGCATTTATGACTAAATTCCTAGATAAATATATTAGAATATGTTCTCAATTCTTCAATCCTAATTGCTGTATCAACACTGAATAATCCTATTTCAAAATGCTCATAATGTAGAAATGTAGAATAGTACCCAAAATTTGGATAAACATATAATGTATGCATTTGAAAAATTTCCAAACTTAAACAGGGACACTTTGGAAACTGCATAAAAAAGCAATGAATAACATCTAGTATTTGTTAGTACAACAGGATGACTACAGTCAACAATTACCTATTGTACATTTAAAAACTAAAAGAGTATAATAGGATTGTTTGTAACGAAAAGAAAGGATAAAATGCTTGAGGTATGGATACTCCATTTATCCTGATGTGATTATTATGCATTATATGCCTGTGTCAGAATATCTTATGTATCCCATAAATATATGCACCTACTATGTATGCATAAAAATAAAAAATAAAAAAATTTTAAAGTACATGAGAAAGCAAAAACAGATTTTCAACATACACATTTGTAGCCACAAGATGATATTATTTGATGGGGTGAATCATCAACACAATGACTTTAAAGCCGTATTAAGCAGAACTGAAAAAAGTATGTATGTGTGTACCCATATACATAATATCTAATCTAAATTATCTAAAACAGTCTCATATGCTAAACACAGAATAGTAACATCTATAATTCTTTCTGAAACTTTGATCTTTTTTTTTTTTTTGAGACGGAGTCTCGCTCTGTCGCCCAGGCTGGAGTGCAGTGGCCGGATCTCAGCTCACTGCAAGCTCTGCCTCCCGGGTTCACGCCATTCTCCTGCCTTAGCCTCCGGAGTAGCTGGGACTACAGGCGCCCGCCACTGCGCCCGGCTAGTTTTTTGTATTTTTTTAGTAGAGACAGGGTTTCACCGTGTTAGCCAGGATGGTCTCGATCTCCTGACCTCGTGATCTGCCCGTCTCGGCCTCCCAAAGTGCTGGGATTACAGGCTTGAGCCACCGCGCCCGGCCGAAACTTTGATCTTATATGGTGAATTTCGTCTATGCACACTTTTTAAATAAACAGTTCATTAAAATGGCTAAATAACAGGAAATTTTTCCTTTGGTAGAATTGCTGCTGCAAAATATACAAAAGCATTTTTCTTGTCACATACTCTAGGTTCATGTAAAAATCACTGAGTTGAACATTATTATGAAGGCTATGATTTCTAAAGCTAGATTAGATCAGCTAATTAACGTATCCATCATTCTAAATGATGTATACATATATCATAGCACCATTTTGTATCCTACAAATACATATGACTATAATTGCCAATATTCAATAAAAAGCTGTATAATTTTAAAAAGCTAGATGATTACCAAATCACCCAGACTTATAAAGTAGCTTTATATATTTAAGAAAATCATTTTAACTTGAATTTTTTTTTTTTGTTCTGCATTTAGCCATTTCTTTCTGCTGAAGACTTTATTCAATAAATCTGAAAAGTATTATTTCTAGACTCTATTTCTTTATATATTGTGAAAGTAGCATCCTTTCATAGATAAATAATGAGCTATAATTAATTCCAAAGTTATTCCATGACTTCTCATTTTGTGAAACAAATGTTTTTAGAAAGTTTGGAGACATTCTCAGTTGAGATTTTACTACTTAATAAGGTGGGAAATTCAAGAAATTAACAAAAGAATTCCTCATTAATTTCAAATGAATGGTGAGAACATGCCATTAAAGTGTTAGAAAATATATTTCTGAAAGTTTCAAAACTCCTTAGAGACTTTGCCATTATTTCTCATGTGTCACTATTAGAGTAAGCAGTAAGAATCAGCAATTTCATTGTCCCAACTACAAACCCAAAGAAGGAAGTAATTAAACAACTTTCCCATGGAAGTCATAGTCAAGATAACTATCATCTATTCAAAATGACACATGGTCTGCTTCTGGCTTAGCAGGACACTTCAGTAGAATGAATCAAGGTGACTGGTCATTTGCTGAGATGCAGCCAAGAGTATGTTGATGACCTGCAAGGGTATGGGAAGCTAAGTGAAGGGTAGACGATCATTATAGTTTCAGTGCTTTGGAGATGTTTTTTAATCTAGTCAATAAAAATATTTAGTTGCTGCAAATATTTTAGCTAATTTGTTTATGACACTATAAAAAGAAAAGTCCAAGACCTACTTGGTTTTGTCAGAAATAAGAGCATTATTTTATTTTTTTCCACTGACTGATCCTTCGTGATTGTGGGTGATTAGATAACTTTATCCAGTTGAAATAAAAGTCATTGGTGCCTACAGGATATGCCAGCTCTAACAGGCAATTTAAGGAATGAGAGGGTGTTTCAAAGTTGTTTTTGGTAATTACACTGAAAAACTAATGAGAATGAAAAAGAGCAGCGGCGGGGATGGGATAGCAATCTAGGAGTGGTTCTATCAACACGAACTTATCACAACCTAATTTTGAGTTTACCTTTCTGTGATAACCACTATGAAAAAGCACACAAATAATATAAACATACAGGTACAGTTGGCCTTTCCTGTCTGTTAATCCTCCGTCTGCAGATTCAGCCAATTGTAGAAACTGTATTTGGAAGTCAAAAATAATAACAATACAATAATAAAAATACAAATGAAAAAGAGTACAATACACCAACTATTTACATGGCCTTTACACTGCATTAGGTATCATAAGTAATCTAGAGAGGATTTAAAGTATGTGGGAGGATGTGTGTAGGTTATATGAAAATGCTATGCCGTTTTTAGGAGATGACTATATTCACATGTACATACACGTACACAGATACATGCATATTATACAGCATCACAGTTAACAGGAATATTTTCTATGTTCAGCCTCCCCACTGTGTGAATTCTCCAGCATTCAGTGTTTATGTGAATACTACACATATTATTAATAGAACTGATACTGAAGGGTACATATTGGCTGTTCATATAATGTTATCCATTTATGGTGCAATGTAAAATCGAGCTTCAAAATTCAATTGTGTAAAATAATGAACTCTTGATACCAGTTTTGAATTTAATTTTTATCCACAATACAACTTTTAAGAACCAAATATATTTCAGAATATTTGCTTTCTTAGTATGAAGAAATACTCATATTTCAGACTTTTATTAACAGTTAACATTGTTAGCTGTTTCAGGACTTTTTAAACACAATTATCAGGGCATTGTCATATTTAAATTAATGATAATTCCTTGATGTCTATTTTTATTCGCATTTTCTTGAGTGTCTCACACATCTTTTTCTTATAATTGGTTGGTTCAAATGACTGTCCAAAGTCCACTTGCAGCATTAGTTGTATTTCTAAAGTCTCTTTTATTTTGTAACTCTTTCTCCATTTTTCTCTCTTTTCTGTCTTTTATTTTTTTTCCCACTTTTTGGTAAAAACTGTCATTTAACTTACAGAATGTCCAACTGTTTCTTTGTGACAAAATTTAACATGCTTTTATTCTTAATATTTGAACAGTAGATTAACTTTCCATTGTTTGGAGAAGAATGATTCACAGGTTGTGTTACATCCTTCCTATTACATTCATCATGAGGCACATCGTTTATCTCATTTGTGTCGGTGAGTTATTAATACAGTAAAGTTACAAAACAAAAGAAAGCCACAACATCTCAGTGGTATATAAAAATGAGCATTTATTCTCATGGATCTGTGTGTCAGCTGTGTTTCAGCAAATCTATACATTAGGAAGGTGGTTAGATATAGGCACTGATGGCTGGGGGAGCTCTACTTGAAACTTCCCTCATCCACCTTAGAGTATCAGGTTTGTTCTCCAACCTTGTTCTCCAACAAACAATCTCATTTGTTTCACAAAATGGGAAGTCATGGAATAACTTTGGAATTAATTATGGCTCATTATTTATCTATGAAAGGATGCTACTTTCACAATATATAAAGAAATAGAGTCTAGAAATAATACTTTTCAGATTTATTGAATAAAGTCTTCAGCAGAAAGAAATGGCTAAATGCAGAGGTTGCAGTAAAGGCACAGAGGAAAAGGCACAGGGAAATAAGTGGAAACTCATAAAGCTTCCTAAAGCCCAGCCTTGAAATGGGCATAGTAGTTCCACAAATATACCTCAGCCAAAGTAAATCGTATGTCCAGACCAAGTGAAACCTGGCATTAAAAGAGGGTTACAGAATTGAGATCATGATCAACAGACAAATGGAGAAAGAAAGCATAATAAAGATACCCCATGGAATACTATTTAGCCATAAAAAGAATAAAATCATGTCATTTGCAGTAATGTGCATTGAACTGGTGGTCACTATGGTAAGTGAAATAAGCCAGGCACAGAAAGACAAAGATTGTATTTTCTCATTTGCATGTTGGAGCTGAAAAACTTGATCTCATCGACAGGGAATACAACCATAGATATCAGAAATGGATGAGTAGGTGGGGAGAGGGGAGGATGAAAAGAGGTTGGCTATGGGAACAAGCATACAGTGGACTTTTTATAAAAAGTTATCATGTTTGAGAGCAGACCAGGCTGACAATACATAGCAATAATATTTGGTAGATTTTGAAGTAGCTAGAAGAGAGGCTCTGAAATGATACCAACACATAAAAATGATAAACACTCTGGATGATGGATACCCCAGTTACCCTGACTTGATCATTATATGTTCTCTGGATGTAAGGAAGACTCACATGCCCCCAATAAGCATGTAAATTATTATATATTAATAAAAGAGAATTAAAGAATAAAAGAAAAAAAGGCATTGGGACCAATCATCAAATCCACCACACACTTTCAGTGATGCTCAAATGGATTGTTGGGTTCATGTGGTGTTAGCATGATTCTTCTAGTAAAAATATGCCCATAAGCCTTTTATCTCAAGGTTTTAATATCCATGGGTGATTATAATCTAGGTGCATATGTTTATTTTTAATTTTTAAAAGCATGCAAAATGCTTAATTTTTATTTTACTCTTTCTTCTACTTTTAACAACCATTATTCTTTTTTAAAGACTTTTCCCTTATTGTTATAGACTGAATACTTTTATGCTCCCTCTCCAAATTAATATAGTGAAGCCCTAACCCCCAATGTGATATTTGGAGCTAGGAGTCTTAGGGAGATATTAGACTTATTGAAGTTCGTGAAGGTGGGGCCCTCAAGATGGGATTAGCGCCCTTGTAAGGACAGAACCATGTTCTCTCTCTCTCCAATAACATTCACTTAGGAAAGGCTATATGAGACTACATGGAGAGGGTGGCACCAGGAAGTGAGGAGGAGAGCTCTCACCAGACACTGAATCAGTTGGCACCCTAATCTTGAATTTTCCAGCCCCTAGAACTGTGAAAAATACATCTCTGTTGCTTAAGCTGCACGGTCAATGATATTTGGTCATGGTGTCCAAGCAGACTAAAATACTTACCCACTATTTTGTTAACTTAAAATACATTTTATTCAGGAAGAGCAAACTTAATGCTTGTTAGTATTTTCAATTTTCAAGATAATTATCTGCTATTCTAGTAACATCCAACAGGAAGCAATGAGATTTTTTAAAACCTAATATTAACTTTTCAAAGTTCTTTGCCCTTTTAAAAATATATTTGACATATTTTAATATATTGCATTTGTTATTTAAATAAAAAACAAACTTCAAGTTGTCACTCATTAAGCCATAGAAATCTTTTGGACTACCTAGTTCATTTTATATGAATTCATCAGTATTTGGTAACTTTTTTCTTTTTTGGCAAAAGAAAAAAAAAAAGAAAGAAGATAGCTTATCTTCTATACTTTCTGCTCTAGATCTGGAATTAGCCACTTGTTAATAACCTCTGTTTTTTTTTTTTTTTCTATTTTTTCTATTTTTTTTTTCCTATGGGAAGTAACATTTAGAGACCATATTTTGAGTATTAGCACTAGTAAATACCTTTTTCATGGGAAAAAACTATTATTAATTCACATTTAAGTTTAGATTTTGTTGATTTGATTTTGTTGATTTGTAAGCAAGTAACTATTTAACCTACTTTAAAAGATAATGCTACTGATATCATTAATATGACATAAAGTCATGTTTAATTTTTCAATGATTTATCTAGACTTTCTTGCTCTTTCTTTTGTGATTAACTGTGTGCCTTATCAAGTTAACTCATCTTGATTACCAGTAAGGTCTATGGCCATGCAGCAGGACGAAAATGGTGGCCAATACAGTGATCAAATTTATCACATAAACTTCATTAAATCATAGTACTTTTCAGTGGTAGTCACCTGAGAGTTACAGTTCTCAAATTCAGACATTCAGGGAAAGACATTAAGGGATATGTAGGAAGCATAAGCAGAGAACACAATTAATCAAAACTTGAGACTGGGGTGGAGGAAGCATTGACTGCAAGGAATAAGGAGGAGAGTTTTGGATGTGATAAAGTATTCCACATGCTTGTTCTCCTGGTGGTTACATGGGTGTATGCTTTTATGAACTCCTCAAGTACATTTTAAATAGGTTAATACCATAATATGAAAATTAAACTTCAATAAAGTTGAGTTTTTTTGAATCCTGTAAAAATCTCAGTCAAAATTTCTATGCCAGCCATTTCCTTCTCAGATATAGTAGGTCTTGTTTATGGCTCCCTAAGTGATTCTGTTGAGAACAAGTTACCTCGTTTTACAGATGAAATAAGTGGTAAAAAGAAAAATTGGGTGACCATAGCCATAAAGTCAGAAGCTAACCAAGACTAGGATGAGTTGCCTTACTCCAGGTCACTGATTTTTCTTTTTTCTTTTTGACAGAGTCTTGCTCTGTTGCCCAGGCTCGAGTGCAGTGGTGTGATCTCAGTTCACCACAACCTCCGCCTCCTGAGTTCAAGCAATTTTCTGCCTCACCCTCCCGAGTAGATGGGATTCCACTCACCATGATGCCCGGTTAATTTTTGTATTTTTAATAGTGATGGGGTTTCAAACATCTTGGCCAGGTTGGTCTTGAACTCCTGACCTCATGATCCACCCACCTTGGCCTCCCAAAGTGCTGAGACCACAGGAGTGAACCACCATGCCCAGCCTCACTTTTCTACAATAACAACGAATGGAACTTACTGGCCTCTTAGTCTATGGTAGCCATTTGTTAGCTGTATGATAAGATTGCTCAAAAACTATTGTGAAGAATAAGAGGTTGGAGAATAGCCGTGCCGGGAGCAAGATGGCCGAATAGGAACAGCTCCAGTCTCTAAAACCCAGCGCGAGCGACACAGAAGACCGGTGATTTCTGCATTTTCAACTGAGCCACTGCTGCTGATACTCAGGCAAACAAGGTCTGGAGTGGACCTCAAGCAATTTCCAACAGACCTACAGCTGAGGGTCCTGACTGTTAGAAGGAAAACTATCAAACAGGAAGGACACCTACACCAAAATCCCATCAGTACGTCACCATCGTCAAAGACCAGAGGCAGATAAAACCACAAAGATGGGGAAAAAGCAGGGCAGAAAAGCTGGAAATTCAAAAACTAAGAGGGCATCTCCCCCTGCAAAGGAACACAGCTCATCGCCAGCAAGAGATCAAAGCTGGACGGAGAATGACTTTGACGAGATGAGAGAAGAAGGCTTCAGTCCATCAAACTTCTCAGAGCTAAAGGAGGAATTACGTACCCAGCACAAAGAAAGTAAAAATCTTGAAAACAGAGTGGAAGAATTGATAGCTAGAATAATTAAGGCAGAGAAGGTCATAAACGAAATGACAGAGATGAAAACCATGACACAAGAAATACGTGACAAATGCACAAGCTTCAGTAACGAACTCGATCAACTGGAAGAAAGAGTATCAGCGATTGAGGATCAAATGAATGAAATGAAGCGAGAAGAGAAACCAAAAGAAAACAGAAGAAAAAGAAATGAACAAAGCCTGAAAAAGTATGGGATTATGTAAAAAGACCAAATCTACGTCTGACTGGGGTGCCTGAAAGTGAGGGGGGAAATGGAACCAAGTTGGAAAACACTCTTCAGGATATCATCCAGGAGAACTTCCCCAACCTAGTAGGGCAGGCCAACATTCAAATTCAGGAAATACAGAGAACGCCACAAAGATACTCCTCCAGAAGAGCAACTCCAAGACACATAATTACCAGATTCACCAAAGTTGAAATGAAGGAAAAAATCTTAAGGGCAGCCAAAGAGAAAGGTCGGGTTACCCACAAAGGGAAGCCCATCAGACAAACAGCAGACCTCTCAGCAGAAACTCTACAAGCCAGAAGAGAGTGGGGGCCAATATTCAACGTTCTTAAAGAAAAGAATTTTAAACCCAGAATTTCATATCCAGCCAAACTAAGTTTCATAAGTGAAGGAGAAATAAAATCCTTTACAGATAAGCAAATGCTTAGAGATTTTGACACCACCAGGCCTGCCTTACAAGAGACCCTGAAGGAAGCCCTAAACATGGAAAGGAACAACCAGTACCAGCCATTGCAAAAACATGCCAAAATGTAAAGACCATGAGGCTAGGAAGAAACTGCATCAACTAATGAGCAAAATAACCAGTTAATATCATAATGGCAGGATCAAGTTCACACATAACAATATTAACCTTAAACATAAATGGACTAAATGCCCCAATTAAAAGACACAGACTGGCAAACTGGATAAAGAGTCAAGACCCACCAGTCTGCTGTATTCAGGAGACCCATCTCACATGCAGAGACATACATAGGCTCAAAATAAAGGGATGGAGGAAGATCTACCAAGCAAATGGAGAACAAAAAAAAGCAGGGGTTGCAATCCTAGTCTCTATTAAAATAGACTTTAAATCATCAAAGATCAAAAGAGACAAAGAAGGCCATTACATAATGGTAAAGGGATCAATTCAACAGGAAGAGCTAACTATCCTAAATATATATGTACCCAATACAGGAGCACTCAGATTCATAAAGCAAGTCCTTAGAGACTTACAAAGAGACTTAGACTCCCATACAATAATAATGGGAGACTTCAACACCCCACTGTCAACATTAGACAGATCAACGAGACAGAAAGTTAACAAGGATATCCAGGAATTGAACTCATCTCTGCAGCAAGCAGATCTAATAGACATCTGCAGAACTCTCCACCCCAAATCAACAGAATATACATTCTTCTCAGCACCACATCGCACTTATTCCAAAATTGACCACATAATTGGAAGTAAAGCACTCCTCAGCAAATGTACAAGAACAGAAATTATAACAAACTGTCTCTCTGACCACAGTGCAATCAAACTAGAACTCAGGACAAAGAAACTCAACCAAAACCGCTCAACTACATGGAAACTGAACAACCTGCTCCTGAATGACTACTGGGTACATAACGAAATGAAGGCAGAAATAAAGATGTTCTTTGAAACCAATGAGAACAAAGATACAACATACCAGAATCTCTGGGACACATTTAAAGCAGTGTGTAGAGGGAAATTTATAGCACTAAATGCCCACAAGAGAAAGCCAGAAAGATCTAAAGTGGACACTCTAACAGCACAATTAAAAGAGCTAGAGAAGCAAGAGCAAATACATTCAAAAGCAAGCAGAAGGCAAGAAATAACTAAGATCAGAGCAGAACTGAAGGAGATAGAGACATAAAAATGCTCCAAAAAATCAATGAATCCAGGAGTTGGTTTTTTGAAAAGATCAACAAAATTGACAGACCACTAGCAAGACTAATAAAGAACAAAAGAGAGAAGAATCAAATAGACGCAATAAAAAACGATAAAGGGGATACCACCGACCCCACAGAAATACAAACTACCATCAGAGAATACTATAAACACCTCTACGCAAATACACTAGAAAATTTGGAAGAAATAGATAATTTCCTGGACACTTACACTCTTCCAATTCTAAACCAGGAAGAAGTTGAATCCCTGAATAGACCAATAGCAGGCTCTGAAATTGAGGCAATAATTAATAGCCTACCAACCAAAAAAAGTCCAGGACCAGATGGATTCACAGCTGAATTCTACCAGAGGTACAAGGAGGAGCTGGTACCATTCCTTCTGAAACTATTCCAATCAATAGAAAACGAGGGAATCCTCCCTAACTCATTTTATGAGGCCAACATCATCCTGATACCAAAGCCTGGCAGAGACACAACGAAAAAAGAGAATTGTGGACCAATATCCCTGATGAACATTGATGCAAAAATCCTCAATAAAATACTGGCAAATCGGATTCAGCAGTACATCAAAAAGCTTATCCACCATGATCAAGTGGGCTTCATCCCTGGGTTGCAAGGCTGGTTCAACATTTGCAAATCAATAAACGTAATCCAGCATATAAACAGAACCAAAGACAAGAACCACATGATTATCTCAATAGATGCAGAAAAGGCCTTTGACAAAATTCAATAGCCCTTCATGCTAAAAACGCTCAATAAATTCGGTATTGATGGAACGTACCTCAAAATAATAAGAGCTATTTATGACAAACCCACAGCCAATATCATACTGAATGGGCAAAAACTGGAAAAATTCCCTTTGAAAACTGGCACAAGACAGGGATGTCCTCTCTCACCACTCCTATTCAACATAGTGTTGGAAGTTCTGGCTAGGGCAGTCAGGCAAGAGAAAGAAATCAAGGGTATTCAGTTAGGAAAAGAAGAAGCCAAATTGTCCCTGTTTGCAGATCACATGATTGTATATTTAGAAAACCCCATTGTCTCAGCCCCAAATCTCCTTGAGCTGATAAGCAACTTCAGCACAGTCTCAGGATACAAAATTAATGTGCAAAAATCACAAGCATTCTTATACACCAGTAACAGACAAACAGAGAGCCAAATCAGGAATGAACTTCCATTCACAATTGCTTCAATGAGAATCAAATACCTAGGAATCCAACTTACAAGGGATGTAAAGGACCTCTTCAAGGAGAACTACAAACCACTGCTCAGTGAAATAAAAGAGGACACAAACAAATGGAAGAACATACCATGCTCATGGATAGGAAGAATCAGTATCATGAAAATGGCCATACTGCCCAAGGTTATTTATAGATTCAATGCCATCCCCATCAAGCTACCAATGACTTTCTTCACAGAATTGGAAAAATCTGCTTTAAAGTTCATGTGGAACCAAAAAAGAGTCCGCATTGCCAAGACAATCCTAAGTCAAAAGAACAAAGCTGGAGGCATCATGCTACCTGACTTCAAACTCTACTACAAGGCTACAGTAACCAAAACAGCATGGTACTGGTACCAAAACAGAGATATAGACCAATGGAACAGAACAGAGTCCTCAGAAATAATACCACACATCTACAGCCATCTGATCTTTGACAAACCTGAGAGAAACAAGAAATGGGGAAAGTATTCCCTATTTAATAATTGGTGCTGGGAAAATTGGCTAGCCATAAGTAGAAAGCTGAAACTGGATCCCTTCCTTACTCCTTATACAAAAATTAATTCAAGATGGATTAGAGACTTAAATGTTAGACCTAATACCATAAAACCCTAGAAGAAAACCTAGGTAGTACCATTCAGGACATAGGCATGGGCAAGGACTTCATGTCTAAAACACCAAAAGCAACGGCAGCAAAAGCCAAAATTGACAAATGGGATCTAATTAAACTAAAGAGCTTCTGCACAGCAAAAGAAACTACCATCAGAGTGAACAGGCAACCTACAGAATGGGAGAAAATTTTTGCAATCTACTCATCTGACAAAGGGCTAATATCCAGAACCTACAAAGAACTCAAACAAATTTACAAGAAAAAAACAAACAACCCCATCAAAAAGTGGGCAAGGGATATGAACAGACATTTCTCAAAAGAAGACATTCAGACAGCCAACAGACACATGAAAAAATGCTCATCATCACTCACCATCAGAGAAATGCAAATCAAAACCACAATGAGATACCATCTCAGACCAGTTAGAATGGCAATTATTCAAAAGTCAGGAAACAACAGGTGCTGGAGAGGATGTGGAGAAATAGGAACACTTTTACACTGTTGGTGGGATTGTAAACTAGTTCCACCATTATGGAAAACAGTATGGCAATTCCTCAAGGATCTAGAACTAGATGTACCATATGACCCAGCCATCCCATTACCGGGTATATACCCAAAGGATCATAAATCATGCTGCTATAAAGACACATGCACATGTATGTTTATTGCGGCACTATTCACAATGGCAAAGACTTGGAATCAACCCAAATGTCCATTTGTGACAGACTGGATTAAGAAAATGTGGCACATATACACCATGGAATATTATGCAGCCATACAAAAGGATGAGTTTGCGTCCTTTGTAGGGACATGGATGCAGCTGGAAAGCATCATTCTTAGCAAACTATCACAAGAACAGAAAACCAAACACCGCATGTTCTCACTCATAGGTGGGAACTGAACAATGAGATCACATGGACTCGTGAAGAGGAACATCACACACCGGGGCCTATTATGGGGAGGCGGGAGGGGGGAGGGATTTCATTGGGAGTTATACCTGATGTAAATGACGAATTGATGGGTGCTGACGAGTTGATGGGTGCGGCACACTAGCATGGCACAAGTATACATGTGTAAGAAACCTGCACGTTATGCACATGTACCCTAGAACTTAAAGTATAATAATAATCAAATAATATAATATAAAATAAAAATAAATAAATAAAAAGAATAAGAGGTCAATATGGAAATGTGAAAACTAACAACTGTGAGCTATTTTATGGGAATCCACTGTTAATATATTTTAAAAACAGGTCATCATTTCTATGTAGAAAACTCCAAATATCAAATGGTTTTCATAAATTTAGGAATAGTATGCTAGTGTTTTGGGGAGAGGAAATACTTCCGTAGGCTATTTGTTACAATGTTTTACCTAAAGTGAATGGATTTAAAGGAGACTGTTAAATTGAGAGATCAGATGATTTATATAATGCTTATATAATTAGTGAAAATCAGTTTGAGAGAAACAAAAAATAGGAAATATATAAACAGTGTTATTATATTTGACATTTGTGCGACAATAATTGTCAAATCATGTCAAATTTATGTCAAATCAACACTGTAATTTAAAAATAAGGATATTGAGGAGTCCAAGAAAATCCATTCCATGATGATAGAATCAGTCATGTAATAAAATATGTTATATTTATTTAACTTTTATTCATACTGTTGTTTGGATGTAAATTCTGTCAACAGTAAAAGACAAAGACGTTCAAATGTTGGTTCCTATTGTTAAGTTCTTTACATCATGGGGGCCAGGTACCTTCAGTTCACGATGACTGCCACTAGATGGCACTGATGGCACTCTGGCATCCTTGGGACATAAACCAGCCACCTGTTTTTCCTTGTTTGGAGACCTCAGAAATGGCAATTGCCACCCTAAACAAATTACGGTCTTTTATGGCAAAATATGTCCATGAAAATAGTTAAGGACTTCATGTCCTCTTGCATCCTATCTTCAAAGTACTTTATAAGCTTTCCTATGGTATTTATTAACTACTTTCTCATCATGGAACCCAGCTTTAATTGAGAGTAAATTCTTGCTACATTCTTCAATATTAAGTAGTTCTCACACTATTAATTGTCTCAAACAGACCATGGCTTCTACCAAACTTATTCCACAATAGTTAGTTCTTATTAAGTATAGTAACAAAAGTATTATCTATGGTAAATTTCTGGGAACAATCAGAAGTATATGCATGTCCAAATCGAAGAGAAACAGTTATTTTTTAGCTTGTTCCCTACAATACTTTGCAAAATTCTCACCATGAAATATTTTTTAATGTAAATAACCTATTTTTTATTTATCTGATTTCTGTATTATTCTATCTTTGATCTTCATGATTCTTGACTCTGTAGAAAAAAACAAAATCTTGTCTTCAAGATAACTGTATTTTTACTTAATCCAAACAATAGCAATTTATAATTTATAAGGTATAGTATAGTGCTAAAAGAATTTTGTCTCCTTGGCTCTTCTTAAAAATCTTTTACAAATTCAAACATACAAGTCCAAATATGGCCATTTATGTTGCCTCTCAAAATCCATGACCTCTCTTCCCCTCTCAGGGTTAACGGGACAAAGATCATTCTGATGTGAATACATTGTGCTTTGTATAGTCTTTGATATTATACTTGTGACTCAACTTTTAAATATGAAAAGAATAATTTAAGGCAATATGTTCGGAGCAAACAGGAAATCTACTAAAGCTGAGATACAGTGTTTTGTGTTGTTGGAAAAACAGTCTACTGAGTAATAAGAACATATACCCTATTACTCAAAACCAAAACATAGGCAATAACACTTAACTGGCATAGCCAATGACACAAAATTCTATTTGCTTCGTAGCGTCTCTCATCAGTAGGCTAGCAGTGAGCTATCATTTTCACCAGAAAACTGTTTAGACAGCTTTCAGATATTAAAGAGAACTAAATATGACTAAGTATTCAAAGTAAATATTTCAATTAGAAAAAAATAGATTGACAAGTTGGTAACTTAGTATATTATTGAAGTAAAATTTCTGCTTTAGTGAGTAGAATTTACCTCAACAATATTTTATATAAGGTTATGATTGCCTTATAATTGAAAAGAAATGAGAAATTTAGCTTTGTTCTTGATTCCCGGGATGGTAGGTAAGGATTTTTCTTTACAATTAGGACAGTTGTATCTCTATACATTGTAAATTTATTGCATCAAAAAAAAAAAAAACTGTCTACACCTAATGTTGTGATTTTAAATGTGCCTTTCTTTCCACCTTACCTCAGCCATAATCATTTCTTGAATTTTCATCCAAGTGAAGTATCTAATTGAATTAATTATTTTTTTTATTATACTTTAAGTTCTAGGGTACATGTGCATAACGTGCAGGTATCTTACATATGTATACTTGTGCCATGTTGGTGTGCTGCACTCATCAACCCGTCAGCACCCATCAATTTATCATTTATATCAGGTATAACTCCCAATGCAAGCCCTCCCCCCTCCCTCCTACTCCCTCCCCATGATAGGTCCCGATGTGTGATGATCCCCTTCCCGAGTCCAAGTGATCTCATTGTTCAGTTCCCACCTATGAGTGAGAACATGCGGTGTTTGGTTTTCTGTTCTTGTGATAGTTTGCTAAGAATGATGCTTTCCAGCTGCATCCATGTCCCTACAAAGGACACAAACTCATCCTTTTGTATGGCTGCATAATATTCCATGGTGTATATGTGCCACATTTTCTTAATCCAGTCTGTCACAGATGGACATTTGGGTTGATTCCAAGTCTTTGCCATTGTGAATAGTGCCGCAATAAACATACGTGTGCATGTGTCTTTATAGCAGCATGATTTATGATCCTTTGGGTATATACCCGGTAATGGGATGGCTGGGTCATATGGTACATCTAGTTCTAGATCCTTGAGGAATTGCCATACTGTTTTCCATAATGGTGGAACTAGTTTACAATCCCACCAACAGTGTAAAAGTGTTCCTATTTCTCCACATCCTCTCCAGCACCTGTTGTTTCCTGACTTTTGAATGATTGCCATTCTAACTGGTCTGAGATGGTATCTCATTGTGGTTTTGATTTGCATTTCTCTGATGGTGAGTGATGATGAGCATTTTTTCATGTGTCTGTTGGCTGTCTGAATGTCTTCTTTTGAGAAATGTCTGTTCATATCCCTTGCCCACTTTTTGATGGGGTTGTTTGTTTTTTTCTTGTAAATTTGTTTGAGTTCTTTGTAGGTTCTGGATATTAGCCCTTTGTCAGATGAGTAGATTGCAAAAATTTTCTCCCATTCTGTAGGTTGCCTGTTCACTCTGATGGTAGTTTCTTTTGCTGTGCAGAAGCTCTTTAGTTTAATTAGATCCCATTTGTCAATTTTGGCCTTTGCTGCCGTTGCTTTTGGTGTTTTAGACATGAAATCCTTGCCCATGCCTATGTCCTGAATGGTACTACCTAGGTTTTCTTCTAGGGTTTTATGGTATTAGGTCTAACATCTAAGTCTCTAATCCATCTTGAATTAATTTTTGTATAAGGAGTAAGGAAGGGATCCAGTTTCAGCTTTCTACTTATGGCTAGCCAATTTTCCCAGCACCAATTATTAAATAGGGAATCCTTTCCCCATTTCTTGTTTCTCTCAGGTTTGTCAAAGATCAGATGGCTGTAGATGTGTGGTATTATTTCTGAGGACTCTGTTCTGTTCCATTGGTCTATATCTCTGTTTTGGTACCAGTACCATGCTGTTTTGGTTACTGTAGCCTTGTAGTAGAGTTTGAAGTCAGGTAGCGTGATGCCTCCAGCTTTGTTCTTTTGACTTAGGATTGTCTTGGCAATGCGGACTCTTTTTTGGTTCCACATGAACTTTAAAGCAGTTTTTTCCAATTCTGTGAAGAAACTCATTGGTAGCTTGATGGGGATGACATTGAATCTATAAATGACCTTGGGCAGTATGGCCATTTTCACGATATTGATTCTTCCTATCCATGAGCATGGTATGTTCTTCCATTTGTTTGTGTCCTCTTTTATTTCACTGAGCAGTGGTTTGTAGTTCTCCTTGAAGAGGTCCTTTACATCCCTTGTAAGTTGGATTCCTAGGTATTTGATTCTCATTGAAGCAATTGTGAATGGAAGTTCATTCCTGATTTGGCTCTCTGTTTGTCTGTTACTGGTGTATAAGAATGCTTGTGATTTTTGCACATTAATTTTGTATCCTGAGACTGTGCTGAAGTTGCTTATCAGCTCAAGGAGATTTGGGGCTGAGACAATGGGGTTTTCTAAATATACAATCATGTCATCCGCAAACAGGGACAATTTGACTTCTTCTTTTCCTAACTGGATACCTTGATTTCTTTCTCTTGCCTGACTGCCCTAGCCAGAACTTCCAACACTATGTTGAATAGGAGTGGTGAGAGAGGACATCCCTGTCTTGTGCCAGTTTTCAAAGGGAATTTTTCCAGTTTTTGCCCATTCAGTATGATATTGGCTGTGGGTTTGTCATAAATAGCTCTTATTATTTTGAGGTACGTTCCATCAATACCGAATTTATTGAGCGTTTTTAGCATGAAGGGCTATTGAATTTTGTCAAAGGCCTTTTCTGCATCTATTGAGATAATCATGTGGTTCTTGTCTTTGGTTCTGTTTATGTGCTGGATTACGTTTATTGATTTGCGAATGTTGAACCAGCCTTACATCCCAGGGATGAAGCCCACTTGATCATGGTGATAAGCTTTTTGATGTACTGCTGAATCTGGTTTGCCAGTTTTTTTTTTGAGGATTTTTTCATTGATGTTCATCAGGGATATTGGTCTAAAATTCTCTTTTTTTGTTGTGTCTCTGCCAGGCTTTGGTATCAGGATGATGTTGGCCTCATAAAATGAGTTAAGGAGGATTCCCTCTTTTACTATTGATTGGAATAGCTTCCGAAGGAATGGTACCAGCTCCTCCTTGTACCTCTTGTAGAATTCAGCTGTGAATCTATCTGGTCCTGGACTTTTTTTGGTTGGTAGGCTATTAATTATTGCCTCAATTTCAGAGCCTGCTATTGGTCTATTCAGGGATTCAACTTCTTCCTGGTTTAGTCTTGGAAGGGTGTAAGTGTCCAGGAAATTATCTATTTCTTCTAGATTTTCTAGTGTATTTGCGTAGAGGTGTTTATAGTATTCTCTGATGGTAGTTTGTATTTCTGTGGGGTCGGTGGAGATATCCCCTTTTTCATTTTTTATTGCACCTGTTTGATTCTTCTCTCTTTTGTTCTTTATTAGTCTTGCTAGCGGTCTGTCAATTTTGTTGATCTTTTCAAAAAACCAACTCCTGGATTCATTGATTTTTTTGGAGGGTTTTTTGTGTCTCTATCTTCTTCAGTTCCGGTCTGATCTTAGTTATTTCTTGCCTTCTGCTAGCTTTTGAATGTGTTTGCTCTTGCCTCTCTAGTTCTTTTAATTGTCATGTTAGGTTATCAATTTTAGATCTTTCTGGCTTTCTCTTGTGGGCATTTAGTGCTATAAATTTCCCTCTACACACTGCTTTAAATGTGTCCCAGAGATTCTGGTATGTTGTATCTTTGTTCTCATTGGTTTCAAAGAACATCTTTATTTCTGCCTTCATTTCGTTATGTACCCAGTAGTCATTCAGGAACAGGTTGTTCAGTTTCCATGTAGTTGAGCGGTTTTGGTTGAGTTTCTTTGTCCTGAGTTCTAGTTTGATTGCACTGTGGTCTGAGAGACAGTTTGTTATAATTTCTTTTCTTTTACATTTGCTAAGGAGTGCTTTACTTCCAATTATGTGGTCAATTTTGGAATAAGTGCGATGTGGTGCTGAGAAGAATGTATATTCTGTTGATTTGGGGTGGAGAGTTCTATAGATGTCTATTAGGTCCGCTTGGTGCAGAGATGCGTTCGATTTCTGGATATCCTTGTTAACTTTCTGTCTCGTTGATTTGTCTAATGTTGACAGTGGAGTGTTGAAGTCTCCCATTATTATTTTATGGGAGTCTAAGTCTCTTTGTAAGTCTCTAAGGGGTTGCTTTATGAATTTGGGTGCTCCTGTATTGGATGCATATATATTTAGGATAGTTAGCTCTTCCTTTTGAATTGATCCCTTTACCATTATGTAATGGCCTTCTTTGTCTCTTTCGATCTTTGATGGTTTAAAGTCTGTTTTATCAGAGACTAGGATTGCAACCCCTGCTTCTTTCTGTTCTCCATTTGCTTGATAGATCTTCCTCCATCC
This sequence comes from Trachypithecus francoisi, assembly GCF_009764315.1. Lineage (NCBI taxonomy): Eukaryota > Metazoa > Chordata > Mammalia > Primates > Cercopithecidae > Trachypithecus > Trachypithecus francoisi. Next base: position 31,917,718 of record NW_022681472.1, read on the forward strand.
CTTTATTTTGAGCCTATGTATGTCTCTGCATGTGAGATGGGTCTCCTGAATACAGCAGACTGATGGGTCTTGACTCTTTATCCAGTTTGCCAGTCTGTGTCTTTTAATTGGAGCATTTAGTCCATTTACATTTAAGGTTAATATTGTTATGTGTGAACTTGATCCTGCCATTATGATATTAACTGGTTATTTTGCTCGTTACTTGATGCAGTTTTTTCTTAGCCTTGATAGTCTTTACATTTTGGCATGTTTTTGCAATGACTGGTACTGGTTGTTCCTTTCCATGTTTAGGGCTTTCTGCAGGGTCCTTCTGGCTTGTAGAGTTTCTGCCGAGAGGTCTGCTGTTTGCCTGATGGGCTTCCCTTTGTGGGTAACCCGACCTTTCTCTTTGGCTGCCCTTAAGATTTTTTCCTTCATTTCAAATTTGGTGAATCTGGCAATTATGTGTCTTGGAGTTGCTCTTCTGGAGGAGTATCTTTGTGGCGTTCTCTGTATTTCCTGAATTTGAATGTTGGCCTGCCCTACTAGGTTGGGGAAGTTCTCCTGGATGATATCCTGAAGAGTGTTTTCCAACTTGGTTCCATTTCCCCCCTCACTTTCAGGCACCTCAATCAGACGTAGATTTGGTCTTTTTACATAATCCCATACTTCTTGCAGGCTTTGTTCATTTCTTTTTCTTCTGTTTTCTTTTGGTTTCTCTTCTCGCTTCATTTCATTCATTTGATCCTCAATCGCTGATATTGTTTCCTCCAGTTGATCGAGTCGGTTACTGAAGCTTGTGGATTTGTCACGTATATCTCGTGTCATGGTTTTCATCTCTGTCATTTCGTTTATGACCTTCTCTGCCTTAATTATTCTAGCTACCTATTTTTCCACTCTTTTTCAAGATTTTTAGTTTCTTTGCACTGGGTACGTAATTCCTCCTTTAGCTCTGAGAAGTTTGATGGACTGAAGCCTTCTTCTCTCATCTCGTCAAAGTCATTCTCCGTCCAGCTTTGATCTGTTGCTGGCGATGAGCTGCACTCCTTTGCAGAGGGAGATGTACTCTTAGTTTTTGAATTTCCAGCTTTTCTGCCCTGCTTTTTCCCCATCTTTGTGGTTTTATCTGCCTCTGGTCTTTGATGATGGTGACGTACTGATGGGGTTTTGGTATAGGTATTCTTCCTGTTTGATAGTTTTCCTTCTAACAGCCAGGACCCTCAGCTGCAGGTCTGTTGGAGATTGCTTAAGGTCCACTCCAGATCCTGTTTGCCTAGGTATCAGTGGCAGAGGTTGCAGAAGATAGAATATTGCTGAAGAGCGAGTGTACCTGTCTGATTCTCACTTTGGAAGCTTCCTCTCAGGGGTGTACTCCACCCTGTGAGGTTTGGGGTGTCAGACTGCCCCTAGTGGGTTATGTCTCCCAGTGAGGCCACTCAGGGTTCAGGGACCCACTTTAGCAAGCAGTCTGTCCGTTCTCAGATCTCAACCTCCGTGTTGGGACATCCACTGCTCTCTTCAAAGCTGTCAGAGTCGTTTACGTCTGCACAGGTTTCTGCTGCTTTTTTTGTTGTTGGTATTTAGCTGTGCCGTGTCCCCAGAGGTGGATGCTACAGAGACAGGCAGGTTTCCTTGAGCTGCTGTGAGCTCCACCCAGTTCGAGCTTCCCAGTGGCTTTGTTTACCTACTTAAGCCTCAGCAATGGCGGGTGCCCCTCCCCCAGCCTCGCTGCTGCCTTGTGGTTAAATCGCAGACTGCTGTGCTAGCAATGAGGGAGGCTCCCTGGCTGTGGGACCCTCCTGGCCAGGTGTGGATATAATCTCCTGGTGTGCCCGTTTGCTTAAAGCACAGTATTGGGGTGGGAGTTACCCGATTTTCCAGGTGTTGTGGGTCTCAGTTCCCCTGGCTTGGAAAAGGGATTCCCTTCCCCCTTGCGCTTCCCAGGTGAGGCGATGCCTCGCCCTGCTTCAGCTCTCGCTGGTCGGGCTGCAGCAGCTGACCAGCACCGATTGTCTGGCACTCCCTAGTGAGATGACCCGAGTACCTCAGTTGAAAATGTAGAAATCACCAGTCTTCTGTGTCGCTCGCGCTGGGAGTTGGAGACTGGAGCTGTTCCTATTCAACCATCTTGCTCCCAGAATCGAATTAATTATTATTATTATTATTATTTTTACTTTTTAATAAAGAAGTTCCTGGAAGGAACTCACTGTAGTACTACATAGCTAAAGCACATCTTAATTAAAGGATGGAAAAAGAATCAGTAAGACTTTACTGGGAAATTTTATAAGAATGACAGACATGAAAGAGCTAAAGGTAACAGATGTTTTAACCAAGGTAATATAAAGCCCAGATGTTTGGCACATTCCCATAGTATTAACTGGGTAAGTAAGAGTCATACTTTCCTTTTTTGAATAATCTTATGCTTCCCCTATTTAAAAATTCTTTTAAAATAAGGAGTGTTGGTAAAAGTAAGGCAGAAATGGAGAGAAAAAACAATCAACAACATAACAAGGAACCAATTCATTCTCTCTCATGATTTCCTACATCTGTGGGGTGAATTCGAGAGAGCAAATAGATGTTTATATTTAAGTAATAAGTATTTTAAAAACATCACTGAAAATGATATATCATGAATGGAAATGAATATTTTACTTGTTTGGTAGTTATTTTAGACATATGTTGGGAGAAGGCTAGCTCAGGTAATTGACCTGTGGAATTTATTCATTTCTATGTTTCTAGACAGAACAAAACAAGTTTTGGAATAATTAAAAATATTTCATGTTTCCCAGTAATGGAACAACAAAAGCCATACTTTCATGACAGAATATATAAATGTGCATAAATAAGTAATTCTATAAGGCAAAAACTCTCTCTGTCTTATAACATGTTCAACTGATGAAAACGAAATTGGGTTTTATTAAGAACTTTAAAATATTTAAAACATTTCCCTTTTAATTCTCTAGGAAATTTGTACTTATGTGATTTTCACAATATCCATTGTAGAATAAGAGAAAGTACAACAGCGTTTTAGATTTTTCAACCTATTCTTTGTCCAGAAAGTCATTTTTTAACAAAATAATTTTCTGAAATTTGTTGAATATATGATCCTGATTTTTAACTAAATACACTTCCTGCTTTGAAATAAAGCAAAAAGAGAAAAGAAGAAATTACCATAAACTATGCAATAAAAATATGCACTAAAAATACACTTATTTAAATAGACTCAATATAAGGTTCTGAAATAGAATTATATTTTCTTTATGGAAAGAAAATGAAGTTTTTCCTTTAATAGACTATATGTCCCAAGATGATTTTAAAGTATTTTCACTTAGAAATGCTAGCTGCTCTTACATATGAATTTTCAAAGCTTGCCAAAGCTTTGGAAGGAATGATGAAAATTACTATTGCACGACCTTCAGGTTTTCTTTGTTTCATAAAGGGCTAAGATAGCATTTTTGTCATTTTTCTTTCAGCTCTGGTCTTTCATCATAAATATCAAAGCATGCAATTATACCTTCTGAGATCCTACCATATTCTGACTGTTTTTCTATCCACGGTGATGATGTTTTCTCTCTTTTTCACACTTTTTGTTTATTGACACTCTGAAAAGAATTTCATAATTCATTGAATAAAATAAACAGAATGAATATAAACAAATACAATGATGATTAGACTGATAAAATATTATTAAAACAATAACAATACTTTTATCAAAGGTAGTGTCAGACACTGAGAGATGTCTCTCTAGTAGGCTGACTGTCACATAGACTGTATTCATATGAAAATTATTTGACCTACAGGTGGGGTGTTATTATTAATGTTTATTATGAGAAGTCTCCTCGTTTTGACCTTGTGCTACCTTTAGTTTTCCTACTTTAGCTTTACTTCCCCTGCTAAATCTGACTTCTGAATGGATCTTATTATTCTATCTCAATATATGTCCCAAGTACTTTACCCTAGATCTATGGTTCTTGAATGTTTATTGTATTTATCTTAAATAAAAAATATCCTAAATAAGTCAGTATGATAAATTAGCAATAGTTTTCTATTGAAGCCTAGAAACTACATATTAGCATAGCATACAAAATAAATTAACGCAACAGAGACAATCATAGTTTTATATACAATATCTCCTTTCCCTAAGCCTTGAATAAAATCCTGAAAAGTTATAAGTCAAATGAATATGTATATTAAAATCTATTTCAACATTTATTCTCATTATAATTTCAGAGATTACATTTGTAGAAAGATAATTTGTCCCTCAGTGTAATAGAAATCATATTTACGCATCTGATTATTCACCTGAAGAAGGAAACACAGTGTAAGACTCTGAAACCACGGCACATCTGATTGAAATCCTTATTTCTTCTCTAATAAATGAATTATTTTTGTTAAGTTAACTAACTTTTCTAAGAATCAATTTCTTACCTATAAAATGAGCACACTAATACTAAAAACCTCAGAGATAAATTGGAAGTATTAAATGAACAAATACATGTGAAGAATTTGGCCCACTATCAGGCAAATGAGTTAGACTCATTATTTTTTATTAGCTATTATTATTTTGCTGTTTTTGTCAGTTTTTTGTTTGTTTGTTTTTAATGGATCTTTGCTCTTTGCTGCCAAGGCTGGAGTGCAGTGGTGTGATCTCAGCTGACTGCAACCTCTACCTCTCGGGTTCAAGCCATTCTCCTACCTTATTCTCCCAAGTAGCTGGGATTATAGGCATGCGCCACCGTGCTCGGCTAATTTTTGTATTTTTAATGGAGACGGGGTTTCACCATGTTGGCCAGGCTGGTCTTGAACTCCTTATCTCAGGTGATCCGCCTGCCTGGGCCTCCCAAAGTGCTGGGATTATGAGCGTGAGCCACCACACCGGGTCGTCTGTTTCTTATATTCAGTTTATATGAGTGAGAAAATTTTAACATATAGTTATGCAAAATGGCTTCATTTTATAAATAAGTATGATCCTCCTTTCTTACCTCTGTATGAAAAGCTGGCTTGCAGTGAGCTGAGATCCGGCCATCGCACTCCAGCCTGGGCGACAGAGCCAGACTCCGTCTCAAAAAAAAAAAAAAAAAAAAAGCTGGCTTTAGAAAGCTAAACTAACACCAGAACGAAATCTCTGGCCTTGATCTATGGTAGGGAGATTCTGCAAACAAGGATGAGGGAGAACAAAGTGCAGAGAGATAAAGCAAGACATACCACGGAAATGGCATAGCTAAGGATCGAGCAAAAAATGAGAAAGCGTGCTGAGTTTGGTAAAAACTGGACAACATTCAAACACGTAAAGCAAGGGAAGCATCACATGTTGGAGTTGGAGAATAGCTAGGAGAAAAATGTTAGCGCGTGATTTTCCTACATTGGTTACCATCAATCTGTTATTGCTGAGTTAGAGCACTTAAAAATGATACTATATATTGCATATAGTGGCCAGAGACCTACTTTGTGTAGGAAGAACACTAGTTTTGGGATCTGGGCCTGCATTCAAGTGCATCCTCCCCTTTACCACCTGGGTCTGGTTCAACAACGTAATAACCTCTCTGATCTTGTTTCTGATATCTAGGGTTGTGGTGAGGAAAGAGTGAGCCATTGCCAAGAAAAGGCACTATAAGCACGACAGGTACAGAAATGCTCATCACAGCCCTTTGTAAGAGTGAATAACTTGAAACGGCAAACAGGTACACCATTAGGGGAATATTAAAATAGACAGTTCAACAACCTCACTATTAAATATGTTAGAGCCATCTAAAGCAGCTAGTTATATCTACATTTCTCAAAACAAATGTTTATGTTGGAAAAAAACCCCAAAACACCAAGATGTATGTGAGTGTCTATACAATCCTTGGAGGACTATAGTTCGAGTGCGCTAGAAAAAAATAGAATGTATCTGCTGGCCAAGGAAGAAAGTAGGAAAACACAGCTCTCAGCCTGATCACTGATAAGGGGAAAAAAGAAAACAGAAAAAAAAAAAAAAAAAAAAGAATCTTGTTTCCTTGCTTTTCTCTGCCTCCAACCCTTCCCACAATCCTTCCTGAGCATTTCATTTTTATTTCTTAAAATAAAAGCTTCCTTAGGACACATAGCAAAATAGTAATAATATTTAAGCCTGAGGATTAAAAAAGGGAGAAAAGGTGGCAGTCAAGAGAAAAAATTCACCATTTTTCCTAAATACACCTGTAAATTGTTTTAGCAAAGAATAAAGCACTGTATTACTGTTAGTAAGTCATTTACATGTACATTGACATTATCTATATCTATCTTTATCCATATTTCAACCTTTGAAAAAGCTGGCATTTCATTTAAATATCAGATTTTAAAAGCTGTTAAATATTTCTAACTAAATCAAATACAATTAAATATCATAAATTACCAATTATATAGACGAAGATTAATAGGATTCGTAATGCTCAGTACTGAGAAGTATAAACCTATTTAGAGGTCAACCTGCCAATATGTATCAAATTTTAAAAAGGGCATACCATTTTATTCAGCAATTTCACTTATAGAACTTTATACCATAGAAATAAATCATACAGTGCACTATACATATGATAATTTACTGCAGCATTTTTTCTAATTTAAAGAAAATTTATATTTTCTGCAGGCAAGGACTATGTATAAATTATGCATATTCCATATGACTGAATACTTTGTAGTAATTAAAAACAATATGGTAGTTCTCTATTCATTAATATAGAAATATGTTCATAATAACTTTAGTGTGAAAAAGTCCGGTTACAAAATGAAATTTAAGGCATAATAACATTTGTCATTGTGTTTGTGTTTTGGATCCATAAATTCATATGAATGAGCAAACTGTTAATTGTGATATTCCCTGCTATGCAAGATTACAGGGAAGATTCTCTTTCTTCTTTTGTAGTTTATTACAATTTGGAGGAAATTTTTAATGAAGATATATTATTTTATAACTCTGAAACAAAAACAAGTCCATTTTAGGAAAAAGAAAAATGAAATAACATGTTTTCTTCTTGAAAAAAATATAGAACAATAAGGAAAGTAATCCTCTGAGGCAAATGTCTATTGTCCGTGCAAAGAGTAGGTGGCAGTGTGACAGGCAGTGTGAGATAGAAGAACAAAGACCAAGAACCCAGGGAAAACCTAGGGGAAGGGAAAAGGCAGTTTCAAAATATTAGAATAAAGCCAGGGTTTAGTGATTCAAGGTTTAAGCACAAAGATATATGAGTATAAAGATAATTCAAAAACCTGGGCCTCAGTCATCAAGGGAAATGGCAGGTGGGTCTTAATGCCATCAAAATAAGTACAAACTAGGTTCCAGATAAGTCAGATTTTTCTCCCTTTTGGGTTAAGGAGGCTATAGGATGAAACTCCAACACTCAATAAAGGTAATAGTGGCATTTGGTAGTCAGGAACAGAGAAATGGCAATCTCTTCTGCAGCTAGGACAAGAATTTGCTTGTTAATCTGGGACAGGAAACCTGGGGTCTGAGGAAATGAGACATAATAATGAAGAAAGAAGACTAATAACAAATTTATGTACAAGAAAATTAAGTTTCTAATTGATTTTTGTATCCATTAGCCATAACAATCTTAAATATTTTTTAAAAAGTTAAATTTCCTTTCTTTTTATTTTTTTTGAGCAGGTGTCTCTCTCTGTCACCCAGGCTGGAGTGCAGTGGTGTGATCGCAACTCACTGCAACCTTTGCCTCCCAGGTTCAAGTGATTCTCCTGCCTCAGCCTCCCAGGTACCTGGGATTACAGGCATCTGCCACCATGCCCAGCTAATTTTGTATTTTTAGTAGAGATGGGGTTTCACCATGTTGACCAGGTTGGTCTCAAACTCCTGACCTCATGTGATCCGCCTGCCTCGGCCTCCAAAGTGCTGGGATTATAGGTGTGAGACACTGCTCCAGTTCTAGAAAATTAATTTTCTAAGAGCAAAATGGGGCTAGTGTTAGTTTGTTCTGTAAGAAATATTTCTTAAGCTTATTTTTAAATACTTTTAATTAAACAAGTACAGCTGGTTGACTTCCACTTCTGGAAAACTGTCAGATTAGAATATTAAAAATTCTCACACCTAAGAATGCTTAGAAATTACGCCTAAAAGGCAGAAAAAAAAAAGGTATTTTTAAGTGCGTTTCTGAGAGTACAAGAAATAAACGGAAATTCCTGGGTCTTTAGAGTACATAAAGAAAAAAGTAATAAATTGTTGAGTGAGCACTAAAGCTACTTCTGGGCTACGGGTGCTTGGCGTACTCCGGATTAACAGTCTCAGTTTTCCTGGAAAGCATGAAGAATGGGACTCGCGTATGGTAGAGGGTTAGTACTATCACTTCATTCATAAATCAGGATCCTTGGAGGACTATAGTTTAAGAGTGAGCTAGAGAAAAAAAAAAAAAAAAAAAAAGAATCTGTCTACTGGCCATGGAAGAAAAGAAAATAGGAAAACACAGCTCTCAGTCTGGTAACACTTATAAGGGGGAAAAAAAAAAAGTGTCTTGCTACTCTCTGCCTCATCCTCCCTTCAAAAGCCAGGTTATTTTTTTGCACAGACTTAACGGTTTAAATGGCTCTATCTGAATGGACTAGGAAACCTGAAACAGAAAAGCTAGTGTATTTTTGGCTTTCCATAACCTAGAAAGAGGCAAATTCTCTCTGAGAAAACATCCCTTCAACTCAGACCTCACAGAATGTCCACAGATTTAGATTAAGAAAATATGAGCAAAGAAACATAATTAGAAAACAAAGAAACGAATTCACTATGATCAAGAGTTGGCAAAAGAATAAAGAGCAAAATTAGACTTCGAAGAACTACATATACTGGATTTTTAAAACGTTTACAAGAATGAAAGTAAAATAAAATCACAGTTGTGCTATGGAAGCTTATAAAAATAAAAATATGAAAAAGACTAAGTAGGACTTCTGATAGTTAAAAAAACAAAAGCACAAGGGACAGGTCAAGCTCTCTATCAAACATACCTAGAAAAAGAACAGTGAACTGGATGATAGCTTTAAAAAATTGCCCCAAGCAGTGGACACATCAAAGACGAAAAATATGAAAGAAAGATTAGGAGAGATGGAGAACAAAATGGCAATGACAAAGTAGTAACTGGAGTCCCTGAAGGAGAGAAGGAGAAAACAGGGAGAATATGAGAAAGGCAATATTCAAATGACAAATATTTCCAAATGGAATGAAAGATAGCCTCAAATGTATAAAGCGCCAGAACAATCAAATCCGAATCAAAATAAATAACATCAAATCCACATAAAAAGACCATAAAAGTAATTCAAGCTCATTGTTTTAAAAGATTATGTAAGATAATATAATTTTTAAAATTATAGTTACCTTGATCAGGATCCCAGTGCTTTTATGAGTTCCCTTTTGTCCTTTCTCTAAAAAACTTCTCAGAAAAAAAAAAAAAATCTGATCCAAGAATGAGAGAGAGAGAGAGAGAGAGGAGAGAGAGAGAGAGACGGAGAGAGAGAGAGAGACGGAGAGAGAGAGAGAGAAATTACCACTTTTAATAGGGTGAAATTTATCCTTCAAGATACTTTTGTGCAAAGAGAGCAAGAGACGTAGAGACATAGAGCAAGTACTTAATTATTATTACATACAGATAAAAGTACATTAAAAGCAGAATTTTTCCTGTTTGCTATATTTACTTTGTTCCCATAATTTGAAATTTCTGTGTTCTATTTTTAATGGAAAACATAGTTGAATCTATATTTTATCAATATCAATATTAAATTGTATCTATAAACTCCAGTATGTACCACACAGACCACCCTGTTGCCCTCCTCGCACCATATTATTTTTCAAGCCTTAAAATAAGATGGATCCCAGAATTGATAACAGGGATAACACTGTATGTTGGCCTCAGCTAACCCTATTTTCAAGAATAACAATAGTCTCTAACATTAATTAAAGTGATTTACATGGGCTGATGCAGTTAATACTCATAAAAACTCTATAAAGTAGATGCTAGCTTTCTACCCCATATCATAGATGATATGGGCAAATATTTGTCCAAGACACACAACTATGAAGTAAAGGATTCATACCCAGAATGTCTTGTACTAAAAGATGTACAATCAGCCATTCCATCTATGAGGTATAAAGACCTATAATTTTCCTTATTTCATCTATAGAGGTTTTTTCTCTATTTTTAACTCATTATATTTTATTCTACAATCCATATATACACGTGTAATTTTATCATAAAATGTTCACATACATTCTAATGAGAGAAAATTCTATCCTCAAATGTGTGTCTTAATTTAGATTATCAATTATATATATAAATGAAATATGATGATGATTTTTCTTTATCACTTAACAAGCAACAACAGCAACTATAAGTGCTAATAATCATGTAATATGCATAAGACAATCTATTGAGGGGAAGAGCTATCTACATACATTCCATTAGGAAGTTCAGAATATATTCTTAACCTTAAGGAATATGGCAAAGCAATTTACACTTGAATTCTATAATTCAGAGTTCACATTATACATTTATTCTCACAACATATGAAAGAAAATTTAATCAGGTAGATTACTAAGATGCATATTCCTAAAAATAGTGCGCTATCATTAAAAAAACAGGTATACAAGTGATACATTCTGATTCCTCTAAATGATAATAGCCAAAAGTATTCACATATGGAGGTTAAATTTCATGTGACTGTTCTATTTACGACATTCTTAATTGTTATCAAAATTATTCTAACAACTACAGTGTGTTCATTAATATGAACTGTGCTATCACAAAAATGTTAGCACCCTGACTGTATCTTAAGTTAAATTTCAGAAAACGTTTATATTTCTCAAAAATATTTTCTGTAATACCATAAAGCAAAAACAAAAGCATAGAGAAGACAATGTAATTAACACTTCTTTAAAAATATAGTTCCTAAATCAGCAACACTTTATTTTATGACACAGAAAAAAAAAATAAACAATGATTGGTAAGTCTAGAAAAGTTCTATTCTACTAAAGAAGATAGCATTATAACTCATTTTAAATACTTCATTGTGTGTAGATAACATGAGATAGTTAGTTGGTCATTCTGAATAAATGACCAACTAAAATAAAATATCTGAGTATATTTAATACACTGCAATTTAAAAAAATATAGAGTAGAAACTCCCATTGGAAAATGATAACTAAATTGAAATGAAAAATAGTAATTATAAACATATGAATAATTACTATTCATCAGAAACTATACATTTAAAATAATTCTTTAAAAGGAACTACTGTTAAAAAAAACTTAAATATAGATAGACATTTTAAATGACAGTTTCATAGTTATTTTTAATATTGAACATGTTTCAAAATTCTAGAAACTGACTTATCTATGTAAAAACATGAGTTTCTATATTTTTGTAATAAAAACATTGATACAGTAAATTATTTGACAATTATAACAACAGGTTTTATAGTTTATAAAATCATTCAAAGTATTTTGCCTCTATCAATATGAATATTATTTAAACATTCTTGTAATTCAGTAAAGAGTTAAAATGTTAAATATGAGGCACTGAAATACAGCATTTAAATCTTCCGGCTTTCTTGTATAATATACTCTCCCTGATTTATGATCGAAAATCTAATATTTAGTTCAATTTTTCATTATTTTCTTATTGAAAAATGAAAGCATTTGACTCAGATAATTTCTGTGATTTTAGCTTAACTATATATCATATGTTTTCATATGCTTGAATTTTAGTTTTGATGACTACTGGATTTAAATTATTTAGAGGACTGTTTTAAATGCCCAAGGTAATACTGCGGCTTTGTTTCCATAGGTATTTACTTATGCTTTTATTCCTTATTTCATGACTTGTTTCTAATTTGTAATTTTTAGAAGGTATTAGGTCATTTATAATACAATATAAATCCTTGAAAAGAAAAGATATTATCTACTCTTTAGAGACTACGGTACTTATGTACTATATATTGTTAATTATATAATTCTAATTTTGTTGTCACTTACTTGATCTGTGATGTGCAAAGACAGTTTAAATAGTCTGATGTGTAATTCTTATTGTATTTCCTGAAGTTACTGTGTCTTGTTTTTTTACGCTGTTTTATTTGGAACTATGCTTTTTGAGAATTACATGACTTGGATTTCATTTAATGCTTTAGATTCTGAGATCAATTTTGTCTGCTATCAATACTGATGGCCCTAACTTTTTTATTGGTTATATTTGCCTCATGTATTTATGCTCATAGTTTTACATTCAAAGTTCTTAGGCGTATGTCTTGTATTTTGTTTTATTATCCAAATTGAGTTTTTAATTAATTTAATACTTGATTTTATCCCATTTTATGGTCTTACCATGCAAGTGTGACTATAAATGTCAGACTATTAGATATTATATTTTATGGTTTCTTGTTATTTGAAATGTTTATATACAGACATTTGCTGATTTAAATTTCCTCCTAATTTTTTCATGCTTCCTCCCTCATTCTTTTATTTGAAATAGATTTTTAAATTAGTTGCTTACAGTTTATAGAATTTTATATTTATAGCATTTCTTTTATGAATTATATGTTACATGGCCTTTCATTGATACTATTGCCTATGTAATAATTTCAATTCTTTCCCCTCCCTTCCAGTCTATGCCATGATAGAGTTTCATTTCAGAGTTCCTTATTGGGCACCAAATCTTGGTCAGATAGAGTACCTTACTGAGAAGGATTTTTCAAGAAGAACTCGTGGGTGCTTTATTATCTGAATTTTTTATATTTTTAGGTGTCTGTTCTTCTTATAGATGGATAAAAGGTGGCTAAATATAAGATTATTGGGTTATGTTTCAGAAAACTATAGATCAGCACCATCCAGTAAAACTTTCTGATCTACACCTGCCATATCCAGTAGAGTAGCTACTAGTTTTGTGTTGTTTTGTTTGATTGTTTGTTTGCTTAATGAATTTTGAAGTTCAATGATTGGGTATATATGTAATTATTAGTAGTATTATGACAATTTTCTGGTTTGGCTCTTTTATTATTATAATAATTTCTCCTTTTCACTTAGAACACTCTTGGTGTTGTCTACTTTTATTACGACATTGCCACACCAGATTTCTTGTGTTTCCTCTTTGCATGCTACATATTTTTTTCCACCTGTTTACTTTAAACCTATTCATATCTTTACATTTCAAGTATGTTTCTTGTAACTGGCACATAAGGGGCTATGGGGAGAAATAGAAAGGTGGGGTTACATGGGATTACAAGGGATAGCAAGGAAACCTTTAGGGGATGATGGTGTGCTCACTAACTTGAATGTGGTAGTGTTTCTGCAGATGACGTTTATCAAATCTTACACTTTAAATGCACTTTGTTTGTTGTGTATCAATTAAGTCTCAACAAAGAGAATCCACCTCTTTTACTTTCTTGCTTCAGTTTCTTCTCAATTTAAAACAGGCAAAATTATAGTTTCTCTGTAAGTTGGCAACGATGGTCAAAAGAAGCAATGCGTAGCGCTATTCACCATAGTCACAATATGGAAACAACCTACATGTCTCTTGATGAATGAATAGATAAAGAAGATGTGATATATATATACACAGTGGAATACTATTCAACCTTAAAAATAAGATAATTATACCGCTTGTGACAATATGGATGAAACTGGAAGACGTTATGCTAAGTTAAATAAACCAGGCACAGAAAGATAAGTACTGCATGATCTCATTTATATGTGGATTCTAAAAAGACCAGATTCATAGAAACAGAGAGTAAAAGAGTAGTTACTAGGGGGGATGGGTTGAGTGAAATGGGAAGGTGTTGGTTAAAGGATATAAATGTTCAGTTATAAGATGAATACATTCAGGAAAACTAATGTACTACATGGTGACTATACTTAATAATATTGTATTGTATACTTGAAATTTGCTAAGAGAGTAGATTATAAGTATTCTCAGCACACACACAGGAAAACACACACACAGTTAACTATGTGAGGTAATGAATATATTAATTAGCTTGATTATGGTATTCATTTTACAAAGTATACTTAATATTAAAACATCACATTTACACCTTAAATATATACAACTTTTATTTGTCAGTTATATCTCAATAAATTTGGAGAAAAATTGGACAATGCATGAGAAGCATCTATAACATGGTGAGTGCTCACTGAATATTTGCCTTTATATTTTACATATTTTGGAGTTTCTATTACATTGATTTATCATGTATACATCATTATTCAAAATTTTACAAAGCCTATTACAGTTTCATAAATTGCAAATACATCACTTAAACCTCCTTCTTTATTATTTTTGACTTCCAAATGTATTTTCTATTCTTGCTAGGGGTTTTGGTCTCTCCACCCAGTCATTAACAGGATACCTTTGCTATTTTCATTGAAATTACATCAAATTTCAAATTATTTCAAAGGAGAAATGTTATCATTATGAATTTATTTTGAGTAATTAACATTGTAACTTTATCAGAAAAAATCTTTAATTATATTACAGAACTATTACTTCTGAATATGATGCCAAATGAGTGGTTTAACTTAATTTTTAAATTTAAATCTGTTACTCGAAATTATTATACTTGTTTGGATTTGATATACTAGTTAAATATGTGTAATAGAATCACCTGTTTTGAATTGAAAATTGCTTCTGTAATTGTTCTCCATCTTATAGATCCTGCCATTCTAGTCTGCTTTGGAAACATTCTGTCTGTAGATGACAAACCTCGCCACATTTAGTTATTAGAAAATCATTTTTCCCAGATTCCCACTGAAGTCAAACAAAAGGCTAAGCATAAATTATGAGATATCTCCCTTCAAAAACGTATATTCTGCTATTCTTTATATCATAGTCCATAGCTAGGAATTAACACATCAAAAAGTGTTCTTAATGAAGGCCAGCTATTATAATATCTCACTATAAAATTACAATAAAATTGAGATTTTTAAATGTGCTCCTGGAACAAAATGATCAGTATATGTGGAACTCAGTTTATTATGGCACCTGCTGTGGCTCTGACTGAAGTCAAGAGGCTGATAGATGAGCTTTGTCTATTCGGGTCTTGGGGCCTCGAAGTCACTTAGATGGATGACTGCTTGTGGAGAACAACATAACATTTTTGTACAGGAGGAGAAATCTAGCTTGGCGCCAATAGACTGCAATGCTTGCCTAAACTCAATATTCAGATCATGACTATTTAATTTATCTGTCAATGACTTGTTCCTGATTTGCATTACACCTATTTGGCATCTCTATGCAGACAGTATAGTCTAGCAGTTTTGTATTCAATGTAATGGAAGAGTGTTCTGAGCATTTAAGAAACATTTTTTTTCTAACCCAATTTTTATTTCATTGAGACATTTATGTTTTAATTGATGCAGCTAGAATTCAGATATAGTGACATATGAACTAAAACCCATAAATAGTCCCATAACTTGCCAGTCCCATGGTGGTTTAAATTAACCTGTGGGATTCAAGTGTTAAACCAGTACATCAAACAAAACAGAGTAAAAACGAAAGGTATTTGTAAACAAGTCTAATACTAATACAGAATACATTCTTAAATTTTATGTAATAGATAGGCTCCCATTCATAACTAAACAGAATATAAGGCCATACTCTTAGAAGCTTTTTGAAATAATATGCTCCTTCTAAGTTATGATAGAACTATGCTAAATCATACATTTATTATATTAAATAATATTTGGCAAAGGCCTTCGATATGTTTTATTTTAATAATCTATGTTTAAGATAAAATATTATTAACTTGCTTCCTACTGATGTCATACAGGCCTAAAGCTTTGGTGAAACAATCAACAGACAAAATGATGTTTAGGATAATAAGTTGTGATAAATGTATTAGTCAGCTTGGGCTGCATAGCAAAATACAATAGACCAAGAGGATAAAACAAAAGAATTTATTTATCACATTTCTGAAAGCTAACAAGTCCAATATCAAGGTGGCAGCTAAGTAAGTTTCATTCTGAAGTATCTCCTCTTGACTTGAAGAGAGCCACCATCCACTGTGAACTCACATGACCTCTTCTTTGTGCATATGCTCAGAGAGAAAGCAAGTTCTCTGGTGTCTTTTCTGAGAAGACACTAAGCCCATCAGACTGAGGCCCCACCCTCATGGTGTCATCTAATATTGATTACCTCCCCGAAGTCCAATCTCAAAATACTCACATTGACTCTTAGAACTTCAACATGTTATTATTATTATGTATTATTATTATTATTATTTTGCGACAAGGTCTCAAAATACTGAGGCTGGAGTATAGTAGTACAATCACAGTTCGCTGCAGTCTGGAACTCCTGGGGTCCCATTTTAGCATCCCTAGTAGCTGGGACTAAAGACAAAGTCCAGTTGGGCAGATTGCTTGAGCCCAGGAGTTGGAGACCAGCCTGGGAGACATGGTGAGACCCTGTGCCCAAAAAACAATTAGAAAGATATTGTGGGATGAATAGTTAAGCCCATGTTAGAGACTTTACCATACTAAAAAATTGTCCTCCAAAAAGGTTGTATTAGAGTACATCATCAAAACAGCACATGAGTGTCTATGTCTGAACCTTCTCTGGGTAATGCACACTTGCATGTAGTGTCATTCTGTTGAAACAGCCAGAAGTCACATCTTAAAACAAATCTGATGAATCAAGAATTTGTTGAACCCAGTTAGATTTGGTTTCCTTCTGCAGAATCTGTCTGTAAACACCAAAACATTTAGTCAGCTTATAAAATTCAGTAAACAAGTCAAATTTATTATGGATTTACTTTTTAGAAATAAATTCAGTTGACATGATAATACAGATATATTTAATAACAAAGGTAATAAATGTTAATAATATTTGATAATGAAGAAATATTTGCAAAACGTGTAAACTTATAAACCATGGCAAATAATTTGCCATTTTATTTAAAAATATCACTTATTTTCTAATAAAGAAGTGCTACCCTTCTACTATAATCTTAATCCTGATAGGCAAATTGTCACACTGGTTGAAAACTGTGTAGTAGCTTTGATTCACTGTCCATAGCCACCTGTTATCAAAAACAAAGCTTTAGATGGTGTTAATAATCCCTAATTTGAATGTTGCTTGACTTCCACAGCATCAGTTGAAATAACTATGTCCACAGAAATTAACTTTAAAAATGATAGAAGTTTATTGAAAAAATATCCATCTGCCTTCTGTATGAGATCAGAGATTAACCACTTACTAATTTAATCAGCCTTTAATTTACTCTTTAAAAATATCTGGAAAAATATTTTAGTATCTCATATGGAAAGAACAACATTATCTGCAATATCTGAATCTGTGTGATGATTCTTTCAGGATTGGTTTAATATGATTCAGGGTGGTCAATTAAATAAGCTCTTCTATTGTTCTGGCTGAATAGTGATTTGATTTTCCAAGCCTACTAATCCATTATTTTAATTAGCATTAAATTCGTAAAAAAACTAAATAGGTTTTAAAAGGATCTTAAAAACCCTGAAATAAATACCACAAATGCAATTATCAGAAGGAAAGACAATAATAACTCTCATTTGGGTAATAAAGTAGAACTGCTTTCATGGAAAATAATTAGAGCAATAAACACACACTTTAGACATATTTAGAAGTGTTTGAATGCCACATGGATTACTGCCACCTTTGGGAAGAAACTTGGAATGTAGTTGACAAGAAGCACTTGATTTTTTGATTTGTTTATTCAGTCCATGCCACAGAATTCACACAGAAGCAGTAAGGTAGCATAATTTAGAAAATTCAAAAAGACTGTCAAAGCCAAACACACACACACACATACACACAGACACACACACACACACACAAATAACTAAATGTCCACCTGTATTTTGGGAGATTTGGAGAGGGATTTTCCTGGATAACATGGAAGAGTATTCTGTAGAATACTGTTGAATAGAAGAATGAATATGAATATGAATAATAAATTCATACAGAATATAGATAATTTGGGGAAGGAAGCAAATACAGCATTAGAACAATGATGCTTAAGTCAAAACACTATTCATATTTTCTTAGGTGTTTTCCACATTTATTGTTTCCACTTTCTCATCATCTGTTGACTTTTGGCACATATCTATCCCTTATTTTAATTTTTAAACATTTTATCCTGACTTGCTTGCTATTATAAATAATGCTATAATAAACATTATTTTAGCTAAAACTGTATGCACACTTAACATTTTTATTTTATTTAAGGTAGATTCTCAGAATGAATGGGGTGACTTAAATGCATCAAAACAGGGATAGAATAAACAGGTAAGTTTATAGGAAGAACAAATCCATCTCACTTTGAACATCTCTGAGGGAATAAGGGAGACAGCACTGGGCAGTGGGAAAGGTGAACTACCATGCAGTTGTATGGGGGTTCACACCTGTAATCCCAGCGCTTTAGGAGGCCGAGGCAGGTGGATCACCTGAGGTCGGGCATTCCAGACCAGCCTGACCAACATGGAGAAACTCTGTCTCTACTAAAAATACAAAATTAGCCGGGCATGGTGGTGCATGCCTGTAACCCCAGCTACTCGAGAGGCTGAGGCAGGAGAATCTCTTGAACCCGGGAGGCAGAGGTTGCGATGAGCCGAGATCGCGCCATGCACTCCAGCCTGGGCAACAAGAGCAAAACTCCATCTCAAAAAAAAAAAAAAAAAAAAAAAGTAACATAAAACTCAATAATGCTGCAAAAAGAAAACAAAAGAGTATCAAGGAGTAGCTAAAAGTAAACACTAACTCATATTAGTATTCTAACATTGAAATAATTATTTCACACACTTCTTTGAACATTTATTAAAAGGACCTCTAAAGTATGAGGTCATTAGTACATAATGCATTGTTTTAAATATCAGCACTCCTTCTAAAGTCATGTCATATTATGGAGAACTAATTTGTATAACACGAGAAAAATATCATATTACATTCATGACTTTGAACTGTACATGTGAATATTAATGAAGTCTCTCTGTTTTCTTCCATTCAGAAAAAACCAATATTTACTTTAATGCTACTTACTCAAAAACAGGACATCATCATGTTACCCTCATCATCCAACACGTTTATTAAGCACATATATGATGCTTTTCTTTGGGGATTGTCTAATTCAGGGCTCAAATTCTCTCATGGTGATAGCATATGATGCCAGAAAAAAATAGTAAGAACACAGCCTACCCTGCAGATACTGTGTTTAGGCATATGCATCTCTCATATATTTGTACTATCTACACTTCTGAGCCTGGACCAAGACATTCATCATCATTATTACACACATAGCCAGTGATTATGATATTTACATACCTTAAATGATCCTTTGAAAAGCATCAGCGAAGGAAATGACTATTCGCTTGAATAAAATATCTAGAAGGTGAGTAGCTAGTAACTGATGAGGTCATCCTGACTTTGATGCAATCTTTGACTACAGAGATCTCTGATCCACTGACCACATTAATTTCTTATGATCTCTCAATTCCCTCCAGGTATCACTATCCTTCTTATCTAACACAGATTTCACAATTTATCATCATCTTCACTGTTTTTTCAAATATTCTCAAATTCTTGCCTTTTACGCTCATTATTTTCAAGGGAGAAAAGTCAAAACTGGGATCATTCTTACCCGCTGTCTTCTTTTTAATATCGCTAGACTTGGTGAAAAATCACACAACTAGCTCACTAGGTGCTGCATTCTCATTTCAAGATCAAATACCACCAATCAGCATTCAATACCATTTGCCCTATTTCTTAATTTCCCCAAAGCCTAGCATTCCTAACCCTCTTCTTCTCTTTTTTAAAACCACCTGCCCTTTCTCTACCCTCACTTTCAATTGATGATTAATTCTAACCTTACACTCCACTGAAAAAGCAACAGTCATCAAATGTGAATTTCCTCATCTTTTCTCACCACCAAACATAGAAATCTACTTATATCACCAAGAACTTTTCTCCTTCTCTTTGCTACTAAAAGAGATGGTATCCATGTTTATTGCAGCAAACACCAGCCTCTTCTTTGCTCCAAGCCCTATCTCGCCACCTTCTTCTGGTTCATTTTCAGTGTTCTTATATGCACACAACCTAGTCACAATGAGCCGCGTTCATGAGCAAAACAGCAAGGAAAGCTTCCTTTTATCCCTAATATCCTTTAAATTCCACTTTATTCCTCAGCCCTCTGTATAAGCAAAATTTCTTAAACATGTTGTTTTGATTCACTGAATCAATTTCCTCACATGATATTGACTTTGACATACTCCAATCTGTTTTCCACCGTTTACATGTTATTACACTATTTTTCCAAAACACCAATCACCTCTGTCTTTCTAAATAGAAAAGGAAGTTTTTCTTTGTTGTTGTTGTTTTGTTTTGTTTGTTTGTTTGTTTTTGAAGACACAGTCTTGCTCTGTCACCCAGGCTGGAGTGCTGCAGTGGTGTGATCTCGGCTCACTACAATCTCCACCTCCTGGGTTCAAGCGATTCTCATGCCTGAGTCTCCCAAGTAACTGGGATTACAGGCAGCCTCCACCACTCCCAGCTAATTTTTGTATTTTTAGTAGAGACAGGCTTTCACCACGTTGGCCAGATTGGTCTTGAACTCCTTACTTCAGGTGATACCCCTGCCTCAGCCTCTCAAAGTGCTGTGATTACAGGCATGCGCCACCATGCCCAGCTGGAAGTGTCTTAACTTCAATGCACTAAATTTTTTGTTTAAAGTGACCTGTCAACTATTCCCTTTTTCTTTAGAGTCCCCACTCTTTGTTTCTGTGATACCACATTTTCCTGTCTTTTTCTCTGTTATTCCTGTGCTCTTCCCCTGGTTTCTATTTCTCTCTCAGCCTGTAAATGATTATATTCCTATGGATACGGACCTGGTTCCTCTTCTTTTTTACTCCTGTACTCGCTTCCTGATTAGCTCATCTAATTACATACTTTTCAATGCTATTTCCTGGTAACAGTTCATATCTTTATATTTCTACCCAGGATCTTTCTTATGAGCTCCAGGTTAACATATTAATATATTCAACTTGTCTAACGTTTCTAATTAGATATTTCACAGATATCTCAAACCTAGCTTGTTCAGAATGAAACACTTGACTCAGAACATGGTGCTTCAGTCAACCTACAGAGACATCTTTTTCCATCTTATAAAATGATGAATATGATCATCTGTCCAGTCATTAAAGTCAGGAACCCAGCCATCACGTTTTTCTATATCATCAGTTTTACCTTCTAAATGGCCCTTAAATCTGTTTACTTTGTGTCATATAAGTCAGCCTCCTTCCTAGTCCAATCGACATCATAACTTACTCCTTCTCTCAAGAGTCATCTTTTGACATAAAAATTGGATTATAATACTCCCCAGCATAATAATTTACCATTGTATTTATAATAAAATATGGAATTTTCCCTGGTTTTACATAAAAATACATGCCACTTTGAGGGAATTTCAGTCTCACCACATTCCATCGTCTTCACGCTCCAACTCCATCTTTGTTTTCACCATCTCCCTAGGCTCACTCTGCTCCAGCCACACTGGCTTTCATTCATTTCCTCAGTCCTGTTTCCCAGTTGTGGTAATTTCAAGCTGCACTAAAGACATTTCCACTCCCCTGAGCCCAGTCTCTGCGGAGTTTGTTTCATCTTATATATCACATCTCACTATACATATCCCTACATACCCTTTCTCCTACACATGCTTTCTAAAATATATTTTCTTCATTTTTTATCTATCTGAAAAACTTGTTTCCTTCAAAAACTTATCAAATCTATTATTTATTTAATATTTACTTGCTTTTGTTTTATCATTATTTATCATTTCAGTAGCCTATTAAAACTGAGTGCCACTAGTATATCATTTTTTTCAACACAGTAATCCAGCCCGCTAATTTCATATCTTATATATGGTGGACACTTAATATTCATTAAATAAATGGCTATTATAATTATGTGTATGTGTATATATACACATGCACACATACATATGTATACAATTAGTGTGTCCCATAGGGCGGAATGTTTTCACTGTTGGTATACAATATGATCTTAGATGGCACAGGAAAAAACACTAATTTTTTTTTATTTTAAAAACATAAATAGGCCAGGCATGCTGGCTTACACCTGTAACCCAACACTTTGGGAGGCCAAAGATGGAGAGCTGCTTGAGCCCATGAGTTTGAGACCATCCTGGGCAACATAGTAAGATTCCATTTCTAAAATTTAAAAGAAAAAAAAAGATAACTGTGGCCTGTAGTCCCAGCCACCATTTTGGGCGGCTGAGGTGGATCACTCAAGTCTGTGAGGTTGAAGCTGAAGTGAGCCATGGTCATACCATTACATTGCAGTCTGGGTGACTGAACAAGACTGCATTACAAAAATAAATAAATAAATATACAACTTTATTATATTGTAAATTATATTTTCTATAAATATTTGTGTTACATAATAAATTATAAATTATGTAGGTAAATTATAATGTGCATTTATTTTCATATGCTTAGAAAATACAGACCAGCTCTGAAACCTACAACTTTTCAGATAATATACATGGGACATCACTAAATATTATCACTGAATTTGAGAGAAAATATTGGATATGTTATAATATAGGTGAGAATTAGCTATGTGCAAGCTTTGAGAGTAACTTATACATTTTTGAAATATGAGAACACTGGTCTAAGATAAGCTGAAAACTTGATGTTGTAGTAAATCCACTTACCAGAGGGAAAAGTGGAAAATTTAAAGGCTAGTGCACAGTTATTAACCTACTCTGGTAGATTGTATTATTATGCACAAGTCCTCACTGTCCATCCCAGGAGGAGAAATACATTTCCCATGCCATGTCTGTCAGGCTCGGCCATTTGACTTACTTTGAAAAATGAATGTAAGCATAGGTTATGGATTTAGAAGAAGCTGTCAAGGCCAGAACATGGCTAGCAGGCTCCCTTTTTACCTTTTGTCACAGGAGCCAGCAATGTTCCCGATGGAAGTTGATCTGTGAGTCTAAGTTCCAAAATGAAGTTAAACGGGAAGAGTGCTATAACTTGTGAAGGGTCTAAAATTTTGTTCTACCTACAAGCTAACAAGGAAGCCTATCACCTGTCACAGTTTTATGGATGTTGGCAAAAAAAAAAAAAAATATATATATATATATATATATGTAAATAAAGCAAAGATGTTGTATTACAGACAAAGGAATGTATTGCTCTGCAGAAATAGACAATCTTTTAGAGATAGACCTCTTCTGAACTTAATGCTTCATGGAATAAGTACTGTTGTTCACATATGTCAGATATTTCCTAGAGTTGCAAAATCAATGTGACATTCTAATTAAATAATGCCTAAAAAAACCTAGGCTCCATGGACTTAATTTATTACGGTAATAACAATAGCTAGAGTATCATTACTTGCCCATGTTCCCCGAGCTTTGGTTCTTACAGGACAGCACAAAGAAGACCAGGGATACCTGCATATGGAATGGGATGCTTTACAGGGAAGGATCCAACTAGCTTAGGAAACCCAAAACTTTTTAATGGGCAGCAAGGCTGCCCAACATTTGCCCTGGAGAAAAGCAGTGTCCTTATACTGTTCTTTCCTTGAAAAGACACAATTAGTGCCTGTTGCAAGACATGCAGAAATGCAAAAGACCCTTTAACAATAGTCACCTAACACAGTCAAACAACGATAGATATGTAGCATGAGTGAGAATTAAATTCTCGTTATTGTGTGCCTCTGAGATTTGAGATTTATTACCCCATAGTCTAGCATAATCTAGACTATTCTGAATAGTATATCTATATCTGTTGATTTTATAGAAATATAGACATGAAATTTAGAAATTCCTTAAACTTCCAGAACTATAAGGAAAAATTGCACATATGTAAAAAGCATATACAAACACATTTTTCTTTAGCTAGAAAGCTTGTGACACATTTATGAGATTTTAAAGAGTCTATAATCAGGCCAACAATGTTTTTATAGCTCCCGTGTATAGATATTTCAAATTTCTATTAATGTCTAAGCAGAAAGAGAGTATTTGTTTAAAAACACAAAAGAAAATATACATATATGTGCCAGGAAGATGGAAAGTCCAGAAAGAAAATTGGTACTTTTCCTAGTAATAAAAATATTATTTTCTGAGTATAATACTTGATATGATATAAGAATATTCTCTTATATCCAAGAAACCCCCCAAAAGTTTAGATGTTGTGTTTGGAATATGAATGTTTCTTCAACCTCTTACATAATATTTGCTTGGACTGTATTTTTCTCTATCTAAAATGTTTGAGATCACACACATTGCTTATAAAATAAAATGATTGAAACAGAGAAATATAAGCCAGTTATTCTTTATATTCATACAAGACAACCAACTTTATCTTAAATTTTCTTGAATTACAGTCAAATTTCTCACTGAAATGGCACTGAGTAGAAGGATTTCTCTTTAAATCTGGAAGTATTTCAATCAAATTAAGAAGTCAAATAATAGCATAAGGTAAATATATGTGGTTAATAAATGCTTTTCCTTACTGACCTTCAATTTAGAATTGAGATGTGCGTGTGTGCATGTGTGTATGTGTGTGTGAGAGAGAAAGAGAGAGAAGGAGAGAGAGATTAAGAGAACACATTTTAAACTCTTAAGTCAAAAAGAGAAAATTTACTTATTAGTGTGTTAATGCTCCAGGCTCCAGTGGTAGTCAAGTCATCTAAATCAGGGATTGAGTTAAGAAGGCCCACAATTAGGAGAGGGGCAGACAACAGAGTGAATCTCAGAGTTAAAGGGACAAGTCAAGTCAAAGTTTATTAGAAAATGCGGAGACTGAAATTCCATACAGACATGCATTAAGTGAAGATGAAGGGCCAGAGGGAAGACTGACATCAGGGTAACCAGGCAAGCTTTAGCTCCCACTGTCTTCAGGTAGATGGTTTGGAGCTAGGGCAGTAACTGCCTCTGGGAAGAGAGACCAGAGTTGTTTCCTAAAACAGCCCTTGACTCTAGTTCTTAACCCTTCTGCTGAGTGGCTTTAGCCCTCATTTTGAAGCAGCAAAACCATGGAAATTGGGGTAGATCAAGAGTCCTTAATATGGAGTCTTAGAATTTGGAAAAATATTTACTTTTATAAATTTCTAAACTGACACTGAGCATTTTATTCGATATAAATGTAGGCAAAAACCACATAAGCATTAGTATTAACTGTAATGGTGTCTTTATTAGCAGGAGGAATCAGATATTTTTGTATCACATTGTAGTTGTTGCATCTATTTTGAAATATATTTTATATTCACGACTACATCATAATACCTTTTATGATGGATTTTCTTTGTAACTTTGCAATACTTCATTTTACTAATTTAACACTTACATCCTAAGAAGAGGCTTATGGCTTCACTAGACTATCAATGGGATGGGAGATTCAAAAAAAAACGGTTAAGAATCTTTTATATAGATGTGTGAAGTTTCAGACTGTTTAAAAGTGTTGATAGTTTTGGAAGTGGGATTGTTTTAGCTTCTTAATGCATAAGAAAAAGCATCTAAATAGTCATTAATAGTTTAAAATTAACTGCATACTGGTAAATGTTGAAAATTCTGAATTTATTTTTTGTCAAAGGAACATGTTATTTTTGTGTATGCACAAATATATCAGTAATGACAATTTCAAAATCAATGACAATGTGCACAGTGCCCATAATTATATCAGTAGCAGGGATGGGAAGAACTTTGGATCAGGAATTCAGTCTTCAGCAGGCCTCACACTACCTATGACAAACTCATTCTGTAAGCCTGATTCTTCACCTGAGTCAACTGGGCTGCATTATCTCCAAGAAGTCTTTCAGTTCTGTTATTTAGTGATTTTAATATACACTAAATAAGTCATTTGTGATTTAATTAATAACACAATGCATTTAAAAATAATTAAAAAGCTTTCAACTTGATGTAAAATAGTTAGATTCAAAGAGAAAAATATATATACACATACATTGTTTGACTAGTATCAATGTATAGCTGCAAAGACTGACAAATTTTTAACTATATACTCAGCCTATATACTTACAGGCTGCTTTAAGTGCTATATTGTGTCATTTCATAAAGACCAGCAGCTTTACCAAGACTACCTTTCCTTTGTAAAGATAGACAATCTATTTAAGACAGACCTCTTCAAAACTTAATGCTTCACTGAATAAGTACTGTTGTTCACATATGTCAAATAGACATTTCCTGGAGTCACAAGATTAATATGGCATTCTAATTATATAATGCCTAAAAAATAATGCCCATAATGTCTCCATGGGAAAAACCTGATTGAAGACTCTGCTAAACGTTATCTATTACCTGAAATTTAAGAATTCCATGACAATGAAAAACTGCATCTCAGATCAGTAAGTCAGGTCTTTCTCACACCAGATTCTCGATGCTGTTAAATTAAAAATTGCTTCTCAGAAATGCCATGATACAGAATATTTGTAGATTGACCTAGATGAGCAATCAAAATCATCAAAGAAAGGATGAAAAAAGAATTTTAAGAAAACATTTGAAACATTTTCTTTCTAAAATTGACAAAAATCCATTTCATCCAAATGAAAGGCCTCAAAATCTGTTAGCAAAGAAGAGTGGAGTGAAATGCAGTAAATGTATCTAAAATTATAAAATTGTTTTTAAAAGTGCCTTTCTCATTACATCAAAATGCAATTTTCAAGATAGAGACATTGTAACATGACTCTGTGTGCTGTGCTGTGTGTACAATAAAGAAAGCAAAATTAATCCCTTCCCCTGACAACCTCTAGAAATGAAAACCCATTACAGTAATAATATTTGTACTTAGGTCTTGATGTTTTTGTGCTGAATTTGAATGCCATGAAATGATTATATATAGTGGTTGATGGGGACATATGTGCAGATAATTATATAAATAATCTTCTTTACTTAGGGACAAGGTAACTTTTTAGATCGCATAAAACTAGTTGTAACCTAATAAAACTCTTTAATACTTTTCCGTACTGCTGAAGCTTGAATTTTAGTATCCCAAAGATCAATTAGGGATATTTCACTTTTCACTGGGATCCAAGGACAGAATAAGCCCTGCAACTTCATGACCATTGGCCAGATGCCTATCTTCAAGATACAAGCATCTACTTGACTCATTAGCATCCTTAAAACTGTCAAGGATCTTATAGTGTTGCTCTGCGCTGAAAAGGAAGATAACCTACAAAATTAAGAAGACAGCCTTTACAAAAATAATGTTTAAAAATCAGGGTACGGGCCGGGCGCGGTGGCTCAAGCCTGTAATCCCAGCACTTTGGGAGGCCGAGACGGGCGGATCACGAGGTCAGGAGATCGAGACCATCCTGGCTAACACGGTGAAACCCCGTCTCTACTAAAAAATATAAAAAATTAGCCGGGCGAGGTGGTGGGCGCCTGTAGTCCCAGCTACTCGGGAGGCTGAGGCAGGAGAATGGCGTGAACCCGGGAGGCGGAGCTTGCAGTGAGCTGAGATCCGGCCACAGCACTCCAGCCTGGGCGACAGAGCAAGACTCCATCTCAAAAAAAAAAAAAAAAAAAAAAAAAAAAAAAATCAGGGGACGTGTCTCACATATAAGAAAGAATTCTCCCTGGAACTGAAATACTAAACTATCCTTGTTGACCCACCTAAGTTATCCTTCCATTTTTCTTTAGCTATGATGACTTTGATTTCGATCTGTGAAATGAAAGTTTCTTAAGACTTTTCACACAATATGTAGAAAAATCTACTACCTTGTTGCCTTCATTTTCTTCATTGTTCCTTCTTTTTATCTCTCTGCAAATTAGCTTGTATGCCTTCATTTGTCAGGAATGCTTACTTTAAAAGTCACCAATTATTTCTTAGTAGGATACACCGTCTTAGTATGATTCATTAGCAGGATACATTAGTCTACTTGGCAGCTATTTGCATGTAAATTTCTCACTTTCTTAAAATTAAATAGTTATTTGTTGAATGAATAAACGAATGAATGCTTGTACTCTCCTCGTTTACCTTCTCTGTTTTTAAGTGCTTCTTCTCTGCCACCTGATGCATACACATAGTTTTATTTTCTGCCTTTC
Source organism: Trachypithecus francoisi (assembly GCF_009764315.1). NCBI lineage: Eukaryota > Metazoa > Chordata > Mammalia > Primates > Cercopithecidae > Trachypithecus > Trachypithecus francoisi. The sequence goes on from NW_022681472.1 coordinate 31,945,748, forward strand.
TAGATGATGCTTAGTTATCTTACTGTTTTCTCTACTGTACTCTTTACCAAATTCTAGATCTTGATGTTCAAATGCCTGTTAAAAATTCCCTAAACAATTTCATCACCAATAGATTAAATTCAGTATGCCTCCTGATCATCACATTTTCTATTTTTGTTTATATCACTTATATCTCAGTTATTCAAGCTCAACATCTCAGTGTTTGTCAACACTTCTCACTTGCCAGTTAGACATGGAGTCTTGAAGCTTCTGCCTCTGTATTTTGTTTTGTGTTTTCTTCACTGATAACACTATGGTTCACACCAACAATGCATTTTCTCTGAGCCTTTTAAACATGAAATTACAGGCTTAGTTTTCCCCTGAAACCCTGATGCAAAACACGATGTATAGCATACTGTAATTGTTCCATAGACAGTGTCTAAAACTAGTAAATTTTCCTACAAAATCTCACCCCTTTCCAAACCACCTTTAACGAATTTTTCTTACTGAAAAGAAGTTTTGAAAATACCCTACTCCAGCTAAAATGAAAACAGAACATTGCAGTAATTCTGCATTACTTAATGAACAAAATCCCAAACTCTTTTGTCTAATACACCACAATTTTTTCCAACACTAACGTTCTTTTCTGCACCCTAATCCCATTTGTTTTGCTCCTCATTCTGAAATTCTGCTATTAGCTTATTTAATATTTCAGTCCTTACTAAGACTAGAACTCTTACCTAAGTCTTGCCAATCTCCTTTCCAGAGATTAGAACTTTGATTCTGTCTCTAAGGCAGTGAGTTAGAGTTGTACAATTCCTAAGAAAAAAATGCACTGCTAGAATGAACTCCCTAAAAAACAATGGGCATTCCTGTTATCTCCCCTTGCAAATTTCTTTCTTTTCATATGCATCATGACAAGAAGTTACCATAAATTTTGAACATCAAAGTGTATTTGTTCACAAATTGAAATTTGTTTTCAATAAGAGGAATGGGCTTCCCCCAAGAAGGTGAATCTAATACCAGATCTAACCTCTACTCTGCTTACTGTTATTGACAATGTCTGCAGATAATTTTTCTGTTAAAATATTCTAGAATATGTTTAATTTTATTCTTATAACAAATATGGCAAGCTTCCATGTGTTAATTGTTATCTATTTCTTATAAACCCATGGGACTATGACCTTATTAAGGAAAAGGAGTATGTTTTATATTTTATTGAACAATTCACTATAATTTGTACATTAGTTCATATAAAGAGGGTACTCAAATATTTATCAAATGAGTTTTATACTCCACTCATTATCCCTTTTTACCTCATGACACCACAATAGGGTTGCTACTGTCTTTTTGGCTCTTGACTTAAAGAGAAATTAGGGACAGCTATTCTGGTCATGATTGGTACATAACTGAAAATATGTCCTAAAATAACCTGATATTAAAAAATGAAGATTCAGCCGGGCGCGGTGGCTCAAGCCTGTAATCCCAGCACTTTGGGAGGCCGAGACGGGCGGATCATGAGGTCAGGAGATCGAGACCATCCTGGCTAACACGGTGAAACCCCGTCTCTACTAAAAATAAAAAAACTAGCCGGGCGAGGTGGCGGGCGCCTGTAGTCCCAGCTACTAGGGAGGCTGAGGCAGAAGAATGGCATAAACCCAGGAGGCGGAGCTTGCAGTGAGCTGAGATCCGGCCACTGCACTCCAGTCCGGGCGACAGAGCGAGACTCCGCCTCAAAAAAAAAAAAAAAAAAAAAAAAAAATGAAGATTCAGAGTTCTTGAAGGTCACAGAGAAGATTGAGAATTATTGATAAACTTTAACATTTTGGTCAATTTTAAGAATAAATTTGTCTTTTATTGGACATTGCTCAATAATGTATTTTAAATTGGGGAGATTTTTATGCATGTGCAAACACAATGAACAAATTGTCCATTTATTTTGAAAAACAAGAATCATGAAATTCTAGAAACAGAATAATATTTTGCAATAAAAGCTCAAATTTTTCATTTTGCCAAAGAGAAAATTAACACAGAGAAATTTGCACTCCCAAGACCAAAAAGAGCCAGAATTTCAATAGCTGTAAGGGGAACTGAGTGGGATTCCTAGTCAGAAGGGAAAGCACTTTGAGAGAAGTCCTTGAAATACATATTGCTAATTTCTCCTAGATTGCCATTCTTCTGTTTTTCCTACTAGTTCCACATGATCACTCATCTAAAGACTAGATTTTGAAGCATCCTTTAAAATAGGTATGGCAATGAGATTAAATTGGTTGGGCTTCTTCTCTTCCTGTTTTCACACCTTCCCACCACTTGGGATCCAGATCTAGTTTAAACTGAAAAGGTTAAGCAGAGTTTCCCAATCCCTGGGCTGTGAATCGGTGCCTGTCTGTGGTCTGTTAGGAACCGGACCATACAGCAGGAGGGGAGCAGACAGCAAGGCAACATCACCTACTGTCATTAGATTCTCATAGGAGCACCAACCCTACTGTGAATTGCACATGTGAGGGATCTAGGCTGTACACACCTTATGAGAATCTAACTAATGCCTGATGATACAGGGTGGAACAGTTTCATCCTCAAACCGTGCCCATCCCACCTCCACCACCCTGTCCATGGAAAAATTGTCTTCCATGAAACCAGTCCCTGGTGCCAAGAGGGTTGGGCACAACTGGGTTAAAACAACAATATAGGCCGGGCGCGGTGGCTCAAGCCTGTAATCCCAGCACTTTGGGAGGCCGAGACGGGCGGATCACGAGGTCAGGAGTTCGAGACCATCCTGGCTAACACGGTGAAACCCCGTCTCTACTAAAAATACAAAAACTAGCTGGGCGAGGTGGCGGGCGCCTGTAGTCCCAGCTACTCGGGAGGCTGAGGCAGGAGAATGGCGGAAACCCGGGAGGCGGAGCTTGCAGTGAGCTGAGATCTGGCCACTGCACTCCAGTTCGGGCGACAGAGCGAGACTCCGCCTCAAAAAAAAAAAAAAAAACCAATATAGAAGGAAACAGGGAGCCTCTATGAGCTTATGGAGGATAGCTACCTACTTGCCTGAATTGCTTTCTTACACCTGGATTATTGCATAAGGAATAATATTCTGAATGTTTGAAATATTGTATTTTTGGATGTCTTTTGATTGCAGTGTAGTCTGTGCCCTAATATGCCCTCAGGCCAGCTATCCGGATACATAGAACACAGAATTTTAGTGGTAAATGAGTCCTTAAAGAATTCCTGATCCAACCACTTATCTGCTTGCTGATAGATATACAATTAGGCAATTTCATTGAGTACTTGCAAATTCATTGAATACTTCCAAGAGAAATATCTTGCCGACTATTTATCTTGTCATTAACTTACCAAGCTTTCCTCCACTAAAGCATCATGTTAAAAATATATGCCTGTGAGAGCAGCAAATGAAAGTGTATGTCACTTAGAGAGAAATTTATGCTGTAGCACTACGTACTGGTCCTCTGAAGCATATATAACTTTCTTCTCCAAAATTAACTTATTCCTTATGTTCTTATAACTGTTCAAACATGGGATCACAAACAGTTAATGAGTAACTAATTGCTACATAACAGGAACCATGCTTGGACAATATTCTTGTCCTCATGTTTGATTTAAAAAAACAAAAGTTATTAAAAACAATTAAATTAGCAAGTCTAGCCAACATTACTAAGGCAAAGCACATACTTGTGTTGGGATGTTAAACAGGAGGACCTAACATAATTTGGTGTTGAGAATTCTGAACTTTTTGTTTTGAACTTATTTTTATATGTAAGCTGTTATAGTGGTAAAATACTATTAATTTTGGCTGATCAATGAAATTTTGAGGGCATAAGGAGTAGTGTAAATCAAGACATCATTTTTCATGGTGTAGTGAAAATAATCCTAGTGATAGAGAAAAATAACAAAAGAACTTCATGCACCCTCTTTATGTGTAACACAGAATGGGGAGGAATCATCGAACCACAACCAGAAGTGAAACAGAAGAACACACAAAAGAAGTTTTTGACTGTCTATCCAGAAAATAATGCCTCTTTCCAACTGGCCCTATCTAAGTTAAGTAAGCAGAACTATATAACTATGTAATGCTTTGAGTGTGTGATTGTCATAACTGAGTTTTAGGATCATTGAAACAATAAAATATTGCGTGTATGTGTGTGTGTGAATGAATCTTATATAGGATGTATGCATTATGATATAGAAAACTCATTTTTATAGATTAAAAATTGATTTCAATAATTTGAAATAACTTATAATAATGAGTTTCATATTACTAGATGTGAGAATTCAGTGAAGGCACTGAATTAGAATGTGACTAAAGGCATATATTGCCTACATGTTTGTTTGAACATTGCAACTCTACCTATTGCTAAGGCAATAGCAATAACAATGATAATAAAGCAGAGAGGAAGAAACAAGTCATTAGTCCTTCATGGTTATCCCTGTAAAGTCATGATATCTGTACTGTAGGATGGTCTGTAAAAATGAAAGAGAGGACAGATGGCAAGGCAGAACCCAGCATAAGTTTGGGTGGTATCCACCAGGAGGAAAATGCTTTATAATTGGTAAATACTATAATGAAATATGTTAATTCACATTACAAGGATTTAGAAGTCAAGGCCCATCTGTGTGAAACAAATATCGCCAATAAAGATGTTTTCCCACTTGTGTTATCAAAGGATCAAATAGTAATTTCAATCACAGTTCAGAGACAAGCCATATGTTAAAAGGTCTCTCACATCTCAAAGGCAATAGTGTGTTATGTGGTCATATTTTCAGAAATAATAGGGAAGTTGCTTTCAAGCAATTCTTCATTATTTCCTATTTTCTTTTTCACAGTCTTTTAACTGATCTTATGTGTGTGGTTCTATCTGTTAGTTCACCACAGATTCAGAGGTACCATTGAATCTCTCCAGAATGCCATTGTTAGTTCATAGTTTCTGATTTATAAAGAGTGCAAATGGGATTGATATATTCTGCCCCCACATCAGCCTCTGCCCTTTTTCATTTCCCTTTAAAACATTTCTGGAAGCCTATGAAATCTACAATTATTTCTCTTTGGGCACTTTGCAATACAACTGAAAGTATATTTTGAAATACAGCATTGCTCATGCAAGCATTGCTATTGATTATGCAAAACAAATCTGCCTGTTATGGTGCACGTATTGCAAAAAAAAAAAAAATGCTATATTATGTGGACTGTGTTCTCTGTTGATGAAAAACATGTACCTGCTCACAGCTCTGATTCCAAAGGCCCAATTTACTAAAAATTAGTGATCCATCAGATTAATGGGCATAAAGCAATCTGCACTGTTGGCGCCTTGAAATTTCTTGCATCAGTCACCAGATCATGATTTACTAATAGGATTTCAGATCTTACAAAATAGCACAAATCTAACCACATATTAATATTTAATCTGGCATTTTAAGTGCACCTAACAAAAGACCCTAGAGCTGCTGACAGGACCCTAAATTGTGAATTTCTTAAAAGGGAATTGAGCAGGTCCATAGTGATTTCATCAAAAAAAAAATAAATAAATAAAAAGGAAAAGGAAAATAAATGTGTTTCTACATTTCTTATGTAGACCTCACAAGCCTGGGCTCTCATTTTTCTTAAAAGTATTTATCATGCATTTTTAGGTGCTTTATTAGAGAATCACAAGACTGAATCTAGCGGTTGGCTGCAAAATGTACAATTTGATGACAGCCAATGCATTTTGGTTAATAAATTTTATATTAGACAATTTGTTCCTAAAATAATTCATTGGCACTTCCAAAATGTTGCTAAATGAGAGATGATACAGCCTATAAATCACTTGAATCACCTTATTTCTTGCTTCTAAGTAACTAAATCTGTTCTGTAGTAGTGAGTTGAAGCTTCTTAGTAGGCAAGTGTGTTTGCTTTACAATCTTAGGTTTACAGCTCTAGATTAACATCAATGCCAAATTCCAGAGATATCCAGATCCATTTCAAATCAGAAAGTGCAAAAGAAGGGAGAGTGACCTTACGTCCTGATGTTATCAATTATATACAATTGTTATATTTAACGAATATGATGAGTATACCAAATAGGTGTTGCATTACTTCCATTTGTTGAAAAAAATCATAATTTATGAAAGATATTTCTGTAATAACAGGATGCCACCTGTAATAACAGAATGTTTATTAGTGCACAAATGAGGGTTATAAATGATGTTGCTTATCTATGAAAAAAAACACAAAAGACAACTTATTAGCCAAAGATAAATTGCTCAGCACACTCTCAATGAGATGCTAGGTTTGTCATGAAAAAAAAAAAAAAAAAAAGCCTTTTTATTTGCACAGACCAATGCCTTTACAATCCATTTAAAATAATATACTTGCCACTAGGTGGCTATTTCTGATCAGATCATTTTACCATTTTAATTACATTTTTAATATCCTGGCTGCATAAACAAAGATAAATTACAAACCCTGCACAATCTGGCTGCTAGCTCAGGCATAGTCAGTAATAATATCAGCTTTTGTTTGTGCCTCCTCTAATTAGATTCTGAAATCTAGGCTTTGTCAATCAATAATTTTAATTTTAGAATCGCTTTTTGATCTTGCATTTCATGTTTGTTTGGGAAAATGATCAGTAGGACAAAGCTGATAATTTATGCAGAAACAATCCCTCAGCAGAGCTACATGCACATTCCTCGCCATCAACAGAAGCCTGCAGACTAAGCTTGACACAGGTCTAATTAGCATGCAGATATGTCGCCTCATTGGCAATTCAAATTGCTTTTTTATAATGTACCTCAAATTGTGCTACTCAAACATTGTATTTGATTTCCAAAGCCCCCTGGGCATCCCATAATGTCTCCCTTCATCCTGGGTATGAAGCATTTATTGAACAGTCTGCTGAGACTAGCTGTCTTTTCGAAAACACCCAAACATCGTATTCCTGGGACCAGCTTTTCTTCTTGTCAGAGAGCAACTTGTTCTTCTGCGGAATTCCTTGTGCCACATTTGTAGGTTTAGAGATGAGGTGCTACCTCATGAGTTGCTTCTCCCACGTGGTTGATCTATAGAGGGCTTCACTCCTGTGCCACTCATTTTTAAAGTGGGGGAGAATGTCTGGTAAGCACACATTAATATGCAGCACATAACCACATCTCTGAATGCCAGTTCTCCATTCTTCATTAAACAAAAATGGCTGGATTGCAGGGATTGTTTTTCCTTTCTCCCACATACTTATGCACACATGCTCACATTTGCTTTCTTGGGCACACCTACATGCACACAACTACATCACGCGCATCTACACACCTATGCAAGACACCCACAGCACATGACTGTCAGGATGGAGTTATGTGTGAAAGTTGTCTGCTGCACACATGACAAATAAGGGGATTCCAGCATACACTGGGGCTTTTTAAAAATTCCTTTTTTTTTTTTAACCATGCAGCAACAAGTGGCAGAATCAATGGTGTACAGTTATTCAGCAATGTAATTCATTTCACTGGCTTTGGCTCTTAGCCAGATCCGCCATCTGTCTCTAGCTCTCTCTCTCCCCCGCTCTCTCCCTCTCCCTCTCTTTCGCTTGAATTTGTCCTACATTTCGTAATGCTACGTGCCTGCCATCCTTATCCTATGCCAGAGATACAACACCAGTCTCACCCCCATTCCAGCGTGGAATTCTCTGAGTTCGGTGGCACTTGGGATATTCCACTTCAGTGCCATGGGAAGAAAATGGTAAGCAAAAAGCAAAAGGAATAATGAAAAAAAAAAAATTATAATGTTCTGGTATCCAATTGCTCCTGCTTCAGCCTTTTATCGAAAGCCTTGAGATGGATCTGCCTCATCCAGGAAGTTTTCCTGCTTCGTTAGAGTATCTTCGTTTTCTTTATCAGACGCTGGCTGGCACTCCACGCCAGTGCACGGCTCCATGGAATGCCTGCTGTTGGACACTTGCAGAGCTCTGCCACCAAGCAACCTCCTGCATTGGAAATCGGGGGACTTCTCCAGGATCTTATGCGTGCTTGCTGTTTGAAGCTGCAGAAAAGTGAATAATCAATTAAGTATTGATTTCTTGTAAGATTTGGTAAATTTCAAAGGCAAGACAAAGAGGATGGCTTAAGGAAACACTGCAGGGACTTGGCGTAAATTAGACAACTAACGGAAGTGCAGAATAAAATAACACCTCAACTGAAGATTTCCTTGGAAGAATTAGCACTAGCTATTGGAAGACAATGGTGGATTTAATCAAAACAGCAGGCATGCAAGAATTTTACCCGTGAACCAGAAAAAGGAGCTAATTATAACCACCTTTTTAGTGGAGCTAATTTGACTGAATGGATGCAAATGTGCTTTATTTATGGATGAAGAAGCAAGCCTTACTGCATGATCTTGGGATCATCGGATCTGCTAAGCTTTGCAGCTCCTGTTACCTTCAGTACATTTTTTTATTTCCGGAGAAGGTATTTATATGTAAACAACAGCTAACCATGCAAAAGATTCATCGGAGCAAGATACTGTGGTATATGAGATATAATCATAATTTTGCAGGCTCTCAGGATTTCCTCTAACTTAGAGGTTTTGCAACCTTTGTGTGCAATGGGTTATGGTAAACAATAAATGAATGATGCTAAAGTGTTGTGATTTTTCAATGTGTAGTTTATTAATTTTAGCTTTCTTAACATGTTGATTCTGAATTATTTGCAATAAATCCATATGAAAGAAAGGGAATTGTTGGGTGGGGTTTTTTAATGCATTTGCAGTCTTCTTAGAGATCGGAATGTGTAGGTCCCACCAGCCCATGAGCTCTGTAATTATAAAAGAATGGTAAAAAATTTGACAATTTGAAGAATTGGTTTTATAATGGGAACAATGTGTTACAATCAGTAAAAGGAGACTTGTTATGTTTTCTGTCTGTGTAGAATGTTCTTGAGTGGTTAACTCCTCTGTTGCTGATGAGAAGTAAATATCAGGGCTGGCAATAAGCAGAGATTGTAATGACAATGCTTTGTTCCTATGCATCCTCATATTTCAAGCTAAAGTGCATTTTAAGCATTTCCTTCTATTTCTATTATTTTCCTTTCCATTTTTGTTCTTTTCATCATTTTTTCTGTCTTGCAATCTACGTTCCCTGAGCAACCATAGGAACCAAGTTACATTAAGCTTCAACACAAAGACCTTGTAAGAATAATGAATCCTCATTTGCATCGACATTTGTATTCAGATTTGCCAGGCTATAAACTTGGCAGATCAAGCGGAATATTAAGTAGAGGCTTCCATGGTAAATTGTGGCTCTTGAAATTGCTAACTACCCCCTCCCTTTTTTTTCTCTCTCTATCTGTGATGGCAGGTGAAGTCTCATGACTACTTGCTTCTTAAGAAGCGTATTGGCTCCTTCATCTTTCATTATATGATGTCAGTCTCAAGCAGAAGATGGGCAAAGCCAGTAGTAAGTGTTCTAGTTGAAGGTACAAAATGACATGGGACTGGAGCATTAATTCTAGAGTCCATATATCACAAGAGGTGTCTTTAAGTAGTTGAAGCTGTAAGAAAATTAATTCTCATGTGTGGGCTAAGGTTTGATCTTTCTGGTATGTTCAAAATGCATTAACCTCATGAAAGTTCACACTCATTTTTTAAAGCTTCTAAAGGTTGGAGGAGGACCAAGGTAGCTTTTTACTCACAAAATAATTCAGTTACACCATTCTGAGTCATCCTCACTGATCTGCTCATGCCCATTCTTGAAATATTTCAAATGCCTCATTCTATTAAGCCTCCATGGATTGACTGACTTAATCCTGAGTCTTGCTTGATTCTGAAATGGTAAAATAGGAATAGTTATACTTACTGCAAGCAAACTTTTAAATTCAGCAATATGAACTATAAGGTCATTTCTACAACACAGCCAACAATGGGGTGAAAAATGTAGACTTCAGTTTCCATGCTTGGTCCACCCTATGTGATGCCAAACAAGTGAGTAATCGGAAACATTTGTGCATAACTTAATTTTTCATGCATTACCCCAGTGTTTCAGATTTCTGTAAACAGAGCCTAAATCTATGACCTATTAACAAACTCTCACTTCTTGCCATCCCTTTTTCTCTCTAGAACCTTTCGCTAGTGGGAAGCAATAAAACATATTAGAACTAACTTACAATGGACATTTAATCGTGGTTTTTCTTTTTATTCTATTTTTTAAAATATAAATAGAGTAAATGATAACATGTAGACTGAATTTATCATAAAGACATTTTCTTATGGTATATTGCAAGGAACTATGAACTTGTAGTAACTACTATAAGCAACTGACAGGTAACTCTTACTCTAGGTTGAGGTAAAGTTTAATTGTATATGGAAAAAAAATGGAGAATGTTTCACGAAAGATGCTAGACTTTTTTTTGAAAAACATACCAGCAAATATGTAGAATGAGGAGTCATACTTTATAAGCTCCCATAAACTTGTAAAAATATGTATAATAATCTTTCCATAGTGTACACTGGTATGATATTAATAAATCACAATGTAGCACATTTTAAAGTAGGGTTTTAGCTATTTTTCTTAGTAACAGGGTTTTAAATCTTAGAAGAAAAATGTAAATTATGACTTTCTGGGAAACTATATGCTTGTATTCCACAATCGAACTTTTAAGGAAAATAAACTATTAGATAGTTTGGTACTAAGTACCCCTGTACTGAAAAACAAGAGTATTGCCACTACCTGGCAATATTGTATTTTTATATCTACTCTTTTATGTGAAAAAGATGGAAGCATGATAACTAGCATCAAGTTGCCTTGATCTAATAATAATAGTAATCTCTGATTACTATCAGAATTAGAAACAATATTTATATGGAACTCTTTTTCTAGGGTCCTAATGATAACATCTGATGACGAAGTGTAACCATCAACTTTAAAATACAATGCAAACAAAGATTAGAGACTGACATATTACTTTGAAACAATGTTGTTTATACATGTGAAACAAAGACATGACTGCATCATTTTTAACCTATATTTGCTGTTTCATATAAATCTGAAATTCAATTGATTAGGCTTCAAAACAATATTGTTTTCTAATAGATGGTATTGATCATTTTATTTTAAAAAAGTAATAATACATTTGGTCATATTCAAAGAATATATTTTGGTTGTCATTCAAATAAAATTTAGAAAGGAAAAGATTTACATTTATATGTTTCTTCAGCACTGCCCATCAATTTGAAACTGTCTTCTTTAATAAATGCTAATGATTTGGTTGATTACGTTTGTGCATGTACTTACCAAGCAGTTTTGGGAATCAACACACTGATGAACCTCTATCAAGAAGAGAAATTATAGCATTAGCTCATTTGCTTTCTAAACAGCAGTAGTGAAAATTCTATCCAAAATAATATTAATGATACTGTTTTAGCATCCGCACAGAAAAGCATGTACAATTTCTTATCAGTGTTTTGTAGATATGGTTCATATTTATTGGCTATTATCTCTTCCTTCTGTGTAGGAATACAGCTGGGTACGTATTTTAAACCAGAAAATCAAAACCAAAACCAAAAACAAACTAAAATGCCCACTTAAAATTGAAGTGTCTCATCCAGGTTTGAGAAGGGAGCAAGCCTATTTGTACCCCTTGCATAGGAAAATAGCACGATGACATAAGTTCAGGGCAATTTCTCTGTGTTGTCTTTCTGTTTCTATTAGAGGATTTTTTACTAACTGGTCAAAATGCACATTACCATTACATTTTTTCCACCATACCTTATGTAGCCACTGTTATACTAACTAGTAAGGTTGTTAGCCAGAGGAACAACACCCAGAAAACAGGGCGAGGCATTCCAGGGCCAGTAAGTCCTTGTCCTGTATAGATTAGAGAAGTGGAGCCCCATGTGTGTTAAACCGAGAACTTGAGCCTTGCTGAATTTAACATTAATGTGTTTTCTTGGTCTTTTTAGTAGGGTAGCTGAGGGCTTTGCCGTATTTATAAAGCACTCAGAATTGTAAGACTTAGACCACAACATTTAGAACACATTCATCACTTGACCTTTAAAGTCAGTTTAATATTTTCACTTTTACTAAGAAGGAAATAATCAACAGCACTGTTTTGATTACATTTTCTTCATTTTCTTCTACCCAATAATGAAGGGGAAATTTCTAGACCTATAAGAATATACATGCATATATCTTTGAATATATAAAATTATAAAAATAAACATATATTTATTTAAGTAGTTATATATGAACTATATAAATATATAAAATATTTATATATAAACAAGATAGATATACAAAATAGGATAGTTTATTCTCAACTATAGGAAGATATGTAGATAGATATAGATAGATACATATCTATATACATATAGATATTTATATGATGTCAATCTCAAGCAGAAGAAAGGAAAGCCAGTAGTAGGTGCTCTAGTTGAAGATACAAAATGACATGCGACTGGAGTATTAATTCTAGAGGCCATATAAAGATGTTTATATCTATATGTGGATAGATAGATACATATATAATTGCTTTCCTCTCAGATTTTAAATTGTATATACATCATTGCTACTTAGAGAACTATTAACAGTTCATCACTACAAATTCTTTCAATTAAGAATAGAAAATGTGTGTGTACTTATATGGTATATGTATTTGTGTACATATACATGACCAAATGTGTTTGATGGTAAAAATGGATGATATATATATATACACACACACACACATACACACACACACACACAGACCCAAGACATGAAGAAATCAAAGTAGAAGATAGAAAAAATCCCCAAAGCATAGGATCAAATAAAAATTATTCTCACTTTTGGTATCACCTGACAGTCTCTATAATTAAATAAAAACACAGGCTAAATTTTTATGTTTAAATACTTAGTCTGATCCTTTTATAATTCATAGAAGAGGCCATTCCAGGAATAAATAGAAAGACTTCCTAATGTTTCAGTAATTTTGAGATCATATGGAATATTTTACTTCAATCATGAAGAAAAATTCTATGACGATTACAATGACATGAAATAAATAAATTAATGTGTATTTAATTCTTTGTCTTAAGAGTTCCTTTTAAATACTAATTACTTAAAAATTAATTGGAGCAAGATTTTATGTCATATATACTTTGTGTTACCAATTGTTACTGTAAAATATTTTTAAATAATCATTCAAAATCTTTTTTATAATAGTCTTATTTCTAAATATACTGAAAATTGTTAAGTATAATGATCCTCATCTAGGTAGCTGTAAGAAAACAGTAAAAATTCTTATTTTTATTTCAACTACTATTTTCATCAAACTAGACTACATTCTTTCCCAGACACCTGAGACATAAATCAGACATCCCTCCTGCTTTTCTCTCTACAAGGACTTACCTACATCCACTTCAATTTTTTTTTCAATAAAATATTCACCGATTGACTACTGTCTCACCTATTGGACATTCTGACATTAGTAGGCAAGTCTCAATTTCAGGACCCAACTTGAAATGGACAGCCTCTCAGAAAAACATTTTTTTCTAATTTTCTAATTTTGATTAATCTTCCAAGACAGTGGGCTAGGTTAGTCAGCTGTAATGTGGGAAGGGCTTCCTGCCCTAAATTTTAAAATATCACCCAACGAACTTCACAGTTTCCTCTGAAGGTACTACTCATTCTCCGTTTGTTCATATAGGTAATCACATCTCAGCTGAGTCAGTTTCACATCTTCAATCAATGACTGTGTTCTTCACTCCTTAATTCTCTTTCTAAATGAATTTACCTTCTTCCTCCTTCACTAAACTATTTATCATTTTGAATATTTTATACTGTCCCTTAACCTGTTCTTTTCATTGCTATTAATGCTGAAAAGTGCCCTTTACTTTAGAAATCTGACCTCTTTCATGAAGCTTTATTGATGAAGTAGCTATAAAATAAAACTATTTCTCCCATTTTCAAACAGCAAAATGTACAGCAATCATGAATTACATGTACATGATATATATTCATTCATTGGCATCTTCCCATACCATCATATAAGCTATTATATATATATAAGCTATATATATATATATAATATATATATATATATATATATTATATATATAAAACAATGCAACACAGATGTGTGGAGCCTCTGTTTTGTGTCATGCACTTTTATAGAAGCTTTATGACTATAAAGGTGAGCTAGACAGAGAAGGTAAGCAAACTGTTAAAGTAGTAAACAATATGAAAATCTACTAAGGAAGATATACACAATCTTACAGTTAGACATTTTGTTCATTCTTATGCACATATGGAAGGTCTTTGGGAATTCAAATGACAATTCAAAATGCTACCTAAATAAATCATAAACTTTCTATTCTATTTCCATTTGGTAACCGTGTGGTGGTTCAACTATCCTTAGCAATGACAGCTTAGAACAGACAACTTTACACTATTAAAAATCACTGAGATTATAACAGCTTTTGTTTATGCAGATTATAGTTAATAACATCTATCATATTATAAAATAAAACAGAAATTATATTTTAAAATTATTCCTCCATTAATTTAAAATAACAACTATAAACACATTAAATGTTAACATAAACAGTATACTATACTAAAACAATGATATTTTTAAAAATAGAAAAGCAAGGAAAATGTCACTGTATTATACGTTAGCAAATCTTTTTAACATGGCTTAATACAAGATGCTGAATTTTAATATCTGTTGCTACATTTAGTCTTGCAAAATGTTATTTGGGTTGTGGTTATGAAGAAAATACACATTTCCACAAATATATAATTGAAAAAAATGAAGGACATTTTAGCAAACTTTTCAGTTAATTGTAGATTACATCAAACATCAACAAGTAGTCATTTCTTAAAAGTTAGTTGCAACAGGCAATGAGAAACCGTATCAATGAATACTTCACTCTTAGGTTAAAATCTGTCATCTATCTTGCATTTTTAATGGATCTTTGACCCATGTATAATTTTGTAGCACCATGAATTGGTCTTCTATTAAATATTGGTTCACTGAGTTATGCAAATTTTGATACATTTCATTCTCTAGTATCAAACAATAATCACATGTATTAATATAACTTCTAGGATCTTATCAGAAATATCATTAAGTATTGGCAATCTGTCATGCTCATGGTGGCAGGTATAAATTCTCCAAAATTCTAATTCTCCTTAAATGTTAAAATCTTATCATTGACAACAAACACTGTGAGTTGTTTCACTTGTAGATATTCAAGTAGATATTTGTATAAAAGGGGCTATTTCAGCTCAAACTGAATTACACAACTCCTTTACCTCAAAGTAGCCATCACAGTTAGTACTTCAGTGTGTAGCACAAGTTCTTTATGGGCACTTCCCATTTTGTCACATAAAGTATTAAAAACATACATAATTAAGAGAAAACATTTAATTAAAGTAGTTGCTTCTTCAAAGGGCAATAACATTATTATTATTTTTGTTTAAGTGGAAGTGTATCATCTTTGCCCAAAATGAAGAATACAATGATTTCTAGCAAAGTTTGGTGCTGTTGATTCATGCTAAAAGGTCAAGACTACTAAGGTTCTAGCACTGCAAGCAAATTTCAACCCAATGAAAAAAAGTAAATAATAAAAGTGTTGATATAAAAGTGATTTTGGACCTCAAGGACTCCTTAAAAATATGTCAGGGTTCTTCAGAGGTCTGGGCCTATGCTTTGATATATACATATATACACATATACATTATATGTATATATGTACATCTATGTACATATATACATTATATGCATATATGTATATATACACATATAATGTTCTCATAGTGTACATACTTGTTTACATGTATACATATACATTTTGTTTAATCCTTTCAAAAATTCAATGCACTATCACCATTTTTTAAAAAGAGAACATTACAGCTGCATTTAATGACTTTTTCAAGGTCAAAAGACCTATAAATGGCAGAATCCAGATTTATATCCAGATTTTCTGAAGTTTAATGTTCTCATTTTACCATAGGTGTTAAAAATAACTCTTTCACAGCCTCCTCTAATTTAAGGAACACTGAACAAGTCCTGTACCATCAGCTTGTTAGCAAGTCTCTATTTAAACACTATAAGAAAATGATATGTATATGTATAAATCTTATTTCAAATCCTTTATGGCATGACAGTCCCACATTATATCTATTTCATCCCTGTTCAAAATTGCACTATAATCATGTGATATTCCTCATCATGCCTAGTTTTCTTAACTGCCATAATGATTGATAGCTGATTTGGTCATTATATTGGCTAAAATATCACCAACCAGTTCATGGTCCAGTTATTTCAACCTTCAAAATGATAATTTCAAATCAGTGTTGTGATCTATTCAACTGCATACAGGTCAGCTTTAACTGTGTTGACCAAGAAAAACTTACCTAAATCTTAGGGGTTACAGGAATACAGGGAACAGAAGTTTAAAAAATAATTTCTGCAATTTATGAAGTGCTCTTGCATAAAACTTTTCATGTAAAGGCAACAGAAGCCCTGAATACTAGCCTTGATGCTAACTAGTTAGCTATGTTAAAAAAGTATTTACCATGGGCCAGGCGCGATGGCTCATGCCTGTAATCCCAGCAGTTTGGGAGGCTGAGCCAGGTGGATCACGAGGTCAGGAGATTGAGACCATCCTGGCTAACACGGTGAAAACCCATCTCTAACAAAAAAAATTGCCGGGTGTGGTGGCAGGTGCCTGTAGTCCCAGCGACCTGGGAGGCTGAGGCAGGAAAATGGCGTGAACCTGGGAGGTAGAGCTTGCAGTGAGCCAATATTGCGCCACTGCACTCCAGCCTGGGCGACAGAGCAAGACCCTGTCTCAAAAAACAAACAAACAAAAGTATTTACCATCACCATGCCTTGGTTTCCTTGTCCATATGATGAGAGAGAATTACTACATGATCTGTTTCTCTTCTATTTTAATATTGTGTAATTGTGCATAGAAAAAAAGTACACCTCCCCTTGCGCATTCATGATTTTCTTAATTTAAAGTAAGTATTGTTTTCATGCCAGTCTGACTTCACACTCTATAGTGAAATCTTTAAAATCCAATTAATTACCCAGATTTACAAGTGAAAGTTTTATAGAAGCACTTTATCAGCCTCTTAAACCTCCTTAAAGTATGATGTTTAAAAAAATATACTCAGACACTCTCTGTTTTCTTTCTCTAAATAAAAATGAAATTGTTTTTATAATTGTTTTATAATATTTATTATAAATTTGATAAATGGAGATTGATTTCCTCTTTTAAAGATGAAGGATAATCCATCCTGAAATATTAATAAGAAATCTTCAGAGCAATGTTAGGGTGGGGAGGGGCAGATAAGCAAGTTTTTTTGTTTGTTTGCAATTATTGAAATTATAGAGGCAGAATCCTTCCAGAGACAGAAATATAATCACAATTATCTGGTCTGTAAAGAAATTGTTTTTATTTCTGTAGCCAAAGGAGAGCAAATTATAGGTATTGGGAGTCCTTTTTATAGAGAACCTTATTTTGTGTATATATAGTATTTGTTATTTACAACATTTCCCCCTTCTATCTAATATTGGAATCAGAGACATCCTATTATCAACTAGAATGTGTTTTAAAATCAGACTGTGCTCTGAAACCTGGGCTTTGCTGCTTGCAAACTACGGGAGTGTGATCCGGTGTTTTGCCCTTTCTAAATCTTAATGGAAGACAATAAACCAGTTCTCTCTAAGCTACTGAGAGACATGCAGGCAGTATCTTCACGGTCAGGTCACTGTTGTGCCTTCCATACAGCTTACGCTACCTCTGGATGGTGAGAAGGTGGGATGGCACATCGTAGGCAATCAATGCACAGCGGTTACCCTAGGCTGTTCATGCTATCCCTGAAGCTAAACTGTGAACTTGTAAAACATGGAAATGGCACCTTGATTTGTGGAGTAATGTGGGGACATGGGGGGACATGGTTATAAAAATATTAACTGAAGATAGCAAGCAAAAGTTTTATAGCCATTATTTCAACTGTATACACAAAACAAACACTGGGGAGAGGCCATTGTATGTTTCTCATTGGGTGACTGTTCAAACAAGTTAAGGTACATCCAAACAATAAAATACGATGTAGCAATTAAAATAATAATGTAGTACTTTAATGCGTTTATACGGAATAATTTCCAAGATATGTTACATAAAAAAGCAAAGTGTAGAAGAATGTATATAATATACTCCTATGTATGTAAAGATATGTAGAGTAAGGCTGGGTGCAGTGACTCACGCCTGTAATCCCAACACTTCAGGAGGTTGAAGCATGCGAATCATCTCATATCAGGAGTTCAAGACCAGCCTGGTCAACATGACGAAACTTCTTCTATACTAAAATTACAAAAATTAGCTGGGCACACTGGCTCACACCTATAATCTCAGCTACTTAGGAGGCTGAGGCAGGAGAATCACCTGAACCCGGGAGGTGGAGGTTGCAGTGAGCCGAGATCATGCCACAGCACTCCAGCCTGGGTGACTGAGCGAGACTCAGTTTCAAAAAAAAAAAAAAAAAATACGTGTGTGTGTGTGTGTGTGTGTGTGTGTATGTATATGCATCTGTGTGTGTGTGTGTGTATGTGTGTGTGTGTGTATGTATATGTATATACATATAGCAGTATCCCTATCTTCCAGGGTACTTTCCAAGACACTGCAGTGGATGCCTGAAACCTTGGATAACACTGACCCCTGTATATCCTATGTGCTTTTTTCCTGTACTTACATACCTATGATAAAGTTTAATTTATAAATTAGGTAGAGTAAAAGATTAACAATCATAAAATAGAAAAACTATAAAAATATACTGTAAAAAATAGTCATGTGAATATGTTCTTTCTCAGTTTCTCTCAAAATGCTGTAATATATTTGGACCTTGAACTGAAATCACAGAAAGCAAAACCATGAATAAAGGGGAACTACTGTACATGCATTTAATGGAATACGTAAATAACAATGCAAGGATCACAAACTAATAAAAACAGTTGTCTCTGTAGGAAAGAGCTTAATTTTCACTGCATATGCTTTTGCATAGTTTGTTGCTTTTTAAACATGAGTACACTAACTTTAAGATAGAGAATAGTAAATGTTTTGATGTAAAATAGAGATGATTTATGTATTTATAAGGCAAATCCTTGATATACTCTCCACCCAAAAACAAAACAAAAGTTGGCAAAAGATCAATTTGTCATGAGTTGCTTATATCTTATAAAACCAAAGAAAAGTTACTTTTAAAAATTTCAACCAACGAATGCATTAATTTAAAACAGACAGAGCTATAAATGCAGAACAGACAGAGTCAAAGTATACTGTTAAAAGGATTGCCAGATAAGATATAGTATTTTTATTTTCTAACTCGGTCAATGCTAATTGCTGTAAGGTGAAAAGTGTTCTCAATTCTTAAGATTATAGAGGCCATTTTATACATACATATATATATACACATACAGAATTATATATATAAATCTTAATGTTTGCATTGAATATATATAACCATTATTTACATAATTACATATAATGTAATATAATATATATTTGCCATTTATATTTATATGAATGGCATATATATGTCATTTGTCATTATGTATATATATAATGGCTACTTATTTGGCCATTATTTGCCATTATATATATATATGCCATTTATTTGGCCATATATTTATATTTTATATATATACACACATATATAATGGCTATACATATATCTACAAAATGGAAATATATATTCAATGTCAAACACATATAGAATACGTTGAATATATAATTGAATATATATTGAAAACATATATAGACTATATATTTATATATAGTCTATATATATTTAATGTACATTGAACATATACATTGAATATATATAGCCATTATACATCATTATAATGACTACATATATATTCAATGTCAAACATTAAGATATTTTCAGGTAGTCCATTTTCTATTATTGTTTAGGTGAAATAGAGTATGCTATTTTATTTGGAGTTTTTAAATGATGTTTTCGAAGTTAGACAAAAATAATAATAAAAGATACTCCCAGGTTTAAGGTATTAAAAGTTTATGCAACATGTAATCTGGCTCCAATCTATCTTTTCAAATTTATATTCCCATACTTTCTTATTATCCCACTATGTTGCCAACAAATTAATTCTTCCTATGGTTTAGCAAACATGCCTTACCTGCTGAATACTCATTCAGCACTGACTTTTATACCTTTCTACCAATGTTAAAGGGGCTCATGGATCTGAAATGTCAAGAGGCATTTTACTCTAACTGCTTCAGTTAAAAGGTTCTTTTCCTTCTGTGATCTCATTTGCAGAGTGCTTGTTTTACAATGCATTCTATTACTAGAATGTGTGCACTTGTCAGTGTCCCTAATGGATAAATAGAAGCACCATGAAAGTAGGAAGCAATCATTTCATCCAAATCTTTAATTGCTGTGTGTGCTCCAGCAGCCTGGCCTAGTATCTTCACAGAGGTTATAACCAACAGAGTTCAATAGATGTGTGCGTGAATGGTAATGGATAGTTCAGTTCCTCTGAAGGTTAAATTCCAATCAACTTTGAATCTTTCAAGAAATAGCTACCTCGACTCAACATATAGTAATACCGATTTATAGTTTAAAATAGCCATTATATTGATCTTCAACCATATTCTTTCCAGGCTAAAGTAAAAATTAAATTCCAAGTGCTTTACTTAATATTTCTATTTTATTTTCTAATTCCTTAATAATCCTTGCATTGCTTTTACTAGCCCCCAACTTCTTCAATTGTTCTTTAGGCTATGGAGTGCAGAGGGGGCATTATATTCTAGTGAATTAAGTCAGTGATGAATGATTTAATTCTTCATGTTCAATGACTTTTGAGTTTTCTCTGACTTTTATATCTTAAAGTATTTCTCTCATATACTGGGTAACAGATGGTAGTAATTATTTTTTAACTAAAACTAAAACATTGGACACTTCATGCCAGACCCTTCTTTGATTTTTAAAAATATTCTTCCGTGGAATATTTGGGAAACCACTAAGTTAACAGTATCCATAGAAGTTGTAAAAGAATAGCTAACACCTGAAAGTTAATTAGTACGTGCAAAGGATTGCTCACAGAACTTTAGCTATATAAATTCAACGTAACAACCCTTTCAGAAGCTTCCATTTAATATGGTTTAGCTCTGTGTCCCCACTCAAGTCTCATGTTGACTGTAATCCCCAGTTTCAGGGGAGGGACCGGGAGGGAGGTGTTTGCCTCATGCGGGCGGACTTCCCCCCTTGCTTTTCTCATCGTAATGAGTCAGTTCTCACGAGATCTGGTTGTTTGAAAGGGTGTAGCGTTTCCCCCATTACTCTCTCTTTCTTCAGCCAGCCATGTGAAAATGCGCTTGCTTTCCTTCAACTTTCTGCCATGATTGTAGGTTTTCTGAGATGTCCCCAGAAGCAGAAGTCTGCAGAGTCCGCAGAAACGTGAGTCCATTAGAACTATTTTCTTTGTAAATTACCTAGTCTCAGGTATGTCTTTATAGCAGTGTGAGAACAGACTAATACACCATTATTATTCAAATGTTCATGATGAGAAAACTGAAATATAGAGAAGTTAAAAAACACATCAAAAGTCACACAACTGCCGCATGAGGGAGCTGGAATTAACACAGGAAAAGTCCTTCAGAGCTCATGCTCCTAACTTTTGTGCTAACCGGCAACTCGTGTTAGATATTAAGCCATTTTTGGCCGGGTGCGGTGGCTCAAGCCTGTAATCCCAGCACTTTGGAAGGCCGAGACGGGCGGATCACGAGGTCAGGAGATCGAGACCATCCTGGCTAACACGGTGAAACCCCGTCTCTACCAAAAAATACAAAAAAAAAAAAAAAAAAAAAACTAGCCGGGCGACGTGGCGGGCGCCTGTAGTCTCAGCTACTCGGGAGGCTGAGGCAGGAGAATGGCGTAAACCCAGGAGGCGGAGCTTGCAGTGAGCTGAGATCCGGCCACTGCACTCCAGCCTGGGCGGCAGAGCGAGACTCCGTCTCAAAAAAAAAAAAAAAAAAAAAAAAAAAAAAAGATATTAAGCCATTTTTCTGCCCTGATACTAAAACTGAGCTGTTAAACTCCTTTAATTCTACCACATAGACATTTGATAATGTTTTCCTACACTTTTTTCATATTTCCAAATCTTTGAGGTAGGATAGAATCTAAAGTCACAATAGATTTCAACCAGTGTTCCTAATGAACACATTTCCCTCACATCATGTAGAATTCTCTCACTTCTGGCACTGCATGTTGATTTTTAAGATAATTCCTCTGGGAGTTCTCTCAATGTACAAGAAACAGAATTGCAACTAGTCTGTGGAAAATCAGAAGTTTATCCTAGGGCCCTAAAATTTAGAGCACATAAACTTTTAAAATAACAATTTAAAAATGTTACCATATCATTAGCAGAGGTCATGAATTAAAATAGGAGCATTAGTGCCACATCAAAGATGACTGAGCAGCTCCACCTCCAATGTAAGCACAGAATATAAAGATATAATTAATAAAAAAAATTAAGCAAGCTAAAAAGAAAAAGTCAGTGCTAGGAAATAAAAATAAGAAACTCACAGCCACAGTTGTAAGTAACCAAGCTCCTATCCTTGGGGTCAAGGAGGATCCTATTAGATTTAGGCTCTAACACACAATGATTGTTATTTTAATGGCCATGTAGGGATAAAAGAGAAAAAATCTTGAGTCTGGGGTGAGGCGGGGAGCATAAAGCTGGAGCCTTTGTAGTCTGGATCCATTATCACTCTAGAAAATTAGTAGCTCGGGGAAGTAGATGGGAACCTATCTCTGCGTGGGACTCTGTATGGAATTAAAAAATAAAGTCATTTGAAAATAAACTAAAATGCAAAGCCTATACCATACAAATATGTGGAGTTTGAATTTATATTGCTCAAAATATGGTTATCTCAAACTGAGAAATTAAGATAAAACTGCCATCAATATATGAAAGCTTTTCTTCATTCGGGCCTTTAGCATTAACCATCCACGTCTTATTCCAAGGGACTTAGGGTGGGAAGGGTGAATGAATCAACTCTAATAGAAAATGAATTCATAATAAAAAGAATCACAAACTATACAATAAAATAGACTTATAATAATGAGACAAATAATTTGAAAGATGATACTATACAAATATTAATGAAAGAAACAAAAATGCAATAGAAACCTTAATAAAATAACAGTTCACTCTGAAGAATAGAACATCTAGAAAATAAATACTGAAATTTAAAATTTGATGATTGGTTTAAACGCCATATTAAATACAGCTAAAAAGTTAATTTGTGCTGGAAGCTTTAGCTGTGAAATTTACCTAGAATGACATATGAACACTTTGAGAAAATTCGAGGTTGTGAAGGAAAGAATAAGCAAACCCAATATATATTTAATAGATGGCTGAAAAAAAGTAAATATAAAAGATATGAGAGGAGGCCAAGTGCAGTGGCTCACGCCTGTTATCTCAGCACTTTGGGAGGTCGAGGCGGGTGGATCACTTGAGGCTAGGTGTTCAAAACCAGCCTGGGCAACATGGCAAAACCCCATATCTACTAAAAATACAAAAAATTAGCCAGGTGTGGTGGCACGCCCCTGTAATCCCAGCTGCTTGAGAGACTGAGGCGCAAGAATTGCTTGAACCCAGGAGGCAGATGTTTCCGTGAGCTGATATTATACCACAGCACTCCAGCTGGGTGACAGAGTGACACTGTCTCAAAAAATAAAATAAATAAAATAAAATAGAGGAAATATTCAAAGACACAGCACTTTAGATTTCCACACAGATAGAATCATACCAATCCATGTGTTAGATAAGTAAAAACAAATCTACATTCAGATATGTCTAGAGAAACTGAACAAAACAAAGATACTCATCATCAATAGCAGAAGCAATAACAGAAAAACAGTTTTGGCTGGTCATGCCAGATACTCGGGAAGCTGAGATGGGAGGATACTTTCAGCCCAGGGTTTTGAGAACAGCTTGGGCAACACAGTGAGACCCTGTTTCAAAAAAAGGAAAGATAATATAAAGTAAAAAGACATAATAATTTTAAACTCCCAAGAGCAAATGACTACCAAATAATAACTTTACACCCAGATAGACCACCATTCAAAGTTAAAAACATTTTCATACAAAGGGAACAATTTTCTACTCATACCATCACTAAAATTACTAACATATGTACCTCATTAATTTAAAGGGAAAAAAACAGAAGGGGTGGGATGTATGCTGCTATACTGAGCAAAAACCAAAGCTAAATCTAAATAAACATGGATAAAAAAGTAAAAATCATAAAAATAAAAATCAGATATTTTTAAAATTTAAAGAGTTGAAACTATATAACAATGAGATGAAAGATGGAATAGGAGTAGAGGTATTAAATTTATGGTCCTTTTGTTGCGTTCTCTATTTTTTCACTGCTATGTTTTCAGTACCAAGGACACAGTAGATGCTCAATAAATATCTTTTGAATAGATCACTGAACCAAAATTCCATAGTTAAAGGTGACTATAGACAAGATTTTCAACTGCATTCCTCAGACTCTGAGCGCAGCATGCGGTTTGCTCAGGGATCATCTAGGGTGTACCCATGCATGTGGTCTTTGTAGGCAACTGAATTCCTAAAAGTGTGGTGGCCCTTGAGGTTAATCACTCTGATCTGCCTTGAAGGGAACATGCTGCACCTGCAGAATCAACTGGCGACCTCCAGCTGCTGCCGGTTCTGATCACCTGTCGCTTTAACACTGGAAGCAGGTGCTCCCAGTCATGACTGAGCACAGCAAGTGGAGGTCCCACAGCATGGCAGATCTGCCCAAGGCAGAACTCCTCAAATGGGAAACTTTGCTGTGGGACATCCCCACAACCTGGCCAAGCTTTTCTGAACCTCACTATAGACCCAGGCTCTTTCTACCTGATCCTTCTTCTGTCCCTCTCCTCTCAAAGGTATTTTGAGGAGTATTAGACATGCTTTGACATCTGAGAGCTCTCTCTGCCTTCTCTTTCCTCTTCCAACTCCCTTTTAGTCTTCACAGTGACGTCTACCGATAAATCTCTTTTATAACCACGTTGGTCTTGATATCTGTGTGCATCTAGGAGGATCCACACTGACATATAAGGCAGAAGGGTTTCTTCTCTGGAGACAGAGGGGACCAGGATGAGGAGGATGGTCCCTTCATCTGAAGGAATAGCAGTCATGAATAAACTGGGTGCACTCAGGGTGTAGACTTCCTGGCATGGGAAACCTGTGGCATACCTCTTGCACATGCTTTATACCTTGACATTAGCAGAGCTGAGACATCCTGATAAACAACGAAGTTTCAGGGCTATGACTTTCTTATGTATTCAGTCTGTGTTCTAACTTGGGAAGGTGGTTCAGGCCTAAGAACTTTAAAGTCAATTATCATTCTACTTTATGGCAATACGCTATATTACCTGAAAACTCTCATAGACTGACATCCTTCTCACTTTCTAAGATTATTGGAAACAGGTCAGATTTTCTGTTCTTTTCTAAACCTTGCCATCCTTTTGGTGAAATCATATTTGTGAGTCATCCATAAATCACAGTAACATCTAAATTTCATGAACCTTACACACTGATACAGTCATTCAGTGCTGTGGTTACATTTGGACCACACAGTATCTCTGATACTTTCAATTCAAATTTCCCATTTCTGAACACAACCTCTGATACCTTCAGCTTGCATCATAACATCTTTATGTCACTGAACCTGTTTTTGTCTTTTTATTACTTCTTGCCATGCACTCTTCTATATTCATTCTACGTATCCATTCCCTACTATCCTCACTTCCCAGTATATCCAGCTTATATGCTATGATAGATCATTTTTATATTTTTAATTCTTTATTTCCTTGAAACATACTGTAAACAACCAACAGAGGAATGAAGTAACACAATGTCAGTAGATAGAGCTACAAAAATATGGGATTTGGGGGGAGATGTTTTTTTCTTATTACAATGAGACCCAGCATTGTAGTAAGCATTTAGTGGATCGTAATAGTCACCAGCATAGGTCTCATCCTTTATACAAATAAATGATTATTTGTTGTTGTTCACTACTCTAAGCAATATTATTTTGTTGCATGTATATTTATATGTTGCATTTACACTTATCTTTATTGAAAGACTATTATAAAGTGGACTGTATCAAAATATAGAGTCTAGTGAATAGTCGCATGGAAAAAAGTCTTCAAGTTGTTTCTAAGTTGTAATTTGCTTAAATATTTTTAGCAGTTCTTTCAGTTCTTGATTTTCTATCTACTGTGTGATAATATGCCCACTTTAGTTTTAAATTTTTAACTCAATCTTTAGTAAAGACTGAATTAGTTGAAATAAATCACTGAAAAGCTCAGCTTTTTTTTTTTAATCATTCTTTCTTTCACACACTTTGTTAAAGTACCAAAAGTTGTTTTGACATTTTTATAGTTTTATTTCTCTCTGGTGCATTACTGGATCCGCAAGGATTGAAAAACTGTGAGTAAAGATCTCTCTCGTACTATTTCTTATATGACAAAGATAAGAACATTATCCAAGATAATTCAATATTAATTCATATACATTTCTAAACTAGTTCAGAAGACATGAGCAAACCATAGAAAATGTGTGGTTACTAAAGTTGCTCATCTTAACTTCTTTAAGGTTATTTCATCACATGTAGACGCACATCATTGCTGGAGTTATTAATAAAAATCAGTTTCCTAAAGTCAAGATAACCTAACAATGGAATGATTTTAGGTACATAAATTATCCGGAATTTATGAACTATGGAAACCAGACCTTTCTGCTTTGCCTTTCCTGGCTAATTCACAACAAATAGAGTATCTATTGCTCTGGCTCGTTATGTCCCCTGCCTAGTCTCAAATAGCTAGCCTGGGAATTAGAAGACTATTTATTTTATATCAATGTCAGAAAATTCTATTTTTTTGGTCTACAAATTATAAAGTTAGTCTAATAACTTTTATAAAGATTATTTGGTAGCACTAATATATACATGAAAACTTTTTCATTTTATTCACAAAGAGTGTATACATGGCAGAAAGAACTAGTAACAGTTTAGAAATAAGAAGAAAATAACAATTTTAATATTTGCTTTGGTAACTTAGTGATTTTTTTTTTTTTTTTTTTTTTGCAAATCTTCCTTTAGTAGAGGAATTATATCTTTATTAAATAAAATAAAGCTGGGGCTCATAGTCAAAGGCAAAACTCCTTACATAAAGAAGGTTACATACACATACAAAAGAAACACTTAAAAGATCAAGTCTTATTCCAAGTTGGTTAGCCAAGAAACATGTGGAACCCAGACTCTAATTTATAAATTAATTCATAGTGTCCTTTGATTCTCATGCCCAAAATCACCCATTTTTAAAGAAGAAAAAGTATTCATTCTGTTGCATTTTCTTCACTATTTGATAGATAACTAAAATAATGTATTAAAAATAGATATTAAGTAAAACCTGTCACTGAAATGTAGTTATTACATATGCAAAAAAAAAAAAGAAAAATAAAGGAATTCTGTTATCCCAAATAACTGCCTGAGTGGCGTGATGGACTGTGAATATTTTGAGGCCAAAAGAACACACGCACATTCTTTTTCCACTTCTACAACAATTTTATTTTCAAATGCACAGAGTGAATCCCTGCTCAGAGAATCACCAGTGCAGAGTACACAAAACCCAGATGTACTTACCACATAAACCTACTCCTGAATCTGGACATGTTATTGTAGTCACAAAATAAATAAACTCAAAGTCTCTCTGTTGCAAAAACCTGACAGTCATGTCTGAAGAGCCTAAAAAATGATCACTAGACTTAAGAAAAGTGGTAGATCATATGGTGTTTGGCTAATATAAGTAACAATGTGAGTGTGTGTGTCTGTGTGTGTGTATGTGTGCGCGCGCACGCATGTGTGAGAAATCCTCAGAAGCAGCAATTATAAAAGCAAAAGCTTTAAAATGCAGTTATGGGCACATGCATTTCTAGAGTAATTATGTCTTCTATATATATGAAAATCTAAACTTATGTGAGCCAGGTTAACAATACGTTTAGTAAATTTTCAAAAATTTTCTAGAGAAAAATATGTGAGAAAATTCTTGTACTTTCTAGTTTGTAAGTTTAGCATGGTATATTTAAACTTTTGCTTCACCATTTTGTCACCTAAAAAATGAGACAATTATGCGTTAATTTTATCTAGTACAAATTAGTTTATAAATATGAGTGGGAGCGTATACATAAACATATGTATAAATAGCCACATCATGCTTGATATGAATTACCTTTTCCCTGTTTCATAAAAATTATTCTCTCATACTATATAAAATCCAGCTGGAAAGTCAGTCTGAGATTTCAGTGACCAGGTAATCTCAACAGAGTATCACCCAGAGACAGTGAGTAACTTTGTGCCAAAAATAGCACTTGATCTCCTGCTTCTGTGTCCATCAACCTTGTCCCCGGCTATTATTAACCCATTTATGCCCGAGGTTGCCATTTTTTGAACTTTGACATGAGTGAAAAAATCAGACCTTGGTGGTAACCTTGAGCAGCAGGATATAAAAAATTCCTACATGCTCTGCGCTCCAATAATGGAACACTAGGCATAAGTGGGTCAATTCTTCCTAAACTTTACCTTATCACTTATTTTCTTTTCGCTAAATGTGAACCTAAGTTAGTAAATGGGTAAGTTGCCGTGTTTAGTGGTAGATACCGACTTTGGATTGTTAACTAGATGTATGGGGAGCTGGTTTTAATCAAGGAAGGGGACACATTTCATAAATATGACTGATATTAATTTAAGCTAAAGGTTAGTAAATAATACTAGTAGGTGCTATGTAAATATTTGCTATATGCTATGTGCTGTCATAAGTGTTCTGCCTGTATCAACTAATTTAATACCTCAACTATGAGGTAGATAATATTACCGCCATCTGAAGATGAGGAAATAGTACAGAGAGAGTAAGTAAGTTGAGTAAGGACCCCCAGCAAACAGTGAATCTTGAAATTAAAGACAAGCAGACCAACTCTAGAATCCATGCTCTTAACTATACTATACTGTCTCTCAAAATGAAACATCCATGGAGGTTTTCAGCATAAAAGCTTTCAGAGAAAGTTCTTGGTGGATTTATGGCTCAAAAATATTATAGTAAATTAAATTTTTGACACCCCTCGCCATCCAGTCTCTGATTCCTAGGCACCACCTCGGTCTTCTTGACATTCTGGATGCCTCTGGACCTAAATAGGGACCAATTCAGATAGAAACAGACTGTACCCTCCCTTACCCAAGAAACACCTGTAGCCCTAAGTGAATCCACGTGTTTCCTATGATTATGGAATTCAATTCCAGGTTTTCTCTCCTATTTATTTTTCTATAATCCATCTCAATTTTAAAAGGTAAAATGGGACTGGAATAGAGGCAAATACTCAAATGCACAACTAGCTTGTTATCGCTGTATTTAAAGACTTAAAACTTTGCAAATTATCATTAGCATTTCCTTTTAAAGTTCTAGAGGAAAACAATACAAACTTTGGGGGAAATACATGAAATTTATATTGAGCAAAGTTCTCTACTCCTATGATTTGCCTAGCTATTTTATTTAAAAATATTTTGGGATAATTATAATATTTTGACATTTACAGGTTTATTATGTGTAGTAGCTTAAAAGTAGTGTTTTCAATAATTAATCAATTAGTTTTGGTTTTATTTGGAAAGCCATTTTGCCTAGTTCTATGTTATATATTTTTCTGTATCACAAATAAAGTCAAACTATCTCTTCCTATATATTATCTGAATTAATATCATATTGACATGTCATGACAAACATGAGACATCGTGAGGCACTGTTTCTATAAAAAAAAAAAAAAAAAAAATTTTAAATTAGCTGGGCCTTGGTGAGTGCACCTTGTGGTCCCACCTACATGGGTGGCTGAGATGGGAGGATTGCTGGAACCCAGGAAGTAGAGGCTGCACAGTGAGCCATGTTCATGCCACTGCACTCCATCCTGAGTGACAGAGTGAGATGCTGTCTTGAAACAAACAAAATAGACCTAACCCAGCCTTTAAGATCTTTACTATATAATGGAGAAAGAGGATAAAGTGAGTATTTTGGAGTTCGAACAGCAAGTAGAAATCAGCCATAACTCACCTATTAGGTTTGCTGTGGAGAAAGGGCAAAAGCTCATAACTAATTACCAGATGATGTGGAAGGAAAAATTCTGGTTCAGGTTGCTTATTTCAGACATCTGGGAGGAACCATCCCCACCTTAGAGCTTTTCCTGAGATTTAATATGGCCCCTGTGGCAAGTGCGTTACAATTCGCCTTCTCCCTCCACACCTTGCTTCCTAATTCCTCACAGGAATTGTTCCCCAGATCACTTTCCAAAAAAACATCCTGCATGCATTTCTCAGTCTGTTTCCCAGGGAATCTGAACTATGACAGAGGTATTCCTATATAAAATAATAAACACATAATGAAATAAAATATTTAGTTTTTCT
This sequence comes from Trachypithecus francoisi, assembly GCF_009764315.1. Classification (NCBI taxonomy): domain Eukaryota; kingdom Metazoa; phylum Chordata; class Mammalia; order Primates; family Cercopithecidae; genus Trachypithecus; species Trachypithecus francoisi. The sequence goes on from NW_022681472.1 coordinate 31,976,229, forward strand.
GTTTGTTTCTTCACACGCATTCCATGAAGTATTTGAAGCAGTTAGGAAATGTTGGATAAACAACTATGTCAACGACATAGATTTTAAGATTTGGAAACTGTTAGAGAGACTCGGATCAGAATTCTTTAGTCACTGTCCCCTCTCCACCCCAATCTGTGCGTGCACACACATACACACCACCCTCTGTATGGCAGCCAGAAATCAACCCAGTTAAAAAATCTAAAAGACAAAATTAGGTCAAAGATATAATTTTCTTTCTGACTTGCTCTTCAACTTTCATTGCAACTATTAGCGTTGAACAGTTGATGATTTAAGAGGAAATTGAGCTGCAACAAATATTTAAATGTGTGGAAATCATTATCCAAATGCATTCCAAATCCATTTCATAAAATGACAAGCTTAAAATTATAGCTGTACATGAACTCAAACTTAGTGTATGAGAATGCTATGAATTTTTATGTGATACGATTATATTGTTGTTACTAACATTGATATTGTCATTCTCTGTTTCACTTCTTAATTACTTTACAACAGAGTTCATTTACATGGCTAAAGCTTGCCGGTAGGTGGGCAAGATTCTTTTTCTAATATTAATTGTGACTGTCAATTTCAAAAAGTGTGATTATTCTTTAAAAATCTGCAGGTCCAAATCCCTGGATTTTTAAGCAAATTTTTAAAAAAAATTATTTTATCTTATTTTAAGTTCCAGGATACATGTGCAGGACGTACAGGTTTGTTACATAGGTAAACATGTGTCATGGTGGTTTGCTGCACTTAACCCATCCCCTACATATTAAGCTCCACATGTGTGAGCTATTTATTCTAATGCTCTCCCTCCCACAAGAATCCCCCTCCCGACAGGCCCCAGCATATGCTGTTACCCTCTCCATGTCCATGTGTTCTCATTGTTCAACTCCCATTTATAAGTAAGAACATGTACTGTTTGGTTTTCTGTTCATGTGTTAGTTTGCTGAGGATAATGGCTTCCAGTTCCATCCACGTCCCTGCAAAGGACACAATCTCATTTTTTATGGCTGCGTAGTATTCCATGGTGTACATGTACCACATTTTCTTTATGCAGTCTATCATCGATGGGCATTTGGGTTGATTCCGTGTCTTTCCTATTGTGAATAATCTTGCAATGAACATACGTGTGAATGTATCTTTATAACTGAATGATTTCTGTTCCTTTGGGTAAATACCCAAAAATGGGATTGCTGGATCAAATGGTATTTCTGGTTCTAGGTCTCTGAGGAATTGCCACATTGTCTTCCACAATGGTTGAACTAATTTACATTCCCACCAAGGGTGTAAAAGCATTCCTATTTCTCAACAGCCCCATCAGCATCCATTGTTTCTTGACTTTTTAATAATCATCATTTCTGACTAGTATGAGATGGTATTTCATTGTGGTTTTTATTTGCATTTCTCCAATGATCAGTGATATTGAGCTCTTTTTCATATTTGTTGGTCACATGTATGTCTTCTTTGAGAAGTGTCTGTTCATATCATTCACCCACTTTTTAATAGGGCTGCTTTTTTTTTTTTTTTTTTTTTGTACATTTGCTTAAGTTCCTTGTAGATTCTGGATATTAGACCTTTGTCAGATGGATAGATTGCAAAAATTTTCTCCCATTCTATATGTTGCCTGTTCACTCTGATGACAGTTTCTTTTGCTGTGCAGAAGATTTTTAGTTTAATTAGATCCCATTTGTCAATTTGGGCTTTTGTTGCAATTGCTTTTGGTGTTTTAGTTATGAAGTCTTTGCCCATGCCTATGTCCTGAGTGGTATTGCCTAGGTTTTCTTCTAGGGTCATTGTTTTAAGTTTTAGATTTTACATTTAAGTATTTTAGGTTTTAGGTTTTACATTTAAATATTCAATCTATCTTGAGTTAATTTTTGTATAAGGTGTAAGGAAGGGGTCCAGTTTCAATTTTTTGGATATGGCTAGCCAGTTTTCCCTCCATCATTTATTAAATAGGAATCCTTTCCCCATTGCTTGTTTTTGCCATGTTTATCAAAGATTATGTGCTTGTAAATGTGTGGTCTTATTTCTGAGATCTCTATTCTGTTCCATTCGTTTGTGTGTCTGTTTTTGTACCAGTACCATGCTGTTTTGGTTACTGTAACCTTGTGGTAAAGTGTGAAATCAGATAGTATGATGCCTCCAGCTTTGTTCTTTTTGTTTAGAATTGTCTTGGCTTTACAAGCACTTTTTTGGTTCCATATGAATTTTAACAGAATGTTAAACATTTAACATTTAACAAGAATGTTTAATGGGAATAGCATTGAATCTACAAATTATTTTGGGCAGTATGGCCATTTTCTTTTTTTTTTTTTTCTTTTTTTTTCTTTTCTTTCTTTTTTTTTTTTTATTATACTTTAAGTTCTAGGGTACATGTGCATGACGTTTATATCATGTATAACTCCCCAATGCAATCCCTCCCTCCTCCCCCCTCCCCATGATAGGCCCCAGTGTGTGATGTTCCCCTTCCCGAGTCCAAGTGATCTCATTGTTCAGTTCCCACCTATGAGTGAGAACATGCGGTGTTTGGTTTTCTCTTCTTGTGATAGTTTGCTAAGAATGATGATTTCCACCACAACAGAGATATAGACCAATGGAACAGAACAGAGTCCTCAGAAATAATACCACACATCTACAGCCATCTGATCTTTGACAAACCTGAGAGAAACAAGAAATGGGGAAAGGATTCCCTATTTAATAAATGGTGCTGGGAAAATTGGCTAGCCATAAGTAGAAAGCTGAAACTGGATCCTTTCCTTACTCCTTATACGAAAATTAATTCAAGATGGATTAGAGTATGGCCATTTTCACAATATTGATTCTTCCTATCCATGAGCATGAAGTACTTTTCCATTTGTTTGTTTTCTCTTATTTCCATGAGCAGTGGTTCGTTCTCCTTGAAGAGATCTTTCACTTCCCTTGTTACCTGTATTCCTAAGTATTTTATGCTCTTTGTAGCAATTGTGAATGGAAGTTCATTCATGATTTGTCTCTCTGCTTGTCTAATGTTAGTATATAGGAATGCGTGTGATTTTTGCACATTGATTTTGTATCCTGAGACTGCTGAGGTTGTTTATCGACTTAAGAAGTTTTTGGGCTGAGATGATGGGGTTTTCTAGATATAGGATCATATCATCTACAAACAGAGACAGTTTGACTTCCTCAGTTCCTATTTGAATACACTTTATTTCTGTCTCTTCCCTGATTGTCCTGGCCAGAACATCCAATAGTATATTGGATAGGAGTGGTGAAAGAGGGCACCCTTGTCTTGTGCCAATTTTCAAGGGGAATTAAGCAAAATTTTTCCTAGCCTCCTCTTTTTACTTTTTCATGAATTTTCATATGAAATATTCATATAAAAAGTAAGATAATGTATTTAACTACACTCCAGATAATAATAAAGGGGAAGCTTTAAGAGATGCAAAGAAGATCACCTTTACTATGGAAATCTAAATCTACTGTTGAAAATTTCTCACCATGCAATCAGTTGGATTGTTGCCAAGTTGGGCCAGTTGAATAATTAAGAGAACTTTAAACGATGTCTCATACTTTGGTGATTTAATAGTAAAAATAAGATCAAATATACTCTACTGTAAATGATTGCTCAAAATTTAGCACTTTTGTTGCTTGGGAGTAAAAAACAAAAACAAGGAAAATAATAACAATAGTTACAATAATAATAAGCAAAACCCTGATCTTAATTGAATTTTACTAGACCAGCACTAAGTGACAAAATATCAACATCTTTACTGATATTGTATATATTTGCCCATAAACATTGACTAAGTATCTGCTATCTGCCAGATATTTTAATAGGCAATGAGAGACAAAAAGTCTAATAAGACAATTTCTAGCTTCTGATAAATGATACCATATAAATTTACAGAAATTTATTTCACCACATAACGATGTCGGTGGGGGCAAGTGCACGGAGTTCACAGATGAGAGACTAACACAGCTTAGGAGAGTTGAAAAGCAGATTTGAGTAGGATGAGTAAGACTTTGTCAGATGAACTGAGAGGGTAGGAATTTCAGCCTACAAAGAAGTGTTCAAAAAGGCAGATTTTTGAAAGTGTGTCAGAGAATATAGGGCAAGGAAGAAGCATGGATAGATATTTTGGAGTAAATTTATGAAAGACTTGATGTGCCTTACTAAGAGACTTAGAGTTTATGTTGCAGACAACAAGGTGACTCATAAAACTTAAATGAGCTAGGGGTATTTAGTGACTACTGAGTCTAGGTGAGAAAGCCAAAAGATGAAAAATAAACAAAATTTTATAGGGTCTGCACAGTAAGGAGAAAGACATTTTAAAAAGGAAGGAAGGAGGAAAGAAGAGAAAGAAGGAAACAAGGATGATCCTAGGACTATACAGTCATTACATAAAATTGTGGAATAAAGAAATATACTTCCGTATATAATATAAATCTATCATGTGTATCATGTGTAAAATAAAATATAGATCACATATATTAATAAATGCCTGACATGCACATAGTTCTTTTTTTTTTTTTTAGTTGTTTTTTGTGTTTCTTTTTTTGTCCCCATTCCACTGGGATATATAGCTCTTTACAGTTTATAATACATGTTTATGTTTATAACTTTATTTAATTATTAGAGCCATCACAAAGAAAGGCAGTATCTCCATGTAGGTCTAAAAGTTAGACAACTCATGTGGAGCAACTAAAAACTACAAGCACTGGATTCTAAACCCAGCTCTTAGCCCCCAGTGCCAGTGTCCTTGCAATTAAAGCAGCAATTTATACACAGAGTGAATGTATTCGAGCAAATTGGACATGTGCATAAGTTCAGATTTAGTTTATACATTCAAATATCAAGCAACCTGAGCACAAAGCTTAAGTAAAAGAAGGAGCAAAACCAGACATGAGTACTTCAGTAAACAGAGCAAACAATTCAGAGGTCTGCATGTTGTTTGTTAGGATTCACCTTCTTTGTGAGAATAAAATTGATTCTTCTCTCTTTTTACTTCTCCCTAATTCCAACTTCTCTACACCACGCTTCTTCAGTCCAAACTGATGAAACTTTAGTCCACCAGCACTGCCTCAAAAACAGGACATGCTAAACACACACACACACCACACACACACACACACACACACGAGAAGGATAGCTGAAAGAGTCTCATAGGTTAACTTGACCACCATTTCTTTGATATAATTTAAAGCATGAAGTTCAGGGAGCCTAATGGCTTGACAAATGTGGTACCCTAATTGGTGGGAGTGTTGAGTCTGAACCCCAGGCTCGCTAACCTTCCATCCATGGAGGTTTCCACAGCCTCCAGCCAAGAATCATAGGATATATTCTGCCAAGAAGAAAACTGAAAGAAGAAGAGACTCCCAGCAATGCCCATCTGTGACTCGAAAGGGGGAGGAAGCCGGCCTACTGCAATGTTTCCCAGACTTTTAGATTTCATGGAGCAACAACATTTCAAATAAATATATAAGTTCCATCATTGGGCTGCCAATATTTTAACTTTGCCAAGGGAAGACATTTTAAAACAAACAAAGGCAATAGAAATATAAATGACTTTCACCACAATTTCACCCAAAAACAGACATTGCCATATCAAAGTTTAGGACACTCTTACTATGGAATGAAGTCTGCTCTATGGAAAATTCACCTTATTGTGGCCTTTTTTTCTATTTAGCTGAGGATTAATGTATGCTTTATCCTTCACCAGCACTGGGCTGATGGCCAAGGTTTAGGAACTACCGTAATATGAGAATAAGCCCTAAACTAAGTATTAGAGGACCAGGCTTTAGTCACTCAGTATCACTCAAAGACTGTGCAACATGGGCCCCAGCTCTGAATATCAGACTAGCTCATTTAGATTTCCAACCAGCTCTAGAATTCTAGCATTCTAGGAAGAGTTAAATATTTAAATCAGACCGACCCTACAGATGCCACCTGAGAACCCAGGGATATCAGAAAGCCTGTTTCCCAGGTCTTGTCCTCTCAAGCCTCAGGGGAAAATTTGGGCAGGTGGGAAATAATAGCTGCTCAACCTGGCATGAAACACTTCACATAAGTCCACTAGTAGCTTTAAAATCACAGCACAAGAGACAAAAATCAGGCTGATCAGAACTGTTGATATTTAAATTCTCAATTGCCCTGTGCCTTTTTTTCCTGTGGTAACTACGATTTCTGACATCATATTGCTCCTATCTTTGTAGGAAAAAACAGCAACAGAAGAAGGAAAGAGGAGAGAATGGGGAGCAGACACTAAGGTGTAGTGAAAGGAGGGAAATGAAGGCTAAATCTAATGATGTGAATCCTCTTTGAAAGTAAGCCATGTCAGACACTGCTCTTTACAAAGAGTCTCCAATCTCAGTCTCTGCTGGTGCATTCAACCCCTTGTGTGTCCATAACTAAAAAATATAAGTAGGGGGATGGAACAGAACTTTGCAATTCATCAACAGAGGAATCCTATTTCATCCTTCTTGTCCAGGGGCCTGCAGAGGGAGGACTGAAAACCTGCACATTCAGTTAAATCTTAATGAGGCCTTTAAAAGTTACTTTGGATCAAATACAGAGTGAAAGTGCAGAGATGAAACCACAGGAAACCTAGAAACAACAAGGTGGAAGCAGATTTAACTAAGAATTTCCTTCCCTCAGTCTCTTTTAGTCACATCCGTAATATAATTACAGCTTAGCATTTGCATTTAATTATATAGTGTTGAGAAACACTCTGAATTTTATAGCAAAGCTGAACCAAAAAGCTTTATTGCCAATAGGTTTTGTAGTTCCAATGCGGGGAAGGAATTGCAGAACAGGCAAATACAAATCTTGGCTAAATAGAACAGAATGAAGATGTTTATGGTCATGCCAAGCATAGACATATTTGCACAAAGTATGGTACAAATAAACAAATGTTATAAATTTGCTTAGGCAAATAGAAAACTCTCAGTAAATGTTAGGTGTTATCATCATCATATTTGCAAAAAATGACTCAAGAATTTTTTTTTTTTTTTTAACTTCCATGCCAATAAAATAAAATCTACAGAAGAGTTACTGTAAGGCCTTCGAGCTACCTTTTTAAGGAAAACCCACAGCATTGAGTTGAGCCATATACACCTTCTTTGGTGTTATTCCACTTCCTTTTCTTCCATCCTAAACTCCAGAGGTGTTAAAAAGAGGGTAAAGTCTTTCCTTGGGGTGGATTTTGTGGTACCAACCACAGGAATTTCGCATGACTTTAGTGCCTAAGTAATTGCTATCATGAAAATTCCTGATTTTTCAAAAATAAATGATGCATAAAAGGCACATAAAAGTTCAGTTAATAAGTCCCAACGCGTTCAAGAACATATCATAGCTCAGCCAATGGAACTAGTTTTTTATTCAGTGGAGACCTCTTAAATGCATTGCCTCAGTGCACAGTAAATCTATTCTTTTAGCAGGTTTATTCCTTTATCTGGTAGTCAATTAAATGGCCTTTCATGAAATGTAGCAATGACATACATTTGTGGAGGGAGGTATATTCTTATAACTTGTCTGATTATCTTCAGGCTTTAGCATGTATTATTTATGAGTGTTATTTCTTGAGCAGGTTTATGTTTTCATCAAGCAATCATGAACACATTTTAAGTATAAATATGAGTCGATAGCAACTGGAAACCACCATGGTTTTAACCAGGTTCATTCTTGCACAAATATCTCATTCAATTTTGAAGAAATTGTATTTTGAGAATAAAATTTATTTTGTCATTTTCCCTCCTCACTTTTCAAATTGTAATACCTCTACTACAAAGAAAAGCAATCATCACTGTTGCATGCATTCAACTAAATATTTCTAGCTATAGAAATGCCATCAGCTTATTTCACACATCTAAGATGAACTGAGAGAAAGCTTTTAAAATGCAACAGCATCTATGGTAATTCTTCAACCTAAGAGGAACTTTGCAGAATAAATGTCAGAAAAATGTATTGACACACTTTTGTGGGTGATAGAATATAATCAGATTTTTAATGTTTGGTTGTTAGATTTTGGTTGTTGCTTGTTTTTGTTAAAATTTTAATCTGACCAATGAATCACTTTTTCTGAAATGGTTAAAAACTGAAAGTTATTATTATTCTATTTTTAAAGATGGAATATTTAACTAGATATTTAAAAATTTCATTCATGAAATGATTGAAATATAAGATGAATCAAGAATTATAATTTTGACTCTAATCTTATTATTAAACCAGCATTTTAGGCAACCATCCTGTGTTTAATTAAATATTTTTTGAATCATCATTATTTTGGAAATAATTAAAGTAGCAACATGGTTGGCTGGCATTATTTCCTATGCTACTATAATCTTTAAGTGTAGGAATTAGCTGGTCTTGAATTAAGGAATATTATGATCCAGTAATGGTATGACATTCTTTTTTATGACTATAGTTCGGGTTATAATGTGACAAGGAAAAGAATGTAATGTTTCCAAAATGACAGTTTCTTAGATTTGTGTTGCCTGAGGTAGTTCAGCTGAACAATAAACTATAATTTGATTGATGGAAAATTGAAGTGGTCCATCTAATCTGCCAGTCTAGCCTACCTCGGCTTGGTTTTGCATGTATGATGATGTATCACACTTTTAGAGATAATGTTGTTTGTATTAGACAGGAGATTTTTTTCTCCCACATAAAAAAGAAGGACTTTATTTCACAAAAATGATCAAAATATTATGCCATAGATTAACATGGAATCCAATTTGTTGGAGTATAATTTAAATGTAGAAGACTAAATGATATAAATAAAGCCTCAGAATACAGTTATTGGTTGGAGATAAATTAGCCATGTACTGATGGTAGAATTATTAAGTCTGGGGAAAGGTGACATCTGCACCTAGAAAAGCAATCAGACTATAGCTAGTCCACCTTTTTAAAAACATAAATGCTGCCTTAATCAAGAGAAATCTTATAGGCATGAATTATATTAAGACTCCTAAGCTCTAGAGTAAAAAACGTATTCTTTTGTATTATACTTTAAGTTCCGGTTTACATGTGCAGAACGTGCAGTTTTGTTACATAGGTACCACATGCCATGGTGGTTTGCTGCACCCATCAACCCGTCATCTACATTAGGTATTTCTCCTAATGTTATCTCTCCCCTGACCCCCCACCCCGCAACAGGCGCCAGTGTGTGATGTTCCCCTCTCTGTCTCAATGTGTTATCATTGTTCAACTCCCACTTATGAGTGAGCACATGTGGTGTTTGGTTTTCTGATCTTGTGATAGTTTGTTGAGAATGATGGTTTCCAGCTTCATCCATGTCCCTGCAAAGGACATGAACTCATCCTTTGTTATGGCTGCATAGTATTTCATGGTGTATATGTGCCACATTTTCTTAATCCAGTCTGCCATTGATGGACATTTGGGTTGGTTCCAAGTCTTTGCTATTGTGAATAGTGCCACAATAAGCATACATGTGCATGTGTCTTTATGTTAGAATGATTTATAATCTTTTGGGTATATACCCAGTAATGGGATTGCTGGGTCAAGTGGTATTTCCAATTCTAGATCCTTGAGGAATCACCACACTGTCTTCCACAATGGTTGAACTAAGTTACACTCCTACCAACAGTGTAAAAGCATTCCTAATTTTCCACAACCCCTCCAGCATCTGTTGTTTCCTGACTTTTTAATGATCACCATTCTAATTGGAGTGAGATGGTATTTCATTGTGGTTTTGATTTGCTTTTCTCTAATGACAAGTGATGATGAGCATTTTTTCATATGTCTGTTGGCTGCATAAATGTCTTCTTTTGAGAAGTGTCTGTTCTTATCCTTTGCCCATTTTTTGGTGAGGTTGTTTGCTTTTTTCTTGGAAATTTGTTTAAGTTCTTTGTAGATTCTGGACAGTAGCCCTTTGTCAGATGATTGATTGCAAAAATTTTCACTCATTCTGTAGGTGCTGTTCACTCTGGTGATAGTTTCTTTTGCTGTGCAGAAGCTCTTTAGTTTAATTAGACCCCATTTGTCAATTTTGGCTTTTGTTGCCATTGCTTTTGGTGTTTTAGACATGAAGTCTTTGCCCATGCCTATGTCCTGAATGGTATTGCACAGGTTTTCTTCTAGGATTTTTATGGTGCTAGCCCTTACGTTTAAGTCTTTGACCCATCCTGAGTTGATTTTTGTATAAGGTATAAGGAAGGGGTCCACTTTCAATTTTCTGCATATGGCCAGCCAGTTTTCCCAACACCATTTATTAAGTAGGGAATCTTTTCTCCATTGCTTGTGTATGTCAGATTTCTCAAAGATCAGAGAGTGGTAGATGTGTGGTGTTATGTCTGAGGCCTCTGTTCTGTTCCATTGGTCTATGTATCTATTTTGGTACCAGTACCATGCTCTTTTGATTACTGTGGCCTTGTAGTAAAGTTTGAAGTCAGGTAGCATGATGCCTCCAGCTTTGTTCTTCTTACCCAGCATTATCTTGGCAATGCGGGCTCTTTTTTGGTTCCATACGAAGTTTAAAGTAGTTTTTTCCAATTCTGTGAAGAAAGCCAGTGGTAGCTTGATGGGGATAGCGTTGAATCTATAAATTATTTTGGGCGTTATGGCCATTTTCATGATATTGATTCTTCCTATCCATGAGCATGGAATGTTTTTCCATTTGTTTGTGTCCTTTCTTATTTCCTTGAGCAGTGGTTTGTAGTTTTCCTTGAAGAGGCCCTTCACATCGCTTGTAAGTTGTATTTCTAGGTATTTTATTCTCTTAGTAGCAATTGTGAATGGGAGATCACTCATGATTTGGCTCTTTGTTTGTCTGCTATTGGTATATAACAATGCTTGTGATTTTTGCACATTGATTTTGTATCCTGAGACTTTGCTGAAGTTGCTTATCAACTTAAGGAGATTTTGGGCTGCGATGATGGGGTTTTCTAAATATACAATCATGTCATCTGCAAACAGAAACAATTTGACTTCCTCTCTTCCTATTTGAATACCCTTTATTGCTTTCTCTTGCCTGATTGCCTTGGCCAGAACTTCCAATACTATGTTGAATAGGAGTGGTGAGAAAGGGCATCCTTGTCTTGTGCCTGTTTTCAAAGGGAATGCTTCCAGTTTTTGCCCATTCAATATGATATTGGCTGTGAGTCTGTCATAAATAGCTCTTATTATGTTGAGATATGTTCCTTTGATACCTTGGTTATTTAGAGATTTTACAATGAAAGGCTGTTTAATTTTGTTGAAGGCCTTTTCTGCATCTATTGAGATTATCATGTGATTTTTGTCATTGGTTCTGTTTATGTACTGGATTATGTTTATTGATTTGTGTATATTGAACCAGCTTTGCATCCCAGGGATGAAGCCGACTTGATTGCGGTGGATAAGTTTTTTGATGTGCTGCTGGATTTGGTTTGACAGTATTTTATTGAGGATTTTTGCATCGATGTTCATCGGGGATATTGGCCTAAAATTCTCCTTTTTTGTTGTGTTTCTGCCAGGTTTTGGTAACAAGATGATGCTGGCCTCATAAAATGAGTTAGGGAGGATTCCTTCTTTTTCTATTGATCAGAATAGCTTCAGAGAAAACAGTACCAGCTCCTCTTTGTACCTCTGGTAAAATTCGGCTGTGAACCCACTTGGTCCTGGACTTTTTTTGGTTGTTAGGCTATTAATTACTGCCTCAATTTCAGAATCTGTTATTGGCCTATTCAGAAATTCAACTTCTTCCTGGTTTAGTCTTGGGAGGGTGTATGTGTCCAGGAATTTATCCATTTCCTCTAGATTTTCTAGTTTATTTGCATAGAGGTGTTTATAGCATTCTCTGATGCAGTTTTTTTTTTTTTTTTTTTTTGAGGCGGAGTCTCGCTCTGTCGCCCGGACTGGAGTGCAGTGGCCAGATCTCAGCTCACTGCAAGCTCCGCCTCCCGGGTTTATGCCATTCTCCTGCCTCAGCCTCCCGAGTAGCTGGGACTACAGGCGCCCGCCACCTCGCCCGGCTAGTTTTTGTATTTTTAGTAGAGACGGGGTTTCACCGGGTTAGCCAGGATGGTCTCGATCTCCTGACCTTGTGATCCGCCCGTCTCGGCCTCCCAAAGTGCTGGGATTACAGGCTTGAGCCACCGCGCCCGGCCCTGATGCAGTTTTTATTTCTGTGGGATCAGTAGTGATATCCCCTGTATCATTGTTTTAATTGTGCCTATTTGTTTCTTCTCTCTTTTCTTCTTTATTAGTCTTGCTAGGGGTTTGTTTTGTTGATCTTTTCAAAAAACCATCTGCTAGTTTCATTGATTTTTTTGAAGGTTTTTTTTTTGTTTGTTTGTTTCTCTGTCTCCTTCAGTTCTACTCCGATCTTAGTTATTTCTTATCTTCTGCTAGCTTTTGAATTTGTGTGCTCTTGCTTCTCTAGTTCTTTTAATTGTGATGTTAAGGTGTCAGTTTTAGATCTCTCCTGCTTTCTCTTGTGGGAATTTAGTGCTATAAATTTCCCTCTAAACACTGCTTTAAATGTGTCCCAGAGATTCTGGTACATTGTTTCTTTGTTCTGGTTGGTTTCAAAGAGCTTCTTTATTTCTGCCTTTGTTTCGTTATTTACCCAGTAGTAATTCAGGAGCAGGTTGTTCAGTTTCCATGTAGTTGTGTGGTTTTGAGTGAGAATCTTAATCCTGAATTCTAATTTGATTTCACCGTGGTCTGAGAGACTGTTTGTTATGATTTCTGTTCTTTTATATTTGCTGAATAGTGTTTTACTTCCAATTATGTGGTCAATTTTAGAATAAGTGTGATGTGGTGCTGAGAAGAATGTATATTCTGTTGATTTGTGCTGGAGAGTTCTGTAGATGTCTATTAGGTCTGCTTGGTCCAGAGCTGAGTTCAAGTGCTGGATATCCTTATTGATTTTCTGTCTCATTGATCTGTCTAATATTGACGATGGAGTGTTAAAGTCTCCCATTATTATTGTGTGGGAATCTAAGTCTCTTTGTAGGTCTCTGAGAACTTACTTTATGAATCTGAGTGCTACTGTATTAGGTGCATATATGTTTAGAATAGTTAGCTCTTCTCGTTTAATTGATCCTTTACCATTATGTAATGACCTTCTTTGTCTCTTTTGATCTTTGTTGGTTTAAAGTCTGTTTTATCAGAGACTAGAATTGCAACCCCTTTTTTTCTTTTTTTTTTTTTTTTTGTGCTTTTCATTTGCTGGGTAGATCTTTCTCCATCCCTTTATTTTGAGCCTATGTGTATCTTTGCACATGAGATGAGTCTCCTGAATACAGCACACTGATGGATCTTGAATCTTTATCCAGTTTGCCAGTCTGTGTCTTTTAATTGGGGCATTCAGCTCATTTACATTTAAGGTTAATATTGTTATGTGTGAATTTGATCCTGTCATTATGATGCTAACTGGTTATTTTGTCTGTTAATTGATGCAGTTTCTTCATAGCATTGATGGTCTTTACCATTTGGCGTGTTTTTCCAGTGGCTGGTACCAGTTGTTCCTAAACCAGTTGTTTAGTGCTTCCTTCAGGAGCCCTTCTAAGGCAGGCCTAGTGGTGACTAAATCTTTGCCTGTCTATAAAAGATTTTATTTCTTCTTCACTTATAAAGCTTAGTTTGGCTGCATATGAAATTCTGGGTTGAAAATTCTTTTCTTTAAGAATGTTGAATGTTGGCCCCCACTCTCTTCTGGTGTGTAGGGTTTCTGCAGAGAAATTCACTGTTAGTCTGATGGGCTTCCCTTTGTGGGTAACCTGACCTTTCTTTCTGGCTGCCGTTAGCATTTTTTCCCTTATTTCAACCTTGGTGAATCTGACAATTATGTGTCTTGGGGTTACTCTTCTTGAGGAGTATCTTTGTGGTGTTCTCTGTATTTCTTGAATTTGAATATTGCCTGCCTTGCTAGGTTGGGAAAATTCTCCTGGATAATATCCTGAAGAATGTTTTCTAACTTGGTTCCATTCTCCCCGTCACTTTCAGGTACACCAATCAAATGTAAATTTGGTCTTTTCACACAGTCCCATATTTCTTGGAGGTTTTGTTCATTTCTTTTCACTCTTTTTTTTCTCTAATCTTGTCTTCTCACTTTATTTCATTAATTTTATATTCAATCACTGGTATCCTTTCTTCCACTTGATCAAATTGGCTATTGAAACTTGTCTATGCTTCATGAAGTTCTCATACTGTAGTTTTCAACTCCATCGGGTCCTTTAAAGTCTTCTCTGCACTGGTTATTCTAGTTACCCATTCGTCTAATTTTTTTTCAAGCTTTTTAGCTTCCATGCGATGCATTAGAACATGCTCCTTTAGCTCAGAGAAGTTTGTTATTACCAACCTGCTGTTATTACCAACTTGTCAAATTCATTCTCCATCCAGTTTTGTTCCCTTGCTGGTGAGGAGTTGTGTTCCTTTGGAGGAGAAGAGGCATTCTAGTTTTGGGAATTTTTGGCCTTTCTGCTCTGGTTTCTCCCCATCTTTGTGGTTTTATTTACCTTTGGTCTTTGCTGGTGGTGACCTACAGAAGGGGTTTTGTTGTAGATGTTCTTTTTGTTGATGTTGATGCTATTCCTTTCTGATTGTTAGTTTTCCTTCTAACAGACAGGCCTCTCAGCTGCAGGTCTGTTGGAATTTGCTGGAGGTTCACTCCAGACCTGTTTGCCTGAGTATCACCATCGGAGGCTACAGAACAGCAAGTATCGCTGCCTGATCCTTCCTCTGAAAGCTTTGTCCAGAGGGTCACCCACCTGTATGAGGTGTCTCTCAGCCCCTAGTGGAAGGTGTCTCCCAGTCAGGCTACAAGGGGGTCAGGGACCCACTTGAGGAGGCAGTCTGTCCATTATCAAAGCTCGAACATCAGGCTGGGAGAACCACTACTCTCTTCAGAGCTATCTGGAAGGGATGTTTAAGTCTGGAGAAGCTGTCTGCTGCCTTTTGTTCAGATATGCCCTGCCCCCAGAGGCAGAATCTAGAGAGGCAGTAGGCCTTGCTGAGCTGCTGTGGGCTCTTCCCAGTTTGAGTTTCCCTGCTGCTTTGTTTACACTGTGGGCACAGAATTGCCTACACAAGCCTCAGCAATGGTGGACACCCCTGCCCATCAAGCTGCAGTGTCCCAGGTCAATCTCAGACTGCTGTGTTAGCAGTGAGCAAGGCTTCGTGGGCATGGGACCTGCCAAGCCAAGTACAGGAGGGGATCTCATGGTCTGCCAGTTGTGAAAACCATGGGAAAAGCACGGTATTTGGACAGAAGTGTACCATTTCTCCAGGTACAGTCACTCATGGCTTCCCTTGGCTAGGAAAGGGAAATTCTCCAACCCCTTGCACTTCCCAGGTGAGGAGATGCCCTGCCCTGCTTCGGTTAACCCTCCATGGGCTGCACCTACTGTCCAACCAGTCCCAGTGAGATGAACCATGTACCTCTGTTAGAAATGCAGCAATCACCCGTCTTCTGCATCGATATTGCTGGGTACTGTAGACCGGAGCTGTTTCTATTCGGCCATCTTGGAAGTGCCTCCTAAAAAACGTATTTGAAAAATAATAAAAGGACAATAAATATCACTAAACACCTTAACCACATGCAAATTCAAATAACAAGTCGGTAAACAAAGAACATGAGGCTGTGTATAATTAACTGCTGAATATTGATGATTTTTCATATTTAACTATGGCAAATTGAAATTAGCATTCCTTGGTTAATTTCAGAGCATAATTTTGAACAAGATAGTTTTAGTTCACTTCTACTACTAAGAGACAGTCAAAACAACTTTGTGAATTTTGTATACAATTTAAATAATAAGAAGTGTATCCAATTATTTGTCATTAAATTGCTATGAAAATTGAATTCATAGAGAGGTTTTATAGTTACTTAAAATTTAGTATTCCAGATAGGAATATATCTGTAATCAGACAGGTGATATATTTTATTTTATTTTATTTTATTTATGTATTTATTTATTTATTTTTTATTATACTTTAAGTTCTAGGGTACATGTGCATGACGTTTATATCATGTATAACTCCCCAGTGCAATCCCTCCCTCCTCCCCCCTCCCCATGATAGGCCCCAGTGTGTGATGTTCCCCTTCCCGAGTCCAAGTGATCTCATTGTTCAGTTCCCACCTATGAGTGAGAACATGGGGTGTTTGGTTTTCTCTTCTTGTGATAGTTTGCTAAGAATGATGGTTTCCAGCTGCATCCATGTCCCTACAAAGGACGCAAACTCATCCTTTTTTATGGCTGCATAGTATTCCATGGTGTATATGTGCCACATTTTCTTAATCCAGTCTGTCACAGATGGACATTTGGGTTGATTCCAAGTCTTTGCTATTGTGAATAGTGCCGCCATAAACATACGTGTGCATGTGTCTTTGTAGTAGAGTAATTTATAATCCTTTGGGTATATACCCAGTAGTGGGATGGCTGGGTCATATGGTACATCTAGTTCTAGATCCTTGAGGAATCGCCATACTGTTTTCCATAATGGTTGAACTAGTTTACAATCCCACCAACAGTGTAAAAGTGTTCCCATTTCTCCACATCCTCTCCAACACCTGTTGTTTCCTGACTTCTTAATGATTGCCATTCTAACTGGTGTGAGATGGTATCTCATTGTGGTTTTGATTTGCATTTCTCTGATGGCGAGTGATGATGAGCATTTTTTCATGTGTCTGTTGGCGGTATGAATGTCTTCTTTTGAGAAATGTCTGTTCATATCCTTTGCCCACTTTTTGATGGGGTTGTTTGTTTTTTTCTTGTATATTTGTTTGAGTTCTTTGTAGATTCTGGATATTAGCCCTTTGTCAGATGAGTAGGTTGCAAAAATTTTCTCCCATTCTGTAGGTTGCCTGTTCACTCTGATGGTAGTTTCTTTAGCTGTGCAAAAGCTCTTTAGTTTAATTAGATCCCATGTGTCAATTTTTGCTTTTGCTGCCGTTGCTTTTGGTGTTTATGGTATTGGAAATTTTATGTGACAATTTCTTCTCTACTCAAGAATGAGCAATGGTTATTAGAAAGGAAACCACCAACAAATTTGGGGATTCAATATCATTTCTGGACTATACAATTTATCCAAAGTAACATAACCATGGAAACATTTTTTCACTTATCAATTAAAAACATTTAAAATATTTATTAACATTTAAAAAGTCACCGTTGCCAGTTTATTGTGAAATGAGTGCTCATTTAACATGGATGGAAGGGCAGTCTATTATGACCTTTCTAGAAAGCAATTTGAAAATGTAAATATCATTACTTGAGTACTTACAATGTTTCAAGAATTGTGCTGTCCATGTATTTACTAGAGTATAAACTTTGTATCAAGAGCCATAAAAATATTCATAACCTCTGATTTCTTAATTCCAGTCTTTAAAATAGATCTTAAGAAAATTAATGTAACATGAGAGAGATATATATGAATATTGATTGCAACACTATTAACATAGGAAAAATTGAGGATAACTATAGTTTTCAATAATTATTTATGCTATATTCTTTTGTTCACATATTATGATTCAGTCACTGAAAATTATTTTATGTAAAATATTTTATTACATGCAAATTGTTTATAGTATGTTAGGTTAGAAATAACAAGAAACAAAATTGTACTCATTACATATATTAATAGCAAAGTATGCAAAGTTAGCATAGCAAAATATTCTAAGGAAATAGTTGGCGGAAACATAATTTTCCTCTTCTTTTACTTTTCTATGTTCCCAAATATTTTTTGGTCAGCATGCATTACTTTCATAATTGAATACTTTCATAATTGGAAAAAGTCATGAGCCCTATTACTTTGATTTTATCCATACTTGCTTACATTGGCATATAAGGTCCCTTAGAAGTGAGAGAAAGAGCATGAACTCCAAGGTCAAACAAGCCTGGCTTGAAATGCCAGCTCTACTGCTCTCTAGCTATCTGGTCCTGAACAGGTTATATAAACTCTCTGGGATTCAATTTCCTCATATATAAAAGAAATTCATCAATAACCCCATATAAAAGATTCAAAGATTAGAGACTGATCAACACTAACCTTAAAGAGGAAGAAGGTCCTAGGAAGGGATTCAACAAGAACCTAATGTTTAATGAGTCCTGGAGGAAGAAATGACTGTATATATCTGACTTTTGCAGGATGAGTTGGCTGTATGTATGTGTGTGTGTGTGTGTGTGTGTATCTCTCTCTCCAAGCAAAAGGTACAGTATGAAAAGAGATAAGAGGAAAGAGACGGAATGATGTAGTCTGGAACTTGCTCCTAACCTCTTAGTATTGCAGAGCAGTAGATGTAAAAGAGGTACCCACTTAGCTGACTGTAAAGCTTGATGTTATAATATTAATGAGATATTCTAATTTAGAGATGTCATTAAATATGTGGCTTTTCCCCAAGTTTAGGGATCACTGCCTTTAGACATCAGTTGTCAATTATTTTAGTTCTTAAATTAATTTACTTGTCTAATTCTGGAAAACTGTTTAGTTTTCTCTCTCATGGAATTAATAAAACATAATTGAATCTTGGAAATTGAGAGACAGAAAAGACATAGCATTATCACCAAGACTACCATCACCTTCAATTGGCAAGAGAAAGGAGATTCATATTTAGAATTTGCCACATTGTTGGATGTCTCCATAACCATATGTACCATGAAGGATTGTTTGCTTGCTCCTATAACTACCCAACTAATACTCCTTTCCTTGGAATTTAAACTAATAATCTAAGCAATATTCCATTTTAGAAAATTTAGCATTTATTGTTATTCATGAGTTTTTGCTTCTGCCATCAGAAAATCATTCTGGAATTCATGAGAGCTTGCTGATCTCCTTTCCTAGTTATTTCTTCGTGTATAGATTTATGTTTTGCATGGGTTTTTGCTCAATGTGTTATGGTTACTTGTAATCTTTTATATTTATTTATACTTTATTTGCATTATTCCAAAAATTCATCCTAAAAGCTTCATTTATTTTATTTCTATTACTTAGATTTGGAAATTGAGGTCCCTACTAAGCAGGTCTCACTTGATTTAGCAGTAAAACTTAAAAATAACATTTTTATGGTGTAAGAATAATATACCATGCATATAGTTAAAACAACATTGAAATGTTTACATGTATTGAGATCCATATATTTTATTCATATGATGATTGCTGTTTCTATGGTAGACGTCAATAGTTTAAGTCAAGGGTCTGTAAATTATAGCCTGCCAAATCAACCCACTGCCTCCTTTTGTAAATAAAGTTTTATTGGGACATAGTCATGCCCAAATTTTTTTTTTTGTTTTTTGCTTGATCTATGCCTGCTTTCTTGTTACAGTCTCAGAGTTGAGTAGTTGCAACAGAAACGAAGTGGCCGACAAAGCCAAAAATATTTATGGTCTGGTCCCTTTCAGAAAAAAAAAAAAAAGTGTCAATCTATAGTCTAAGTAGTCAATACTGTTTTACTACATGTTAATTGGTATGAAAGTTATTTTTGGAGGCATTAATTTCAACTTCGGTAATATATTTCATTATCAAGATACTAAGTGTATTTGCCTGTTCTCGCATTCCTGTAAATACCTGAGTCTGGGTAATCTATAAAGAAAAGAGGTTGGATTCATTCATGTTTCTGCAGGCCGTACAGGAAGCATGATCCTGGCATATGCTTGTCTTCTGGGGAGGCCTCGGGAAACTTACAACTATGGCAGAGAGCAAAGAGGGTGTAGATGCTTCACATGGCCTAAGCAGGAGCAAGAGAGAGCAAGAAGGGAGATGCTACACACTTTTAAACAAAGAGATCTCATGAGAATTCACTCATTCTCATGAGCACAGTACCAAGGAGGATGGTGCTAAACCATTCATGATAAATATATCCCCATGATCTACTCACCTCCCACCAGGCCCCACCTCCAACATTGGGGATTACAATTAGATGTGAGATTTGATGAGAATACAGATCCAAACCATATCACTAAGTCATCTTGAAAACTATTACCTCTTATAGAGTCAGAATCACTGCAATTGGGAATTGAAAGTAGCCTATGTACTCAATTAAAAAGACATGTTTGGGCAAACCAATAGTTAAAACATTTCCATAGCAGAACACCACTTACAAAAAACCCAGCTCATCTAAAAACCTAAAGTTTATATATATACGTATATTTATATATATATATATAAAACTTTGTGTGTGTATGTATAAACACATATGTACATATATAATATAGAACATACCTATAGAGAGGCTAACACAGAGAGAGATAAAGAGACAGAGAGAGCTCTTATGAAAATACGGAGCAGAAGGTCTGTGACTCTACCTTCCCACCTTCCTGCCATCCCCAGGACAACTTTTGATTTACAGCAGTAAAATTCAGGGCTCTCGAGACTATAACATGTCACTCACTAGTACAGAGTTTCCATACAAGACTTTACCATCAATTTAGTCTTAGCAATACTTGTCATGCTTCAACCAGACATAGTTTTCATATTGTCATTCTGTACAATACCTCTACCGTTACTTCCTTCACCAGTCACTCTGTCCCTACCTATATACCTCCAGTCTGCCAAAATAATCATTTAGTGATAAGACATATTTTCAGTCTCCCTTTTTCAGTAACTTCTAACTACTTCTACCAGAATTCACCCCAAACCATGTGTCCAAACCTTCATGTTTCTGCTATGCCTCTTTGCTACTACAGAAATAAACAGCATGCAAAGCTCTGTTATGTACAACTATGAAAATTAGTAACGAATAATTTATTGACCGAAGCATTAAACACTAAAGTTTCAAAAAAATCTAAAGTTTTTGTCGATTGTTATCTGTGACAAATTCTTAGACATAGTTAACGAATCTGCATCGTTTTATCCTAATGTCATATTTTTAAAATAAAAAGCTTATGACAATTTTCCAGAACACTCTGGGCTGGCGTAATGGTTTTAAAATTGTTTCTCATAATTTCCTTTGGTGACTACACCCTGAGGACGCCAAACTGGATGTTGTGAATAGATAAAGCCATGGTGGAGGAGAAGGCAGAGGTGTGAGGCATATCTCTCTGGAATATTAATTTTATTTATATACTTTTTTAAAGAAAAACAACTTACCAAAAAGCAGCCATTTGCATGTAAAACAACACTGGGGAGTAGAATTAGAAATTCACATTAATTTATAGGAAAACTCAAGGTGGACAAGCCTTATTGACTTTGCCTTCAGACTTCTCACTTGCCCACCAATTCTTCCCCAGCCCCACTAAGAGTTCATAGTTTGCCTTTGTATGCACTTTAATGGAAAAGTTTGCAAAGGACACCTATATTAAAAACATTTTGGCCTGGCACGGTGGCTCACACCTGTAATATCAGCGCTTTGGGAGGCCGAGGTGGGTGGATCACCTGAAGTCAGGAGTTTGAGACCAGCCTGGCCAACATGACCAAACTCCATCTCTAATAAAAATACAAATATTAGCTGGGCATGGTGGAAGGTGCCTGTAATCCCAGCTACTTGGGAGGGTGAGACAGGGAGAATCGCTTGAACCCAGGAGGCAGAGGTTGCAGTGAGCTGAGATGGCACCATTGCACTCTAGCCTGGTGACAAAGTGAGATGCTGTCTCAAAACAAAACAAAACAAAACAAAAAATATTTTGTACATACTGGCATAATATGTTCTTCATTTCCAGCTATGTGAGGTGATCCTGGTCAAGTCACTTAGCTTTTTCACCTCTTCAGCAACCTTGCTTTTTAAAGAAGAAAATATAATAGTATGATTGTCACAAAATAATTAAGACACTAAGCTGTCATGAAAAACTACTGTCTGGGCAGCCCACCTGTCCTTCACAAGGAAATAAAAATTAGAAAGAAGATTTACAGAAAGCATTTTTGGAGCCCAATAAGCTGAGAATTTTGAAAAAGACCAAATTAAAGGAAAATCAGGTTGTAAGTAACATCCAGCCAAATCCTCCATCAGGCTTCCATTGTGTGCTCCTACCTTCTATCAGAAGCCACTGTAAACTATATACATTTGTGAACATTTAAATTCTAAAAGGCATATGCTTGCTTACCAGTATCACATAAAAATAATTTATGCATACATTTGTATACTTAAAAATGCATGCAACTAACATCTACCTGTCATATATTAGTGGATGGTGTCAGTTCGCTTTTGGCACAGATACGTAGATAGAGAATCACACCAGTGGTTTTAATCTTTTAAGTACAGGGACTAACTGAACATCTGGAAGTTTTACAGAGCAGGGATTGAACGTTGCTGAGTTAAAGAAGGGCTCCTATTTTTCAGCACAAAATAAGGCTGACACAATAACATTTAGATAAGCAATTTTTTGTTAATTTTAGAAAACTTATGCTCCAAAGCAATTCAGGATTTCTGTGTTTGTTGATATTACCTTTTAATGTGACAACCATGACACCATTTTCCAAAACAGATGGATTAATGTCATTTTAAAAAAATTACTTCACCTAGACAGGTGTTTCCTGTGTATGTTTGACATGAAATTAAACATAGCTCCAGATGTTCTGTTTGTAGCAAAGCCAGTTAATTTTATTAGAACATTTAATCACAGATCAACAGTGTACTAGAAGGGCAGGGAATGTGAAGCAGAGATTTAACAGAACTTCCTAATGAATTGTGAATTAGTTTATAGAGGGAGATCCAGAAGAATACAATGCTGCTTATGTGAATCCCATGGTGTATTGATTTGAGTTTGTTATTTTTCTGGAACTCTAATACTATTCATATTTAAGAGCTTCACTAAAATTGTGAAGCGATGTGTGTGTGTGTGTGTGTGTGTGTTTGAGTTTGAAATTGACAATGCAATAATTACATAGTTACTTAGTATGAGTAGAGTCTTTTTTTTTTTTTTTAAGTCCAACATTGTGCTTTATTGTCAACGCTACTTCTTAGGCATGAGTGAGGCTGGAATTCTCTCATGGGCCTCAAAGTGCATTGGGGTGTTGCTGGTATTCACAGAGAATGCTCTGCCTACCACTCACGTAGTCAGGAGACAGCAGGTCAGAGTTCTGTTATGCCAAGTTTAAACATCATTATATGCCTCGTTATTTTTCCTCTAAGATTAGCTATAGATTTCCCATTAATTATAACATCGGGTTGATTCATCATTAATAAAATAAATCTCAGTGAACTGTCACTGATTTCTTGACTAAAATGAAAACAAATGAAGAAAAACCAGTCCCTGTCTTTGTTACACTCTTATCAAATTTGTCTTTGTATCAGCCTGGTCATTTCAGAGGCAGAGCAAAATATTCATAATTTTCTACTTTGAAATATTAGTGTGCCCATATGCACTAATAAAAACTTAAAGCCTTGCTATGATTGATGTTTTTTGTTGGCCCGTCACCTCATTGTATAGAAGTTTGTTTTAATGAGTTTCTCTAATGAATATTTTATATTGCTACTTGGATGAATGGCATATGGTAAATGCAAGGTAAATTACAGCTCTTTAAATAAATATTTTTCATAAATTATTTATTTTGTGATGCCTGTATTGGTAAGATGTCATGTCAGATAAAGATTGGAAAGTATTTACTGTAATACTTATTTGTAACTTGAAGAAGTAAAATTTTTTAATTATTAACAAGCCTCCAATATATCCATGAAACTTATAGCAAAATTAGCATAAACTCTATCACATTACAAATTTGTATAGACAGCTTCCATTCTATAATGCAAAAATAAGATGATCTCTTATGTTTGTAAAAATTTTTATATAATACTATGAAAATAAGGGAGAAAAGCTATTTTTATAAGGATAAAAAGGGAACTTGGTAATGACCAAATTTGAATGAGATTTAATGTTGACAATTATCCAATCACTGAATTATATTTTTAAAAGAAGAATACAATTATTTTAATGAGTAACCACACATTTTTTATAGTATTCCTTATTTTCTTTGGGGATATAGTTGAGTGAATGGATTTTTCATCTAATAAATATTAATAGCTACTATTTATTGACTGCCTTTTAAATATTATCTCACTAAATACTCAGGATAACCATAAAATTCTGGTTGTATTATTTCTGTCTCTACATATAAGAAAATTAAGACTCACATGGTTAGGAAGTAATAAAGATTTGAACCCAGCATAGATTGGCTGCAATGTGTATGACCTTCCAACTGAATCAGCAAGGTCCAAAAATATTTTATCTCTTACAGAACAATTACATATGGGAAAAGCAAATATTCCCTATTCTTGCAGTATCTTATTATTAATAATAGTAACAGCTAACACTTAGCAATTACACTGTGGCCGACATTAAGTGCTTTGCCTATATCAATTTACTGACTCCTCATGATAATGCTAAGAGATAGATATTATCATGACACTCACTATACAGATAATGAAAATGAGGCACAAATCATTTAGCAAACTTGCCTAAGGTCACAGAACTTTTAAGTAGCAAAATTAGCATTCAAAGTCAGACATTGGGCCAAAGTCTGTGTTCTTAATAATAAAGCCTATCTTGTTATACTGAAGCATGTTCATGTGTTTATCTCTCCCCTGAAGTTACAAGTTCCATACAGTCATAAATGTATCTTATGTGTTACCCCTATACATATAACATTGCTTGGGAGAGAGTAAACACTCAACAAATATTTGTTGGACTCACCAGTATCTACTGTTTACATATATTTTCAAAATTGATTTTCTCAATATTTTAACTCCAAAATGAGAAAAAGTAAGCCAATGCTAACAGTTGTGTTCTGAAATTAATCATGTGTGGGTCCACCCTTGCTATCCTCAAATTAAATTATATTATAATTTATATGTAGAGATAGAACTGTTTGGGGCAAAAAAGAAAATATAATTTATACCACCTGCAGTTTGGCTATACTCATTCTCTAATTTATTTATACGTATGTGTTTGTGCTGTCTTTGTGAACATTTGAGGTTCTACATTGAATACCTTAAACACATTAGGATAGAGGATATATGGACCTGGTGATAACAATTATATTAAGACAAGAAGTCATATCTGATCCTTAGAATGCTATGCATAACACTAGTTTAAAAGAAACATCTTAAAGTAATAAAATATAAAACGATTTCCTTAAAATGGTCGGTAAGGTGAAACATCATTAAAAATTAAATTAGTATGATCCATATGAAATTACTAATATTAAATGGTTTTTAACCTACAAAAAATGGCCATTTTATGTGGTTCAACCCAATAGGTAACTGAGTGCCAACTTTTACACCATACTTGGATTACCAGTTTCAGATTACAACACAGTATTCATGTTATGTTAAACTACGCAAGGTGCAATTTAATCTCTCTTTAGTCATCAAAAGGGACATGAAGATTTTATAGTAGTTTTAGAGATATCATTACCAAAAATTTACTTTTAAAAAACTATTGTAAGCATACAATTCAACGTTTCCAATTACTCTACTATTGACCTGATTTTAGAAAAAAGAAATTTATGCCACATATTTTTTACCTTTAAAAATTGTTATGGGTACATAATAGCTGTACATGTGTATGGGGTACATGTGATATTTTGATATAAGCAAATAATGTATACTAATCAAATCAGGGTAACTGAGACATCTATTACCTCAAATATGTATCATTTCTTCGTATTAGAAACATTCCATATCTACTCCTCTAGTTATTTTGAAATATATACGTTGTATGATTTTTAGTAATGCATAGACTACTTCCTGCAAGAGCTGAAATTTTACCTTTTATTGTCTTCAAGTTAATTCATAGACCCAAATGTAAGCAACAGCCATCAAAAACATGTAGTTGGCAACATATTTTCAAACATATTGATTCTAAAATATCTAGAGAAACACAAAGAATTCATCCATGTGTTGCTTTTTTTTTTCAATTCTGACAGATGGCATACTTGAGAATAAATGAAAACAAATGCCTAAAATCGGAAGAGTTCTTATACCTTAATTGCAGCTAACAATATAAATGTAAAATATTATTAAATTTATTTAGATTTAAATTGAGATGCGAGGAAAATACAACGAATTGTCACTGATTATGAAAAGTGGGGAAAAGAAGCAAAGTGAAGGTTGCAGCACTTTAAAAATTACATTTACCCTCCTGTTCAGTGGAAAACATGTTAATTGTTTTGTGTTGGACTCAGACTAGCCACGCTGGTAAGTCATGTTTGAAAAGCTTCATTGAGATGCCACTTTCACTTCTCTGAAAACAACTTTGTAAAATACTTTTGCCTTCTATGCTATTTATTACCAGAGATTTTTTATTTCTCTTACCAAATTTTTACTTAATATCATTTTATTGTTGTCCCAATGATCACATAGTAAGATAAAATATATAAATATAATGATTAGCAAAGCAGTTGATATTTGTATATTATGTGAGCCCTACTTGAGAGGTAGGACATTTTTCAAATGACTTGAGAATGTTTTAAAATGATTATTTCTAATAACTATGTTGAAAGTATTGGTACCCATTATACATAAACAGACAAAGATGAACTCCGAAAGTAACAGCTGGAAAACCAAATACATACTATATGCTTGTGAAAGCAGGCAGAAAGGCTATCAAACAGGACAGAAATAATGAGTAACTACTGCCGAGATCTCTCATCCTTGTAACCTGTTCTTTCTTTCCAGAACCACAATCAGCCCTTCCCTTCTTGCCACATTTGAAACTGAAAGAGAAAATGTTGGCAGACTACAGTGAACAGAGGCAGCATCAGTGCTCAGTGAGGATGGAGAGAAGTGGTATCCGTGGACAGCACTGCCTCTATCTGAGGCATCATTGGATTCTGAGTCCATAGGGTAGGCTGCAGCAATTTACTGCTTTGATGCAGGAGTGCAGGGGTTTGGGGCATGCAAGAAATAACTGTAAGAATGAATATATATGTTCTATATGATATCACAGACATGATTATATTATATATACCTATATATTGCATATAATATTACAGACATATATTACACATATAGAGAATATATATTTTTATGAGTGAATAATATAAATATATATACATAATACATAATAGAAATAAATATATTAATGCTAAGTGACCAAAGATCCAAATTTTGAAAATTAAAATGTGTGGTTTATTCCATAGACTAGATGGATGGGGGATGTCAAAATAAGTGCTTAAGTAAAAGTGCTTAATATCAGATAAAACTGACTTTCTGTAAGTTATCCATATTTACCAAAGAACAGATTATTTGTTCAAATCCCTGGAGTAATACCATAGAATTAATATATAAGTACCATCTCAGAAATTTTGCGACGTATTTTTTCCAACATCACTACATAACAAAAGAAGCTTTATTTTATAAGTAGAAAATTCTAGCTTGAGACATCTTATATCTTTCAGAAACAGCCATGGACAAATAAGTGGTAAATCTTCGGGAGGGGAGAAGAAGGAGAAGGATGTAAATCAAAGTACTTTGACAATCACTGCCTTCAGACTTTCTAAATTATAGTGGTAACTCAATTGTTGAGAGGAGGGGACAATATAGAAATTACCTGGGAACTCTTCTCAAATTATAGGCATGCTGTCATTGTCCACACCCTCCCACATCATTCCCCCAGGAAAGTATTGCTAATAAAAAGTATGTCACACATCACCCAGGTGTTTGCTGGGGGCTGGGGGTATAGGGAGCAGGGTAGTAGGTATTGAGAAACCCCAGCAAATCACACTGCAATTCCAAAGACTGATTTTCAGGTAAAGGCCATGTTAAAACTTAAACTCTAGGGCAGGGTTTCCTAACCTTGAACTACTGACATTTTAGGTGGAATAATTTGTTGTTGTAGGGAGCTGTCCTGTGTGTTGTAGGATATTTAGCAGCATCCCAGCCTTCCACCCTCTAGACACCAGTAGCCCCCTGCCCTCCGCACACAGTCAAGACAATAAAAAATGTCTCCAGACATTGCCAATGTTCTGCTTGGGAGTGTGGGGTGAGGAAGGGATTGCCCTCTGTTGGGAATCACTGAGCCGAAAGTATGTGTGGTGTAAACAGGGAAAGAAGTGTTGATTTAAATCAAGCAGGAGACATCTTAATAAGATATATATTCATCACAATTGGTGAGCAAGATAATAATTGGGGTGTCATAGTCAGGAATAAAAGGTTTTAGAAAAACAGCAGCAGTGTGTTTTGTCAGTATTGGGAAAAAGCAAGTGAAGAGCTGTGTTACGGTCTTCTGTAACTTTGAGAAAAAGGTGCTATTTTTAGGACACAAAGTTTTCTCTCTTGGGAAGGACAGGAGTGCCAACATTTCCCTGAAGAACATGCTCTTTGTCAATTAAAAAGTAAAAATTTGCAAAGTCTTTTTCCCCAGAAAAGTAGGCGTTATGAAGATATATATCATCCTTGTGTGGAAACGGATCTGCTTATTGAAAACAGACTTGTCATTAGAAGGTACTGGATCACTGTAAGCTTTTAACAGACCTAGCGCTGCAAGGATTGTCAGCCACACTGTGCTCCTTTGCATAATTTCCTTATATTTACCATTAAAAATAGTTTGAAGTATTAATAATTCATTAAAGAATTTCTAGAAAATATAAATATGAAATGATGCACAATTTTACTAGAAATTAATACAATAAAACGTTTTAAACACTATTAAGATCTGATTTTCACCAGCTGTTAGATTAGACAACACTGTATTTTATTGATTCTAAGGCACTTTCAATTAAAAGACATAATCATGATTTTATGTCATGGAGAAAGTAAACGTGCTGCCAATTAAACTATTACATGTCATTGGTTATAAGACATGTTCAAATTTTGGAGCTGCTAAAAATGGGGGAAAAAAAGAAGTGCATCTGAGAATCAATGAAATCTGCACTTATAAAATTGAAACAGTCCAATGCTGACAAGAGTGTGGGAAATAGACTTTCTCCTACAATTTTGGTGGCATTGTAAATTGGTACAGGTTTTTTAAAAGAAATTTGGTCTACCTTATTACCTAGGATTCACATATCCAGGAATCTAACCTACAAAAATGAATATAAACCTATGTAGCAAAACTGCATGTTCTATATTTGTAACTCAGAACTTAAAGTATAATTTTAAAAAAGGTGTAAGAGATAAAGAAAATGAAACACTACATAAAATGGTGTGTGTGTGTGTGTGTGTGTGTTTTTTAATGGAGTCTTGCTGTGTCACCCAGGCTGGAGTGCAGTGGTGTGATCTTGGCTCACTGCAACCTCCGCCTCCCAGGTTCAAGTAATCCTTCTGCCTCAGCCTTCCAAGTAACTGGGACTACAGTCGCAAGCTGCCACGCCCAGCTAATTTTTGTATTTTTGGTAGAGACGGGGTTTCACCATATTGACCAGGCTGGTCTCAAACTCCTGACCTCAAGTGATCCACCTGCCTTGGCCTCCCAAAGTGCTGGGATTATAGGCGTGAGCCACTGCGTCCAACCCATAAAATGGATTTTAAAAATTAGAAACAACTTCAATGTCCACCAATAGGTAAGAGAATATATACATTTTAACATACACTAAATTGCAATTTTAAGCAGTCATTTAAAAACAAGGTGGATCCAGGCTGGGCACGGTGGCTCCGGGCTGTAATCCCAATACTTTGGGAGGCAGAGGCAGGCAGATCACTTGAGGACTGGAGTTTGAAACCATCCTGGCCAACATAGCAAAACTCTGTCTCTACTAAAAATACAAAAAATTAGCTGGGTGTGGTAGCGCATGCCTATAATCCCAGCTACTCAGGAAATTGAGGCATGAAAATCACTGGAACCTGGGAGGTAGAGGTTGCAGTGAGCCAAGATCATGCCACTGCACTTCAGCTTGAGCAACAGAGTGAGACTGTCTCAAAAAAATAAATAAATAAAAATAAGGTGGATGCAAACATGTAACTTTGGGAAAACGTTATTAATGTTAAACATAAGTAAGGAATAGAAAAGGGATATCACAGAATTCCAATTTTTTTGTAAAGACAATTTTTAAAATCATCTAATTTTTTAACAGTTGTTACTTTTAGAAAATTGAAGGAAAGACGTTTACTTTTTTCTCTATATGCTTCTCTATTTTAAAAATGTTAATTTTATGACAATAATTATAAACAAAGTCAAGTACAAGATGAGGGGCAGAAGATTGAGTATAGTATGCTACCATTTAACTAAGTAGGTTATCATCTATATACATATATGGTGTATAATTGTGGAGCATCTCTTAAAGGAACTCAGAATGTAGTAATAACGCTGGCCATTGTGTTGGAAAAATAGGAGGACTAGAAAACAGCAGTAAAAATGAGAGGTTTTTTGGACATATTTTAATACACTTTGTAATATTTTTACTGTTTACATGCATTACCTACTTAAAAACAAAACAAATAAAAATTTAAAATATTTTTCATTTTATTTAAATGTGTTTACTTATCACCTGGCATTTATATGTCTAGTTATATAACTTCAGATATTTTAATGCTTGTTCTTCCGTCTGGAGTTTATATGGTTGGAGAAGAACACAGAAGTTATAAATAAGTTTAGCAAGAGTAGTGTTGCAATGTCTAGACTCTAGCACCTGAGTTTCAATCCATTAATATTTTTCAGCAATGTGACCTTGGGCAAGTCACTTTCTATGTGTCAGATACTGCTTTAAACATTTCACATATACTAACTTTGCTTAGTCCTTATTACAATGGCCAGGCTTGTTATTACTGTGATTTTAAAGATGAAGAAACAGAGACACTACCAGTATCCCACACCATATTGTAAGAAAAGCTGGAGATGTGAGATGAGGAAAGCAAGTGCTATTTCCATCTGGAATGGTTCCTAGTCCATGGAGACTCTGGCTTTTCTTATCCTCTAGGAAGGAAATTCTGAGCCTCAGTGTGTGGTAGGGACTGAGTAAGTGTGTTGAATGAGTGCCTGCCAAGGGCCCAGTTTTACCCAGACCCCAAAGGACAGGACAAGACTTAAGAGAGTGGCTAATATCTGAACAACTAGACTTGATTTAGGTCTGTGGTTCTTT
This sequence comes from Trachypithecus francoisi, assembly GCF_009764315.1. Classification (NCBI taxonomy): domain Eukaryota; kingdom Metazoa; phylum Chordata; class Mammalia; order Primates; family Cercopithecidae; genus Trachypithecus; species Trachypithecus francoisi. The sequence continues at coordinate 32,007,121 of NW_022681472.1, forward strand.
CAGGAAGTATCTCAGCACCTGTTTTATTAACTGAGGATAGATGACCTCATTGATGTATATGGGCCAAAGTCCTGGGGCTGTGGAACTGGTAGAGGTGGGAGAATCCATTTATCTTCTAAAGAAGTTTGTTTCATTCCAAGCTCCTGATTGTGTTGTTTTAAGCATTTTAGTTGCATCATTAGCAAGTAAAGACCGCTTGCATTCATTTGGCAGCTTCATTAGTCTTCCAATAATTCTTCGAGATAAAATTTGTTATTCCAATGTAGATGCCCATAAACCTAAAACACTGAGAGATTAACTAATTTGCCCAAGGCCATATAGCTAGCAAGACTCGGTACCAAGATTCAAACCTTCATCCACCCGGCTACAAAGCCAGTGCATCTGTGCAGAATCATGTGACCCAGGAATGCTAATCCAGCTCTTAAAGTGCCTCACGTGGTTCCCAGATTATACCAAGAGTGGGTAATATCTAGATCATCTAGGACATGTATTAATGCAGATTCCAAGCCTCATCTCAAAATTGCCGAATCAATGTTCCTGGGACTGAGGCCCATACTCACTATTTACACCAAGCTACGCTCCAGAGGCATAAACTATTCAAATGACTACAACTTCCAGAAAAATATTATTTTCTCATGGTTTATATTTATTAATGATACATATACATAACATTTTATATGCACACATACACTTATGAGTGTATATGTTATACTTACTTAACTATATTCCATAATTATAATTACAGGTATAGAAAAATATATCTAATTGCATTTTTTAAACAAGAAGTATAAAATTCATGCATTATATCAGGTAGATAGGTTCATTTTGCAGCATATCAAAAACTTATTAGACAATACAATACATTAGGAAAAAGTAAAAATAACATTTTAAGTGGAAATGTTTGTATTTTATTCTGCACTGCTTCGTATATTCCTACGATGGACCAGAAAAATGCAGAGGTGATTTACCATGTAGACTCAGTTTAGTCATTTGAGCATCTTTATTTCCACCAATCAGTTAAAATATCATGCAAACAATATTTTCAACCATAGTCTGTAAACACGGAAATACATATCATGCCTTAACAAATACCAAATTTCCTCTCTAGAATGCTGCTTGATAGGCCTTGCAGAGCCCTGCATACATCGCTCTGAAAGCTTTACATTGTTTCAGCAACAGCCCCTCAAATCTATAGCTGAGCTTTGTTCATGTCAAATTCGAAGTTACCACTGAAAATTAGATAATTGCATTGAGTGGCCATAAATTGTGCATTTAAAAAACTGTTTTTTTTTTTTTTTTTTTTTTTAAGAGTATTTTGAGTCCAACAGCTCCCTTTAATGCCTCTGGACACTATTTTCAGAACTCATTTGTTTGAGGGGTTTTTAATCTGAGGACATTGAAAAGTTACACCCGCTGTGCTGTCGTCAATCACGCCAGGAGGAAAAATAGTGGCATGATTTGTTATCTGTTATTCCCCTTGCTGTGGTGACTGTCTCCCAGTGCCAGCTCTGTCCTTAAGGCCATCACTTATAGGGACCACTGTCTGTCAAACCCACAGCCAACTTTGAGGGCTGCCTTTGTTGGAGCAGACAAATGAGTATGACCTTTAACAATAAAATAGGCACCTACTGAGAAAGATGAAACAGCAGCTGAAATTAAGAACACCATATAGCCATTTCAAACACTTGAGAAAAGTTAGAAGTTGAACTAAAACTTAATTATAAGAGTAAATGTGGGTAGACGTTGTCAATAATGAAACAGACATGGTCAGAATTATCGATTTGACGTCTGGACTAAAACTTCATCCAGGAATCATCCTACCTTTCATTAATTATAAATGGTATTGATGGAGTTTATTTAAAAGGGAGTGGGGGATCAAATTATGGTAGCTAAAGATTTATCAAGTGGTGATTTTTTTCAGTGGATGCAAGAGATGTGCAATTTGTTTATGAATATTCTAGAAGGGCACAGAAAAAAATATAAGAAAACATGAAATCTTTGATTTATACTAATAGCTACTTCAAACGATTTGCAGCAAAGTGCTTATGCCTGGGTTGGTATTGGCTGTGAACTGGCCATTGATATTTTGTAGTGTTTCAGAGCTTAGTGTAAGCATTCCAGGCATTGCATTGTAAAGACCACAGCACAGTTTGTGGTTTGAAAGGCTCTTGTAACCCAACCTGGCAAGTGGTCAGTGGAGACTACATTTCACAGAGAACACAAATCAATCTTATTGAGCACTTTTCAAGTAATATAATATTCTGCCTGTGACAATAATGAAATTAGTCTATGGATTTTTTTTATATATTGAAATGTCATTTAAATATTTGATGAAATACAGTACTTTATAAATATGCATATTGTTCAGGTTTTACAATACGAATTTTATTGATTTTTATAGAGAAATCATTGAGAATAATTTCAGAAAATCCCTGTTATTCAAAGTTAGTTATATTTGTTAATTTAGGAATACAGTGTATATTTTTGAAGTAAAAAGTTCACGGATTTCCCACCTACAATTCTATCAGTTCTTCTGTAGTATACATTTAGGTTATTCCCCTGTATTTCCAGTTCTTCTCTTCCTTCAGTTTATGGTGGGGGTGGAAGGGAGTGAACTTCCCCGTCCCCTTGATATTCTTTGGCCAATGAAACATGAGTGGAAGTGATGTATTATTTCCAGGCGAATGCATTCATTTATCCGTGGGAGACTCCAAGCTGTCTCTTCCCTTACTATTGAGATAAAGGAGAAAACCTATGTTGAGATTTTGGGTAACTTGGATAACTAAGAATGGAAGACAGATGCCTGAAGGGTCCCCAGGGCTTCTGTGAGGGAGAAATAAACAAAGTATGTTCAAATACATTGAGATTTGGGAGTTGCTTGTTACTATAGCATAAATAATCTTGCTTATCCTGACTAATATATTCTGTTTTTTAAAATTTCTAAATTACCAAAATGCAATGCTATCATGACTTCTCCTATATGATCTATTTGCATATGTACATATGTGCATGTGATTATTTTAACATGAGATATTTTAGATCCTGTGTGTAACTTTTCTACATTCCTGACAACTATGTTCCTAGCATCATTTATGTGTGTACTTTATGAGTTTAACTTGAGTTGGTTCACCCCATAACTCTTCTAGCCCAAAATACAATCACAATACTTTTCAAAAAAGAAAGGATCTAAGGTCTGGGTTCTAATCCTAGAATTGGCTGCACCTGTAATAAGTCCAGGGCTCACAATATAACCTTGAGTACAGAGGTGTATATCATCAAAAGTCCATAGAATTTTTTTATAATCAAAAGCCTACACCAATGTAAAGACCCAAGTTTTTAATAGGTTTGGAGTTTCAATTGTAACCCCACTCTGAAGTGGTTATCCTTTTAGCGTAGGGTTAAAAAGCTTTCACAAAGCACTGCAGGGAACATTGGATTGCCCTCACCTACATTGTACCTAGCTTGGGATGGATAAATACAGTCTCATTCTCTAATGTTCCCGACTGTCTCTAGGAACACTAAATTTTAAGAGAGAAAAACATGAATCCTGTATTTCAAGAGAGGTGGAACTAAGCCATTGTTAACTCCCCTTAAAAAGGATATTCAGTGGCTAGTTCAGATTGCCCCTGAGACACCTAAAGCTGCATTAAGTACTTGTGAAAGTGAAAATCCACTGGGAACCCAATTCCAGTGTTTAAACCTCAGCATGAATAGTAGAGTTCCTAGCAGGGTGCACTTTTACATGTCTTTATAAGCAGATTCAAAACTTACTGTATGCAGTCAGGCTACACTATTTCTATTAAGCTAACGCTGACCATAGTCTTGAGCAAAATGAGCAATCCAAATCTCAAACATTATGTAATCTTTATAAAATTAGAGGGAAAAGGCTGATGAGTATCTGAAAATCCAGAATCTATACATTATATACCATTTAGTTAATATTTGAACCATAAAATATTAAAGAGTTAAGCACATAAAATCTCTAGATTCCTATCTTCCTACCAAATTTGACATAATATAAATCCTCAAAATTTATTTTAAAATATATTGGCATTTGATTTTGAGTAGATCATTTATATTTTAAATAAATACTTCCCTCAGATAAGTACTTTATAAATGTACAACTTGATACAATTGTATGCATTGTATGAATAACCATTTGGTAGCATAAAATGGTTCAGAATTTACTTAGTATATAATATATAAAATATGGGACTATATAATTTTAAGTTAATAGCATAAATGCACATCTATTTATTTTAAAACACGTCTAAAGGTAACCAAACTTTGAAGATTTGAATTATTTCCCCCGAAAAGTAAAAAGACTTAAGCATCCTTCCTTAATTCCATACTTGTTCTCCATATTTTAAGCTTATATTTGAACAATCTAACAACTATTTTACTAGCAACTACTGAAAAATTTGCATTTCATTCAATATTGCTTAGCAAGTGTTTGTTCTGCTTTAAAGTTCGTTTTAAACACAGCATCTTGATTGCTATTTGACAGTAGAAGGTGAATCATGAGATATTTTAGATCCTATTAAAATTGTTCAGGTCAAGTACAGGTGATGGAAGAATAATCACTACAGGATCTTTATTGTGTATGATGGGACCACAAATAAACTTTGCATCCCTACTCCCAACTTGTTCAGACTTGATTGAAAGCTAGCGGGTGAGCTTACATATTGATTTCCACATACAAGCAAAGAGGTAAAATAACCCCAGCTCATTAAATGTACCAGTGTGATGGATGAGTTGGCATGTTTTATCTTCTGAAAATAAAATTAGCTAAATTGTAGACATATGGTAAGGTTGTTAATGGGAGAGCAGCATAACTAGATGTGCCCACCCTATGGGTCCCTGTTTGTTAACTATTCAAGATTCTACACATTGATTCTTACACTTCTACATTTCCCACTTGCTGAAGGGACGTTTGCTTTTGGTCTTGAACACCTTCCTTTATTTTCTAATAGTCACACTGCTTTCAAAGTTTGGTAAATACTAAATTTGTTGTTTGGACAAAAAAATTCTATTTGGAAAAAAGAATATATAAAAACTTTATGAATGGACATATTTTATAGATTATGTGTGAAAGATAAATGCTATGAATCTACATTTCACATCTAGCCATTAAGGAGACTAGGTTTGCCTTTGATTTTTTAAATGTACTATCAAAATATAACAAAAGCTGCCCATTTATATAAAAATGAATAATTGAGCTCATTGTACCACAAGGACCATATTCAGGGAATACTTCCTCTCTCCCTAAAGTGTTCCTACATTTGTGGGGGGTGTGTGTGTGTGTGTGGTCTTTATATTGGTCTACATTTTATACTAGCTTTTTTAAAAAAACGTGATACTTAAGTCACACACTTCAAAGATGGCCACTGATTAGATAGAAAAATATTGTTTGAAACAATATTAAATGAAAAAAATATGAGATTACTGAATAAAAGCTCACATCACAAATTACTTTGAAGATTTAAAATATTTCAAAGTTTAAAATAGGCATTTATATCTCTAAATCACAGTTTATCCTCTTTAAATAATATGTATATATGTGTGTTTGCATGTGTGTGTGTATGTATAGATAGATTATTGCTAGATATATATTTAATGTTAAGATATAAGACAGCCGGGCGCAGTGGCTCACGCCTATAATCCCAGCACTTTGGGAGGCCGAGGCGGGCGCATCACGAGGTCAGGAGATCGGGACCATCCTGGCTAACACGGTGAAACCCCGTCTCTACTAAAAATACAAAAAATTAGCCGGGCGTGGTGGTGCGTGCCTGTAGTCCCAGCTACTGGGAGGCTGAAGCAGGAGAATGGTGTGAACCCAGGAGGCGGAGCTTGCAGTGAGCCAAGATGGTGCCACTGCACTCCAGTCTGGGCGACAAAGCGAGACTCTATCTCAAAAAAAAAAAAAAAAAAAGATATAAGACAAAAAATTTCAATAACAGTATTTTTACTTTTCTCTTAAATTTACGAAAACTTCTTTAGGAAGTTGTTTACCTTTGTAATCATAGACTTCACATTTTCACTTCACTTCCCTGTCATCTATCTCTCCGATATGATTCCCTCCTCATCTTACCCTACTCTCAAATAAATGCTCCAATACACTGCTACATTAACAAGGTGATTATTACAAAGTCATGTGTGAGCTGCATTCAAAAGCATGACAGTCCATGTAGAGCATATCTGAGATATCAGATACACCTGAAAAATATAAGTAGAAAGGAATTTTCAGATACATCTGAAAAACGGAAGTATAAAGGAATTTTCAATGAAATATAAAGTGACTACAGGGAAGCCCTGTAGGTAGACAAGAATAATATAAAACCCCAACTCTTTCTATTTCAAGGATTTGCTTTATCTTTTTTGCTTCTGTCTTACCCCTTTCACAACCATAAACCAACCCTTATTTCTGTCCTAGGTGACCTGAGTTGTGCTTATAACCAGGGCACTGTTCTGCAAGGAACCTGCTCTGAGGCTTCCTTGCATAATCTTTAGGATGAATTCCACATAGTCGTCACAGTGACAAAAGCCATGTTCTCCTGCATTGGAGAGAAGCATCTGATTAGATGTGGGGACTTCAGGCAGAGACTGCTGTCTGTCTTCCTAATTTTGGATAAGAAGTTAACTCCTGGTACTTAGAAAACAAATGATTTTAAAAGTAACTTCAACCTCTAAAACTCTGATCTTGTTCAACAATCAATGCTTAAAGAATCACAGAATCTCCGAGTTCAAAGGAATCTTCAACGACACTTTTCTTTTGCTTTTTCTTTTTTTTTTTTTTTTATTTGAGACGGAGTCTCGATCTGTCGCCCAGGCTGGAGTGCTGTGGCGCGATCTCGGCTCACTGCAAGCTCCACCTCCTGGGTTCACGCCATTCTCCCGCCTCAGTCTCCCGAGTAGCTGGGACTACAGGCACCCGCCACCACCCCTGGCTAATTTTTTGCATTTTTAGTAGAGACGGGGTTTCACCATGTTAGCCAGGATGGTCTCGATCTTCTGACCTTGTGATCCACCCGCCTTGGCCTCCCAAAGTGCTGGGATTACAGGCGTGAGCCACCGCATCTTCAAGGATACTTTTATCACCTTTAGCACATCACTGAAATACAGAAGAGACACCCAGAAGACCTAATAGGACCATTGCCAGCACTACAAAGGTAGATAACGGCAAACTCAATTTTTTTCATCACCAGATTAAATGAGTCAGAAAATCAAGCTCGTGATACAACATTATTTTTTAAAGTTAGATATATTGTTTTGTTTGCTCTCAAAATATTGATCAGAATAACAATCACAATGGACTTTTTAAGGGAGAAAGAAATATAGAAAATGTTGACACATCTGTTAACTACTGGTTATAGGAAGTGTGTTAGATCAAGATGTATTGAAAGTCCTTTATCCAGTTCTTACAGATTTAGCCTAGAAGCTGCAACTAGCAGCAAATAATTTCATTCCCCTTCCCTTTGGTCAGCTTTGGCAAGTTCTAATTCTTAAATTTAACCCTATTCTTAAACAACAACAACAACAGAAAAAAACTATTACAGGATTGGCTTAAAATATAGACAAAATGACAATAAAGGGCCATGAACTACAGCTTAATATTGAAAACACTGCCTCAAAGAACATGCTCCTTATTTCAAAACACCAACCATTTTGGTTTGAAACTTGGAAAAGGAACAGAACCTTTGCAGCCCCTGCATTGACTTTAGAATCGTATCATTATTAAGCATGTTTAACTTCCCATGGAGAATTTGTTAATTATTTAGATCCAGGTTAAGTATATGGAAAAAGGAGCTTGTTGCTATTGTCCTGAAAACCATTCAAACAAGCTACAAATTTTCATGAGGCTGAAGCACTCTTTACTTGCAGCATAAATTTATTTTAGTACATGTAGTGAACCTTACTCTTTTCCAAAAATAATTTGAATCAGTACTTACAGAGAAGCAATTTTTCATCATTTGTGGGGAGAAGAGTGGGTTTTAGACTCCATTGAGAAACTGTCAAAATGCACTTTCACCTAGAGATACTATCTAGAATTTCAAAAAGTTTGCCGTTTTTGGAACTTCATTCATTAGCTACATATAAGTGACAAAAATTATTTTTGAAATCTACCTCCAGTATTACATGATTTACATGTATTTATGGAATTAAGTCAATGAATGAATCATCATAAGATGTTTACACAAAGTTTGACAGGTAGGGCTCCATTAAGAATAATTTATATTATCATTAATACATTATTTTACTTTATTTTTGGAGGGAGTAGAAAAGGATTCTCTTTAAGATTTTATTGACATTGCATTGAATATATACAGCAGTTTGGGTAAAATTGTTATTTTTAAAATATTGAATTTTCTGATCAGTGTATATAAAATTGCTCTCCATTGATTTAGATTTTCCTTAATTTTCCTTTGCAATGTTTTGTAGTTTAAGGAAAAAGTTATGCATTTTTTCATTAATTTTTTTAACTTTTATTTCAGGTCCAAGGGAACATGTGCAGGTTTGTTATATAGGTAAATTGCATGTCACAGAGCTTTGGTATACAGATTAATAAGCGTAGTACCCAATAGATAGTTTTTCAATCCTCTTCTTCCTCCCTTCCTTTACCCTCGAGTAGGTATCCATGTCTTTTGTTTGTATCTTTGTGTCCATATGTACTCAATGTTTAGCTCCCACTTATAAGTGAGAACATGTGGTATTTGGTTTCCTGTTCTTGTGTTAGTTTGCTTAGGTTAATGGCCTCCAGCTCCATCAATGTTGCTTCAAAGGACGTGATCTCATTCTTTTTTATGGCTGTGTATTATTCAATGGTGCAAATATACCAAAATTTTTAAATCCACTCTACCATTGATAGGCATTTAGGTTGATTTCATGTTGTTCCTATTGTGAATAATACTGTGATGAACATACACGTGCATGTGTCTTTACAGTAGACTATTCCTTTAAGTATATATCCAATAATAGGATTACTGGGTTGAAAAATTTTTGCTTTGAGTTCTTTGAGATATTGCCAAACTACTTTCCATAATAGCTAAAATAATTTACATTTCCACCAGCAGTGTATAAGCATTCCTCTTTCTCCACAAACTTGCAAAAATCTATTTTTGACTTTTTAATAATAGCAATTTGACTAGTGAGAGATAGTGTCTCATTGTGGTTTTGATTTGCATTTCTCCAAGGAATGGTGATCCTGAGGATTTTTTCATATGCTTTTTGGCCACATATATGTCTTATTTTGAAAAGTGTCCAGAATCTACAAAGAACTCAAACAAATATACAAGAAAAAAACAAACAACCCCATCAAAAAGTGGGGAAAGGATATGAACAGACATTTCTCAAAAGAAGACATCCATACAGCCAACAGACACATGAAAAAATGCTCATCCTCACTGGCCATCAGAGAAATGCAAATCAAAACCACAATGAGATACCATCTCACACCAGTTAGAATGGCAATCATTAAGAAGTCAGGAAACAACAGGTGTTGGAGAGGATGTGGAGAAATAGGAACACTTTTACACTGTTGGTGGGATTGTAAACTAGTTCAACCATTATGGAAAACAGTATGGCAATTCCTCAAGGATCTAGAACTAGATGTACCATATGACCCAGCCATCCCACTACTGGGTATATACCCCAAGGATTATAAATTATTCTACTACAAAGACACATGCACACGTATGTTTATGGCGGCACTATTCACAATAGCAAAGACTTGGAATCAACCCAAATGTCCATCTGTGACAGACTGGATTAAGAAAATGTGGCACATATACACCATGGAATACTATGCAGCCATAAAAAAGGATGAGTTTGCGTCCTTTGTAGGGACATGGATGCAGCTGGAAACCATCATTCTTAGCAAACTATCACAAGAAGAGAAAACCAAACACCGCATGTTCTCACTCATAGGTGGGAACTGAACAATGAGATCACTTGGACTGGGGAAGGGGAACATCACACACTGGGGCCTATCATGGGGAGGGGGGAGGAGGGAGGGATTGCATTGGGGAGTTATACATGATATAAATGATGAATTGACGGGTGCTGACGAGTTGATGGGTGCAGCACACCAACATGGCATAAGTATACATATGTAACAAACCTGCACGTTATGCACATGTACCCTAGAACTTAAAGTATAATAAAAAATATATATATATATAAAGTGTCTCTCCGTGTATTTTCCCACTGTTTAGTGGGGTTGGTTTTTGCTTGGACATTTGTTATGTTCTTTATAGATTCTAGATGTTAGACCTTTGTTGGATTCATAGTTTGCGAGTATTTTCTCCCATTCTGTAGGTTGTCTGTTTATTATGTTGGCATTTTCTTTTGCTGTGCAGAAGCTCTTTAGTTTAATTAGGTCCCAATTGTCAATTTTTGTTTTTGTTGTGTTTGCTTTTGAAAACTTAGTAATATAAATTATTTGCCCAGGCCAATGTCTAGAAGAGTATTTTCTAGGTTTTCCTCCAAGAATTTTATAATTTGAAGTCTTACATTTAAATTTAATCCACCTTAAGGTAATTTTTATATATGATGAGAGTCCTTTTCCTACTGTTTTCAACAAATTCAACTTTGTTGAAGATCAGATGGTTATAAGTATGTGGTATTATTTCTGGACTCTATCCTGTTCAGTTGGTCTATATGTCTGTTTTTATATGAGTACCATGCTGTTTTGGTAGCCTTGTAGTATAGTTTGAAGTTGGGTAATGTCATGCCTTCAGCTTTGTTCTTTCTTCTTAGGATTGCCTTATATTTGGTCTCTTTTTCATTCCGTGTAAATCTTAAAATATGTTTTTTTGTTTGTTTGTTTGTTTGTTTTTTACTAATTCTGTGAAGAATGTCATTGGTAGTTTGATAAGAACAACATTGCATCTGTAAATTGCTTTGGGTAACAAGGCCATTTTAAAATACTGATTCTTCTTATCCATGAGCATGGAATGATTTTCCATGTGTTTGTGTCATCTTTGATTTCTTTCAGCAGTGTTTTGCAATTCTCCTTGTAGAGATCTTTCACTTCCCTGGTTAAGTTGTATTTCTAAGCACTTAATCTTTTCATGTCTATTGTGCATGGGATGATGTTCTTGATTTGGTGCCCAGCTTGCATGTTGTTGGTGCATAGAAATGCTACTCATTTTCATACATTGATTTTGTTTCCTGAAACTTGCTGAAGGTGGTTATTAAACCAAGCATCTTTTGGGCTGAGACTATTGAGTTTTTTAGATAGAAACAGGGAGTCAAACTATCCCTGTTTACAAATGGTATGATTCAGGGAGAGCTTGACTCTCTGATTCTATCTGAAAAAGCCCACAGATTCTCTGGGAAAAAACCCTGCAAACTGTTCCTGTTTGCAGATGATATGATTTATAAATAAAGTATGTTATTTTAAATAAATATTAATAATATTTATTTAAAATAAATATTAATAAATATTTATTTAAAATAAATATTAATACAATATTTTATTTAAAATAAATATTAATAAAATATGTATAAATAAAATCACATCATCTATAAACAGGGATAGTTTGAAACACTCTCTTCCTATTTGGATGCTTTTTATTCCTTTCTCTTTCCTGATTGCTCTGGTCAGGAATGCCAGTACTTTGTTCAATAGGAGTGGGAGAGGGCATCCTTGTCATGTTCCAGTTGCCAAGAGGAATGCTTTCAGCTTTTGCCCTTTCAGCGTTATGTTGGCTGTAGGTTTTTCATAGATAGCTCTTATTATTTTGAAGTATGTTCCTTCAGTGCCTAGTTTCTTGAGGGATTTTAACATGAAGGAATGTTGAACTTTTTCAAAAGCTTTTTCTGTTTCTATTGAGATGATCACATGCTTTTTAGTTTTAGCGCTGTTTATGTGATGAATCATATTCATTAATTTGTGTATGTTGAACCAACCTTGCATCCTAGGGATGAATTCTACTTGATTATGGTGGATAAGTTTTTTGATATGCTGCTGGATTTGGTTTGCCAGTATTTTGTTGAGGATTTTTGCGTCGATGTTCATCAAAGTTATTCATCTGATGCTCTCTCTTTTTGTTGTGTCTCTGCCAGGTTTTGATTTCCCCTTAATTTCACTATTTGCTTAGCAGTCATTCAGGAGTTGGTTGTTTAATTTCTGTGGAATGGTATGATTTTGTGGAATTTTCTTAATATTTCTATTTTTGTTGTACTGTGGTCCTAGAATATGTTTCATGTGTGTGTGTGTGTGTTTTTTTAATTTGTTTAGGATCATTTTGTGGCTGATTGTGTGGTCGATTTTAGAGCATGTGTCATGTGCAGATAAGAAGAATATGTATTTTGTTTTGGGGTGGAGCGCTCTATAGATGTCTATTAGGTCCATTTGGTCCAGTGTCAAGTTCAGGTACTGAATATCTTTGTTAGTTTTCTACCACCGTGATCTGTCTAACATGGTCAGTGGGGTGTTGAAGTATCCTACCAGTATTGTGTGGTTACCTAAGTCTCTTTGTAGGTCTCTAAGTGCTTGCTTTATGAATCTGAGTGCTTCTCTGTTGGGTGCATATATATTTAGGATAGTTAGGTCTTCTTATTGAATTGAACTCTTGACCATCATGTAATTCCCTTCTTTGTCTTTTTGATCTTTGTTGCTTAAAAGTCTGTTTTGTCTGAAATTAAAATACCAACTCCTGTTTTTTTTCTGTTTTCCATTCATTTGACAGATTTTTCTCCACTCCTTTACTTTGAGCCTGTGGGGTCACTGCATGTGAGATAGGTTTCTTGAAGACCACATACTGTTAGGTCTTGCTTCTTTATCCAACTTGTCATTTATTTAATTGGGGCATTTAGCCCATTTCCATTCAAGGATAGTATTGATATGTTTGGATTTGATCCCGTGATCATGTTTTTAGTTGGTTATTATACAGATGTGTTTGTGTGATTGGCGTGTAGTGTCACTGGTTTATATACATAAACATGTTTTTGTAGTGGCTGGTAATAGCCTCTCCTGTCCATATTTAGCACTCCCTTCAGGACCTCTTGTAAGGCAGATCTGGTGATAAAGAATTCCCTTAGCATTTGCTTATCTAAAAGGGTTATTATTTCTACTTCACTTATGAAGTTTAGTTTGGCTGAATATAAAATTCTTAGTTGGAATTTCCTTTCTGTAATAATGCTGATTATAGGCCTCCAGTCTATTATGGCTTGTAGTGTTTCTGCTTAAAGCTTCACTGTTAGCCTGATGAGGGTTCCCCTTTGTAGGTTACCTGCCCCTTCCCTCTTGTTGCCTTCAACATTTTCTTTAAATTTGACCTTGGAAAACCTGATAACTATCTGTCTTGGAGGTAGTCTTCTTTTGTAGTATTTTGCTGGGGTTCTCTAAATTTCCTGAATTTGAATGTTGGCCTCTCTAGTGAGGTTTGGGAAGTTTTCATGAAACATGTCATGAGATGCTTTCCAAGTTGCTTGTTTTCTCTGTTTCTCTTATAGGAACACCAATGAGTCATAGATTTGGTCTCTCTACACAATTCCACATTTCTCAGGTCTTGTTCATACTTCTTTATTACTTTTTATGTATTTTTAACTGACTGCGTTATTCTGGTGAACTTGTTTTCAAGTTCTGAGATTGTTTCCTCAATTTGGATGAGTTTCCTGTTAATACTTGCAATTGTAGTCTGAAATTCTTGAAGTGAGTTTTTCAACTCTATCAGATAAGTTAGTTTTTTTCTTCAAATGGCCATTTTGTCTTCCATCTCCTGTATTATTTTACGTATTCCTTAGAATTGTTGAATTGGGTTTCAACTTTCTCCTCAATCTTGATAATGGTTTCAGTCTACATTCTGAATTCTATTTATGTCATTTCAGTCATTTCAGCCTGGTTAAGAATCGTTGCTGGGGAACTAGTGTGATAATTTGGAGGTAAGAAGACACTCTGCTTTTTGAGCTTCCTGAGTTGTTGTGCTGGTTCCTTCTCATCTTTGTGGGCTGATTTTCTTCAATTTTTGAACTTGCTGTTCTTTGGATGGGATTTTTCTACTTTCATTTTCATACCCTTGGTGGGTTGATTATGGTATAAGGTAGGTTTAGTTAATTGACTTCATTTCAGGAATATTTTAGAGGGCCAAGACTCAGCTCAGCACTCTGGGCTACATGTTCTCACTCTGTGGGGCTGGTATAGGGACCTTTGCCTTATTCTCTGTTCCCATGACGTTAGGATCCTGTTGCATAGGAGAGGTCGAGGTGTTCCCAGACTGCTGGCCACAACACTTCAATGGATGATATCAGTTAAAGCAGTTTTTTGGGTGGTAGCGGCAGGATCCAGGCTCATTCACAAATGCCAGCAGCAGCAGTAGCATGCAGGACACATGCTCATGATCTCAGGCAGGGCATGGGCACAGGGCTACCAGCCTCTGTGCAGGTTTTGGCTGTGGGAGCAGTGGTAGCATAGTGTGAGGTGGAACCACTAGCATCTGTCTGCACATTTGCACTGACAACAGTCTTGGTGTGGGGGCAGGGCACTGGTAAGTGTGGGGCTGACAGCCTCTGTACACGGGTTTTCTCTGGCAGCAATGGCAATGCAGAGCCACTGGCCTTTGTGCATGCATTTGCACCAGCGGCAATGGTGGTGCAGGGCAGGGGAGTGGACCCACTAGTCCCCATGTGCATGTTTGCACCAGCAGTGTTGGTATGGTGAAGGAGAGAGCAGGGTGTGCTTATACCATCAGCACAGTGGGTGTGCATGCGCACACACACACACATGAACCTCTTGGGGAGGAGAGGTGAGGTCCACCTGTGCACACATGCACCAGCAAGGTAATGGGAGCCATGGATGAATGTGTGCCAGCAAACAGGCATGAGAGAGGCTGCTGTGGGGAGAGGGTGTGAGTGGGCTGATGCATATTGATGGAGCTCTCCAATGGTCAGGTGCATTTTGTCAGTGCAGCAGTTCTCATGCAGGTCCCCAGGAGTCATCCCAGTTGGGCATCCAAGGCTGCACTGCAAGCCAGCACAGGCAAGCTAGGACCCTGGGAGAGACCAACAGACAAGGAAGTGCTCAGGTTGGACTGGTCCCATCTCACTGGCAAGAATGCCCGGTTATCTTCAGGTCCAATGATTACCCTAAGGTTAAAAATTTCCTAGGGGAGCATGGTAAGCCTTGAGGGGTTGGTATCCCTGGCCATGTTCCACTGCAGATGTTCTCACATCAAACCCTCTGGGCTCTGCACAGGTTGGAATCTGGCCCCTACCAGCTCTCTAAGCAGCTCTCCATGCCAGCTCAAGTGTCTATAGGGATTGTGGGGTCTCCTGCTGCCAGGATTCCAGGGGTCCATGGTGAGATCAGGTTTCTCCTTACCTGCTCAAGTCACCCCTTCCCCAAGAGTCCTTGGGGGCCAAGAATGAGTGTGCAGTAGCCCCGTGTAGGGTTCCCAGTTTTCTCCCTCTTAAGCCCAGTGTCTATGTCCTCCCTCTGTCTGCTCTCAATAACTTCCCTTTGAAGACCTAGTGGGAGTGCACCAGTCTTCCTGATGTCCCAGTCCCTCAACGGCAGATGTTCCTCCTGGCTGCGTCTAGTCCACCATCTTGCCTCTGTTCCCATATTTTCTTTAAAGACATAAGAAAATTCTTCCCATTCAAATACAAGAAGTCTATTCTAAGTTGAATATGAAAGAATATACACACACACACACACACACACACACACACATACACATATATATATATACATACTACCAGTGGTAAAAGATATTGTTGACTTTTAACCAAATACTCATAAATCAAAATACAGTTGGCCCTTAAAGAACACAGGTTTGGACTACATGGGTTCACTTACACATAAATTTTCCTCCAGCTCTGCCACCTCTGAGGCAGCAAGAACTCCTCCTTTTCCTCCTTCTCCTAAGCTTAATCAACATGAAGATTGTGATGATGAAGACCTTTAGGATGATCCACTTTCACTTAATGAAATATAAGTAAATATATTTTCACTTTATTTCAATTTTCTTAATACCATTTTGTCTAGCTTACTTCATTGTAAGAATACAGCATATAATTCATATAACATACAAAATATATGTTAATCAACTGTTTATGTTATCAGTAAGAATTTCAGTCAACAATAGCCTGTTAGTAATCAAGTTCAAGGGTTAATTGTAACCACAATAACAACAAAAGCATTTGTTCCGTTTTTAAGATATTCTAGATTTCATCTTCTTGAGAACCTTATGAGGAACATAATACTGTACAAATATCTCCATTATACATGTGAGTGAATTAAAATTTGAAGAAGTTAATGTAGGGGAGTGAAAAATGGCTTCCTTCAACTCTTCTAGGTTCCTTGGCTGGAATATGAATTAAATTGATATAAGACATAAGATTAACAGGAGGAAAATATATTTAGTGATGTACACATGCATGGGAGTTCCACAAAATGAGACTTGAAGAAGGATCAGGTGACTAAAGCTTCTATAGCATCCTGGGCTACAGAAAGGAACAGGGACTTGGGGTTCTGGGAGGTGGTGGCACAAGTCATGGGAGGCTGAAGGGAGGAGTCCTGGTGAATACATACCTTGTTATGCAGATTAAAGCCTCTCAGGTAATGGAAACTATCAGGATCAGTGCTAGGTGAATAAGGGTAGGGGATGGTGTAGGAAAGTGAATCCCAGGAGGAAAAAAAAAGGTTCTAAAGCAGCCCAATGCCCCCTAAATGCCCACCCTTTTGTTCTTAGTCCCCAGTGCAACCTCTGTTCCAGTTAACACCTAAAGCATGCATGTCCTGGAACTTGCCTTCAAATTGTCCTTGTGGAGGTGAAGATGGCTTCCCTGCTCTAATTGAACTAGGCTACAGTTTCATAACCTGTCTGCACCTCTCCAGTGGTATTAATTAATTTGTTCAGAATTCTATTTATGAATTAATGCGTGCATTTATTGAGCATCTTCTTAGTAGTAAAGGTCAAAGGTAAAGTCTGTGGGCTCATTACATAAGTAGATGGACAGTCTTGTGAACCACATAATATAGTGTGACAGTACAAGAACAAGATACGTAACAAGAAGCAACCGTAAGGAAAAAAAAAAAAACAAAACAATGAACTGGGAGGTGTCGGGGTGGAGAGTCTGGGGAAATTTTTACTAAGGTATTAGAAACCTTTGAGGTGAGTGTTCAAGATAAACTTAATGTTAACCCAATCTCTGCAGTGCTGCCTGATCCCTATAAGCCTCCCAAACTCCACAATGTTCAGCTAGCCTGTAGCATACTAAAATGTGAGCATTTGCTTAAAAAGCAAAACTAAGAAATGAATGAATTGGGTTTACGTTTATTTTTGTGGGGACAATTCCAGCTTCTTACAAAAATGAAGTAAGTGGAGCAGAAATGAGTGTTTGGGATAGATCATGGAGATCATGGTAAATATTTTACCCTTCACCCTCTGCCTCCAAAATGTCTATAGCAGATACCATTTAGCAGCAGCCTGATAATTAATATTAACCAGAGTAGTTACTTTTTCTTAACACAGACACCTGACTCAGTGTTCTGCATATATTCATAATTCTTCAGAATAGGTACTAGTCACCCCATTTTAGATGTAGTTAAGGACATTTTAATTCAGGGACTTGTCCAGGTCACAGTAAGTGCCTGAGCAAGGATTGATTGGGCCTAACTTCTGTTCCTTGTGCACACAGAGAGGAATCTCCATATTCCTAGCTGCAGCAGCTGCCAACAATGAGATGTGCACTTCCCCTCCACAAGTACAGAAGAAAACCTGAGCCAATGCCATTGAGTTTTGATAAATGTATACTATCTCAGGCCAAATATTGCAAAATGCCCTCATTTAAATTAAAAGCATGAAACTAATGTCATGTTTTAGCAAGATATTTAGATCTATTCCCTCTCCCTCCCTGCAATAAAATTAGGGCTGTCATTTATTGCCATTGACAAAATCCTTATCTTTCATTAGCAAGTAAATAATAAACTGAATTCCTTAGACATGACTTCACAACATAGACATGGTGTCTTTATTTACAAAATTCCTACATACAAAGTAGTGAAGTGGGACTCCTTTCCTAAAGGCAACCTAACAACTATTGGTTCGTCCACAGTTCCATCAAAGGAGGGATCTTCCTACTGACCAGAAGACCTGAACAGCCTGAGAATGATTCCTTTCAACTCTGAGAGAAGAAGCTACAGATGAAGAACAAGTAGGATGGTGAAGTGCTTAATCAGTGGCTGGGCAATCAATAAACACAACAAACAGGTCAAAACCATTGAACTGAATTAAATTGACCTTATATCTTTGGAGAAAAGCCTAAAGACAGACAGAAAGAGAGCAGGCTGGCCAGGCATAGTGGCTAACATCTGTAATCCCACCACTTTGGAAGGCCAAGGTAGGTGGATCATCTGTGGTCAGGAGTTTGAGACCAGCCTGGCCAACATGCTGAAACCCTGTCTGTAGTAAATATACAAAAATTCGCCAGGCATAGTGGTGGGTGTCTGTAATCCCAGCTACTTGGGAGGCTGAGGCAGTAGAATTGCTTGAACTTAGGAGGCTGAGGCTGCAGTGAGCAGCCTGGGCAGCAGAGTGAGACTCCATCTCAAAAAGAAAGAGAGAGTGAGAGAGAGAGTGCGCAGGTTAGGGTTGCATGGGCTTGTCATAGCAAAGGAAATCCAGGAGTTAAGAAATTTTAGATGATAGCTTATCAAAGACCAGTTAGAGATGTATGCGTCTTCAATGTAAGGAGGCTTCAACAGAAAGAAAAATAGTATTGTCTGTATGTGTATAGTGTTTGTGTATACAGAGAATTTTCTTTGCCCTTTTCCTTCTCACTCTGTTTCCCTGTCTGTTGGTTCTTTTTCTCAGCGAGTAAGCATAACCAAGTTTTCTTTTACTATCAAGCTCCCATTCAGTTTTGTTCTCCTCCTTCTCAAACTTTCTTACTTCTTGTTCTCTGCTCAATGTGTAATTTGTCATTGTTCTGCTGAACTTGCACTATTGACTCCTTAATTGCTTATTTCTCTAATTGTAGGTATAAGAATCTTGATCTACAAACTCAGATGTACAAGAAATATATCACAATTTGATTTAATACATTGATTCTTTAAATCTACCTAATTCTAGTTATAAGCCATATCTTACTCAGCTCTTAAGATAATCAATCTCCATCTTGCAAGATCCTCCAGGACCTTGCACTGAAGAGATCTTTAAAGTCTTCTGTGATGCTGGTTAGAGACAAGCAATTTCATGTTCAAGCTGACATGGAGCTTTTTAGTGCAGATTCTCTGATGCTTTGAAATCATTTACTCCTGGGACCAAGACATCATTTTTGAGAATGAGAATCTTGTATCTAGGGTTCAGCATCTCTGACTTCATCCATTCTAAAGTGTAGGATCTCCACAGAACACCAAACAAGGCAGGGAGCAGGGTGTGTCTACTGAAGGACTCACCCACCTTCCCCTTTTAGGAATATGGTGGACATGTTCTCATTGTCTCCTTGTCCTCAAAAGAATTCCTCACTTTTGCTCTTATTTATGGTATCTACCATGATCTAGGCTTTCGGAAAAAAAAAAAAAAAAAAACTGTGAGAAACTTCACTTCAAGTGGCTCCTCTTCTTCCCTTAAAACTTGCTAAGACTAGGAACAATACATAGCATTGGCATGTGGAAAAAGAGAAGTCTGTAAGAATAAAACATTGGCTAATCCCACCGTAAGTTATCCTACCACAGAACCTATTGAGCACTTTCTTTTTTGTCCAGGTAAACTTGACCTAATTTTTCTGGTCACCCAAAGTCCACAGTTTACATTAGAGTCACTCTTAGTGTTGTACATTCTATGTGTTTGGATAAAGTCTTAATGACATACATTCATCATTGTAATATAATACAGAGTAGTTTCACTGTCTAAAAATCCTCTATACCCCACCTGTTTCTTCCTCTTTTCCTTCTATCACCTAGAAACCACTGGTGCCTTTTATGATCTTTCTAATTTTGCCTTTTACAGAATGTCATGTAGCTGAAATTATACAGTAGATAGCTTTTTAAAAGTGGCTTCTTTTACCCAGAAATATGCATTTAAATTTCCTCCATGTCTTTTCATGGCTTCATAGCTCATTTCTTTTTAGTGCTTAATAATATTCTATTATCTGAAATCAACTGTTTACAGTTGATTTATCCATTCACGTACTAAAAAACATTTTGGTTGCTTTCAAGTTTTGAAAATTATGACTAAAGCTGCTATATACAACCATGTGCAGAATTTTGTGTGGACATAAGTTTTCAACTCATTTGGGTAAATACCAAGGAGTGTCATTGCTGGATTGCATGAAAATAACATATTTAGTTTTGTAAGAAATTGTCAAACTGTCTTCCAAAGTGGCTATATCATTTCACATTCCCACCAGAAATGAATGAGAGTTCCTGTTGCTCCACATCTTCACCTACGTATATCATTTTTGGTGTTTTGAGTTTTAACTGTTCTAATAGGTATGTAGTGATATCTCATTGTTGTTTTAATATGCATTTCCTGATGGCATATGATGTGGAGCATCTTCTTACATGGTTATATAACTCTCATATATATTCATCTCTCTCTATATATATATATGTATTTTTACAGAGTTGTCTGTTAAAGTCTTTGGTCCTGGACCTAATTTTGATGTTGAATATGATAGAGCAACCTTTTTTTTTTTTAAAAGGACTTTGGCCTTTTGTCTGCAATACAAGGGCATTCCCCTTGTACTCCCTAGCTATTCCGACGTTTTCTTCTCTATCTCATTTATATTAAATACTTCCCACTGACTCCCTGACTTTTGGTTTTCTCAAGGTTCCCTTGACAGCTTTCCCTGGGAGGACTCACCCACAATTATGGTTTCAACTACCATTATCTCAATCCCTGTGTTATCTAACTCAGTACATTTTATGCAAATGCTCAAGTTGGAAACATAAGAAATATTTTTGACATCTTTGTCTTCTTCACCCTCACTCCCAAACCTCTTTATCAGAATATCTTGCTAACTTTCCAGCTCAATTGGTATGCAAATGACTCTTTATCTCACTTTCATAATGTACATTTCCTTTGAGAACATTCAGCTCTATTACATAAGCATCAAATATAAATCATAGGCAAAATGTTTAATATGTTTCAAGTACAAATATGAACCCAGTAAGCTAAAGCTTGTAAGGCATGGGCAGAATTATTCAATATGTCAAGGGTAAGTTAAGTATACAACATATAAAGCATAAAATAAGTAGTTAGCAAGTAAAGTATATATGTGTTAAACAGAGAGAGGAATGGCAGGACCACAAGATACTGAATATTCCTCAGGCACTTGAGACTAAGCCTGCAAGAGGCACTAAAATATTCAAAATGTGCTAAATATACATAACACCTAGTAGTCATGAGATCTTAATTCAGTTACCTATTGATTAAACCCATTCTGATGCATGTGACCTTCAACCAAGAAACACATATGAAATTCCTGAATGTTAATCCAACTAATTGGCAAACTGCAACTAACTGCACATACTTCTCTTTCAGTATCTTTGATAGAGGTAGTGTCTGCTATTGATTCAGGGCAACTTCTGTCCATGATTCACCATCAGCAAGGGAGACTGATGTGGAAGAATGAGAGAGAAAGAGGAAGAGAGGGACAGTTAGAGAGAGAGAGAGAGAAGACATAAAAATATTGAATACCCCAAAAATTCAATTGTGTGGTTCTTTACTCAACTTGCTCCCTATTCTAAATGTGTTATTTTATTCTTTCACTTTCCCCATAGTTCTGCTTGTGTGGTTTAAAATTGACTTAATGAAGTGGTGATTCAGTTTCCACTGTGAGTCTTTCTCACAGTGGAAACTGAATCATTGCATCATTTTTTTTTTTACTTGACACCGTCTTGTGTCAACATCCTAGAGCCTCTTTCATCACTCTTCACTTTAGCCTTCCAGCTCACCTCCGTTACCTCCATTACTATCTGCCCCCATTCATCAGTCAAATGACAGCCAGACTGATCTTCTTAAGATACAATTTGACCATGTTCATTCCAAACACTACTGAACACTTAGCACGTGCCAAGTATGATGAAAGGTCTAGGGATATAGCACATACAGCTGTCTTCTCTATCACAGGTTTAGCTTTAGTGGCTTTGGGGTAAGGTAGGGTAGAAAGTAAGGCTTTAGAGGGGCGGAGCAAGATGGCCGAATAGGAACAGCTTCAGTCTCCAACTCCCAGCGCGAGCCACACAGAAGACCAGTGATTTCTGCATTTTCAACTGAGGTACTGGGGTCATCTCACTAGGGAGTGCCAGACAATCGGTGCTGGTCAGCTGCTGCAGCCTGACCAGCGAGAGCTGAAGCAGGGCGAGGCATTGCCTCACCTGGAAGCGCAAGGGGGAAGGAAATCCTTTTTCCTAGCCAGGGGAACTGAGACACACAACACCTGGAAAATCGGGTAACTCCCACCCCAATACTGCGCTTTAAGGAAACAGGCACACCAGGAGAATATATCCCACACCTGGCCAGGAGGGTCCCACGCCCACGGAGCCTCCCTCACTGCTAACTCAGCAATATGCGGCCATCTATCGGCAAGGCAGCAGCGAGGCTGGGGGAGGGGCGCCTGCCATTGCTGAGGCTTAAGTAGGTAAACAAAGCCCCTGGGAAGCTCGAACTGGGTGGAGCTCACAGCAGCTCAAGGAAGCCTGCCTGTCTCTGTAGACTCCACCTCTGGGGAGAGCCCACAGCTGAAGTCCAATAGGGAAAGCAGCGGGGCCGGTGCAGACTCGAACGACTCTGTCTGACAGCTTTGGGGAGAGCCGTGGATCTCCCAACACGGAGGCTGAGATCCGAGAACGGACAGACTGCCTGCTCAGGTGGGTCCCTGACCCCTGAGTAGCCTAGCTGGGAGACATCCCCCACTAGGGGCAGTCTGACACCCCACACCTCACAGGGTGGAGTCACCCCTGAGAGGAAACTTCCAAAGGAAGAATCAGACAGGTACACTCGCTGTTCAGCAATAGTCTATCTTCGGCAACCTCTGCTGCTGATACCCAGGCAAACAGGGTCTGGAGTGGTCCTCAACCAATCTCCAACAGACCAACAGACAGTCCTTCTGACTGTCAGATGGAAAACTATCAAACAGGAAGGACACCTATACCAAAACCCCATCAGTACGTCACCATCATCAAAGACCAGAGACAGATAAAACCACAAAGATGGGGAAGAAGCAGGGCAGAAAAGCTGGAAATTCAAAAAATAAGAGCGCCTCTCCCCCTGCAAAGGAGCGCAGCCCATCGCCAGCAACGGATCAAAGCTGGTCAGAGAATGACTTTGACGAGATGAGAGAAGAAGGCTTCAGTCCGTCAAACTTCTCAGAGCTAAAGGAGGAATTATGTAACCAGCACAAAGAAACTAAAAATCTTGAAAAAAGAGTGGAAGAATTGACAGCTATACTAATCAATGAAGAGAAGATCATAAACGAAATGACAGAGATGAAAACCATGACACGAGAAATACGTGACAAATGCACAAGCTTCAGTAACTGACTCGATCAACTGGAAGAAAGAGTATCAGCAATTGAGGATCAAATGAATGAAATGAAGCGAGAAGAGAAACCAAAAGAAAAAAGAAGAAAAAGAAATGAACAAAGCCTGCAAGAAGTATGGGATTATGTAAAAAGACCAAATCTACATCTGATTGGGGTGCCTGAAAGTGAGGGGGGGAAAATGGAACCAAGTTGGAAAACACTCTTCAGGATATCATCCAGGAGAACTTCCCCAACCTAGTAGGGCAGGCCAACATTCAAATTCAGGAAATACAGAGAACGCTACAAAGATACTCCTCCAGAAGAGCAACTCCAAGACACATAATTGCCAGATTCACCAAAGTTGAAATGAAGGAAAAAACCTTAAGGGCAGCCAGAGAGAAAGGTCGGGTTACCCACAAAGGGAAGCCCATCAGACTAATAGCAGACCTCTCGGCAGAAACTCTACAAGCCAGAAGAGAGTGGGGGCCAATATTCAACGTTCTTAAAGAAAAGAATTTTAAACCCAGAATTTCATATGAAGCCAAACTAAGTTTCATAAGTGAAGGAGAAATAAAATCCTTTACAGATAAGCAAATGCTTAGAGATTTTGTCACCACCAGGCCTGCCTTACAAGAGACCCTGAAGGAAGCCCTAAACATGGAAAGGAACAACCGGTACCAGCCATTGCAAAAACATGCCAAAATGTAAAGACCATCGAGGCTAGGAAGAAACTGCATCAACTAACGAGCAAAATAACCAGTTAATATCATAATGACAGGATCAAGTTCACACATAACAATATTAACCTAAATGTAAATGGACTAAATGCTCCAATTAAAAGCCACAGACTGGCAAACTGGATCAAGAGTCAAGACCCATCAGTCTGCTGTATTCAGGAGACCCATCTCACATGCAGAGACATACATAGGCTCAAAATAAAGGGATGGAGGAAGATCTACCAAGCAAATGGAGAACAAAAAAAGCAGGGGTTGCAATCCTAGTCTCTGATAAAACAGACTTTAAACCATCAAAGATCAAAAGAGACAAAGAAGGCCATTACATAATGGTAAAGGGATCAATTCAACAGGAAGAGCTAACTATCCTAAATATATATGCACCCAATACAGGAGCACCCAGATTCATAAAGCAAGTCCTTAGAGACCTACAAAGAGACTTAGACTCCCATACAATAATAATCGGAGACTTCAACACTCCACTGTGAACATTAGACAGATCAACGAGACAGAAAGTTAACAAGGATATCCAGGAATTGAACTCATCTCTGCACCAAGTGGACCTAATAGACATCTATAGAACTCTCCACCCCAAATCAACAGAATATACATTCTTCTCAGCACCACATCACACTTATTCCAAAATTGACCACATAATTGGAAGTAAAGCACTCCTCAGCTAATGTACAAGAACAGAAATTATAACAAACTGTCTCTCAGACCACAGTGCAATCAAACTAGAACTCAGGACTAAGAAACTCAATCAAAACCGCTCAACTACATGGAAACTGAACAACCTGCTCCTGAATGACTACTGGGTACATAACGAAATGAAGGCAGAAATAAAGATGTTCTTTGAAACCAATGAGAACAAAGATACAACATACCAGAATCTCTGGGACACATTTAAAGCAGTGTGTAGAGGGAAATTTATAGCACTAAATGCCCACAAGAGAAAGGTGGAAAGATCTAAAATGGACACTCTAACATCACAATTAAAAGAACTAGAGAGGCAAGAGCAAACACATTCAAAAGCTAGCAGAAGGCAAGAAATAACTAAGATCAGAGCAGAACTGAAGGAGATAGAGACACAAAAGACCCTCCAAAAAATCAATGAATCCAGGAGTTGGTTTTTTGAAAAGAGCAAAATTCTTTCTTTATCCTACCATATGTTTTCATTAGAAACCACAAATAATACAATGATTATAAGAAACTTGTAAATAATGTTACCACAGATTACCTCACATATGAAATTAAGTTATTTACTTATGTGGTAGAGAATAATAAAAACTAATTAGTACAAAGATCTATGCTGTTCAGTGGAAGTTTTCTATAAAACATATGTTCAATGATTTGTTTTGTTTTGCAAAAAGAGATGGAAATGTCATCATGGATCTGATTCTTTCCTTTACTTCATACCTAAACAAACAAATGGAGAATTAAATAACTGTAAAAATTCCAGGTGAAACCTTTCCTTCAGTAAAAGTTGATCTTGGAATACAGTTAACCTAATTAGCTAATATTGTTCTCTATAGCTTTAATTAATACATAACAAATATTCTCTAACATAGAACATACTGAGAGTCCTCAGGTTACCTATAATGATGGCTGTGCTGCTCTTAAGGGATCTTCTCAAGTGTGACAACACATCTTTCAGGTCTTCATTGCTTGGTATGGGGGGAGTGACTGCCTGGAATGTAAAGTACTTGTGGCACAACTTGAAAATTGAGAAAAAGAATAATTCTGTTGCTGTATTTGGTCACAAATTTTATTAAAATGTATGTCAAATGCTATTTTTAATTACTTCTCTATTTCACTGTGATTTTTGGTTAAGATTATCATTTTGTAGCAAAGTCACTCTCTCCATCTTAAGAGTTATGGCATAATTGTTTGGTGCTATTTATTAACGGAAAATAGTCATCCATGAAACAAATAACCTGCTTATCTAGATAAATTGTCATCTTTTAAATGATACAGATGATCAGCGACTGGACTGTTTTCATTATCAGGAGAATTAAAATGGAAGAAGAACGTTCAAATGGTGTAAAGTTGTTAGTGGGAGCATTTGATTCTCACTTCTCTTCCCCAGAACTATGCTTGAACTCTAGCTTCCACCAGAAAAAAATAAAACTTAAAAAAAAAACCTCATGTTATTTCAAAATACTTGACATTATTATAGATATCTGCGTATTATTTAATGCTTGAAATCCATCATCTTAATCCCATTCCTTTTTTTCTGTTCCCACATCATTAAGGAGTCTCTAAAACTAGGGAACCCCAGATAAGACACACGGTGCCATGGATCTTTCTGCCAAACCAGTGTATATACACTGCCATTAGGGAACCAAAAATGTAATAGATGCTCAAATAATGTCCTGGCAAATTATACCTGCTTGATGTTGATTAGCACAGAAATGTCTACAGCAGTAGTTTTCAAACTTCAGAGTGCATCAGAATCACCCAGGGATAGAGGCAGGGTGATGCTGAGGCTGCTGGCTCACGGATTACATTTTGAGAATCTCTGGGCTAGAGTAACACAGGCGCTGAGAGGTGGACATCAAGAGTTACCCAATACAGTCATGTGTAGCTTTTAGATAATTCATGGTCTTAAGCCCCAAAACATCAAGGTGGTGGCTAGCTTCAATCTCTCCAAAAGAAAATATAGGATGACGAGTGGAATGAGTTCTTTGCTGCTGCAACTGATCTTGAGGCCATAATTGATACTCATAATCTCCTTTCTTCACCACATGTTCTAGATGTATCTCACTCTTGGCCAGCATTTAAGCAGGTCAAGTGGTATGACTTACCTGGTAGTATGACTCAGCTTTTCAGTTCCAAAAGAGTTAGAGGCCTTTGTTGCTTTACCTAGTCAGGTATGTTTTTATTTTTACCCTCTGGAATCTGCTTGGATTCACTCTTGTCTTCAACCATGAAATGGCTTGTTTTTGTACTAGTCCAAAATATGCCTCATAGAATGTAATAATACTCAATTTGTTATGGACAACCCATTGTTGTCCATGGTCAGGTGTTCAGTCTTTACTGGGGCCCAATGTCATTCCAGAAGATACACCAAATGCTAAGTTTTCCTATTCTTGCTCCAAACTATAATGGTTCGCACTGTGACTCTTTTAGGGTATGACAGGGACATCACACAATATCCTCATCCAACAGATACCTCTGGCACCATCCAATTTGCTGAGTAATACAATCCAAGTGACAGGGCAGCGTAAACCTCAGCCTGAACCTACCTCACAGTTCTTTCTTCCTGTGGGTCCCACTCAAAACTAGTAGTCACCAGGTATGTAGACTGGAGCAGAATTACCATACTCAGTACATGGCCTCCAAAATCCAATGAGGCCCATCAATAATCCATGACTTTCTTAGTTTTAGGGGATGCAAAGTTCACACTTTCCCCTTAATTTCTTAAATTGACAAATTAAAATTGTATATATTTATATATTTATTATAATACACCGTTATCTTTTAAATATATATATGTTGTTGAATGGCTCAGTAACATGCACATTACCTTCCATACTAATCATTTTTTGTGTGTGTGTGGTGAGAACACTAAAATCTACTCTTAGTGATTTTCAAGGTATTATATATACATTGCTATTTACTATAGTCACCATGTGTTACAATAGGTTTCTTGAGTTTGTTCCTTTTGTCTAACTGAAATTTTGTATCCTATGCCTGACATCTTCAGAATTTCCCACCTCCCAGTCCCTGGTAATCACCAGTCTACTGTGTCTGGCTTATTTAACTCAATATAATGTTCCCCAGCTTCATTCATATTGTTGCAAATGACAAGATCTCCTTCATTTTTAAGGCTGAATAGCATTCCATTATATATATTTATAACATATATTATATATAATTGTATATGTAAATTATATATAATTTTATATATATATCATATATGATATATAGAATTAAATATATATAATTTTATATTATATAATATAATATATAATTCCATTATATATAATATATTCCATAGAGTATTCCGTTATATATAATATTTTATATATAATATATAATATAATATATAATATATAATATATAACATATATTATATATAATATATAATATTTATAATGCATTATATAATATATAGTACCAATGGAAAATGGAAAATTATATTTAATATTCTATATAATATATAACGATATATTATATATAATATTTTATATATATATATATTCTGTTGATGGACTCTCAGTTTGAATCCATAACTTGGCTGTTGGCTATTGGGAATAATGCTGCAATGAACATGGTAGTGCAGATATCACTTTGACATACTAATTTCATTTTCTTTGGCTATATCCCTAGTAGTTGGATTACTGAATCATTTGGAAGTTCGATTTTTATTTTTTTTGAGAAAACGCCATGCTGTTTTGTATAATGACCCTTTAATTTTATAGGGCATATCAGTAAGGTCCAGAAAAATTTTATCAGTCTGGAAAGCTCTTGGATCTTCATGGGGTTATCTCTCTTTCACTTTCATATACGTGCCTTGTTAAGGTATTAAAAATATTTACTAGCGGGAGGCCGAGGCGGGCGGATCACAAGGTCAGGAGATCGAGACCATCCTGGCTAACACGGTGAAACCCCGTCTCTACTAAAAAATACAAAAACCTAGCCGGGCGAGGTGGCGGGCGCCTGTAGTCCAGCTACTCGGGAGGCTGAGGCAGGAGAATGGCGTGAACCCGGGAGGCGGAGCTTGCAGTGAGCTGAGATCTGGCCACTGCACTCCAGCTTGGGTGACAGAGCGAGACTCCATCTCAAAAAAAAAAAAAAAAAAAAATATATATATATATATATATATTTACTAGCTTCTTTTCAACAGGTGCTATTAGTATGCCACCAATATGGCAGACTAACCTAGTGTACTGTGATGTGTCAAGTCAATCAGTGTGCCTGTGGTCTATATTTTAACGAATAACAACAGAGTTAGGTTAGTTCCAAGAAAGTGAGATCTATGTAGAACAATTGTACTAAAGTTCTGTCAAGTGGCACCTCTAAGAAGTTGTTTGTTACTCTGGAGAAATAGAACTAATATAATTTGTGTGTGAAGTGATTTATTAAAATTGGCTCCCCCTCCCCTCCCCACAATAGGACCAGGTGTGTGATGATCCCTTTCCTATGTCCAAGTGATCTCATTGTTCAATTCCCACCTATGAGTGAGAATATGCGGAATTTGGTATTCTGTTCTTGGGATAGTTTGCTGAGAATGATGGTTTCCAGCTGTATTCACATCCCTACAAAAGACACAAACTCATCCTTTTTTATGGCTGCATAGTATTCCATGGTGTATATGTGCCACATTTTCTTAATCCAGTCTGTCACTGATGGACATTTGGATTGATTCCAAGTCTTTGGTGTTGTGAATAGTGCCACAATAAACATATGTGTGCATGTGTCTTTATAGCAACATGACTTATAATCCTTTGGGTATATCACCAGTAATGGGATGGCTGGGTCAAATGGTATTTCTAGTTCTAGATCCTTGAGGAATCGCCACACTGTTTTCCACAATGGTTGAACTAGTTTACAGTACCACCAACAGTGTAAAAGTGTTCCTATTTCTCCACATCCTCTCCAGCACCTGTTGCTTCCTGATTTTTTAATGATTACCGTTCTGACTGGTGTGAGATGGTATCTCATTGTGGTTTTGATTTGCATTTCTCTGATGGCAAGTGATGATGAGCATGTTTTCATGTGTCTGCTGGCTGTATGAATGTCTTCTTTTGAGAAGTGTCTGTTCATATCCATTGCCCACTTTTTGATGGGGTTGTTTGTTTTTTTCTTGTAAATTTGATTGAGTTCTTTATAGGTTCTGGATATTAGCCCTTTGTCAGAGGAGTAGATTGCAAAAATTTTCTCCCATTTTGTAGGTTGCCTGTTCACTCTGATGGTAGTTTCTTTTGCTGTGCAGAAACTCTTTAGTTTAATTAGATCCCATTTGTCAATTTTGGCTTTTGTTGCTGTTACTTCTGGTGTTTTAGACATGAAGTCCTTGCCCATGCCTATGTCCTGAATGGTATTACCTAGGGTTTCTTCTAGGGTGTTTATGGTTTTAGGTCTAACATTTAAGTCTCTAATCCATCTTGAATTAATTTTCGTATAAGGAGTAAGGAAAGGATCCAGTTTCAGATTTCTACTTATGGTTAGCCAATTTTCCCAGCACCATTTATTAAATAGGGAATCCTTCCCCAATTTCTTGTTTTTGTCAGATTTGTCAAAGATCAGATGGCTGTAGATGTGTGGTATTATTTTTGAGGACTCTGTTCTTTTCCATTGGTGTATATCTCTGTTTTGGTACCAGGACCATGCTGTTTTGGTTACTGTAGCCTTATAGTATAGTTTGAAGTCAGGTAGCGTGATGCCTCCAACTTTGTTCTTTTGACTTAGGGTTGTCTTGGCAATCCGAGATTTTTTTTGGTTCCATATGAACTTTAAAGCAGTTTTTTCCAATTCTGTGAAGAAAGTCATTGGTAGCTTAATGGGGATGGCATTGAATCTATAAATTGCCTTGGGCAGTATGGCCATTTTCACAATATTGATTCTTCCTCTCCATGAGCCTGGTATGATCTCCCATTTGTTTGTGTCCTCTTTTATTTCACTGAGCAGTGGTTTGTAGTTCTCCTTGAAGAGGTCCTTTACATCCCTTGTAAATTGGATTCCTAGGTATTTTATACTCTTTGAAGCTATTGTGAATGGGCTCATTCATGATTTGGCTCTTTGTCTGTTACTGGTGTATAAGAATGCTTGTGATTTTTGCACATTGATTTTATATCCTGAGACTTTGCTGAAGTTGCTTATCAGCTTAAGGAGATTTTGGGCTGAGACAATGGGGTTTTCTAAATATACAACCATGTCATCCTCAAACAGGGACAATTTGACTTCTTCTTTTCCTAACTGAATACCCTTTATTTCTTTCTCTTGCCTGATTGTCCTAGCCAGAACTTCCAACACTATGTTGAATAGGAGTGGTGAGAGAGGGCATCCCTGTCTTGTGCCAGTTTTCAAAGGGAATTTTTCCAGTTTTTGCTCATTCAGTATGATATTGGCTGTGGGTTTGTCATAAATAGCTCTTATTATTTTGAGGTACATTCCATCAATACCGAATTTTTTGAGCGTTTTTAGCATGAAGGGCTGTTGAATTTTGTCAAAGGCCTTTTCTGCATCTATTGAGATAATCATGTGGTTCTTGTCTTTGGTTCTGTTTATATGCTGGATTACGTTTATTGATTTGCGAATGTTGAACCAGCCTTGCATCCCAGGGATGAAGCCCACTTGATCATGGTGGATAAGCTTTTTGATATGCTGCTGAATCCAGTTTGCCAGTATTTTATTGAGGATTTTTGCATTGATGTTCATCAGGGATATTGGTCTAAAATTCTCTTCTTTTGTTGTGTCTCTGCCAGGCTTTGGTATCAGGATGATGTTGGCCTCATAAAAAGAGTTATGGAGGATTCCCTCTTTTTCTATTGATTGGAATAGTTTCAGAAGGAATGGTACCAGCTTCTCCTTGTACCTCTGGTAGAATGTGTCTGTGAATCCGTCTGGTCCTGGACTTTTTTTGGTTGGTAGGCTATTAATTATTGCCTCAATTTCAGAGCCTGCTATTGGTCTATTCAGGGATTGAACTTCTTCCTGGTTTAGTCTTGGGAGAGTGTAAGTGTCCAGGACATTATCCACTTCTTCTAGGTTTTCTAATTTATTTATTTGCGTAGAGGTGTTTATAGTAGTATAAACTACTACTATACTACATACTACAGATGGTAGTTTTTATTTCTGTGGAATCAGTGGTAATATCCCCTTTATCATTTTTTGTTTCGTCTATTTGATTCTTCTCTCTTTTCTTATTAGTCTTGCTAGTAGACTATCAATTTTGTTGATCTTTTCAAAAAACCAGCTCCTGGATTCATTGATTTTTTGGAGGATTTTTTGTGTCTCTATCTCCTTCAATTCTGCTCTGATCTTAGTTATTTCTTGCCTTCTGCTAGCTTTTGAATGTGTTTGCTCTTGCTTCTCTAGTTCTTTTAATTTTGATGTTAGGGTAGCAATTTTAGATCTTTCCTCCTTTTTCTTGTGGACATTTAGTGCTATAAATTTCCCTCTACACATTGCTTTAAATGTGTCCCAGAGATTCTGGTATGTTGTATCTTTGTTCTCATTGGTTTCAAAGAACATCTTTATTTCTGCCTTCTTTTCATTATGTACCCAGTAGTCATTCAGGGGCAGATTGTTCAGTTTCCATGTAGTTGAGTGGTTTTGATTGAGTTTCTTAGTCCTGAGGTCTAGTTTGATTGCGCTGTGGTTTGAGAGACAGTTTGTTATCATTTCTGTTCTTTTACATTTGCTGAGGGGTGCTTGGGTCAATTTTGGAATAAGTGTGATGAGGTTCTGAGAAGTATGTACATTTTGTTGATTTGGGGTGGAGAGTTCTGTAGATGTCTGTTGGTTCCGCTTGGTGCAGAGTTGAGTTCAATTCCTGGATATCCTTGTTAACTTTCTGTCTCTTTGATCTGTCTAATGTTGACAGTGGGGTGTTAAAGTCTCCCATTATTGTATGGGAGTCTAAGTCTCTTTGTAAGTCTCTAAGGACTTGCTTTATGAATCTGGGTGCTCCTGTATTGGGTGCATATATATTTAGGATAGGTAGCTCTTCCTGATGAATTGATCCCTTTACCATTATGTAATGGCCTTCTTTGTCTCTTTTGATCTTTGATGGTTTAAAGTCTGTTTTATCAGAGACTAGTATTGCAACCCCTGCTTTTTTCTTTGTTTTCCATTTGCTTGGTAGATCTTCCTCCATGCCTTTATTTTGAGTCTATATGTGTCTCTGCATGTGACATGGTTCTCCTGAATACAGCAAACTGATGGGTCTTGACTCTTTATCCAATTTGCTAGTCTGTGTCTTTTAATTGGACCATTTAGTCCATTTACATTTAAGATTAATATTGTTATGTGTGAACTTGATCCTGTCTATGATATTAGCTGGTTATTTTGCTCACTAGTTGATGCCGTTTCTTCCTAGAATCGATGGACTTTACATTTTGACATGTTTTTGCAGTGGCTGGTACCTGTTGTTCCTTTCCATTTTTAGTGCTTCCTTCAGGATCTCTTGTACGGCAGGCCTGGTGGTGACAAAAATCTCTAAGCATTTGTTTGTCTGTAAAGGATTTTATTTCTCCTTCACTTATGAAACATAGTTTGGCTTGATATGAAATTCTAGGTTGAAAATTCTTTTCTTTGGGAACGTTGAATATTGGCCCCCACCCTCTTCTAGCTTGGAGAATTTCTGCCAAGAGATCTGCTGTTAGTCTGATGGGCTTCCCTTTGTGTGTAACCTTACCTTTCTCTCTGGCTGCTCTTAACATTTTTTCCTTCATTTCAATTTTGGTTAATCTGACAATTATGTGTCTTAGAGTTCCTCTTCTCGAACTGTATCTTTGTGGCATTCTCTATATTTCCTGAATTTGAATGTTGGCTTGCCTTCCTAGGTTGGGGAAGTTCTCCTGGATGATATCCTGCAGAGTGTTTTCCAGCTTGGTTCCATTTTCCTCGTCACTTACAGGCACACCAATCAGATGTAGATTTGGTCTTTTCACATAATCTCATATTTCTCGGAGGCTTTGTTCATTTCTTTTTACTCTTTTTTCTCTACATTTCTCTTCTCACTTCATTTCATTCATTTGATCATCAATTGCTGATACTCTTTCTTCCAGTTGATCAAATCGGTTACTGACGCCTGTGCATTAGTCACGTAGTTCTCGTGTTAGGTTTTCATCTCTATCAGTTCTTTTTTTTTTTATTTATTTATTTTTTTGAGACGGAGTCTCACTCTGACGCCCGGGCTGGAGTGCAGTGGCCGGATCTCAGCTCACTGCAAGCTCCGCCTCCCGGGTTCACGCCATTCTCCTGCCTCAGCCTCTCGAGTAGCTGGGACTACAGGCGCCTGCCACCTCGCCCGGCTAGTTTTTTGTATTTTTTATTAGAGACGGGGTTTCACCGTGTTAGCCAGGATGGTCTCGATGTCCTGACCTCATGATCCGCCTCTATCAGTTCTTTTAAGATCTTCTCTGCATTGATTATTCTAGTTATCTGTTCATCCATTCTTTTTTCAAGGTTTTTAGTTTCTTTTCACTGGTTACGTAGTTCCTTCTTTATCTCTGAAAAGTTTGATCGACTGAAGCCTTCTTCTCTCAACTCATCAAAGTCGTTCTCTATCCAGCCTTGTTCTGTTGCTGGCAATGAGCTGTGTTCCTTTGGAGGGGGGAGATGTGCTCTGAATTTTTGAATTTCCAGCTTTTCTGCACTGCTTTTTCCCCATCTTTATGGTTTTATCTGCCTTTGGTCTTTGATGATGGTGATGTACTGATGGGGTTTTGGTGTGGGTGTCTTTTCTGTTTATTAGTTTTCCTTCTAACAGTCAGGACCCTCAGCTGTAGGTCTGTTGGAGTTTGCTTGAGGTCCACTCCAGACACTGTTTGCCTGGATATCAGCAGCAGAGGCTGCAGAAGATAGAATATTGCTGAACAGTGAGTGTTGCTGTCTGATTCTTGCTCTGGAAGCTTCATCTCAGGGATGTACCCCGCCATGTGAGGTGTGAGGTGTCGGTCTGCATCTAGTGGGGGATATCTCCCAGTTAGGCTACTCAGGGGTCAGGGACCCACTTGAGCAGGCAGTCTGTCCATTCTCAGATGTCAACCTCTGTGCTGGGAGATCCACTGCTCTCTTCAAAGCTGTCAGACAGGGGCATTTGCCTCTACTAGGGTTTCTGCTGCTTTTTGTTTATCTATGCCCTGTCCCCAGGAGAGGAGTCTACAGAGGCAGGCCGGCCTCCTTGAGCTGTGGTGGGCTCCACCCAATTCGAGCTTCCCAGCGGCTTTGTTTACCTACTTAAGCCTCAGCAATAGCAGGCGCCCCTCCCCCAGCCTCCCTGCTGCCTTGCAGTTAGATCTCAGACTGCTGTGCTAGCAATGAGGGAGGCTCCGTGGGCGTGCGACTCTCTCGTCCAGGTGTGGGATATAATCTCCTGGTGTGCTGTTTGCTAAGACCTTTGGTAAAGTGCAGTGTTAGGGTGGCAGTTACCTGATTTTCCAGGTGTTGTGTATCTCAATTTTCTTTGGTTAGGAAAAGGAATTCCCTTCCCACTTGTGCTTCCCAGGTGAGGCATACCTCTCCCTGCTTCAGCTCTCGCTGGTCGGGCTACACCCGAGAACCAGCGCCAGCTGTCCAACACACCCCAGTGAGATGCACCTGGTACCTCAGTTGAAAATGCAGAAATCACCCGTCTTCTGGGTGGCTCACGCTGGGAGCTGGAGGCTGGTGCTGTTCCTATTCTGTCATCTTGGGTGCACCGACCAGATGCTTATTGCAATTTTGATTTGCATTTCTATGATGATCAATGATGTTGAGCACCTTTTCATATATCTGTTTGCCATTTATTT
The DNA here is from genome assembly GCF_009764315.1 of Trachypithecus francoisi. Taxonomy (NCBI): domain Eukaryota; kingdom Metazoa; phylum Chordata; class Mammalia; order Primates; family Cercopithecidae; genus Trachypithecus; species Trachypithecus francoisi. The sequence goes on from NW_022681472.1 coordinate 32,042,792, forward strand.
GTCTTCTTTTGAGAAACGTCTGTTTGGATCTTTTCATAATTTTTAAATCAGATTTATTACATTTTTAAAAAATTGAGTGGTTTGAGCTCCTTACATATTCTGATTATTAGTCCTTTGTTAGATAGATAATTTGCAAATATTTTCTCTCATTCTATGGGTTGTCTCTTCGATTTTAAATTTTTTTTTGCCTTGCAGAAGCTTTTCAACTTGACGTGATCCCCTTTATCCATTTTTGCATCGGTTGCCTGTGCTTGTGGGGTATTACTCAAAAACTCTGTCCAGTCCAATGTCCTGGAGTTTCCCCAAAGTTTTCTTTTAATAGTTTCATAGTTTAAGATCTTAGATGTAAGTCTTTGATTCATTTGATTTAATTTTTGTATATGGTGAGAGAGAGGAGTCTCGTTTCATTCTTCTGAATGGATATCCAGTTTTTCTAGCACCATTTATTGAAGAAACTGTCCTTTCCTCAGTGTATGTTCTTGGCGCCATTGTTTAAAATGAATTCACTGTAGATGTATGGACTTATTTCTCGGCTCTCTATTCTGTTCCATTGGTATATGTGCCTGTTTTTATGCTAGTATCATGCTGTTTTGGCTACTATTTATCTGTAGTATAATTTGAAGTCAGGTAACATGATTCCTCCAGTTTTGTTTTTTTTGCTCAGAATGGCTTTGTCTATTCTGTGTCTTTTGTGGTTCCACATAAATTTTAAGAATTTCTTTCTCTTTCTGTGAAGGATGTCTTTAATATTTGGAGAGAGATTGCACTGAATCTGTAGACTGCTTCGAGCAGTATGGAGATTTTAACAATACTGATTCTTCCAACTGATGAGTATGGAATATCTTTCCATTTTTTGAGTGTGTGTCCTCTTCAGTTTCTTGCATCAATGTCTTATAGTTTTCATTGTAGAAAGCTTTCGCTTCTTTGGTTAATTCTTGGGTATTTTATTTTATCCTGCTTCTTGGGTATTTTATTTTATCTGCAGTTCTTGTAAATGGGATTACTTTCTTGATTTTCTTTTCAGATTATTTGCTGTTTGCATACAGAAATGCTGTAGATGTTTGTATGCTGATTTTATATCCTGCAATTTTACTGAATTTTTCCATCAATTCTAGCAGTTTTTTTCAAGGAGTTTTTAGGCTTTTCCAAATATAAGATCATATCATCTGCAAACAAGAACAATTTGACTTCTTCCTTTCCAATTTGGCTACACTTTGTTTCTTTCTCTTCTCTGATTGTTCTAGCCAGGATCTCTAGTACTAGGTAGAATAACAGTGGTGAAAGTGAGCATCCTTGTCTTGTTACAAACCTTAGAGGAAAGGCTTTAAGTTTTATCCCACTCAGTATGACACTACCTGTGGGGCTATTGTATATGGTTTTACTGTGTTGAAGTATGTTCCTTCTATATCCAGTTTTTTGAGGCTTTTTGTCATGAAAGCATGTTGAATTTTATAAAATACATTTTCAGCATTAATTGAATTAGTGTATAATTTTTATCCTTCATCCTGTTGATATGACCTATTACACTGATTGATTTACATATGTTGAATTATCGTTGCATCCCTCGGATAAATCCCACTTAGTCATGCTGAATGATTTCACATATGTATTGTTGAATTTGATCTGCTAGAATTTTGTTGAGGTTTTTGGATCAACAAAATTTTGGAGGGTTAATGGCCTGTAGTTTTCTTTTTTTGATGTGTCTTTGTATGGTTTTGATTTCAGAATAATACTGGCCTTGTAGAATGAGTTTGGAAGTATTCCCTCCTGTTCTATTTTTCAGAATAGTTTGAGCAGAATTCATATTAGTTCTTCTTTAAAAGTTTGGTAAAATTCAGCAGTAAAGTCATCGTATCTCATGCTTTTCCTTGCTGGAAGACATTTTATTACAGCTTTGGTCTCATTACGTATTATTGGTGTGTTCATGTTTTGGATATCTTCATGGTTAAATCTTAGTAGGTTGTACTAGTCTAGAAATTTATCCATTTCTTCTAGGTTTTCCAATTTATTGACATACAGGTGCTCACAGTAGGCTCTAATAATTCTTTGAATTTCTGTGGTATCAGTTATAATGTATCCTTTTTCATCTCTGATTTTCTTTAATTGGGCCTTCTCTTTTTTTTCTTAGTCTAGCTAAAGATTTGTGAATTTTGTTTATCATTTAAAAAAAAAACAACTTTTAGTTTTTTTGATCTTTTGTATTTTTTCTTTTAATTTCATTTTTTTCTCCTCTGATCTTTATTATTTATTTTCTTCTGATAATTTGGCTTTGGTTTTTTTCTTGCTTTTATAGTTCTTTAAGATGCATCATTAGGTTGTTTACTTGAAGTTTTTCTACTTTTTGATGTAGTTGCTTATTGCTATAAACTTTCTTCTTATACTGTTTTGCTCTATCCTATAAGTTTTGGTATGTTGTGGTTCCATTTTCATTTGTTTCAAGAAATATTTAAATTTTCTTCTTAATTTTTAATGACCCAGTGTTCATTTGGGAGCATACTGTTTAGTTTCCATGTGTTTGTATGGTTTCCAAAGTTCCTCTTCTTATTGATTTCTAGTTTTTTTCCATTTTGATCAGAGCAGACATTTGTATAATATTTTAATTTTAAGAAAAGAATGTAAAACTTATTTTTGGCCTAATGTATTGTCTGCCCTTGAGAATGATCCATGTGCTAGGAGAAGAGTGTGTGTGCATTCTGCAGCTATTGGAAGAAATGTTCTCTCAATATTTATTTGGACCATTTGGTCCATAGTGCAGATTAATTCCAAAGTTTCTTTGTTGATTTTCTGTCTGGAATGTCTGTCCAATGATGCAAGTTGGGTGTTGAAGTCTCTAGTTATTATTATATTGGGATCTACCTCTCTCTTTAGCTCTAATAATATTTGCTTTATATATCTGAGTGCTAAAGTGTTGGGTATATATATATATTTAAAGTTGTTATATCCTCTTGATCATTATATAATGATACTTCATCATTATATAATGATCTTCTTTGTTTCTTTTTGTAGAATTGTCTGAAATCTATTTTGTTTTCTATAAGTATAGCTACTCCTCTTTTTTTTTTTTTTTTTTGGTTCAACTGTAAGGAATATGTTTTTCCATTCCTTTCTTTTCAGTTATGTTTTTCCTTATAGGGAAAGTGTGTTTCTTGCAAGTAATGGATTGTTGGGTCTTATTTTTTTTATTCATTCTGCCTCTCTAGGTATTTTGATTAGAGAAGTTAGTCCATTTATATTTAATTTTATTCTTGATAAGTAAGGACTTACTACTGCCATTTTGTTATTTTTTTCTGTTTGTTTTGTAGCCTTCTCTTCCTTCCTTCCTTATTGTGAAGGCGACTTCCTCCAGTGGCATGTTTTAATTTATTGCTTTTTATATTTTGTGTATCTTTGGGAAGTTTTTGATTTGAGGTTATCGGGAGGCTTGCAGATAACACCTTGTAACTGATTATTTTAAACCAATGTCAACTTAACACTCACTGCAAAAACAAATTAATAAACAAACAAGCAAAGCGAAATCTAATAAAAACTTTATACTTTAATCTCATCCCCCCACTTTTTAACTTTTTGTTGTTTCTGTTATATCTTATTTTACTATTTCCTGAAAAGTTGTGGTGGGTTTTTTAAATATAATTTTGTCTTTCAGCCTTTCTACTCAAGATATGAGTAGTTTCCACACCACAACTAGCATTATAACATACTGTTTCATAAACAGATCTAAAAACAAGAACCACATATCTCAATAATTGCAGAAAAGGCTATCAATGAAATTCAGCATCCTTTCATGTTAAAAACTCTCAATGAAGTAAGTGTTAAAGGAATAATATGGCAAAATAAAAAGAGCCATCTATTTTATAGCCAACATCATACTGAATGGACAAAAGCTGGAAGCATTTTTCTTGAAAACCAGCACAAGACAAGGATGCCTTCTCTGACCACTCCTATTCAACACATTAGTGGAAGTCCTGGTCAGAGCAATCAGGCAAGAGAAAGGAATAAAGAACATTGAAATGGGAAGGCAGAAAGTTAAACTACCAAGTTTTAAGATGACATTATTCTATATCTAAAAGGCCCCACAGTCTCAGCTCAAAAGCTCCTTTAGCTGTTAAGCAACTTCAGCAAAGTTTTGGGACACAAAATCCATGTACAAAAATCACTAGCATTCCTATACATCAAAAACACCTAAGCCAAGAGCCAAATCAGGAAGGCAACTCCATTCACGATTGCCACAAAATGAATAAAATACGGAGGACTACAGCTAACCAGAGAGATGAAAGATCTCTACAATGAGAATTACAAAATATTGCTCAAAGAAATCAGAGAAAACACAAACAGAAACTCTTTACATGCTCATGAATAGGAAGACTCAGTATCATTAAAATGACCATACTATTCAAAGCAATTTACAGATGCAATGCTATTTCCAACAAACTACCAATGAAATTTTCCACAGAACTAGAAAAAAAAAAAAAACTATTTAAAAATTCACAGAGAATGAAAAAAAGCCAAAATAGCCAAGGCAATACTAAGCAAAAATAACAAACCAGGAGGCATCATGTTACCTGACTTTGAACTATACTACAGGGCTACAATAACTAAAACAGCATGAGACTGGTACAAAAGCAGGCACATAGATCAATGGAACAGAATAGAGAGTCCTGAAATAATGACACCCTGCTAGAGCCATCTCATTTTTGACAAAGCTTACAAAAACAAGCAATGTGGAAAAGATTCCCTATTCAATATATGGTGCGGGATAACTGGATAGCCAGATGCAGAAGATTGAAACTGGATGCCTTCCTTACACCATAAATAAAAATAAACTCAAGATGGATTAAAAACTTAAGTGTAATGCACACATATGTTTATTGCAGCACTATTCACAATAGCAAAGACTTGGAATCAACCCAAATGTCCATCGATGACAGACTGGATTAAGAAAATGTGGCACATATGCACCATGGAATACTATGCAGCCATAAAAAAGGATGAGTTCGTGTCCTTTGTAGGGACATGCATGCAGCTGGAAACCATCATTCTCAGCAAACTATCACAAGAATAGAAAACCAAACACCGCATGTTCTCACTCATAGGTGGGAATTGAACAATGAGATCACTTGGACTCCGGAAGGGGAACATAACACACCAGGGCCTATTATGGGGAGGGGGGAGGGGGGAGAGATGGCATTGGGAGTTATACCTGATGCAAATGACGAGTTGATGTGTGCTGACCAGTTGATGGGTGCAGCACACCAACATGGCATAAGTATACATATGTAACAAACCTGCACATTGTGCACATGTACCCTAGAACTTAAAGTATAATTTAAAAAATAAAAAATAAAAACTTAAGTGTAAACTCCAAAACTATAAAAACTCTGTAAAACAACCTAAGCAGTAGCATCCTGGACAAAGAAACAAGCAAAGATTTTATAACAAAGATGTCAAAAGTAATTGCCACAAAAGCAAAATTTGACAAATTGAATCTAATTAAACTGAAGAGCTTCTGCACAGCAAAAGAAAATATCAACAGAGTAAACAGACAACATACAGAATGGGGAGGAAATACTTGCAAACTATGCATCTGAAAAAAGCTCCAATATTTAGCATCTATGAGAAATTTAAGCAAATTTATAAGAGAAAAGCAAACAACCCCTCTAAAAAGCAGGCAAAGGACATGAACAGACACGTTTCAAAAGAAGACATACAGACTACAGACAGCCAACGAGAATATATATATATAAAAAACTCAATATCACTGATAATTAGAGAAATGCAAATCAAAATCACAATGAGATACCATCACGCACCAGTCAGAATGGCTATTACTAAAAAGTCAAAAAATAACAGATGCTGGCGAGGTTGTGTAGAAAAAGGAATGCTTATGTACCATTGATGGGAGTGTAAATTATTTCAACCACTGTGAAAGCAGTATGACAATACCTCAAAGAGCTAAAACTATAATTAACATTTGACCCAGCAATATACCTGGAGGAATATGAATCATTCTGCCATAAAAACTCATGCGCACCTATGTTCATCGTAGCAGACATGGAATCAACCTAAATGCCCATAAATGGCAGGCTGGATAAAGATAATGTGGTACAAAGACACCATAAAATACTATGCAGTCATAAAAAATAACAAAATTATGTATTTTGCATGAACCTAGATGGAGCTGGAGGCTATAATTATCCTTAGAAAACTAACACAAGAATAGAAAATCAAATACCACATGTTGTCATTTATAAGTGGGAGCTAAATAATGAGAACTCATGAATACAAAGAAGAGAACAACAGACACTTTAGGCTACTTGAAGATGGAGGATTGGAGAAGGGAGAGGAGCAGAAAAAAACGTGGCTATTGGGTACTAGGTTTAGTACCTGGGTAATGAAATAGTCGGTACCACAGACCTCTGTGACATGAGTTTGTCTCTATAACAAACCTGCACATATGCATCTGAGCCTAAAATAAAAATTTAAAAGACTTAAAAAATACATCAAAAGAATTTTGTTAATAATTGATATTGATTAAATATTGAAATAACATTTTAGATATTTCAGATTAAATAAAATACATTAAAATTTTTAAAAATCCATGTTTGTGTGTTTACTATTACCAGTGAGTTTTGTGCCTTCAGATAATTTCTTATTGCTTAACAACATTTTTTCAGATTAAAGAACTCCTTTTAGTGTATTTTGTAGGGCAAGTCAGGTTTTGATGAATTTCGAAAGCTTTCACTTTGTTTGAAAGTACTTATTTCTCCTTCATGTTTGTAGAATATTTTCACCAGATGTACTATTCTAGGATAAAAGGTTTTTTTCACCTTCTTACTTTGAATATGTCATGCCACTTTCTCCTGGCCTGTAAAGTCTCCACTGAAAAGTTTGCTGTCAGATGTATTGGAGCTCCATTGTTGTTGATTTTTATCTTGCTACTTTTAGGATTCTTTATTTATCCTTGCCCTTTGGGAGTTTGATTATTCAGTGTCTTCAGATAGTCTTCTTTGGGTTATATCATGTTCTCTGACCTTCTTGTACTTGAATATTAATATTAATATTAATATCTTTCCCTAGGATTGAAAAGTTCTGTGTTATTCTTCCTTTGAAGACATTTTCTACCCTGATCTCTCTCTCTACCTCTTCTTTCAGGCCAATAACTCTTGGATTTGCCCTTTGAGGCTATTTTCCAGATCTTGTAGGCATACTTTAGTTTTTTGTCTTTTGTCTCCTCTATGTATTTTCAATACCCTATCTTCAAGCTCACTGATTCTTTATTCTGTTTAGTCAACTCTGCTGTTGAGATACTCTGATACATTCTTCAGTATATCATTTGAATTTTTCAACTTTAGAATTTCTGCTTGATTCTTTTAAATTATCTCTATCTCTTTGTTAAATTTACCTTATAGAATTCTGAATTCCTTCTCTGTATTATGTTACATTTTGTTGAACTTCCTCAAAATTTCTATTTTGAATTATCTGTCTGAAAGGTCACATATCTCTGTCTCTCCAGGATTGGTCACTGGTGCCAAATTTAGTTTTTTTTGGTGAGGTCACATTTTCCTGGATGGTCCTGATGCTTGTGGATGTTTATTGGTGTCTGGCATTGGAGAGTTAGGCCTTTACTGTAATCTTCATAGTCTAGACACATGGCTTTCCAAGTATTCAAAGGGACTTATGTGTTGCATTCAAAGTCTTTGGTCACTGCAACTATATCTGCATTAGGAAGCAACTCAAGCCCAGTAACACTGACTCTTGAAGACTCATAGAGGTATCACCTTTGTGGTCTTGAGTAAGATCTAGGAGAATTTTCTGAATCACCAGGAAGACACTATTGTTCTATTCCCTTACTTTTCCACGAAACAAATTGAGTCTCTCTTTCTTCGTTGAGCTGACTGGAGCTAAGGGAGGGGTGACACAAGCACTGCTGTGGCCACAACCACTGGAATTGTCCTTAGTTAGACCCAAAGCCAGAACAGCACTGCTTTTCACCCAAGGCTCTTGGCAACCAGTGCCTGGTTACTGCCCATGTTCCCTCCAGGTCCAAGGACTCTATAATTAACAGGTGGTGAAGCCAGCCAGGCTTCTGGCCTTCCCTTTGGAGTAGTGAGCTCCCCACAGCACAGAGCAGGTCCAAAAATGTTGTTTGGGAACCACAGTCTAGAGATGGGAACCTTGGGAATCTAACCAGTGCTCTATTTTATTGTGGCTTAGCTGGCACCCAAGCCACAAGACAAAGTCCTTCTCACTCTCCTTTCTTCTTTCCTCAAGCACAAGGAACCTCTCCCCGTGGCCATCACCACCCCAGGCCTGCAGCAAGTATTGCCTGGCTACTGCCGATCCTCACTCAAGGCCCAAGGGCTCTTCAGTCAGCTTGTGGTGAATGCTGCCAGACCTGGGTCTTTCTGTCCAGGTCAGTGTGCGCCCCTCTGTCCCAGGTGGGTCAAAAAGTGTTTTTTGGGGACCAAGGCCTTGCATCAAGGACCCCAGGAGCCCACCTGATGCAGAATGGGAGAGGGCTGGTGACAGCAATTCAGGAGTGTCTTTTCTACCATCCTCAGTGCCTTTTTCTTTAATAGGATTTTAAAACCAGGTACTGTGCTCATCTGATTTTTCATTCTTATGAAGGTGCTTTCTTGTGTGGATGGTTGCTCAATTTAGTGTTCCTGTAAAGGAGCGGAGGATGATCGCTAAACGGTTCTATTTGGCCATCTTGCTTTTCCTCCTCAGTACTGAGTTTTACTTTTTTTTTTCAAATTCTGTACCATATTTCTACTGACACAGATAATATTTTTGTAAATTAAGTTATAAATAGTGTAAATCAAAACAATACAATTGCCTTTCTTCTAAAGTTTATATCTAAATAATTTGTTTTCCCATCTGCCCTAGCAAATAAGCATATAGAAGAAGGAGATAAGCCTTTTCTACTATTGAAATTGTTTTACTAGCATATGGTAATAGAAATCTTAAAAATGCATATAGATATTTGGCTAGTTATTTTCAAAATAAAATCAAAAATATCTTGATATAATCAGGCTTAGATATAAACCAGTAAAATTATACATACTTGAGATTTACTTTTTTTAAACTTTTACTTTAAGTTCAGCAGAGGGGTATATGGGCAGGTTTGTTACATAGGTGGAAGACCATGTGGTGATTCCCCAAAGACCTAAAGAGAGAAATACCATTTTGCCCAGCAATTCTATTACTGGGTATATATACCCAAAGGAATATAAATTATTTTATTATAAAGACACATGAACGTGCATGTTCATTGAAACACTATTCACATTAACAAGGACATGGAATCAACCTAAATGCCCATCAGTGATAGACTGGATTTAAAAAGATGTAGTGCATGTATACCATGGAATATTATGCAGTCATAAAAAAGAACAAGATCATGTCCTTTGCTGGGACATAAGTGAAGCTGGAGGCCATAATCCTTAGCAAACTAACACAGGAACAGAAAACCAAATACCACATGTTCTCATTTATAAGTGAATGTTCTGGCCAGGGAAATCAGGCAAGAGAAAGAAATAAAGGGAAGGCAATAGGAAGAGAGGAAGTTAAACTATCGCTGTTTACAGATGACATGATCTTACATCTAGAAAACCCCATAGTCTCAGTCCAAAAGCATCTTAAGCAGATTTACTTTAAAGTGATCCATCAGGGAAATGGAATAAATGAAAAAATTCATAAAATGAGATGGCAAAATTCTGAAGTTGAGTGATATATACCACTGTCTTTGAGTTCAATATATTAATCTCTACTTCTGTGTTTTGTCTGAAATGTCTTACAATGTTAAAAAGGTCCTCATTTTAGAATACGTAGAATTATTGTCAAATGCTAAAGCAGGCATAGTAAATTATTGTTTCCTTGACCATTGAGGATATATATTGCAAATCCAACGTTTTATGTATTTCATGATTAAATTATCTCATGGTCAAGATTGTCAATTAATAATAACCACCTTTTTAAAAGCCAAGATAAATTCTTCCATGCATGCATTTTTGTACACAAGTACATTAGCATTTCATTTACATATGTATCTTAGAAGATAATAAACTATAATGTCTCGGTTTGAGCTCTGTCTGCACAGAGTCTATTTTCCTCTACAGTGGCCTCTGTCTCAAGTTGAATATGCTAGATTCTATAATGTTCATACCTAATGTCATCTTTACACCTGTTTGCATTGATTTTAATATATAGTATCTTTCCTTAACATATCCTAAAACATATCATGATTTGAAGCATTTATCAAGGAGGTCAGCTTTGACCTAATGACCACCCAACAGAAGCATGATGGAAATGGCTTGTGTGAGACAGTATAGGTTTTCATATTCTCTATTAACGACGACCTGCAAACAAAGTCTACATCTAGAGGAACTTAACGCTCAGCCATTTGTAGGGTAATGCCTCAGACAGCTAGAGACACAAGGAATCTCAGATATATTTACTATTACTGAGCTGTGGATACTGTTCCAAGGCAACAAATCTCAGATGACTAGGGAATCTCCACTTTTGCCTCTCCCCTGGAGCCACATATTGCCAGCAACACACCTACAAGTGAAACAAAATTAGGTTTATTCACTGATTGTAGCAAGCGAAACCACACACCATAGGGAGCAGTTAGGAATTGGGAGGGACTTACAGGATTTGGGTTCAGTAAGGACTTGGAAGAGACTTACAGGATTTAGGCTCGCATTAGATAATTGTTGGGGAGTGTTCCAGGAAGGAGGGGCTTGTTCTAGATTGGGAGTTTTTAGAGAGGGTATAATACTATGATTAGATATCTTAAAACTTTTTATCAGAATGAGATAATAAAAAATAAAGCATATCTGAATGGTAAATAAGCAGAATTCTGTCCTGTTAGTTGAGGAGTCTAGGAGGATATTTGGTAAGTTTTGAAGTTTGCATAGTAACATTGAATTTGTTTGTACTTAAACATAATTACCAAGTAGTCTTGTTTGTGTCTCACTTCCCACATTCACAAAGCAATGTTATCAGATGTTGGTGATCTTTAAAATGGTTTATATCCCACAGAAAAATTCCATAGCTAACCTATAAGTGCCAATCCAGCTCTTAGCAACATCAGACATTGATATTAAGCCCAGCTGTTAGGGATTGCTTTTCTCCCTCTCAAAGGTTTATACTTCCATTAGCTTGAAGCATGGTATTATCATTTATGTGCATCAAACTTGATCAATATTGACAATTTCATATAGTTTATCTTTCATTAAGATCAAGAGGATGTTATACTTAGTCTACATTAGCTTAAAACACACAAAGTATTTCTTTTTGTATTACAAAATTTAAATTATGGATGCCATTTTTAATAAAGAATCAATATACATAAGATCTTATCAAGAACAGGATGCATATACTGTAGACTAAGGTAGTAGAAAAAATACATGTGGATTTTGGAAGACAGGCCTGAATTCAAGTTCCGACTACTACTTATTATTTATGCAACCTTGAATAAATTGTGTAATCACTCTAAATCTCTATAAGGTCATCTATAAAATGTGCCTAACAAATACTAAGCATTCAATAAAAATTAATTAGTTTGCTTTCCTTCTGTCTACATCTACAGGTGAATGTAATCTCCATTAATTTATTCAATGCTTATACATACTTATCATAATAACCTTTTCCTGAAGAATAGGTCTAAGAAATACATTCCAAAAATTTGAAGAAAAAACTGTGATTTCTGGTGTCATATAAAACTCCCTTATCATTTTATTTCCCTCTAAGGCCTGGTTGTCAGTAAATCCACACTTTCATTAAAAAACATAGGGATCGGGGGGCGGAGCAAGATGGCAGAATAGGAACAGCTCCAGTCTCCAACTCCCAGCGCGAGCGACACAGAAGACCGGTGATTTCTGCATTTTCAACTGAGGTACTGGGTTCATCTCACTAGGGAGTGCCGGACAATCGGTGCTGGTCAGCTGCTGCAGCCCGACCAGTGAGAGCTGAAGCAGGGCGAGGCATCACCTCACCTGGGAAGTGCAAGGGGGAAGGGAATCCCTTTTCCTAGCCAGGGGAACTGAGACCCACAACACCTGGAAAATCGGGTAACTCCCACCCCAATACTGCGCTTTAAGCAAACGGGCACACCAGGAGAATATATCCCACACCTGGCCGGGAGGGTCCCACACCCAGGGAGCCTCCCTCATTGCTAACACAGCAGTCTGCGATCTAACTGAAACTGCAGCAGCAAGGCTGGGGGAGGGGCGCCCACCATTGCTGAGGCTTAAGTAGGTAAACAAAGCCACTGGGAAGCTCGAACTGGGTGGAGCTCACAGCAGCTCAAGGAAAGCTGCCTGTCTCTGTAGACTCTACCTCTGGGGACAGGGCACAGATAAAAAACAACAACAAAAAAGCAGCAGAACCTCTGCAGACACAAACGACTCTGACAGCTTTGAAGAGAGCAGTGGATCTCCCAACAGAGAGGTTGACATCTGAGAAGGGACAGACTGCCTGCTCAAGCAGGTCCCTGACCCCTGAGTAGCCTAACTGGGAGACATCCCCCACCAGGGGCAGTCTGACACCCCACACCTGACAGGGTGGAGTACACCCCGAGAGGAAGCTTCCAAAGAAAGAATCAGACAGGTACACTCGCTGTTCAGCAATATTCTATCTTCCACAACCTCTGCCGCTGATACCCAGGCAAACAGGGCCTGGAGTGGACCTCAAGCAATCTCTAACAGACCTAGAGCTGAGGGTCCTGACTGTCAGAAGGAAAACTATCAAACAGGAAGGACACCTATACCAAAACTCCATCAGTATGTCACCATCATCATAGACCAGAGACAGATAAAACCACAAAGATGGGGAAAAAGCAGGGCAGAAAAGCTGTGAATTCAAAAAATAAGAGCGCATCTCCCCCTGCAAAGGAGCGCAGCCCATCGCCAGCAATGGATCAAAGCTGGTCAGAGAATGACTTTGACGAGATGAGAGAAGGAGGCTTCAGTCCATCAAACTTCTCAGAGCTAAAGGAGGAATTACGTACCCAGCGCAAAGAAACTAAAAAATCTTGAAAAAAGAGTGGAAGAATTGACAGCTAGACTAATTAATGCAGAGAAGGTCATAAACGAAATGACAGATATGAAAACCATGACACGAGAAATACGTGACAAATGCACAAGCTTCAGTAACCAACTCGATCAACTGGAAGAAAGAGTGTCAGCGATTGAGGATCAAATGAATGAAATGAAATGAGAAGAGAAACCAAAAGAAAAAAGAAGAAAAAGAAATGAACAAAGCCTGCAAGAAGTATGGGAGTCTGATTGGGATGCCTGAAAGTGAGGGGGAAAATGGAACCAAGTTGGAAAACACTCTTCAGGATATCATCCAGGAGAACTTCCCCAACCTAGTATGGCAGGCCAACATTCAAATTCAGGAAATACAGAGAATGCCACAAAGATACTCCTCCAGAAGAGCAACTCCAAGACACATAATTGCCAGATTCACCAAATTTGAAATGAAGGAAAAAATCTTAAGGGCAGCCAGAGAGAAAGGTCGGGTTACCCACAAAGGGAAGCCCATCAGACTAACAGCAGATCTCTCGGCAGAAACTCTACAAGGCAGAAGAGAGTGGGGGCCAATATTCAATGTTCTTTTTTTTTTTTTTTTTTTTTTTGAGATGGAGTCTCGCTCTGTCACCCAAGCTGGAGTGCAGTGGCCATATCTCAGCTCACTGCAAGCTCCGCCTCCCGGGTTCACGCCATTCTCCTGCCTCAGCCTCCCGAGTAGCTGGGATTACAGGCGCCCGCCACCTCGCCCGGCTAGTTTTTTGTATTTTTTAGTAGAGACGGGGTTTCACCGTGTTAGCCAGGATGGTCTCGATCTCCTGACCTTGTGATCCGCCCGCCTCGGCCTCCCAAAGTGCTGGGATTACAGGCTTGAGCCACCGCGCCCGGCCTCAATGTTCTTAAAGAAAAGAATTTTAAACCCAGAATTTCATATCCAGCCAAACTAAGTTTCATAAGTGAAGGAGAAATAAAATCCTTTACAGATAAGCAAACGCTTAGAGATTTTGTCACCACCAGGCCTGCCTTACAAGAGACCCTGAAGGAAGCCCTAAACATGGAAAGGAACAACCAGTACCAGCCATTGCAAAAACATGCCAAAATGTAAAGACCATCGAGGCTAGGAAGAAACTGCATCAACTAATGAGCAAAATAACCAATTAATATTATAATGGCAGGATCAAGTACACACATAACAATATTAACCTTAAATGTAAATGGACTAAATGCTCCAATTAAAAGACACAGACTGGCAAACTGGATCAAGAGTCAAGACCCATCATTCTGCTGTATTCAGGAGACCCATCTCACATGCAGAGACATATATAGGCTCAAAATAAAGGGATGGAGGAAGATCTACCAAGCAAATGGAGAACAAAAAAAAGCAGGGGTTGCAATCCTAGTCTCTGATAAAACAGACTTTAAACCATCAAAGATCAAAAGAGACAAAGAAGGCCATTACATAATGTTAAAGGGATCAATTCAACAGGAAGAGCTAACTATCCTAAATATATATGCACCCAATACAGGAGCACCCAGATTCATAAAGCAAGTCCTTGGAGACTTACAAAGAGACTTAGACTCCCATACAATAATAATGGGAGACTTCAACATTCCACTGTGAACATTAGACAGATCAACGAGACAGAAAGTTAACAAGGATATCCAGGAATTGAACTCATCTCTGCACCAAGTGGACCTAATAGACATCTATAGAACTCTCCACCCCAAATCAACAGAATACATTCTTCTCAGCACCACATCGCACTTATTCCAAAATTGACCACATAATTGGAAGTAAAGCACTCCTCAGCAAATGGAAGAAAGAAAGAAATTATAACAAACTGTCTCTCAGACCACAGTGCAATCAAACTAGAACTCAGGACTAAGAAACTCAATCAAAACCGCTCAACTACATGGAAACTGAACAACCTGCTCCTGAATGACTACTGGGTACATAACGAAATGAAAGCAGAAATAAAGATGTTCTTTGAAACCAATGAGAACAAAGATACAACATACCAGAATCTCTGGGACACATTTAAAGCAGTGTGTAGAGGGAAATTTATAGCACTAAATGCCCACAAGAGAAAGGTGGAAAAATCTAAAATTGACACTCTAACATCACAATTAAAAGAACTAGAGAGGCAAGAGCAAACACATTCAAAAGCTAGCAGAAGGCAAGAAATAACTAAGATCAGAGCAGAACTGAAGGAGATAGAGGCACAAAAAACCCTCCAAAAAATCAATGAATCCAGGAGTTGATTTTTTGAAAAGATCAACAAAATTGACAGACCGCTAGCAAGAATAATAAAGAAGAAAAGAGAGAGGAATCAAATAGACGCAATAAAAATGATAAAGGGGATATCACCACCGACCCCACAGAAATACAAACTACCATCAGAGAATACTATAAACACCTCTATGCAAATCAGCTAGAAAATCTAGAAGAAATGGAAAATTTCCTGGACACTTACACTCTTCCAAGACTAAACCAGGAAGAAGTTGAATCCCTGAATAGACCAATAGCAGGCTCTGAAATTGAGGCAATAATTAATAGCCTACCAACCAAAAAAAGTCCAGGACCAGATGCATTCACAGCTGAATTCTATCAGAGGTACAAGGAGGAGCTGGTACCATTCCTTCTGAAACTATTCCAATCAATAGAAAAAGAGGGAATCATCCCTAACTCTTTTTAGGAGGCCAACATCATCCTGATACCAAAGCCTGGCAGAGATACAACAAAAAAAGAGAATTTTAGACCAATATCCATGATGAACATCGATGCAAAAATCCTCAATAAAATACTGGCAAACCGGATTCAGCAGCACATCAAAAAGCTTATCCACCATGATCAAGTGGGCTTCATCCCTGGGATGCAAGTCTGGTTCAACATTCACAAATCAATAAACGTGATCCAGCATATAAACAGAATCAAAGACAAGAACCACATGATTATCTCAATAGATGCAGAAAAGGCTTTTGACAAAATTCAACAGCCCTTCATGCTAAAAACGCTCAATAAATTCGGTATTGATGGAACTAACCTCAAAATAATAAGAGCTATTTATGACAAACCCACAGCCAATATCATACTGAATGGGCAAAAACTGGAAAAATTCCCTTTGAAAACTGGCACAAGACAGGGATGCCCTCTCTCACCACTCCTATTCAACATAGTGTTGGAAGTTCTGGCTAGGTCAATCAAGCAAGTGAAAGAAATCAAGGGTATCCAGTTAGGAAAAGAAGAAGTCAAATTGTCCCTGTTTGCAGATGACATGATTGTATATTTAGAAAACCCCATTGTCTCATCCCAAAATCTCCCTAAGCTGATAAGCAACTTCAGCAAAGTCTCAGGATACAAAATTAATGTGCAAAAATCACAAGCATTCTTATACACCAGTAACAGACAAACAGAGAGCCAAATCATGAATGAACTTCCATTCACAATTGCTTCAAAGAGAATAAAATACCTAGGAACCCAACTTACAAGGGATGTAAAGGGCCTCTTCAAGGAGAACTACAAACCACTGCTCAGTGAAATCAAAGAGGACACAAACAAATGGAAGAACATACCATGCTCATGGATAGGAAGAATCAATATCGTGAAAATGGCCATACTGCCCAAGGTTATTTATAGATTCAGTGCCATCTCCATCAAGCTACCAATGAGTTTCTTCACAGAATTGGAAAAAACTGCTTTAAAGTTCATATGGAATCAAAAAAGAGCCCACATTGCCAAGACAATCCTAAGTCAAAAGGACAAAGTTGGAGGCGTCATGCTACCTAACTTCAAACTATACTACAAGGCTACAGTAACCAAAACAGCATGGTACTGGTACCAAAACAGAGATATAGACCAATGGAACAGAACAGAGTCCTCAGAAATAATACCACACATCTACAGCCAACTGATCTTTGACAAACCTGAGAGAAACAAGAGATGGGGAAAGGATTCCCTATTTAATAAATGGTGCTGGGAAAATTGGCTAGCCATAAGTAGAAAGCTGAAACTGGATCCTTTCCTTACTCCTTATACGAAAATTAATTCAAGATGGATTAGAGACTTAAATGTTAGACCTAATACCATAAAAACCCTAGAAGAAAACCTAGGTAGTACCATTCAGGAAATAGGCATGGGCAAGGACTTCATGTCTAAAACAACAAAAGCAATGGCAGCAAAAGCCAAAATTGACAAATGGGATCTAATTAAACTAAAGAGCTTCTGCACAGCAAAAGAAACTACCATCAGAGTGAACAGGCAACCTACAGAATGGGAGAACATTTTTGCAATCTACTCATCTGACAAAGGGCTAATATCCAGAATCTACAAAGAACTCAAACAAATATACAAGAAAAAAACAAACAACCCCATCAAAAAGTGGGCAAAGTATATGAACAGACATTTCTCAAAAGAAGACATCCATACAGCCAACAGACACATGAAAAAATGCTCATCATCACTCACCATCAGAGAAATGCAAATCAAAACGACAATGAGATACCATCTCACACGAGTCAGAATGGTAATCATTAAAAAATCAGGAAACAACAGGTGTTGGAGAGGATGTGGAGAAATAAGAACACTTTTACACTGTTGGTAGGATTGTAAACTATTTCACCCATTATGGAAAACAGTATGGCAATTCCTCAAGGATCTAGAACTAGATGTACCATATGACCCAGCCATCCCACTACTGGGTATATACCCAAAGGATTATAAATTATTCTACTGCAGAGACACATGGACACGTATGTTTATTGTGGCACTATTCACAATAGCAAAGACTTGGAATCAACCCAAATGTCCATCTGTAACAGACTGGATTAAGAAAATGTGGCACATATACACCATGGAATACTATGCATCCATAAAAAAGGATGAGTTTGCGTCCTTTGTAGGGACATGGATGCAGCTGGAAACCAACATTCTTAGCAAACTGTCACAAGAACTGAAAACCAAACACCGCATGTTCTCATTCATTAGGTGGGAACTGAACAATGAGATCACTTGGACTCGGAAAGGGGAACATCACACACTGGGGCCTATCATGGGGAGGGGGGAGGGGGGAGGGCTTGCATTGGGAGTTATACATGATATAAATAATGAATTGATGGGTGTTGACGAGTTGATGGGTACAGCACACCAACATGGCACAAGTATACATAAGTAACAAACCTGCACGTTATGCACATGTACCCTAGAACTTAAAGTACAATAAAAAAAAAAAAAGACACTCCCACTGGTGCCATGACAGTTTACAAATGCCACGGCAATGTCAGGAAGTTACCCTATGTGGTCTAAAATGTGAAGGAACTCTGTTCTGGGAATTGCCCACCTCTTTCCTGAAAAACTCATGAATAATCTACCCCTTGTTTAGCATATAATCAAGAAATAGCTATAAGTATACTCAGTGGAGCAGCCCATGCCGCTGCTCTGCCTATGGCAGAGCCATTCTTTTATTCCTTTATTTTCTTGTTTCTTTTTTGAGGGGGAGTCTCGTTCTGTTGCCCAGGCTGGAGTGCTGTGGCAAGGTCTCGGCTCACTGCAACCTCCACCTCCCAGGTTCAGGTGATTCTCCTGCCTCGGCCTCCCAAGTAGCTGGAATTACAGGCACGTGCCACCATGCCCAGCAAATTTTTGTATTTTTAGTGGAGACAGGGTTTCACCATGTTGGCCAGGCTGGTCTGGACCTCCTGCGTGATTCGCCTGCCTCGGCCTCCCAAAATGCTGGGGTTGCAGGCCTGAGCCACCGCGCCCGGCCCTATTCCTTTATTTTCTTAATAAACTTGCTTTCACTTTAAAAAAACAAAAAAACATAGGGACCAATTGCAAAAATTATTTCAAGTTTCTAACACAACTATTTCCATCATTCTTTATTATTTACAAGTCCTCTTTTATCTTTATTTCAAATGTCTTGTTCTACATATGTTTCTTAATTTTTAAAGCCACATGATAATTGTATTTTAAAGTCAAGGAAGTATAACTTTAAAAAAATGTTATGTAAATGATCCCTCCAAATGCTTATAAAATTCAAGAAAGCAAACAAAATTATAAACAAAATCATATACTATTTATTGTAGTTAGTATATCATCGGAATAAACATGTGATAGTTCTTTATAATATGCCACACTATTTTTGTTCACACTTATAGGACGTGAAACGCACAATGATAATTTCTAATTAGTCAAAATTTGAGTGAAAACTCATAATATGAGGGTTAGTTGGGTGAAGCTCAGCCCCTACTGCTGTAGTTGGTCTTGAGGTGAAACTTACAGTCATTATATGTCTCCTTCACCATCCATTAGAGA
Source organism: Trachypithecus francoisi (assembly GCF_009764315.1). Lineage (NCBI taxonomy): Eukaryota > Metazoa > Chordata > Mammalia > Primates > Cercopithecidae > Trachypithecus > Trachypithecus francoisi. The sequence continues at coordinate 32,062,136 of NW_022681472.1, forward strand.
TTTCCTGTCACCTAAAGTTTGTGTGGTGTATTTGGCTGTCTTGTGGATTGATATAAACTGTCCTGACCACTTAATTGTTTACTGTCACTTATACAGCAGATTCTCACTGATGTGGTACACAAAGATGTTCAACATTTCACTAATTCCTGTAGGTCTACTTACCTGACACTTTCTCAGGCTTCCTTGCTATATATTCCATTTTTTCCCATTTGAGGCCCTAACTAGTCAAACCATTCACTATTTCCCATGAGGCTATAAACACCTATCTTTGGGTCACTTCTCTCTTCACACAAAGTAGATGACCATCAGATATCTGCAGTTTGATGTGTTGACAAGATTTTGTCTCACCGCTTCTCTCTTGGCCACCAAAGAAGGACTGTCTTGTAGCATCTCAAGTACTCGCCACTCTTTGCTCATCTGTTCCAGATAATATATATAATACCATCAATGGCACCAATGTGGTGCCCTGCAAAATGTTAAAATATAGTCTACATCCCACTGGGTAAGACCATAAACAAATGCTGTAAATATGAACTCTTTCTGATAAATTTGTGATGGGTGTCTTAGTCCATTTTCTGTTGCTTTTAAGAGAATACCTAAAACTGAGTAATTTATAAAGAAAATAATTTATTTCGTACAGTTATGGAGGCTGAGAAGTTCAAAGTCAAGCAGCCTTGTCTACTGAGGGCCTTCTTGCTGGTGGGAACTCTCTAGAGAATCATGAGGTGGCGCAGGGAATCACATGATGAGGAGGTTGAGTGTGCTATCTGACTGAGGTCTCTCTCTTCTTATAAAGCCACCAGTCCTACTCCCATAACTCATCAGTCCATTAACCCATTAACTCTTAAATCCATTAATTCATGAATGGAGAGACTCCACCTCTCAATACTGCCTCACTGAGGATTAAATTCAGCATGAGCTTTGGAGGGGTAAGCATTCAAACCATAGCAGTGGGTATTAAAAAGAATGCTTTCATCAAAATGCTAGAAACATATTGCGTGCCAGAGACTATATTAATTTAGTAAAGCTACAGCATCCAGCACAGTAGCTAAAAATTGGGCTATTACTCTTTAAGTTTGTAGTAGTCCACTATTGTATACAGTGATCTATCTTACTTTTGCTGGGACCAAACTGGGGAATTAAATGACGAGATGATGGAAACTGAACTTTGCATCCTTTAAGTCTTTTTTTAATTGATGTATAATATTTGTGCAAATTTATGGAGTATGTGTGGTATTTTTTTAAATTATATTTTATGTTCTAGGGTACATGTGCACAACGTGCAGGTTTGTTACACATGTATACATGTGCCATGTTGGTGTGCTGCACCCATTAACTCATCATTTACATTAGGTATATCTCCTAATGCTATCCCTTCCCGCTCCTCCCACCCCACAACAGGCCCGGGTGTGTGATGTTCCCCTTCCTGTGTCCACGTGTTCTCATTGTTCAATTCCCATCTATGAGTGAGAACATGAGGTGTTTGGTTTTTTGTTCTTGCAATAGTTTGCTGAGAATGGTGGTTTCCAGCTGCATCCATGTCCCTACAAAGGACATGAAATCATCCTTTTTTATGGCTGCATAGTATTCCATGATGTGTATGTGCCACATTTTCTTAATTCAGTCTGTCACTGATGGACATTTGGGTTGGTTCCAAGTCTTTGCTATTATGTGTGGTATTTTAATACATGTATACATTGTGTAACAATCAAATCAGGGTATATAGGATATCTATCCCCTTGAATATTTATCAATTTTTTTGTGTTGAATTTTATGTGGTCTTTCCTACCATAATAGCTTTTACTCTGTAGTAATTGTTTTAATCCTAAATCAAGGAATTAATATGAGAATTTCACCAATGGCTAAGTGCTTCAAGGACACATTTGGGAAATGAGGAACGACCACCAAATTTCCCCCTGTGAGCTGTACCTGATTGAAAACTTCATATCACCTGATCTATGTGTGGCCTTACTCTAACAGGGATCTGCAATGGCACCATAGGTCCCTAGGTACCAGAGACAACTCGAACCTAAACCTAATAACCCTTGAAAGATATGAATATTTCCTCTTTTTGAGTATATGAATATCCGAGTAAAGGGCAGCAAGCAATCTCTGGGTCTGAAAATTGACTCAGGTTGGAAACTGAAAAAAGAATGAATGGACATCCATTGGAATAGTTAATCTCAGCCTTCTGTTTATTTACTTCTTAACTCTTTGTGTTGTAGCTAGTAAACAATACCCTTTTGAATGCTCATCTACCATGCTGTTAGGACACCATGTTATATTAGCCCTTTCTATATCAATTATACCATATGACTAATTGTCTGACTCTTCTGTCAATTACAGTAATTATCCCATCTTGTTTCTGATGGTCAAGTGCTGCCTTTGCTATTGCGTCATCCTATCACCCCAGTTGCTACTAGATGGCCACTGGGGGAGAAAAGCGCCCCGCTCCAAAAAAAAAAACCTCCCTCTAATATCCCAGGACTACAGAGAAAGCCACTCCTGAGTACTAGATGATCCTGACCCCTTCGCCTGTGCATTTCTTATTGTTTTGTTTGTTATTCTTATTTGTCCCCTTGAGGGACAACTAGTGTGTTTTCTCTTCTTCTGTAATAGATCCATTCTAGCATAACTCTTGGACATATAATCCCTTTACTCCCTCAGAAGGTGGAATTTTTAATCCGGTGGCCAGCAGGAGGGGTGTAGGCAAATTTTGTGAAAACTAACTATTGCCTTGTAGGAAACATACGTTACATGTGACTTTACATAATTTTCAAGTAAGGAACAACCACTGTCCTCTAAAACAGGAGAATGGGCCAATTCTGCAGACTCAGAGTGCTTCAGGGGATATCAGATATCATGATATGCCTCTCCCAAGTCTCTATATCCAAATTATTCCTGTCAGGACTCTGGATTTAGCATAAGAGTTGTTGAGACTGACGTTCAGCCTCTTCAACAATTAGGTCCTGAGATTGATTTTCATGTCGACCTGACCTCCAGCTTTGGGAGATGGAGTTTCTTTAAATATTTCCAAGGAGGCCCTTCAGCTTTCACTTTAAACTCCACAGTTGTTACATTGCTTTTCACCTTAGACCTATCAAACACCAGAGATATTACGCATACCAGTGCATTTTCTCCCACTTTCATCCCATCCCAATTCACCACAGATGAAGTTCTAGAAGATGTTTTATACAGCATGTCAGGGACTATCAACATTCCACATACACCACTGATAGTCTTCATTACAAACTAACTATTGAGTGATCCAACTTCAAAATCCTGTCCTCAGAATTTGCCTCTGGTACCCAGTGTCTTGGGGCAGATTCTTCATAAGAACAGAGCCTGATACAAGAATTCAGGTGCATGTGATTTATTAAGAGCATGCTCTCAGAACAAAGGGAGTGGAGGAAGAAGGATAAGACATGAGAAGGAACTAAGCACGGACATAATTTCAGCTGGATTCTAGATTTAGCTAATCACACAGGAAGCTTTGGAACATGAATGACACCAATTTGTTAGTACTACCCTGAGACAAGATAGCCTCATAAAATGAATTGGGGCATAGTCTCACTTTTTCATCTTAGTTTTTTTAAAGATTTGAATTATTTTTTATACTAAAAGTTTGCTAGAATTCACTGGCAAAGCCAACTGGGCATAAAACTTATTTCCTTTGAGAGAAATTTGAATAATCAATCCACTTGTCTTAGTCTGTTTAGGCTACTGTAATAAAATACTTGACTAAGTAGCTTATAAAGAGGCATTTGTTTTTTACAGTTCTTAAAGCTGGGTAGTCTAGCATCATGGTACCAACAGACTCAGTGTCTGGCTCACAGATGATGCCTTCTAGCTGTGTCTTCACATGGTAGAAGGGGCGAAGGGGCTCTCTGGAGCCACTCTTAAAAGCGAATTAGGCGGCCAGGCACGGTGGCTCACGCTTGTAATCCCAGCACTTTGGGAGGCTGAGGCGGGTGGACCACAAGGTCAGGAGATCGAGACCATCCTAGCTAAACCCATCTCTACTGCAAATACAAAATATTAGCCAGGAGTGGTGGCGGGCACCTGTAGTCCCAGCTACTCAAGAGGCTGAGGCAGGAGAATGGCATGAACCTGGAAGCTGGAGCTTGAAGTGGGCCCAATCGCGCCACTACACTCCAGCCTGAGCGACAGTGCGACACTCCGTGTCAAAAAAAAAAAGGCATTAATCTCTTCCAAGAGGCTGGCACTCTCATGATCTAATTGACTCTCAAAGGTCCTGACTTCTATTATCATCACATCGGTGAGTGGGATTTTAAAGTGTGAATTTTAGGGGACACAGACATTCAAACCATAGCATAATTCTAATACATAAAAATATTGTTATTTTGATTACTATGTGTAAAATTTTGATAAGTTGTATTTTCCAATAAACTCATCAGTTTCTTCTAAATTTTCAGGTTTATTGCCATAAAATTCTTCATACTCACATTTAATTATCATTTAAATGTTTGTGGAATCTGTGTTGAAGTCCCCTTTTTATTTCTGATATTGATCATTTATGTTATTGTCTTTCTTCATCTTGCTAGGGGTCATTTTTATAATCATTTCAAATTATAAAATTGTTATTATTTTGATGATTTTTGTTTTTTATATTTATCTTGTATTTTTTTATCCCTGCTCCTTATTATCATTGTACATCTACTTTCTTCAGGTTTGATTTATTTTTCTAGTCCCTTGATATGAAACTTGGAACAATTGATTTTCAGTCTTACGTTTTTAAATATATATTTTAATGCACTTCTAAGCACCACCTTAACTAAATCTCACAAGTCTTAGTACATTATATTCTTGTTAACAATCAGTTCAAAATCTTTTAAAATTTTATTGTGATTTCTTATTTGACCTATGAGTTATTTGAAGTATATTGATAATTTCTAAATGTTTGCATATTTTTGTTATACATTTTTTATTCATTTCTTGTTATTTTAACAGTGGTCAGAAAAGATATCTTGAATTATTTCAATCCTTTGAAGATTTTTTGATATGTTTCATGTGAACATGAAAAGAATATGTATATTCTGTCACTGTTGAGTGTGGTTTCTGATCATTTCAATTAGCTTAAGGTTTTTTATCATGTTGCTTAGGTCTCATATCTTCTAGATTCTCACTGACAACTTATCTCCTTTTTCTATCAGTTAGAGAGATATATAAAATCTTCCAACATAATTGAGAATTTATATATTTTGCTCTTAATATCATTAATTTTTGCATTATATTAAAGGTATTATTGCATTTATACAGAGTATGAATTATTATATCTTTCCAGTAAATTGACCTATTTCCATTATGAAACATGCTTGTTTACCTCTTGTAATCCTTCCTTCATTAATATCTAATATTAGTATAACAACATAAGTTATATTTTTTAGGGAGGTTCATGTTGCATGGCTCTGTGTCCTTATATTTTAAATGTGTCTCTTGTAAGTCTCATATTTAAATAGCATAGAGTAAGGTTCTCTAAAATTATCATTCTCTCTGATATTGTAATCATTTAATTGGAGTATTTAGTCCATTTATACTTAATTTGATTATTGATATGATTTGTGTAATCTAATATCTTACTATTACTTTGTCTTAGATTTACATGTTTAAATGCTTCTTTCTTCTTCTTTCTTGCCTTATTTTATCAATACTTTATTATTTGCCTTTTTCCCTTCTTAAATGGTAGTTTTACATTCTTTTACTATTATTTCGCTTATGCTAGCTATTACAATTTGCTTCGTTGACATATTATAACCCCAAAATATAAAACCACTGAAGTTCAAATGCCTGATTTTACTAAGTACAGGCAAATCTCCCTCAAAAAATCAACCTGTCTTGGACAGAACTTTAAATCTGAAGAATACATTCTAGTATAAAATCAATTCTGGCAGCAGTAGTGGTAAGAACAAAATCTACTTATTATGGTTTTTGGTGACAATCCACAGCATCTAATACACAGTATCACTGCCAGCTTTGGGAACCTTACTAGAAAGGTCCTTCAGAATAATTTTGCCTATCTTTGTCCAACATACCTCTCGGTTCTGGCCCAATTTTCAAAACTGATTCTTTTGTTTTATTGAATTTTTATGAATTATGCATAGTCTTTCAGGTTATTTCTTCTTTTATCAGTTAGCATTTGTTCTTGATCAATACATGAAGATTCAAGAAATATATATTTTCAAAAATTAACAATATTAATATATTTTTCTTTTTTCTTTTTCTTTATTCTACTTTAAGTCCTGGGATACATATGCAGAATGTGCACTTTTGTTAGATAGGTATACACGTACCATGGTGGTTTGCTGCACCCATCAACTCATCATTTACATTAGGTATTTCTCTTAATGCTATCCTTCCTTTAGCCCTCTACCCACTGACAGTCCCCAGTGTGTGATGCTCCCCTCCCTGTGTCCATGTGTTCTCATTGTTCAACTCCCACTTATGAGGGAGAACATGCAGTGTTTGGTTTTCTGTTCCTCTGTTAGTTTGCTGAGAATGATGGTTTCCAGCTTCATTCACATACCTGCAAAGGGCATGAACTCATCCTTTATATGGCTGCATAGTATTCCATGGTGTGACACATGGGAATGAGTTATACTAAAAGCAATAGCTATGTAAGAAAAAAAATTATAGATTTGAGTTTATAATTAAAAACACATTATGAACAAAGTTGAAAAGAAAGTAACTAACTGAAAAGATTTGCAATGATGAACAAATTGTTAGTAACCTGGATATGTGAAAAGATAAATGAACACATAACTACAATTTTTAAGTGATGAAATACAAATGATCAATAAATACTTGACAAAAGTCTTTACCTCATGAGTAATTGAATAGATGCAAATGCAATTATATTTTTAACCTTTCATAGTGATAAAATGCATAAAAATATTTACTAATATTGTCAAAGAAACCTAGAGAAAAGTTCTTTTTTAAAAAACAGTGCTGAGGAAGTGCGAATAGCTACAATCTTTCTGGTCATTAACTGAGTTTTAAAAACCTTAAAAATGTGAATACATTTTTTAAAAATAGAGTTTTATACTTAAGAGTGTAGACTTGGAAGTCTACCCTTGGAATTCAATGTCACCTCTGCACTTAAAGAATATAGAATCTTCAGCAAGTTATACTTTGTTAATTCTAATATGCATATTTAAATATTTCTCATAAATGAATTGGCAGTACTTGTTTTTATTTTTATTTGTACATAATAATGGTGTTTCATACACCAGATGGCCATTTCAATTCCATTAGGTGCGGTCTTAGCTTCTTTATGCATCAGTATCTTAGCACCTTACACAGGTAACCAATTAATATTTGTTGGAGGAAAAAACAGAACAAAAGTAATCATGAAGCAGCATGTACTTTATAGAGTTGTTCTGAGAATTAAATGAATAAATGCATGTAATGCAAGTATTGAGTGAATGCATTTAAAGCACTAAAGTGTTATTATTGTCATTCTGCAATCATACTCCCAGAAAACTTTGCTTAAGAAGTAATTAGAAAAAGATGTATGCATAGGTATATTCAACACAGTGATTTGTATAACAGATTTTTTAAAAGAAATAATCATAATATATGACAATGATTGGTTAAATAAATGATGACAGTAAATGTGGTAATCACATATATTTCTAATAAATATGTTTATGTTTTTACGGAGATATGTTCAAAGTAGATGGTTGTATTAAAAAGCTACACACTACATCTATAAAATTAAATAACTTTGTAAATTAATAGTGTACATATATATGCATGTAACTATACTTAGAAAAATAATTGACGTAACTGTGTATATATATTATACACACAAACACAGAAGAAATATTGAGAGATTTTCAATTAGTCACATTTTATGCAATCCTTTTTTTCTTTGCACATTTAAAATTTTATCCCATGAGCCTTCATTACTATATTTAACAATAACAGTAATTCAAGTAAGTAATTTTTACAAGTTACTTGTGTGGTAAGAAATATCTTTGGCTCAATTTGGCAGGAAAATAAATTTGAAAATCCATTCATGGATCTTAACAGTAGGAAACGGACACATTCCTGTGTTCTTACAGTACCTGATACTGGTGACCAATTAACATTTGTTGGAAGGTGAAATGAAACAACAGTAATCATGAATAAAATAGTTGATAAATTGGAAAATTAAAATTTTCACAAAACAAATTTTTCAAAAGCAACAATACAGGAAATGTATTTGTGATTGTGAATAAATAGTATACTTACATACCAAACAAAGGCACTGTTTTAAGAAGAGAAATGGTGACTACAGACATATTTATTTTAACATCTATGTGGTACAAACTCCTGTACAGTCAAATATGATATAACATTTACTTTTACATTTTTATAATAAGCATCTAGGCTCTGCCTTTATGGCATTGTAAAGAATGCTGATATAAGAAGAATTAATATAAATGCATCAAATTCTAACATCATTCCTTCACTGCCTTGCTAACGTTTATTTCATCCCTAGCAGTAGCATTAATTTTTTAGTCATTGAAATAATTATCTAGTTTTATTTTTAAAATATTCTTGATAAATGTTTTGCTATCCATATTTGTCATGTATCTTAGGTAGTGGTTAACCTATTTAGTGTCAGAGAAATTGTAAAAAATAGCAAATGTAAATACGGAATGAGAAGAGATCATTGAGAAAATATTGCCTTTTAAAAAATTTATGATGCTGTGGGAAATCACAAGCAAGTGAAAGGATTTAGTAGATGAAATGTATCTGTAGTGTTACTTATAAGAACAAAAGGAAAATGTCTTTATATCTTATCTCATGTGTTTTAATATATTTTACATACCTTTGTATGTAAAAAGATTGAAATTTTCTTTATGAAATTGAGATGGGACACAGATTTGTCAATCAGAGGCTTCAAAGAGGACTTTGTTTATTGTTCATTTGTTTTCTTTCTAATTTATGAAATACTCATTGAAGTTGACTGTGTGCCAAGCAAGGTGCTAGGTATACAAGAAAAACAAGACAGACATTATTTTTGTCTTAGCTGACATCATGTTTCAATGGCACAGTCACACAGACGTTAAACAAGTAAACAAAGAAACAGCACAACTGCAGATTGGGTGAGTACTCTGAAGTATCTACATAGTGTGCTCTCATAAAACTAACAGCAGGGGTTGTGAACCATAGAAATAATGTTATAGAAGCCCTTTTGAAGAATTTAAAGTTAAACTAAAGCCTGAAAAATAAGAAGTTATCCATGCAAATTATCAGGGGAACAAGGCTCAAGGCAGAGAGAACAGGAAAAGCAAAGATCAAAGTTGTGAAGAACCTGACCTGTTCTTGGAATTGACAGAAGGCTAATCAACAGTATAAGACCAAAAATGACTCGATACCTATTGATGGAAGGACAGAGCTCATGGCCCTTTCAAGAAGACGCAATAAAGTTTGAAGATCATTTTTTTGAATTTAAGAAAGGTTTCATTAAATGAGTCCATATTTTCACATTTCTACCTTCTTTAAATTTAAAATATGCCTTATCAGATATCCAAACGAAGGAAAAAAAAAAAAGACGAGATGCAAAGCTGTATCTTCCATTTTTAGATGCAAAGCTGTACAAGAAACTGAAAATAATACTTCTCCCAAGGAGGGCAAGAAGGTGACTCGGGAAAGAGATAGAAGGATGCTTATTGTTCAGAGCAGCATTTTGTACCGTAGTAAACTTTTTGTCATATACTTGGATTGCATTTGAGAAAGAAAAAAAAATTTTCATTATGGAGACTCAGTCCATACTTCCTTAATTTCTTTCTGATATCCCATTGGTTTCTTTCAAGATAAAGGAGCATATACCAAAAAGGCTTCAGTGCAAAACAATAGAGATATAATCTCCCCTTTAAAAAGTATACTATTCTATTAGATATCCTTCAGAATTATCAAAGTAATGTGATTTACTTTCTTTTTTATATGTGTTAATGAGAGCCAAAGCAATCTTGAACAACAACAACAACAACAGCAAAAAGCTAGAGGCATTACATTATGCAACTTCAAACAGACACATAGACAAATGGAACAGAATAGGGAACCCAGAAATAAAGCTGCATATCTACAGCTATATGAACTTCAGGAAAGTTGACAAAAACATCAATGGAGAAAGGACTCCCTATTCAATAAAGGGTGCTGGAAAAATTGGCTAACCACATTCAGAAGAAGTAAACTGGACTCCTACCTCTCACCATAAACAAAAATTAACTTAAGATAGATCAAAGACTTAAATGTAAAACCAAAAATTATAAAAATCCTAGAATAAAACTTAGAAAATTCTCTTCTAGACATTGGCCTAGGGAAAAAAAAAATATGACTAAGTTCACAAAAGCAAACACAACAAAAATAAAAATTAACAGTTGGGACCTAATTAAACTAAAGAGCTCCTGCACAGCAAAAATAAAACTATCAACTGAGTAAACAGACAACCCACAGAATGGGAGAAAATATTTGCAAACTATGCATCCAACACAGGGCTAATACCCAAAACCTTTAAGGAACAAAAACAACTCAACATACGAAAAACAAATGATCCCATTAAAAAATAGGCAAAGGTCATGAATCAAGACTTCTCAAAAGAAGACATACATGTAGCCAACAAACATGACAAAATGCTCATCATCACCAATTTCAGAGAAATGCAAATCAAAGCCACAGTCAAATACCTTCTCACACCAGCCAGAATGCCTATTATGAAAAAAGAACAGATGATGGCAAAGTTGCAGAGAAAAGGGAGCACATATACCCTATTGGTGGGAATGTACATTAGTTCACTCCTTGTGGAAAACTGTCTGGAGATGTCTCAAGGAACTAAAAAAGAACTTCCATTTGACTTAGCAATCCCACTACTGAGTATATACCCAAAGGAAAACAAATAATGCTACAAAAAGACATATGCACTCACATGTTTATCACATTATTCACTGAGACAACAACATAGAATCAGCCTAAGTGCCCAATAACGGTGGACTGGAAAAATAAAATGTGGTATACATACCATGGAATACTATGTAGCCATAGAAAAGAATAAAATAATGTCATTTGCAGAAACATGGATGCAGCTGGAGGCCATTTTACTAAGTGAATTAAGACAGAAACAGAAAACAAAGTATCGCATGTTCTCACTTATAAGTGGGAGCTAAACATCATTAACACATGGACATAAAGATGAGAAAAATAGACACTAGAAATTCAAAAAGGAAGGAAAGAGAGAGGGAGTTAAGAGTTGAAAAACTACTTACTGTGTACTATGTTCACTATCTTGGCATTGGGTTCAATAAAAACCCAAACCTCAGTATCATGCCGTATGTCCACATAACCTGCATAGTAAGTATCCCTGGGTCTAAAATAAATTTTAAAAAATTGCTAATAAACTCCTAATCATACAATATCAATTATTATAATAAATTCAGAAAAATCACAAGTTCTTCAGTTGAATCATTATGAAATGAGAAAGTAGAATTAGATGACTTACAGATTCATTGCAGTTCTAAATTGCTGATTTTTGCAATTCATCTATTCATTTACCACGTATTTCCTGATTCATAATATGAAACAACACTGTGCTAGGCATTAAGAAATCAAAGATATATTCTATGATAGAAATTGGTAGGGTCTCCCAGTATGTGTTCTATGCTTTTATACTTGTAGTATTTTGAGTGGCCAAAGATTGACAGTTAATATAAGACTTTATCTCCCAGCTTCCAAACAAATGTGATGGAAGTGAAGTGTTTGTGTTTTGAGTGCAAACATATGGAAGTGAACTCTAGTCAAATTTGGGATCTCACACCCATCCCTCATCTTTCCCCTTTTCTGTCACTGGCTGAAATACTGATGTAATGAAAAATAATTTTAACTTCATGAAACATAACATACATTGAATATAAACAAGTACACATTTTTCAGATTGGCCAATTTCAGAATGACAGAAGGGAAAGAAACTGTCCTAGATGACAAGATGGAGCGATAGTTAAAGGATAGTAGAGGAAAAAATCAAAGGAGCTATGTCTTCACATTGCAGAGTTGACATGTCAACTGTGAACTGCTTATATCAGATGGATGAAAGAAAACTGATCTTGTTTAAGTTATATGATTACTTTTGTCCACTTATTTGTTTTGTTTTATGAACTTAATTGTAGCCTAATATAGGATCCCTATATCCCTTTTATTTCTTTTAAGTCACAATCAAGAGTTAGAGAAACATGCTAATAAATGATTGCAACATAAATTGACATGTGATTTAATAATGGTGTAAACTGAGTGTTCCAGAAAAGAAAGATCAACTCACTCCAGTAAACATAATCAAGAGAACGTTTACAGAAATAAAGTGACATTTAGCTGGGTCTTAAAGGATAAATAATATTTTTCTAGATATAAAAGAAGATAAGGATATTCCTGGAAGAGAAAATAGAATATAAAAACTCCAAGTCATGACAAGACGTATCTTGCATGGAAACTATTGGGAAGTTCATTGTGACTGACATTTGAAGTGTATAAGAGGAGAACGGCAAGAGATGTTAAGTTGGGTGAGATTCCAAAGACAAATCAGTTTTGTCTTTTTCCCTCAGATAATGTGGAGCCAGGAAGACTCATAAACAGGAGAGTGACACCATCAGATTTGTTTCTCAGAAGTAATCAGAAAGACAGAGAGATTAGAGAAGAAAGATATGTGGAAATGAGATTAATTTTAACTTCATGGATTGCATATAACTTGAATAAGAAGACATACATTTTTCAGGTTGATGATATAATTATTATGAATATGCAGGAAAAGCAATCTTAACCATCTTCCTTGCTTATGTTATGTTTACATATTAAAAATACTCGTGGATGCCTATAAAATGTAATAAAATTATTATTAACAAAAGTAATCGATATGAATTAAAACTATGTATATTTTGCACACATATATGAATGAATGTACATATACATATATGTTTATGCATACATGTGCATATCTATATGTAGAGCCAGAGAAAGAAAGATAGGTAGATATAATTAGGTTTCATATGCATGTTTATATATGGATATCGTGAATAAGTGAATTTCCAGGAAAAATTTACGTATGTTATTATCTCTGTGGGAGTAGAAGACAGAACCAACCTAATAATTGATCTGTTCTGTCAGATGAGCATTCAAAGAGAAGACCAATTACACTAAGGCCAAATTATACTTTTCAATTACACAGGTGAATCAATCCAACTCAACATGTCAAAGCATAAAAAAATGTTTTAGAAAAGACAGGCAAGATACTAAATTTCCCTACCCATTACCTAGAAATAAGTACTACTCGGAAGAGTAAAATGTCATTCTGTCAATATTCTTGAGCTTATGAAGGTTTCTCAAGCCCATCCATCAAGATGCCTTCTATTTCACTCTGAAATACTTTCCTAAAACGTATTGTCCTGTGAATTTTCTTTGAAATGTTTTTGAATTAAAGAAAATAGGACAACAATAAAATAATAATATACAGAGACTCATCAGTGTTCCCAGTATGTATAATCTCATCTTTTTCTCCCTGCATTTTGTTTCATTTTAAAATCTTCTGAATTAGTGTGTGATACATAGAATGTGGTTAATGCAGTGAAATATGCAATACTCAAGCAAGTAGGTTTTTTAAAAAAAAACAACTTGCCTATGTGTTCATGATATTGTGATGCAAAAATAGAGGGCACTATGGAGAGAGATGAAACAGGAAAAGTAGGTTGGAGTAGACCATGCAGAGTTTTTAAACCCACTTAATGTTTTCATTTTTATTGAAAACGATGGGATGCCAGTGAAGGGTTTTAAGCAGAAGAGTGTATAATCAGATTTGCATTTCTTAAAGGATCTCTCTGTCTCGACTTCGGAGAATGAATTGCACGGCGATAAGGAGAAGGAAGGGCAGACAGAAAGCTACAGCCATAAGCTCTCTGGTAGGGAGAAAATGGTAGCTTCAGCTAGGTTGTGGTAATAGCAGAGAGAAGTGGACTTGTTCTAAAGGTATTTAGAAAGTCACATAGACAAGACTTTATGAGTCACTAGATAAATTCAGTGAGGAATAGGCAGAAGTTGAGGATAACATTAATATTGTACATTAGTATGGCAATTTGCTATTCACAAAACTTTTCAAAATTATTTCACTAATTCTAACACTAAGTAAAAAATAAAAATTGTTATTGTTGCTCAGTTTTACAAAGGAATAAACAGAGACCAAGAGAAGTTAAGCAATCTAGCCAGGGTCTTAGACACTTGTTAATATTTGGAGTTTATACTTGAACTTAGGAATTCTTTCTTTAATTTCAGGATACTGTCTACTGAAAACCCACCAATCTGATCTTTTATGAGAAGCTACTCCCTGAAAAGGCCTTGGGATCAAAAGTGGGTACTAATTTTTCTACTCATCTTTCAATTCCAATCTCTCTGGGCAATGAGCCCAGTTGATTTGTTAAGAGCTTCAAAGCAAAGAAAGACAAGGTCATAAGCCACAAGCATTCAAAAATATGGGGAAAACAAGACAAACCAAAGAAGAAAAAAGAAACACAGAGAATCCTCTGTCCCACAGTCAGCTCTGGGAGGAGTCATAATTGTATATAGTTAAATTATACTTAAATGTTATGTCACCAAAAATTGTAGAAAGATAATAATAGAAGTGAACTCCTCTCTTAGCAGTGAGTTTAGATTTCAGTTATTCAAAGCATTAGTTTCAGGCATATGGGCCAGTGAGTTTCTTACACAGTAATAAGTGGTAAATATGATAAGCCTTTTTACTATTATCACAGTTGTTCGCAAATGTTTTTGAAATAGTGAATTGGCATAAGGGCAAATTGATGCACCAGAATCCAGCTTAATGAAATTGAGGTGAAAAAGTACCTTTGGGTGTACCCGGACATATGGTCACAATGCTTCCCCATATTGTCTTACATGGAGTGATAGAGATAAAAGTAATTTTTGTGATAAGGCAGAGAAGGAAGCGGTTGCCTGAGATAATTTTAGTAATTCTGAAAATATTACCTAATAAACTTATGACCCAATCTAAGAAATAAAATATGATTAATGCATTTGAAGCTATTAGTATGTTTCCTGATTTGATCCAATTGACACCATATAGCGGTATCAGTCTTTTGATTGTGTTGAATATTCTCTTGTTTTTTACACTTTTACTGCACTTGTATCTACTTCTAAGCAATATGTCATTTTTTTCTGAGTTTTGTATTTTTAATTCTATCGTAATGTACCATCTTCTCTGATTTCAGTTTCTTGCAAAATTCCTCAAAACAGATCCTAACACAATTGTGTGCTGTGAAATTAGCCCTGAAAATCCACCAACCTAAAGGAATAAGACAACCAAAAAGAATTATGATGATGCTTAAGAAACAGCTCTCGGCTGGGAGCAGTGGCTCACGCCTGTAATCCCAACACTTTGGGAGGCCAAGGTGGGAGGTTCACCTGAAGTCAGGAGTTCGAGACCAGCCTGCCCAACATGGTGCAACACCATCTCTACTTAAAAAAAAAAAAAAAATTAGCCTGGCATGATGGTGGGCGCCTGTAATTCCAGCTACTCAGGAGGCTGAGGCAGGGAGAATTGCTTGAACCGGGGAGGCGGAAGTTGCAGTGAGCCGAGATCATGCCACTGCACTCTAGCCTGGGCGTCAGAGCAAGACTCCATCTCAAAAAAAAAAAAAAAAAAAAAAAGACAAGAAAAAGAAAAAAAAGAAAAAAAAGAAACAGCTCTCACCCAGTCAGAGATAAATGTATTCCTTGTCTTCCATCTAGCCATAGACCATAGCATGGTCATCCCTTGAACACTGAAACTCCTGAGTAAATAAAGGATTAAATTTGGTCTTTATCAGCATTGGGAATTGTCTTAAAGGGAACCTACCCTTCTATCCTTTGTTTTCTTTTTAAATAATTTCAACTTTTATGTTAGATTTGGGGGTATATGTGCAAGTTTGTTATTTACATGGGTATATGGCATGATGCCGAGGTTTGGGGTATGGATCCCATCACTCAGGTAATGGGCATACTACTCAACATGCAGTTTTTCAACCCATGTCCCTCTTCTGCACTACCCTCCTTAGCAGTCCCCTGTGCCTATTGTTTCCATGTTTATGTTTGGGTGTACCCACTGTTTAGCTCCATTTATAAGTGAGAACATGTGGTATTTGCTTTTCTGTTTCTGCATTAATTCACTCAGAATAATGGCCTCCAGCTCCATCCATGCTGTGGCAAAAGACATGATTTCATTTTTTATGTCTGCATAATATTCCATGTACCATATTTTATTATCCAGTCTACCACTGATGGACACGTAGGTTGACTCTTTATCATTTTCTCAGTGAATAAAGCTGTGATTAACATATGAGTGCATGTGTCATTTTGGTAGAAGTATTTGTTTTCCTTTAGATATATATCCAGTAAAGAAATTGATTGCTAGGTCAAATGGAAGTTCTATTTTTAGTTCTTTGAGAAATCTCCAGGCAGTTTTCCACAGGGATTGAACTAATTTACATTCCCACAGTGTATAGGAGTTCCCATTTCTCTGCATCATCACCAGCACCTGTTATTTTTGCCTTTTTAATGATAGCCATTCTGACTGATGTGAGATGGTATCTCATTGTGGTTTTGATTTGCACTTCTCTGAAGATCAGTGATGACAAGCATCTATTTTACATGTTTTTGGCCACATGTATGTCTTTTAGGGAGAAATGCCTATTCATATCCTTTTACTATTTTTTAGGGTTTATGTGTTTTTTGCATATTGATTTGTTTAGGTTCCTTAAATATTCTAGATATTAGACCTTTGTCAAGGCATAGTTCGCGATTATTTTCTCTCATTCTGTAAGTTGTCTGTTTACTCTGTTGATAGTTTTTTTTTTTTTTTTCTGTGCAAAAGAAGCTCTTTAGTTTAACTAGGTTCTAATTGTTAATTTTTATTTTATTGTGTTTGCTTTTGAGGACATAGTTATAAATTCTTTGCCTAGGCCAATGTTTAGAAGACTATTTCCTAGGTTTTCTTCTAGGATTTTTATAATTTGAGGTCTTACGTTTAAGTTTTTGATCCAATGTGAGTTAATTTTTGTAGGTGGTGAAATGTAGAAGCTCACTTTTATTTTCCTGCATATGGCTAGCTAGTTATCCCAGCACCATTTATTGAATAGGGAATCTTTTCCCCAGTGTTTGTTTTGTTTCAACTTTGTGGAAGATCAGTTGGTTTTAGGTTATGTGGTTTTATTTCTAGGTTCTCTATTCCATTCCACCGGTCTATGTTTCTGTATCAGTATCACGCTGTTTTGGTTACTGTTGACCTATGGTATAGTTTGAAGTAGGATAATGGGATGCCTCCGGCTTATTTGTTCTTTCTGCTTGGGATTGCTTAGACTATTCGGGCTCTTTTTGAGTTCCATATACATTTTAAAGTAGTTTTTATTCCATGAAAAATTACATTGGGAGTTTGATAGAGATAGCATTGAATCTGTAAATTGCTTTGGGCAGTACAGCCATTTTAACAATATTGATTCTTCCAATCCATGAACATAGAATGTTTTTCCATGTATTTGTTTCATCTCTGATTTCTTTCATCAGTGTTTTTTAGTTCTCCTTGTAGAGATCTTTTACCTCCTTGGTTAGCTCTATATCTAGATATTTTATATTTTGTGTGGCTGTTGTAAATGGGATTTTGTTCTTGATTTAACTCTCAGCTTTAATGTTATTGGTGTATAGAGCTGATACTAATTTTCATACATTGATTTTGTATTCTGAAACTTTACTGAAGTCATTTATTAGTCTAGAAGCCTTTTGGTGGAGTATTTAGGATTTTGTAGTAGAGGATTATACTAATATACTATAGTAGTATATTATATTGTAGTAGAGGATAATATTAATATACTATATCATCAGAAAACAAAGATAGTTTGACTTCTTATTTTCTTATTGGATGCCTTTTATTTCTTTCTCTTGCCTAATTTATCTGACTGGGACATCCAGTACTATGTTGAATAGGAACCTAACTTTTGAAAGCCTAAGCCGAGACTTGAGAGAGGAAGTGGAAGTGGTCTGTTTTTTTCTGAGGGTTACTGGGAGCTATCCCTGGTGCTGCTCCAGAATCAACCTCTCTAACACCAATTTTGGGCTGTTTGACCTCGATGGAACATGACTACTAAGCTGAGCCAAATTAAGCATCAACTGTGTGAGCTAATGAATCTTACTAAAAATTTAACTTCAGTTTTTGCAAGTGATTTTCGTATGGCATGCTCTCTGTGTCTCCACCACACTTCTTCCTTTCCTGTATTTGAGGACCACCTCTTTGAGCACCACCACCACCAGCAATACTATAACAACCATATCTCAAAGGCCTCCTATCTCCAGACACTGGCTTATTATGTATATTAACATCTTTCCTGCTACAAAAAAAAAAAAAACCTGTATAATTAATATTGTCATTTCGTTTTACAGAGAAGAAGCAGGCTTAAGAGTAGCTAAACCAAAGTTAAAAATCTAAAAGCATCAGGGCTCTGACTCCAAAGCTTGAATCACTCCCCTACTTCTTTAATTGTAAACTGCCTGAACCACACTACTTTCTGGAATCTCTAAAACTCCTGCCTTTTCTTAGAACATGTATATATTAGGCCATATTGTACCATAACACCATTTAAAAACTTACTTAAAACAATAGCTAACACATATCAAGTATTTTATACATTCCAGACACTGTAAATATTTGCATGAAATTCTCACAACAATTTCATGAAATATAATTTGATACTTTCTCTCATTTCACAGGTCGAAAACTCAAAGCATAGAGTGGAATGTCAGATACCAAGATTCAAACCTAGTCATTTGATTCCAGAGTCCACATTCTTAAATAATATGCTACACTGACCTTTATTATCTTTAAACATTATCTTTATTTAATGTGTTCCATAGAAATTACTTCTCAAGTGTTCCTAATTTTATTTTTAAAAATAATAAGGTCATGCTATCACTATAATATAGTTTTTTTTTAAATTAACTTGAGAGGTAATGTAGTATGATCAATTTCCTTAATGGCCTTTTAAACTAGAATTAATTATTAAATATTTTAATATTACAAATTAACAGGCAAAATGGTGAAAAATCTAACATCTGGTTCTTAAAAGTAAGTTGAAACATAAGATTAGATTTGAATGCACATGGAAAAATAGAAAAGGCAAATAATACTATATTTGAAGATCTTTTAGTATTATCTGGTATTTTTCCTTTCATTTCAAAATTGTTGTATTCTTTTTAATGACTTCAAATGAATTAGGAAATGTCAGGCTTCTAAAAATCAAACAGAACGTCAAACCAGTAGATTTCATTCAGGGCAGTGGGAGTCTGTTCGGTTGTTTCCTCTTTCTCCCTCACTTTTAAAAATCCTCAATCACTGCCATTTCTCTTCTCAGCTTTCACAACACTTTACAGGCAGCTGAATGAAAGGGCAGAAGCTTCCTCTGAAACTCCTGTTATTTCAGCTCTAAAATCAGCTGAAAAGGATGCCCTCCCCAGAGACAGAAGTGCATTCCCTCCATCATGAACCTGCAATGCCCTCAGGTTGTGGCAAGGGAGAAGTTTAGCACTTGAACCTAGATAATGCTATTTTTTTAATCAAAGTGCACATTCTTGTTTCATATGGCCTGTGGTACAATTTATTTAATACAATATGGTGCATCAAAGAAGGTAAACAATAATAATAATATTAATATAGGAATAGCAATGTGTACGTAAATAATACAGGAAAACACATGGCCTCAGTACCTTCATGAAATGATACTTCAATATACATATTTCTTATACAGCTTTATGCATGAATTCATTTCTATGGTTTGCACTTCACTGCTCTGTTGTGTCACTCTACCAATAAACCTATACATCATACTGAGTGAAATATATTCACAGTCCCTTAACTTGACAAAAAAAAAAAACAAAAAACAGCAGTGTGGTTTAGGAGAATGAGCACTGAACTAGAAGCGTGAAGACTAGATAGAACTTGAGTCCCATCCCCAGCACTTTTGGGCTCCCAGATGTTGGGTGAGTTGTGCATCCTCTTTAAAAATCAGTCTGCAGACCAATGGAACATCTCTGTCCACCTCCTAGAGTTCTTGTGGTAACTAAATAAGGTAACATATAAGGAGGCGTTCTGAGAAAATGCTGTATATGAAAGGGGATTTTTTTCTCACTGTGAATTTTTACTGCATTTTTGCTTTACAAATTTACAAATTTTACGTTTTCTTGAATTTACTTACCAGCAAATTAGTTCACTGCTGGCACTTATTTGTAATCTATTGCTATGAGAAGTAATATGTTTATCTGAAAATTTTGAAGATTCCTAGAATTTCTTTACACTTGTTATATTTTAGGTGGAATAAAAAAGTATAGCTTAAACTTGAATTATGTCTTTATTTTTCTTTAGTGAATTGTAATTTCATATCGAAATACTGTTATTTTTGTACCAAAACAAATTAGCAAAGCAAAAATGTGAAATGATATTAACTGACATTGATTGTTTTTATTCATACCATATCCCCATATCCTATCTATTTGACTATGGATGTCCATCTAATTTAGAAAATCACTATCTAACCTGTTTCATTTTACCAAATTGTCTTTTTTTAATCATTTAGGTTTTGAACATTTTCTCCTAAGCTTTTGAATCCATGCTTACACAATTGCACTGATATTATTTGCTATAGTGAGTTGTTCAAAGTCTCATGTTTGAAAAGAGAGGCTTATTTTAACCAAACATATTGACTTTTAATGCTGTCAGAACTCATTTTTTCAATATATTTTTCTATGACATTCACGATATATAGAAGCATACAAATCTGTACAGAATTATAAAACTTAAATATTTTCTAAGCACACATGATCCACGTGCCACATTACAGTTGTAAATTAAGGTCTAGTATGTTGCAAAAATCAGCCTTTCATACCACAGTTTTCCTCCCTGAATGTGGCAAGAGTCAGTCAGTAAATATATGTGGTCAACCTCAGATTTGCCTCACTGGGAGTTCACATGTATTTTTAACTGCCTTCAATTGTTAATGTATTCCTCAAATGATATGCATCACCTTGAAGAATGACTTTTTGCCCTCTGGGAATAAGCCAAACAAGTATTTCATTCGCTATGATAATCAGTTCTACCTTCAGCAACATATAAACCCCAATTTAATAGGCACTGGTGATTAGGTTTTAAGTCAGAGCATCATCACTGTCCACTGTGAAAAATAATAAGAAAAAATACAAATTATAATGAATTTGCCTTCAGGAGGCCTTGTTAGACATAATGGGACCATAACTATTTCAGGATATAGTGAATAAATGTTTTTCCTACTCATTATAGACACTTTTGAGTCACCAATTTTCAGTGATAAGAAAGATTTCCTTTAACTCATGCTAAAGATATCTTAGGCCATTTGTTTTGTCCACTTAATGTGTAACAGTCTTGAAAGAAAAAAAGGACTACTTACCATAAAACACTTATTTAAATCTTTTAAAATGCTTAAAACCATATAGAGCCATTCAAAGCTATAGATAAATTTAATCTTATCCAAACCTTCCACTGTCAAATTTATCTAAGACTTTTCTCCAACTTAAACTTTGCATTGAAATAAAAAAAAATGTACATGACATTATGGAAAATAACAAATCAACCCTTAAATCAGCAGCTTAGGTTGTGGACAGTAAATGATACAGTGGTTCCACTTTCTTGGAACTGAGTAGCAGAAGAAAATGAAGAAAGATACTACTGACAGGGCAAGGATGATGGGAGCAGGCTAGCGTTATGAATGATATGTTAAGTGATGGGCTCAGATGGAATCATGGGATTGCTGCTGCCTTTTGTAGAAGCTGATTTTCATTCTTATTGTTCACCTCATAAGACTCCAACATATGGAAGGGGGAAGGGAGAGGAGCAGCTACGTGCACATGCATTCCCTATACATATACATATTTAGAAATATTGTGAATATTTGTCCAGATATACAGAGTGCTAGGAAAAATACCTAATGCCAGAAGTGTGTATCTTGTCAGCAAGGTTTATTAGTTTAAATATTCATGTATTTCCTCTGCATTCTTCCCTGTGAATTGAAGAGTCATATTCCTTTTTATTTGATAAAGTCAAAGACATATATATTTTCAACTCCAATGTAAGTAAAATAATAATTCAATACTCTATAATAATCTATTGAAAATAACAAAAAAGCATTATAGTTTGCTTTGATGTGCTTAAATATGAATTCTACATATTTCTTTCTTCAAGCCAATATACAGTACTTGATTCATTTGGTTGGCCTGCGGTGTGTGTGCGTGTGCACGCATGTGTGTGTGTGCGTGTGTCCATATTAGCAGGATGAAGGTAAGAAGGGAGGGGTGAAAGATAGACCAGCACTCGGAGAAAATAATTGTTACATGATCCAGTATATTAGAAAGACATGCATAAAATTAAATATATGTGGTGTCAAAGGGTTCATTTACTAAGATTTTCTTTAATTTTTATTCCTACACAAATCTGATTAGCTCAGAGCTCACTTAAATACAAATTCTTATGCACCAATGCTTAAATTTATAGCATAATTAACACTATAACTTGTTATAAATTTCTGGGTCCCCCAAAATTACAATATTGCCAGCAATTTATTTATTTCTATATATTGTTCAATCTAAATTAGCAGCCTGTGTATAAATAAGGCTATTTTTTTTTTCAGAGAAAAAATATAACAAGCATCACTAATCCAAAAAACAAAAATTCAAGTGACTTTCTTATAGCCTGAGCAATTGTGGTTTATAACCTTGAATAAATAGATACGGATTACCATGCTAATTGGGGAGAAAATTTTTGAAAAGTATATAATAATCAGTTCATTTACCAAATTTTAGGTAACAAAACCATCTTTTTTTAAAAAAATAAACATTTTAACAGTTACTTTAGGCGGGTCATAAATAATTTTTCTAATCAGCAAATATAAATGTAAATCTGAAAACTAATTTTTACTTGAGGATGGACAACATTCTAGTTATAAAAAATGTCCTTAGACATTTGAATGGAAGGTAAAATGAGTGAGATTTAAGGAAGGTGAGAAAACAAGCAAAATGAGCAATCAACAGACTACTATAATTACTAAGCTTTCGAAATTGATGATAGAGTTATACAGTTGTTAGTATTATGGTACCCTACAGATTTCATTTTCTTGGGTATAGCCCAGCAGGCATATTCAGTGACTCCCCCTCTACCACTCAGCTCACCCCCTGAGGGGAAATGCCACGTGCATTGAAATCAAACGTTTTCCTATCAAGTTCTCAACTAATGGCTTTCCTAGGAGACCCAAGCCTGTCAGTCATCTACTACCTATTTAGACATGTTAAAACAGAATTTGTTGTTTATTTGTATTTCATTGAAGTGAGTCTGTTTTCTCATATTGAATTTGTATCCAAACCCCAGGTTGTCAATACTGCTTAGCTAGGGCTTCTGTTTGTTTTTTTCTCTCTGTATGTAATCCAGAAAAAAATGGTGCTGTTCATGCCAATTTCAACCCTTCTATAAATGTATAGGGAGTGTATTAACTAATTGTTTTAAGTCACTAGTGCTAATGACAAGAGCTAAAAATCATATTTTTTCTATTGAAAACTGTTTTGTCGAAATCACAATTTAATATACTAGAGTCACAGTTCCACTTAAGTTTCTATATGGAAAAAATAAAAGAAGGAAAAAAACAGATGTCCATTGTTGATACCAAAAACTAGGAGCATCATTTTAATTTAATTATTTTCTATGTTATTTGAAGCATGTCTCTTTTCCTTAGAGAAAAATGAAGTAATGTAAAGATACATACTTGACAAGATTGTGATTTTTTGGTAGAAACATTATATGTGTGTGTGTGTGTACACACATGTGCATAGATAGATATTCCTGTGCTTACAGTCTCTAAGTTAGTTTACTTGTGTTTAAGTCTAAGTGTAAGTATTAAGCATTCCATAAAAACAAGAACTGTTATGTTTGATATGCACTTCAAAAGCCTAAAATGCCAAAGAAAGCCCTTCCTTAATTATTGAAGAAGTGTCTGTAAAGGAAACATGAGCAAATAGCATTTATGCTTTCATCCCCAGTAACCTTTTATTGTCCTTTTCTTCAGATGGCCAAGTCAGTATATTTAATAAAGGCAGCAGCAACCATCAAAGAAGGCAGGGCTCTAATAAATGGTCCTGATTAAAGGCCCTGACAGGGTATGAACTTTGCATAAATTTTCTTATGGTGTCAGGCTAGGATACTGATTGAAAACTCATTAACATAATCACACATTTAGAGGAAATGCTGTAATGTATCAACAACATTTCCCTTAGTGTAATAATTTTAAGAACATTAAAATGCAAATGATAATAAGGAGCTGTGTTTAGTGATGTTCTGAAAGCCTGATTATTCAAATATTTAGTATGAAGTATGGAGCTGCATTCAGTAATACATCTACGTGAATTCAAAATTTTAATCTATATATGGACTCCAAAGTCATCTCTGGTCTTACCAACTATTTTCCCAGCTCATAGACACATACAATTAATAAAAACATTTGGCTTCAGTATTACAAAAAAAGTTAAAAATTTTTAAAATGTAACTACTTAAAAAAATGAATGTAAGATGCCAGCATCATTTTTCTCCAATTAGGAAAAAACTATTGAAAAGTAGTTAGCATTTTTAATTCGATATGATTGTGCTTTTGAAAATATGTTGAAGTATTTTTAGTGTCTTTTTGCTTGCTTTTATTAAAACGTATATAAAGCAGCAGAGAATGTGGCAGGTCACAGCACTGCTATCCCTTAATGCTAATTCTTAACAATAAAAGAAACACTGCCCTCCCCCCACACAAATAGCCATAATTATGTAAAGAATGACTGCTTCAGACTGATGACTTTCAATATGCTCAAGTCTAGTCTACTGGTATAAGAGGCCAGAAAGGTCAACAGTAATTCATAACTGCTATAAAATTGTGTAGCATCCCAGGGCTTCTGCAGGATGCTGACATTATCATGAGTCTTCTGCTGGTTTGTATATGTAAATTTGTGATAGGAAGTGCACTGCTTTTACCGTATCACATGCAGAGCATCAATCAAGCAGTGGAATACATCAGAGTATTTTCATTACGCCTAGTTATTTACTGCATCAGAAGAAATTACCCTGGCAAGCCAAGCGGCCTTCTCTGGGTTGTATGATACGACCAACCAGGCTTCAGCTCAGGAGTCTTGTAAACATTACAGGATTAATCTCACAATCACAATCATCAATCTTTCCTAGTCCTGCCTGGGTGCAACTGTGGAGATTGGTAACTAGGCCATGTGGATTTAAATTTAACCCTGAGCATCAAAAACTAGATTGTCAGACCTAAGCTGCATATTGCAAAACACCTGGTTTTTTTGTTTTTTTTTCCATTTTGGTTGAGGACAATAAATAGAAATATAAACTGAAGCATTTTAAAATTATATTTAATTTGTCACTTTCATTTCAGTACATGCTTGGGAAATTAGAATTTTTTTAAGCCACTGTTTTTCAACATCAGCTATAAGTGAGAAATGAGAGACCACTTTCTATTCAGATAGACACATTTCCTGTGTGACAATGTGGATACCACAGGCAGCTCTGCAGAACTGTGAGATGGGGACTTCTCCTGAGGTTTGGGGACCTGATCAAGCTCCTCTGGCATTAGGCCAGAGAAGGTTAAAGCTCTAGGGAGTAATAGAGTCAGCCCCTAACCAAGAGAGTGTTCAATGTGTCTTGCTGACTCATAAAATGACACTGGCATTGATTGCTGAAACAACTGCTTGCTTACCCGCTTGCCAAAGGAAAGAAAAAAAAAAGAAAGAAAGAAAAACCTGTCTCCCCTTTCCTTCCCTCCCAACAGAAAGGAGGGGGGAAAGAGATGGGTGAGACAGACGGGCTAAATGAACATTCTATCATTTTAAGTTTAGCAACTGCACGGAACATAGCCTATTCTATTTAGATAATGAAAAAGATAATGTACATTCATTTTTGAAAGTCAGGTGAAAACCATGATGATAATGATCATTTTTCCATAGTCAAGAAACAATAAATATATAATGAGCAGGTCATGTATAGACTGCCTGGGAGTTTAATTTGAACTGTGACCTTTTATTATTATTATTATTATTATTTTGTCCAAGGCACTTTTTCCTGAACACAGAGCACAGAGTCAATTTTTTCTTTCTTTCTCTCTCAATATCTTGCAGGCTCCCATCTTCGAATAAAAATTGCAGTAACCATAAAGATATGCCTTTCCCTTTCTTTCAATAAGATTTTCCAATCTAGAAGCTTGTATTCATCCCATATATAAAAAGTAGATATTTATTCTATATGCTTTAATCCCCAGTTGATTTAATCAGTCTTATAGGTACTTGTCTACTAGCATTGTATGATTACAGTAAAAAATACTGTGTGTCATGTATTGAGAATTCCATAAGAGCTATTCATCCCCACTCAAGTGATTATTTTTATATGGCTTTCTTGATCATATAAAGGTTAGCTTTAAAAAATACTGAAAACAATAATAAATAAGATTTCCCAAATAAATCTCATGACAAAAGAAGAGAAATTCACCTTCAAGTGATTGCAATGACTGAAATCTTAAGGCTCTTGCTTCTCTTTTCCTTTCTTTTGTGTGGTTTTGTTTTATTTTTTGGTTTTGTTGCTATTGATAATAGTATGGCTTTTTGTTGTTAACATTTTTTGTGTATGCTCTCTTCCGGACTAGCTTTAAAGTAGCTATTATTTTGATGCTATGTTTTTGCTCATAGAATTTTGGCTTCCCAAATCCTCCTTAAGGTTTTGGGTTCTGTATGTGAGCTTGCAGGTACAAGCGCATTGTGAATCTTTCACTTCTCACGAAATGTGAAATAACATGCATGTTTCTGACTCTTGCAGTTATAAAACCAAAATAGACATTCTGCTCTGTTGTTAAGGGGACAGTGTGTTATATGAAACTAGTTATGTTTGTAAAATTACTATAACGTATGATCAATTGACATTGTTCAAAGCAGGAAGGCTGGAAATGCAGTTTGTGTATGTGCATCACTATGGCGTCAGTTTGAACAACCTCTGGTACCACTTTTTTTGTGTGTTATTATAATATCCTGCCCGGTGTTACGTTTTGCTAAAGCTTTGAAACAACAAATAACTACTAGATATTCGTGGTGAAGATGCTAGAGCAGAAAAATGTTGGTGCAGTGATCATTGGAATGGTAGACAGAGAAGAATGCAATCCCCTGAGAGGAAGACAGAACAGTGGCATATTCCGCACCATGAGTAGCAAGCAGGAAAATCCTTGGATTTCAGAGTCAAGAAACATGGGTTTGATTCTCATCTCCACTACTATCTGGGCACATAACTTTAAACAAATCATTTTACTGTTGTCAGTTTCTAGCATTTTACTTTTCATTCATTTCCTCAACAAACATCAACTAGACTCCTAGGCGTTGTACCAGGTACAAAATACTGAACCAAGTTAAAAATACTTGGTCTTAGTCTTTAAATAATGAAAGCAGCTGGTGTGTGTGCCAGGAACTGTGTGAGTGCTTTATACATCTTTTCATGTTTAATCCATGCATTATCCCAACCCTAGAAAAAATTATCCTGAATTTATATGGGATAATATCAAATCTTAAAGAGGTTCAATAAGCTAGTGGGAGAGGTAAGAATTGAACGCAAGTCCATCTAATATTAAAAACAGTGCTCATAATTTTGAAGGGCATGTCAAAGAACTTTACCATTTTACAAAATTTTAGTGAGAATCAAATGAGAAAGGTACATGACAGAATGTTATAAATCGTCGTGTACCATACAAATGTCTATTGTCATTACTCTTAACATGAACATAACAGAGAATTTTCCTCACATCATTTCCAGCCTTAATTATCCCCACTTGAAGATCTTGGACCTTCCCACATAAATTATAACCACAGACAAAAAAATGTTATCTATATAAACAAAATACTGTCAGGCATTCCCTATCAGCATTTCTAAGCTAGTTATATGCATGGCCCCTTAGTGAATATTAAACAAATAGAAACCCAAGTAAGACATTTTTTCTACATATGAAAATCTCTGAAAAGCACAAGTCTAGTGTTTACATTAGCCCTGGAACATCTTTAATAATTCCTTAGGCACTTTAGGGTTATCTACCAATTAAGTGAGAATGGTGACATTAATGTAGCACCTGCAGATCTTATAAATGTAAAGTGTTTTTCATTCAGCCAGAATCTTTAATTTAATGTTGATGCCATTTAACACAAAATTTTCCTCTTTTGAATAATTTTTGTATTTTTAAATCACAGACAGGGCTATGTAGCCAAAACATATAAGATTAATGAAACACACTAAAAACAAGGAAACCTTCCATGTCTCATCTTTGCATAGTTTACACTGTCCCTACTACTGCATATTTGTGTATCTTTATAAAACAAGGTGATTTTATGAACAAAGCAATACGGCTGGATTTTTAAAATGAATGACCTGCTTTGTTAATACAATCACAAATTTATAGTTCAATTTTAATTAAGTTTTATCAAATTTTGGTGCCCCATTTTTCAATTTCTCGTGTTCGATGAGTAAAATTACGTACCTCAAGTTCTTTATATGAGAAACAACATGAAATTAAGGAATGTTTTATTTAGATATTAACAAGACAACTAGTTAAAAGGAATTTTTTTTTAAAAAAAGCACATGATGGTTTTGTCCTTGTTATTTTACATCTGAAGCCGCAAAAAATAATTTGATTATTTGGGTTTTAGTTAAACTAGTGCCTATAGATTTAACAAAGAATGGTAGTTAAGCAATTCCATTCTTAGCATATCCCTTTTCAAAGTTAGATGAAAATAATATTACTTTATTTAAAGAAA
This sequence comes from Trachypithecus francoisi, assembly GCF_009764315.1. Classification (NCBI taxonomy): domain Eukaryota; kingdom Metazoa; phylum Chordata; class Mammalia; order Primates; family Cercopithecidae; genus Trachypithecus; species Trachypithecus francoisi. The sequence continues at coordinate 32,091,062 of NW_022681472.1, forward strand.
ATAAATATTAGCTGCTGAAAATTGAGGAATCTTAACAGTTGCTAAAAGTATACAGAGATATTCCAGACTTTTAAAAAGTTACAATTATCTTCACCTTCAAAAAAACTATCTGTCTTTTAAAAAACATTATTAGAGTGCATTATTCTAATTAATGTTGAAACTTCTGTGCCTTCCGAATACTTCCAGATGACCAAAATCTTGTCATACAAGGTTAATAGTTATGCCTGGTATAATTTTCAGGTAAGTTCTAAATGAATTTTTCATCATGTAAAAAAGCATGCCACTAAAGATAAAATGTGTTTCAACTGATATTGTAACAAATTGTGTGGAAATATTAATTAAAGTTTTAACTCTTCTTAGCCAGAGTACATATGTGCGATTGGTCTTTATGTGTATAATATTTTGTTGATGATATGTGTTCATTAGAGTTCATTCTATAGTACGAACTGAAAATTTCTTCACTGAAAGATACCTATAAATATCTTCCTTGAATCTTGTTCACTTTTAATATCTTCTATTTTCTAGAAGCAGTTATGAGAAAATGTGCATAGATTTTTCTCTATATTAATTAAAGCACCAGATATTTATAAATACATACATAGCACCTACTATTTGTAATAAAGAACACAAATTTTGGATTTGCTTATAGAAAATATGACATAAAATAAGAATAAAATAATGCTATCATAACTCTTTTTTCTTTTTCTTTTTTTTGAGACAATTTCCAGGCTGGAGTGCAATGGTGCGATCATGGCTCACTGAAACCTCTGCCTTCCGGGTTCAAGCGATTCTCATGCCTCAACCTCCCGAGTAGCTGGGATTACAGGTATGCACCACCAAGCTTGGCTAATTTTGTATTTTTAGTAGAGACAGGATTTTGCCATGTCAGCCAGGTTGGTCTCAAACTCCTGACCTCAGGTGATTCCCCACCCACCTCGGCCTTCCAAAGTGCTGGGATTACAGGCTTGAGTCAACACACTTGGACTATCATACCTTTTTTTACTGTGCAAACTACTTTGGAAATGAAAGATTTTCTATTGTATGCTACTGTTCTCACTTTCAAACATACCACCACCAGTGTAGATATATTAGAAGTGAAGTAATGACAACTTTTCAAAGATTACATTATTCTGATTTAGTGACATACCCTGCAGGCTTACTTTTTCTAACAAACTTGCCTGGACATCATTCAAAAGTTTATCAAGGACAAATTGGATTGTGATTTGACCTGATATTAAGTAATAAAATTTATAAATGAGTATATAAAAACTGATCAATTCATTTGGAGACATGAGAATTTCTGTCAGCTTAGGGCTTTTTCCATTTAGTTAACACAAAAAAGGCAATAACATCCTATATGAAGGAAATTATCCATCCTCTAATAAAATGATGGCCAAGTGATAATAGTGAAGTACAAGCATTTAGAACTTATTTATAATTACATACAACCATATATGTGTCTATATATTAAAGTAACTAGAGCAGTCAGTTATCTTAAAGACAAACAAGATCATGAAATAAATTTTCAACAGCTTTGTAGTTTGTTGTTACATAGCAAAGGGTATTCGTTTGTCATATTTAGTTTCAGTATACCTCCAAAATTAAAAGTACACATGCATAGATACACATGCACACAAACACAATTCTCCAATATTAAAAAAATAGCTACTATATATGCATATATTTGTTTAACATTATATCTTAAAGAAAACTGAACAGTTATGCATGGCAAAACATATCAGGTGAAATCTTTGAAAATTCACAGATTACCTAAAATGCTAGGAGTTAATTATAGTCTGCTTTCCCTGGCATGTCAGCTTGATTAAATTTGGAGTTCGGAGATGAATTGGCCCAAATTCATTAGTGTTCCCTGGGTGCAGATGTTGGTCAAGGTCAAGCGAAGCACATTGACTGTAATGCTAGAGAGGAGGGGGGAAGGGATTCCAAAGAAGGTAGATTCTTAAAAGGTCTGGGGTTGCAGCAAGAAACTTTGATAGTTTTTAACTTAATAAATCTTGACAGCCTAATCATGGCTAAGCCTTTGCAGTGTTATTGGTACAGATGGCAAAGCTAGACATATTTAAAGAGATCTCAGAAGCTAGTAGCAAGAGAGCACTGAATCCAAATGTAGTGTTGGGCTCTAGGAAAAAGTGAAAGAAAGGAGGATAAAAAGCTACACGGCATTTCCATCTCCTGACATCTCCAGCAGCCTCAGATACAAAATATGATAAGGCTCCTGCTGAGCTAATAAGCCCAACAAATGTCTGTGTCCGTGAAGTAGATGAAGTGGGATCAAGCAGAGGGGGCTGCTGTATGAAAATAAGCCAGCGCCCAGGGTATAATGGCACTAGAAAAAGCTACAAGGTCAGGTTGATGACAGAGACACCAGTTAAGTAGAGACCCCATCAGTAAGAAAGGTTTGCCTGCTGGATCCAAGACATAACCATTAAAATAAAATGAACTATCCATTTAAAGAAAAGAAGAAAATGAAAACACTCTCTAAGGATTTTATTTTTATTTGTTTCTCTTATATGGCAACTACATCCTTTTGTTTATTTACATACACCCTACCCAGGATAGAAACTAAAGTATTGGGTTGAGGGGTAGAGAATTACAAATAGACATACACTGCAAAATGTCGTTAGATTTGTTGGTTCTGTGCTATGATTTTAGTGGGTTCACAACCTATGCTAAGCTGTATTTGTTTAATCAAATACTGCATTAAGATGAACAGAACAATGAATGGTTCCTTATGATCCACAAGTTTTCCCAGAGAAAAAAATTCCTAGGTGAAACATAACTTAACTCTGAAACTTCTCCCTTTCTCTGTTTCCTTTTAACCAGAGAATATCTTCATTCATTTTTGGTGTAAAGTAATACATTTTTCAGTAAAATATAGAATTGATTGAAGTTGCAATTGTATGATTCAGAACAGCAGAACTGACAGAGGTGCCATAAAAGCCTCTGTGCTTGGCTCTTGACAGCATATACACATAGGATGATGAACCTCTTGGTTTTTCCCAGACTATCCTGTTTTAGCACTGAAAATCCCCATGCCATGCAAAACCTCGCAGTGGTCACTGTACTCCCATGGCTGAACCAGTATTTCTGAGGTAAACTATATCAATTCGTGTGGTGAATCTGACTGAGTCTAGGAGAAAAAGTGTGTAGTAAGGGAGAGTGATGGGTCAGCAGACAGACAAGCCAGATGACTCAGGACAAGAAACACTCATAGACTAAATCATCCAGGTTGGTTCTAGCATTGATCAAAATAACTTTATTATTCCCAACTCTTTCCATTGTATCTTGAAACCATTACCTTTTATTTACACACATTTACACACACATACACAAATGAAGTATATAATAATTAAAATGATATCTGTGAACTGTAATTACTTTTTGTTTTTCCTAATGGTTTAAATGATCCACCTTGACCTTAAAACCAACCATGGAAAGGCCACTTAAGGGCTAATTCATTCTGCAGCCCATTGTCCAGGTGAACAAAAACAATCACAGATTAGAAGAAAATTACAATTACAATGCTTTTTCTTCAGATGTATGGCAACAAAAGCCAGCACATTAAGAGTAATACTTAAGAATTAATATTACAAATCTTTTTTTACAGCTTGAAAAATGGTTTTGCACAATCTTTGCTTTTTTACTTGAGTAATAATTAGACTCTGCTTGAATTTTCAAGTCTGTCACATTAATACATTAATTCTTAACAGATCATGTCAACTTCATAATATCTGTGAAGCTTTGTTAAAAAGGTGAAAAACGTTTAAACACCATGTGAGGTGGTTCATTAAACATTTAAGAAAGCTTTGAAATTCTGACAGCATTACCATGGAAGATCAGATTGGGTACACTTCTAATATTTTTTTAAATCCATCTTTAGTTTTCATTTCATACAAATGCAAATGAAATACTGGTAAACAGCTTGGAATGAAATTTGGAGATATAGTCCTGAAATATCACACCATTGAATTTAGAAATATAAACTTTTTGACTTTAAGATAATTATGATAAAGATGAACAGATGATGGATTGCCAATAGTTGCTTTTTGCAGTTGTGGAGATTTTTTTTCTCAAGCTATAATTAATATCTCTTATACATCTTCCCAGGATTGGGCAGGGGGAAGGGGGAATCAAAAGAAAGCAACTATTGTATCCACTTTTTCAAGTTTAGTTATTTCTTTTCTTTTTTTAAAGGCATCAATAAAACTCATCTCTGATTTCCAATAACATATAAAACATGTTTAAGGAAGTATTAATTTTCAAAAATAATGGTTGCCATAAGTTTCCAATTCCAATTGTTCTTATTGAAGTTAACTTCAGGACTGCTGGAGAAGAGCTTCCTAGATTACTCTAACATTGACTGAAAGGTCTGTCCGTTTTCCTCTGGCTATGCTTATGAGATCATCCCTACAGGTTATCCATGAAAGTGAGATCTGCCCATAAGAGGAAACATAGAATCCTTAACCTTCTTCCTGATATTCTTATGCCTTTCCTCTAATTTATTCTGTGCAAAACAGAAGTTGCTTTAGGAAAATGAAAGAAGTAGTAACTTTTACCTAGAATAAAGGGCAAATTAGTGCTGACATTGCCACAAGTAGTACTAAGAAAGATAAAGAAAGACTTCAATAATTCAAGTGTTTAATAAGTAGAAAGCACCATGCAGATAGTACTATTAGCTTAGTTCAAAGAGATGTTATGGGTAAAGGTGATAAGCAAAAGCAATAACATTAAGATTTTGTTTGGTACACAGATCAGAGACAATATGTAGTATTTAGAGTGTATTGAAAGTACACAGACTTTTCTGATATAATTTCCAGTCAGAAACTTGTATTCCTTATAGCTGGTATTCTTTGCATGTTTTCTTGTTTAAAGAAGTATTTTACAGATGACAATTATCAGTATTGTTAGTTTGAGTGTTGTAGATAAATACGGAATGAAACATTAAGTATTTCGTTTCAGGACAATATTATAATTAAGCTGTGTATGGCTCATTATTAGTTTTGTCGAGTTTATTAAGTTGAAATCTATAGTCTTGGAAACTTACATTTATCTCCTAGTATATTTTTTATTACCAAAGATACAGGATATACATAATTAAATTTAGCTTGCAGAAAATGCAAGAAATCTGGAAAGAGTATATACATATGATGGAGATGTTCAGGAGCTTGTAATCTGAAATCAAGAATGAAGTCAAATTCTAGCTATGAAACTTACTGTTTGAGCAATTTTAAATACACGAATCCCCATATTTTCTTTCTAGAAAATGAGAAGCATAATAGTATTTATTTCAGAAGGGTTGTGGAAATATATGTTGCGCTATCAGACAGCAAGCTTCTTTAAGGCAGGGGCCATTCATGTTGTAACTTTGTGACCTGAGGATACATAAGAAGCGTAATTATAAGTGAGCAGTAGGAGCTCCTTGGAAGAAATAAATCACATCATTCTCTCAATATTAAGTTTTTAAGATAATGAATTAATCCTTTCTCCAGTTCCTCAAACTGGTTACTGTTCCCAACTTTCTCGTGTTTCTCAAGGGTAGCAATAATTTCCCCTGGGTAGATTCAGCCTTTCCTTTCATTCTTACTTATCTCTAGTACTCCATCTTCACTTCCTCTCTTCTCCTCTGTCTCCTTCTTGACTACTACCACCAATAAATAAATAAATAAAAATAAAATATAAAGTATACTTATTGGCCCACTTACTTGTGAAGTCTAGAGATACCTGTCTTTATGAATGGCTGGATCAAGGAAAGCAAAGATTGTCATCAAGCACGTACTTTCTCTCTGTCTTGGACCAGCTTTTTAACAGGTTATCTTCATTTCTTTTTTTTTTTTTTTTTTTTTATACTTTAAGTTCTAGGGTACATGTGCATAACGTGCAGGTTTGTTACATATGTATACTTATGCCATGTTGGTGTGCTGCACCCATCAACTCGTCAGCACCCATCAACTCGTCATTTACATCAGGTATAACTCCCAATGCAATCCCTCCCCCCTCCCCCTTCCCCATGATAGGCCCCGGTGTGTGATGTTCCCCTTCCCAAATCCAAGTGATCTCATTGTTCAGTTCCCACCTATGAGTGAGAACATGCGGTGTTTGGTTTTCTGTTCTTGTGATAGTTTGCAAGAATGATGGTTTCCAGCTGCATCCATGTCCCTACAAAGGACACAAACTCATCCTTTTTTATGGATGCATAGTATTCCGCGGTGTATATGTACCACATTTTCTTAATCCAGTCTGTCACAGATGGACATTTGGGTTGATTCCAAGTCTTTGCTATTGTGAATAGTGCCGCAATAAACATACGTGTGCATGTGTCTTTATAGCAGCATGATTTATGATCCTTTGGGTATATACCCAGTAATGGGATAGCTGGGTTGTATGGTAGGTACATCTAGTTCTAGATCTTTGAGGAATCGCCATACTGTTTTCCATAATGGTTGAACTAGTTTACAATCCCACCAACAGTGTAAAAGTGTTCCTATTTCTCCACATCCTCTCCAGCACCTGTTGCTTCCTGATTTTTTAATGATTGCCATTCTAACTGGTGTGAGATGGTATCTCATTGTGGTTTTGATTTGCATTTCTCTGATGGCGAGTGATGATGAGCACTTTTTTTCATGTGTCTGTTGGCTGTATGAATGTCTTCTTTTGAGAAATGTCTGTTCATATCCTTTGCCCACTTTTTGATGGAGTTGTTTGTTTTTTTCTTGTAAATTTATTTGAGTTCTTTGTAGGTTCTGGATATTAGCCCTTTGTCAGATGAGTAGATTGCAAAAATTTTCTCCCATTCTGTAGGTTGCCTGTTCACTCTGATGGTAGTTTCTTTTGCTGTGCAGAACCTCTTTAGTTTAGTTAGATCCCACTTGTCAATTTTGGCTTTTGCTGCCGTTGCTTTTGGTGTTTTAGACATGAAGTCCTTGCCCATGTCTATGTCCTCAATGGTACTACTTAGGTTTTCTTCTAGGGTTTTTATGGTATTAGGTCTAACATTTAAGTCTCTAATCCATCTTGAATTAATTTTCGTATAAGGACTAAGGAAAGGATCCAGTTTCAGCTTTCTACTTATGGCTAGCCAATTTTCCCAGCACCATTTATTAAATAGGGAATGCTTTCCCCATTTCTTGTTTCTCTCAGGTTTGTCAAAGATCAGATGGCTGTAGATGTTTGGTATTATTTCTGAGGACTCTGTTCTGTTCCATTGGTCTATATCTCTGTTTTGGTACCAGTACCATGCTGTTTTGGTTACTGTAGCCTTGTAGTATAGTTTGAAGTTAGGTAGCGTGATGACTCCAGCTTTGTTCTTTTGACTTAGGATTCTCTTGGCAATGCGGGCTCTTTCTTGGTTCCATATGAACTTTAAAGCAGTTTTTTCCAATTCTGTGAAGAAAGTCATTGGTAGCTTGATGGGGATGGCATTGAATCTATAAATGACCTTGGGCAGTATGGCCATTTTCACGATATTGATTCTTCTTATCCATGAGCATGGTATGTTCTTCCCTTTGTTTGTGTTCTCTTTTATTTCACTGAGCAGTGGTTTGTAGTTCTCCTTGAAGAGGTCCTTGACATCCCTTGTAAGTTGGATTCCTAGGTATTTTATTCTCTTTGAAGCAATTGTGAATGGAAGTTCATTCCTGATTTGGCTCTCTGCTTGTCTGTTACTGGTGTATAAGAATGCTTGTGATTTTTGCACATTAATTTTGTATCCTGAGACTTTGCTGAAGTTGCTTATCAGCTTAAGGAGATTTTGGGCTGAGACAATGGGGTTTTCTAAATATACAATCATGTCATCTGCAAACAGGGACACTTTGACTTCTTCTTTTCCTAACTGGATACCCTTGATTTCTTTCACTTGCCTGATTGCCCTAGCCAGAACTTCCAACACTATGTTGAATAGGAGTGGTGAGAGAGGGCATCCCTGTCTTGTGCCAGTTTTCAAAGGGAATTTTTCCAGTTTTTGCCCATTCAGTATGATATTGGCTGTGGGTTTGTCATAAATAGCTCTTATTATTATTATTATTATTTTTTGTTGTTGTTGTTGTTGAGACGGAGTCTCGCTGTGTCGCCCAGGCTGGAGTGCAGTGGCCGGATCTCAGCTCACTGCAAGCTCCGCCTCCCGGGTTTACGCCATTCTCTCGCCTCAGCCTCCCGAGTAGCTGGGACTACAGGCGCCCGCCATCTTGCCCGGCTAATTTTTTGTATTTTTTTAGTAGAGACGGGGTTTCACCGTGTTAGCCAGGATGGTCTCGATCTCCTGACCTCGTGATCCGCCCGTCTCGGCCTCCCAAAGTGCTGGGATAATAGCTCTTATTATTTTGAGGTACATTCCATCAATACCGAATTTTTTGAGCGTTTTTAGCATGAAGGGCTGTTGAATTTTGTCAAAGGCCTTTTCTGCATCTATTGAGATAATCATGTGGTTCTTGTCTTTGGTTCTGTTTATACGCTGGATTACGTTTATTGATTTGCGAATGTTGAACCAGCCTTGCATCCCAGGGATGAAGCCCACTTGATCATGGTGGATAAGCTTTTTGATATGCTGCTGAATCCAGTTTGCCAGTATTTTATTGAGGATTTTTGCATCGATATTCATCAGGGATATTGGTCTAAAATTCTCTTTTTTTGTTGTGTCTCTGCCAGGCTTTGGTATCAGGATGATGTTGGCCTCATAAAAAGAGTTAGGGAGGATTCCCTCTTTCTCTATTGATTGGAATAGTTTCAGAAGGAATGGTACCAACTCCTCCTTGTACCTCTGGTAGAATTCAGCTGTGAATCCATCTGGTCCTGGACTTTTTTTGGTGGGTAGGCTATTAATTATTGCCTCAATTTCAGAGCCTGCTATTGGTCTATTCAGGGATTCAACTTCTTCCTGGTTTAGTCTTGGAAGAGTGTAAGTGTCCAAGAAATTATCCATTTCTTCTAGATTTTCTAGTTGATTTGCATAGAGGTGTTTATAGTATTCTCTGATGGTAGTTTGTATTTCTGTGGGGTCGGTGGTGATATCCCCTTTTCATTTTTTATTGCATCTATTTGATTCTTCTCTCTTTTCTTCTTTATTATTCTTGCTAGTGGTCTGTCAATTTTGTTGATCCTCCTGGATTCATTGATTTTTTGGAGGGTTTTTTGTGCCTCTATCTCCTTCAGTTCTGCTCTGATCTTAGTTATTTCTTGCCTTCTGCTAGCTTTTGAATGTGTTTGCTCTTGCTTCTCTAGTTCTTTTAATTGTGATGTTAGAGTGTCCATTTTAGATCTTTCCAGCTTTCTCTTGTGGGCATTTAGTGCTATAAATTTCCCTCTACACACTGCTTTAAATGTGTCCCAGAGATTCTGGTATGTTGTATCTTTGTTCTCATTGGTTTCAAAGAACATCTTTATTTCTGCCTTCATTTCGTTATGTACCCAGTAGTCATTCAGGAGCAGGTTGTTCAGTTTCCATGTAGTTGAGTGGTTTTGATTGAGTTTCTTAGTCCTGAGTTCTAGTTTGATTGCACTGTGGTCTGAGAGACAGTTTGTTATAATTTCTGTTCTTGTACATTTGCTGAGGAGTGCTTTCCTTCCAATTATGTGGTCAATTTTGGAATAAGTGCGATGTGGTGCTGAGAAGAATGTATATTCTGTTGATTTGGGGTGGAGTGTTCTATAGATGTCTATTAGGTCTGCTTGGTGCAGAGATGAGTTCAATTCCTGGATATCCTTGTTAACTTTCTGTCTCGTTGATCTGTCTAATGTTGACAGTGGGGTGTTGAAGTCTCCCATTATTATTGTATGGGAGTCTAAGTCTCTTTGTAAGTCTCTAAGGACTTGCTTTATGAATTCGGGTGCTCCTGTATTGGGTGCATATATATTTAGGATAGTTAGCTCTTCCTGTTGAATTGATCCCGACTTTGATGAGATGAGAGAAGAAGGCTTCAGTCCATCAAACTTCTCAGAGCTAAAGGAGGAATTACGTACCCAGTGCAAAGAAACTAAAAATTTTGAAAGAAGAGTGGAAGAATTGATAGCTCAAATAATTAATTCAGAGAAGGTCATAAACGAAGTGACAGAGATGAAAACCATGACACAAGAAATACATGACAAATGCAAAAGCTTCAGTAACCTACTCGATCAACTGGAAGGAAGAGTATCAGCAATTGAGGATCAAATGAAGGAAATGAAGCGAGAAGAGAAACCAAAAGAAAAAAGAAGAAAATGAAATGAACAAAGCCTGCAAGAAGTATGGGATTATGTAAAAAGACCAAATCTACGTCTGATTGGGGTGCCTGAAAGTGAGGGGGAAAATGGAACCAAGTTGAAAAACACTCTTCAGGATATCATCCAGGAGAACTTCCCCAACCTAGTAGGGCAGGCCAACATTCAAATTCAGGAAATACAGAGAACGCCACAAAGATACTCCTCGAAAAGAGCAACTCCAAGACACATAATTGCCAGATTCACCAAAGTTGAAATGAAGGAAAAAATCTTAAGGGCAGCCAGAGAGAAAGGTCGGGTTACCCACAAAGGGAAGCCCATCAGACTAACAGCAGATCTCTCGGCAGAAACTCTACAAGCCAGAAGAGAGTGGGAGTCAATATTCAACATTCTTAAAGAAAAGAATTTTAAACCCAGAATTTCATATCCAGCCAAACTAAGTTTCATAAGTGAAGGAGAAATAAAATCCTTTACAGATAAGCAAATGCTTAGAGATTTTGTCACCACCAGGCCTGCCTTACAAGAGACCCTGAAGGAAGCCCTAAACATGGAAAGGAACAACCGGTATCAGCCATTGCAAAAACATGCCAAAATGTAAAGATCATCGAGGCTAGGAAGAAACTGCATCAACTAACGAGCAAAATAACCAGTTAATATCATAATGGCAGGATCAAGTACACACATAAAAATATTAACCTTAAATGTAAATGGACTAAATGCTCCAATTAAAAGGCACAGACTGGCAAACTGGATCAAGAGTCAAGACCCATCAGTCTGCTGTATTCAGGAGACCCATCTCACATGCAGAGACATACATAGGCTCAAAATAAAGGGATGGAGGAAGATCTACCAAGCAAATGGAGAACAAAAAAAAGCAGGGGTTGCAATCCTAGTCTCTGATAAAACACACTTTAAACCATCAAAGATCAAAAGAGACAAAGAAGGCCATTACATAATGGTAAAGTGATCTTCATTTCTTAGGAAGGTTTCCATTGTTGTTGGCAAAATGAATAAAAATTTAGGTTGGTAGAACTGTGTATTACTCTGTCAGTCTGTTCTTATGCAGCTAATAAAGACATATCCAAGATTTGGTGATTTATAAGGAAAAAGAGATTTAATGGACTCACAGTTCCACATGGCTGGGGAGGCCTCACAATCATGGTGGAAGGCAAAGGAGGAGCAAAGGCACATCTTACATGGCAGCAGGCAAGGGGGCATGTGCAGGGAATCTCCCCTTTATAAAATCATCAGATTTCATAAGACTTATTAACTATCACAAGAACAGCATGGAAAAGACCTACCCCTATGATTAAATTTCTAGGTTCCTCCTACAACATGTGAGAATTATGGGAGCTATAATTTAAGATAAGATTTAGGTGGAAACACAGCCAAACCACATCAATCTGTATTCTACCAGCCTAAGTTCCACTTTATTTTGCCTCCTGGCTGAATTCTTTAACTGCAGACATTTTTTTTCTTTAACTCATCTTTTGTCTTTATAAGATTTATTTCTCATTCATATATCTGGACTCATGCATGAAGTGTTTATAAGATGCTTATTTCTTTATGCTGTGTTGGACAAAGTCAAAATTTTCTAGTGAAAGAGAACAGTTTTCAAGATTCAGGACATAAACCAATGAAGACACATTTTTTAGAAGCACACATGGAACTTTACTGGATTTCTGTTGGAAATTTTTAGTTTAACCAACAAGAAACATAAACTTAGCTTTTATCATCAAACCTTATTGTTGACTCATAACTCTATGACTCAGGTCACTCACTTACCTTCACAAGATTTCATTCCAAATACTTTTGGCTGTTCCCAGAAATCATTGATTTTCTACAATCTATCTCCAAGGATCTTTGGTAGGATGTACTATCAAAGCAGCCAATTTTAAAAAAGGAGACTTCTACATTTAGAAAGAATATTAGGATAAGTATAATGCTATCCAAGAGAACTGTTCTCCAAAGGACAGTATGTAGTTAGATATATAAATGGTGATAGTTAGGATGAAAAATCAGTCATAACTTTTTACATATTCATATTTTGAGTATAAATTTATAATACATATGTATGGGCATCCTTGTGTATAAATACACATGTACATGGAGGGAAATATTTTCTGTGAAAGTTAGGAAATATAAATTTGATTGGCATATATTTTCATTTTATCGATCTGTCAACTAAAAATAGAGAGCTGCCTTTAGCTAAAGATACCTATTTCCCCTATGGTTTTTGAGTATGGCCAGGCATCAAACCCAGTACTTTACCTGTCATATTGTGATTCAGGAAAGACTTGCCTTTTCTTGGTCATGTAATTTTAGCCCTTAAGGAATTCACTCATCATTTCATCATTAGTGGTACCTAAACTCCGGGAATACTGAGTGAGTTTGGCAAACTAATTGAAGGATGCAAGATTATGAGATTATTTCTGGACATATCATAAGCAAGGTTTCTTACATTTTTACTATAGATTTCTATGTTCATCCTGCGGTGAGTTTTCACTTTAACCAAAATTCTTCAACAGAAAAAAAGCAAACTATGAGCAATAGTTAAAAAACAAAGACTGGCCACAGACTAAGAATTCAGCTTTCAAACTTAGTAAACATATTTTTCATAGGGATCTAATAACTTCTCACTTTTTAAATATTTTAATAGACACTTAATATTCCAACTTGCCAGAATATGAAAATGTAAAGATCAAGATCAATGCTACAATGCTCTCAAAAGCTCAATATAGAATGCAGCATATTTACAGGGTGGCCTCAGTAAGCTTTTCAAAGTTTTCTGTATTTTCCATCTTGTGTGTTTCTCAATGTAATACATGGACACAGTTAAAAATCAAGTAGCAATGAAAAGCTCATCATAGAAAATAGTAGCTCTTTGTTCCTGTGTTCTCTGCTCCTAGTACAATCCATTATTTTCATCTTCTTTGTTTTATCTGATTCTTTTAGTAATTACATATAAATTTTTAAGCAATATGCTAGTGCTACTGATTTTTGGTTTGTTAATTTAGTCACTATCCTCTAAAACTGTGTCTTCCTGATAAAGCTATGTTTAGTTAAATAAGTAGACATGGTTTAAGTTATTATACTTATGTAAATATTATTCACTACAGAGCCAAGTAATGTACTATCATTAAATCTGTTTTTTAGTATAACTTTTTGCTATTCCTGGAATAAATGAATGTTTTGGTGTTTGCAAATACTGGCACACACTGATGCATTTCAGTGCTGTGGAAAAATCTTGGGTTTTGAAATTAGTAAACTCGCATTTCAGGTTGGCTGTGTTGTTGCTTGTGACCTTTGGTACGTTCCTTAGACTGCTGAGCCTTGGCAATTATTTCTGACAACAAATGTGCAAATCAGTAACTTCTTTGAAGACTACCTATAGGAAGTTTTATTTTAAATAACATGTGTAAACATCTACCTTTATCTTCGTCCTTGAAATGTGTGTGCCCTCCACTTTGTTCCTCACTTAAAAACCATGAGGTGGGTGAGATGGAATTACTAGCACAGATTAGGAAAAAAGTGAGGCTGAAGAACACTAAAAGATTTATCCAAAGAGGCCTAGTGGAAAACAGCTCGACTGTAACATTTCTAATTCTAAGTTAAGAGCTCTTAACCCCATGACATGCTGAGGTTCCATCCAGCCAATATACTATTGGTGCCAAATTTAAACCTCTGAAACTAAATTATGCAAAATTCCATTTTCTTAGTTAGTTTGGATTATAGGGGGCGGGGGGGGGAGGTGAGTCTAAATGTTTTTCCTCTGTTTACTCAAGCCTTGTAGGAAAATTCTTAACAGAGGCAGTCAATGTAAAAATGTGAAAGATTGGTATAGAAAGTAACACACTATTATATAAAGTCCCTAGGGTGCCATAATCTGGCTGTTAGTTTTCTGCTGTATTCTGTATATCTAAAGGCTCCTTTGTGGCCATGAGCTTGAAGATGTAACCATACTATTATCAAACCTTAGTATTTCTCATCTTGTAAATTGTCATAAAACCAACATACTCTCAGGCTAGATATTTTAAGTTAAAACGACTATTCTAGGTACTGGGAACATATAAAAAAACAATTATTTATAAGTCTGATAATAGCTTTATTATTTTGGCTATAGTCCTTTCTATTTTTTCACCTCATCCTTATTAGTGACTCTCCATATAATGAGAATATCAGGAAAGCTTGAAGAGCTTTTAAGTTATTAGAACCTCTCCATGCCATTCTAAACATCAGTATGTTTTCTTTTCCTTTTGAAAATTCACTAATTTCTATAAACCTTAGCACCTTTCTTTGGCCTGCTTTCTACAAAAATTATGTTATTAACCATCAACTCATTAACCAAGTGGTTATTCTCACATTACATATGTGTAAAAGTGAAATGAAGGAACTAATAAACAGCATAGTTGGTGTACAAATACAGAAATTTTAATTATGTGTCTGATAAGTTTTACACTTTATGACACTCATTTTGTTACAAATATTTGAAAGCATAAAATAAAAAATAAAACAGTATCACACACCCAAATACATAGACCAGGAAAAAATTGTCACCACATTAAAACTATGGTCTTAAATCCTGGGTTATTCAGGATTTGATGACCTTATGGACTGTGGCGATTCGAAAGGACATTAGCCTTTGATTCTTGAAGATCCTTGTGCATATGCCTATCAGATCGAACACCTCCAGTGATGAGACTTCAGTATTTTGCAAGGAAACTTACTTTGTCTTTAGACATACTTGTCTGTAAGAAAAGTTCGTTGTCTGAACATTTTCTGAAATATCTCTTCCTGTAAGATACAGTCTTTGACCGATCACTTCTTCCTCAGAAACAACACAGAACAAATCCAGTTTTTTTCCCCTACATAATAGCACTTCAAATATTTGAAAACAATTCTTAATTTCCCCTAAGATTTTTCTCTTTTCCAATCTAAACACTCCCAATCTCTTCAATTGTTTCTCTTATGATATATTTTAATTTTTTCTCACTATCCTTTTCTCTTTCTTTGATTCTTTTTCTGTTTGGCATAATCTCTTTCAAAGTGTGGCACACAGAGTTAAAGACACTACTGAAATAAAGATTTTCCAATGTCCCACAGAGCATAACTAACATCTCCCTTCTTTTAATTACTATACCTTCATTAATACTACCTAATACCACACAATCATTCAGGAAGCACAATCACAACACAGTGCTAACCTAACATTCTAACATCCATGTGATGGACCGCTGGACTCTTAGTTCTTGACCTCAAATCCAGTGATAATTTTTTTTCTTCCCGTTTAGTCACCATCTGCCATGGTCACATTCTAGACTTTATTGTTACTGGAAATTGTGAAGCTATTGAAACTTTAGTATAAAATATCTCACTCTAGTCACTACATAAAATATTTATTTATTTATTTATCTATTATTTATTTATTTATTTATTTATTTATTTGAGATGGAGTCTTGCTCTGTTGCCCAGGCTGGAGTGCAACGGCAAGATCTCAGCTCACTGCAATCTCCACCTCCCAGATTCAAGCAATTCACCTGCCTCAGCCTCCCAAAGTGTTGTATAGCTGGGATTACAGGCATATGCCACCACACTTGGCTAATTTTTGTATTTTTAATAGAGATGGGGTTTCACCATGTTGATTAGAGTGGTCTCGAACTCCCAACCTCGTGATATGCCTGCCTCGGCCTCCCAAAGTGCTGTGATTACAGGCGTGAGCCACCGGGCTTGGCTCCCACATATAATCTTACAAGTTAACTTGCCCTAATGACCTCGGTGTTACATTCTAAAAAAAATGTGAACCCCTTTATTCTACCTTGTTTTCACCATTTAAACATTTACGCCTATCTTTATGCCCCTTATTCTCCAATGTGGAGCTCATTTTCTGTCCTGCAATCATTCCCTAAAATATCTTCAATTCCCTTCCTACTCTCTTCTTTCATAATGTTCCTCTGGCAAATCACAACAGTAGATGAGCTTTACCGTTATCTTGAGTACTGGAAACAAAGTAGCTGGCAAGAAATGTTAATACTACCTTCGTTGCTTCATAATCAGAAAAAGAAGAACAGTGGTCCGCTTAAACTACATCATAGGTTAAAGACAACATTGCCAGCATAGGTTAAATAAAACATTTCCAGAGGCCTTTACTCTTCTGGATGGGCATTCTTTGTTAGGTCTCTTTATCCATGATTTGGAGTAAATGAGAAATGATTAGAAATTTATCCCCCACAATAGGCTCTATTGCAGATTCTACCACAAAGACTAGGTTACATAACAAGTCTTTAAATTCTCTTGTGAAAGTTGTGCTAAATAGTAGAATTGCTGTAGATTACTTACTGGCTGAGCAGAGAACTTTCTACACAGTTGCTGATGCTTCTAGTTGCACATGGAGAAATACATTGGGTATTATAGAGACTCAGTTGTAGGGAATTAATGAACAGGCTGCTTGGTTGAAATGAGTAGACTCCCAATCTAACTCATTCTTTGATCTATTTGATTTTAGTTGGTTTGGTTGATCGGGACCATGGCTAAGGAGCATATTCTGAGCTCTTGGAATTATCCTCCTGATAGACATAATAGTCATCTCCCTGGTGCAATGTATTCTCTCAGAAGTTTTAAATGTTTCCATGTAGCTATCTGCAGAATGTCAAATGGCCTTTCTTCAACAAAAATGGCCAAAACTAAAATGTACACTCTAAGGACACAGTAACCTATGAATGACCAGAAACCCAAAATGATGGCAACTGAGAGTGGAGCTAAGGCCCCAAGTTTTGGTTACACTCTCACCTAAATGAGAACCTGACCAAAAAAGGGGAATTGTTAAACAAAATTATGGCAGCCCATTGTTTTAGACTGAGTTTGCACAGTAGGCCCCAACACACCAGACCATACCAAACCAAGACCAGTCACTCAGCACTACATAGAGATATTTGTGCTGTCATGTTTATTGCAGTGTTATTCACAATAGTCAAGATGTGAAATCAACCTAAGTATCTGTTGATAGATGAATAAAGAAATCACACACACACACACCTACACACACGTGCAGACACACACAATGGAATGTTATTCAGTCTTTTAAAAAGTAGATCCTGTCATTTGCAAAAACATGGACAAAACTAGAGGACATTATGATAAGTGAAATAAGACAGACATTGAAAGAAAAATACTGCATGATTTCACTTACATGTTAACATTCTGTAAGTTGAATATGTAGAAACAGAGAGCAGAACGGTGGTTACCAGGAGTTTAGGGGAGAGAAAAATGAGGAGATATAGGTCAAAAGGTACAAAGTTGTAATTATATAGAATGAATAGGTCTAAAGATCTACTGTATGGCATAAGGGCTATAGTTAAGGACTATTGTATTTCATACTGAAAATCTACCAAAAGAGTACTGTTTAAGTGCTCTTACCACACATTTAAAAAAAAGGGTAACTATGTGAAGTGACGTATATGATAATTTGCTTGATTGTAGTGATCATTTCACTATATATATTTATATCAAAACCTCATATTGTGCAACTCAAATGGATACATTATGTATACATTAAATGGATACATTATGTATACATTAAATGTATACATTAAAAAGTGCCAAATTTATAGAAAATAAAGAGACCAGAGATCATCTATGCAACTTCTAGCTTTTTTTAGATGGAATCTCACTCTGTAGCCAGACTGGAGGGAAGTGATGTGATCTTGGCTCACTGCAACCTCCACCTCCTGGATTCAAACTCTTCTCCTGCCTCGGCCTCCTGAGTAGTTGAATTACAGGCGCATGCCACCACACCTGGCTAATTTTTGTATTTTTAGTAAAGATGGGGTTTCACCATGTTGGCCAAGATGATCTTGATCTCCTGACCTCGTGATCCACCTTCCTCAGCCTCCCAAAGTGCTGGGATTACAGGCATGAGCCACTGCACCTGGCCAACTTCTTGCTTTTCTAACACACAGCCTTTAAAGTGTCAGGTAGATTAAGAAATGTTTAAATATAGTTTTGGAAAATTCCATATTTCCCCTTAGGAATTCATTTTAATTCTTAACGAACCTCACAGTTAAAAGTTCTACTTTATATCAAGCTTAACTCCTCGTGCTGACATAAACTGTGAGTCTAATTTTACGTGTTTTTTTTTTTTTCCCTCAGTCATAACATGGCAAGCATACTACAAGGCTTATTTTGACAAACAAAAGTGTTGCTTAAATGTAAAGCACCAGAGCAATTACAAAAGGCTAAATATTTTTATGCTTAGTGTATTAGCCAGCTTGGGCTGCTATAACAAAGTATCCTAAACTAGAAAACTTAAAAAACAGACATTTATATTTCACAATTTTGGAGGTTGAAAGTCCAAAATCGGGGTGCCAGCATAGCTGAAGTCCTGTTCTTGGTTTGCAGACAGCCATCTTATTGCTGTATCTTCACATGGAGAAAGGGCAGCTAGACAGTTCTCCAGCTTCTTATAAAGGCGCTAATCCCATTCATGAAGGCTCCACTCTCATGACCTAATTACTTCCTAAAGGCTCTGCTTCCAAATGCCATCACATTAGGATTAGGTTTCAACACGTGGATTTTGGGTGGACACAAGTATTCAGTCCACTGTACTTCACAACTGTGGTATTATTATTTTCATTTACTATCCTGTGCCTTTAGACTAAACAATCTCAGTTTCTTAACATATCTTTTTTATCCTTAATTACAACTTTGAATTACACATTCATGATTGTCACTCCATTAGGAATCCCTGTTCATAGGAAGGCTGAATTAGAAATACATTCATGTTACTACTTTCAAAAATTGAAAAATCAAATTCTAAAACTACTGATTATAAAAGTTACAAATGTTAATACCCTAAGTCCTGCGACCACAGCAGTGAAGTAGCAGCTCTCTCCCTTTTCCAGCCAAATGGCAATTATAATTGTATAAGCCAAACACTCTGACCCTATACAGTTTCCTCCAACCCATAGCTACTTGAACAGCTCCAATAGAGTTGTGGAATCACATGAGCTTTGCACTCTCCCTTATTCATTACATTTATAGTCTAATACCTCTTTCAGAGAACCTAGATATCACTGTGATAGACATTATGGAAATACTTAGCCATATTTGTCAGGTGTCGTGGAAACATTCAAGAAATTACCAATAACTTTAGAGTCAGTGGCAGAAGAAGAAAAAGCACTGTGGCTTTTAAAAATAATGTTTTTAAAAGATCACATTACGTCTATGAAAAATGGAATTGTGTCTACAAATGCATTCCAGAACTTAGAGGTTTATTATACAAGGTATCATACAGAAGTACATATTTATTGAGGTTTGTATAAGGAATTGGTCACTTACATTTGACATGTTCTTATATAATGCATTGTGAGCCATGGAAGAATATTTTATTAAGAAAATATAGGAGGAAATAAGACAATTTTATTTTTAAAAACAATTTTTTGAAACCAGGATATTTGGTTATTTTCATTTAAGTTCTATGGCTCCTGATGGGTAATTGAAGTAAGAAGTACTTTAAAATTCAGTTTTGAGATTATTTTGTTTTTATTTGCTGTCGTTAGAAAGCCTATAATGAGAAAAAAAATGCAGACATTGGGTAGTTGCTCTCAAAGAGATGTGCTAATGCCTAGCCAAGGAAATGCGATGTAGCCGGGCGCGGTGGTTCATGCCTGTAATCCTAGCACTTTGGGAGGCTGAAGCAGCTGAAATGCCTGAGCTCAGGAGTTCAAGACCAGCCTGGAAAACACAGTGAAATCCCATCTCTACTAAAATACAGAAATAATTAGCCAGGCATGGCAGCGTGTGCCTGTAGTCACAGCTACTCGGGAGGCTGAGGCAGGAGAATTGCTTGAACCCGGGAGGGATAGGTTACAGTAAGCCGAGATCGTGCCACTGCACACCAACCTGGGTGACAGAGAGAGACTCTGTCTCTAAAAAAAAAAAGAAGAAGAAGAAAAGAAAATGTGATGTTGCCTAATAAAATATCTTCTTGAGATTTGGGCACCTGGTTGATAAATACACATATATATATGTACACGTATAACTGTAAATGTGTGTATGTATACATGAATACATCAGTAGTTTTGTGAAACAAATAATTAGATGCACTTTGGAAATAAAATATAAATTGCAGATTTGTTTCAGAGCTTAGGATAACAAAACATAGATACAGATTTTATTTAATCTTAATTTTCTATTTTTTCTTCATAGTATCTGTTCTTAATGGAGGGTTTCAAAAAAACCAATAGATCATTTTAATTGGAATGTCCCAGCCTTAGATTACTGTCAGAAAATAGCTAGTAAAGCATACCGTATGAAATTCTTTAACAAAAAATGATTATTTGTTTGAAATAAGTAGGTTATTGTTTCTAACAGTATTTAGCGATTAAAAGTCGCTCCAGAACAACTTGTATCTGTGCTCACTCAGCAAAAAAGTAAAACTCCATGGTGTCACTGAGAAGCTGTCACTGTGATTGGCATTAATATGATGTAGATGCAATAAAGATAACCATTGTTTATTGAGCAACTAGTACGTGTTAGCCATTTTGCTAAGCATGTCACATACTTCATGCTATTTAATTCCTGCACCAGTCCTGCAAGTTACATACCATTGACAGAGGGCTTTGAAAATGTGGCTAAATTGACATAACAGTAAATATCAGAGGCAAGATGCTGACCAGGTCTGTTGGACAGTAAAGCCTGTGTTCTTAACCACTGCACTTGGCAGTCTTATTCTAAATGAGAGTCAAACATTCACTCTCTACTTTGCCTGTGAAAGCAAGACCCACGTGTTATATATCTTTTTATCTCGAAAGTCAAGCAAAGAGACTGGCCCATAACAGGTGCTTGTGAGCAAATGATAAAACGAGTACACCAGGGTCATCAACAACTAAAATTGGGATTTTATTCTCCCTCTTAGCTCAAAAGGATATTATGTTGCTTGTGTTTCAGTGTAGACAAAAGGTGAACTTCTCTGTTCATGTTCCTGTATTCTCTCCAGAAGTCAGGAAGTGTGTGATTACCATCTTTACATGTTAGCATCTATCAACATGATTATTGAGATCTCAGCAGCATTAACCTGGGCAAGTTTCAGCTCTTTCCTTCCATGTTTGTGATAAACTTGTACAAAGTGTGTAAGCAACTATTTAATTATTGAGTACCTTCAGATTCCAATTTAACAAATTGCAACAGGAATGATACACGAAATTTTTTAATGGTCATAAGACAGTTTGTAAACTTAGAATCCAAATTTGTACAAATCCCAATCAATGTATAAAGATGCAATTAAGAGTTAACAGCCTACAGGAGCAAAGTTTTTGTTCCTGTAAAAAACTTTGAATAAATTATCTGCTTTAAACTGTATCAAAAAATCCTCCTTCCTAGAAGGAATTTAAGAACTTTTGTCACAGGCTTGAATCAACACTGGTAATTATTCACATAACCAGCACATAAATACAGTAACATAGCAGTGAAAATTAGTACAAGCCCATAGTTCAAATTTGAAGGGGGAAAAATATATGGCACAGCAATTTCTTAAACACAATTTTAATGTAGTTCACTACACACCAAATATTGTTATTTTAATGCAGGACCTAATGTTCTACTAGAAGTAATGAAATACATTTTTTAATTATGATATTATGTTTATTGAGGAGCTTCTCTATGCCAGGATATTATCAAATTATCTTTCATCCTTAACAACACAGAAATATAAATATTGTTAACCTTGTTTTACAAAAGCGGGAGCTTTAGCTCAGTGAAATGTTGTTTTCTTTTAGAATCACATAGTCAAAATCAGGATTTGCACTCAGGATTATTACAAAGTCTATGTTCTTTTTTCTTTGCAGAACAAAACTCTTAACATGAGGTGTAAGCTCCTTGGGCAAAGATTGTAGATCTATGTTGGGCAAAAGAATAGTAGCAGATACATGTATGACTTCAGGGGTAAATCTCTTAAAATTGTATGCAGAATAATATTTATGTATGGATACTTTCTTTCTTGAGGGTTTATAATTTTAACTAGATCCCAAAGGGTTCTGGGATTCAAAATATTGTAAGAACCCTTGATTTTCACCTCACTACATCCTTGCTGTGGGACAGATAAACAACTTTCTCTACCTTGGCAAACAGTGGAAAACAATTTCAGAGTCATCAAATACCTCAGGCTGTAATTGTAGCTAGGATTCAGGACGTCATACTAAACATGGTGAAAGCTGCACCATGAAAAGTGAGTGGACGGAATGAGTTTTTAATGGTGAGAGCAGAAGAGACCAGGGGAACTAAGGCCAAGAAGTATATGCAGGCAAAGATTAGAAATCCTTATAGCAGCAGGGGCAGTGAGTGCTCTGTCTTACATGTATGTGCCACTCCAAAATTCCTATGTTGGCTGGGCCTTTGAGAGGTGATTACTCATAAGGGTTCCACCCTAGTGAATGAGCCAAATGCTCTTATAAAACAGCAGAAGGGAACTAACTAGGCTTCTTGCCTTTCTGCTTCCTGCATGTGAGGACACAGCATTCACCTATTTTGCTGTCTGGCAAAAGTCTTTACCACAGGTAATAAAAGCACCACCTTGTAAGAAAAGAGCAACCCTCACCAGACACCAACTGTACTAGCACCTTGGTCTTAGACTTTCCAACTTCCAGAACTGTAAGGAATAAGTTTCTATTCTTATAATTTACCCAGTCTCAGGTATTTTGTTATAGCAGCAGGAGCAAACTATGACAGAAATCAGTCAACACTGAACGTGGTTGCTGTTATAACAAATACCTAAATATGTGGACACAGCTTTAGAATTGGGTAATGGATAGCGGCTGGACTATAGAGGCTAATCTGGTGTGAGCTCAGAAAAAGAAGAGAGCTGTAAAGAAAGCTTCAATTTTCTTAGAGATTACTTAGATGCTCTTGATAAGAATGTTGATAGAAATATCGATGGTCAAGGCAATTCTGATGAGATCCTAGATGAAAATGAGAAATAAGGTATTGAAAATGGGAGGAAAGGCCATCCTTGTTATAAAGTGGCAAAGAACTTGACTCAATCGTGTCCATGTTTTATTGTTTCATGTAAATCAGAAGTTAATGATGATAAACTAGGATATTTAGCAGAAAAAATCTCTAAGCAAAGTGTTGAAGGTGTGACATGACTTCTCCTGACTACCAGTAGTAAAATACAAAAAGAGAAAAGCAAAATAAGGATAGAATGTGTAATCAAAAGACAAGCAGAACTTAGAAATTTGGAAAATTTTCAGATTGGCCATGTTTTTAAAAAAGAAAGAAAAGGCATGTTTAGGAGAGAACAGTGAGGGAATGGCCAAGAGTCTGTTTGATAAGGAGATCATTCTAGGTGGAAGGAAGCCAGATGATATTTACCAAGACAATGGAAGAACGACCCTAAGTCATTTTGGAGATATTTGAGGCTGCCACTTCCATCATAGGCCCAGACTGCCAGGGACTTGAGGGCAAAATTGTTTCAAGGGAGGGGTCCAGGGCATCTGTGGGATCTCAAGGCCAGATGCCCAGTTTTACCTCAAGGCTCTGCTCCCTGCATTCTGGTGCAGAGCTCCTTGGCCACCCACCAGCTTTGGTTTAAGTGGGCCCTGTGCAACTTGGGCCACTCCTCTAGAAGACACAAGTAATAAACCTTGGTGACATCCTTGAGGTGCTGACTCTGCAGGATATAAGAGCTGTGCAGGCATGGCTACCTCCACTGCAATTTCAAAGGATGCCTCAGAGAGGCTTAGGCCCTGAATGGAATGCTATTGTCTGAATGTATGAATCCCTCCAATATTTATATGTTAAAACTTAAACCCCAGGTGATAGAATTGAAAGGTGGGGCCTTTGGGAAGCAATTAGGTCATGGGAGTTCCATCCTCTTAAATGAGATTCATGCCTTTTTAAAAGGCTAAAAGAAACAAGTCATGTTTTTGGCCCTTCCACTTTCTGCCACATGAGGACAGGGCATTCACCCCTCTGCCATGTGAAGACACAACAACCAATTGCCACCTTGGAAGCCGGGGGCAGTCTTCACTGGATACCAATCATGCTAATGCCTTGATTTTGGACTTCCAAGCCTCTGTAACTGAAAGAATTAAATGTTTGTTCTTATAAACTACCCAGTCTCAGGTATTTTGTTATGGCAGCCAAAGTAGACCAAGACAATGAAAGAATCAGAGAAGAAAAACCTTAGAACAGGAGCAAAAACATGCAGTAGCATAGAGTTGCAAAAAGCACAAAAACAAAGCATACACACATGGTCCCAGACTTATGATGGTTCAACTCAAAGGTTTTCAAGTTTAGGATGGGGTTATCAAGGCATTAAATGCATTTTTTTTATTTCTGATATTTTCAGTTTACAATGGGCTTTCTGGAGGTAACCCCATTATAAGTTGAGCATCTGTAATTAGAAAAAAAATAAAAAAAGAAGAGTACTGGAAAATCAGAAGTACTGTTTGTAAGAATTTCCAGTAAGGCTAGCAAAACCCTAATAGAAATACTAGGGGATTGCAAATCATTCACAATTTTGTAAGTAGTAAGATGTTAATGGGTATAGACCTGAGATCCCAATTTGGCATTTTCCAATTAGGATTGGAGGAAAATAAAGATGAGCTATCAAAGTAAAACTCGCATTTCTATAGTTTGTGTGCACTCCGTAGTCATGCATATGCATTCTTATTCATTAAATTTATTGACCTTAGTAACTAGAGTCAATAGAAATATTATGGCAATAAGGTATTAATAAACTTATTAAAGTGATTCATACTTAAGAAAGTACTCTTAAAAATATTACCCCATTGGATTCTCACTGCAAACCCTGAATATGAGCCCTCATCTTATTGTTCTTTCACTCCAATAAACATCATTATCTTCCAAATCCTGTGTTCCACTAATAAACTTATTTCCCTTCAAGTATAGGTATTCTGCCCCAGTTTTCAGATCAATCCTAATTTGAAATAGAAATTTATTTTATTGCTTTAGCTTATTTATCCAGTTGCCTTGCCATTAAATCAGCAATAAAATGTCCTGGGGAAAATTCGAAACTTCTCTAGTATTTCCTAGGCGTCTATCCTAAGATGCATCATTAGATTAAGAGAGTCTTGTGTGCAAGTCCACTGCAAATACACTAGATTGCATACCCCAAGAGGCTTCTGCATGCATCTCAAGGTCAGAAAGATTTATTGCAACATTATGTCTATAACCTGAATGACACCACTTTGCTCTTGTGAGTCCCCATTTCAGTTATGGAAACCTGCCTCTGCCATAATACAGTGTTTAGAATCTTCCTTCATCATCTGTGGCTCTTTCAGCTGCTAACTGCCTGCCTTTCCAGCCTCTTTGTTGTATTTCTGTTGAAACCTACATCACAACACCACTACTGTTTATTTGATAGACCATGTCCAGTAACTGTGTTAACCTGGAGGCATCACACTTTTGCCCACCATCCTGAACCTCCAGTGGCCTCCAGTATCTGGGTCCATTTCTTCAATACTTGGGCTGCCCTGGAGCTAAAAATTGATAGGGAAGATGAGAAAGTGAATCAGGATGCTTTGATGAAGTGGTGTGGAGATGAAGTAGAAGGGAGGAGAGGCTTAAAATAAATATCTTAAAATTGCTTATTGATATCATTGACATAATTTGTTGAATTTCTTTTTAATGAGTCATAAAAGGAAACTTGGTCATTGCCAGTGTCTAAGGTAATGAAAACCTGGAGTGTGGAGCAAAAGTCATTATTTTTATGTAGATATTTTTTGTACAGTCAAGCATCTTATTCATGATACATTTAAAAGTAACACAAAAGTTGTATTCTTTAAAAAGGAAAAAAAAAAAAAAAACGTAGGCACTGTTTTTCCCTTTACCTCGTGGATATTCCCATGGCTGCCTTCTCAAGGAAGACATTTCTCTGTCTTTGTGCCGGAGCCCAGAGGTTGCCATCTCCAGACCAAGTAGTGAAAATAAAAAAGAGCTGCTACTTCCTGATACCATCCCCTAGAATTTGTAACTCTACTAGTTAAGGATTTATTGAATACTTAATAAAATATATTATAAACTAGAGCTTCAACAAAGGCTATAACCAAAAGT
Organism: Trachypithecus francoisi; assembly: GCF_009764315.1. Taxonomy (NCBI): domain Eukaryota; kingdom Metazoa; phylum Chordata; class Mammalia; order Primates; family Cercopithecidae; genus Trachypithecus; species Trachypithecus francoisi. The sequence continues at coordinate 32,117,339 of NW_022681472.1, forward strand.
GAGTTACTACTGTCCACCTCATTAGTTAGGTTTAGTCATTTTTAACACTTGAGCCAAATCCTTGCACATATTATTCAGCTATTAAGAACTCAAGTGGTCTATAAATTCATTTCTAAAATTGTTCACTGACCTAGTAGCTTTTTCCAATCTGGGCTGAGAAATTTCTATTCAGTGGTTTTGTTTTGCTGGAGTCAGAGGCGAATGCTATATTAGGATTCACTGTTTGCTTTTTCACTTTTAACTTAGAAAGAAAAGCATTATTTTTTTGTTAATTATCAAGAACAACCGTTAAGTCTGCAAAACTATATTTTTGGAGGCAATGATTTGAGTTGTACTTACAATTGAATTTATTCCCATTTACCTTTCTTACCTGAGGTGAAATAAAATTGTTATTCCCATGTGGAATATATCAAGTTTTTAATAATTCCCATGAAAAGGAACTTTCTAAGATTATCTTTTTATCAATAGTTAAATTATGTTATGTTTTTAATTGGACTGCAAGTCACAGCCTCTAGCTTCCCAGAATTGTAATGGTGTTGAATTAATTTAAAGGGACTCAGAGGAACCAGATATGGAAGGCTGTCACCATTATAATTTAGTTTTATGATTAGATCATGGAAAACATTGTAGAATTCTGAAGAGAGTTTTAACCCTTTTATTTTGAAAGAGATTTTGTTCAGTTTGTCTCTCTCAAAAGATATGCATCTTTGGAGAGATTTCTAATCCTATAGAAAAGTTGACAAAATAAATGTCACAATGAAAATCACAGAGATTACCACGTTAAAGACATACACAATTTATGATCTCCAAGTTAAAGTAACCACAAACACGCGTGTGCACACACATGCATACATCATATTCCATTATATCAATTGTAACACAATGAAATTTGAGACCTTTTCTATATGCTCTGAATAGTAAGTAACACAAATGCTTTGTGTTACAAATAAATATTCCAATTATTTTACATACTTTCAACAATACATTTATAGTAAACAATTCTGATATTTTTATTTTGGGATTCCTGAATATTCTTTTTTCCAAGAATTTTCCAGAAAGCATATATATATATATATATGATATATATATGTGAGAGAGATATATATATGTGATATATATATATATTTATATTTGTATGCATTTGACTGCTGAGAAGGCAAAAACTGTATTGACAATAAGGAAACTTTTTTCAGATCTCAGAAAAAAGTAAGTACATTGGGACTATTAAAGTACTATGCAGGCACACAGAAATGACTGTGTTTAAAAATGTTTGTGAAAAACAAGATAACGGCTATATGGAATCTCTCCATATTATTTTTACAACTGCCTGGGAATCTGCAGTTGTCTCAAAACAAAAAAGTTTTTAAAATTGTGTCATGCAATGGCAATATTTTTTTGCTATCTGTTTGTCCCTCAATGCATTTATATATACTGCAATATTTAAAATGCATATACTTAACAATAAAAGAGAACCCTGATTTTGTGATTATGTTGATTTTTTAGGGTAATTGTTTCAAAATAACTTCGTATTAATTTTTAATTATAGTGGGCAGAGGGAGTTCTATGTGAAGATAGAAGGCTATTTTACTACATTTGTTAAATTAATTCATGATGTTAGTTTGTGTGTGTGTGTGTGTGTGTGTGTGTGTGTTTTCTTTGTAAACTGTAAGAAAATGGACAAGAAAAAAAAGGTCTTTCTTTAAATACATCAGTCACAAGAGCCGGGTAAAGGAGAATGCAGCTCTTTTATTTGATGGGATGAGAAAGCTAATAATGTATGACAGTAAAAAGGCAGAGGCTTTTAACGCTTTTTTTAACCTTACAAAAAAGGTCAACTCTGATCTGGAAATGAGAACAGCCAACACATGGGAACGAAGGGCAAAAAGCCAAGCGGAAAGCGAGAAGGAGCTGGTGACAAACACACTCAGCAGGGCAGGTTCCAGTCCCCAGCACCCACACCCCAAGATTCTAAAAGCACAGGCCAGCCAGCTCTCCATTAATTTTGTGTGTTTTTTTCCACATTATGAGGGGAGGGACAATTCGGAGACTGGCAAAGTTACCCAGACCAGAAAAAAGAATACTTTATCCTGATTTAAACAGAGACGAAGAAAGAAAATTCCGCAACCAGCTTGCTAGTTTCATTTTTTGCTGAAGGAAAAGCTAGTTTAACAATTCAGCTTCTAACTCAATGGTTAATGTACTTAACATAGGAAAGCAAATGACAATATTTATTGAATGCCTGTTCTGCACTCAGCACTGAGTTACAGTCCTCATTTTACAGATGTGAAATTAAGAGGAAAAGAAACGTGCTTAAGATAAACCAGTCAATATGTGCTGAACTGGATTTGAATTCAGACTTGATTCCAAAATTCTCATTCTTTCCACCATAGAAACCAGCCCTGATGACTCTTACTTTTATTAAGGACTTTATCCAATTAAAATGATGCCAAATTCTTTTAAAATTTAAAAAGCAGGTCTATATTTTCTGTATTCCAAAGCTAATAGCTTGCTTAAAAATATATTATTTCATGCGGCTAGATTAGAAGCCCCAAGGAGACATCTAAACAAATCACCATGCTTTGTTGAATAAAAAATGTGATAGAGGCTGCTGGTTGTTGTTCAGAATAGGAGTAGGATTCTTGTCCCCCACATTTACTAGCCAATGACTGTGGACAAATTACATAACCTCTCTGAGTTTCAGCTTCATTGTACAACAAATTGAGATAATACTTGTTCTAACTTGACAATGACAGCTGAGAAGATTAAATGAGAAAATTAATATATGTAAAATACTCAGCATAGTGTCTAACAAGTGTGTTTAATAAAAATATGATTATGATTCTTAATATTAGTTGATATAATGCTGAATAAATACATATCTTCATTAACCAGTTGATTGATAAAAAATTGTATGTAGCCTCATATGCAGCTTTGTAAATGTTACTATGATATGTACTTGGGTTTTTTTTTTTTTAACTAAATACATTATTTAATTACATGTATCTGACCCTATATTATATATTTGGATTTTAAGTTGACAGAAACAATTAAATAGCTTTCAATGTATGTGACTTTCTAACTGTTACACTGTCATTGGCTCCTGGAGACATATTTCTTATTGCAAGTAATGCTTCTTTTATACAAGCCCACCACCTCATTCTAGCCCCTTCCTTCCCCCTGTCTAACTCATGTTTGCTGCTCTGTCTTTGAGAAAACCAAGAGCCAGAGAACTAGAAACTACCCTGACATTTCCTTTTTCTTCCCACTCATATTTAATAATTCCCCATGTATATCCAAGATCTTATTTACGGCTTTAGGCTCTTATCACTGTTCATGTAGACAACCATTCTCCATGCCAAACCCACCCAGTCCATCCTTCCCAGGATTTCAGGAGGGCTAATTCTAAAAGGGAAAGTGGATCATGACACACCTCTGCTTAAGTCCTCTCATTGCTCTATTGTTTTGAAGATAAAACCCAAATCCCATGGCATAATATAAAATATCCTTCATTATGGGTACTTGTTATGCCTCTGGACCTCTTCTTCTGCCACAGAATGATTTATAGCTTTTCAGGCCCTCATTGCTGTCTCTTACTGTACTCTGTCAATCAAGTTACCTGCTTCAGTTGCTCAACTATAATTAACTCTTTAAAATCCAAGCTCATATATTGCCTCCTCCAACAAAGCATTCTCAATTTCCCATATCTGTGTTACATGCATATCCTGTATCCCTCCATTTTTTCCTCTTGTTGCATCTACTCTTGCGTCCTTTTATACTTTTATATGTGGCAGCAATTTAAAGTTATATCCTGCTGAGCATGGTGGCTCATGCCTGTGATCCCAGCATTTTGAGAGGCCAAGGCAGGAGGATTGCTTAAGCCTAGGAGCTCAAGACCAGCCTGGGTAACATGGTGAGACCCCATCTCTACAAAAAATAATTTAAAAATTGGCCAAGCCTGATGGCGCACGCTTGTGGTCCCAGCTACTCTGGAGGCTGAGGCAAGCGGATCCCTTGAGTTCAGGAGGTCAAGACTGTTGTGAGCTGGGATCACACCACTGAACTATAGCCTGGGCAACAAGAGTAAGACCCTGTCTCAAAAAAATAAAAATAAGTTGTATTAGAATACAGTAATGTCCCACTTCAAATCCTCCAATGATTTTCTATTCCAAATAAAAACATGGCAGAATCCTCACACGGCCTCCAATGCCCTGTGTAGACTGGCCCCTGCGTAGTTCTCTGACCCTCTCCCATACCCATGATCACTGTGCTTCAACCCGCTGTCCAGGATCACCACTGATCAATGACTTCTGATAAATGCTCCTAGCTCAATCCTATAGCAGGCTTTACATTTGCCATCATCACTAGCTTAGCAATTTCCACTTGACTATTGGCGTGGTTGACATCCTTTCATCCTTCACATCCCAGTGTAAAAGTCACCCTTTCAGAAAGCCTCTCTGGCTAGCCTTTCAGTGTTGCTTGCTATTACCACTCACTCTGTTTTTCATAGCACTTATCAGTAACTAGTCATATTGTTTATTTCTGTTTTTTTGTTTGTTTATTATCAGTCTACCCACTGACACATAAGCTCTGGGTCTTTCTTGTTTACCACTGTATTCTATCATCCAGAAAAACATTTGGCATATAGAAGTTCATCTCAATCACTATATTACCTCTGAAGGAGAAGTTAAATAATTTCTTATTAAAATCAATTGTTATTCCTAATGATGTCAAATCTATTCACTATTTATTGATACAACACTTCCATTGTAACTATTGAGGAAATGCAAATGATGAAAACTTGAGCTGTATATAAAAATTTAGGCAATGAGATCAAACAATTTGCTATATCAAGATAACTGAATTTTAAGATCAAAGACTGAATTTAAAGATGTAGATATGTGGGACAAAATGCTAGGTGTTCCCTCAAATCCATTCTTTCCTTCCTAGTATATAAACAATTGTAGTTTTATATTTCACAACCCCTCTTGCAGTGAGGTATGGTCCTATCACTTATTTCCAGCCAATGGAAAGTAAGCAGAGGGCCAGATCCTAGCTCTGGGCTACAGTCTATAAAAAGTCGGTGTGTCTTCCTATATTCTCTCCAGCCTCCGGCAGGAAGCAGATGATGATAATAAGAAGCCTAGGCAACCAGAAGCACAGAGGAAGGAGGCTGACCTCCAATTCACTGTGCAGAGGAGAGCACCTCAGTGGCCACTGCCATTTGAGGTCTTCTCTACCTAATGAATGACCACATTAAATATCTATGGCAAACAATAAGAGGAATTGATTCACAAAGTATTTGAGTTTTCATTTCCAAAGTTATGTTATGCTTTTAATACAAGACTAGTTTAATAAAAACATTTATTATTTCACATCTTTTTTTTTTTTTATAAGCCTTAGGTTTTACCTGAATTACCATATTTAGTCTCACCTCCTGAGGCCTCCTAATTTAATAAATTTTCCATAGTAAATGTGTAGAAAAAAGAAAAATTAAATAAATCTGCTAAAATCTCTTTTTAAACTTTAAAGTAAACCTAATCTGGTGTTTCCAGATAATGTTTGTGCATGATTTTAATGCTTCTTTTTCTAATTACATCAAAATTCCTGCAATAAGCAATACAAATCCACAAATAATATCTCAGTCATGTAATGTTAACTGTCTATTATAAAAATAATTGATGTTCCAATTTTTGGTTATTTCCTTGGTTTAGGATGTGTGGTACAAAGAAGATTTAGAGAAAAGAGTTTCAAGATGAGCTAAACCCAGTTTTTCACAGGACATAATGGGCTTTGACTCAAATGAGCACTTCACCCCTAATCTTCTTGCCTATAACAACTTCATACCTCAAAATAATCACCCTCTACTCTTTTCCAATCATTCCACCAAAAATATTATCCTCCAGATTCATCCTTAATAAAATACAGTATATTACATAGGAATTAGAAGAAAGAAAAGTATTGGTAATTAAAATAGGAATTTACCCTTTCTCTTATGAAATTCTGGTGTATCTTGAAATTTTTTAACTTCCTATATCATGTGAGGAAGTCTCAGATCCAATATTGCTTTGTCTCCTATTACTGCAAGCTAAGTGTAATTTTAAACACTATACTCAGTATAAAAATTGCCTATAATAACAGAAGTGTTTAAAGTGCTATGATGTTTATTATAATTGTCTTTAATATTTTAGCTTTATATCTGAATGTCAGTGTTGCTCTGGGAAATTACAGCACTTTCGTATTACAATACATATTGATTATTAAACAATGTTAAGTATTTTAATTGAGGCTATTTCAAATTATAACTGCTACTCGAATCCACTCATGGAAATTTAGATTGTTTCAAATCTAAAACTGGTCATTATTATATTCTCTAACTATACAGGATTGTTGTCAAACACCTGCAATATTTTTATATGTGAATAAGTCACTGAATGAATATTATACAGACAATTATAGAAATAACAGAAATTACTTGAACAAAACTTCAAAGGAGGTTTGCTTGCCTTAGGGAATCAAAAGTATCTAATTATATATAATATCTATTTTTATATATAGATATATATGTAATTCTATATTATAGAACTAACTCATTCAGTTTTATATATAACATATATGTATATATTTAACACAAAAATAAATGAGTTAGATATAATACACATACACATAAATGAGTTAGAATAACTAACATAACAAGTTTGAATGAACACCTAGCACCTATTAGCATGAGTAATACTTTTACAAAAAGACATAGTAATGATGCTCAGAAGATTTTATTTACTTCATATTAATATAATACACATTTTTCTGTCTACTTGAAAAAAGGAGATTTTTAAACAAAGTTTCATGATTGCGTGTCAGAAGGACACACCTAATTCTGTTTCTGCTCATCTTTAATGTTCTTTTGAGCTTCAGGTGTAATTTGCCAATCCCTAAATATGTGTATTTACCAGTCTCCAAATCTTTGTGTTTCCATTATCTCATTTTCTCACTCTGCATTCAGGCAAGAGTGCATTACCGAAAAAGTCCAGAACTATGGTGATTGGAACTTTCCTAATAAGTTCATAACACCTAATGTTAGCCAACCAATTGATATATTTTAGCAGATTCCTATTGCAGAGAACATTTTATATTATGTCTGTTTCAGGCCTTCGTCGTTTTCCTGAGCTTCCTAACTCTTTTCAAACTTTTCATTCTCAAAAATGAGAGCATGAGCTTCCTAAACACCTCAAATTAGTCCTTCCTCCTCTTTCTCCATCTCTTCTTTCATATGGGTTCAGAGAGAGAGGCCATGCTTTCATCACACCCAGACTTTTTATTCATGCAGGCGCTCATCTGTTCATTTCCAACTGAACTGTGAGCCAATCCCTCAAATGGAGTTAGCAATAAAGATTATAAAACCTAGTCCCCCAAACTCAAGAATTTCACTCTCTGTTGAGGGAAGCCTGAATGGAAATAATTGTGATACGATGTAAAAAGTTTATTAAAAGTTATGATTATGTAATAAAATGGGGAAATGCAAGAAGAAACTAAAATTAGTTTTATTGGGTTACGGAGGAACGACTCAGTAAGAATGTTTTTAGATGATTTGACATTTGACTTTGAAGGTATGTAGAAATCAAACAGAAAAAAATATAGAAGTGATGAGGAATGGTAACTTTAAGTCATTTCAAGCAAGGGAAGTAGGTAGATACAGAGAAACAGTACCCTTGGGAAATACAACTAGCTGGGTAGGGGCTGGGGTACATGAGAAAGTGGGGGGAAATGAAGCCAGAAGAGGAATTCAGTCCATTCAGTCCATATTAGGATGAAAATTGTATACTATACTGAGAAGCCTGTTCTTCACAATATGGGCAAAGGAAGTCATTCGATGTGTTCCGAGTTTCAGAAAAGAAATAGAGTGACATTGTAGAGAATGGACTGAAGGGAGAGGAAATAGAAACAGACCATTTAGAAGGGTGCCCACAGCACTCACTTATTCAACAAGGAAGCATTTACAGAGTACTTGTTATGAATAAGCATGAAGCTGGAGAAACAAAAATAATAATGGGAATACAGAAATTTAAAACATGGTCTTAACTTCAAGAAGCTCGCTATCGCCGGGCGCGGTGGCTCACGCCTGTAATCCCAGCACTTTGGGAGGCCGAGGCGGGCGGATCACAAGGTCAGGAGATCCAGACCATGGTGAAACCCCGTCTCTACTAAAAATACAAAAAAATTAGCCGGGCGCGGTTGCGGGCGCCTGTAGTCCCAGCTACTCAGGAGGCTGAGGCAGGAGAATGGCGTGAACCCGGGAGGCGGAGCTTGCAGTGAGCCGAGATCCGGCCACAGCACTCCAGCCTGGGCGGCAGAGCGAGACTCCGCCTCAAAAAAAAAAAAGAAGCTCGCTATCTTGTAGATGTGAGGTAAGGAGAGATAAGGATAGCTAAATAAACAACACTATTAAAACATCGTGTGACATGTGCTTTTTAATACAATGTGGATCAAATAAGAAATGTAAAAGCAAAATAAGAAATATAAGAGCAAATGTAAAACAGATTTGGAAAGAATGTATATTCAGTTTGAGACTTACTGAAATTTAATTGCCTGTGGGATATCTACATGGACCTCGCTAGTAGTATTTGGAATACAAGTTTAAAGCTCAGGTGAGGTAGCTGACTTAGAGATACAGATTAGACTGCCTTTTATGTATGGCTGATTGTTGAGCATATGACTGTGAATGAGGTCATCTAAAGAGTGAGTAAAATTACAAGTGAATCAAGAACGCAATCATTAGAATCTTTTCGGAGAGTAAAATACATTACAGTATTTATTCAAAATATCCACTGCCCTTTTCTACTGAATGCATCTTTACCAAATGTGCCCTTACCAGCTCTGTCCCTGAGGGAAAATTAGAGTTCTTGCCTCATTAAAGTAAAGCTTTGTCCTGTGATTTTCTTTGGCCAGTGAAATGTGAGTGAAAAGAACATTAACCACTTCTGTGCAAAACTTTAAAACCCACAACATGGCTCTGCCTTCTTTCTTTTCAGTGTGCCTCAACACCAGCAAGGAGCCCAGTGGGAAGGGCCAAAGGCAATCCATGATGAACATATAACTTCAGCTAAAAATAAACTGAGATTTTGGAGGTTGTCACAATAAAATAATTTTGTCAGAGCCAAATAATATAGTATGGGTAAAATGAAAAATGAAAAGAAGTATAGTAAACCAAATGGCAGTGATGATATAGAAATTAAATGTTGAGATATATGGGATATAGAATCGGTAGAACTTTGAACTACTTGATGTGTGGAGTTACAAATGAGTCCACAATGACTTTGGGATTTTTAGCCTGAGTGGCTGAGAAAAAGTGACAGACATTATTGCAGAGCAGAAAACCTCATTACTACTTTTATTTCAGAAATGCCATTCAAATGCGCTTTGGAAGTGGAGGAACAAAAAAGTGGAGAATTTAGATGTTGACATTTGGATATGTTTTGTTTAAGATGCCTCTGGTATATCAGGTGGAGATACCTCCTTGGCAGTGGAATGTATAGGCCTGGGGTTCTGAATGGGGGTTGAGCAGAATGAGACCACCCTGGGAGAATGTGTCCAGTACCAGAAGGAGTGAGGATGGACTTTGTGGAGGAAACTAATTTTTAAGAGAACAACAAAAGAATAGGGAGTAAAATAAACTTAATAGAAGTAGTTAGAGAAATAGGAATAAAACATGGAAAAGTGATGTCTATGTGCCAAGAAAAAGATACTTTAAGAAGTATAGTCAAATGTGTACACTGCTGCAGAGAAGTAAATGGAACAAAAACTTTTGAGAGATTATTGGTGTTTACAAGGAAGAAATATGTTGGAGTAGCACATTATAAGGGAGACATTCTAAAATCTGCACCTGAGATGATAACCTCACATGATCAAAACCATCCTAAGCCATCTCTCAAATTGCCTTTATGTCTTCAGTATTTGGGTTCTAGAAACTCAAAAGCTGAGAATTAAATTATTTATTTTCTCCAAGTATTGAAGCTACAGTGCATTTTCCTCCTGGTTAGAAGAAGCCAAAGCCTGATTTGAAGGAGATTGAGAGTATAGAAAAGAAGAATTTTTTCTCTCCCTTCTTTTGACCTAGAAGGAATAAGTTCCAAAATGGTAAATTCACTTTTGCAGGACTATCATTTTAAGTCACTGATTTTTAAGAGGTAGGCTTACAATGGTGTGGTGGGTGTGGAAACCTGATGGTAGTGAGGAGAGAATTGAGGGTAATGAAGTGAAGAACGCAAGTGCAGAGAAATAAGGCAATATTGTCCAGGGAGTCAAGGTTCCAGGGAGGTCATTTTAGGAATGGAGGTGGTGGGTATGGTGTGCATGCTTGTTGACTGAAGAAAGGAAGCCAGGGGAAAAGTTGAGATTGAAGACATGGAAGAGAGAGAGAGGAGATAATTGATAGGGAAAGGTCCCAGCTGAGAGTGGCAGGGACTGCACCAAGAATAAAATTAAAGCAAATAACATGTCACAGAGCATAAGAGAACAGTACCTCTTCCTCTAGAATCTATATAGAAAAAAAGGAAGAAAATGTAAATCACTCATTACACAAATAAACTTTATATTAGCCTTAGGAGAAATTATATGAAAGTAATTTGTAAACCCTTGAGCACTGAAACAAATATTAGCCACCTTAGTATTTTTTAAATTTTCATGTAGATGAGTTATCAGGAATGCAGACTGAAGCATGGGGTAGGGTCAGCAATGGAAAGCCTCTTTGAGAATTACCTGTAGAGAAGTGATAGGTAAATAAATTAGAATTGAAAGAAAACTCCTGAGTAAGAGTATAGAGGAATAAACACTGAGCTTATTCTCTCTGTAAAAACTGGTCAAGGACAACGACACAAAAAACAGTGGTCATGAGAATGTGGCAAAATTAGACAATTTAGTATCAGGCAGAGTGTCATTGAAAGGGAGGAAACCCATTGTGTTAGTCTGTTTTCATGCTGCTGATAAAGACATACCCAAGACTAAGTAATTTATAAAGAAAAGGAGGATTAATGGAGTCAAGTTCCATGTGGCTGAGGCTTCACAATCATGGTGGAAGGTGAAAGGCATGTCAAGAGACAGAGTAAGAGCCAAGCCAAAGGGAAAGTCCCTTATAAAAATCATCAGCTATTTTGAGACTTATTCCCTACCACAAGAACAGTATGAGGAACACTGTCCCCATGATTCAATTATCACCCACTGGGTCCCAATCACAACACATGGGAATTACGGGAGCGACAATTCAAGATGAGATTTGGGTGTGAACACAGCCAAACCATATCGCCCAGTACTGGAATGACTCTAACCCAGCACCTGGCACAACACCCAGCTGTGGCAGATAGGCCCATGCAATAAATGTTTACGGTAAATGAGAGTAGGCGTGATTAACAGGGTGGAGTTTAGTGAACAGGAGGATATTTGGAGACTCCAGGCTTCAATCTGATAATTCTGATTGCTGCCCTGGTTTGAAGCATGATCAGACCATGGAAAATGAAGAGTGGTCCCAGAGAACATGTGCAGAGGGCAGGTGAGGATCATAACCAGAAAAGATAAAAGAGCTGGAGCTTTGTCATGAGGGCAGAAATATGAGTCAGTTCAGGGGAAGACTGAGAAGAATAGAAGAACTGGAAGACTGAAGAAGGAAAAGGCAACCATGAAGGAAGTGCAATCCTAAAATGCAGTTGTTCTCTCTGTGAACTGTGTATACCTGGCTTTACAGCATGCTTCCACCAGATACTTGGCTTTACAACACTCCACCAGACACTTGACTGAAGATGTTGGTCCCTGGCTCATGTTTTTTTTGTTTTGTTTTGGTTTTTTGTTTGTTTGTTTATTTGTTTTTTGTCCTCATTAAGACTCACGGACTGTTCTCATGGTTACTGTAATAGTTTTCCACTCTTTCGCAAGTCAGTCTATATCATACTGTTGAGAATCTTCTGCCTCTATTACCTCCTCAATCCTACTAAGTTGGAGCTTCAACTACCCCAGGACCTCCTGTCCTTTACCAATTCTCCAAATCTCTTAGTCTCTTCATAGACATATTTTTTCCTTCTCTCTTTTAAAATAATACTTTTTGAGTGTCTACTATGTGCTGGACTTTGGGCTAAACTCACTGCATAAACTTTATCAGTTTTTCCCTCTGCCACAAATTACGACACAAGAACTATCATGCTCCCTTCTTAGCTCAAACACTTAAAGCAACTTCCCTAAGAGCTTATAAATGGTAGGACCTGGAAGTGAACAAGGCAGTCAGGACTTACAAGGTTGTATTTGTGGTCCTTATGCTGAATATCTTTTCTAAATACTCTTTCCTTGCATAACCCGAATCTCGTGGTCAATCTTGGCACCACTGCTTACACCAACATTCTTCAAATTTTTTTCCGTCAGTTCGTTTGCACACACTAAGCCAATCCCAAATTCTGGAGCAACTTAGTTGCCTGTACTCATCATGCCTATTTCCATGCTGCTAAGTGTTGTTGGAGAAAATTAAATAGCTGGGCTGTTTGCTTTCATTACGTTGTCATGATGTCCACCCTCAGCTAGGCTTTCACAAACACTGGCAATCCCTTTGCTCCTCTCTCGACAGCTCTTTCCCATTCCCCACAGCATCTGTTCCAAATCTATGTAGTTTTCCTCGAGTCTACTTTAATTAAAAACATTCTTAACATGGCTTACCAAGCTCTCCAAAATTTGGCTCCTTCCCACCTCACCAGTATCCCGAAGGGCTGTGTTCTCTCTTGCTTCTCTGGGCTCTAGCCACATTGACACTTTTTATTCCCTCTCTTGTCCCTTTCAGATATTCTGTTCACTGTGCTTGAGAAGTCTTTCTCTTGCTTTTGTGTTTAACTCCCTATTCGTCCTTCGATGTTACATAATCTAATGAGCTTTCCCTGACTTCCTGCACTAGCTTAGATTCGTAGCAGTTTTAATATTCTGCATGTTTTGAAAGGTTTGTCTGAAGCTAGCCTTTCTCTTTAGGTGGCTAAGTATATGTAGAATGTGACAATATTGTCCATTCAACTAATATACCCCCAGTATGTGGCACAATGCCTGACCCCGGGGAGGTGCTCAATGCTTATTTGTATATGTAACTGGAATCATAGCTTTGGCATTAATAATCACAGGTATTCATTTGTATTTACAGACTGGAGAGATTTGAGATACCTCATTTATGCACAGAGTCTGTAAAGACATAAAAGGCACAGTAAGACTGAGATTTTTCACACTGACAGTAAGTCGGGGAAGAAGAGCTTCTCAGACTAGGTATAGGACCCAAGAAGGTGTAGAGCAGATATGGTCCATGAAAATATGGTCCTCATGGTTTCAGCCTTGAAGAAACGAAGATGTTTTATAGAACAATCTGTAAGATGGTATCCTTTATTGAAAAAAAGGACAAGAACTAGGAAATTAAAATGCTGAAAATATGTGCCAGCCCTTCGGGTAATGGTGTTGATAATTCAAATGGCATATGCTCTATGAATGAACTGAAAGACTAAGCTATTGAAGACTGTGGAAGCTAGGACATTTTTACTCGTGTTGCATTCTCTAAGTTTACTTCTCTTGGCATCTTTTCCTATTTGGCATCTCTGTTTATCTGGTGATTGAGGTTCAATCCTGTGTGACAAACTCAGTAACACAGTTTACTGAGAACCAAAAGTTGCTGAGCTTGGGGAAGAGGAAGGTAAGTAAGAAACAAAATGAACAAAGGTAAACAGGTGAGGAAGCAATTGTCACAGGCATAGCAGGTCAGTTATAGGTCAGGCCAACTTCAAAGAGACCTGATTTATTCATTCACTCATTTATTCATTCATAAGGGGAAGAACAAGGAGGAGATACAGCTTTGAAAGTGCTGAGAAGAGACAATAGGAATAACAGACTATGTCATTTAAAAAATTTCATCCTATAACAAGACAGGAAAGCATTTCACTGATGATTCGTGATGTTGAACATTTTTTCTTATACCTGTCACTTTGTTTAGTTTTCAATTTGATTGTTTTCTTACTATTGAGTTGAGTTCATCCCATGACAAGACAGGAAAAGTCCAGAAAACATGACTATTGAGGCACATCTCATCTTTCCCTAAGATGCTTTCCCTAAGATGGTAAAGGGTCAGTGACACCACCATGGTAAGCACCTAGATATGACCACCAAGAAATCTGATCAATGCTCAGTAGTAATCCTGAAACATACTGGGTCAGAATTTAAGCAACGTGCAAGAAGTATTCTCGAACCTTCCTTGTTCACAGGGAAAATTTACTGATCTAGTGACTACTGACATCACCTGTGTCTCTAGAAATGGATGAACCTCCAGGCACACAACTCAACCCTAGCTGGCAGTATTTAACAAAAAGATTTTGGAGTATTTTGGTCTGCCTAGGGTGTGCTGTGGTATATTATTCAGGACTACTGGGGTTTCAAAAGATAGAAAGCAAATGCAAACTGACTTAAGCCAAAAAACAATGTGGAGGCTATTTATTGTTTCATAGAATTGCAAATCTAGAGGAACATTGCTAAGTGCACAGTAATCAACCACTGGCATGGCCAGATGAAGAGGCTCAAATGATGTCACCAGGCTCTGGTCCATCTCGAAGTCTCCACTTAGCATACCACAGAGAGGGTCCTGATACTTCCAGCATCACTTCTTTCTTACTGTCAGTAGCCCCAATGGAAAGAGCTATATTTGTTCTCAAATTTTATAAAAGCACTGGATTTGCTTCCCAATGGCCTAGATTAGATCTTATTTTGAACCCAACCATGGTCATGAAATGTGCTGGGTGGCTAATCCTGGACCACATCCCAACATTTCCAGCTTAAAGTAGGTCAGCCTCATTCATATGGAGTAGACTGAGAATGTGGGGTGTGGGGAAAATTTCCTAAGGAAACATTTTACTTTTATGAAAGAAGAAGAGAAGGATTCCGAACAGGAAAAGAAAGAAAAAATGTGATGCCCACAATAAAGATATTTTAAGAAAAAGAATTTGGGATACTGCCTGGATGAGAGATGAAAGAAGCTGTGATGCTTCCTTTTACAAGTTAGGATGTTTGCTGTTGTTGTCATAGTTAGGAGATTCAGAAACCCATCATGAACTAACTTGAAAAGAAAACCAATTGGCTTTATATAACCCAATCACAGGAAGAGTGGGGCTGCCCTCAGGGATTGAATCCATGTGAAAAAAAAATATATATATATATAATATATTATATATAATAAATAAATAAAGGTATATATATATATATCTCTCTCAGGACCTTCTGCTCTCCAGCTCTTTCTCTTATTTTACTTGTTAATTTTATTTTCTTCTACTGCTGAAATTTCTTCACCTAGTGGTACACATGGTTCTCTGGACTCATACTCCTATCATTTCATCAGAAGGGAAAGGACATTTGACTTTCATTTCTAGCCTGAAAAATCAAGGGAAGAAACTCAAATTTAGCCAGCTGGAATCACTTATTTATCTCTTGATCGATTAGGAAAGCAGGGTCTATTGTCAGAAGCATAGTGGTTTGCTGGATAAAGATGATATCCACAGCACTATTTCTCAAACTTCTTGTGCCATAGGCTCTTTTGGCAGTCTGGAGGAAAATGAAAAACCCAATCTAAGAATAATGCACTTAAACTCCTAAAATACAACATATAGGATTGCAAAGAAAAACTATGATATTTAATACAGCTATCAAAATACGTTAGAAACAAGTTATGATGCAATCATATACATGCTTTATTACTGATACACTAAGTGATAAGATGTGGAAACAAATCTAATCACTACCTCATGTAATTTTCAGGTAGTTATTACCATAAGCATTTACCACATGTATAAGGTTATATAAAAATATCTGTGATTTATTTTGGTAACATCACAGATACTGTTAATAATATTGTGATTTGTTTCTTGCTTAAAATTTTGAATACAATTATACAGTTTAGTTTGAAGCCAGTAAAGATAATGTTACAATTTTTCCCACCCAAGTCCTTGGTCCCTCTGAATTCTGCTCATAGATCACTGCAGAGTCCATGGACTCCAGGTTAGAAGCTACTGAACTAGAGAGTCGATGAGGTAAGAGATTGAAGAAACCCTAAGAAAAGATGGATTTCAGGAGCTACTGGATCCAGCTGCCCATCTTCACCTTGGTAATTTTATACCAAGGCCAAAACGGAGATTTTTCTTTTAAATGATTGTGATGTAGGTCTTTCCTGACCTAGCTATTCCCATTACGTCTCATCTGAAGAGATAATTTGATTTGTCACTTTGCTCAGAAAAGGTTGTTTCTCAGACCTACACCTTGGTTTGAGTTTGAGTCCTAAATGAGTAGCAAGGTTCATATTTATCACTAAGCCTTGAATAGTAGAGCTTAAAGTATCAAGAATAGCAGTTCAACTCTGGTGGAAGCGGGGGTGTTCTACTTTCAGTGAGTGACAAGGAAAAGGGCAGTGCAGGCAATAGATACATGGACACTAGCCCTTTGAGGTTACAGTCTAGAACTGGATAGACTCTGCAAGAGCTAATGATAACAGAGTCAGAAATCTCTACTTCAAAAATGTAATTTTTTAAAAAATTCTTATTTCTCTCTTTTTCTTTCATAATATTTTAAAATTATTTTAAGACTTTAAACTTCTTTGGCTGTGCCAAAAAGGAAAAAACAAATAGTCTATGTTTGGGATAGAATTTTTGAAAAACAATGAGGAATGCACCCCTGGGAAATGGCATTGATAGCGAGAGCAATTTATTTGATGCGAATGGTTGAGGAAATAGATTTAGGATCCTTGATCAGCTACTCCTTGCTTCTTAGTAATGTCTTGGAGCTTCTGAGTGGATTTTAATGAGAAAGCATTTCACAAAGCATTAGCCAGATTATTGTGAACCCAGGTGAGGGCAGAGCCAAAATGTCAAATCCAACAAAAACTGAGTAACTGCTATGAGTCAGGCATTATGGAATGCATTTTACAGATACTAATTTATGTAATCCTTCTCAAAATGTGTGAAATAGCTACCATTATTTTCGTTTTACAAGTGAGAGAACTGAAACTCAGAGAAGGTGAGTAATTTATTGAAGATCACACAGCTGGTAAACAGCAGAATACGTATGCGATGCCAGGATGCCTGACTACAAATCTAGTACTTCTCTTTGCTATCATAGCTCCCTGCCAAAGAAACACACTTGCTCTCCCAGTTATTTCTTGTACCCATTATCTAGCTTCCCTGGACTCTGGGCAATTTGCCAACAGAAAAAAAAAAAAGAGAGAGAGAGAATCGTTAGTGTGAAAAACCTGGAAATGGACCTTATGTGACCTTAAGGCAGATTTCCTTACCCTGGCATTTGCAAAGAAGAGAGTCAAAATTATCCCAAAAAAAAGAACAAAAGCTTAGAAGTTTTGTATGTCCTTACTTGAGCTGTATTCATATTTTTAAAGTGATGATCCTAATTATTAGATTATAGTGAGATCAGAAAAGAATTATCTAGAATATCTCTAATGTCACACTGAGAATCATAATAGAAAGCATATGTAAAAGTATCAATTTTCACAAAACAAATATTTGTCGATGGGGAGTGAGAGGGGAGAAGAATTGAAGCTTTGTATTTGTCGAGCACCAGATTGATAGAACTGTTATGCAGAAATGAACATAAAGATATATCATGATTAGTTATGACATATTGACACCACTCTCAAATTAATCCAGACATTTAGACCTTCAAAGCAGGTCACTATTTTTTGGACTATGGCAGCAATTAATCAATCAATCTTATCACAGAGTGATTGATTAGCACATTTTGAAGAATGTATAGCAAATGTCTATGCTAATCAAGGGAAATAAAAGTATTCATAGATCTCCTTTTAATTTGAATTTTCTCCAATTATAAACAAATTCTCCCTACCTCCAGCCATATCTAAGTGCATTTAATATTCTATGGATAGAAAAATGTGTGAGACTGACAAAATATCCACAGTCTGTAACCTCTATTGGAAAAGGCTTTGATTACAGTAAAATTACACAAAAATGTGTCATTAAAAGACATTGGACAGACATAAAATCTAACCTTTTGAGCTGAAGAATACTTAATATTCTCTTCATGATCACACAAGGGGAAATTCTTTGCTATGGAATAGCTATTTTCCTGTTAAGCAGGCTATTTCATCAATGATTTATTTCTGAGATGTAATAGGTCGTTTAAAATGGTGGTTTAAAAGTTGGGCCTTTTGTTTAATTTTCTCACAGGCGGTTGGTAATTATCATGGTCCTGCAGTTTCTCTGGAATGCCGTGGAGGGTCAAATGCCAATGGAACCCTGCTTTATAGGGTAATTAAGACAGTCGACATGGTTATTAAATACATCATGCTAAACTAAACTGGAATGCTGTGAAATAAAATCCAAAATCATAAATAAAACTTGGGTATTCCAGCAAAGGGGTATGTGTGAAAAGGAGGAGCTTTATGCTTTCAGAATTGCAATAAATAGCTCTTGCCCACTCAGACTTACTAAAATCTGGCTACTGAAAGTCTCTGGATTAGCCTTTCAGAGAATGAAACTGAAATAAATACAGTATATTCACCACATATATGTGAAATTCAAACTCCTGCTATTTTATGTTATGTAAAATAATATTACAAGACGTTTTGGTCAATCATTTGTATTCTTTATTGCAAAGATCAAATGCTGAAAATATATATAAAGTTATCCAATATAAGTTTGCTATGACTAGCAAATGAATATTAGATAATCTTTTTTAAACACTATCAAAAATGTCTCCCTTTGCAAGGCCTTCCCAATGACTGCTCATCGCTGTGTATTCAAGATGCCTTTCAGAATTCATCTGTAACCAGCATAAGACTACAATATAATGACTACTTTAAAGAAACCCGTAACAGGGTATGTGAAGGCTTGTTGATGTTGATAGTTCTAAGCAGTGGTGATGGGTAAATATTGTCATCACAATATAAGCCTTCCAAATATGTATCTGTCTTGTGGTCATAAGCTTTCAAACTCAAGAGCTGAAGGCTTCAGTAATTTAATTTCTTTCCAGAAAATGTGATGAGTATACAAAAATGCTGGCAAAAGGGCTGGACAAAATGAGAGCAGAATAAAATACAATCTTTCCAACCTATTATATGCTGCCTACAAGAGATTTTAAATTATTCTTCCCTTGTGTATTGCCTGAAAGTTTTTACTATATGAATGTTTACAGGCAAATTCATTGGTTTACTAGGCAAAGGAAAAGAACTAGTCTTAAACAGGGGAAATAAATATTTCCAATTCTAGCTGTAAAACTAGAAGCCAAAATGTATAGTTGACAGGCAGGGAGCCAGCTGACTTAAGATCACCAGCCTTTCCTTAAAATCAGTCTCCGTATTTCCACATGGAACACATTTTAAGTTAACAATGTGTAGTTTGGCAAAGGAATTGTTTTCCTTTGGCATGAAATGGTTGTCTCGTTTTTTAAAAAATGTATATTCTGCCTGTTTCTATATACAATGTGTGTCAACATTCTTTTTAACTTTAAAAACTGTTGCTATATCAGGAAATTTGTAGATAATTACTTTTTACAATTTTTGTCTAAATAGAAAAATGCATATTTAACATATTCATATCCTTGTGCTTATGCCTGATATCATTCTGAATATTGATTAAATATACCTTGAAATGCGTATTGAATTGAGACTTAACTATATCACATACTCTGGGGAAAGCAGGCCTCTCAGAGAAGTCATTTAAAATTTCTTTGATGAGTATTTTTTTAGGGTTTATTGACAATGTACAATCTGAAAATGAATGCAGCCATTCCCTTCTCTCAGTCAGAGTCTTAAAATTGAGTCATTCTATCCACAATATATTTATAGCACTGAAAACAGTAGAGTGGAATGCTACCCATTCAAACATTTGCAGTCTATTTCACTATTTCTGGCTGCTACCGCAGAAAACTCAGAAAAGCAGAAATGCAAATCTTCATACATTGGTTCCACGTGAAATGGGACAGACTGCTGCACCAGCTACTGTTGTGAGACCAGATAGGGCCACTGCTGCCTACACATAAAGAAGGCCATTAAGGAGAAGTTGTTTATTTCTGCTTCTGCAGAAATCATAAACACCAACCCGGAGCCTGACAGCCCAAGCTGTGCTGCAGTAAATTCTAGTACTTTGTTGGCCATTCTAAGCTGCCCAGTAAAAGTTACTGTAGCTAAATCCCATATACATTTCATGAAATAATCCTTCTCAGAAGATGGTATCATATTCATGCACAGCAGGCTGTGCAAATGTCTATAAATCACATGTAGAATCTGAAATATCTATTTTAAAAAATCTGTGCAAATCTAACCATGACCCTTTGCCAGACAATAGGCCTTCATATGCTTTGCAGCTTAGCAGACACCCAGGAATTTTGTTTGGAAGTGATAGCTACTGTCTATGTAATATTTAGGACCTATTTATGAAGCATCTGGCAGGAAATAAAAGGGTTTTCTCCACTAACATATGCTAAAGAAGGATGTGGTCATGTGCCGACTCCTCCTCTTCTGATTTTTTGCAAATAGCACAACATAAGAGATGGTTGTTTCTGGCTGCCCTGCTGCCTGTCATGGCTGTCAGGCGAAATCCCATGAATTATTGCTCTTCCAGATGTAAGAGATTTTCAGGCTGCCTTAAACTGCCTGTGGTTTGTGGTACTGGAGAGGAGAGAAACGAGATTAAACTTCATCTCATCAGTGCAATCTGAAAAGATCACACGGAGGACTAATAATCAGGGCTTTTTCATTCCAGAGCCAGACTCGAGAGCTGTGTGTTTTTGTTTCAAGGTGATGTCACATTAAGCTTGTTGGAAGACAGTGATTAAGGTCAAACAATATTTGAGGAAGATCAAAATTAAAAAAAAAAAAAAAAGAAAAGTATTCAACCCTCTTCTGATGTTTCCTTACTGCATTTGCTTAAAGGGGAAGGACTGATCGTTTTCACTGATGGCAGAGAATGGGAAGCGGATGTACTCCTGCAATTCAAAGTTGTCAGCATTTCTTAATACAAGGTTAATGTGAGAAAAATTATAAATGTTCCCATAAAATTATAGCTCTACTGTTCATTGTAATTTAGAGGATGCATTCATCACCATAAAAAAAAATCAAGTGTCACTTTTTGTTATCTCTAAAGGTCAGTTTTGAAGTCTTGATTTTGTGTGTGTGTGATTCTATGAACATGTTATATAGAGTCTGAAAATATTCACTTAAAAAAATCAGCAGTTGGTAGTAACGCTCTATGATATTTTGAGTTTTTTAAAAGACAGTTTGGTTCAGTTTTCCCTTCAAAATAATATACTCCTATAACCTCTTATAAGTGGTAAATATCCGCAGATTCAGTAACCCCAGTTACCAACATTTAACTAAAGGTTTTCATAACTGTTTCCAGAATGACTCAGAAAATAAATCACACCCTCTCCCATTATGTACAGTTTGAGCCCTCGGGGAGAAAACTTATAACTCATTACATTTTGATTCCCTTTGATCAAATACCATATACAGCACCTGGATATTATAATTTTAAATAATAGTTGTGACATAAACTAGGATAATGCTTAAAAACCTAAGAATCTTAATATGGTTACTATTAGTTCTTATCATTTATGGCATGGAGAAATGGTGAGTGGTTTTGTGGCATTTGCTAGAGTTCCATTAGCAGAATATTAATTATAGATCAAGAAAACATGTTTTTCAAGAAACACCTGGAAATAATCGACAAATATATATGTCTTAGATCAGAACATAATTGCCTCAATTCAACCTGTATAACTTTTTTCTTTTTCTTTTTCTTTTTTTTAAAGATGTAGCCTGTTTAAGTAATGGGGTAGGCTACCAGATGTGAAACCTCCCAGGCCAGCTTTTCTTTCCATTTCAGCATAGGCACCTCACATAGATTCTCTAATGTGAGGGATCCCAGTGAAACAGTGATGAAAACCACAGGTACAAGTGGCTTACATGAAAGCATTTATTGCTTTTCATGCATTGCATTAGAGTATAGGGGAAAAAAAAGTCCTTCGTTGAAAATGCATTAATTATTTGACACTGGTTTGCCTCAAAGTCATTTTTACTACGGGATGCGAGTGAAAGATCACAGCTGAAAAAAAGATCATCATACTTGAGGTAGGCTCACAGAATCTTTTCTTGTGTTCTGTGTGAAGTTGTCTTGAACTGAAACCTATGCTCCTTAAGGATTAAGGGATTGAAAAGCAAAGACTGAGGCTGCTGTAATTTAAACTCAGAGATTCCCTAGCACAAAGGTGCAAAATGGACTAAGCCAATCTGACTCTTTCCTTGTTCAGTAGAGAAATAATTTTCCTTTAGAAAGTTTTATACAATTAACATTCCAAAGGTGTTATCATCTTTAAAGCAAGTGGTCTTCTCTTGGTTTTAACATGCATTGAGTCCTCACAGGCACTTAATAAGTGGACATGGTTTTAAATTACAATTTGTGAATCTCTAAACAATTCTCTATGTAAGAGAAATATAAGGCCATTGTAAAGTAAAATGCATAATGATCTTCAATGACTTGCATTTTCTTTGTTAAATTGGCAGTTTATTTTATTAAATATTTCCCTGGAGTTCGAGTTGTATATTTGCTTTGTTTTTAGTAAAACGCTTATTTCCAACTCAATGAATTATCCAAGTCAGTGAAATTTAGAAGTGTTAATTTTCCTTCAAGTAACGAAAATCATCTCTGAGCAAGGGAAAGCCCTTAGTTGCAGTCATCTATTTTATTACATGTGATTTAAGTCCAAATGAAAGCTCGAAGAGATCTTTATTCAGTCTCTGGGTCAATCTTTCATTCAAGTTAGTTTTCAAGCACCTACTTCGTGTCATTCAGTTAGGCACTTCACATTCAAGGGTGCAAATATAGACATAGCTTTGCCTTCATGTCTAGTGAGAGACATATGCATTAAATTAATAATTAAGTAAATAGCTATGCAAACTACAATTAGCCGGCTGTAAAGGGGATGCATAGAGAAGGGTCATGAAAATAAGAAATTCACATAAATGTGAATTTTGCCAACATTTGTGTTTGTATAGCACTGACATAAGGATGCTATGATTTATTCTAAGTAAAATAATTGAAAATTTCATATCTGTAGTTTCCAAAAAGAAATAAAAAATCTACCTATAAACTAGATGGGAATGATAAGATTACAAATGATAGGTTTCAGGAATAATAAAATTTGTATTTATTGAGTTCAGAATTCTAAGTTTCATATTTACCATATTAAGTAGGAAAAATAATCAGTATAAGAAGACAATTTATATATATATATATATACATATACATATATATGTATATAAACCATGTCTAAATGATCCTTAATAATTACATCTGATATCCCTTTGAAAAGCCATATAGTGAAAATGGATCATCTTAAAATATAAAAGCAAAAATCTTTAGTCACAAAACTTGGAATTTAGCTGTTGATTTTTTCTCACATCAGTGCTCTACTCTAATCCTTCTCAGATTTTAGCTTATATTTCTAATTTAATCTTCAGAGTATAGCATCACTTTTTCACTTCCAATTTGGTAATGATTTGGGTATTTCATGCCTTGAAATATCAGGCTTTTATCCTCCGTGTTTTACTTTTTTCTTCAGGGTGTTATTCCTAATTACCCCATATTTTGCAGTTCATATTTCGTTTTTTTTTTTTTTATCAAAGTATGACTGAGTAATCATTTGGCTAATGTGATCAATTTGGCCAAACCCAATAATATAAAGTATTCAGATCATCTATGTACATAGATCAAGCTAGTCTTGTTTTCTTTTCTTTGAAACCACTCAACACATTCCTCTCAAGTATTGTCAAGTTCCCAGCCCCTTCTGAGCCACTTTTGCCTCTGCTATTGAATTTTAATTTTTCACCTTTATTGAGTTCACTTTCATTCACCTTTCGAATCTAATTACTCACCACATAAAAATGTTCAAGTATTCTTCCTCTAATGTCCAGTGGACTTAATGATTTTCAGATTTACAGAGTGAATATTACATTTCATTTTTCAAATATGAATGGGTGGATGACTACATAAAAAAAGTTATAATAAGGTAGAATTTAGGGAGCACTGTTTGGTTCAGAGATTACTTTTCCTGGTTAAAAACAGCAACAACAACAACAACAACAACAACAAAACAATAAAGGATTGTATAATTGTATGAATAAAAGACTGAGGCCAGACCTGCCAGTAATGCTTAGTTGGGTTGGAAGATAGTGGAGAGTACCAGTTTATCATACCATTTTTCTGTATTTGGTATGAGACTTACAAAATACAGAAGAATGCAAAGAAGTAAATGAAAGTAACTTGTAATTCAACCAAAGAGATTAGATCAGTGTTTTTCATCACTATATCCTTTAGTGTCATGTGGTATATCTACAGGGGAAAAAAAATAGTTTCTTTTTCTTCCATTAATTTTAAAATAAATTAATGTATAAATGCATATTACTAAGTTCTTAGTAATATGTAAATTGAAGTTGCAATTTAACTCATTTCAATTCAATTCAATAATAGCCATTGTCTTCTCTCTGAGGGAGAAAAATAGAGACCCTCAATCACCATCGCTCTCCATGAAAGTGAAGGCTCGTCTCAAGTTAAACCTGATACTTTTCACTGCTGATATTTTAAATCATTGGAATATATCTATAAGACTGATTCAACCTCTCCCCCTCCATTATATTTACATAACTGAAATATTTGATGGATTTTTTTTCAGCTTACAATGGCCTTCCTTGATACACATTAACACTGCATTCAATCATTACTTATTAATTCATCATAAAGTAGGTAGTAAGCATCCACTGCGCATTGTTGGGTTGTATATTTGAAAATCAAAGATATAAGAAACAGCAATTATGCCCACTAGAAGCTTACATATTCTTTTAATTACTTGCAATGTTTATTTGAAATGAAAATCCGTTTTTTTATTTTATTATTTTATTTCATTTCATTTATTTATTTGTTTATTTACTTATTTATTTTGAGACAGAGTCTCGCTCTGTTGTCCAGGCTGGAGTGCAGTGCCACCATCTTGGCTCACTGCAACCTCTGCCTCCCAGGTTCAAGGGATTCTCCTGCCTCAGCCTCCCTAGTAGCTGGGACTACAGGCACATGCCACCAAGCCCACCTAATTTTTTGTATTTTTGGTAGAGACGGGGTTTCACTGTGTTAGCCAGGGTGGTCTCGATCTCCTGATCTCCTGATCTGCCCACCTCAGACTCCCAAAGTGCTGGAATTACAGGCATGACCTACCGCACAGGGCCAAAAATCTGTTTATTTAAGGTTATATAAGTAAAATTTAAATAAGAAAATGAAAAGCTTTATACAACTTCATATTACATACTCAAAATAAAATGCAAGGACTTGTGTATTATTTAATATTTTAGAAAATCTGGTCCTTATTTTCCTGTGAAAATTAAATTAGCTGTAACAGCTTCAAACTGCATTGTATGCTATTACTTCTATACATAATTGCTGCTATCTACTACATTCAAGCTATCCTTTTTCTGTAAAGTAATAGAATAAAGTTATTTTATAAATTTAATTTGAAAATATACCAAATAAAAACCAAAAAGTCAAAAGTATGAATCATGAAAAGTATCACAGTATCTCAAATTTGCATATGATTATGGGAAGTGGGGGAGGTTTTCATACTTTCTGTCCGTAGACATAACTTTGGGCAACACTGCCCATTTATAACCTTAAAATCCTGTCTCGAAGGTTCAGACACCCTCTCCAGGAGCAGAAGTAATTCCATTTGTATACTCCATGTGCCTCTTGAGGCCAGACCTGCCAGTAATGCTTAATTGGGTTGGAAGATAGTGGAGGTACCAGTTTATCATAGAGGCAACTGACACAAAACTTTTTCATTTATCTGAGGTTGGACTGTGTCTGGGTTCAGAGATGAAAGGTCAGTTTTTTATCCACTAAGTCCCCTAGACATTCCAAAATCCTTAGTACATTACAAATTTGAACAGTTTAAGCTCTCTTAAATAAAGAATCTCTTCTCTGGGTAAAGTATCCAGTGTATATAGATATAGTGGAGAAGAAACATGTGAAAGGTCATAGCCATGACCTTTTAACATCAATAGTTTTATTTATAGCCAGACGCTTAGTCTATAGAGCTTAATATGAAAGCAAGAAGAAAGACAAAGGTATCTCGTTAGCTTTATAATAGCTATCCAGTTACATAAAAATTGTCTTTTTATCTTGAGTGGAGAATAAAAGTTATAAATAATTAAATTGACAGCTATTTTAAAGTAAAGAACAACATTTCTCAATCATTTTTAATTGAACACATTCCATTTCTCTCTGGATATGGCCTAAAATAATCTACCAGATTTTCTAGGAATACATTTATTTCTTCATATGTGATTTATTTTTAAAAGACAAAATAATAGTATGCTATTTTTATTACTACCTGCGTCTTTGTCACCTATTTGGTGTCTTGCTGTATTTCAAATGACATGTGAAAGAGTTGTATCTTATAGCATTCAAATTCTGTTGCATAGATTTTTAGTAGTTTAGGAAATTTAGCAAATATACATGCATACGCATTTGTTTACTATTCTCAGAATACTTCTCAAGCAGCTTAAAGACAATGCCCAAGGTATATTGAGAAAAGGTCAAGTAGGTTAGAAAGACCACGTGTGTTAGCAAAATATGAAGCAAGGCTGGAGAACAGGCCATGAAGAGTTTCTTGTGGAAAGTGCAAGAGGATGACTCAATCTGAAAACAAAGGGAGCCTGGGAAGGGTTTTATGAAGAAGAGCGACCAAATCTTAGTTCCCAACTCTATTCTGAGAGTATAACTGGAAGTTACTTAGAACCACTTTCTCTTTGCAGCTCCCCAGGTTGGAAGAGCCTTACAAATTGCATTCTCTCAAGAGGCTAACTTGCCTCTCTGAGGCCCCGCAGCTGAGAGGTGGCCCTTCACTAAGACATTTCACTGGTATGATACCGTTTGTCAGTTTCTTACAACCCCTTAGTTTAATTCATGCTAATGTTATAATGGAAACTAACAGGTATCATTTGCTTTTTAATGGGAACTCTTAGAGACAATGTCTTCACCTAGAAAAAAAAACCAGACTAAATTGACCAGAATTTCAGCTACTGAATCTATGCATATAATGGTCAAGGAGGCCTTTCCACACTTCATTTTAAGCTGTATATAATACTTGGGATTTTTGTCTCATAATTCTGTTTTCACAAAAACCTTCCTGGTGTGATACAGGAACCACTCTGTGAATCATGGTCAGAACTTTAGAGATGAAAACTCTTGGGCTGTTTTTGTCAATATTGGGCTGTATTTTGTCTCTTTGAGCTTGCATTTTCTAGTTGAAAGCTTATCTGCTTAATCACATCAAGGTAAAAAAAAAAAAAAAACTTCAGTAAACAGTGTTGAGTACATATTAAAAGTAATGGCAAAAACCACAGTTATTTTTGCACCAACCTAACAGTAGGTAAAAACCCAAAATATTAAAATTTATAAGATTTTAATACATAGGTAGAAGTCCAGGTTCAGGAGCTAGGAAGACCTGGTTTGAATCCATATTCAAAAACCTAGTTGATTTGACCAGTAGCTGAACATCCCGAAGCCTCATTCTCTTAAAATGAGGATACAATGTGGTGGGAGGTGTAATAATTGTGAGCCTCTAATGGGTTCATCTATGTAAATTACAAAGCTGCTTTAGAGCAAGCATTCACTTAACCTGAATTATTGTTAATATCATTGAATTTAATATTATTTGTACAGCAAAAAATTAAAAATCAAGGTTATTGAAACTTTTAGGTAATTAAATGCTGCAAAATGTATAGCCAACTAATCTCTTTTTTGTATTCATTTTATATGTCTAATAATTATCAGTAAATTATCAGATTGAGAGGAAACTCTAAAATACACATAGAATGAATAGCAACGATAAAATATTAGCAATGTAAGTCATTTCTTTCAAATGCAACCTCATTGGGTTCTCTAGAAAGTTAGTATTTTAATCTCCCTTAGGAATGAAAGGAAAAAAAAAAAAAAAACTTGCTAACATTCTCAACTATGTAAGATTTGTGCCAAATTATTCAGAGAATCACTCTGGGTGTCCTGACACCATTAGATGTGCTGCAGTCATAAAGCCTCCTCTTTCTACCCCATCAAAGGAGCTCAGAAAACCAGCTCTAGAGAATTGCTCTTTTCTCTTGCCCTGCTCTGAGTCATATTCAGGATGAGAACTGGTCCAGGCATACGTTGTACTTCAGTGTCACCAAGACCAAAACATCTCTATCAAAAGAATTCTGGGCTCTAATTTTTCTCAGGTTTTTCTTTGTCCCCATTACTTTCCAATTTTATTAGTCAATGTGATTATTGAATATCTACTATGTTCCAAACTCTGCAATCGGCCCTCAGGCAGACATGAAAGAGTAAATCATAATTCCTGTTGTGGACAAGCTTGGAGCCTAAATAAAGGAGAAAAATTAGATAAATCAATGAATTCACTATCTTCAATGAACTGTTATCTCTTTGCATGGTAGAGAATCAGAAAAAAATCTAATGTTTAAAAATTTAGATTTTATGATTAGAAGGCAGACGGTGTTTGCTTTTAGTAATTCAAAACAAACTCAGAGAAAACATCTTGGGTGCTCCTAATGTTCTGTTTCTTAGCCTGGGTGTAGGTTTCACAATTGTATTTGGTTTGTGAAGAAACCATTGAGTTACACATTTGTGTGTACTTTTCTCATATTTATTATACTTTGATTACAAATTTTAAAAGTATAGATTTGTTTATCCTTTGCAAAGAATAGGCACAAGTTTTCCTTAGTCTCAACAAATACTTTAAAAATTGAATTAAAATTCAAGTTTCTAAAAACTAAAAAACTAAAAAGTCTTAACACTTTATAAACATGAGAAGCATCATTATTTTTATAAATGAATTACAATGTTGAATTTTCCATTATGCTTCCATTTGTAATATTTTGGTCTATTAAAATTTTCTCAGACTATTCCCACATATTCAAGGGATAGAGTATTCTCATGGTCATCCTAGAGAGCCTTTACCACCAGAGAAGTCAGCACACTAGTTGCTCAGAAATTTCCATTTGGTCCTATTATTTTTTGCACTGACTACCAACTTAATGATGTCTTGAGCAAGCAAGCAATTACATTCACTGTATCCTCCTGGTATTATACTGTGTTAAAGTTCTTCTTTTTTTCATGAAAAAAGAACTGCTATTTGTAGGTGTGATTTACTTTTCTTAAATCCTCAGTTTCAGATGCTGAATATAAAATGTACCTAACTCCTGGAAAAAAAAATATAGCACCAGGCAAAGTGGACACTTAAAATTGTTTTAAATTAATTCCACAGATATTATATAATTTCCCCAATAAATATTCTACCAAACAATATAAAGGAAGTAGCTCTAAATGTATTCCTTTCTGCAGCATTTACCTTGTTGGATGCATACCTCCTTGAGTTTTCCTTAGACTTCATGATGCAAGGTTCATTTCAACTCATACTCCTGCTAAACCCACGTTCTTTGGCTCCTCTTTCTCTACCATTGACAGCAAATAAGATTCAATAACATGTGCAAATTCTTGAAAGTGCTTGTTTTTTTTCTAGGATTTGACCCTAGAACGCTCTCCAGTCTGCCTCTACACATTCTCTCTCACTATATAAACAGGCATGGCCTTAGTTTTAATACAATGACCCTTTGCCCTACATTCTATATCTAAGTGACAACCAGGGACCTCCATCTGCAGGTTCCAACCACTTCAAACTCAATATGTCCAAAACTCAACTGTATTCTCCCAAAATCTGCTTCTCCCCATATTTACCTCACCTCATTCTGTCCCCAGCCAATACTCTCGGTTATCTTGCGTTGGTTAATAATAGCCACTCCCCTGAATAATTTTCCAATACCCTCCTCACTATGCCTTTGTTGCATAATTCCCTCTCTCCTATCTCTTGCCTCATTCTTTTTTTTTTTTTTTTTTTTTTTTTTGACAGGATCTCACTCTGTCACCCAGGCTGGATTGCAGTTGCACATTCAAGGCTCACTGCAGCCCAAAACTCCCAGGCTCAGGTGATCCTCCCACCTCAGCCTCCGAACCATAGGCACATGCCATCATACCTGGCTAATTTTCTGTATTTTTGTTGTAGATGGGGATCTCCCTATGCTGTCCAGACTTGTCTGAAACTCCTGGGCTGAAACAATCCACCCACCTTATCCTCCCAAAGTGCTGGAATTACAAGCATGAGTCACCACACTCAGCCCTTACCTCATTCTTGACATCCTTTAACCCTGTGCCCCTACAGTCAGAGTGATCAAAAAGTATACATTATGAAGGGTTCAATACTATTCACTTATTAATTCACTCATTCCGTCCTTCATTCATTCAACAAATATTCATTTTATATGTCTAATATAAGTGACTACCTCATGTTAGGCTTTGGATGTTCAGAGATGAACAGGACAGACTCTTCTCTGAAGAAACACTATCTGAAGGGAAGGCATACAAAAATGGCTTGCTTGCTTGCTTTCTTCTTTCCTTTTTTTTTGAGACAGGGTCTCACTCTGTCGCCCAGGCTGGAGTGCAGTGGCGTGATCTAGGCTCACTGCAACCTCCGCCTCCTGGGTTCAAATGATTCTCATGCCTCAGTCTCCCAAGTAGCTGGGATTAGAGGTGCACACTCTCACGCCGAGCTAATTTTTGTATTTTTGGTAGAGACAGGATTTTGCCATATTTGCCTGGCTGGTTCTCGAACTCCTGACCTCAGGTGATCCACCCATGTGGGCCTTCCAAAGTGCTGGGATTATGAGCATGAGCCACAGTGCCCAGCCCAAGAATGGCTTTCTAACACATATATCGCGTGGAAGAGAATT
Organism: Trachypithecus francoisi; assembly: GCF_009764315.1. Classification (NCBI taxonomy): domain Eukaryota; kingdom Metazoa; phylum Chordata; class Mammalia; order Primates; family Cercopithecidae; genus Trachypithecus; species Trachypithecus francoisi. The sequence continues at coordinate 32,148,225 of NW_022681472.1, forward strand.
CAAATGCCTTTGTATGTCATATAAATGTTCTTTATAATCTGGCCTCTACAAACCTCTCCTGCCTCATTTACTCCATTTCCCGACTATATGTCCTTCACTCCAGGCACCCAGAACTACATGTGGATGTCCAATGAGCCTTGCCCTTATGCCTCTGTGCTTTAATTCCCTCTGCATGGAATGTCCTTCTCAACCTTGTCAACTCAGCTAACTGACTCTGGCTACTTCAGACAGTTGGTATCTGTCCTGTGTACTCTATAACAACCTGTGCAAATTTAATATTTATCACTCTATTTATTAATTACCAATCTTCACTTTCATCTTTCCTACTAGAAAGTGAGGTGCATGAGAGCAGTGATTGAATATCCTGTGCCCTTAGAGTTGAATGACCAGTAATCACATACTTGAGAATAAGAAAATGAATAAGAACTCAGCCCAGGTGATCAGACAGACAGATAGGAATCCAGGCTTCACCAAATAATAACTACGTAACTTTGAGAAGTTACTTGTCTTCTGTGAGTCTTGGTTTCCTCAGTTTTAATTCTCTGTTAAAAGGAATCACAATATTTACTTTAAGGTGTTCTGTGAGGACTCAAGATAAAGCAAATAAAGTGTTTAGTAGAGTGCCTGGCCCATAGTAAGGACTCAATAATTTTTAGCTATTATTATTATTGCGTCTGTTTGAAAAGTGGTGGTGGCCTTATTGTTCCCTTTACATTTTACAGCTGTGATCAGGTGGTAGGAAACACAGGATGGGAGAAAAAAGGAAGTATCGTTGTTTTAAAATGCATTTGGTATCTGTACTCCTTGATATGCTATTTCATTGATCTCCCCAACAACTTGGGTGGAGTAAGAATTATTATTGCCATTTTATAAATTAGGAAACTGAACCTCAAAGAGCATAAATGATTCATTCAAGGATACAAAGCTGCAGTTTACCAGGGTAAGCATAACAAAATACCATAGACTACGTGGCTTAAACAACAGAAATTTATTTCTCACAATTCTGGAGAATGGGAAGTTCAAGATAAAAGTGCACGTTGATTTTGTTCCTGGTGAGGGCTCTTTTCTTCCTGGCTTGCAGATGGCCATCTTCTCACTGTGCCCTCACTTGGCAGACAGTGACAGAGAGAGCTCTCTCTTCCTCTTCTTGAGAAGCCACTGGTCCTATAGAAGTAGAGTCCCACCCTTATAACCTCATTTAACCTTAATTGCCTCCTAAAAGCATGTCTCTAAATACAGTCATGTCTCAACATATGAATTTGGGGAGCCACAATCCACCCCATAAGACGATGTTTTTGGCCCTGAATCTCACTGCTATAGCCAAGGGAAGAACCAATATGAAGAGTTCGCTGCTGTAATCCATGAAATCAGAATCTTTGAATTCAATTTACTCAAAAGCTTGAGGTTTTTTAGCCATTCTGCCTTTCTTCCATACCCTATTATTGGAGTTTCTTGGTCTTTCAAAGCATAAAATAAGTATTGGTAAAACAAAGATGGTGATATGGTTTGGCTGTGTCCCTACCCAAATATCAACCCGAATTGTATCTCCCAGAATTCCCATGTGTTGTGGGAGGGACGCAGGGGGAAGTAATTGAATCATGGGGACCAGTCCTTCCCGTGCTCTTCTTGTGATAGTGAATAAATCTCACAAGATCTGATGGGTTTATCACGGGTTTCCCATTTTTGCTTCCTCCTCATTTTTTCTCTTCTCGCTGCCATGAAGGAAGTGCCTTTTTGCCTCCCACCATGATTCTGAGGCCTCCCCAGCCATGTGGAACTGTAAGTCCAATTAAACCTCTTTTTGTTCCCAGTTTCAGGTATGTCATTATATCTGAAAGCATGAAAACAAAGCCATGCCATGTACTAGTCATTCAAAGGGAACATTCCTAAGGGACATGTAATTTAAAGTAGAACTTCTGGGTCATGAGTTTGAAAGTACCCATCTCCTTGAGATGGTCACTGGGAGGTAAGAGTGGGGCCTGTGGAGAAAGGCTGCAAGAACTAGAGTAATGGACTCCAATATTGCCCAGAGTGATTATGTAGGAAAAAGTGATGAATCATCCTGGTGAGATGGTGCTAGTAGAAAGAAAAGATTTGAATGGATGGTTAAGTCAAAGGGAGCCCACTGAATGTACCAGTAGGTATAAATCCTGTGGCTCTGACAGAAAAAGCAAGAGCTTATTCCTCATGCTAGATACCTGCTCTTCCTCTGCAGTGCCCACTGCCACCCAAGTTCCCTTGAATCCAACTCTGTCATCCTCAGCAGGGAGACCTCTAAACTGCACTCACATTAAAATACACAATTTCTAAAATTAGATGATCACCCTTTGATACTGAAGAGGAAAAAAGAATGTCAAATTGCCTAGCTAAGTACTCCTGAGGGAAGTATAAAAGGAAAGAAGAGAATTTATCTGGTTGCCAGGAAGCCCCAGCTGAATGGAGGTACTAGCAGATCAAAGTGAGCCCAAAATATAGGTTGAAAGTAAAATGGTAAATGCTTTTGTTAAGACAAGGTTTGTAGTTGCCTCAGTTGTTTCTTTTCTTATACAATGCAAGAAGGAAAAGTCCAACATCCTGAATCTCTCCTCAAGGACTCTCAACCACCCAAGATTTTTGTAAGGATAAAAGAGTAAAGAAAGGAGGCACAATTCCTATCAATCATGGAATCAGCATATAAATTACATAATATTTATATGACGGAATATTATATATCAATGAGAATGGACACATTAAAACTGTAAGTGGGAATATGGGCTTTTAAAGATCTCAGAAATGTTAGAAGGTTAGGTAATGTTAATAACCTCAGAAACAGAATTTTTATAGTCTCACAGACATAATGTTGAGTGAAAAAAAATGAATATGTATTGTATTATTCCACTTATAAAGTTCAAAAACCAAACATGGCTGATCTAGGTTGAAAGTCAAGAAAGTGGACACCCATGCAGCAGCCTGAGGACTGGATGGGGGTGGGGCTTGATGTGCTGGTCAATGTTTTGCCTTTTGATCTGCCTTCTGCTTAGGTGGGTGTGTTACCTGAAAGACAATTCATTAAGCTGTACCGTTATGATCTGTGTACCTTTCTGTATATTTCCACAAAAAGTTTTAAAAATTTAAAAAAACATTATTTCTGGGTTTATACCTAAAGGAGTTTGAAGGAGAGATTCCAGCAGATATTTGTACATCCATGTTATTGCAGCATTACTTACAAGAGCCAAAAGATAGAAACAACTAAAAGGTCTATGGATCACTGAATGGGTATTTCAAATATAGTATACCCATACACTAGAATATTACTGAGCCTGACTAAGGAATCAAATACTGATACATGCTACGTTATGGATGAACTTTGAAGATATCATGCTAAGTGAAATAAGCTAGACACAAAAAGACAAATATTGTGCGATTCCACTTATATGAGGTACCTAGAGTAGTCAAATTGATAGAGACAGAAAGTAAGGGAGCAGTTACCAAGGGCTTGGGGAAGAGGAAAATAAGGAGTTATCATTTAATAATTATGGAGTTTCAGTTTGGGAAGATGAAAAAGTTCTGAAGATGGATAGTAGTGATGTTTGCACAACAATGTGAATATGCCTAATACCACTGAATTGTACACCTAAAAATTGTTAAATTGGCTAATTTTATATTGTACATTCTACTATAATAAATTTTTTTAAAAAAATAAAATAAAATAAGAATAGAAGCACATGTGTTTTTCTTCTCTCTCAGTGGGGGAATCCTGCGCATCTGACCCCAGGATCTTCCAGACAAACTTCCACATACTTCTCCCATCTTCTATTCAAGGCCACTGTAGCACCCATTGCTAAGATTTTCTTCTGCTTTTGGTTATCTTTTTTACCTCCATGTCACATGTTAAAATTTTTCTGGCTGGATTTTTTTCACCTTTAGGAGTAAAAGAGTATCTTTAGAAGAATCTATGTGCTTAATTTGATCAGGAGATTTGAGTTATTGACCATCGTACATGAACATCTTAAAAACATTACATCATTCCCAGACCAATATTCTAAAATATACTTCTAGGAATATAAACCTTGGTAATATGCAGCTAATTTATTGCTCCTTGAGTGGAATACAATCCATTAGGTGAAAATGTCTACATTTATTTATATCTCATCTATCTGTAAACAGACCTGTGACTAAAATCAAATGGCCAGTTCACAAAAGAATAATTTAGAAACAATTAAACCATTTTAAGTCTCTTATTTTCAAACAATACCAAAATACCAAGTCGACTCAGCTAACCATTTATTCTGTCAACATAATATTAAAAAGTTTGACTAAATTTTTCAGAGTTTATTAATATTTTCACTGAATTTCCAGATGTTTTGCTTTCCCATATTGGTGTCACTATATATCTTTATTTTCTCCTTACACTCTGATTTCTATGTATAGTTTATTGTTGGGAGATAGCTGCAGGGCAGGACAGATATTAAAACTATATAGCATCTCATAAGATGTGAAGCTGAATATCTTTTTTTAGACTAGGTAACCTTTTCATAGCTTTGGGGAAAAACATGGATAGTACTCGTGTGGGTGTGTGTGTGTGCATGCGCATGTGCGTGCACATGTGTGAGCTTGTGTGCATTGACAGAGAATTATTTGATATTGAGAATAAGCAAAACTTTGTGTCGATCATTGCAAAAAAATCCTAGAAGATCTTGTTTTGTTTTCTTTTAAATCTATAGCTCTGCACCGTGTGTGTGTGTGTGTGTGTTTCAACTCAACTCACATATAATCTCAGAGGAATTAGTATAGAATACTGATAAAGAAGGCTGAAATTTTTACTCTGCTCTGACATTTTCTTAGTTTGCCTCAGTTTTCTCATCTGTATTACAGAGATGAAAATAGCACCTCCTTCATGAAATATTTAACAAGAAAAGGAGTATCAAAGTGACATACTCAATTAATGTTAGAACTCATACTAACAACCAGGAATTTTTTCTTTAATTGTGAAATGACTCTACATCACTGACTTTGGATCATTGGTCCTAATCAAAATATTGTGCAACTCACATCTGAACTTAGTTGTTGTTTTAAAGGAGTGACCTCTTAAGGCATATTATAGCCTGTTCAACGTTGAGCAAGGAGTATAGAATATTTGGAACAGTTCAAGGAGGGACATAGAGTTAGGGTGCAAGATGTGGTGAGAGGGGAAGGGAAAGACCAGAGCCAACAATTTTGTTTTGTTCTCAACTTAGGCAGCAAAACTAGGTCTTTAGAAATCTTGAATCTCACAGTATTTGGCTAATACCACTACACTGCCCTATTATTCAGTCAGTTTGGAGATGATAGAACTTAAAATTTCTCATTAAATTTTAATGATGCAATAACCCACAATTTGCATTAACACGTGGTGAATCATACCTACCTTTTCGTCCTTTGTTGTTGCTGGTGGCTCATTGGCTCAACTACCATCAGCAGGAACTTCAAAGAAAAGTTTTTAGTCTTATCTTCATACGGTCCGAATGAAATGGCAGGAATGTGCTTCAGTTTAAGAGACAAAACGTCTTTTTCCAAACTGAATTTTTACACTCCAAGTTTCTTCGTCAAGTAGACCTCCAGATTCTTAGTTTATAACCCAAAAAATTCCTACTCCGGCCAGGCGTGGTGGCTCACGCCTGTAATCCCCGCACTTTGGGAGGCCAAGGCGGAGGATCATAAGGTAAGGAGATCGAGACCATCCTGGCTAACACGGTGAAATCCCGTCTCTACTAAAAATACAAAAAACTAGCCAGGCAAGGTGGCGGGCGTCTGTAGTCCCAGCTACTCAGGAGGCTGAGGCAGGAGAATGGTGGGAACCCGGGAGGCGGAGCTTGCAGTGAGCTGAGATCCGGCCACTGCACTCCAGCCTGGGTGACACAGCGAGATTCCATCAAAAAAAAAAAAAAAAAGAAAAGAAAAAATCCTCTTCCTCAGCTAAAACTCTTTTCTAAATGTCTCTGGTTACTTGACTCTTGGCTCCTCCTATGTCCTAGATTAAAGAACTCTGGGATTCATAGGCAAATGTTGTCAGGTAAATGTATCTAACCTAGCTTGTCAGAATTTTGTTTGTGTTTCTAATGGTCTCCAGACAAGTAAGCAATATGTAGATGGCTTGACACATTTCTCAGTGTCCTCAGTCCTCTTAAATTGTATTATTTTCATGGAATGCATAGATTTATGTCCTACCTTTATGGATTGTACTCGTGTGTGTGTGTGTACGTGTGAACTTGTTTTTGTTGACAGAGAATTCTTTTTTATTGAGAATAAGCAAAACTTTGTGTCAACCATTGCAAGAAACTCCTGCGAGATCTTGTTTTGCCCAAAAGTCATTAAAACTTCCAGAAAACGTATCCTGTCCTTTATACTTTGCTTTAGAAACATAAGCATTATAGTCACAATTTTACCATAATGGAATTTTATTTTTCAAATAGTTCAGATAATAATAAAGAATTTGTTTTAAAGAAATATCCAAGTTTTCACCTCTGTATCTCTATTGTCCTAGTGGGCACAGTATTTTAGCGAGTCTACTTAGTTTTCTTGACTTAGTTACTACTTTTTGATGTTCAGGAAGAGTTTAAAGTACATAGTAATTAAAGCCCTTTATAAATTTGATCAAATTCACATATAAGACCATCTGAGCCTGTGTATATATGTGTGTGTGTGTGTGTGTGTGTCTATGTGTACATGTGTGTATGTCCATTTTGTGGAAAGGGACTGCTAGTAAGCATATAAGTCTTTGACTGTTTGAGTCACTTTTTCAACATTTTTCCACAGTCATTTTTTACTTTTCAATGAAGCTTTATTTCTAATATTGAGTCAATTCTGGCAATTTATGCTTTTCAAGAAACAGATCATTTACCGTTTTCAAGGAATCTATTTTATTTAAAAATACAAAATTATAAAAGAGTATACAAATTTATAATCATTACTTTAAAATATGAAACAATTCAAAAATATAGAAATTATAAACAAAAATTTAAACTCATTCTGATTCCAGAGCCCATGCCCTTAGCTACTGCCCTTAAATAAAAATCAGGGGAGTGTTATTCATAACATAAGCAGGAATACATAGATATTTGGGAAAGCTAACTACTAACACAAGTTGGGGGGCCATTTTGAGAATAAAAAAGTCTAAATTAAAAATCCATAATTCTTTTCAAACTTAAGCTTTATTTATCCATGAAAAATCCACTTCTGGAGCCAGGTAAGGAAAGGTGTGATCCAATGTTAAAATGGGATCAGTTTGTGCCAAATGCAGCTGAGAGATCAGAAAAACAAGGACTGAAATATACCATTGAGCTTGACAAGGTGGAAGTCTGCAGTGATCTTGTCAAGAGTAGCACCCAAAGTAGAGGAAATGCAAGCCTGACTGGACAGTTTTGTGGGGAGAAGAGAAGGTGAGTAAGTGAAGACAAGGCTTGATAGATTTTGTTTTAAGGCAAACAGAGAAGTGAAACTAGATGATAAGAGGAGATTTGGAGGTTTCTTTTTCTTAGCTGAGTAGTGTTAGAACATGTTGTATTGTTGCAATTTTATAAAATCAGTGAGAAACGGATGAGACAGGAGAGAGGAGAGTCAGGCATCAGTACCAAAAACAAGGAGGATCCAGTGCACAATTAAATTTTGTAAAAAAAACCCTTAGCCTTTGAAGAAAGAATGTTTCACCCATGTAATCAGAAAACAGGATAAAAAAGGTCGAGTTGATAAATTTGGATAAAGTGGTACTTTTAATGACATATTTTATCAAATTATTTTACTGTTAGTTTTTCACATTGAAGGTTTTAATTCATCTGAAATTATATTATGGTGAAAGTTAGGGGTCTAATGTTATATTTTTCCAGGTGGATGGTCACTTGTTTCAGCATCATTCCCTGGTGCTTAGGAATGCCACCTTTATCCTCCAGGAAGCTCCCTCATCTTTAAAGGCTTATTTCTGTGCTCTCCGTTCTGCTTTTTTCATCTATTTGTGACAAATTGCACTATAGCAATTAGTATAGCTTTATAGTAAGCCTTGACAACTGATCAAACAAAACATGGCTTATGATTTTTCTACCACATTGTCTTAGTCGTTATTTTTAATCATCTAAGTATTGGCTCTATGTTTTTCCATTCTTATTTCTAGTATTGTTTAATTATACATATTTTTCTTTGATGAGACTTGCCAGAGGATTTTCCAATTGCATAGTTTTGCTTCTAGTTTTGACTTTTTGGTCTATTTAGTAAAAGTTTCCAGTTTTATGTAATGTCTATTTTTTTTTTTTACCTGTTTTGTTTCCTCTTTCAAAGTCTCTCCTTCTCAAAGGGAAATTTTTAAATCACATGAAATCAAATTATAAATGACAGAAAACAGAATTATAAAAGTGAAAAGCATTCCATAATATTAACTTTTTAAACATCTCAAGTGTAAATCTTTTCAAAATTAGTAAGTGGACTTTGTCACATTGAATCATGTTAGCCAATTGGTCTGTGATCAGTCTATATGGAAGTGACCATATGCTCTTAAAGAGCAACAAAACCCATCTTTCTCCAAAAATGTCTTCCCTAGGTACCCAAACTTGGCATTGCTCATTTCTATACAGACTAACATCTAACTATATTGGCCCTGGTAATCAAATACCAATAGTGGTTGGATCTTTCAGCAATAACCCTCAACATTAAGCATTCCATAACAATGACTGAGGAAGCTGTTTCAATATTCAAATTCAGAACGTCCGATGTGGGGATCTAAGAATCTCAAATTTAAATAAGCATTCTAGTTTATTAAAATAGCCATTCTAGAACCTCTCTCGAGAAATACTGCTGTAGAAGAGGAAAGAAGAGACCTTCACTTACCTGGAAGTAATCTCAGAGCTTGCTCCCTATTAGCACCACAACACCTTACTTTCTATTAGTTGATAATATAAGCAGTAAGACAGGAATATCTCAGAGGAGAAGGTATTGGGGTGATGGCACCAGGTAGGAAGTAGTTTTGAGGGTGCCAGGCTAAAGAAGAATACCAGTCAATTGAGTCTCATGCAGCACTGTCCAATAGAACTTTCTGCAATGATAAAAAAGCTGTATATGCACACTGTCCAACAGAGTACCTTACTAGTCACATGTAGCTACTGAGTACGTGAAATGTGGATAATTCAACTGAGTAACTGAATTTTAAATTTTACTTAATCATTTTAATTAAAATGTATATAGCCCCATGTGAACAGTGGTTATCATATTGGACAGCATAGGTCTGGAGCTTTGCCTAAGGCTGGGATAGAGATAGTGAAAAGAAACTTCATGCTAAATTAAACAATTTCTAATTTACAATTTTGCCAAAGGTCAAAATGGTTCTTTGTTATTAGGAATCCTAGTATCAGATCTTGATATCATGCTAGCAGGGAGAGTTGTAAAACTGATAAAATGTATTTTACTAATAGTTCCTGTTATTCTGCCAGTCACATAAATTGCCTTCAATTCAGAAGTTATTGAGATGTATTTTCAGGATATCTTGATGACGGTTTAGCAAATGATAGACCAAAAAAAAAGTAGGTGATAAATATCCTTAGTACATGCTTCCAAGTCTTTCAAGCTAATTTTTGGTACACATTGAAAAATGTATTGTGAATTTAGAAAATTGAAAAATATTTTTGACTGAGGAAATTTTATTAATAATGATGGCTAACACTTTCAAAACACTGACCACATGCCAAGGAGTAGACTAATGCTGTATGTGAATTATTTAATTTAACTTAGACAAAACCATGAGGAACACATTGCTATCAGTCACATTTGGAGATGGAAGAATCAAAGATCTGAGGAGTTCAGTAAACTGCCCAAAGCAGCACAGCCAGTCAAATGGAAACCATGACAGAAGCAAGGTCTGTTTTCCCCCAGAGCACCACAGTGTGCTTCCTCTTTCTATTTAAATCTTGGGGGTCTTGAGTCTGACAAAAACTTCCCTCCGACATTTAGTATTTTTAAAAGTCAGTTCTACTGTATGATAATTAAAATAAGAAACTTGAAAATGCTAATTGTTCATTAATTCCAAAACGTCTACCGAGCACCTGGGCAAGTTTGGGTTCGTGATAGTGAATCTGAGGTAGGTTTGAGAGCTTGAGAACTTGAGAAAGAAGCTGGAGTTCCTGAGAGCAATCCTGAGATAGTTATTAAGGATGAGAGATGGGGTGAGGGAAGAAGGGGAGGAGAGACAGGCTATTGAGTTGTATGAGGATAGGGTCAACATGGACTAAAAGGCCAGTGGTATTCCCCTGGTGGCTTAACCCAGGCATATTTTTAAATCAGACATAGCTTGTGCTTAATTCAGTTACTTGAGTGCAATAGAAATCCTCCCTCCTTCCATTCTCTCCACTTTAAACCTTGTTAAATTTCACTAAATTCACTAATGTGAGTGGGAGTGTTGTTGGTTGGTTGGTTAGTTAGTCTTGAGAAAAGTGAGAAAATTTAGCTTTACTGATCAGAAAGAGAAACCTGGAAATATGAAGAATGCAAAATTCTCTCCCCGCCTGACTCCCACTCCAATAATTCACATTATGTTATTTCTTAAATTTTCCCAGAGCATAGGATTTTGGGTTTAAGTCTATCTTATCCTGCTCTTGGCTTGTAGGAAGGCCTCAACTGAGATCCAGAAAACGTTTTAATTAAATACATATTTATCATTACAAACAGGATGCAATAGCTACCTAATTGCTGACCGTAAACCCTCTGACTGGTAGATGCAGACTGGCAGTCTTTTCTAACAAAGCATGAAATTCAAGTGTCAGAAGAGACCCAAAGGTTATCTAGTTCAATCTCCCCTTTGATCCTGGAATTCCTCTAAAACTTCCCTACCACACGATTGATCATTTGTTTTTTTCCTCTTGAATTCTTCCCTTGACAGAGAACTTAATAACTCCTGAAGCAGCTCATTTCACCTAAGAAACTTAGCTTTTACCTGTAGTCATATTTTATTTATCTATTTTTTTTTTAGGAACACAATCTCTTTATGTCTGCTTGAGATACAAATGTTAGTTTAGATGATGAGAATGAGGAAAATACTGGAGACAATGTATAGCTCCTGTGTTTGTCCCAGTAAACTCCAATGGAAAAAGAAACTAAACAGGATCTGGATAGTTTCGGTCTATTGTATCTAGCTTATCAAATCCACAGCCTGGTACTTCTGGAACAAGGCTGCCTCAGGGATGACAGTTAAAGATGAAGATGGCAAATATAAGCAATTCAACATGTCTATGCAGGGCAGTCTGATGTCTCCATACGTTTTCTAAAATTCCATATTTGGTCAGAGCTGGGAGTGAGAGCAGGGTGCTTGCCTGTTTCAGTCCCACTGCTCCTCTGATTCTGCTTTCCTGCCTTAGAGGAGAACAGGTTTAGATCCTCTAGGGGCTGGTGGGGCCATGCCCTTGGCAGCCTGCTGGGCTAACCAGTACTTCTATCTTTTGATCTTGGGCCTCTCCAAGTTTACCAGAGACACAGGTACCTTCATAGTACCGAGTCCATTTACCATCACCTCACACCAGTACTTGCCCCACCGAGTGAGGGGCTCTCCTGGGAACTTTTATGTATGTGAGGTGACTGCAACACCAAGATTCTTGAGGAAGTGGCAGGTAACTGTTTCAGGGTTCAGCTCCCGTTTGATATTGTTCTTCATCCCTACCTCCATGAGACAGCTTTTCGGAAATGTCACTGTTGCCTCACCTTCCTTGGTCTGGATCTTCTCTAACTTTCCTCCTGGCCTCAGCAATTTCTCCTCTTCAAACAGCTTCTTGTTTTCAGGTGATGCATATGCAGCCAGTCTCTGAGGAAGGAGTTGATTCCGGTCCACAGATTTCTTTACTGAGACCAGGTCACCCCGTACTCCAAGTGTCCACAGACTGCATGAAAATGACCTCCAGGTTTTCTTTGGGCCAGTGCTTTGTGTCCTCCACCAGCTTATTAATGTGGCGTCACTGGTGCAGGCGCAGCTTCTGGCCCTCCCCGGCCACTGGTTCCTTCCGTCCACCCAGCGCTCCACGATGCTCAGGGCCATGACAGTCCCATAGTCATAGTTTAATCCTTTGGAGCCATATTGAATGACTGAGATTTCTGGCCTAGATGATTGTCAGCCTTTTCTGACTCTTCCCTTCTCCTATCCTGGGTTACACATACCCAAAGTCAGCAACCATTTCCTTAGGACATTTTGTGGGAACTTTAGTCATCCTGGCTGCTTTCCCTGGAAGAATTTCCCATTTGTCTGTAACCTTTAAAGTATGACACCCACACCCAAACATAATTCCAGGAACACTCTGACCAACGCAGTATAGATCCAGATTATCACCTCCCTCTGAATGGACACGTCATTCCAGTAACATGAACTATATTTTAGTCATTCTTCGACAACAGTTATCAAATGGCTTAAGGATAATGTGCATTTTAATCCATGTTGCTACTTAACTCCTATTTTGAATCTGTCTTTTTTTCTTTACATTCTAGAAGATGGTCTTAAATGTATAATGGAAATCACAGGAACTTCAAAGTTAGAGATTTTCGGTATGCATATAGTCTACATCATTTTAACCCTGTGTTTTTAAGAAAGTTATTTAACTTCTCTGAGACTCAGTTTCAATATTTGTTTAAGAGTTGGATAATGTCTAGTTGTTTAGTTTTGTTTTGAGGCTTAAATGAAATAATATATGTAAAATAACTAGCATGATGTCAAAGTACAAATTTTTCTGTTGTGTAGCATGTTATCTTGGCCCATGTCCTAGCCCCTAGCCCATTAACATTTTTAGTTTTTCTTTTTTCTTTTTATCTTTATTTTTGAGAGAGAGTCTCACTCTGTTGCCCAGATTGAAGTGCAGTAGCACATTCTTGGCTCCCTGCATCCCCCACACCCAGGTTGCAGCAGTTCTACTGCCTCAGCCTCCCAAGTAGCTGGGATTAAAGGCATGTGCCATCATGACCAGATAATTTTTGTACTTTTAGTAGAGATGGGGTTTCACCATGTTGGCCAGGCTGGTCTCAAACTCCTGACCTCAGGTGATCCACCCTTCTCAGCCTCCCAAAGTGCTGGGATTACAGGTGTGAAACATTGTGTGGATTTCATGATACAGTAAATTAGGTATTTTTCCCAGGGTTTCAGCATTCATTCATGAATTCTAACATGCTTTCAAGATTTTCATCCTAACAAGACAATGCAAATAGTGATGTTTTCTAATAAGAAATTTTTCAAATTGATGCTAACCCATATTTTTACTGACCAAAAAAAAGTAGTCAAAATAAAGCTTCTAGAATTTAGTAGATCAGAAAGGCATTCCCATGTACAAGACAGTCACCTAAAGACTGCATAGTTGTAACATTAGGTAGAATTCAAATGCTTCCTAGATATATTCTTCATTTAGTTTATGTCAACTCTTTGTAGCAGACTGTAAAGATATCATCATCTCTGACCTTAAAGAAGTTCACGAAAATAATAAGTAATTTATATCCTTGCCTCAATAATCATAAGTTTTTATTTTAAATACCTATGGTACAGTAAAAAACTTCTTTCACATAGAAAAAAATGCAATTTATTCTTTCAACAAATATTTATTGAGCATCTATATACACCTGATACTGTCCTTGGAAGAGAGGAAAGTAGCAAAGGTCTGCCTGTGCTTTCATGGATATTTTGCTGGAAAAGGACAATAAACAAGCAAACAAATAAATAATGTGTCAAGTTATTATACAAGTAATGAGAAAATCAAATTGGAAATGGAAAATGTGGCGACATCAGTGATGATGTTGGTGCTCTTCTAGATGGAATGGTTGGAAGAACCCACTCTTATATAAACTGCCATCTGTGCAGAGACCTTAGGAATCTGAGTAATCTGAGAAAATTGCAGCCCAGGTAGTGGGCTCAGCAAGTTCAAAGATGCTAAAGGAAGTATGCTTGGCTTGAGTAACAGCAAAAAGGTCCGTGAAACTAGGGTAGAATGATGGCAGATCTGTAGCTGTGCTTGAAAATATATCAGATGGATGGAGGACCACGCCATGCAAGGGCTTTGAGGACATAAGAAGTATGGATTTACTATGTTATAGGGGCCTCAGCAGAGAAATAACATGATCTGACCTGTATTTTAAAAGGATCGCCATGGTTGCTGTGGACAATGTGGAATGGAAGATACAGGGTGAAATAAGAGATCAATGAATAGCTATCTCAATAACCCAGATGAGATATAATGCGATTTAGACTGGGGTCCTAATGATGAAGGTGGTGACAAGTGACCTGTTTTTTGGATATTTTGAAAGTAGAGCCTCATGATTTGCTAATAATATTATATGTGTGGTATATGAGGAAAAGAATAGTCAAGAATTATTTTGTACTGAGGAGCAGGAAGAATGGAGTAGCCTTTTACTAAAGCTGGGAGTCTGTGGAAAGCATCATATATTTTAGAAGTTAAAAATCAGGAGTTTGTTTTGGACATATTAAGATTTAGATGCCTAGTGCATATATCCACCTGGAGATTATAAGAAAGTCTCTGCCTAGGATTCTGGAGCCCAATTCTGGAGAGGTCTGCACTACAGAAAAAAAAAAAAAATGTAGTGTCTAGAGAATAAATGCTATTTAAAGCCTTGAGAGTACATGGATTACCTAGTGAATGAGAAGTGACAGAGAAAAAAAAAAGGTAAAAAGTTGAATCTGCAATATTTACACACAGTCAGGAAAATGAGTGACATTCAGAGATTGACTCTAAGATGCAGTGGCCCGTGAGGTAGAAGACAAGATGAAGAAAGTGTTCTAAATGGCAAACAATTTCTTAATACCATCAACAATGATTATTTGATTATATCAGATAATACTAGCTGTATTCACAGGGTTGAAACACAAAATAGTTGAATTTGTTTAAAGTTGAATGCTCTCTTATAAGTAGGCATCTATCTTGGAGTAGTGTAACTGGGAACATTCTCATGAGAGTTGGACTGCAACGTGTGCTTCAGTATTCAGTCTTCCTCAGCTACAGCAGCTCTGTCTGAATTTGGCTTTGACCCTTCTTTTCATTTCAAATCCTTGTATTAGCTAAAAGCAAGCTCTTATTCCCCATCTCTGCCACCCATGTAGCAGAGCGAAACCTGTAATTCGCAGGAGACAAAGAGCAGAAATAAAGATTCTGGTTCATAAGTTAATAAACAACCAATTGTGATGTTAAAGGCTAAATACATTTAGGCATGTGTGGTCACATTGCTTTATGTTTGTCAATCTCATTTTATATAACCTGGACCAACAAAGCCAACAAGAGGGGAAATACACAGATATAAGGTCAGTTCAAGGGTTCAACAAAGTGCTCAAAATGATAGAATCAGCAGATAAAATGCTTCACAGGTTGCTAAGATACCATAATCTGGGAAAAGAATCAGAATTAAGTTTTTGTTAAGAGATTTATCATTCCCTATCCTGATCCTTTGATAGAGATAGTCTATAGGAATCTTAGCTTTGCAATTATATGGTTGGAGTAATTGGGGAAAAGTTTAGAAAAAGGGTTTGAACAGGAAAGATAATAGCTTAAGAATTTGAGAAGTCACTTGGGGAGAGTTGGGTCATCTTGAAATTGCTTTAGGCAAGCTTAAGCTGTTTAGAAGATTGTCTCTTTGTAAAGGAATAAAAAACTAAGCAATATTATTCTTCTATGTGGATTTGCTACTGATGACTAACATGGTTGAGTAAAGCAATCATAAAATACATTTATTTAAGGAAAAAATTTAATAAATTTTGTTTTTATTTGTCTTTTGTGAAAAATTCTGTTTTGGCACATTTTACATACTGCTATTTACTTCAAGTCATTTAATTTACTTTTCCCTGATAAAGAAAAAAGATGTTATTTCAATTCTTAATCATTCAAAGCAATGCAAATAGACACCATATTGTAGATTTTGAAAAAAAAAATTGTAAATTTGTGTTTCTATATACACCTATTGAAAAAGTTATACAACAAAGAGTTCTCATATGTCCTTTTTTGATTCAATCATTTGTAACTGCCCGTACTTGCTAGTAAACTGCCCATATTTGCTAGTAAGTTATTCTCTTTCCCTCAATAGATGAGAGGGTGGGTGTGTGTTTCTTTGTGAACCATTGAGAGCAAGTTGCAGATATGCTGACTTTTTTTTTTTTTTTTTTTTTGACGAGTCTCTCTCTGTTGCCAGACTGGTGTACAGTGGCACATACTGGCTCACTGCAGCCTCCGCCTCCCGGATTCAAGCAATTCTCCTGTCTCAGCCTTCTGAGTAGCTGGGACTACAGGCCTGCGCTGCCATGCCTGGCTAATTTTTTTGTATTTTCAGTAGGGACGGGATTTCACCATGTTGGCCAGGATGGTCTTGATCTCCTGACCTTGTGATCTGCCCGCCTCAGCCTCCCAAAGTGCTGAGATTACAGACATGAGTCACCGTGCCCAGCCGGTGACATTTTATCTCTAATACTTCAATGTGTATTTCCTAAGAACATGAGCATTCTCATGCATAATCACAGCACAGTTATAAAAATCAACACCTTTAACATATATACAATGTTATTACTGAATTCATGGTCCATATTCAAAGTGTGCCAATTGTGCCAAAAATATACAATATATGATTAAGTTTTTACCAATCCAGAATTCATTCCAGGATGACACATTACCTTTTAACCTCCTTTTCCTCTTTTGGATCTCTTCTGATCTGGAACATTTCCCCAGACTTTATTTGTCATATATGACTTTGACATTTTGGAAAGAGTCCAGGCCATGGTGTTTAATAATGGTAGAGAGATGTATATGAAATGTAAATGGCTGTGTATGGGCATACTCTGCCTTTATACACTGAGAGGGTTTTAAAGTAATGCCACCTCTCTAGCTATGTGCACACCTGACCCATCCAGAGCTTGGTTTCTAAATACCATTTCCCAGTAAAAGCAATCTGGGTTCTCTGGAGAAATGGCTGTTTACTGCACTGGAGCTTATATTCTGCCAGAAGCATGAAAAAAAATAAAAAGTTATTAAATAATGCAAGCAATTATAGATTATGAGAGGTGCTATAATAAAATATAGATGATATATTAAAAGAAAGGCCAACTTTTGTTATGGTAGTTACGGCAAGACTCTCTGAATAAGTTTTGTTTAAGCTGAGACTCAGAGAAGGAAAAAGGGGCAGCCTTGTGAAGAATGTGGAGAAGAGAATTAGGCATAAGGAACAGAAAGTTAAAAGACCCTGATGTCAAAAGAGTGTAGTTTGCTCACAGATGAGAGGAAAGCACTGTGGTTGGAGCCTAGTACTGGGTAATGTTGGTGGGGATGGCCAGGGAGAATGTTGGTGTGATGTCACATCAGGTTGGAAGGACAGGCATGGGCTACTAAACCTAGCAATTTACATTGTGTTCTGGGTGGAATGAGAAAGTCTTAGGAAGATTTAATATGGGTAGTGACATGATGTGACTTATGTGTTTAAAAGATCATTCTGGCTGCTTTGTGAAAAATAAATTAGAAACGGTTTGAGAATGGAAGCAGAGAGACCTGATAAAAGACAATTATGAAAGCTCAGGCAAGAAATAATGGTGGCAGTAGAGATAAAATAAAAGGGTGGTGGCAGTAGAGATAAAAATATGTGGATGAATTCAGATTACATTTTGGAGTTACAAACACCAGGATTAATGTTAGATTAAATGTGTGATGTAGCTGAGGAAAAAGGAAACTTGAAGGAAAATGTTCAGGTTTCTGTCTTGGCATCAAGCTTGGAGAAGAAAATCAACAGCTCCATTTTGTTGATTGAGTGTGTTTGAAATGAGTTTTTAATTGGAGTGTGTTGACAGGAGTGTGTTTGAGATGAGTTTTAGAAATCAAATGAAAATATTATATAAACAGGAAAAAGTACAATAATTTAAAGTTCCTTTGGGATGTTTCTTACTTTTTTATGAGATTAGGATTCAATACTTACATGAGAGTATCTGCATCATTTCATCAAACATGAAAAGTCAAAGGAAATCTTAGTTATCTTCAGATTTTCTGGAAATTTAAATAGTACTATGTGTGCTTGGAAAGATAAAATATTGAGATTACCTACAATGATTTAAGGGGAAACTTGTAAGAAAAATTAATTTTCTAAGATAGTTTGAAGGTACAATTGAATAAAGGAGGACGTAAGTTAAACATCAGAAATAATTTTCTGGGCAAGAATAATTCAAATCATAGTGTCTTTTAAAGGCTTATGAAAGCTCTTTTAGCTGAGACATTAAAAATGAGAATTTAGAAAGCCTAGTTTAAAAGGAAGAAAAATATATTGCAAAGGAGATGAAATAAACGTTCTAATGTTTTTAAAAGTATTACAGTTTGTGAAACCAAATCCAGTGAGTTAAATGTTCCACCTTTTTCCACAGTACTCTTTGTATAATGTATTACAATTAGTGAAGGTGAAGTTAAATGGGCCAGTGTAATATTTTATATGCCATTTCTGGAAGTTTCTTTAATACTGAGTAGAAATTTTTTTAAGGAATTTATCTCAGGCAAAATGAGGATGTGCCGAAGAGAGACAGGATAAAATTGGACTATCAATTTAAAGAAAAAAAAGAGGAATATTTGCCTCTACTTGAGTGAAGGGAAAATAGATTTTGGCAGTGTATAGCATAACATTTAGCTGAAAAAGATATTGTAATTGTTGTGAATAAATGAATTTGATCTCAATTGCAGAGAATTTTTATTCCAAAACAACTCTAATAAACACAGTGTATGTAAATAAGATTTACTTTTAAAAATTGACACATTATTTCCATTTTTAAGGTTAGATCTTGAAATTACATGTATTAATCTATTTTTCATTAAGAATTCTACTTTTATAGAAAAGTTATTTGGGGCAAATTACATTCTTGATCCTGAGGATTGGCAATCTTTTTATTGTACTTAGGCATTTAAAAATTTTTTTAGCAAAAATAATTTTAAATACCTTTTCTGTGAAAGCAGTGATTTCAATTAAAAATAAGTATGTCATTATTTATGTATTGATTCCCCAATTTATCTCCACAAGGATTTGAAACAGAGTGTAACATTATGAATCTGGAAGCAAGGCATCTCTGTCATTATACAACCTTACACCTCAGTAAAAGGGGAGATGTGAGAGCTGTTTAAATGCCATGAAGAGAAGCATGAGAAAAATCAATGCTGAAATGAGTAATTGAATGATGTTTGCAGGGGCTGAGTAGGTCATCATTAGGCATGACACGATTATGACGACATTTCTAGAGTTATTCGACCTAATGTACATGATATCTAGTAAGACTAGAAATTACATCCACTGCTTTGATTTACATAATGCTTTAAATAATTAGAACGTAGTCATCAGGCTAATACGTTGCAGAGGAAGATGGAATAATCAGACAGTAAGATAATTCAGTCACAATGGTGACCTTGGCAATGCTGGCATTTTGTTACTTTCTTGAGAACCTGAGAAAACACTTCCTCACTGAAAGTAAGACTACAGACCTTATAAAATAGAACTAAAAACAAAATTCAATACAGCCAATAATGATATTAGTGAGACCTTCTGTGGCACATGCTTATGATAGATGTTTCTACATGGAGTGTGAAATAAGTAACCTTATTTAGTATATGATAATTGGTACAGCATCCCAGATGAGCATCTTTTTATTTATTAAACTGTATGCCCTGTAACCAAAACATGGACTTCCATTTGGGGCTCTCCATCGTGCTGGAATCTCCCTGAGAGCAGATTTTTGCTTTTTCTTCCTTTCTTAGTGACATTGTTACATCCAGAAAAGGAAAGTCAGAGCAATGCTGGAGAACACTACTGTTAGGTCCTATTTTAGTCATATTATGTAGCTCTGTATGTTCGAACCACATCTTCTTAGAAACAGATTCTATTTTAAAATAAAAAGAAAAGAAAAAGTAAAAAGGGTATATTGAATATTTCTAGTAATGCAAAACTCATATTCTCCTTTGAGACAAACTAGTCCCTTGATGAATAGCAATAGTGACTGGGGGGAAAAAAACTGTCCTGTATGGTAGCAAAATATACCTCTCTACAACCCTTGCTTGTTGTTCTAATTGCTTTCTTAAGGCACTACAGGGAATGTGCTTAGTGTCTTTTCTAGAAATAATTTTTCATATATTTGAAGAGAGTTATTACATTCTCAGCCTTCATTCACTTTTTAGACAAAACAGTTTCACCTTTTTTAACTAACAGAATATTGATTCCAGAACTCCCACTTATGCTAGTAGTGTCTCCCTACATACTCTGTGCTCTAAATTTATGCTGACAAGGACTGAAAATGATGCACCAACTGTTTTTCCCCAGGATATCATCTTCTTTTCTCTAGAAACTCTGTTCCTATTAGGATTACATTAACAACAACAAAAATAAAGTGAGCAATTGGACTCCCTCATTTTATTTTTAATAACTCCCTCATTTAATTTACTGAGTTTGCTGCTAACAAAAATCCTCTAATTCCTTTTATCTGATGTTCTTGTGTACTAATTTTCTACAATCTTTCAAGGTTCATTTTTCAAACTTATATTCTTGCCTTTACATTTAATCCAGAAAATCATTGTAATTTTGTAATGTTAATTCGGTCTTCTAAGGGTGTTCTCACACACTCTCTCCCACTCTGGCTCTTGCTCTTTATCTCTATCACTGTCTCCATCTCTCTCAGTCTGGGGCCATCCTTAAATCTGCTTCTGTTGCACGGGCCAGGGAGAAGGTTGGAGCTCTGCAACCTGCCCCTAGAGACACTCCCAGGAGGATTTGGATACACCAGGGTGTTCCAACTTAATATTGTCAGCCAGCCAGCCAGCATCTTCTTTTCTGCAGGACTATAAGTAAATGCATTATCAAGTAACTGCTAATACTGAGTTACATTTTCTTTATACAGAGCAATTAGTTTGCCATGAGTTGGAAAATATATTTATCTATCTAGGACTATGTACTGAATTGTTTAATTGTTTGAAAACTAGTGCAATATATTTCAGAACCTACATTTTTAGGATCAGGCTTATCTAAGGTATCTAATTCATCCTGTCCTCAAACTCTACACCTAAAGTCATCTTAGGCCTAAAATAAATTACTCTGGAGTTGTACTTATATCAATAAAAATGGAGATGATATCCTAAAGCATTAGTACTGCATATCTTCTAGATTCTGTTTAAGAAGAATCACAACTTGGATGTAGAAAGCTGTAGAAAGTATGAGAAAAATTGTTGCCATCTGATAAAAATGTCTTTCCAGGTAAAGTAACTTAAAAACCGTTTCCACATTTGGAGGAAATGCTGCCTAAATCAGAATAAATCAACTTCTCTTTGAAATTGACTTGATTTAGAAATGTTATTGTGGTAATAAATTATAGTTTTCTCCCAGCATGTAAGACCTTATAATGGAAATCTGGAAGCCACAATTCTGTCTTGTGTTCAATATTATTTTCTACTGGGCACTGGCCAAAAATTCATTACAGCTTAAACATAGTTAATTTATTTCTACCTACCTCAGGGTATGTTACAGTAATTAATGGGGGCAGAAAGATTAACTGGAGCAGAAAGATATTATAAAAATCATATATTTTATTTTGATTATATGTTTGAACCATATTTATGTATTTTATTACTCATGTTTCTAAATTATCTATATTTTATAGAATTTTAGAATGCTATTTTATATTCTGAAATGGAATTCCTGCTGAAAACACTAAGTAAATTCTACATTAAGACAAGTAAAATAAATAATATACCATCTAAAACATTTTATCATTTGTTATTTGAGCGATTGTAGTAAAATCACCAGAGAGGAATATGTAGTTGCAACCATCCACTGTATTTTCAAGATGCTCAGCAACCACGAAATGAATTTCACATCAAGACCATAATGAGAAAAAAGATTCCAGAATAATTTCCTACTTCTTGAATTGAATGTGAATGAATAGAGAAGGCAGATCATTTCTAAAAACAACATCTCATCCAGTGAACTGAATCCTTACAATCTGTGTATTAGGAATCAACATTTGAAAAATTATGCAATCATGTTGACATGTTCAGGCGATTTTTATTTTGAATATAGTCTATTTCTTCCAGACAACAACAGCCACCACAACTAACTTTTCCATTTTTTAAAATAAGTTGAGTAATAATAGCAACACTCCCAGTGAACAATCAAGACCTAAGAGTTTTGTTATGAACCAACTACCAGAGAAAATGGTAAGATTTGTGTTATGGTTTTTTCCATCTTCCAGCAGGTCATTTATAATTATGGCTATTAGCTCTGTGACCATCCACCAATAACTTCTCTTCTGATAACCCTTTGATTCTTTAAATAAAGTATTTTACTTCTTATGTTATTCAAAATATGAGTATTGAACTTAGCACCTTGTGTTCTGGTTAATTATAAATATCATCATCTTTCCTGATAGATTAGAATCAAGTTGTCTATGTTCTGACTAAGGACATGTCATTTCACCTCTTTAAGCCCCACTGTCTTATTCACAATGTGTGGATAACAATCTTTTCAAATAAATAACACTGAATCCAAAGATTTTGTTAACAAAACTTGTAAAAGGATTAAATAAATATATAACAGGGGAAATAAAGAGGTTCTTCTTTAACACACCCCTATGTTTTATTTGAAATATAAATACAAAAATAAGTTAGCCTCACATTCAAGCTAAATAATCCACTTGGTGTTCAGCTTAAAAATATGATTTCCTGAGTAGGTTTCATAGAGTTTGTTGCCAATTAGCTTGATGCCATTTCTGTCCGCTTCATGTCTCACTGAATCCAGCAACTATTTTTAGGCCTTGATGGTCTACAGGGCCAGTGCTCAGAAGCAGCACAGGTCTGAAGAGGGGACAACAACCCTTTACTTGGTAGGAACCACACTGTAATTGAAGATGAGGTTGGAAGGGAAGAAGGAAGTTTGCTGGAGTTGTTTTTGCTTGAAGAGTTGTTTTTGCACACAATGCCACACACACTCCGGTGACAATTTTGGAATGAACACCTCATGCTAATGCTGCTTTTACCATTTTCTTAATTTTACATCAGAGACAAACAGCCTCTTAAACACTATAGCTTAAAGACTCTTTTGACTTCCCAATATATCTGGGTTTTATCTGTTGTGCAGAGCGGTAGCATCTTTGCTGACTGGCAAGCTTTTGTTCAGTGTTGCAGCTTGGATTTTACATCTAGCAAAAAAAAAAAAAAAAAAAAAACCTGCGGTTTTTATAAATCATTTTATTTTTTTAAAAAGAAGAAAACAAACATCCTTCCTTCAGAATTCTCCTTTTCAAAATAAAGCCTGCAAGCCAATGGTAGCAATGCCTTCACTTCTAAGGCACCTTGTACAGGATATGTCTGTTTGAAGAATCTGTCATCTCAGCTTAAGGAACTTGTGTTTTGTGGCCAACCAAAGAACATTGTGTACCCTGAGCCTTGTTAGGAAACACATTAGGTACTGCTTAATTTATTTTAAACCTAATTTTAAGCAGGGAAATCAGGTTAGATTTAGCACTTCACTATAAATTATACTTTCTGCGTACATAGATGAAATTAATTTGGGGTGGGGGAATTTGAGCTAAAATACATATTCCAAAAAGTTTGCAAATTCCGCTTTTGATCATTTAAAAGAGAAATACAATGTTGCATTAAACCTTTAATCAGAAAGACAAAAACTAAGAAAAAAATATTAACATCTTCTATGGATCAAAATAAATTTTTCACATATTAAAAAGTCTCCCTTCCCAATTATCTTACTGAACTGACTGGTAAGATTTCTTCCTTTGTTCTGAAATATGTCAGAATCTTAGAGAAACTAGATCAATAAGAATATATCTATAAATGTATGTGCACAACAAAAAACATAAAGAAATATATGTAACATTATATATGTATAATGTTCTATGTGGGCTAAATGCAACATAAGATATTCTTCTGGTAAAATTGTTATTCTAAACCATGTCAGCGTTTTAAAAATTTTATTTTACTTTTCATTTTGAAACAGTGTAAACCTTTACATAAACGTTGCAAGAATGGTACCTGACTCTCCTTATCTTCAGTGTACTCCCTGATTTGCTCAGCCCCATGCAGGTTACCAACACAGTCGCAGTACTAGCCATATCCTGGGCTTCTCCCCATCAGTGCATTGACTGCACTGACCGAATCCTTGACCCAGACCAACGGGAAGTAGAAAGGACCATACCACCTTTTAAAACATCATTTGAATTATATTGAGGAATGTCAGGCGTTTCCAGATGTGCTCTAGCTGAGTCTTCTGCTTTAAGACAAGATTGTGCAATCTCCATTTCAGACATTTCCCCTTTCCTTGTAAAGTTCTAAGAAAAAAAGTCGGCCGGGCGCGGTGGCTCAAGCCTGTAATCCCAGCACTTTGGGAGGCCGAGACGGGCGGATCACGAGGTCAGGAGATCGAGACCATCCTGGCTAATACGGTGAAACCCCGTCTCTACTAAAAAATACAAAAAAAAAACTAGCCGGGTGAGGTGGCGGGCGCCTGTAGTCCCAGCTACTCGGGAGGCTGAGGCAGGAGAATGGCATAAACCCGGGAGGCGGAGCTTGCAGTGAGCTGAGATCCGGCCACTGCACTCCAGCCTGGGCTACAGAGCGAGACTCCGTCTCAAAAAAAAAAAAAGAAAAAGAAAAAAAGTCCCCATCAGAACTTCATACAAACTATCAGCTCTGTGTTACTTTTCAAATGAAGCACCATGAAGTTTGTGAAGTTTTATATTTCACGGCAAATTCTATTCCTAGTTTTCTCTCACAATCAGCAACTATAGCAAACACTGAGTGGAGGAGGGAAACATGAGGGAAAATATAGGAAAATCAATTTTATATCCTGCAATTAGAGAAAATAAACTCTATGGAATATTCTGCTTTATTGAATTGGATCTGAATCATCAAATGAAATACATTTTATCTATTATATCTGGCTTATTTATAGAATGTGGTTTATTACATTACACAGTAACTGGAAGGTGTTGTGTGAGTCATTTAGCTACTCACCAAGGTTCATTTAGTAAAAGACCACCTCTGTTGCTCTATGTGATATGATAAAGGCTTAAAAAAGAAAAATAAATTTTATAGCTATTATCAGTATTAGTCATAATGCCCCTTTGTTGTGCTAGGAGAAGATATTTTATAGAAAAACAAAAGAAGTCAGTGACCTAAGAGCTAAATAATTTGCCTAATGTCTCAGCAAGGCTGAGCAACAGAAGATGAAGGTCTCCGGGATCCTCTTCTTGTGCACAAACCAGTGGAATGCATTGTTCTCATAAATGCATATAACTGATAAGAGGCTCCCTACCCCCCCACCCCCAGAACACAGAAAGACACCAGTTAAATGCCTTTCTGGGTGAAAAAGGTCTCTAGGGTACAGGCTATTTTCTTATCCTCCTATGATAAAGGGACCATTTGGATGAATTAAGATACCTTAGCATTCAGAGAAACCTGCCAAAAATAAGGGAAAAGAGCTACCCGGCTTCACATTTGTCCTTGAATAGGGAGGGATGAAATTGAGTGTTCACTTACTCAGAAACTGTATCCCAAATGTAGGGAGAGATGTTTGTCCCCAAATAAAGTCATATGATAAACACATGTGCTTGTAAAACAGCCCACTCCAAACCACGCACTGAAGTGAAAAGAGGGTTGAAGATATGTTTTATTTGATGAACCGTACACAAATCTTAGTATATGTTCACAACCTCATTAAATATATGAAAACCCTCTGAAACGAACCAAACATGGTCACAAACTTCCTGAGCCTATTTTGGGAAATAGAACTACTGGGCAAGTTAAGCTTCAGGCCACAGACCAACCACAAAAGCCACAAGTATGGCTGAATGGGTAAATTTGGAAACCCATAGTGCTGAGCCTGGGATGTTCCTTGGGAGGCTGAAGGCTGAGAAGCAAGCAGTTACTTGGGGAATTACTGTATTTGACCATATATGGCACATCTGAAAGTTGAAGCTACAAAATTGTCACGGATGTTTTTTTCTATAGCCTAATCTCACCTGTGGCTAAAGATAACTAATACAAAATTCTGCTGGCTAGGCGGAAAAATCAGATTTTAGCTCTATAGATATAGATATAGATATTTATAGATATACATAGATGATATCGATGAAGATATAGAAAGATAAAGATATACCTGGATGTGGTGGCTCACACCAGTAATTCCAGCAACTCAGGAGGCTGAGGAAGGAGGATCGCTTGAGCCTAGAAGTTCAAGACAAGACTGGGAAACATAGTGTGATCCTCCATCTCAAAAAAATCTAATAAATAAATAAATTAGCTGGCTGTGGTGGCATGCACCTGTAGTCCCTGCTACTTGAGAGGCCAAGGTGGGAGGATCACTTGAGCCCAGGAGTTTGAGGCTGCAGTGAGCCATGATTGCACCACTGCACTCTAGTCTAGGTGACAGAGTGAGACCTTGTTTCTAAAAAAAAAAATTGGGATTAAAAAACATAGAATGCACATATATACATATATAATATACATATTTCTAAATAGTATATAAATTCTAGAACTGTACCAATAACGCCCCAGCATTTTTAAATGTTTTAAAGTAGATTTTCTTTAACTAGTGTTGAGTATCTCCATAGGTATAAGGATATATTCTTGGGGATTCAAGGAGTCTCAATGTTTTCAGTGTTAGGTTTAGGTTTTCATTGCTGTGATAACCTTTAAAAACTTAATACAGAATATTCTGGATCGTCTGGAGGATCCCAAACTGCCATTTGATTTGTGCTTACAAATTGATGCCACATGGTATTTCTGAAGGGAAAAAAAGAAATAGCTTCAATATATAAACCATGCATTCACCCCCAAATGAAGGCCAAATGCTGTCATGATTTACTGTACAAAAGAAATTTTCACAGCAGTTCCCAAAGGGCAAATTGGGGTGAACTGAATCATCACATAACGCAGGGTAATACAGACCTAGCAGTCCCTGCCACAGGGAAGTCAGTAAAGGCAGTTCTTTGTGCCAGAGCCCTGGCTTCCATTGCTGTAACATACTTGGAACATTCACTAAGGGTAGAGGGAATCCAGAAATGATCACCAGCATCAGGCATCTTATAGGACATACTTTCCAGAAGGCTCTAGCAAAGCACATTTTCATGTAATGGGGGTATAAAAAGAACCTCACCTTTAAGCACAGTACAAAATTGTAAAATAGCAAATTTGGGTAGAAATAGCTAAAATGAAAGAAATATCTTTGACAGAGGCTTTGTAATGCAAATTAGATCTCTATTTAAAAAGTCAATGTGCAGCAATTATAAATCGGTAGGCTGAGAACTTTCTGAAAGTGTGTATTCATTTCTTCCTATTCCACTCAATAAGCAAAGTTTGAGCACCAGTTGTGCCGAACAGTGAAGCATGGTCCCTACCCTTAGAGTACTTACATTTTAGGAAAAGAGACACAAATAAAGAGATAATTTTAATATAATTTGGGTGCAGTGGGAGATAGAGAAGAATACTTTTGCAATCTGATGCAAAAGCAGGACCAAACAATCACGGAGCAAAGGAGGCCTCCGTGGAAGTACATCAAAATGAGGACTAGCAGTGGAGTCACGGCATCAAGTGATGGAAGAAGAGCATCAGACCTAAATCTGCAATAGAGACACTCTCTTAGTGCGAAGGGATTGGTCCTTTTGTTAAAACACCAACACACACTATGCGGGTATGTCATCGTAGGTCACTGCATATTCTTAGTACATTGTACTTAATTCAGCTTGAGCTGCATTCTTTTCAACTCTCATCACATTGTTCTTCTTAGAAAGGCACAAAGTACATCAATAACTTTTTTTTAATAGTGACAAATAATTCTAGCATCCTGCAGTGCTTCTAGTTATCTCAAAAGACATTGCAAAATTCTTAATACAATTTTCATTAATTTCAAGATTCAAGAAAAAAAAGGAAAGATATTTGTATAGGAAAATTATTTTTAATCCAAAGTACACCTTATTTCTTTAAAAGGGATGGAAAGTGCCCTACAGAGTCAGCTCAAGAATCAGAACAATTCAGAATGGAATTGTGCTAAACCTGTGAGAGCTATGTGGCTTGGCTAGTTATTGGCATAGATCAGACTACTAGACATATTTCTTAGAAGCTCCACTTAAGGTTTCGTTTTCATGTAAGTGTAACTTATAAGTAACAAGAGCTAAAGCATCTTATTCCTCTGCTGCTTTGAGGTCGATGTCACAAATCATCCAGAAAGCTGGGTCCAATGGGTCCATAAAGCCCGTTGTAGTTGCGTGCTTACAGCCTTCAGCAGTGAGCCTACAGATCAGGAAAGCAAGTGGCAGCACGAACCCGAAATGGTACAAGCTTCAAAGTAAATTCTAAGTAATGGGATCGTGAGCTGGAAGTACTCTAAGAATCTGAAGTTCAATAGCTAGAAGTCTGACATCAGGTTCAATATATTGAAAACGGTGACTTGTTAGTAATAGTAACTTTTCTTTCCAGCCCCACCCACATTCAAAGGATTCTATTGTAATTTAGACATAGAGACTCTTACAAATCCAGAGAAGAAGATATATGTGCAACATATAAAGTTCAGTTTTAATTGCAGTTTATGTTGGTGTTGGGCAGGAATTCCGCCTTCTGGAATGCTATTCAAACCAAACCCCAGACCTTTGGAGAGTGTTCTGCTTTATTTATTGTTCTGCAATATCGCCTGCCTTTTCCCAGTGTTCTTTGTGCTTAGGAAATATTTTGTGCATGTCCCTTTTTTGCAGCACAGCTGCTGATTTCAGTGAAAATGAATGGTGGAGTATTTATTCATGTATATAGTTGTTCTTTTCTTTTTGCATTCTTTAAGAATAAAATCTTATAACTTCATCCCCCCAGGTAGTGATAGAAGCCAGGCAGAAATTATTTAAAGGAAAAAATGAGATTAATATTTCAGTCTGAATGTCAAAAGCAGAGGGAACCTGGGCAGTATAAAAGGGTCATGAATTCACAGGCAATATCATCTGTAGTGTTTTATCTTCTTACAGAGCTAAAAAAAGATTTTTGAATTCATTTTTTAGCCTGAAATAATACTTCTAATGTAACTCACTATAAAGCAAACTGTTTAAAACAAGATTAAATATTCCATCAGGTTTTTTACTTTCTTTGTATTTCATTCATCTCACCTCTTTCTTGAAATCTCATTTCATAAGCATGTTTTATTAATGATCTATTAATAAGCATTCACTTAAAACATGACTGATTAAAAAGTAGACCTGATTTTAAGTAAGTGTCCTGAAAGTGTTTCATTTATTGAATTCATTGAGGTTTAAGTTCTCATTTGTATAGCTAGAGGGTAAATTACAGATACTCATGCTTGTTTTATCATTATAATGAAAGCAGTACTGATATTTGCAACACTAATTAAAATTCTACTCTGATCCATATAAATGTAGTCTCTTCCCCAAATAGATTATTTTCAGATCTTTATATAAAATTTACTATATATGTATGTGATAATGAAAGTACCTATCTTTAGTGTAACATAATCAAGGTTAAGAGAAAGTAAAAATTAGGTTCAGACTTTTTAATACTGCAGGGTACATTTTTAGTACCCTACAGAGAGAATTAGTCACACGACTCCCATTAACTTTAATGGAACCTGTATGGGCAAATTGTATGCTTAAATTCAGAGGAAGTTAACGTCTGTAGAGTTTACTAGTTTCATTTTTTCTCTTCGTACTTTTAGTTTGGGTTACTTTTACTTTCTCATGATCCAGAAGGAAGACAAGTCAATAAGAGTGATCAACATAAATGTTTACCAAGTTTTATAAGCCCCCGTTTTCTACACATCTGCCACGAAGTTAGAAATCTGCAAACAAAGCTTATAGCATTTGTGATTCCATTAGCAAGCAAATTCAACTATATAGCATGGTTTTTAAATATGAAAATTATAATTATCTTTTAAATATAATAAATATTATAATGTTTTTTATTCTCTAGTGTGTAGTCGTATTTCACATTTGCATTTGCAATTACAATAGCAAAATCAGAAACTTTACAAATATTTTCAAAATAATGTGTGTTGAAATAAAATCATTGTATTACCATATTAGGTGTTTATATTTGAAATGAAGTGTGTTTGGAATTGTATATATTGATCTGATTAAAATATTATATATCATATTTAGGCACTATTGAGAAAGACAAGAATAGGCAATTAAAAATTAAAACATCCTCACAAGAGATAAAGGAAGCTAAATGTTCTTCACAACTATCAACGATATCTTTCTATAACTGTGAATTCAATCATCTGACAATGTAATGAAATTGTGATCAGTTAACAAATCTAGTCAAAAGTATTTAGAACTTATATTTACCACACAGGGGAAAAAAAAGAGAAATAAGTGAAGATACTTCTAATGTCAACTCATTCAAGATGTTCATACCACTATTAACTTGTAAACAACTAAGAATCTCTCTAGTCTCTCTTCCTCCCATCAAAAAGACCTATTTGTATTTCAAGTTGTCTGGAAATTCACCATTTTAAAAAGTTAACCTTTTTTTTTTTTTTTTTAAAAAAGAACTCGGAATGTAAACTTAAGAGAATTTTTTATTGTATCTTATTTGGGCATCTAAACAATCAAAACAGAACTTATAAGACAAAAAAATATGATTTAATTGGGAATAAAAAGAAGACATGAATGATGACACCAAAATTAACGTCATAAGTTAATTTCATCTTGGACAGATGTTTCAGAAAACATCCAAATCTACTCCTCATTCATTTGTTGAGCAATTTTTATTAAGCACCCACAATGTCCTTATACAACTTTAGGAAATGGGTTAGGTGATAGACAAAGCATACAAATGCCCTGTAATCTTGGATCTGACATTCTAATGGGTCAAAAAAACAAAAACAAAACAACAACAACAACAAAAAACAACAAAGAAGGAAATGAGAGGAGGAAAGACAATTTAAGATTGTGATACATACTAAAAAGAAATTGTTGCAATTTTCACCAACTGAGAATGCAGCTATTTGATTTTATTTCTCTCCTCAACTTCTTCGATAACCCCCTTTTACTCCTTGAAGTTAAAAGTAAATATAAATGTATCAGTAGATCTATAGTTCATCCATCTCATTGTGCCATTTCCCTTAAAAGGCATCCACATGTTCATTAAACACATCAATATTTGCCATGCTTCATAACATCCATGTTATGTGTTTGTCAACATTCAAAGATGCTCACTTTCATTGAAGTTTTTAGTTCTTGCTGTTGTGGCTGAATGTGTGCCATCCAAAATTCAGGTGTTGTAACTTAACCGCCAATGTAACACTATGAAGGGGTAGGACCTTCAGAAGATGATTAAGTCATGATTAAGTCATTAAGTCAGTGCCTTTTTTTTTTTTTTTTTTTTTTTTTTGAGACGGAGTCTCGCTCTGTCCCCCTGGCTGGAGTGCAGTGGCCCGGTCTCGGCTCACTGCAAGCTCCGCCTCCCGGGTTCCCGCCATTCTCCGGCCTCAGCCTCCAGAGTAGCTGGGACTACAGGCGCCCGCAACCGCGCCCGGCTAATTTTTTGCATTTTTAGTAGAGACAGGGTTTCACCGTGGTCTCGATCTCCTGACCTTGTGATCCGCCCGCCTCGGCCTCCCAAAGTGCTGGGATTACAGGCGTGAGCCACCGTGCCCGGCCGAGTGCCCTTTTAAATGATCTTGCGAAGAGTTCTTCCCGTTTTCCTTTTACCTTCTGCCATGTGAAGACAGTGTTTTTCCCCTTAAGAGGACACACATAGCATTCAAGATTTTATCTAGGAAGTACAGTCTGGACCCTCACCAGACAATGAACCTACCAGTGTATTGATCTTGAACTTCCCGGCCTCTAGAACTCTGAGAAATAAAATTTTGTATTTTATAAGTTACCTATTCTGTGGTATTTTGTTATTGCAGCCCAAATGGACTGAGACACCAACTTTTGCAGTTTTCAGTATTTTGGGTTTGTCCCCATGTCACCAAAGAAGTTCAATGACTGAAAACCCAAGACAGTGAAAAAAAAAGTCTTAAGAAGAGGTTAGTGAATGAGGATTTTTCTCCGAAGCAAAATGATTGTCATTTCATAGTTATTTCTCATTTTGTATGATTTTTCTATGTGGAGAACAAAAAAAGAGTTTGAAAGATAAGTTGGGTGTGAATTTGGCTGCTTGTAATTCTATGAAATTACACTGACTGTCTTGTCTTCTGTGTCAGACACTAAAACTATTTCCTCTAACTAGCAAAAGAGATGCCAGTGCTTTTGTCTGTTATTTTTTCTTAATGCATAATTTATGTATGGTCCGTTTATTAATAACAATGAAGTGTTGTACCTGGAAATCTGCTCTCAAAAGAACAGAATATACAGAATCAAACTGAACATTTTCGTAAGACAGATATGATGCTTTCATTAAAAAAATAAAACTTGCCCTAGTTAATTCTTCTAAAATGTTGGAAAAAATCCAGCAGAAATTATTCAATTATTAAAATAACCATATTTATCACATTAAACAAGAATTTTAACTCTTCCCTGGTTTCTGATAAATCTCAAGGGAAATTAAACATAATGGCATATTCTAGAAGAGGAAATATTTCAGTAAAGCACCATTTTTATTATTTCCTTCAATGTAGAGAAGCTTTACTATTCATTTTATATATATTTCCCTTGCCTAACACAATGATGCACCATATTGTAATGAAAATAAAATCTATACTAGCTAACAATTATGAGGTAATTAATATTCATGAGGCAATGTGCTGAACATTTTGTACATATTTTTGTCATTTAATCTTTGCAAAAATCCAACAGTTTTGGTACTCTTATCATGTCACGTTACCAATAAAAAGAGATTAAATATTTTGCCAAAGATCTCTCTGTAAGAGAA
Organism: Trachypithecus francoisi; assembly: GCF_009764315.1. Taxonomy (NCBI): domain Eukaryota; kingdom Metazoa; phylum Chordata; class Mammalia; order Primates; family Cercopithecidae; genus Trachypithecus; species Trachypithecus francoisi. The sequence continues at coordinate 32,181,068 of NW_022681472.1, forward strand.
AGAGCTAGTATTTAAGGTTAAGTATCTGACTCTAGAACCCTACTACTTTCTACCGCCTTGTTTAGAAAAGATACTCAAAAACACATTTACATTAAATTAAAATCTTGCTAGATTTAGCTGTCTTGAGATAAACCATTAGAAGATGTAAACTTTGGCTGGCTGCAGTGGCTCACGCCTGTAATCCCATCACTTTGGGAGGCCAAGGCGGGCGCATCACGAGGTCAGGAGATCGAGACCATCCTGGCTAACATAGTGAAACCCCGTCTCCACTAAAAATACAAAAACAAAATTAACCAGGTGTGGTGGCATGGCCTGTAGCCCTAGCTAGTGGGGAGCCTGAGGCCTGAACTCGGGAGGTGGAGCTTGCAGTGAGCCGAGATCGCGCCACTGCACTCTAGCCTGGGCAACAGGGAGAGATTCTGTCTCAAAAAAAAAATAAATAAATAAGAAGAAGAATAAGAAAAAGAAGATGTAAACTTCTGGATACGTGTCTGGTGTAAAAAGTAAAATATTAATAGATTAAATAATTCTATCTATTCCAAATGTTCTAAACCTTGTAGAAGTCTTGAGCTACAAAGGATTTCAGCAGGCATTTAAAGTCAATCCCTTCAATTTTCAGAGGTGGATCCAAACTCTTCTGGGTCTACAGAGGTGATTTAGTTATTGAGTGCCATGTAGCTTGCTAATAGCAAAGTCCAATTTGCTAATTTTCATGCAAAAAATTAATTATACCCAATGTTTTCATTTATGTATTTATTTGGGAGTGATTTACTTATACCTGCATTATTACCTGTATTAGCTTTATATAGTGTATTAGTCCATTTTCACACTGCTATAAACACATACCCAAGACCGGGTAATATATAAAGGAAAGAAGTTTAATTGACTCATGGTTCAGCATAGCTGGAGAGGCCTCAGGAACCTTACAATCATGGCAGAAAGCAAGAGGGAAGCAAGGCACCTTCTTCACAAGGTGGAAGGAAGGAGAATGAACTCAGGAGGAACTACCAAACACTTATAAAACCATCAGATCTCATGAAAACTCACTCACTATCATGAGAACAGCATGGGGGAAACCACCTCCATGATCCAATTACCTCCATCCTGTCTCTCCCTTGACATGTGGGAATTATGGGGATTTTAGGGATTACAATTAAAGATGAGATTTTGGGTGGGGACACAACCAAACCATATCATGTAGTATGGCAGGCATGTAGTAAGGTCTCTTCATTACCCCTACCTCCTAGTATCTATGCCTTTGTGTGACTTATTTCCTTTGAATGTGGATAAGACTTGTAACTTATGCTTTTACCTAAAAGAATGTAGCAAAGGTGGTGTGGTGGGATGCACATTATTACTTGTATGTAATCATATGTATATGTTACATAAGATTGTAGCTTCCATTTAACTGTAGTCTCTTTCTCTCTCTCTCTGTCCCTCTCTCTCTCCCCAGACACACACACACACTTACTTTACTTTCTGGCTTTTATGAAGCAGGCAGCAATGTTAGAAGGCATATGTAGCAAGGAATTAAGGGCAGCCTCTAGGAGCTGAGAAAGGCTTCCAGTCAACAGCCTGCAAGGATCTCCAGTTGACAACCAGCAAGAAAATGAGGCCCTCCATCCTGCAACCACAAGCAAATGAATCATGGTAGTAACCAAAGTGAATTTAGACGTGAGTCCTTCCACAGTCAGCCCTTCAGATAAAAACCCAGTCCTGAACAAGACTTTGACTGCAGTCTTTCACAGAATTCAGCTAATCCGTGTTCAGACTCTTAACCTATAGAAACTGTTAGATAACAAATGTCTATTGTTTTAAGCCACTACATTTATGATAACTTGCTGTACAATAGAAAAATAATACATGTACTCAGCCTTATTATAGCAGGAATCTAACACTGATTTTAATTATTATCAAATAATTTAGCTGGTTAATTTAAGTTGGTTTAGCTGGTTAAGATTTAGCTAGTTTTTGTGTACTCAGAGAATGAATATATCTTGAATAAAGGAATGATAATCTATCATTAGTATAAAATCAACAAGGAAGAGGTAAAACCTGATTATGGTTTAACTGTATTATCATTTAATTTTTTAATTTTTTTTTTTTGCCTGACAATTGCACTTTTTCTTTTATTTGTGTGTAATAAAGAGAGCATTGTAAGCAAAAATAAAATAGCTTTGGTTAGAATTTCAACATTAGAAAAGAAGAAGAAATTACTTAGCCTCTAGAAATTTACTAATGTGACTTTCTACATCTGTGGTGTGTACGTTGCAATTATAGCTCTTTCTATAACTTTAGGGTCAATGCTATGAGAAGTCATCAGTGAAGCTTTTGTACAGTCATTTCCATGTTTAAGATCATTAAAAGAACTGCTTTTGACTTCGTTCTCCATTTCAAGAACCCTAAATCACACTTGAATGGACATTTACTTTATTCCTATGTTATTCAGGCATTCTAAGAGACCTACTAAATGGCTTTCAAAAGAAAACTAACTGTAGAAAGCAGATATATGGATTTGAGTGTTCAATGAAAATGCTGGCCTATTTTTAAAATGTGACTACTCATAAAATTAAGGTACAATGGAATTATTTCTAGGGTTAATATTTGTCATTGACTGTAACATTACTAAGATTATAGGCAGATGAAGTGAAATACAATAGTCTTTAAAACAATCTTGATTTTAAAAAGCCATGTCTTAATTTTGTAGCCTTCAAAAAATTGCCATATTGTTTCATTTCTAGACATCAAAGATGTCTGGAGTCATGGCCAATAAAGCAGATCTTGCTTATATGAAGAAAATATAAAATCATCCTGTTTGCTTCACTTTATAGATGAAGATATTGAAGTACAAAAACAGGCTAAACCAAGGACAAAAAAAAGTGGATAATGGCAGAACAGCACTAGAAATCTCTTCTGAGTTTAACTAATGAACATAAGCCTCTAATTTTTTTGTGCATTTACCAGAACTTAGTAACTGAGTCACAGAGGTAGGATATATCAGTTATTTGTTCCGTCTTGTCTTAGACTACAAGAACCTAACTTTGAGAAACATTCACTTCTCCATATAATGTTATACTTTCTGATGCAGCATGGATACCAAGTAAAGATTAATAAAAGAAAATTTGAAGCAGTGATTTTTGAAAAGAATCTCAAGAAATTATGATTTTGAAGGAGTAGGAATATATGGTATATATATCAATATATCAAGTAATTTTTGAAAGGAGATAAGGTATTTATTCATTAATGAATAGCCGGCATAACTCAAAAGTGTTTGCTGAATCTAAAGCATCAATTTCTGTAGTTTTGAAAGGATCTAGTTACTACTCATTGTTCTACCCACATATAATGGAAGCCACTATATTTTTTAGACAGAAATTTGAAAAAAAATTTAAAATTTAAAAAGTAAAATTTAATCCTAGATCATACGTAACATACGAAAGAGTTCAAAGTTTATTTCTGGGTATTATTAATGATGTACCAGTTTAGGATTTTACAATCTCTGTAAATGTTATGTGTACAATATTAGTTGAAAAGTGTAATAAAATTGTGGCAACTTTAATTAATTTCAGAAAAATCGAAATAGTCAAATGTCATCAAACTTCAACTGTTTATATTTAAAACTAACAATCATTGAATTTTAATTTTTTCTCACTCCAGAATGCAATATTTTATTTTTCTTACCTATTTGGAAACAAAAAGAGTAAAAGTAGATAGAAAAAAATTAATGTTATTCTTTTTTAATGTAACATTTGGAATACAAAAGTACCTTGGAAAAACTGAAGATAGCATTTTACTATTATATGTAGTAGTCTAAAAGAAGACCTCGTGAGATAACATGGTTCAGAGGTGCACAACAGAGTAACAGTTAAAATAAAAAAGTTTTTAAATTAGGTAACTTATTGGTTTTCACCAACTTTTATTGGTTGGAGAGTGTGAACTTCGGAACTCTTTATAGAACTGCATGGTTTTCATATTCGTTATGCCTGCATATATGTGTATAGATAATTGCTATGCCTTGCACCAAGGATATGAATTGTGTAAAATTACTGTAGGAAGTTGTAAATGATGTATGAAATGAGAAATCTTTGCCCACTGGCAGTACATGGATAGAACAGAGATGGTGACGTGCAATCACTTCTCTGTCATTTTTCATAGTATTCATCTTATAAAAGGCAGAACATATCAATAAACCTGAAGTGTCAAACATGCATACTAAACAATATATTTCATTGCTCCTTTTTAAAATCCTACTTTTTTCTTAAAAACCAGTTTACAAAAACCTTTGTGCTCAAGGTAAATATGAAAACTTCTACATTAATGATTTCGATTACCCATTCAAAAATCTTAAATGCAAAAAATTCTAAATAGTACCATACATATGTGCCTTGACAGTTAAATTCAGTATTGAAAGTTTCCAGATTTGTCATCCAAGGTACACCTTTTTGTCAGGACATAATAGAAGCTTTATCTGTAATGATTAACATATAACTATTTAAAAACATCTGAGAGTAGAAGTGATATTTTCATTTTGTATCTTGGTGTCTGAAAGACTTAAGATTTCACCCACTGTTTACTGGCACAAGGAACAGAATCAACATTGTCCTTCTAAATTGTTATTAATCTAAAATTATTGTGGCTGACTTCTCACTCTCACTGACCAATCTTCAAGTCAGTTGCTTAATCAAACAATTGAGGTAATTAAACTTTTGCATATTCAATGCCATCTTGTCACAAAGTTCCCAGTACCAGGAAAACAAACTTGAGAACAATAATTAAATGACAATACAAATGGTCTTCCAGATTCTGGATTGGCTTGTAAGAAGTTTAGAAGCCACCACTACATCCTAACAACCAGCCAAAAGCTGAACAAACTGAAAAATCAACACTTCTGAGAGCCATATAACATGTGAGATCACAGGGCAAACCTCTGCCTCCAAAATTGGAGAGACCAACAGGCAAATACAGAGAATTAAAACTTAGGGAAGAAGAAACCCACATGCTGAAACCTCCACAGGAACCAGTGCTGGGGCAGGAAAATCCTATCTGTAGTTAATGAATTGCTGGAGATTCAGTGAAAACAAGCTTGAGAGAGAAAAACTCCAGGGAGATCCAGTCAATGGGTGAGAGAGATTTATTTATTATAGCAGTGCTATAAATACATTATAGTAATATAATAATAATTCATATTACTATAATTATATATTAGATATAATGTATATATAATAAGTAATATAATAAATGCATCATAGCATTCATTCTATTATATATAATGTATATGTAACAATATAAGTAATATAATAAATGCTTTATAGCATTTATTATAGCAGCACTATAATAAATGATTCTGGGAAAAGCAGATAACTAAATGCAGAAGAATGAGACCCCATCTCTCACTATACACATAAATCAAATCAAAGTGATTTGAAGACTTAATGTAAGACCTCAAACTATAAAACTACTAGAAGAACACATTGAGGAAATGCTTCAGGACATTGGTCTGAGGAAAGATTTATTGTGTAAGACCTCAAAAGCACAGTCAAGCAAAGTGAAAATGGACAATTGGGATTATATCAAGCTAAAAAGCTTCTGGAAGGCAAAGAAAACAATCAACAAAATGAAGAGATAACCCACGGAATGGGAAAAAATATTTGCAAACTTCCTATAGGAAAAGGAATTAATGGCCAGAATACAGAAGGAGCTCAAATAACTGAACAGCAAAAGAAAAAAATAAAACAATAAATAGATTTAAAAATTGGCAAAAGATCTGAACAGATATTTCTCAAAAGAAGACATAAAAATGTCTAACAGGTATATGAAACATGTTCAGCATCACTAATTATCATAGAAATGCAATCAAAACCACAATGAGATATCTCACTCCAGTTAAAATGACTTGTATCAAAAAGAGAGGTTATAAGAGATGCTGGAAATGACATGAAGAAAGGAGGACCCTCAAACACTGTGGTGGGAATGCAAATTAGTAGAATCACTATGGAGAACAGGATGGAGATTCCTCAAAAAGCTAAAAGTAGAACTACCATGTGAGCCAGCAATTCCACTACTGGGTATAAGGGAAAAGAAAACAATATATCAAAGAGATATCTATACTTCCATGACTATTTTAGCACTATTTACAATTGTCAAAATACGAAATTAACCTAAGTGGTAATCAACGAATGAATAAAGTATGGTATTATTTACACCATTTTACTCAACTGTTAAAAATAATAACATTCTGCCATTTTCAACGACATTGATAGAACTCAAGTTGACTATGTTAAGTGAACTAAACCAAGAACAGAAAGAAAAATGTTGCATGTTCTCAGACATATGTGGAAACTGAAAAATAAAACATGTCTCATAAAGATAAAGAGTAGAACAGTGATTACCAGAGACCAGAAAGGGGAATAAGATGAGGGGAAAAATAATTAAATGTCCTTATTACCACTGAACCTCACACTTACAAATGGTAAAGATGGTAAATGATATATGTATATTTTATATTTTAAATGAAGTAAAATTTAAAAACACAAATCTAGACCACTATACTCAGTGAAGTTATCTCTTAAAGGTGAAGGAAAAATAGAAACTTTTTCAGACAAACAACACTGAAGACATCTGTTGCTAGTAGACCTGCCTTGCAAGAAATTTTAAAGGTACTTTAAACCAGTACTTTGGGAGGCTAACGCGGGCAGTTCATGAGGTCAGGAGGTCGAGACCATCCTGGCCAACCTGGTGAAACCCCATCTCTACTAAAATACAAAAGCATTAGCTGGGTGTGATGGCATGTGCCTATACTCCCAGCTACTTGGGAGGCTGAGGTAGGAGAATCACTTGAATCCGGGAGGCAGAGATTGCAATGAGTTGAGATCACACCAGTGCACTCCAGCCTGGACGACAGAGTGAGACTCTGTCTCAAAAAAAAAAAAAAAAAAAGAAAAGAAAAGAAAAAAAAAAAAGTCCTTTAGAAAGATAGAAAATATTTTGATTTCAGGTCTTATACTTAAGTATTTGATCCATCCTGAGTTGATTTTAGTATAAGGTGAGAGATGAGGATCCAGTTCCATTCTTCTACATGTGACTTGCAAATTATCCCAGCACTATTGTCCTTTGCCCACTTTATGTTTATGTTTTTGTTCACTTTGTCAAAGATTAGTTGGCTGTAAGTATTTGACTTTATTTCTGGGTTCTCTATTCTGTTCCATTGGTATGTGTGCCTATGTTTATACCAGTATCATGCTGTTTTGGTAACTATAGCCTTGTAGTATAGTCTGAAGTTAGGTAATGTGATGCCTCCAGATTTGTTCTTTTTGCTTAGTCTTGCTTTGGCTCTGTGGGCTGTTTTTTGGTTCCATATGAATTTTTGGATTGTTTTCTCCCAGTTGTGTGAAGAATGATGTTATTTTGATGGAAATTGCATTGTATCTGTAGATTGCTTTTGGCAGTTTGGTTATTTTTACAATATTGATTCTACCCATCTATGAATATGGGATGTTTTTCCATTTGTTTGTGTTGTCTATGGTTTCTTTCAGAAGTGTTTTGTAGTTTTCCTTGCAGAGATCTTTCACCTCCTTGGATAGATATATTCCTAAGTATTTTATTTTGCTTGTAACTGTTGTAAAAAGGGATTGAGTTCTTGATTTGGTTCTCAGCTTGGTCGTTGTTGGTGTCTAGCAGTTATCTGTGAACATTAATTTTGTGTCTTGAAACTTTACTAAATTCATGTATCAGACCTAGAAGCTTTTTGGATGAGTCCTTAGGGTTTTTTAGGTATATGATTATATCATCATTGAAGAGTGACAGTTTGACTTCTTCTTTACTGATTTGGAAAGATTTATTTCTCTCGTCTGATTGTTCTGGCTAGGATGTCCAGCACTATGTTGAATAGAAGCAGTGAAAGTGAGTATCCTTATCTTGTTCCACTTCTGAGGGGGAATGCTTTCAGCTTTTTCCCATTCACTGTAATGTTGACTGTGGTTTTATAATAGATGGCTTTTAAAAGCCGGTTCTTAGAAAAACCATACCTATATGTATGTCCATTCTATGCCAATTTTGCTGAGGGTTTTTATCATAAAGTGGTGCTGAATTTTGTCAAATGCTTTTTCTGTGTCTATTGAGACAACCACATGATTTTTGTTTTTAATTCTGTTTATCTAAGATATCACATTTATTGACTTGTGTATGGTAAGCCATCCCTGCATTCCTGGTATGTACCCCATTTGATCACTATGTATTGTCTTTTTTATATGCTGTTGGATTAAGTTCAGAAGAATTTTTTGAAGATTTTTGAATCTATGTTCATCAAGGACACCGGTCTGTGGTTTTCTTTTTCTGTTATGTCATGTCCTGATTTTGGAATTAGGGGGATACTGGCTTCATTGAATGATTTAGAGAGAATTCCTATTTTCTCTATCTTTTGGAATAGTTTCACTAAGATTGATACCAATTTTCTTTGAATGTGTGATAGAATTCAACTGTGAATCCATCTGATCCTAAACTTATTTTGTTGATGATTTTTTTATTACTGTTTCAATGTTGCTACTTGTTATTGATCCATTAAGAGTTTCTATTTCTTTCTGATTTAATCTAAGAGGATTGTGTATTTCCAGGAATTTATATTGCACATCTCTGTATTTTCTAGTTTGTGCACATAAAGGTGTTCATAGTAGCCTTGAATGACTTTGTGTGTGTGTGTGGTATGGGTTGTAATATCTCCTGTTTGATTTCTAATTGATCCCATCTAATTATTTGAGTCTAATTTATCCAAATCTAATTATTCAGATCTTCTTTCTTCTTTTCTTGACTAATCTCACTAATGGTCTATTAATTTTATTTATCTTTTCAAAGAATCAGCTTTTTGTTTCATTTATGTTTTTATTATTATTTTATTGGTGTTGTTATTATTGTTTGGTTTTACTTCAATTCCATTTCGTTCTACTCTGATCTTTGTTATTTCTCTTCCTCTACTGGGTTTGGGTTTGGTTTGTTCTTGTTTCTCTAGTTCCTTGAGGTGTGATCTTAGATGGTCTATTTGTACTTCTTCAGACTTTTTGATGTAGGCATTTAATGTTATGAGCTTTCCTCTTAAAAGTGCTTTTGCTGTATCCCAGAGATTTGGGTAAATTTTGTCACTATTATCATTCAATTCAAAGAAATTTTAATTTCCATCTTGATTTCATTGTTGTTCCAAATATCACTCAAGAGTAGATTATTTAATTTCTATGTATTTACATAGTCTTGATAGTTCCTTTTGGAGTTAAGTTCTAGTTTTATTCCACTGTTTTCTGAAAGGACACATGATATAACTTTGATTTTCTGAAATTTATTGAGACTTGTTTTTGTGACTTATTGTATGATCTATCTTGGAGAATGTTCCATGTGCTGATGAAAATGATGTATATTCTGCAGTTGTTGGGTAGAATGTTCTGTAAATATATGTTAAATCTATTTGTTCTAGGGTACAGTTTAAGCTCATTGTTTCTTTGTTGACTTTCTGTCTTGATGACCTAATGCCGTCAGTGGTGTATGAAAGTCCCCCACTATTATTATGGTGCTGTATGCCTCATTTCTGAGGTCTAGTGGTAACCATTTTATAAATTTGGGAGCTCTGACCATAAATATTCTAGAGAATAACATCCATAAAAACTCTTGTAGACTTGACTTAGGCAAAGAGTTTATGACCAAGAACCAAAAGCATATGAAACAAAAACAAAAGTAAATAGAGTGGCCTAATTAAACTAAAAAGCTTCTGCACAGCAAAAGAAACAATCAGCAGAGTAAACAGACAACCCACTAAGTGGAAGAAAATCTTCTCAAACTATGTGATATGGTTTGGCTTTTTGTCCCCACCCAAATCTCACCTTGAATTGTAATAATCCATACATGTCAAGCACAGGACCAAGTGGAGATAATTAAATCATGGGGGTGATTTCCCCCATACTGCTCTCATGATAGTGACTTCTCACAAGATCTGATGGTTTTGCAAGGAGCTCCCACCTTCACTCTGCTCTCATTATCTCTCCTGCTGCCCTGTGAAGAGGTGCCTTCTGCCGTGATTATAAGTTGCCTGAGGTCTCCCCAGTGATGCGGAACTGTGAGTCAATTAAACCTTTTTTTAAAATAAATTACCCAGTCTCTGGTATCTCTTCATAGCAGTGTGAGAGCAGACTAATACACTATGTATCTGACAAGAACTAATATCCAGAATCTATAAAAAACTCAAACAAATCAGTAAGAAAAAAGAAAAACAACTAACTCCATCAAAAGGTGGGCAAAGGACATGAATAGACAATTCTCAAAAGAAGATATTCAAATGACCAACAGACATATGAAAAAAAAATGCTCAATATCACTTATTATCAGGGAAAGGCAAATTAAAACCACAATGAGATAACACTTTACTCCTGCAAGTATCGCCATAATTTAAAAAACAAACAAGTAATGGATATTGGCATGAATGTGGTGAAAAGGGAACATTTATTTATACTGCTAGTGGTAATATTAACCAGTATAATCACCATGGAAAACAGTATGGAGAGTTCTTGAATTAAAAGTAGAACTACCATTTGATTCAGCAATATCACTTCTGGTATCTATCCAGAAGAAAAGGAGTCATTATATGAAAAAGAAACTGCACGTGCATGTTTATAGCAGCACAATTGGCAATTGCAAAAATATAAAACCAGCCTAAATGCCCATCTGTCAGCAGTGAATAAAGAAAATGTGGTGTGCATGTGTGTGTGTTTGTGTGTGTGTGGAGGGTGTGTGTGTGTATACACACATGATGAAATACTACTCAGCCATAAAAATGAATGAAATAATGTCATTTGCAATAACCTGGATGGAGTTGAAGACCATTATTCTAAGTGAAGCAACTCAGGAATAGAAAACCAAATATTGTATGCTCTCACTTAGAGGTGGGAGCTAAGCTATGAGGGCACAAAGACATAAAAATGATATAATGAACTTTGGGGCCTCCAGAGAAAGCGTGGGAGAGGAGTGAGGAATAAAATGATACACATTGGGTATCTTGTACCCTGCTTGGGTGACGAGTACACCAAAATCTCAGAAATCACTCTTGAAAAACTTACCCATGTGACCAAAAACCATGTGTTCCCTAAAAACTATTGAAATAAATAAAAACAGTTGGGCATACTTTTAAGAAGTGTTCAGAGAAGATTTTAAATGGTCTCACCACAAAGAAATGATAAATATGTAAGGAGATGTGTGTGTATGTGAGCGTGTATGTGTGGTTAATACGTTGATTTGCTCACTTTACAACATATATACGTATCAAGGCATCACGTTGTACTCCATAAGCATATACAATTATTATTTGTCAATTAAAGAAATTCTCTGTCACCAATGCATAGAACAGTACTGATAACCAAGTCAAAAATTGATTCAGAAGAATTTGACACTTCATTTGAAGAAGGAGTACTAGATACAATTTATTTCCCTTATGTATATGTACTTTACATAAAGTATTTAAAAGAGTGATCTATGATACAATCTGTGTCTGAATATGTCTAAATACCAGTGCGTATCAAATAAAAATTCTGTTTAAACAAAGAAAGAAATAATATATGTAAGAAACTTGAATCAATGTAAAAAGAGCATTGGAGAAAGAATAAGTGAAGGTAAAGTAAAAACTTGGATATTTCTTATTTCTAAGTAATCTAATAGATAACATTTTGCTCAAAATAAAGAAGGCAACAATACATTTGATTGTGTGTGTGTGTGTATGTGTGTGTGTGTGTTTATATACAAGTGAAGTGAATGGCTGCAGTAATACAAGGGACAAGAGGAAGAAGTTAGAATTATAAGATATTTGCATTACCCATGAAGCTGCATAGTGTTCTTTTAAAGTGCATTTTGATTAGTTATAAACATATGTTAGAATAAGGGCAACCTCTTTAAAAAGTAAAACATAAAGAAGTATAACTGATATACTAAGAAAGGGATAACAATGAAATCATATTAAATGCTTAATTAAAACCACAAAAAAAAGAAAAATAGTGGAAGACAAAAATAGGAACAAAGGACAAAGTTAAAAAATAGAAAATAATAGGAAATATAAATATCAATCCAAGTATATTAATAATCACCTTAAATATCTGTAATCTAAGTGCACAACTAAAAGACAGAGATGGCCAGGCATGGTGGCTCACCTCTGTAATCCCAGCACTTCAGGAGGCTGAGTCAGGTGGATTGCTTCAGTCTGGGAATTCAACACCAGCCTAGGAAACATGGAGAAAGCCTGTCTCTATTTTAAAACAAACCAGACATGATGGCACACAAGTAAATCTGTCCCGATTTGCAGATGATGCAGGTGATTGTCTATGTAGCAAATCCAGAATAATTAACCAGAAAAAGAAACCATTCTGGAACTAATAAGCAATTATAGCAAGGTAGCAGGATGCAAGGCACGTATACAAAGTCAACCACTTTCCTATACACCAGCAGTGAATAAGTGGAATTTCCAATTAAAATCAAAATGCTATTTACCCTAGCACCCCCCAAAAGTTAAAAATTTGAGGATAAATCTAGCAAAATATGTGCAACATTTATTTGAGGAAAACTACAGAACTCTAATAAAATCAAGGAAGTACTATAATATATGAATGGAGAGACATTTTTGTGATCAAGTATAAGAAGACACCAAAATAGACAAATGAGATCTAATTAAACTAAAGAGCTTCTGCACAGCAAAAGAAACTACCATCAGAGTGAACAGGCAACCTGCAGAATGGGAAAAATGTTTGCAAGCTACCCATCTGACAAAGGGCTAATATCCAGAATCTATAAGGAACTTAAATTTACAAGAAAAAAAAACCCCATCAAAAAGTGGGCAAAGGATATGAACAGACACTTCTCTAAAGAAGACATTTATGCAGCCAACAGACACATGAAAAATTGCTCATCATCACTGGTCATCAGAGAAATGTAAACCAAACCACAATGAGATATCATCTCACACCACTTAGAATGGTGATCATTAAAAAGTCAGGAAACAGCAGATGCTGGAGAGGATGTGGAGAAATAAGAATGCTTTTACACTGTTGGTGTGAGTGTAAATTAGTTCAACCATTGTGGAAGACAGTGTGGCGATTCCTCAAGGATCTAGAACTAGAAATACCATTTGACCCAGCAATCCCGTTACTGGATATATATACCCAAAGGATGATAAATTACACTACTACAAAGACACATGCACATGTATGTTTATGCAGCACTATTCACAATAGCAAAGACTTGGAGCCAACCCAAATGTCCATCAATGATAGACTGGATTGAGAAAATGTGACACATATACACCATGGATTACTATGCAGCCATAAAAAAGGATGAGTTCATGTCCTTTGCTGGGACATGGATGAAGCTGGAAACCATCATTCTCAGCAAACTGTCAAAGGACAGAAAACCGAACACCGCATGTTCTCACTCAGAGGTGGGAACTGAACAATGAGAACACTTGGACACAGGGCAGGGAGCATCACACACCAGGGCCTGTCACGGGGCGGGGGGGTGGCGGTGGACTGGAGGAGGGATAGCATTAGGAGAAATACCTAACGTAAATGACGAGTTGGTGGGTGCAGCAAACCAACATGACACATGTATACCTATGTAACAAACCTGCACATTGTGCACATGTATCCTAGAACTTAAAGTATAAAAAAAAAGTATAAGAAGACACAATATTGTCACGATGCCAATTCTTTCAAACTGAATCTATAGAGTCAATGCAATTTTAATTAAAATCCTAGCAAGTTATTTTGAGGATATTAACAAACTAATTGTAAAGTTTATATGGAGAGATAAAAGACCCTGATAAGCCAACACAATATTGAAGAGGAATAAAGTTGGGGGACTGATTTCAAGGCTAACTATCAAGCTATAATAATCAAGACAGTATGGTATTGGGCCAGGTGTGCTGGCTTATGCCTGTAATCCCAGAACTTTTGGAGGCTTAGGTGGGAGAATTACTTGAGATCAGGAGTCTGAGACCAGCCTGGGCAATATAGCAAGACCCCATCTCTACAAAAAATGAAAGCCAGACACAGTGGCATGATGGTGCATGCCTGCAAGTTCCAGCTACTTGGGAGGCTGAGGCAGGAGGATTGTTTGAACACAAGAGTTTGGGACTCCAAAAAGCTGTGGTCATGCCACTGCCCTTTATCCTGGGTGACAGAGTGAGACTCCATCTCTTAAATTTAAAAAAGTTATAGCATTGGCAAAAGAATACACAAACAGATCAATGGAACAGAATAGAGAGCAGGTGGAGACCCACATACATGTAGTCACCTAATCTTTGACAAAGGAGCAGAGACAATATAGAGGAAAAAACACAGTCTTTTCTGCAAATGGTGCTGGATCAACTACCTATCTACATACCAAAAAAAATGAACCTAGGCACATAATTTACACCTTTCACAAAAACTAACTCAAAATGAATTTTGTGTTTTATTTAAATGTAAAACACAAAAGTATAAAGCTTCTAGAAGATAACATAGGAAAAAATCTCGGTCACTTTGGGTTTGTCAATAACTTTTTAGGTCCAACATCAAATGCATGATCCATGAAAGATGTAATTGATAAACTGAACTGTATTAAAATAATAAAAATTCTGCTCTCTAAAATATACTGACAAAGGAATAAACAGATAACCCACAGAGTGGGAGAAAATACTTAAAAACCTATATCTGATAAAGAATTGTTATCCAAAAATATACAAAGAACTTTCAAAACTCAACAATAAGAAAAATACAATTAAAAAATAGGCCAAAGATCTGAATGGACACCTCAACAAAGAGAATATATACATCACAAATAAATACACAAAAGTATGTTTAACATCAAGTGCTATTATATAATTACAAATTAAGACAAAAAAGATAAAGCTGAGTAAGATGGCAGAATAAAAGCCTACACTGTTTGCCCCCACTGTTGGAACACCAAATTTTAACAACTATCTGCACACAGAAAAGCATCATGACAAGAACCAAAAATCAAGTCAGCAATCACAGTACCAGGTTTTAATTTCATATCACCAGAAGAGGCATTGAGAAAGACTGAAGAGACAGTCTTGTATTACTAACAAGAAGCCTGCAAAAACTACAGTGTTATTGGGCTTGAGGCCCAGGTCCCTTCAAATTCCTGGACAGTCCACTGATATGGTTTGGCTATGTGTTCCCACTCAAACTTCATTTCAAATTACATCCCCACGTGTTGGGAGAGGGCCCTCCTGGTAGGTAATTGAATCATGAGGGCGAACTTCCCCTTGCTGTTCTCATGATAGTGAGTGAGTTTTCCAAGATCTGGTTGGTTATTTGAAAGTGTGTAGCACTCCCCCTTTCACTCTCTCTCCCACTCCACCATGGTAAGACATAGACATAATTGTTTCTCCTTCACCTTCCGTCATGATTTGTAAGTTTCCTGAGGCCTCCTAGCCATGCTTCCTGGTAAGCCTGTGGAATTGTGAGTAAATTGAACCTTTTTTCTTCATAAATTATCTAGTCTCAGGTAGTTCTTTATAGCAGTGTGAAAACAAACTAATACACCCTCCCAAGGAAAAAAGATACAAACAAGCCCAGACTATGAAGACTACAATACCACCTAACTCTTCAATGCCCAGACACAGACAACCATCTACAAGTATCAAGACCATCCAGGAAAACATACTTCAATGAATGAACTAAATAAGGCACCAGGGACCAATCCTGGAAAAATAGAGATATATGAGCTTTCAGAAAATTCAAAATGCTTTTGAGGAAACTCAAAGAAATTCAAGATAACACAGAGAAGAAATTCAGAATTCTATCAGATAAATTTAAGAAAGATTGAAAGACTTTGAACAAATTAAGTAAAAATTATAGAAATTATATTGTTGAAAATTCAATGGACATGTTGAAGAATTCTTAATAGTGTTGAAGTGGAATTGATCAAGCAGAAGAAAGAATTAGTGAGCTTGAAAACAGGCCAATTGAAAATACATAGTCAGAGAAATCAAAACAAAAATAATACAAAAACAGTGAAGAACACCTACAGAATATAGAAAATATGCCTCAAAAGAGCAAATCTAAGCACTTTTTACCTTAAAGAGGATGTAGAGAAGGAGATAAGGGAAGAAAGGTTATTCAATGGGATAACATAGAGAACTTCTCAAACCTAGAGAAAAATATCAACATTCAAGCAGAAATAAATGAATTTGGAATTATGAAAACAATACAAAAGATCTATGAAACAAAAACAATTGTTTTTTTTTTTTTAAATAAACAAAATGGAAAACCCTTTAGTCAAAAAAGAGAGAAGACCCAAATAAGTAAAATCAGGAATTAAAAAAAAAAAAACACATTATAATTGATAACACAGAATTCAAAGGAACATTAGTGGCTACCATGAACAACTGTATACCAATAAATTGGAAAATTTAGAAGAAATGGATACATTCCTAGACGCATACAACCTACCAAGATTGAACCATGAAGAAATTCAAAATCTGAACAGTCTAATAACAAGTAACAAGACTGAGACCCATAAGGAAAAATTTCCCAGTTTAAAAAAAAAAAAAAAGAAGTCTGGGAACTGATGGATTCACTGCTGAATTCTATCAAACATTTAAAGAAGAGCAAATACTACTCCTATTCAAAGTGTTCTGAAAAATGAAGGAGGAATGAATGTTTTCAAAATCATTGTATGAAGCCAGTATTATCCTGATACCAAAACCAAAGACACATTCATAAAAGAGAAAACTACAGGCAAATATCTCTGATGATTATTGATGCAAAAATCATCGATAAAATACTAGCAAATCAAATTCAACAACACATTAAAAAGATGAAGATCATTCATTATAACCAAGTGCTCTATATCCCTAAGATTCAAGAATGATTTATCACATTCTAATCAATCAATGCAATGCATCATATCAATAGAATGAAGGACAAAAACCATATGATTAAACAATTGAAACTGTAAAAACATTTGATAATGTTCAACATCTCTTCATGATTAAAAAAACCCTCAAATATCTACCTATAGAAGGAACATAAAAGCCATGTTTGACAGACTCATAACTAATATCATACCGAATAGGGGAAAATGACAAGCCTTTCCTCTTAAATACTTAACATGACAAAGATTCCCACTGTTATTCAACAAAGCACTGAAAGTCACAGCCAGAGCAATCAGACAGAAGAAAGAAACAAAAAACATACATTTTGGAAAGAAAGAAGTCACATTATGTTTGTCTGCAAATGATGGGATCTTATTTTTGGAAAAAACTAAACATTCCACCAAAAAAAAAAAAAAAAAGCTATTAGAACTGATAAATTCAGGAAAGTTGCAAGACACAAAATCTACATACAAAAATAAGTGGCTTTTCTATAGGCCAACAGTGAACAATTTGAAAAAGAAATTCCAAAAATAATCCCATTTACTCTAGCCACAAATAAAAGTAAATACCTAGAAATTAACCAAAGAAGTGATAGATCTCTATGATAAAAATGATATAACACTGATGAAAGAAATTGAAGAGGGTCACAAAAAATAGAGTGATATTTCATATTCATGGATTGGAAGAATCAATGTTGTTAAAATGTCCATACTACTCAAAGCAATGTACAGATTCAAAGCAATCCCTATCAAAATTCCAATGACATTCTTAAAAGAAATTTTTAAAGATTAGAATTTATATGGAACAACAAAAGACTCAGAGTAGCTAAAGCTTGGGCAAAAAGAATAAAACTGGAGGACTCAAATTGCCTGATTTTAAATTATACCACAGAGCAATTATTAACCAAAGTAGCATTGTACTGGCATAAAAACAGGCATATAGACCAATGGAACATAATAGAGGACCCAGAAACAAATCCACATACCTACAGTAAACTCACGGTTGGTTGATAATGGCACCAAGAACATACATTAGGGAAAAGGCAATCTCTTCAATAAATGGTGCTGAGAAAACTGGATATCAAAATGCAGAAGAATGAAACTAGACCGCTATCTCTTGCCATATAGAAAAATCAAATCAAAGTGGGTTAAAGGCTTAAATATAAGACCTCAAACCATGAAAATGCAACAAGAAAAAATTGGACAAACTCTCCAGAACATGACTCTGAGCACAAATTTCTTGAGTAATATGCCACAAGCACAGACATCCAAAGCAAAGTTGGACAAACAGGATCACATCAAATTAACAAGCATCTGCACAACAAAGGAAACAATTAACAAAATGAAGAGGCAACACACAGAATGGGAGAAAATATTTTCAAAGTACCCATCTGAGAAGGGATTAATAACCAGAATACATAGGAAACTCAAACAATTCTATATGGAAAAAAATCTAATCATCTGATCAAAAAATGGGCAAATGATTTGAATAGATAGTTCTCAAAAGAAGACATACAAATGACAAATAGGCATATGAAAAGGTGCTTAACATCATGGATCATCAGAGAGAGGCAAAACAAAACTACAATGGATATCAGTTAAAGTGGCTTTTATCCAAGAGTCAGGCAGTAACAAATGCTGGTGGGGATGAAGAGAAAAGGAAAAACCCTCGTACACTATTTATGAAAATGTAAATTAGTATAACTGCTACAGAGAACAGTTTGGAGGTTCCACAAAAATGTAAAAATAGAGCTGCCACATGATCCAGCAATCCCACTTCTGAGTATATACCAAAAAAAAAAAAAAAAAGAAAAGAAATCAGTATATTAAAGAGATATCTATACCCCTATGTTGTCATGACACTGTTCACAATAGCCAAGATTTGAAAGCAACCTAAGTGTTCATAAACAAATGGATGGATAAAGAAAATGTGATACGTATACACAATAGATGATATGGTTTGGCTTTGATTTTGCAGCCTGGACACAGGTTCCCATTGCCCTGTGCAACCTCCAAACACTGCTCCCTGTGTCCCTGCCACCCCAGTTCCAGCTATGCCTAAAAGGGCCCCAGATACATCTCACATTGCTGCTCCAGAGGGTGCAAGCTGCCAGCCTTGCAGCTTCCACATGGTGTAAGCCTGTGGGTATGCACAGGGCAAGAGATGAGGCTTGAGATCCTTTGCCTAGATTTCAAAGAATACATGGAAATGCCTGGATGTCCAGTCAGAAGTTTGCTTCAGGGGCAGAGCCCTCATGGAGAACCTCTCCTAGGGCAGTGTGGAAGTGAAATGTGGAGTTGGAGCCCCCACACAGAGTCTCCACTAGGGCACTGCCTAGTGGAGCTGTGAGAAGAAAGCCACCTCCTCCAAAACCCAGAATGGTAGATCCACCAAAAGCTTGCACTGTGCAATTGGATAAGCCACAGGCACTCAATGCCAGCCCATGAAAGTGGCTGCAGGAGCTCTACCCTGCAGAGCCACAAGGGTGAAGTTGCCCAAGGCCTTGGGAACCCAACCCTTGCATTAGTGAGGTCTGGGTGTGAAATGTAGAGTCAAAGGGGAGATTATTTTGGAGCTTCAAGATGTAATGACCGCTGTGTTGGGTTTCAGACTTGCATGGGGCCTGTAGCCCCTTTGTTTTGGCCAATTTCTCCATTGGAATGGGAGCAATTGCCCAATGTCTGTTTCCTCTTGTATCTTGGATGTAACTGACTTTTGATTTTACAGGCTCATAAATGGAAGAGATTTGCCTTGTCTCAGATCACACTTTGGACTTGGACTTTTGAATTAGTGCTGGAATAAATTAAAACTCTGAGAGACTGTTGGGAAGGCATTACTGTGTCTTGAAATGTGAGACGGATATGAGATTTGGGAGTAGACAGGGCAGAATAATATGGTAGAGCTCTGGTTCCCACCTAAATCTCATATTGAGTTGTAATCCTCAATTTTGGAGGACGAGCCTGGTGGGAGGTGATTCAATCATGGGAGTTGGCTTCCCTCTTGCTGTTCTCCTGATAATGAGTCAGTTATCATGAGATCTGGTTGTTTAAAAGTGTGTAGCACTTCCCCCTGTACACTCTTCCTCCTGCTCTGGCCATGTAAGATGTGCTTCCTTCCTCTTCCTTACCTTCCACCATGATTGTAAATTTCCTGAGGCCTCTCCATTCATGCTTCCTGTACAGACTGCAGAACTGTGAGCAAATTAAACCTCTTTTCTTCATAAATTACCCAGTCTCAGGAAGTTCTTTATAGCAATGTGAGAATGGATTAATACAATGGGGTACTATTCAGTCACAAAAAAATGAGATTCTGTCATTTATAGTAGCATGGATGGAACTGGAGGTCATTATGTTAAGTGAAATACATAAGGCACAGAAAGACAAACATATGTTCTCACTTATTTGTGGGATCTAAAAATTAAAACAATTGAATTCATGGAGATAGAGAATAGAAGAATGGTTACCAGAGTCTGGGAAATGTAGTGGAGAAGTGTAGGTGAGGTGGGGATGGTGAATGGGTACAAAAAAAATAGCTAGAAACATAAAAGCCATGTTTGACAGACTCATAACTAACACAACAGGGGGACTATAGTCAATTATAATTTAATAGTATATTTTAAAATAACTAAAAGAGCATAATTGGATTGTTTGTAACACAAAGAACACATGCTTGAGGGGATGGACATCCAATTTTCCATCATGTGATTATTATACATTGCATGCCTGTATCAAAATATTTTATGTACACTATAAATATATACACTCATTATGTACCTACAAAAATTAAAAATTTTAAAAAAGAAGATAGCCCTACATACCTATTTGAATGGCCAAAGTCCAGAATACAAGTAGCATGGATGTAGACTAAAAGGAACTATCATTGCTGGCGGGCATCCAAAATGGTACAGCCACTTTGGAAGACAGTTTGTCTGGCAGTTTCCTACAAAACTAAACATACTCTTATTATAACATCCAGCAATTGTACTTCCTGGTATTTACCTAAAATAGTTGAAAACTTATGTTCACACAAAAACATATACACTAATGTTTATATCAGCTTGATTCATAATTTCCCAAACTTGGGAGCAACCACAATCCCCTTCCATATTTCAATGGATAAACTGATGTTCATCCAAACAACAGAATATTATTCAGCATCAAATAGAAATGTACTAAAAGCCATGGAAAGTCAAGGAGAAAACTTAAATGTATATTACTGGTGAAAAAGCCCATCTGTAAGGTTACATACTGTATGATTCCCACTACATCACACGTCTTTTAACAATAGAGATATGTTCTGAGAAGTGTGCCATTAGGCGATTTTATTGTTGTACAAACATCATAGAGTGTGCTTACACAAAGAGAGGTGGTACAGCCTACCACACACCTAGACTAGATGATATAGCCTATTGTTCCTAGGCTACAAATCTGCATAACATGTTACTGTACTGAATACTGTAGGCAGTTTTGATACAATGGAAAGTATTTGTGTGTCTAAACATATCTAAACATTTTTAAAGCACAATAAAAATATGGTATTATAATCTTATGGAACCACTGCCATATAAGTAATCATTGACATTGTTATGTCAGGCACCAACTGTACTTTTAAAATTTAAGTGTTCTCCACATCTGTTTTTTCTTTCTTTCTTTTTGAGATGGAGTCTCACTCTGTTGCTCAGGCTGGAGTGCAGTGGCGCAATCTTGGCTCACTGCAACCTCTGCCTTCCAGGTTCAAGTGATTCTCCAAGCCTCGGTCTCCCAAGTAGCTGAGACTACAGGTGCGTGACAGCATATCTGGCTAATTTTTATATTTTTAGTGGAGACCAGGTTTCACGTTGGCCAGGCAGGTCTCAAACTCCTGACATCAGGTTATCTGCCCTCCTTGGCCTGGCCTCCCACATGCTGGGATTATAGGCATGAGCTACTGCATCCGGCCTTCTCCATGTCTTTTCTTAGATTCATAGATCATTGGTCCTTTGGCTGGTTCAAAGCATTTTTCTGGTCTACACCTCCACTTTCCAGTCCATTTTCATAATCATTTTCCATATAACTCTCTGGAAAAACTTACTTGATATCTAAATTTGACATGAGGTAGCTTGCATCTGGAGAGCTACATTTGTTAAAGGTGAAAATAAATAAAACATATAATGATAGATATAGTTTGCCTCATACTTTCTTTATATCAGGGAATTGTACTTTTATTACATGTAGTTATATGTAATTTCTACAAAGAACCTCCACATTTTTAGAATGCATCAAGTCATAAAAATCTGCATTTTTTTTGTAAATACCATCCCTTTTGGAAGAATATAATCAGATATTTCATAACACTTTGTTTTGTAATTTACACTTTTATTTAGTCTTCATACTTAACGATTTTCCAAATGTATTCTTAAACAACTTAATTTCACCAATTTTATTATGAGCTTGAAGCTAATCATTCTTATTTATTGAGAATATTGTTTACCTTGTTTTAGGAAAATGATTATATCTGTCATTAAGACATTATAAACATTTTCCCATGCTTGATAATTATTAAGATCATGAAATTATATACAAAAAATTATGAAACTGTTCTTTATTAGGTACTTGGCTGTTAGGAGAAAAAATACTTTTTTCAGCCCACGGAATGGTAGGTAACCTAAGTCTTTAGAAATAAGGATACCCACATAGTCTTGCAGAATTGATGATTCATTTTTTGTGTAAAATTGAGTTGTAATTAGTGAATTGCATGGAACTCATTTAAGCCAATACCTGATGCACAGTAAGCAGTCAGTATATGTTTAGAATTATTATTTTTCTTAGTTATGTAGAAAACCTTTTCTACTCTCCCATTTCCATCAAAATATTGTCCTTTTCTTGTCTTACAAACCAACTTAAATACCACAAATATTAGGGAAACTCCATTTGGGTCAAAGTGATTATAATCTTTGATATAACTTTCCTTTAATTTCTCATTGGCTTAGTTCTAGTTCTTTCTTGTATTTTCTTCCCCCAACTAGTCTCAGCTAAACGTTAAGCAAAGCAGGTTCTCCTACATATTTTTCTATGTATCCTCCATAGCAATGAGCACTAGATCTTGCATCTCACTAGGCTTTTGTGTGTACTTGTGAAATTACCCAGTTAGACTCCAATACTTATGTGATGAAATACACAGGCAGAAAACAGGTAAATTATATGGATTTTAAGCTCCCCTTTTAAACAGATACAAACAACTTAATTTGCAAAATACTCACTTTTTTGGGTAAGAGAAAAGTCTTCATTTTTGAAACATCTTAGAAAGCTGAGCTCCATCAAACTTATATTTTGTAGCATGGATATCTAACTCATTTGAATATTGCATCAAGACCATGCCAAACTGAATTTAGTTTCCAAATTTTAACTCCAAATTTGTCTCTACCTTGGAAGACTATACATATGTGGAACAGAGACTATGTGTTTCAGTCAAGAGCACAATAAACAGCTTTCTATTTTTAGTTATTTTAAAGCTTCAAAATTGAATAAGCCTTTACTAGTGTAAATGACAGAGTGACTAGTATAGCATAACATGATATATTCATTTTAAAGTCTACACTTTATTTTTAGTCTAGTGATACGCTTGCTCTTGCTCAAATGTTCCATGTTATTTTTCTGTTTTTATTTTCCGTTTTTTCCCATTGCTTTTTAATTTATTCATTCTTTTAAATCCTTAACAAATTAGTATAATTTCCTAATTACCTCCTCCCATCTTATTTTTTTTCACTTTGGCATCAAACCTTCAGTCTTCAGTCCAAGGCCTACTATTGTATCTTTAGAATGATTTAGATTTAGATTCAACATTTTTGTATTCAACAAACATTTCTTGAGCATTCTGACGAACAGTCTCTTTGCCCCTCCTGATCCAATTTCTATCTTTTATCTACTCTCTCATTGCTCTAGAAGGCTGGCTTTTAATGTCTAGAACTCTAGACCAACTGGGCTCTATTTCTTTTTTCTTAATGGATTTGTCTCGTAGTACTAGATGAAGTAAGAGTTTGCAGTTGTAGCTAACTCTACTTAAGCCGGAACGCCTGTATGGCAGTCCTTTCAAACAGGCAGAACTCTTTCTCTATATTCCAAAAACTCTTCGCTTCTCTTGCTCCTTCTGGCCTAACCATGGTAACAGTTCCTTCTTGTTAGTTTCACTTAAACTTGTGCATATCTTGTAAATAAATTCTTTAATAAATTTCCGTAATTGCCTCATTGAATGTGTCATCTATTTCCTACAAATCCAATATTTCACTGTGTACCTGAGTTTGTAGTCTTTTCTATATACTGTTTTATAATCTTGTGAATAAACTGATAATATAACCCATATTTTATAAAGGAACAGAGACACAGAAGATTTTGTAGAGTTGCGTGGACACTCAGCTAATATATAATACAGCCAAAAATTAAATCATGGTCTTCTATTCAAAGTCTAGTATTCCTTTTCCTGTGACTTTACCTTGGTATGATTATTTATTGAGAACCTAGGGAACATTGTTATGTATTGAAACTGTATCCAGATAAACTCACAGGTATAGAAGAACAACAGAAATGCATCTGAATAGGAATTATTTTGGCCAGAACTCTCTGACTGTGACACATTTTTCTATGTTAGTATCAATACTGAATTTAAGGACTGCCTCTAGTTTCCCTTAAGAGTCATTTTTATGGGATGTTGGAAGTACTAGAATTATTTTTGCTTATCCTTGAGAAACATGTTAAATAACAAGTCTAAATTGATAAATAAACAAATGGATAGATAGAAAGATTAGATGAGATAAGATAACAGACTGCTAATGCAGAGCTGAAGAATAAGGGCTAGAGACAAGAAAACATGTTAATGATATGACTGAGTAAAATTAACATGAGATGAGATAAGACAAGATAACAGATTATTGATGCAGAGCTAAAGAATAAGGGCCAGAGACACTCAACCTAGATCCAGATGCTGACCATAAACAGAACACCACCTCACCCAAAGCTCACTGAGTCAGTCAGTTGGCAGAGTCATCAAATGGAATCTAATGAGCAGACTGTAGGTTCTGGAGTTAATTGAAGCTATGGGGATCATCTGGACAGTTGTCCATATACAGCAAAACTAAAGGTGCTAAAGGATATAAGGAGCAAGTGTGTTAGTAAAAAAATTAGGTGGTAATTCAAAATAATATGTGCACTTCAGACTTATTCTGGGGAGTAAACGAAATCATACGTGTAAAATATACAATCCAGAAGCTGGCACAAAGTATATGTGTGCTATAATGAATGATATAGAGAAAGCTACTGATAATCATGCCTCTGATGAAATGGCCAAAAACATAAGGCAGTGAATAATAGAGATCTTAACTGAGATAAAAAAGAATGTTAAGAATCAAAGCAGGAACTGATACCATGGCTCAAAAATGCTTGTGCTACAAATAATGGGGCATCATACAAAATTGCAACAGGTAAAAGATGTCTGCAAGAGCCCTTGCACAGACTTCTTTCCCCAGACAATCTGATTCATTCTGAGATGATTCAAAGCCCCAAACATATTGCTCTGACTGGATCTATTTTTCCTACGACAGACCTGTAACCTAGAATTAACTGCTTCTTTCTAACCAACACCTTTTTTTTTTTTTCAAAATTGAAATTTCAGGTGCTAGAAAATCTGATGTCACAATTTGTCATCAGGTAAGGATGACTTTTAGGTTTAATGTCTTCTTCTCAACATGTTTGTTAATCTAAAAAGTAATCTCTAATTGGTTAAAGATTTTAATATGTTTTTTTTGTAAATTTGTTTGAGTTCTTTGTAGGTTTTGGATATTAGCCCTTTGACAGATGAGTAGATTGCAAAAATTTTCTCCCATTCTGTAGGTTGCCTGTTCACTCTGATGGCAGTTTCTTTTGCTGTGTAGAAGCTCTTTAGTTTAATTAGATCCCATTTGTCAATTTTGACTTTTATTGCCGTTGCTTTTGGTGTTTTAGTCATTAAGTCCTTGCCCATGCCTATGTCCTGAATGGTATTAGCTAGGTTACCTTCTAGGGTTTTTATGGTATTAGGTCTAACATTTAAGTCTCTAATCCATCTTGAATTAATTTTCATATAAGGAGTAAGGAAGGGATCCAGTTTCAGCTTTCTACTTATGGCTAGCCAATTTTCTCAGCACCATTTATTAAATAGGGAATCCTTTCCCCATTTCTTGTTTTTGTCAGGTTTGTCCAAGATCAGATGGCTGTAGTGATATTATTTCTGAGGGCTCTGTTCTGTTCCATTGGTGTATATCTCTGTTTTGGTACCAGTACCATGCTGTTTTGGTTACTGTAGCCTTGTAGTATAGTTTGAAGTCAGGTAGCATGATGCCTCCAGCTTTGTTCTTTTGACTTAGGATTGTCTTGGCAATGCGAGCTCTTTTTTGGTTCCATATGAACTTTAAAGCAGGTTTTTCCAATTCTGTGAAGAAACTCATTGGTAGCTTGATGGGGATGGCATTGAATCTATAAATGACCTTGGGCAGTATGGCCATTTTCACGATATTGATTCTTCCTATCCATGAGCATGGTATGTTCTTCCATTTGTTTGTGTCCTCTTTTATTTCACTGAGCAGTGGTTTGTAATTCTCCTTGAAGAGGTCCTTGACATCCCTTGTAAGTTGGATTCCTAGGTATTTTATTCTCTTTGAAGCAATTGTGAATGGAAGTTCATTCATGATTTGGCTCTCTGTTTGTCTGTTACTGGTGTATAAGAAAAAAAAAAAAAAACCCCATCAAAAAGTAGGCAAAGGATATGTACAGACATTTCTCAAAAGAAGACATGCATACAGCCAACATACACATGAAAAAATGCTCGTCATCACTGGCCATCAGAGAAATGCAAATCAAAACCACAATGAGATACCATCTCACACCAGTTAGAATGGCAATCATTAAAAAGTCAGGAAACAACAGTTGCTGGAGAGGATGTGGAGAAATAGGAACACTTTTACACTGTTGGTGGGATTGTAAACTAGTTCAACCATTATGGAAAACAGTATGAAGATTCCTCAAGGATCTAGAACTAGAAGTACCATATGACCCAGCCATCCCATTACTGGGTATATACCCAAAGGATTATAAATCATGCTGCTATAAAGACACACGAACACGTATGTTCACTGCGGCACTATTCACAATAGCAAAGACTTGGAATCAACCCAAATGTCCATCAGTGACAGACTGGATTAAGAAAATGTGGCACATATACACCATGAAATACTATGCAGCCATAAAAAAGGATGAGTTCATGTCCTTTGTAGGGACATGGAAGAAGCTGGAAACCATCATTCTCAGCAAACTATCACAAGAACAGAAAACCAAACACCGCATGTTCTCACTCATAGGTGGGAACTGAACAATGAGATCACTTGGACTCAGAAAGGGGACCATCACACACCGGGGCCTATTATGGGGAGGCGGGAGGAGGGAGGGATTGCTTTGGGAGTTATACCTGATGTAAATGATGAGTTGATGGGTGCAGCACATCAACATGGCACAAATATACATATGTAACAAACTTGCACGTTATGCACATGTATCCTAGAACTTAAAGTATTAAAAAAAAAAAAAAAACTT
Source organism: Trachypithecus francoisi (assembly GCF_009764315.1). Lineage (NCBI taxonomy): Eukaryota > Metazoa > Chordata > Mammalia > Primates > Cercopithecidae > Trachypithecus > Trachypithecus francoisi. Next base: position 32,208,557 of record NW_022681472.1, read on the forward strand.
GGAACTAAAAAAAAAAAAAGATTTTAATATTTTGAAGAAGTGCTCCCGTGAATTGTGGAACATTTATTTGTAACCATCAGCAATACAGAAAAAGTAAGTTTAGTTATGTTTGTGTGATGGTTAATTTTAGGCGTCGACTTGACTGGATTAAAGAATTCCCATAGAGCTGGTGAAGCATTACTTCTCGGTGTGTCTATGAGGGCGTTTCCAGAAAAGATGAGTGTGTGAGCTGGTGGAGTGAGTGGGGGCAGATCCTCCCTCAGTGTGGGTGGAGACCATCCAATTAGCTGGGGACCCAGATAGAACAGAAAGTTAGAGAAAAGGTGATTTCCTTACATTCTCTCTCTCCTAGAGCTAGCATGCTTTTCTTCTGCTGCCCTTAGAAGAACTTCAAGATCTCCGGCCTTTAGACTTAGACTTGCACCAGTGGCCCCTGGGTTCTCAGGCCTTGGACTGAAAATTACACCATGGACTTCCCTGGTTCTGAGGCTTTTGAATATACACCAAGCCACACTTTCAGCTTCCCTGGTTCTCTGGCTTGCAGATGGCCTATTGCGGGACTTCTCAGCCTCCATACTTCTGGGAGCCAATTCCCCTAATATAGCCCTGATTAATACAGTTTGAGAGAGTTGTTGCTTCCTAGAGTCCTGTGGGAGAAAAGGGGAAGATACAAAAAAAGTTTTGGTGGTTATGTTTCCATTCATGTTTCTGTGGATTTGATCAGCCTCTTTTATTGAGTCAGAAAATTCAGTATTCTTAATTATTCATGTTTGATTTTTCTGAATTAATTTGCACATTTAATATAATTCTCAATTTTAAATAAACACAGCTGAATTTTTTTCATAGCCTGACAGACATTGGCAACAAATAATAATCTAGAAAAGCAAACAGGCAAGGATATTAAAGTATGAGTCATGAGGGTGTGTACTAACATAAAATATTGCAATTTATTAAAATTAAAGCAACGATAACTAAATAGTGTAGTATTTTAGCCAGATGTACAAACTTCTAGACAGATGTACAAACCAAGAGAATAAGATAATAAATTCAAGAATAACATACACATACATACACTATATATGTTAATATGTGTATGTGAATACATATGTATATATGTATACATGTATATATGATTAAAGGAAGCACCAAATAATATGTAAATAAATTATATTGGTACCATTTATTATCATTTGAAAAACTGTAAGTCAACACTTCAAACGTGCTAATTTAAAGTATCTGATTAAAATTACAAAAAACTAGCCAAAACAAGTGAAAAACTACCAAAAAATGATTTTATACTTATAGAACTCTGAAGTATTAAACACTTTATAAATTTGAAATTATCGATATAGCCACAAAGAAATGTATTGACAAATTTGGCCATTCTCCTGGTGAAGAAAAATTAATGTAAAATAAAAAGAATGCAGCCAAAGAAGGATATTTGCAGCAAGTGTTAAGGCTACATAAAGAATTCTTACAAATAGAATAAAATCAGAAATATAGACAAAAGACATTATATATAATTCAGACAAAAGAGAGTATATTTTAGTAATTAGAACTCAAACAGGGGAAAAATAATTATTATATCTTCTAGTCAAAGAAATGCAAATTAAAATAACAAGGAGACAGTATTATTAAATCAGATAAATTTTTAACAATCAGACTCAATGTTAGTATTACTGGCAGCCTCAGTGTCCACTTGAACTGATAAATAATAATGTAGATTAAAAACTAGAATTATCTTTCAAAACTACAAAAATATTTATTTCTTTTGATACAAAAGCAAATTTCTTGAAACTTTACACATGTTTTTATTGCAGACTCATTTGTTTTTTTAAAAATAATTCTGTTTAATTCAAAATTCAAAAATAAGACAAGCTCTTTAGAGAAAAATGTTAAAAGCCAAGAAGAAAAATAAATTAATAATCACTCAAAATCCCACCATTAAAAATTAACCACAAAATTTGGTAAATTAAATTTCCTTAATATTTTCCTAGGTATACAAAATGTTATATCATTGAGCTCATAATATATAAATTTGTGTAATACAGTTTTTGCTTTACTTTTTATTTTTAAGTCATTAGAAAGTTGGCAAGAATAATTTTAATGATATATAATTCATTCTTGTATATTTCCATGCTTTATTTTACTCTTTCTTTGTAATTGGACATTAAATTACAGATTTTCAACATTTAAACAAATGCATTCTATAGTAACAAAAGTTTCAAAAAAAATCCAAAAGTATAATAATGTAAGTGGTTAAAACAGAATAAATCAGTCTGGTGCGTGGGCTCACACCTGTAATCCCAGCACTTTGGGGGGCCAAGGTGGACAGATCATAAGGTCAGGAGTTCAAGACCAGTCTGGCCAACATGGTGAAACCCCATTTTTACTAAAAATACAAAAATTAATCGGACATGGTGGCGTGTGCCTGTAATCCCAGCTACTCGGGAGGCTGAGGCAGGGGACTCTCTTGAACCGAGGAGGCAGATGTTGCAGTGAGCCCGAGATCTTGCCACTGCACTAGGCAACAGTGTTTCAAAAATAAAATAAAATAAGATAAAATAAAACAAAATAACATAAAATAAAATAATCCATCCATGATCAAATTAATGAAAACTGCAGTACAATGGAAATAAGCTTATGATACAGTGTCCATCCACCAAATTGCAGCTCAGGGCTTAATTATTTTAAGAAACTTTTCCTGGTACATTACATTAAGGAGATGCTCACCTCACTTTCATTTAATATGTAGAACTTCCTGACTTGTCCATGCTTTGTAGTTCCAGTTTTACAGTGCCTCTTTTTTAGTTGCCCTGTGGGCACCCCAGGACATGTTAATGGTATGACTGACTGAGTAAAATCTGCTAATGAAAAGACTGAATAAGAGTAGCAAATCTTTGCTCATGTTCTCCATCTCTCTTTTTTTCTTTTTTTTTTTTTTCCAGGTAGTGGTTTTCCTTTTTCTTGTTAGTACCAAGTAGGCATACATTAATCATGGTTTTCTGAGTTAGGAACAAATGATTTTCAAAAGATTTGGAAAATATACCGCCGTAATTCTATCATGAGGTTCCATGCAGAGAGCAACAGTTCAGTGTGAAGAGTCAACACTGTAGATTATTGACTTCCTATTTGCCTTGGCAGACGGAGCATCACAGTCAATCTCAAAAATCAGCATTTCCATCAGAAGACACCTCTGACAACAGGTCATAGACAGGCCTGCTTTTATTATTAATGCCAAATTAGAAGAGGAAATAATGCCTAATATCTAGCTTGAAAGCAACATTTACTACATACAGCTTAGACCATGAAATTTGGGTTTAACTTCAGCAATAATAATCTAGGATGATAATTTTTTTGATTCTAGCAGCTAGAAGGTCCTAACAAGGTGAAGTTAGACAAGAAGTCTGAAGCCATTTTTCATCAAGTTCATTTCACTCGTGAATTAATAGGGTAGAACATCTATGTGTGTTCACTCTCTCCTTTTGCCTGTTTCACCCAAGCATCCTGCAGATGACTGTACTATGCCCTACGCAGCGACACTTTGGCTGCCCAAATCATTCGAGACATCTTGGCTTATTTTGAGTGCGCCACAGTCAATCAAGGCATCTACACTTTGCTTGTAACTGTCAACAGAAAGGGTGCCTTGTGGTCACACACGAGGGCACAAGTGACCCAAGTCAAAGGACAAGGAAAAGATGGAATATTTGTTATTTTTGTCAGTCATAAAGGGAAAGATTTTTGCATTTCTTTTTCTAAAATTATGTATGTCATTGCTCGGCAGACTTTGAAAGAAAGTGGAAAACTTAAAAATGAAAGAATGCAGAAAACATCATAAGCATTACTTTTGTTGGTTAGATTTTGCAATTTACAAACTGTTTCACTGTTATCATGACTGTGTTATACAAGCGTGCATGTCAGTTTATGCACCATGTAATTGTTCCTTTGGGGAAATAGTATCTTCACTTAAGGGTGAGAAGAAAAAACATGATTTTTCTTTTTACAAATAGGCAATGATATCTTGCATGAAAGTATACTTTTTTGCTTTGTTTTCACAATTCATGAACATGTGCATATAGACATACATGCATACATACAGAACAGGGACAGACGCAGGCTTAAATTGGTTTGATAACAGCATGGCATTCTCAGTAGTCTGCAACATAGATTACATGCCCAGCTTTATACTCCCAAATTAGTTTCATGGAATTAATTTTTCCCATACTACTCTTTGTTATAATTTTCATCACCAAATATTCCAGTGGATTACACATTTCATAAGGAGATGGGATCTCATTCAACATTGTAGCACACAATGTAGGAAAAAATGTTAATCCCATGGCATTTATGAAAAGAAAATTACATTAATTACATTTAATTTTAAATTTTGTTTATAGACTATTTCTTCTACGTATAAAACCAAGCTCTTTAAAATTTAATTTTTATAAACTCAACAAGTTTATATAATGTTCTAAATTATATCTCTTCTTTAAAAAAATTTCCCTCAGATTTGAGTCTGTTTGATTCTTAGAATTTTCAAAATTATGTAGGTTTTATTGAAAATATCATTTATTAGTGTAATATGCCAAAAATGTAACTTTTCAAATGGCAAACTGGTATATACTTAGATGCATTAAAATCTCCTATAAATTGATGATAATGATGGGTAATATTTATTGGGTGCTTATACCTGTGCCATTTCACAGGATATTTAACAATCCTCTATTGAGTCATCTATCTCTGTTATTATAATACCCATTGTATAGAAAAAGAACACTAGGCTCAAGAAAGTTAATTAACGGTCTAGGGTCACACCACCATATCAACTGGAGTTAGAATTCTCTCTCTCTTTTCACTGACCCCAATGCTTCCACTCTTATGTACTTTGCTCTATAGTTTGCTTAATAACATGTGTGTGCCTTTCTGACATCTCTGTCTCCTCCCTAATATGTACTAGCAAACTGCATTTACTATCTTCCTGTTTTTATGGTTACCTAGAGTTTGTCTCAGTGGTTGTAAATGATTTTCACATAATCTGCAACTCTGATGAGTAATAGAAAAAGGCAATTTTTAATAAAAGCCTTTTTGAATAAAAGCGAATGCAACAGAAATAATAGAAGCGATTATTGATAAAAGTACAGAAAGTTAGGCACTGAATCCTATCCTGAGGGTAAAAAGCAATAATTTCTCTCAAAGTATCATAAGTTTATGCTTGGTCTTTAACAATGGTATGTAAATACAACAACCACAACGAAGGAGTACGCTTTTGGAAAGAAGGACATCATCAATAATTCCTATTAATGTTACAGAAACATGTAATTCAAAATATCATATTTTCACATGGAACACTTGGATTCCACTAAACTTGTGCATCTTTTACAAACCCATTGGTAAAAATCACGCCACTGAGAATGGTGGAGGTCTAGATATCATACCACTGAGACAGAGCCTGAAAATCAGACCTGCCACATCCATCATTGTGACAGCTAGCCTAGGTTGTCTAACTCCAGATACATCTACTCTTCTTCAGAACCAAATAGCCAAAGTCAGCTGACTTTGGTCAAGGACACTTTCTCCTTATTTCTTAACTAGGAGAGGTGAACGAAGGGCTGTTTCTTCCCCATTGAGACAGAGTATATTTTTACCCCCTTGGATTCAAAGAAAAGAACGTTTTTTGCTATGTGACTTTTAGGAAGCAGCATGACAGTGCTCAAATAGAAGACTGAATCCCATCTCTAGTACTTATCTGCTCTATGAACGTGTGCAAGTGTCTTAAAACCTCTCTATGACTCAATTTCCTTTTCTGTAAAGTGGGAATAGTAATAGTACTTACCTCAATGGGGAGCTATGTGGATAAATGTGACCATTTTAGTAAAGCACTTATCACCATGCCTGGTACATGGTGAGCACTCAGTGAACATTAGCTTTGCTTCCCAACAGTCAGCAATGTCTAAAATGGTGGCTAAAAGCATTAGTGTGCTTATTTCCCATAGAATTCAGCAGTCTTGCTCTACTGACTTTCATCTGCCAAACTCTTAGTAAATGAACTGCTTCATTTCATGCTGAACATTCCAACTAGGCCCCTTCCCTGTGATCCTCCAAGGAAGGAGAGGATAATGACTAGACACAGAAAGGTATCCTGGTGAAACTAGAGGATATTATGCTAAGTGAAATAAGCCAGGCACAAAGGGACAAGTACTGCATGATCCCACTTATATAATATATCTAAAGGAGTCAAATTCCTAGAAGCAGAGGGTAGAATGGTGGTTACCAGGGACTAGAGGGAGAGAGAAATGGGGAATTGGTTTTTAATGGGTGTACTCAGTTATGCAAGAAGAAAAAAGCTCTAAAGACCTATTGTACCTCATTGTGTTTATAGCTAATACTGTACTGAACAACTAAACACTTGTTAAGAGGTTGCATTAATCCATTTTCACACTGCCGATAAAGACATACCTGAGACTGAGTAATTTATAAAGTAAAAGAGGTTTAATGGACTCATAGCTCCATGTGGATGGGGAAGCCTAACAATCATGGTGGAAGGTCAAAAGCACTTCTTACCTGTCTGGGCGAGAGAGAATCAGGGAGCCAAGCAAAAGGGGTTTCCCCTTATAAAATCATCAGATCTCAAGAGACTGTTCACTACCACCAGAACAGTATGGGAGAAACCGCCCTCACGATTCAGTTATCTCACACTGGGTCCCTCCCACACACACACAAATTATGGGAGCTACATTTCAATATGAGATTTGGGCGGTGACACAGCCAAACCATATCAGAGGTTAAATCTCATGTTAGGTGCTTTCTAACCACAGCAAAAGAAAAAAATAGAAATAATGAAAAAAAAAAAGGAAGGAAGATGGAAAAGGAAATGAAGGAAGAAGGAGCCTGAGCTGGTATCCCTCCAATTCCTGGGCCAAAAGTAGAAGTATGCACTTCAAATGCTTTCCATTTGTTTTTATTAAATCCGTTTAAAAATGAGAGACCCAAAAGATACTTTCTAAACCTACATTAGAGTTAAAAGTTATCTGACACTTTGAGCTAGATTCTCCCAATCTGTCAGCTGCTGTCTGCTAGAGAAATTTTATGCCCTGAAACAGTTGGGGCACACAATAATTCCTAAGTGTGACTTCCAGGAACACCTACTTTACACAATACCAGTATTAAGCATGTAAACTCCTAAGCTTTAAAATACAAAAATAATCCAACCAACACAGTGAAGATTTTAAGGGAGCTGTGACTCCAGTAATTTCAAAGTTATGTCATCTAATTGTATAGCATCCTCATCTTTTCCGGAACATTTATTTCTCAGATTAAATGGAAGTATATAAATTGGTATGTGGGATTTGGAAAAATAATTTGTGGTTCTCCTAAATATAAATGGTAACACTATAAGCTATTATATATATAAAAAAATTTTAAAGGGGACAGCAAAGAATATAGTCACAAGAATTAGAAATGTATAGCAGAATACTTATAAGTTTATGTCATGCATTCTGTCATTTCTGATAATACATGGATGAGACTTCTCATAGAAAAAAGTCTATAAGCACATTTGCTCACAATTTTAGTCCTAAATTTAGTAAGGGAGTGTCTTCACTAGCCTTATAAAGTCAGAGGGAAACAGCTCTACCCTTCAAATAAAGATCATGATGATTAAACACTTAAAAAGTGAAGTAGTCGGGTAGATTTAAGTTGACCAAGGTAGGCAGTCTTTGACGGTTTTTTTTTTATCCTTGAATACGAATACAAATGTTAAAAAAGACAAAGATTTTGAATGTCTTCATATGCAGATATACTGTGGCGTCTCAAAATTTTTAATACTATTGGACCTTTTTTTAATATATATTATAAAACATCTTCTAACATGATATGATTTATTCCTGGAAATTAAATTTTAAGGTATTTCAGAAACATAAATATATAAGGTAAATTAATTTTAACCTAAAAATATTAAATAGAACATTTGCAAATATAATATCAGCATAGTTATTAGAATATGTTTAAAAATAGGCATGTACATTTCCATACCTATCAAACACTTAATAAAAGATGACTCCTCAGGACAATTTGCAAACTATGGTTTCATCTAGATATATATTGGTGTAAATCAGGAACTTTCAGTTCACCATTTTTCTAAACAAGTATGCCATAATCTTTGCTAGCTCTGTTTCCGTGAGGCCATCATAAATCTACCACACTGTACTGTCTTCTCAGAATGCAGTCAAAGATTCAAATACTTGAAAGTATAGAGAACTAGACATAGAGCAAGTCTATCTTCCTAGTCAGTAATCTCAATCACCTGTGGGACATATTTCATTTTAACAAAATCTTAATAGAAATGCCCTCATCATGTGTAAAAGCTAACCCTTTATTATTATACTTTATTGAAAAAGACCTTTTCTGTTACCCTAGACAAATGAAATAGGAATGGACAATCTTTTCAATGTATACACATATGTGGTTTGCATACAATGTCTACTAAATTAGCCAGGATGGACTATAGTGAACTAAACGCAAACCTTGATTCAAATGGCATAAAACATTTTTCTCGATTTGCCACTGCTGATATTTAATTTGCTTTGATCTAAACCTGCTAACATTATCCAAGTGGATGGAACAACTAAGATAGATTATTATGGATTTCCTTTTAATACTGAAGGTGTCTGTTAAAAGAAAAGTAAAATAAATGAATAAAAATACTTAATTTTCAGTCTTCAAAGTTAAAATGCTATACAGAAACCAGAAAAAAAATTTAACCTGTTCCTTTTTTGGAATTATACTTTATAGTTTTGTATTTATTGAATGCATTCATAGGCTCCCTTAGGATGTGAAATGTATGGAAATATATGTGCATTACTAAAGAAAGAACTAAATTTATTCTTTCCCCACATCATGCTCTTCTTTGCAGTAGAGGTTTTTAATTCAATACAGAGCTAGAATGAGATGGAGCCAATTTCCTGGTCTATATGTGTGACAAATGCTGAAAGTGGCACAAGATTAACAAATTAGTTGAAGTATAGATCTTAAAAGATTTTTTTCTGTGTCTCTAAATCAAAATTCATACTTTATTTGAAAGGAAGGCTTCTTTATAATTCAGTAATGAATAAGGGTATTTTATTTCTTTGTATTTAAGATGAAAAATGAAATATATGACAACATCCTAGCAATTTTTTAAAGCAAATTTTTTTTTGTAGGAAAGCTTATAAAATTATCTATCTGGAACACGAAATTAGTATAATTATCTAGTATCTTAGATTAATAACTACAATGTATAGTTTGCTAGATCTGTAAAATTACTTTCAAAATAGATAGTTATTCTCAAAATAAAAGCACAAAATGAAAAGCAGAGGTACCATTTATTTAAATCTGTATTTTCATGGTTAAAAATATGCTTAAAAGGAAAGTCCTAGATAAATATACTTGCTTTTCTAATAACATTTGTTAGCTTGGTTCTAAGTAAAAACTATCAGGCTTGGCTGTTTTACCTAACCTCAGAATCGTGTACTTGATATAATCCAGATATCTAACACCAAACAATAAAAACATCTGCGACAATAAAAGCATGTAACAGTTGTGGAATTGTTTAATTTGGGAGAAATGGTTTGTTTAATAATCACATGTGCATGAATTGATTTCTCCTCTTCGTCAAGAAACTTTTACATTTTGCGAATGATTTTTTTAAAAAATCAACTTAGGATGTGAAAAGCTTTATAAAAGATATCCTGAAATACGTGTTTTGGAATTGGTTCACTCATTCTGCTTTAGAACCTTGTCATGGTCCACCTGTTTTGCTTGGGCTTAAATTATATAAAAATAACAGCATTTTAAAGCAAGCACAATCTTACTTGTTGTACCCAAACATGATAACACGCTTAAAATTCAAGAAGAGCTCTATGCAGGTTGTACCTCTCAGTCACCCAATCTCCTTTCACATATCTGTTCATGTTGACAGACTATGTCATAATACATCAACAGAAAGATCAGCACAGAAGAACAAAATTTCATCACCTGACAGCAAGAGGAAAACTGATTTTCAGTATTAAGTGTGTAAAAATATACCATTAACTCACTTCCAATAAGTCTACTAGCTTTAAAAAATAGGGCATCTGCTATAATCACAAATATATGGTAAGGCAATTAGGTTTATGTCTTTGGTGTCACCCCTTGACTGACAGCCTATTTTCATTTACACTTTTATATGATTTTTAACTCTATTTTGGAAGCAACTTAGATAATTTTTAAAAAATAACTTCTTAATGAGGCATGTAGTTGTATGCATGTAAAAATATATCTACCAAATGTTTTAAAGACAGTCTTTCTTATATTAACCATGAGCAGAAACCTACTGACCATTGAAATAGAAATGGGCATTTAAGCTTCTGATAAAAGTTAGGTATCTTTTATAAACAATATCTTGCTCTGTTGTGTATGGCTTTCAGTAGAAATTTAACAATATCTATAATAAATAATGTCTTTTGCAGCCTAGGACATCATCTGTCACTTTGGCTTTAATTTTGCCCCTGTTTGAACACCCTACAACATATGCACTTCTCTTTTGTCTATTATCGTAGAGTTGTGCTATTCCCAAATATTGACATCATCTACTTTTATCAGCATTAACTGCTCTGCAGCTTCCCAGGCTCATGCTCAGCTCTATTTCTTCCTATTGATTATCTTCCTCACTCCAGCAGGTAGCTAGCCAGCGAGGCTGTCCTGAGAAATAGCTTCCAATGACTTTATACGCACAATTTACACGGAATTGTTTAAAGAAGATATTAGCCTCAATACAAATCAGTGAACCTCATTTAGTCAATACTGCACAATTCTGCTGTTGGCACCCTGTCACATGTTCGTCTTCACAGTCAGCTGCCGTACCCAATCTGCACATTAGCCATAGTATTTAGTTTCATATTAAAATGAAGTCAGATTTTTTCACTTTTGCTTTTCTTTTTGAAATCTTTTCAGTATACTTTTTACATCACCTCACTGAGCCATGTGATAGTAATATATTTTGAAATATAAAAACCTGAGATTAAATGTTTGATTTTTGACAGTGTTCTTAAATATAATAAATTCAAAAGGAAATACTGTTAAGTTAAAATGGAGTGTTTTTCATTAAGTCCAATCAAATGGTAGACAACAAAGGATCTTTTATTTGAGAATATGAAGTGAAAATGAAAACCAGAAAACCTTTACTAAGAAAAGGTCCAGCTAAATTATGTTGGAAGGAGGTCTCCAGATTGAGCCTGGGTGTTTCTTTTACTAAACGTGAATTAAACTAAGATATGTTCTAAAGAAATATCTTACAAAGAAACAAAACTTATGCTTTTTGGAGATGAAAATAAGGTCTAAGAACAGTTGACTTTGAAAATAATTCTAAAGAAAGATCACATATGAAAAAAATTGCCACAGCATCTGATCTTTTCTTATAATCATAACAGGGAAATGTTTAAAGTAATGCTAGTCCCTTCTTTCTCTCCTATGGCAATGCTGTAAAATTCTAGAAGGAGTGTTTATATTTCAGAATTGCTCCTCCTTAAACTACTGGTTTATGATAGTTAATGAAATGATATCCAAATGTTGAAAAAGGAAAAATCCAAATGAAAATCTAAATGTGAACTACAATGAATAACTAGGCAACATAATGCTACTCTGAATGTTTGTACATCTATTACAAAACGAACTGCAATACATTAAAATTCTTCAGTGGTAGTGTAATATATAAGTGAAGGTTTACATATAAAAGCTTTAGCTATCAAAAAAGGATCATTATAAAATATTATCCTAAACGTTTACTTGAAAATATCATTAACATCTTAGAATACATTCTGAAAGTTGTCATTACACCTATTTGCATATTTTTGTAAACCGAAATAGGTAAGAATAAAGCACACCGATCAAAATAGTCTATTTGTTATTAAATGCATCCTCTAGCTTTAGTGGCTGAGGGGCAGAAAGACTTGGGGAACATGAGCAGCAGAGAAAATAGTAATTCTAGTTTTAGAGATTTTTAAGGTCTGTATATGTCACATTTTAACTAAAAAGCAACAATTGAACAAAAAGACGATTTTAATAAAAAGTGATAGTAATAGCAGCATTTTGAAAGTTAACATACAATAAAAATTATATAATAATTATAAATATCTCAAGATTTTCTTTCTTTTTCTATAAGATGCTAACAGTGATTTTTGTTTGACCTTTGCTTTCTTTTATCTTTAAATAGCTTTAGTTAAGCCCAGGTAGAAAAGACATGCTAAAAGATGGGCAGACTATCTTGACCATACATCTTCTCACACATTTATTGCAAACTGACACTCATACAACAGTGTTTTTATTTATTTTTTAATCACAAAGATTCAACAAAGAACAATTCAAGTACCAAGGGAAAATCACACTCCAGGAAAAAGAGAAATGTTGTCACTGCATATTCAAGCTGCGTAAATACAGGTATGGCAAAGATAATTGTAATATTTGTGTGATAGCATTCAAAATAAGTCAATGACCTAAATATGAAAGGGTTTAGGTATAGTTATGTATATGCATTCATGTATAGAAATATTACATGTAATGCACAAATATAAATTCTAGCCGAAGCTAAAATGCACAAACATTATTAGGCTTTTTCAGTTTAAAATATATTTTGATTAACGTGTATTTATATATTAAGAACATTTCTACCAACTATCCTAGTCCATTTATCATGCAATATTCTTATATTAAATAAAGTTGCTTGCTTTATATATTGACAAGCATAAGAATGTTCTCAGTAATGAAAATGTAAGCACAAACAATGGACACAAGATAGGTATTTAAAACTAACAGCAAAATAGTTAAAGATTTCAGAGAAATAAAAATGCTAATATTTTCCCCAAAAAATCTTTCCAAATTAACAATAACGCTTTAAGTGTAAGTCAATGTTGATTTCAATTTATGTCAAAACACGAAAATCTCAAATAATAACATTCCATGATAACTTTTAAAAGAAATTAATTTTCTTTAAATATTTTGTTTTAATTAAATTTCTAAAAGAGAAAATTATTTTTGTTTTCTCAGTCCATTAAGACCTATCTATAGAAGAAAACATGATGCTAAACCTAAAATTGTTATAAACTTTATAAATTTTCATATTTATGATGCATATTAAAGATTAACATTAAAGATCTATAGTGACCACCTGCATAGATTACCAAGACGTTGCCAAAAAAAAATGTGTATCATTTCACTGCATTAGTTTTACCAGCAAAGTATTCTGGATAGATTCCAGAAATTTCAAATAAATATATTTTTCATAAATATTTTGATGTGTATGATCTAGTCATAAAGACTATTTTACCATCAAAATTTAAAAGCATATTGAATTCTATGAGATTATCCTTTCTAGAAATGTAAACTTAATGTATCTAAAGTAAATACACACACAGGCACACACACACACACACAGACATTTTGCCAAGAGACATTCTGTTTTGATTGTTAAAGTGAACTGAAAATGAACACATTAAGATGATTATTGCATTGTCATTTATGTAATTATGTAGCTTAAAAATACATAACCATTTCAGTTAGCCCTAATTTTACATATTTAACAATACAAGTATTGTCATTATTAATTTTTATAACGTGAAAATATTTTAAAATATTAGCTAACATATTTCTATTCAAATTCTAAGACAGTGTTATTTAAAAATATACAATCAAACTAGATAGCTAATTGGATTTATTTCACAATTTTTAATTTGATTTTTCTATATAGAAAAATATGTATAACAAAGTGCAATATTAAAGAAATTAATTTTAGCCTTTTTATAGAGTACTTTTAGACATCTATTACCATCTATAGAAAACACAGATATATCATACATGCATACATATGTTTGTGTCTGTATGTATGCTGTTTATGTATTTTGCACAGAGAAGAAAAACATTGTCATAATCTAGAATAAATAAAGATGTATGTGTATGTCTGTGTGTGTGTGTGTGTGTGTGTGTGTGTGTGTGTAGAGAGAGATGGATAAAAAAATTGGTACCTTACAAAAAAGTTAAAGGTAGGATATTCACATGTTTGAAAATTAATCTAAGGGTATTATGTTATCATATAAACATTATTAATGATTTATCACTCTTTCTCTTAATGTTTGGGGTGTGTATGTGTGTGTGTGTGATATAAATAATTTTAGGGAGATCTAAAATAAGACACTTTGCTTAAAATTATTAAAATAAAACTTAAATCTATTGAGGTTTACTTTTCCAAAATATGAAATACTGAACCTATAAAATGGGCATTAGAATTACACTATATTTTGAAGATTTTCTATTGAAAACTTTCCCCACGTAAATGCTTTTATCAATACTACCATATAGTACTATAAAATATTCTTAAGGCATGTATGAAAATATCATGAAATAAACCCAAAAGTTTCATCTTGCATCACAAAGGTGAAGAGTGTTAGTAAAGACAAAATTCCTTATCATTTGATTCTGCTATAACTGTTTCAAAACTCCTACTGTAATGCTTTTTACGTGTATCATTTGTTGGTCTTCCAAATTTGTCCTTTTCTCAATATTCTAGGGCTGAAAAAAATAATATAACACTACATGTCAAGAATTTACATAGCTACCTAAGAGTTAATATCTTGGCCATCTTTAAGACTATGCATTTAGTTATAGCCTCAGTAATGCCAGTGTTACAGCATTCAAGTGATGCTATTAAAGGACACCTTATTAGTAAGTGGGCATCTTACTATGACCTGACTACTTAGATTTCTGAAGCCATACACACACACACACACACACACATATGTGTATAAAAACCACCTTATGTGAACTATTCATCCCCATGAGGGTAGCAATAGTGTTTGTTGTCACGAAGTTGACAAAAAGCAGTACACAAAAAGTTGTATGTGATTATCAAGTAGACATATTCATTTCCTAATTCCCAGACAATTAACAAAGATAAAACTATACCCTGAGATGCCTCCCTTCTAATGCTAAACTAATGATACAACAGAATCAAAATACGTTAGGAGTGGGGGAGGGGAGATTGAGAGCCAAATACCTTTTTTGAGGCTCCACAATGGGTTGAGGGCCTAATTATTTTTAAGTATAATCCAACCAACCTCTTCTCATGCTTAGCTGCACTGAGTGACACGATTTGTGATGCCCAGTGTGCTGAAACTGAGCAGGTTGCTGTCAGTTTAAAAATGACTATAATAAAAGTGACCATGAAGATGGATCTTGTGATTTTGCGTTTCTAATCAGTCATCTGTGAAGAACACTTTTGCTTTGATTCAGCAGACTGGTGACAGCCATGATTGATAGTGCACGAGGATTAAAAAAAGGTTATTAACTGTCTTCCTATTAGGCTCAATGTATTACCCCTCTAGGTGCATCTCATACTTAAAGTACTTACTCAGGTAAGGTCAAGAATGAACTCTATGGAGATGGTATCCATCCTGTTGAAAACGAGTGAGGCATCCTTGCATTGATTTTTTTTTTTTTTTGTAGCATTTAAGCTATGTTTAATTCCACTGTCTTATTCATTAGCTAAAGGATAGAAATTTCATGCTTCTAACAGTATACATATGGAAAGTACTAAAGGTATAGAAAATAGCTTTAAATGTAAAAATTTGAATGTAGAGATAACTAGCAACATGTGTGTGACATATACATGAATCTATACTTAAACAGATGGTCATATATTATACAACCTATGAAGGCACTTTTAATGGTAAACACTAAACTTGATTTATAATTAAAAATTAAATATCTGTGTTGTAAATGCAAAAAATTGTTTCAATTTTCAATCATCCATAAATGGCAAGTTCATGATAAAGAAAAACTTAAGAAAAATTCAAAGGATGTCTTAAAATACCTAGGCATTTGTTTTGGTTTAAATTCTTTAATTTATTAACTTCATCTCATTTTAATTTTTTAAGGTTGGAAATATTAACATAGAAATGAACACTTGAGTGACAGCATCTTTAAATAGCATACTATATACAAACACATACACGGATAGTATTATAGATCCCAAAGTATTTAAAGTCTTCCAGTAACTGAGGACATGCCATTAAAAGAAATAGTAAAATATTAAATGTCACCATATTTCCTGTGCTCATTTATTATAAAAGCCAAAGTATACTGAAATTTTTTGAACTTTTTTAAAACTTATTGTTAAAATATTTTAAATTTACAAATGTAGTTTCAAGAGATAAATTAAACATATGCATTTTAATTTTAAATTACAGTATTATGTTTCTTCATATGTTTTCCACTGTAAACACTAAGCACATGTTAAATGTAATGTGAATTAGACAAAAATATTTAAAGACATCAATACCTTGGCATTGAGGTAGCCATTTAAACAATAACCAAATCTCAGCTCTATATGCTTGGCGGTTCCTCACTGAGCAACTCTGCACAGTAGCGCAGAATAAGAAAATGTTACCAGTATGACATTAGAGTTTCAATGCAGGAAAAATTATGTCCAAAAGTTTTTTCTAGGATATCATAGCCTGTTTCTCCAGTGCCAGTAATTATGCCCATTTTTGGTCTATAATAAATTACATTTTGAAAATATACTGTTTTAATATTGGGACCTATCAACAATGAAATACAGAGAAAGTAAGGAAATGAAGTTCAAGATTTCATTGAATTTTTCTTTATAGCCTGAAACATTGGCTCTCCATCCTACTCCGCTTAATATTGCAATTGCTGCTTTTAAAAGCCTTTCTAGTTCTCTAGCATTTTATGTAGGCCAAGTACAATTTAAATACTTACACATTGAAACCCTCTTCATAAAAATGTTAGATCAATATAAAAATTGTTTATTTAATAAATCGTGTTTATGTGGAGTGGACTTAAGTGTAGATTTTATAATTCATACAAGATTTCCTCAATAAGACAAGTTACCTTTGTTATTAAATGAATTTTCCTTTCTGTCCTACACAACTTCAGCAGGCAAACTTGCATTCTAAAATTTAGAAATCATGATGAGATAAGTGACCGAGGGAGATATTTGGTCAATGATAGCATTCTATATTCTTGTGCAAATATTTGTCAAAGGTTTCACAATGAAATTGTAAGTTAAGAAATATGTTGTGTGTTTCTCGAAAATATTGTTTGCTTTTAAAATAAAAAAAGAACAATGCAATCCAATCTATCTCATGGTAGTTTACACAATGCTCTGAAATGTTAGTGAAATGCCCAACTTCCTCCATCTGCCTAATTCAAAATGTCTTAAGGAAAATGAGGAAATACAAAGGCTAGGTAGGCCTTAGAGGAACACACACATTTCCTGGTGTCCTCTGTTTCTTATGGAATCAGGATCTAGAACGCATAGTACACGTAACACACACTTTATGAAAGAACAAGGCAAAGACGATTTCAGGTAAAGTTTAAGTAATCTCCAAGGTAGTCAATTACCATTACCATAAATGAAATTAACGTTGAGCAGACTCCAACAGTGGCAGACAAGAACATTTTAAAATGCAACATCTTCCTTTATCCTTTTGGAACTCCAGAACAACATCTTCCTTTATCCTTTGGAGCTCCAGAACAGAATGTTGTATTCATGTTCAAACAAATAACAGAACTGGCAAACACAAACACACACACCCCTTGTTTGTGCAAACTCCTTCCATTTAGTTTTGAGCCTATTGTGACCTGTTTTCATAGACTGCTGGGATACAAGGCATCTTTAGTTTACAGTTTCTAAGACTTGGATTTCTTTTAGTTTAAAACTCTCTTCTGCGGTTCCTCCAAGCCTATATGCATCTCTCCTTCTCCTCCCTTTCTCCTCCAGAACCTACTAGGGCACATAAGGTAGGGGTATGGACTGGGTGGTTCACATATGTGTAGCCAGAACGTGGAGATCGGCAGCTGCTGTCCACTCCCAGACTGTGTACCTGAGCGCAGTGGCCACTCTGCTCTTCCGCCCAGCCCACTCCTGCCTGCAGTGTTGCTGCTGTCACGCCAGCCGGTGATTTGATAGGCTTGTCGGGTTGCCATGGTGTTGACTTCTTGCCTCTGAGGAGCTGCCCAATGACTGGAGGTCTGGGATTAAAGCGGGAAGAGGCAGCGGCCACAGCGAATTTCAGCGGCAGCTGCAGCAGCTAGAAACAAGAGGCAAGAGGACGAGGTCTTTAGGTTGCGTCCCCCTCCTGCAGTCAGGGCTGCCAGTGAGGGAAAGAGAAGAAAGTGTGCACAGTTGAAATGGTGACCACTCGAAGTCAGAAGATACAAGCTAGGGCTTTGAGACCCGCTCAGGAATAACTCATGAGCAATCAGCACGCGCTGAGAGGAACCGTCTTCCAGAATTCGTTATTATTCACATTAGACATTACTGGAGTGGGTGGTGGGACTGAGAGTAAAAAGGTGTTAAAAGGGACCTAAGTGGTTGATACATTTCCCCCACACCCTACCGTTCATTTGGGCAACGAAATAATTTGACAGATGTAAAGGCGCTGCACGGTGAACTTTATATCATGGAAACTGACTTAACTCCAAGAAGCGAAAGTGCAATTAGACAGCAACCGAGTATAAGAAAATAGTTGCCTTGGACGGAGACTGGTGGGGCGGGGGGTGAGGGGGCGGGGAAGTCAGAGAGTGCATGTGCAATGCACAACCCCAGACGGAAATTGTAAACTAGGAAATGAAAGGGAAAGAAACCTCTTCTGTTATAAATTAGTAGGTAGGTGAAGGTTATGCAAAGAAGAAAAGGGAAAGTAAAGCTGTTAAAAGAATAGAATAAATCCCCTGGGAGTTCAACTCGAAATCCCCCTTTACTCCCCAATCCAAAGGGAGTAGGAGGAGGAGAAAAAAGTGCATTCTGGTGTGATGAGAACTCTCTGGAATGTCTGGAGGAGAGGATAGAAGTGTGAGGGTAAGAAGACCCGGGTGCTAAATAAATCGCAGGAGAGATAAATGGGGGAGGGGCAGGGTAGGAAAGAAACAGTCCGCGATTCACCCAAGGGACTAGGAGATTCAGAGAGATTCCAGCAGAAGGAAAGGAACAGAAGTTCAGGCTCCCAGCGTAAGGAAAGGAGGAAACGACAAGAAACCCTAAGAGAAAAAGAGGAAAAAGGTGTGTGCTGCTGAGGCGGGGCGTGGGAAGACAACCTCAGTCAACTGGAAGGAGCCAAAGACAGGCAGCAATTACTAGGACTTCGGCCAGAGAGGGCAGAAGACTGTGTAGACAGGCGGTCAACCAGAGCAGCGCGGGGCAAGACTCTGGAGTGCGAAGCCAGGTGCCGCGCGGTCCGCGCCCCGGCTCCGGGCGACGCAGGGACTTTGCTGGCAATGAGAAGGGCTGCTCGACCAGTCTGCCGGTGTCACGATTCCCCGCGAGTCGCAAGCACACGCCTCACTAACTACTTTACAGCCACTTCCATTGATTTTCTTTAACAAATAAACATAATACCCGTTACAGCAACACTTCCTCTTGCTGCCGCAGCTAGAATGCCATAAGCTCTAATGACTGCATTTCTCCGGACAGCAGTTTTCACATCTCCAAATAAATTGTTTTCCTTCACTTCAGGTTTGGAGAGCCTAGTCCTCGCCCTTCTCTATAATTTGGGAATCATCTTTAAGAATAGGTAGAAGACAAGTCCAGACACTAGTTTGTAAATCTGGTAGGGCTCACTCTTATTTGCATATTAATTTTGCTTATAAGAAGTAACTCAATTTGGGAGGCAACGGCCGGCAAAGAAATCGACTCCTTTACATCTGCAGGGAAATCAACATTAGTTCGGCAGGCACACCTAAGCTACTGCCCTCGAGTTGTCTCTTCAAATATTCCTTTAAAAATAAAGTATTTATTTTAAAGTAGCCCCCCTTCAAACGCCCGTTTCTGCTGAGGTTCTTCCATACATGTCAAAGGGTTGTTGAATTATTCATTATTGTAATTACTATCATCATTGTCATTATCCCTTTCCATGTGGAAATAATTTTATTATCGTAATTTGATATCTGAAGAATTTCCTGTTAGTCGTTTGATAATCATTTTTTTCTGCTGAAAAGAAAAGTTTTGTTTATAAATGAGATAGAGAAAATGTTTTAAATGCTTTGATGTTTGCTATAGATTTCCGTTTATCTAATCGATCGGAATGCCAATAAAATCGATTAAAGGTTTAGTGTTTTACAAACAACCATTTTGTGCTTTTTGATTTTACGTTCAGAATGATTTTAATAAAGCTAATGCTTTCCTTTAACATTCTCCCTCGAAAAAAAAAAAACTAAATCTTCATCGTTTTTCCTTTTATTATTAGAAATTGCCACTTAAAATTCTCTTAATAGGAAAATAAACAAAAAATATAAGCAATGGCTGAAATGGTTTAAATTTCATTCTCTTATTGCTCAAGGTATTTAAATAAAGCCCTTTAAAATCTTGGTGAATTATATGCGATCATTCAGTGATTGCGGAATATTAAATTAAACTTAGATAAATCCGCATTGAAGGAGGCAGCACCCAATCCTGAATTTATTTCCCATTTTCTCTAACAGCATCACTGCGCTCCTCTCTTTGCAATGACAATGTGCCAAATCTGGGCATTTTGAAAACATTTTCCATATGCTTTAACAGGGGACTGATAGACAAAGAAGAAAAGGAGATGATCTTTTTGCTCTGAGGTATATTTTCTTTAACCTTTTTCTCTTAGAATTTAGTTGATAATCATTTTAAAGCAAAAGTTTGAAAATAATTTAATGCTTTTTTTTTTTTTTTTTTTTTTTTTTTTTTGCTTTCACCTTTTTCTATCTTGTCATTTATTTCTGAATTGGTGTTTTGGTTATAATTTAACGTAAAGCTACCATTCCTGTACCTTGGCAAACCACATTTTCTTTCAAAATCTTTGATTCATTTAGTTTCTGCTAGTTGTCTTAAGTAATTAAAGATAGAAACAATTATACATTTTGTAACTTAGATCAGATGGGCCGTTTTTGTTGTTGTGGTGGTGGTGGTTTTGCTGTAGGATTTAATAGTTCTCTTGTATCTAATATTTAGGGACATTACATATAGTGGTGGTGGCTTTTCTTCAGCTGTAAATATCTGCACATTTGTCTTAGAAATGTGGGTGTTTGGATGAATGCAATGTCGTTTTAAAATAATTTTATTTGGTGGCCAGAGTTTAGTATACTGTCTATACAACACTTCATTGACTAGATATAGATGCTTTTAGTCTAAAATATCACTTTATCTTCTGCTCAATGAAATTAGTTATTCTGTCTCTGTGTGTGTCTGTCTGTATCTTCTCTCTCTCTCTCTCTCTCTCTCTCTCTCTCTCTCTCCTCTCTCTCTCTCTCTCTCTCTCTCTCTCTCTCTCTCCTTTCCCATTTGGATCTTGTCTTGGAGCTCTTCCCCAGACAGAATGTAACATTTTCTTTGGATACTCTTGCTGGAAATATCTCCATATATATTTGAGGATTGTGTGATTGTGATCTTGGTTTTGGTGGTGTGAACATGTATGTGTGTTGTGGGGAGGAACGTGATAAGGGGTCCTCATTAATTTGCATAAGTGCTGTGGAAGTGCTTATGAAGTTAGTGAACTGTTATTGTTTGGGGAGAGTCCTGTCTGATTTGTTTATAAACACTGGGCTGGTTGCTTAGAGGGAAAAGAGGTCACAGCACTGTCTGAGCTCTGACCTCTGAAAGGCCAGAGGGCATCTGACTTTTCTCTTTCTTCTCCCTTTCCCTCCTCTCCTCCCTTAATTCTTCCTTCCTCAAACCCTCTAGCTTCCTTTCTCCCTTCCTTCTCCCTTCCTTTCTTCTCCCTTCTCCCTCCTTCTCCCTTCCTTTCTTTACCTGTGTCTAACTCTACATAATGACTCCCCTTCCCCCTAAAAGGTCAGAATCCCCAAGGGGGAAAAAAAAAAAAGCTAAAACATTTACTCCAAAGTAAAAGCCAAAAATTGACTTTAATCCAGGAAGAGAGAAATACACATGGATATAGAGGTGCAGAGACAGAAACCTGGGAACAAAAGGGGGACACTGCTATGCTTTTTAAGAAAAAGAAGAAGGCCATAGAGGAGATAAGAGTGTAGCTGGAGGAGGGGAGGGATTCAGGGAGAGATTTAACTGCCCACAAATACTACACACATATATACACACTCAAAATGCCATTCCCTTTTGATTTCCACTAGCTCACTCCCTCCATCAAAGAAAGTGTCCATTCTCAATGTTAGGTCATAGTTTAAGCCCCCCCGCTTTGTTGTTAGTTCTTTAAAAATATATATCTCGTTCTGTATAGAAAGCTTGGGATCCCTCACCACACACAGAGCCACACAGACACATACACCCCACTATTTCTTGAATTATTTCACTATAAATATAATGTGTTTATGACACCTTCCAAAACAAGTCCTGCACCTTTCCATTCATTAACTCCGCATCCCTCCCTTGCACAAATACCCCCCAACCCTGTCACACTCCTCACCCCCCTACACACACAGTAACAAATATTGGTATCAGGCTTAAGTGTGTTTTGGAAAAGGGTTGCTAACTTAAACAAAAATGTTAGTTAACACACCGCCTTTGTTAAATAGCCCCCGGGTGGAGAAGACCCAACAAAAAGAGAAGAGGAGGAGGGGGCTGAGGATCTGAAAGTGTCTGTGGTGATATAAAGAGTTCCTAACGCTGAAATCTTCTAATACCTCGTTTCAAACTGAGCTCATCTATAGACCCCGGAAGCGCGGTCAAAAGACTGGAAACCTTTTCCCCCTTGGGCTGGAGTTGTTCTTGAGCTGGAGGGACATTGGGGAGAGGGAGGTGGCGTATTTATTAGTGAATTGGTGAGGACAGGGTGGGAGAAGGACAGAACAAACAGCTGAAAACTCATTAGACCGATTGTGAAGAGTGTCCTCGGAGTGGATTTGGGAAATAAAATACGCCGAAGAAAAAGGCCAGAAGTGGAAATTACCTTTTGTCTCAATGTTAATTACTCCTCGCCTCCAACACTCAACACCTAACCACCTGGTATTCCTTTTTGGTTTTCCCCTAACTCGGCGCTCAATGTCAGGGTCCGAGTGCTCTGCACTGGATGTGACTGGCCTGGGGTTGCCCTGTAAAGTGTTGAAGAGGATACAGGGAAAGTTCTTGGTGCGGCAGGGAAACCTCTGCTCCTTTCACTTTGAAATAAAAAGTGACCCAACGTTCCGTGAGGGCGGCGGCGGGTTCGCGCAGAGTTTAGGGACAGTGGAATGGGGGTGGGACAGGGAGTGGGAGTCAGGGTCAAAGGTGGATGGCAAGGCGTCCGCAGAGACCCAAGAGGAGCAGCTGGGTTTCCTGACGCTGGGAGCCGAGATGTAGGGAGCAAAGGGCCTCGGCACAACGGCGCAGCCAGGTCCAGCCGCTCGGATCGCGCTCGCGCCCCATAGCGGCCCGCGGGCTGGGCTCGGGCTCGCCCGCCTCCCCGCGCCCCTGCCCGCGGTGCCGCGCTCCGCGCCCCCGGGTCCACCCCACGCAGTCCCGCCGCCGCTTCAGCCCAACAGCTCTCCTCACGCTGGCGCGCTCCGAGGCCAAGCCCTGGAGGAAACTCTTGACTCTGCGCTAGAACCTCTCTGCCCCTTCCCTCAGCCCATTAACCCCCGACCCTCACCTCCAGCCTCTCTTCTTAGAGAAAAGGTGAAAGAAAACGAGAAAGAGATGGTAACAACAACAACACGCACATACACACACACACACACCACACACACACACGTTAGGAGGAGAATCCTCGCCAGCAAAAGAAGGGGTTGAGAAAGTGGGCACCCCTTACAAGTCCTCTTTTGTTTTCTTACTTAGAAATCAACCGCCCCCACCACCAGACACACACACACACTCACACACACACACACACACACACACACGGATACACACAGTTGTATTTTCCAAGAAAAGACGGGGGAGGTGTAGAGGAGAAATAGCCACCAATTTTTTGTAATTGTTTTCCTGATTTGACGTTTGCTGTTTTGACATTAATGACATTAATGTTACTGATGTTTCAGGGAGAAAAAGGCAAAAGAAATAAAGAACTTGAAAAAGAAATGATCATCATTTCCCTATTCTTCCACGCCAGAAATAGACCTCTTTCTTCACCTGAGCCTGAAACAGACTTATTGTTCTCAGGTGTTTCCTTCATCATATCCATTTACCCGTCTGAAGTCGCAGGAAATGGTTTTTCCATCAGTGAGCTTGTACATGGAGCCCTCTCCCGCAAAGGGCTTGATCTTTTCTGATTTGAACCTGAAAGTTTCCCTGCCTTCATTTCCCCTCAGTCTCTTTAAAAGCTCCCATTCTCCTTCCCCATGCACACACCTCAAATAGTTTTTTTAAAGCCAGAAATTTTGCTCTCTGGGGTGTTTTTCAGTAAACAGTAACGCTACATAAACACCTTTTTCACTTACAAGTTGCAGAGAATTTAAATTTTACCCCTGTGTGCATGTATGTTTCTTAAGGCATATGGATAAACCCCACTGAGGTGCAATCAGATACTGCTAGCAAATTGGTGATACAATTGCTGGGTAAAGGTGGGGCTGTAAACAAAGTAAATTTACAGTTTTAGAAAGCTTTCGACTTTCAACAGATTTCTTCCCAAAGAAGTTTAAAATCGAATAAAGTCTTTGGAGAGACAGATGATTTTCTTTCTGTTAACATTTAGTAGCCCTGGCTTCTAAAACACTAGTACCTGCACTGACTCCGGATCCCTAAGGTGGTGATTTGCTTTTTTTCTCTCTTAATAAAGACCATATCTAGTTTTTTTTTTTTTTTTTTTTTCCCCCCTCCACTCCATGCCTCTGGACTTTCATTGTAACTTTAGCCAGCTGCTGAAGGCAACCAGCTTTCCTGATCTGGGCCTAGGTCTGCTTTTTTGAGGACTGTGCTTTTATCCTCCCAGGTGTTTTGTTTGGTTTTTAATCCATTTGCATCAGTCCTAGGATTTTCCAAATGTTCTCTGATAACGCAAGGTTTTAGGCCTGGAAAGATGCATTTTTACAGCCTCTGTAGTTCCAAATACTTGTGCGATAAACCTTTCTGTTGGTATTTGGTAGATTTGTGCTTAAGGCCTAAGACAAGGTTTTGAAGCAGATCCTGGCGATCCAGAACTTCAAAGGCCTGTCACTCAAAGGCAGCTGACACATCACCTGTCCAGGAAGCTGGACACTGCAAGTATTTCCTGTTTTTAGCTCATTTGATTTGTTATTCTTACTTTCTGTTTAGAATTCCTATTTTTGAAATATTACATAGATGGTGTCTACCTGTGACCTGTAGTATAGTAGTTATAAATGCATCAAGATGCTGACTAGCAATGCATATATATATATATATATATATTCCGTATATATATTCCAAATTCAGTAGGGGGTATTTAAAAGTATGTCTATTCCTAGTTTTAGTTAATTATCTTTTAATGAAAGTGTCACTCATCTTCACATCTGTAATATTGGAAAGAGATAATTAGATTTTCAAATGAGAATCAGCCACCTTAAATTTTGCACCAGAAAATACCAAGTATATTTCATTCTAATGAGATCTGTAGTGGGGTTTTAAAATTCATTATAATGTGCTTCAAGAAAGATAACTCAACATACTCAAAAGATGAAAGGTTTTTCTTTTCTAAGTCTTCTTAAAGTTATTACATTGAACTTATGCAATTCTGATAAAATATTCAAGAATATTACATAAAGGCTAGAACTGTACCCCCCCCCAAACATTCTTGCAACCGTTACTTATTCTCATTTGGAAGTTTTCTTTGACTAACCGCTTCCATCTCCCATAACCTGGATTTTCTCTCCTGCGTATACAAGTGAAGGATACGTGTTTAAATAGAGTACCTAAGGATCCAGAGTGTAATTCCTCCTTTGAAATAGGCTGGGCTGAGCGGTGTTTGCACACAGGCAGGCACCCTTTATTTACATATATCTGCATATTTGCTCAGGCCTCCGCATATCGCCATTAAAGTGCGTTCATGTGCTCAGCAGAATAAACTCGGCAGAGAAAAGCTCTTCATTACCCTAACTCATATTTCTGCTTAAAGCTCCCTAGTAAACAAATCTCTGGTCCGATAATAATTACTTTGCCTCATTAAAAAAAAAAAAAAAATCTCGAATGGTTAAAGGGCAATGCTTTGGCGGTATCTATGTTTTATTTCCTTCCCCTTCTTGCTCTGTGTGTGCCTGTGTTTGTGTGTAAGAGCGTGTGTGTGTCTAATGAAGTTTGGGAGTCGCGCGCAGGGGCGCGTGGGGTGCGAGCCCCGGAGGTCCCCATCCCCTGTCCTCTCCGCGGTCGTCGCGTCCTGGACTCCAACCGCAGCGCTCGGAGCCTTGGAAGCCGTGAGGCTCCGGAGCTGCTCTGAGTCCGGGCTGCGCGTCATTTGCAGTCTGGGGAATGTTGATCACCTCACTAATTACACCTCTCTCTCCCCCCTCTCCCTCTCCCTCTCCCTCGCTCTCCTCTCTCATTCCCAGAGTGCATATCGGGAATAGACACACAAAGACATGCGCACTCAACTTAATCAGCCATTTTTTTAAACAGGGCTAAAACGATAATAATTAGCAGAATAAAGACATATCGGATTTTCATTTCCTTTCCTCCTTTTCCCAACCCCTTCACAACCAAACAGCGAGACCGCGGTCGGCACATGCTTTAACTCCTCCCGGACCCCCGAGGACCGCTCCATGCCCCCCACTTTCTGCTCCAACGTTTTTATTTTCACCCAATAAAGTTCGAGGATTATTTTTTATTTTTTTATTTTTTTAATGAACCCTCTCGTTTTACTTGGATGTGATCAGCTGTAAGTAAAATAAAAGCAAAACAAAAAAGAGGCGAAGATCGAGTAGGAACTGCAGGGGAAATGGAAAGTAAGTTTTTTCTTTAACTTTTATTGAGTAGTTTGTGTTAAATTTAGGTCGAGTATCGATTATCTTTCCAGCCTGATCTTGCACAATCTTTGATATTTCGCTCCCTCTCTCTCCCTCTCCCTCTCCGCCTCTCTCCCTCTCTGCCCCTAGCTCGCTCGCTCCTGCTCGCTCTCGCACACATCCCCTCATCCCGACCATCTCTTCCGCTCTGCCCCCCTTTTCTATCTCTTTCCCCCTTTTTTGGCTCAAGGTTTTGCTCCGCTGAGGGAGGGAGGGGGCAATGAGGGACCTGATTTTCCACTTTCTTTAGGGGGGCTGCGTTTTTCAGGATTTAACTTTTGGATTAAGTGGCGGAGGATCATCTACATTTGCTCAGGCAGTTTTCTCTCCTTTTCCTTATCTTTTCGGGTTCTGCCTTCCTCGCGAGCCCCGGGCATTCTAGCGGCTGGGGGAAGCTGTCAGCTCCGCAGCGGCGCCGGCACTGCCAGGGGTCCCTGCTCGCCCCGCGCCCCCGCACCCGGATCGGGATGACTAGTCCTCCGCACTCATCCTCCGAAAGTTTGGACGTTGGTCGGTGGGGCTGGGAGCCCTTCTCTTCCTGCTCTTTCCCTGCTTTACCCTCCAACCCCCACCCCACCCTATTCAGCCTCGTTTTTCTTCCCCCTTTTACCACCCGCCCCTCTTCCCCTTCTCAAGTTCCCCGAAGGTCGCTTAGTGTGCGCGGCTGGAGGACGCCCGGGGGTTCGTGCGCTCTGGGGAGGGGATTTCAAGAGACTGGGGTGAACGTTGGGGCTGGGGCTGCAGGTAGACACCGGCCCACCGGAGCGGGCGCGGCGGGCGCTGCCGAGGGCTGCTCTCGGCTGCGCGGGCGCGGGCGCCGCGGAGGGAAGGCAGGTCCGTTAGGAGGCGGGATCTCTCGGCCGCTGGGCCGGGGACCCGGGAGGCGGCGGCTGCTTGCTCGGGACGGAAAGCCGCTGGGTGTGGGTTAGACCAGCGGATAGACGCCCGCGGCTTGGGGTCAAGAATCTTTTCCTTTCTTTTTAGCAAAGGGCAAGGGGTGTGTGCGTGTGCGTGTGTGTGTGTGTGTGTTGAGTGTCTGTGTTCGGCTGTGAGAACCGATTCATTCTTCGCCCCCCCTAAAAGGGTTCCATGCCTACAAATAACTTCACCTCCTTCGCTTCTCCAAGCATCAAGTGCGCCTTCTGGCTGGGAGCAGCTAAGGGAAAAGGGGCTGGAATGCACCGTGTCTCTCCTTCCTTCTACTTCTATCCACTCCCAACCCCCTTCTCTCTGCTCTTTTCTATCAGAAAAAAAAAAAAAAATTCTCATGAAATTGTATAAAGTTTCTCTGCCAATGTCCAAGTTACAAAAGGTTCCCTATCCTAACCCCCTTCCCCCAGAAGACGATGCACTGGTTTCTATTTCTTTTGTTACCTGTGATCCGGGCGGGGGGCTCCTTTCGGCCGCTCAGGCTGGGGTCCGGCCCAGAGAGGAGGCTTCTGCGGGCGCCTGTGGCCGCTACTTCTCACTTCCGCGCGGTTCTGGTGAGGTTTTAGCTACCGTTCGGTGAGACACCCTCCTTGTAGGTACCAAAGGTTCAGATCGCAAACACGGACCCCCCCACCTCGACCCCTACACACAGAGAGACACACTCACACTCAACACACACTCACAGACACACATTCTCCCTACTCTCCCCCCCACCTCCGGCCCCCACCGTGTCTTTCCCCTCCCCCCTTCCAAAAAAAGCACACACACACATACACACAACAACAACATCCCCCCCCCCCAACACACACACACAAACAAAAACCCAAAGACAAGTTCACTGGCAGAAGATGGTGGATTGACACTGACTCAGACAGAGGCAGGTTCACCAGGAAATCTGGCCGTCCTGATTTCTGACAGTTGCATTTCCTCTCCTTGAGTCCTCCCCCCCACCCTTTTTATTAACTCTGTTCCATGTTTAATCAAGGATCATGTAGATGGCAAAAGGAGAGACAGAGAGGAGAGAGGAAGAGAGAGAGAGAGGGGGAGAGAGGGAGAGAGAGAGAGAGAGAGAGAGAGAAGAGACAAGAGACAGAGGAGGGTTTTTTTTTTTTTTTTTTATTGTGTTCTCCTGGATTTTCAGTGGCTTGATCCCTATAAACGTGGAGTGGTTAAAGCTCATATGTAGTATTATATTTTTAGTTGGGTAGATGGATGGAAGAGTGAGAGAGAGGCTGCGGCTGCCGCTGCCTTTTCGGGTGTTGCTTAGATTAAGGCTGAGACTTGGCTGCGATTGGGACGCGACAGTGACACGGGCATCGATCGCTTCCATTGAGAGCAATGCAAAAACACAGCCCGGGTATGTAACACTCTCGGTGCTATCAACACTTGTTTTACTTTGTATTTACTGGCAAAACTGACTGAGCAAACTCAGACTTTCTTTCTGTTTTTTTTTTTTTTTTTTTTTTCTGTTTCTTCTTTACTAACGGAAGAATACAAACAATTGTGTATAGAAATTGCTGAAAAGGATGGTTTAAATAAAACAGAAAGGAGATATTCAGAATTATTTCACTACCTCTGTGACTGACTGTTTCGGAGTTTTCCTTTTCCACTGAGGAGCATATTAAAGAGAATGGAGGTTTTCTTTTTTCCTTCCTCATCTTAAAAAATATATATTCTTAAGGGAATATTTGATAGTTTTCAAGGTTTGTGGTTTCAATCAGCAGGAAGGCACACAAAAATAAAAGATGGCTAGCCAGCTGTTTTAACCTCTTGCACCTGGCTTCAGTGTGGGGATCATAAGGTTTATACAGTTATTTTTTTAAATGGTTTTAATATTTATGGCATAAACTAGGGAGAGCATCACTGTGTTTTTATTCAGTTGCTGGCTGATTTTGGATTTTTAAAAAAGTAAACTCATATTCAGGTGTTTTCATGTTTATGGCAATGAAGATAGGGTCAATGAAATATGGGGGAAATATCATAAATCTGAAAAGTGAAATGTACCCAAGGAACAAAGAAAGGTCAGGTAAACCAGCTGTGTAAGTCAAAGCAATAGCACCAACTGTGGGGTTAAACAGGGATAGTGGACTCTGGTTCAATGAAGTGAAAGTTGCCACTTAAAGTTAAAAATGAGGCAAACATGTTCAGCGCTTTTATAATATTTTGCAGTTTTTAGCAAATGAGTCCAAATCTGTTCATTAATTTTGAGCTAGTTGGATTATTTTAAAAGATGCTTCACCATCAAAGGAAAACATAAAGGAGGCTGAGAAAATCACCGTTTAATATTGCAGAATTTACTGCTTCCATTCTGACCATGAGCCTAAATTTACACAATGAAATTTGATTATCTCTAATAACAATATTAGATCCTGCACTGGATGGATGAGAATTGAGGTGGTTTTGTTGATTGCAAGGGTTTAATGTTGCATTTCAGAATCTGATGTGGTTTGGCCTCCCTTCCATTAACTGGAAAACCCCTGAGGTTTTACAATTATTTCTTAAAGATAATACATTTAAGATTGCATTGGTAGGCTGAAGAAAAGTCATAAAGGCAAGAAGGGAAGCCCTTAATAACTCTTGAGATTCAGACATGTTCAGCAGTTATATTGGCTCTGACTTCACCAAGGGTCGACAATGTGTCATTTCCACGAAGCCAAATTGCCCTCTGCCTATATGATATTAATGTGCAAATCAATATTTCAGGGATTAAATTTCCCTTCTTCATTTTTTATGGTTTCTACCTCAATAAGTCTCAAGTCTATTAGAAGAGGCTGGATGATTTAAAATCTTTCACTGCAGAATGGCTTGTTGTAGTCTTGTTTCATAGACCATTTTAGGATTTTCGTTATAAAGACTAAAGACATCCTAAAGAAGTTGTGAAGCAGTGTAGACCCAGACTCAATAGTGTAAAGCCCTTGTTCGATTAAGAACTAAAAGGTATTGAAAATATAATATATACGTTTATGTAATATATATGTACATTCTGCTGCTTTAAAAATATTATGTTAATCACCTATTGATTTATTTCAAAATCAATTGAAGCTCCTTTCTTATTAATGATTTGTTCAGCTTTCTTGAGGACTGTGTTAATTTTCTTAAAGAGTATGCATGAATTAGCTTGGTGTGAAACTATTGGGGCAGAGGATTTTTCAATTAGCAATACTTTCCTAAGAAATATTTTCAGAAACCATTGTTTATGAGAGTAATAATCCAGAGGTGTCGTTTGCATACATTGTTGTGATAGCTATCACTGCATTTTGTGGCTGAATGACTTAGCTGATCTATGTTAAATGAAACCTTCTTCAATTCCTTTTACATTCTGTTTCTAGCACTTAGTAGGTGCAATGTTTCTTTTTATCCTCTTAGAGAAGGAAAATTATGAAAGAAAATATGTGACTTAACTGGAAAGAATACAAAGCAGAAATTTGGAGGGAGGTCAAAATAAAAGATTGTGACTTTATCACATAATCTTGGGAGGGCCTACTGTCTATCATTTGATGGTGTTTTATAGTCTTAAACCCTCTGGACCAAGTTCCGCACAGCTGCACGAATTTCATATGTGATAGAACATTTTTTCCATTCAGTGTGAAATGTTCCTTCCTAAAAAACGTACACCAGACTCGCTTAATTTAGTCTGTTAAAAGAAATGCACATGAAAAAGGACAAAAGGCTCTTTAATCTCTGTAAGCTGTTTGTTTTTCTTCAAGATTCCTGTCTGTTTGGGTTTGAAAAGTCATGTTTATTGAGGAGATGATTCTGAGGTGTGACATTAAAATAATATATGATTTTTGGACTGGTGGCCACGCTTCTGCTTAATTTGCAGAACTGCTTTTTATGCCTGTCAAAACACAGCGTTAATCTATCCTTATTTACAATTAATCTCAATAAAATTAATCTTAACTATGCTTTATTCAGTGGCTTAAAATATCTAATTATATTCAATTAACTGCTGTCATAGTAATTAACATTGCTTAATTGCCTCTGCATATATTTATGTAAAGCTCATTAGGTGCTGCTGACTCCTTTTCCCTTTCCTACTTGCTATTTTTGCTGTTGTCAAACCACGTTCATCTCCCAGTGTTCGACAATGTCAATGAGAACAAATTCTTTCTTAACATTTTCTTGAAATGAATGTTCCTGCCTTCCTTTGAGAAGATACTCGTTATGAGTCTTTAAAGACTAATCCATCCCCCTCTCTTCATTTTCCTTATCCCTGGTCTCTAGCACTCTCACAAAATATGTTCTGTCATTGTTGCTAGAAATATGAGAAGCCAGGTTAAGCTTTGTGTTTATAAATGAGGAGGCTTTCTGTGTCTGCCTAAGGGCTGTACCCACAGGGAGAGGGTTTTCCCCCCTCTTCTAAGACCACTCTAAGGGTTAAAGACTTGGCCAAGGTTCAAATTGAGAAGCGCCCAGGGAAAGTGCATGTGAATATGTACAAGTTT
This sequence comes from Trachypithecus francoisi, assembly GCF_009764315.1. Classification (NCBI taxonomy): domain Eukaryota; kingdom Metazoa; phylum Chordata; class Mammalia; order Primates; family Cercopithecidae; genus Trachypithecus; species Trachypithecus francoisi. Next base: position 32,240,827 of record NW_022681472.1, read on the forward strand.
CATGTAATTAGTGCTTAATTATATTAACATATGCAAATTGTCAACTTAGGAGCTTGTTGAGCTGGCAAAGATCAGCTAGGCACAATTGCAGTATTGTTCTGAAACAATAATGGATTTCAAGTTGGATTGTGGAAACACATAACTAGCTATCTAATTTAACTCATACCGTGGTGAAATTTCATTAGTCTCCATGGAGACTGGTTTAATTGTGCTGACTAATGTTCTGGGCTGCAGAATGTCCTAAAAAGAAAGCGTTGTTTGCCTAATCCACCTTACAATGACACTTGTTTGTACATGTTTCCCTTGTGTGAGAATTTGCATATGCAAATAAATAGTTTCTCTGCCCCATTTGTCAAGGCTGTTCATTACCCATGAAGAGGACATTGTTACTAGGCTGTTACTGAGTCTCCCAAGACGGGATAGTGTCAACCAGTCCAGCTACATTCTTTCATAATTTGTTTCTGATTAATAGACCAGAGTGAGTCTCATTCTTTTTGGGCATCTGTAAAAGGAAGGTCACTTCTGTCACAGAAAAGAGTTTCTGCAGTAACTGAAGGACTTTTCTTCTTCTTCTTCTCCCTTGTCCACCCATTGGTTAACATAGTCATATTTAAAATAATAGATTCTTGTTCTAAGAATGCCTCTACTAATAATCTCTAGTTTCCTAAAGCAAAAAGATAGGAAAAGAAAGGAGATTCTGTTATTGGAATATTAATCCTGTTTTTGACAGAAAGGTAAACTGATATAATTGCTTTTCAGTTGAAGGAATGGGGGTTTATACAAGTGTGAAAGCATCGGAAAAGGATTAGCATTTTTTTGCATAATGAAAAGCTCTGTTGAATAGGGTCCTGAATGGCTGACTGAATGACTAAGATGAAAGGAAGATGAAAATGCAGGCTTCTCTTTCTTTATGTCTGTGCTCCGCTCTCTCTAAAGTTATGTTTGTCCAAGACTTGAGAAAACAAGCAGGGGTTCAGATTTCAGCAACTTTATAAGATGCTGTGTTTTCATCATCATTGGGACGTAATGTGTATGACAATAGTGCAGCTAGAAGATGATCAACAGAGGTTTGTATATAGAAGAGTTTCAGAAACATTCCAGGCTAGCCAAATATTGACTATTGGGTATCAGGAATTCCCAGCACTTTGCTGGCAAAAACAATTATTTTAGAAGAGCCAATAGTATGGTGTGGATATTTAATTCAGTTAATGATGGAATACAAAGTGTCTGTATTTTACCACATCGGCTATAAATAACTATCTCGATTGGTGAAACACTTCACTTAGGAAAGAGTTGTGTAATCTGACTTTTGGCAATGTTAAGTGTTTTAAGTGGCCTATCAGCTTTTGTGGCTGGGAAGGGAGAGAAGAGGGTACAGATGTATTTTCTTAAGATTTAATTCATGAAGTTCTGAATGCAGTCTTCATGTTGCTTTGTAGGTGTATTGTGTATTTTATTTAGAGATAAGTCTTTAAAAGTGTCTAGGTGTTATAAGTTCACTCTTGGAGACATTTGTAGTAGGGTCCCCTGTCACTAGTTAGGGATGTAACTGGTTATCAGTTGACAATGTGATCAACACTCTTAATGATGTTTCTTCAACCATCATTAGGACAGTTAAAATACCATAAGTGTTAAGACTCTTTCAAAAGTGGGAATTGGTTCTTTAGTACATATGTAAATCAAATACAGTGCAGATAATTATTTATATGTATACATTTTAAACAAGCTCTTTCACGTTTGAAGTCACCACTAATGATCATGGCTGCCTCAGAGCAGGACTAAAAGATTTCATCAGATATTAACCCAACTTGTTTGCTGCTAGATTTTAGAACTTCCATTTGCCTCATCACTTTAGCAGTTTTGTTGTTGAGGTACTATTAAGATGGTTAGATGGAAACTTGGGAAATCACAAGTATTTTTACATAAATTAAAGTGTAAGAGTTGACTCTTGAGTACAGCATATTGTAAAGGAAAACTGTTTGATCTATGTTATACAGTCCCCCAAATTTTTTACTAGAGTCCTTTTTAAAATTTGTCAAGAAATTCTGGATTGCTTCAGAAACTTTTATGGTTAACTTTATGATATGCTTGAAAAAAGTCTTAAAAGAACAAAAAAATCCACATGGAGGCTATTCTTTTACATGCAGAAGGGCTTATTAAGGTATTTCCATAAGAAAATGTGTTAATTTAAAAAATAAATTCATTTATATTTTAAGACATTGTTAACCAGGCACCATGTGTTGTAACTGGCAGTTTTCCAGCCACCATGGAAGTGGATCACACATGGGTTAATAGTAGCTTATGTGATGTCTGCATTCTTATGAAATGGGCAAAAGCCCACAGTATTCTGATATCAAGATTTTAGAAATCAGACAGAAAGCAGAATATATGTTTATATGTGAACAGATGGACACATGTGAGAACTAAAAGTGCACAATTTCTCTTGGCACTTGTTTTAGTTATCCCTGATGATATAACCAAGATCTTAGTGCACTCACAGTCTTTGATGGCTAAAGACGAAATGGGCTTTTAATGAGGGCTCAGTGGCATTATTTTCTTGCATAAGGATTGTGCCCCTTGTGATCTTGCTGGACTTGATGTTCTGTTAATTCCCTAGTTTCAGAGGTTCACAAGTTGCCTTGAAAGTTTGATATGGTTTCACATTCGACATACAATCCTCAGTTCAAGAATGGCTGCTCTCTCGTTTCCTTTTCTTTTAGAGGTTTGTGAATAGAATAAAATATTTGCCACTTTAAGGCATATTTGAGTTTATGCACTCGACTTAAAAATGACTTTGGCACTAAAGTCATATTTAGTAGGCAGCTTATCTCTAATATAATTAACCACTTTAACATTCTAGAGACTGGATAAAATAAACAAATACAATTTAAGAATTTGGGCAGACTGACTTAGTCAATACATCATAATGTCCTGATGGTCCAAGAAAAGTTGTGAGTAGGTGTTTTGGTCCTTCACGTCAGGGGTTCACACACCAGCATCATAATTCAGATAATAGATCATTTCTAATGTTTGTCTGACTTGAGGACACAACAGTGCTCAGATGATAATTACTGAATGGTATGCACTATAGGACATACCTCTAAAGACAACATTTATAGGTTTCATTGTGTTCTAGCTATAAAAAAGAAATCACTCTGCAACTATTTACTCAGGTCTAAATCATTTTAACCAGGGAAAATTGACTTTTGGGTTAAAATATGCATTTTATAACTGTCCATAAAATTATTTTCCTTCACTGTAAAGAAGAAAGGAAATCCATAGCTCTAACAATGTCAAAATACAAAAACATACAAGCTGGTGTATGCCACCTGGTTATATTGTTAAAAACAAAATGAAACACAACTTCTTAAGAGGGAAGTTTTTGAGGAATCTTAACGTTTGTCTGCTTGGAATAATAGGTTGAAAAAGACCAATTATTCTTACATTTCCCATGGTATTTTCATTAAACCTGAAATAGTTTGCTAATGTGGATTTTCAAAAATACAGTGATTAGTAGTTTTAAAATACCATAAATTTTGGAACAACGCAATTAATACTTAAGATTTCCTGAGCCCATTAATTGAAAATTAGAATTAATCTTCTCTTTTGGTTTAGTGGATACAACTGTGTTTCATCATCCCTAACACTCTTACGTTCCTGTTCACTAGAGCATATAAGACAGACACACACATGCGCGCGCGCGCGCACACACACACACACATCTACCCTCTTTCCATGTTAGGTCTTTCTTTCCTCTTTAGATGCATTCCTAGTGGTAGCTTGTGAAATTTTCCCTTCATAGGCTAAACTTTCATCTTCTAAGAATTGGCCAATATAATCTCAACAGAAAACAGCAGCTAGGGAGGTAAGGCAATTAGAAATTACCAAAATGCCAGAGTCTGGGAAGTGGCCTTACCATCGTTCGGTTCAACTAGCTCATTTTAAAATATGGGCTATTGAATTAAAGATAAGTTATCTTTGATTGCCCAGCAAGGTAGGAAAATGTCAAGACAAGAACTGACATATTCAAACTCTAGGACCAGTGGTCACTCAACTGTATTGGCTATTTGAAAAATGTTTGTTGAATGAATGAATATGAAGGTTGTGGAGATGGTGAAGAGGAGGAAAGGAAAATGTGCATGATAACCTGTCTTGTCTGAGAGAGTGAGCTCTCTGTTATCGAAAGGAGACAAGTAGAATCTGGATGGTCTCTTGTTATTGTGACTGTTAAACATATTTTTGTGTTAAGCAGGAAGTTACACGAGGTGCTCCAAATGGACAAGAAGAGCCTACCATTCATAAAATACTGATGATTTCAGTGACTTAAAATGTATTTATCACAATCATAAACATGGTGTGAACAAGAACAAGGCTTCACTTCTGTGTAAAGAAAGGATATGAAGTCAAGGCTGTGATGTTTTGGAGGCAGCATAATATACAAAAAGAATGACACCTAGTTAAGACCAGACATTTTTTGATTCTGCTTACTTTGGTTTCCTTTTTTTTTTTTTAAATCACTTTATTTAAACTTACATTTTAGATATTTTAACATCTGCTACATTTGTTGGCAACCCAACGCTTAATAGGAATCTTATTCAACTTATATGACACCTGGATTACATTTCTGTTGTGGGTGCCCTTGTCCAAATTACTTAATCTTCCTGAGCCTCAGTTTTCTCATCTGTATATCAGGGTTGCTGTAGAGATTACATAGGACTAAAGTGTTGTGAATGTTAAAATAAGTGATTGTGGCAGGACCTGACAACTGATCCAAAAGTTCCCTTTTTGTTTTTTCCCAATAGTTGTTTTAAAGTAATGATCAGCTAAAGAGCATTTGATAAAGCAAGTCTACATAGATATTTTGAGTAGAGTTTCCCCTCTCTCCTACAAGAAAAATATATGAATTTGGCAATGGATATGTCTAAGAGGTGGAGGAAAGGAGTAGTATCCTTCTTTTCATATTTTCTCACTGACAGGTACCCAAATGGCATCTAGGTTGACAGGTGGATGCTCCTCCACATCTTTATCTGCCACTCAATCACTACAAGTTGGTTTGGTCCTGAGGGGCTTCTCGGTATTTAATGCATTTCTGAATCTTCATTTTTTTTAAAGAAGCAAATTAAGACAGAAACAGCTTTTCAATAATTCAGACCTTGGTCTATCCACATGAACTCAAGATTCCAGACCCTCCATTAAATACAATAATAGAAATGACTGTAATGCTTATTTCAGTCTTGAAGTTGAAAGCCTTCGCTTGAAAGCCACTGAATTAGAGGATTTTCCAAAACTGGATTATGTACTTGGTATTAATGATATTATATACTTGATATTGGTGATATTTTCATATGCCAAGAAAAGGGAATGGATACTATTACATGGTATCCTGTTGACCAAAATTTATACCAACCTAGAGAAGAGATCCAGGTATTAATAATCCAATAATATTATGAAACTTTAAATTTTCTTAGGTTATTTTATAACTAACTTGTGGGTCTCCATCTGGTTTATCTCTTGGGGAATCACAGTCCTTTACTGTTTTATAATAATGCATTATTCTGGAGGACTATCCAAGTTTAAAGATGGTAAATTCATGATGAGTTAATATATATAAGTACAATTTTTTGAACCACCTGGAAACTAAAGTTCTGTTTTTTTTAATCTGTTTATTTTTGATACATTTTTTATTGTGATACATATAAGATACACATTTAAAATTATTGTTTATAATTTTATGGGAAATCTAAGTGCATTTGGATTATAATTTTCTAATTTTGTATTTGATTATTGTTTAATATTTATATATGTTTGGTTCATAACACTTCTTAAAAATAAAAGTGTATGCATAGCCTATATTCTAGTTATATTTATAAGAGGCCCTGGACTTCACATTTCATTTGAAGCACATTTATTTAAGACAAAGCATTTTTTAATATTAATCAATATAAGGATATAATTCATGTAGAGAAAGCAATTAGCATCTTAACATTTTTCATGATGCTTGTGTAAGTGTCTCCTCAAATAAAACTGCAGCCTCCATGAGGGTAGCACCCACTTCTGTTTAAACACTATATCCACAGTGATGGACATACTATTGGCAAATATTTGGTGCTCAGTAAATACCTGTTGAATGAATGAATGGATAAATGAATGATAATTAAAAACATAAATAGAAAACTTCAGTTTACTATACTACTGGAATCTGCCTTTCCTCCTGAAATCTAGGTACTGAAAAAAAAAAAATCACCTTAAAAACAACTGGACTTGTTTCTTGTTTTGGGAAATTCCACAGAGCAAACCATCTTACAGAGAAATCTAAATGGGTTTTTATATTAGAACCATAGATTGTTGCAGTCAGAAGGGATATAGCACAATCCCCTTGTTCAACCAATACGGAAACTGAAGCTCATGGAAATTCCTGGGAAACATCACATAACTACAGAGTGCAGCTGAAGAAATTGAGTGTGTGTGTGTGCATGTGTGTGTCCTCTTCAGTTTATTTGGCTTAGATTCTCCCTATCCAAAAATTATATAATATTAATATGAGAATAATTCGTTATGCTTATGCTGGAGATTATTTTTATTTGTGAGATTTTTCCAAGCAAAGGAAGTTTTTAGTTGTTACAATTCCTGTGCTGGGTGCTCTGAGATTAGAAAGGTAAACTGTTAGAGATAGGACCAAAATTGCCTGAAAGGTGAAAGCTTGCAGGAAAAATAGGGTGGGTCATTTAGTTCTTGAAATGAAGCAGGGTGCAGATTAGGAATCATTATGGTTTGCCAGAAGTTGCTGGTCATAGAAGCCTGTTTAAGTGCTCACTGTCAACAAGGAAATCATGGGCAGCACTTAAAGTGGCTCACCTCTGATTTATTCATAAACCTCACACGAGCACTTGGCTTTGTTCTTACTCTAGTAAGGCGGTCTGATGCCAATAAGAACAGGAATAAAGAGCTCCTTGCATGGTCCAAGACTGAATAGCACTTTACCTCAAAGCCTGACCTCTTTTCTAGAAGTCTGTTGTGCTAGAGATGACTCTGATTGGCTGTGTCTCCTCAGATGAATTGAGAGAAGAGGTTATAACAAGTATCTACTCTGTAAACTCTATCGTGTACATAACAAGAACTATGTGACTGGAACTTGGGTTCTAACGTAACCTAAAGGTTGCCGTGCTTATGCTAAATGGAAAGGCTCTCCTTTTCAGAGAGCTTAAAAGTTTCACATTTAATAATAGTTTGGAAGGAAACTATTGCCTCTTTCTAATTGAAAAATACAATGATCTCAAAGTGGAATTGTTTTTGATAATCCCTTCCCCGACTAAAGTGAATTTAAAGAGATTTAGTAACATAAGAAATTAAGGGTTTGAGAATAAAATAGATACCACCCTGTGATAAAAACAAGGAAATTGGTTGGCCTGCCAATTGGTAAACCATATTTATCTGAGAAACTTCATTTGTGCCACTTAACAAATTATGCTCTGCTCCAGCTGCCCATGTTGAACGGAAGGGACCTGTGAGAGACAGTCAGCTGGCTAGTTTGCACTGGGGCAGAGGTTGAGTAGAGTTACTTAAATCCCCAGAGCATCATTTAGTTAATGTTAGTCTTTTTTTCCCCTCCCCCTGAACCCGCCCCCCACCCTCCGCCCCCGCCCCAACCATCCTGTCCACTCAGGCTTCCCTTTTCTTCTTTCGATGAAGTTGGTCTCTTGTTACTTACAGTGCCTATATTTACAAAAATTTTTCCTCAAATTTTCGCAACACATTACATGAACCCAGAAGAGCCCATATTAGGAGATGGCGATGAGAGTTATTGATATATCTTTAGATAAAGCCATCCTCCCGTGCAATCACATCAGAGTCATCGGCTCATTTGTCATGGCTGAAGTGAAAATGTCAGGACCAATGAGTGTATGAGTGCTGAAGGGGGCGAAAGGGCTTTTGGAGAGAGACATTTTTGTGCTGGGAGTCGGCCATGGCTTAGTTTTTGCTCCAGGGAAATATTGGGATTAGCCAACACTGTGTACAAATCCTTAGCACAACAGAATTAGTTGGGAAAATGGGGAGGTGGGGGTCATGAGGATGGGCACATTTCTGGAGACATTCTCCAGGCTACAGGCCAGAAACTATGGAAAAAAATGAGGTGATTAATAAAATTCTTTTAAGAGATATGCTGTATACAGGTTCATCAATTTCAAGACTGAAGTCATAGGTTTGAATGGTGTCAAGGAAGACCTGCGTAATATACCACTAAATATGTATATGTGGCCTCTGTTTTAAATTTAGCTGCATTAAAAGAATTTCAATCTTAACATCCATTTGAAAAGTTTTCAGGAAGATAATATTGGAGTACACAAAGATAACATTCAGGCATAAAGTACTTTTAACATTATGGTATAATGGAAGTTAATACTTAATTTAAATAACAATAATTATGATGAAATACTTGTTGCATTGCTGAATTTACACAAAACCAAGAAGGTAAACTTTCTTTACAGAGACTTCATTCTGAAACTTTAATTGAAAAGCAAGTTATTTTCTTTAGCTGCAGAAGTTCTTATCTTTGATAGACCAATACTAGCAGATTTATTTCATTTTAGGTCCAGTTAACTGTTCTCTTTCAGATAATGTACCCACACAACCTTTTCTTGTTTAATTCTATTGATTTACAGTGTTAAAGTGAAATAATCTGATACCTGTTTCCTGCCCTTTGAGTATTTGTCGTCAAAGAGGCTGATTAGTTTTTTTCACCCAGCTCTTTAACTGTTTTAAATGTATAATTATCATTGCATGTCATTTGATAGCTGCACTAATTGCTGCCAACTATTGTCTGTTTGCACTTAATGCTGAAACCTGATCAACATCCTGCTTTGGTTGATGTTTGGTGGTAAACTTTAATTAACTCTTATTGCATTGAAGAAGAGTTCAAGCTTGGTGCTAACTAATCATTTACCTTCATTATGTCCTGACAGCTCCACTTGTTCTTGGTCCTAATAGATACACCAGTCAGTAAATAAACCTGCAAACCTCATGACTTGTAGTTTCTCCACACTGATATTTTGCTACTTAAAGTATAACATAATTGGGCCCAGATAATTATTTAGTTAGTTTAGTATCTCTAGTTTTGTAGACACTAATCTTAAATTGCTTCTTTCATGCTGGACAATTTCATTTTAATAGAAACTGTAGATTTGAGATAACATTATTTCTTCAACATGGTTCCTCTGAACATGCATCTTTTGAATCAATACAATTAAGCTTGTCTCCTGTTGGAATTCTTGTAATTATTTTTCCTAAGATACTTTTCCTGTAATGATATTGAAGTTAAAGTAATCAGGTTACCAGCAGATCATGTAAAATTCAACTCAAAATTGCTGGCTGCTTGATTTTAATTTGTCTGACATCAAGTTTGTTTGAAAAGGGATAATATGTGGGTAAACCAAGGATCTTATAATTATGGTTGACGGTTGTTTGTTTATAATGAAATCTAATTAAAGTTCATACATTTAAAATACAAAAGCTAATTACTGAATTGCTCACTTCACTGATGGGCAGCAGTCAAATTAACTTTCAGGCCAAAAAAAAAAAAAAAAACCTAAATAAAAATCCCCAAACAAAAGCCTCTTCATAATAGCAATAAAATAACAACTAATCTCAGAGATCAAACATAAATTTGACAATATTTCATCCAGAAGAAAACTTGGCATTCTACTTATGTTCTCTATTATGCTAGTCCTAATGTGGTTTTTAATATAAAATTATTTAAAATATTTACATGGGATGTAAAAAGACACTTGTATTTGGTAGATTCTAAGAGTATTATACAGTAAGATGCACTTGGTAGTGATTTAAAGAACTTATGCCTATAACTTTCTTCAGTGAAACTATTTGAAATCATGTAAAATTATTGAAATCATTGCTCAAGAAATAGGAATGTTTGCTGGAATACTTGACCTGTGATGGATTTTATGAAGATAATTATGGTAGGTTTAGCCTGCAAGAAATGACTTTTTTTTTAAAAAAGTGCCTACACTATTATACTTACTGTTATACTGGTTATGAGATCATATTGGTAGGGATTGTGAAATAGAAAAAATTATACAATTGTTTTTTCTTTGAAATATTTGGTTGTCAGTAGTTCAATAATCAATTTCATATATGAATAGATAAAGGATAAAAACTACAGATAAACGTTAAAATATACTGTCTTTACATTGCCTTTCATATATTTTTACATATGAAATAAATTGTATGTGCACTGGTTTTTACTAGTCTGGTATATCTTTTTTTGAAGCCAAATAGTCTACAGTTATATATAACTTAATAAAAGCAATTAAGATTAATTTTTTAAATGTTCTTATGTGATAACTTAAAAGGTTATCAACTACACACTCTTAGATTATGCATATGCTAGAGAGATTAGTCAGTTACATCTTAAAGATGAACAATATAACATATGAAAAACATGGTAACTGTGATTTATAAATTCCAAAAGTGATTGACACAGTTCATGTTTTTCCAAGGAGAACTAAAGTGTTCTGTGTTAAAGCTTCATGTTTAGCAGTGTAATTTACTTGAACTTTCAGATATGGTAGAAATTGAGGGAGGGAGTCCGTGAAAGGAAAATAATCCTGTCCGTTACTGAGATCCCTGTAAATGTAAGTATAATCTACACAATCTTTTCATAACTTCAGTGTATATTTATATGCATTTTATTATAGTACCTGATTGATTTATAGATTAATATTTATTTAGGGAAGAAAAATTAAAAGGATCATGTAGTCATTTAATTCTAATCCTACTTTGCATAGATGAGCCAAAAAGAAGATGATTAATGCTGAAGTATGACTGGGTCACTGGCATTTGGAAGTACCTTTTTGTTCAATAAAGACAGGAAAAAAAAAAGTCACTGTATTCTCAGTATTGGCAAACAACAGCTTTCTAGTAATACTTTAGCTGATTAGGACATCCTTAACCTTTAATGAAGCAATCACTACAAAGCCTTAATGTCAGCTGGGATACTAGCAAAACAGTATCAAAGAAAGAATCAGAAAGAGGCACTGAACATAATTACAGTTCATGTCCTTGTCTCACACCAATGCAAACTATTCATTTTCAATTAGAATGAATAAGAAAATTAGAAATCAACTAGATTGGTTGCAAGTACTGAAGTTTGTTTACAGAGGGTAGCTAAATTATTGGGTCCATCTTGCACACTGATTATAAAATTTTCCTGAAGCAAACAAATAAAATGAGTCATATAATAGTGTAATTTTGTTAAGGAGAGATTATTGATTCCTCTCTAAGGAAAGTAGCTGGAGTTTGATTAAAGTTTTGAAGAAAACTGAATAAAATTCCTATTTCCCATAACTATTCAAATTTAGAACTATTGTACGCATTGGTAAAGTGCACCTTTTCTCTTTAGTTCTCCATCACATATGTTTAATGCTATGTAATTGTTATATACAGTCTGTGCAGATTTAGTGATGTGAGAGAGAATGAGGGAAAATGAGGGTGGGAAGAGAGGAAGAGAAAGAAAAGAATGAGAGAGGGAGAAGAAAACTATTAATCACAGGGTCCCATTTACAGAGAAGAAAACAGATCTTCATTGACTAGCTAACACAAATGAGAAAAACGAGAGGAAAACAGGGAAAAACGACTTAGTTGACTCACACACTCATACTTGTCTTTGTAAACTTTCTCTATTTAAAAAATGTGCCTGTTTTAAATGCTGAATATATTTGGTTACATCCTTCTATTCAAACTTAATTACCTTCTCCCCTTTGTCGTGACATGGGTGGAAAGTTTTTGCCGTGTCAGGAGAGGTCGTCACACATTCTTTTGCAGTTCTCTTCATTAATTCCTTCTTGCAGAAGCATTTTCTCTCGTGCTGGGAAGGTAGGAGGGTGTAACAGAAGAGCCCTGAAACATCAGCAGGAAGCTCTAAGCTGGTTAATGCAGTATAATTGTCTGGACATAGACTGGTCTTTGTTTGTGTGGTTCACTCCGAATCAGCTGTAATTAACTCCAGAGTGTTTCCAGATTGCCAGCAAAGAAAAATTACAGCTTTTCTGTTTTAAATTGTAAAGCTCACAAACATTAACTATGCAGATTGCATTTACTTTGATATATTTCTATCTTACAAGTGAAAAAGCTTGTTTGGCTACCCAACCCCCACCTCTAAAAATCTCCTTTTGTAAGTTATTTGATTTAGTGTCTATTGGAACATAATGACTCCCTAATAGTTGGATTTGAAACCTTTTTTACTTAATATTTTCTATCCTTTTACATCCTTGCATTTGCCGTCTTTCTTGCTAATGTTTTTAATACTGTAGTGGGAAAAAAGTTATGCAATCTTTCATGAAATACTCCACATATACCAAAATAAGCAAATAGCAGAGTAAGATGAATTAAAGAGAAACACTAGCACCAACTTAAGACTGAGATCAAAGATGTACCTGACGTAACTGGTACTTCCACACAGGTGGAACCTGTGTTCCATATAACATATAACCTGTGTTATGATATATCAAAAGAGAGACTGAGAAACAGGCAATTCTCCTACCCTCTTCTCTGAGTTCGCACACCACAACCTTTTAAAAGCTTCTATACAGTAGTTTATAATTATGAATTCCAACTTGGGTAAAAGTGAGGTAGCAATAGCGGTGAGAACTAATGCAGCCTTGTACACAAAAGATTTGTCAGCAACTGATGCAAAAAAAAAAAAAAAAAGAAATCTAGCCAAAATTCTTTTTTTTTTTCTTTCTTCTGAATTTAACAATAAGGAATTTAAGCCTCAATGTGGCTTTAGCAACCAAAGAAAAGAAGCTCTTGGTGTCTGCATAATACCACTTTGATGGATTTTTTTCATCAGTTCTCTGTACGTGGCAACAAATAAACAAGTATAATTATACTTGTGAAGGTCTATTCATTGCTTTGTCAGGATTAGATATATGTGCCGTTTTCACACTGTGCCTCTCTTTTGTCTTTGCCTAACTCACTATGACATATTGATAGAGGATTTGGAATGGGGAAAAGGCCACAGCAGAGACAGTGATGACCTTTTGGAAACTTGATATAATTCAAGGATTTTTATCTATTTTCTATTTTTTAAAATTTGTAACTAGTTACCAAATTATCATGTAAGTGAACAACTTTTAACCCACATAAAATGGAGTAAATAAAGACTCAAAGTGTTATGAGATGGCTAAAGAACAGATGAGAATAAAAACAATAGGCTAAGGAGCCCACTGGTCTTCTTTCCCAGCACTTAGCAGAGTGGCTAACCTAGCATTCCTTTCCCATTATTCTGTCCTCTTGATCAGATCACGTTCTTTTTAATCATTTCACAAACACTGTCTCACTGGACCGTAGAAGAGGGCTGGGACAATCTCAATTAAAAAACAGAGGTAAAACTGGCCTCTCTGATTTTGGGTTCTAATGGGAACTCTGCTTTCTGAATGCAAAGGAATTCTTCTATTGTTCAGAAAGCACCCCCTTTCATTAGCTAGGCTCCTTGTAGGTGGGTTTGGTCATTTAGCAGAGCAGAGTTTAGGCAGCAGTGACTGTAGACGAAAGCAAAGCAGAACGACTAATAAAAGTTCTTTTCTGCATATTGTCCATTAGTTCTGAAAAAGGGATTTGACATGATCAAAGTCACTGATCTTGTGAATTACTAAGAATACCAAAAATGTGTACGTACATATATTCTAAGCAGACTAGCAGGTATGTATTGCTTTGAATTTAGCATTAAAACTATGTTAGGTTTTCTCTCTGGGATTTCTTGAGGACTTTGGTGATTTTACAAACAGAATGTCTGGCAGTAGGGAACAGAAGTTGGTGAACACTAAATAAAAATCACCTTAAATGGTGAAGGAACTTTTATAGTGAGTGAACTTGTTATGCAGTCATTTTGGAATGAATTCTATGGTTTAAGTTAAATGGTTGTTTTTGTGGTCTTTTTTACTGGAACTTATAAAACTTTATCGTAAATTTCTTAAATGGGTCACTTTGATAGAAGAAAGACCTCGTCTGACATTGATGACAGTGAAATCACTTAGCATCGTATTCAGTGTCACTGTACATAAGGATCTAAATAACTTTTTATCTATACAAACTAAAGTGATTCCCTCAGAATATACTGAAAAACGTTGTCATGGTTATAGTCAATAGCAACAAAATAAAAATTTTTAAATCAAATAATATATTATTAGCTATATCAATTTAGATAGTTTTGTTATTGTTGGTTTTAAGATGAAATGTAAATTTAATTGTATAGAAGACATGTATTTGACTTAGTTTATGATTTATATGTAGCTTATTGAGAAGAAATTGATTGGCAATTTTCTGTAAAATTGTATGGGAGTATTGTACCAAAATATATCCTACCATATTGCTTTGACCTATGATGGATTCCTTAATGTGGTTTTCATAATTTTTTTATACAGCAATAATGTTACATTTTGAAGGTGACTTCTGGCTCTTTTAAGGTAAAATAAAAAAATGGGATCTACTTTATGTAGGGAAATATTGAGATGATACGTTGCAGGGTTTATTCCATATCTGGCCAAAATTGTTAATTGCACATTTTATGCAATTCATTTGAGTTGCTTTTAGAATGCATGTAATAATTCTAGCCGGCGACTGTATTTGTGGGATGAGAACTGTTGCAGGAGTGAAGATAAAACTAAATTCAAATAACATATATAGCTTAGAAACTTTTTTATAAAGCTGTAAAATGTTGAGGCGTTTTCCTCACTCTTTATAATTAAAATGTTTTTTTTTTTTACATATCAAATATATTCATCATGCCTAGCAGGTTATCCTATCATTGGGGAATATCACCCTGGGTTCTGGAACTTTATGTTTTAATCTAGCATCATTAATTTAGTGTTATTTACCACCTTGCATTCATTCCAAATTTCTAGTCTCTTTCTGACTCCCTCATTTCCTTCAGGCCAGCAAGAGATTATATTTTAGGCACTTTGGCTGCCTTCAGTATGAATACGTTGTTTGTGCAGAATTGGCAAATGCAAAGGTAAACATTAATGTTTATGGACTAATTACAAAATTGTTAGGTTTTCTTACTTATGGTTATCAGATTATTTCAGGGGATTTTGAAAGCTGTATGCATGCCATGAGGATAATTAACCTGAAGCTCATCAATGATTAAAATTAAAATTACACACTAGGCTTTGTGATGTTTGATTTGTGAGCAATTAGAATGTCATTTTAACCATCTCAGATACCAAAACGAATTTTGAATTCATTTTCAATCTATGAAGATCTTTTAATGTTTTCTAAACTGATCACTTTCCTTCTGATTTGCCTGACAAGATTGGATTTGATTACAGTAAAGAGAGTATTAATTAGCTATTCTTTATACTTAATATGCCAGTGACCTTCACTGATGTCTTTCTTGTGTAAGAACTTTTAAAAAGGGATTTCGAAAATGCTTAGTAATATTGGTGAAACCAATATTCTGTTTTGTTCTTTTCCAGTTCTCCACCACTCTGAAGACTACGTAATAAGGTATAGGGATGGGAGGTATAGGGATGGGAGGAGCATCTATGTTGAGATAGTACATATTTATCATAACCAATATGATATGCAATGTAATATAGCAACATTAATCTTTCTTGTTTCAGAAATTGTCAGGATATGTGAAAGTGTTGATGCTTTTAAATTAAGGTGCTGGCCTTGAAGTTATGAGACTCTTCACATTTAAGATTTGAAATAAGGTTGTTTACCTGTTTCATAAAATCAAGACAGTGCCTATGTTATAGGCCGAAAATAAACACAAGTTTCAGACCACTCCACTGTTGTGTACAGTGCCATCATTCTGCAAACTGAGAGATCTGCAGGGACTCAGAGAAACTTAAGCTGTAATCAAGCTGCTATTACAGTAGCTGAGGTTCTCAGGCAAGACACACACACACACACCACACACACACACACACACACGAAGAGAATGAGACTTTTTACCAATGAATGCCCAACTTTCACTGGTACTTCACCCTGCTGTCAGAAACTGATATGGCTTTTATGGAGTGCATCTTGTCCTCAACAAATAGGGTTTCTGGTCTAAGATGCCTGCTTGC